>NC_081252.1:43316341-44648127 GCF_030490865.1 Poecile atricapillus
ATTAGAATCATTCCAAATCTCTGCAGATAAGTCAAAATGCAGTGTCTATTCTAGTACTGCCAAACACTGCCCTTACCAGGTTATCTGTGAATCCATTTTCCCTGCTACTCAGGAGAATTGGTTACATTCTCCCTTGCTAGAGGTCAGATCAGAGTGAATTTTGCTAATTGCTGCTCAGTATCAGAGCTGACAATGGTAAAAATTAAACAGGCAGACAAAAACAGAGCAAGAAAGAGTAAGCAGTGAGCAAGTGTCAATGGCAATTACATCTTGGTTCAGCATCCATTTTATTAAAGGTAATGGAAAAAAACAGGGAAAGTGTTTAAGGATTCAAATATGGCAATTACATTTTTCCTTCTCATGCTAAAGAGGTGTCACTTGTTTTACTTTTTTCACCTTCCTTTAATTTTTTTTTCCAGCTCCCAGTGAATCCTCTCTTAAATATGTTGAGACCTGGGCCCTGTGTCTTATGTTTGAAACAAAAGTAAAAAGATTCTTCCACATTGTAGGTTAGAGATCATCATCCCAACCCCCTTTGCCTCAATTAAGTTGGCTTTAAAGGTGTGTGTTCATGTATAGTCAAGGGAACTGGAATTCCTCCAGAAGGAGGTTTTGACATCAACCTACTTAAGTGCAGGTTTGTATTCTTATTCAAATTATTTGAATTTGTAGTACTCTGACAGCTGAGCAAGAAGCAGGGGTGTAACATACTGAAGTACCAGTAGACACCTTCCTCTTTAAAGGAAAAAAATAAAATTCAAATTCTACTCTCTAAGAATAATAAGATATTTACTTCTGTAAATTATAGTTAGGGTAACACAATAAGGTATATAATCATGGAAGTAAGAGTAATTGCAAGGGTTGTATCTAGCTCTCCAGTGTGACTTCTATTTATATCAGTTACATTTCTTGGGGTTTTTTTGTCAGTTATGACAATAAAGACTTATTTTTTTAAAATAGTATATCCTGAGATTTCTGTGCCATCAGATGATACCAGGTTGAAGGTCCTAGGCACAAGCTTTCAGTATCTCTGTTTAAAACTATTTACATTTCTCTGGTATTCAGAATAGTCCTCACTGTGAGGAATCAATAAACCAGATTACAGAAGAAAATTACAACCACAAGTATAAGTTGCTTTTCCATGGATGAAGAAGCAATACATACAGGCTTATATGATACCTCTTCTATAGAATAGAAAGAATGCATCTTAATTTTTGCAGAAGTGAGGATGGAATGTTAATTAAATATTCTATTACTATTCACCATTGAATTCTGGACAATAAAGGTGTTTTTACAGCATTTTTTTTCATTGTAAACTCTTATAATATTTTTGTAATCTGTCTTGAAATCTGCCAGTCTAAGAGATCTTTTCCCTTAGCAGACTGATCCACATTGTAATGTATTTCAGTGTATGACACATACTTTCAGTTAAGTTAGTTGAATGATTAGCCATTGCCATTGATTGGTGGCCTGCAGGAGTGTTTATTTTACCTTTGAGTTATTTCCTTAAAAGCAAATTATTGCAAAAAGAAGTTTCACACAGAACTGCAGCATTTGTACTCTTCTGATATAAATTTTTATTATGAATATATGAATTCAGATATCATTCTTCATAAGCTTAGAAACACAATCTGACTGGTACTTAAGCATTTAAAAATTCCATCAAATCAGCTCCTCCCATCTACCCAAAATGTTGTTTCTGTCAGTAGTTTCTCTTCCTTTTCACTTTCTATTCCCTTTCTCCTTTGCATGCTTCGTTAGCTTCTTGTTTATATCTACATCTAGAGATCTTATCTTTGACATTGAAGTTCAGTCAACTCCCAATTATTTATTTGAGTGCCAGACTGACCGTAAGAAAGACATAGAGTTGTCTCCTTGCACAGCTGGTTCAGGATCAGCAGAGCTTATTAAGTGCTGAGCCTGCACTATGAAGGTGTAAATGCATTGCTCCCAAGACCATCACAGGTGGTTTTGGTTCTGCAAGCAAGGTACAGAAACTTCAACTACTGCAGGGACAAACTGGGCTCTTGCCACATTCATAAAACCCAATACAATGCTGTCCATGCTAACCTTGGCTGACTTCAATAACCTTTTGTTTGCCTTGTCACCGTCATTCCCATTATTTTCTATATTTTCTGTTACTTGGGATGTTTCAGCTCTCATTACAGAAAACTTCTTTCTCCTCTAATTCCATGTTGTTCTTTGTTTATATGTATTTTCTTCATATATGATCTTTATACTGCATTTGTATTCTGTCTGGGCTTCCCCTTGTATCTTCCTCTTCTTTCATACTTTGTCAGGATGGTCTTACCAACATCTTAATTCATACTTAAGCTTCTCAGTATGATGTCTTTGACTAATAGGATTGTAAGTGCCATGGTAGGGATGACCTAGTCATTTCTATTTGTACAGCACATTCTTGTGGTATTTTATGTTTAATAGAGCATATTCTCCCTCTATTGCCCTGCCTCTCCCAAAGAAGCAAAGACAGTAATGGTAAAACAAAACCAGGTTAGGATTCTCCGTAGAGCTTTATCTTCTCCTGAAATTTACATAGTGCTTAGAGTGCCATTTCTTCTTACTTGTATGGTATTTTATTCTTCTCTGTATTTTTTGGCTTGGTTTAGAACCAAAAGCAAAATCGCATCCAGTGCAGATCAACTGTTACAGGCTGAAAGTCTGCCTCACTACCTCCAGAGTTTACTTTATTCTGATTTGGAAGTGCTGACATTTTAATAAAATATCCTGTTCTGATTGTGTATGAGGATCCAAGTGGATTAAATTAACATATAAACATATGTGCGCTTGTCATACTAGAGTGACTTACCAAATTGTATGTAATATCACCTTTCCTTAAAAGAGTGAATAAGCTCAGTCGTTTGATTGTAAGTCAAATATGGTGTAGATTTTTTCCTACATTATAATAACTTGAGCTCAGAGGACATTTGGTATTACACTTTATTATGATCATTCATTCTTTATGAAATGACGAAAGAAGCCAATGTACAGATGCAATACAACCATGTATCATCTGAATGCAACATCCTTCTTGTACACAGTGTAATGACCTTTCATTGACTTTATTGTTGGACAGATTTACAGTTGTTAAAGACTTAATTTCACACATTTAGGTTTTAGCAAAATCATTATTGTCATGATGATTACAGTAGTTATGGTAATAATGTGGCTCCAGCATGCCATTGGAAAATTACTCTGAAGATGGTCAAAGTCAGCTACTTCTAATAATCAAAAGCAATCAGTTTCTGGTTGTTCATTACAAATCTAAAAATGCTATAATCTGTATATTTTTATATCCAGCTAAAATTGACAAGTTTAATGCAAACTAATTAACCTATTTCAAGGTTATTTAATGAAGAAAAGTGATATCTCAATGGTTGCCCTTGTTGTGTATTGTGTTTGTTCATTACCTGCAACCATGAGTGTCACCCCACTGAAATGGTAAAGAATAACAAGATCTGGATCTATCATATTTGAATGCTGAAGTAGGAACAAATGCATCATCAGATGAACACATTTGGGATATCTACATGGCACACAGCTCTAGATTAGAGGCTCTGATTTGCTAGTTTGAAAATAGCTCCGCTTAGGCTTGTTAGACTGAGGCTTGCTATGTGATGATTATTGTGTGAATTTCTTAATTCACTTTCTAATTGACAGGTTGTTATGTCCACAAAAGCTAATTTCACAAATGACACTCTAGCTTGCACTATTGGTAGAATCAGTGAGCACTGAATGGGGTATATAGACTATGCTGCTGTCTTACTGTCACAAACAGTAGTTCCATGGCAGCAATTATGTATGCTAGTGGGAAATTGGGGTAGCTTTTTTCTAATGAGAATGATGCAAGGCTCAGGGTTTGAGGGATGCCCATTTGGCACCTTTCATAGAAGCAAAATGCATTTCAAAAAAGAAAGAAATATCTTTTAGAAGTACGATTTCTCATACTGAATCACCATATGTTTGGGTGTACCAAGTAAATATTCTGAGTTCTCTTAAGGATAGTACTTTTTTCTATCTATTTTAATGATTTTTTGAGCTTTCCCAGGGGTCACGAGGGCTAATGATTATAAAATAATGTAGCATACATTTATTGTATTTACATATACTAATATATAAAATAATTTTGTTATTATTTGTACTTCTCTCTCAATAGGTACTGCAGCTCAAGCAGAATATCTTGTATACTAAAATGTGACACAAATTTGGGTATCTGTCTTTTATTAAGCAGAGGACTGTATCAGTAAAACTATACAGAACTACTATAGAGTGAATAAAGAAGAAGTAACACAGGAATGGGATTTTTCATATAGTAATTCTTCATGATGGATCCTGACAATTTTGACCAAAAAACAGAGGGGAAGGGAACAGAGAGAGACTGAGACTCAGAGGGAGGGAAGGAGAGAGAGAGAGAAGAAGGAATAGAGGGGGAGGAAGAGAGAAGGAAGGAAGGGAGGGGGACTCTTTCACATTTAAAATAGCTTCAGGGTACTGTCTTTCCTAAACAACAAATAAATGTTTAGCCTTATTTTATTTTTTTAATGGGTTCTCTTTCACTGCTTTACTTGACAGATTTATTGCATTACCTGGTATTCACATCTATCCCATACCAGTAAGCTATTGATGGCTCATGTCTTTATGATGAAAACTACTAGGAGAGCAAAGTAAAATACAGCTATTAGAGATTACTAAATGGAAATATTTGATATTTGGTTATTGTTATTGGATAAATTCAGAGGGCCATGAAATTATCCTAAAACATACATAAAATTTGAAGTAATACATATGTGACATTACTGCACTTTTTGGTGTTTACTTCTTAACCTAAGCCTAGCAGTAACAGGAGACAGAGATCTTCCAGTATTCTATTATTTTGCTATTGGAAATATTCTAGGCTATGGTACAGGTTCTAATAAGCATTCTTCTTCCATGAAAGCATTCTTGTCTCTTACAACTGAGCTACTGAGAATTCAGCCTCTTTTAAATTAAGAAAGCTTTGGTTTTGCTCAGCTCTCAGAAGTAAGTGATGATTTTTAAATGCTGATGATGAACTGGACCAAGTTCCCATGCTCTTCTTTTGAAGACAAACAATGGTCCTTGTTTAAGTATATTTTCATTTGTAATTTAAGGAAAACAATTTCCAACTTTTTGTGTCTTAAAATTTGTGTAATAATATTCTGATGACCATTTTTAGGATTTGTGAGAGGAAGTGGCAGTGCACTGGAAGATCTTGATTGACTCTAATTTAGCCTGTCTCATTTATATTTTAAGACCAAATCTGATGAGAATATTCCAAATGTAGATATGCACAGTGTTTCTAAACACTGGGGCTTGCAACGCTGGATCAGCCTAAGCACAGATTGCCAATATTCCCTGAAGACCAAAGACACAGGCACAGACACACAGACCCCACCTCACTCCTGACCCCTGCCATGTCACCACTGCTGCCATGGTGGTGACTACAGCAGTACTTCTGAAGGGTCTGTGTTCTTTCTGAGTAAAGCAGTATGGCACATTTTGAGCCCTGTTGCTTGTCATTTTGCTGTTCCTTCCCAAGGGTTTTGAGAGAGGAGATGAACAACAGTGGCTGTGTCGGGTTGCTGCTAACTCGTCTTCTCTCAGTACTCTACTTAATGGGGACAAGCAAGATTGCCTAAGGTAAAGTAATTGATATGTTAGGTGCCAGATATTCTGGTTTCTTCTTCCCTGGTATCATGCCATGCCTCATCATGGATCCTCCACATCACTTCAGCTGCTCAATTTCCAATTCCACCATATCAGTCTCCTACAGCCAGCATCAGCCCACTTACTTTCACCCTCCAAATGTTGTATTTCAAGAGTTAAAGTAAGTCTCACACAGACTCAGTGTCACAGTCAAAACACAGTCTCAGTGTCAGCTCTCTCATTTTTATGATTTTATTTATTTGATGAGAGAAATAGGGAATACTTTATTTTTCTTACTTCTTTTCTACAGGGAGTTTCTTTTCATTCAGGTATTGTTAACTAAGAGGCCAATTCCCAATGTAGTCTCTTCTGAAAATTTTAACATCCTTGTACCACACGTTGCACTATGTGATAGGAAGTTTATCCCAGGGGGAAAAAAAACCCTGAATACTAGTATCAGAAAGGAATACTGTGGAAATAGGATACTTTTCATCAATTCATAGTTGTTTGATGTAAAAGCTAGGAGAAAAGGAAGTTGTGAAATTGTGATTTGCTGACACCCAGGCAGAAAATGGACCTAAAAAAATAAAAAATAAAAGACAATTTCACAGGTTGTGAAAATACTTTAATGATCTAAAAATAAGAATAAGCCATGTAAAAATAAAATCATTGCTATATTATTGCTAAGTAGATTAATAGCTATCTGATCTATTATCTGGCTTAGCTATAAAGTTCTTATACTATGCAGCTTGAGGAGCATGAATGCTGCTTACAGTTAGACTATAAAATAATAGTTTATTTTGGCTGGTAGTGAGATTAGAGCTGAACAAAGTAAGCCCTAAACTTCAATATTTGTTAAATTACTGCCACACTCTTTGATGCACAAGTTAAGTATTTTATCTGTATTTCATGCTCAAAACTGCAAGTTGCATGTCCTATATCTCATTTTGCCAAAAATTAAAGTATGGAGGAACACCTTAACCTCAATTATTGTTATGAGAAATTTGTTTTAAATTGGAGCCTATGTCTTTAACAGAGATAGGACTATAAATTTGTAGGTTGCCATTTGTTTCCCTGAAGTCACAAGATACTTGATGAGTTTTACTACAAAACTTTAATATACTGTATCTTCAGTGAGGTACCTCTAGGATGTTCAGAAGAAAGAGAAGAAACATTTTATCCATGTAATTTTGGAACTGTTTCCTCCAAGAACTATTTAGGATATGGAATTTATAGTTTCAAGAGCAATCAAACAATATAACGTGGCAATGAGCCCACATTCCCTCAGTCATCCCACCTTTATATCAATGAGAGCTTCAGGATGATGGAGTTTCTCTTGCACAGTTTTGTGTTTGCTACATTTACAAACCATTCCTCAGATCTCAACATGTGCAACTACAATATTGTTTGCCCAGTGAGTATGTGAACTGTTGCTCTCTGGCAACCTACTTGCCGTTCAATTAAATGTGGCTTTAAGTTTATTAATTATATGATTAGGCTTAAATAGTAACAATCTGTCCACAAAACTTTATTAATACAAAAACCTCTACCATTCAGTACTTTATGTTTTAATAAACAAAAGACCTATCAGTGCCAGCTCTATGATTTTCATGTACACAATTTTTCTGCAGGTTTTTTCAGAGTTTCTATAAGACCTATAGGCTAATGAGGCCAGAGATTGTGCCTACATAACCACCAAGTGAAAAATAACAGCTTTGAAAGGGCCTAGATTCATGTACTGAGTTGAAATGAATCGGAAGAGCCATGCTCATCTAGGAAAATATTGACTGCTTATGACTTAAAATGAACAGCTTCTGTGGTACAATTACTATACTTTTTAGCAGATGAAAATATTTTCTGCATACCATCTCATAAGAATTTGCCTTTTCAGTTCTTAATTTAAATGTACTGAAAATACATCTGATCTTATGGCACGCTAAATTTTATAAAACCTTTTTGACTTACTTTGCAAGACAACATTAAATTTAATATTTCATTGGGAAAATGCTGCAAAAAGAAAAAACGAATATGATATAAATTTCCCCCTGAATGTTCACAAATGTAAGAACTTTTCCTATCAGTGCATAGCAAAGACTTGCATTTTGTCAAGCAGTCTTGTTCCTTGAAAAAGTGCATTTGATACCAACTACATTAAACATAAGTTGATTTTTCATGTAGATGGCCTATCATCTCACATATCATGATTTTGGAACATATTCATCCTTTGCATTCACAGCTTTTAATAGTTGTAACTCCTAAGAATTTTAAGAAGTGGCTCTCATTACATATGACCTATCATTCAGTGGAACCTGCAGGACTGTCGTAACCATAGAATTCAGTACCAGTCTCAGGTATTAGTTCCACACGTCTAATATTTTTACCTCTTCTGGTTTAAGTTCACAAACCATAATCTCATGTGTAATTTAAATCAGTGTTTTCTGGAAGTTCATAAATATGTATTTGATGCAAGGGATAGACCCGAACTCAATCCCAAGATGCTGTTCGGGCTAAGTGGAATCTCCTTAGGAACCGCTTCAAAGATCAATTCCTCTTGTCCATAAAAAATAAGTTTAAATTGTCTTCTATGAACCTGCTGTTAGCAATTGTACTGTTACATTATGTATGATTCTTTGACTGCTCATTGCTTCAACAAACTGCACAGTGCTCCATTAGTGATTTTCAATTTCATGCTAAGCTTTGCAATTTATTAGTGTTGTTTAGGCTAATGTACTATTATTTTGCATATTTTATATCATATTTCATTTGCTATTCATATGACCTAACAGTTAAGTATTGGGGATCAATAAGCCCTCTAAATGTTGTCATATTCATAGTAGGAAAAAAAAAAAAGGAAAATCATGCAGGCGGCCCAATATGTAGTCAATTAGGATGAAGTTGTTTGGGGTTTTTTTAGCAATTTACAGGTTTCCTTCCAGTTTTCTTACAGATTTGACTGCAGGTTTCCAAACAATGGCATAATGGCCAGATGCACTTACTCATGAAAATAATTTGGTTTAGTAATGATCCCCTAATTGTAGATACCTGGACCATGTTCATGTGGATTCTTTGCCAGTGTGCTGTCTCTCTGTATGTAAATACCAAGATTAAATTCAGCTTAAATGCCACCTACTTCCAAGAAGCAGGTGCAGTTCCACATTTATTTTGATCTTGATTTTGTCTTTCCCAGGGCTATGTACTGATTCAGAAAGGGGAATATTTAGTATTAGTCTAGGCAACACATACTCCTCCCTCCAAAGAAAAGCATGAAAAATCAACAAGCACCAATACAAATTTTCAAATTAGTTTACTTCAAAACTTTTGGCATTCCTTTTCTTAAAATTCAGAAAAAATGCAGAAAGAAGTACAGCTAAAAAAATAGGCTTTTGAAAGTATTAATAATGTGATTTGACATGGAAACATATGTATGTAAACATATGTTGCTGAAATATTAACACCAGCAAGGAACAAATTATAAAGTATCTGACTGGTACATTGCAAATAGGGAGTAGAACTTAAATTTGGAATGCTCCTGAGGATGTGGATCAAGGCACTGCTCAGTAATATTACAGTAGAATAGTAGAATATAGTTTATTATAGTAGAGACTGCTCAGTAAATGTTAACATATCAACATATAAGAGTTACAATGTATTGATGTTTTCGTTTTCCCTTTGAACATTTGCCTTATATATAAAATTTAGCATATGTAGTTTTTCAACACTGATCCAAAGCTACAAGTTTTGTTTTTTTAAAAGGCAAGATAGGTATTAGTGGATAAGCAGTAGTTAATCTTACAAGGTTCTATTATTTTCTGTGGTTTAAATATTATATCTCAAATGCTAAAAATTGTAGGATTTTTGTTCATGTTTGGTAAAGAAAAAAATTAAGACCTAGTTTCATATAGAAACTTTGCATCTCCTCCACAATTTCAGCAACAGCATAACTTGTAAGTAACCTTTGGATAAAATTTTTAAATAATGAAAAATTACTTCAGTACTTTTATTTTTGAATGCTCTACATTTATTATGGAAATCCAACATGATTACTTTAAACCTAAGCAAATGTTTTCCCAAAATCAGTCTGTTCATTTATTTCCAAAACTCACATTACAAAGGAAACTCAAAGTTGGTCTGAAGGTGTGGAATTAGCAGGAGGCAGATTTAATTGCTTTTTGGAACCACTGAGTGCCAGATTCTCTGCCTGGATGCTTTGAGGCCCTTTGTGTCCCTAGCTATGGGCAACCAACATAGCCAGACAGCCCCAGAGGCAAGAACTGCAAAATCCCTCTTACCAAACCAAGCTCCACAGGACTGATAAAAAATAAGACCTTTTCCTTAAAACTCCATGTATCCACAAAGTATTTCTGGTTTGGCACTTCATCACAGACAAATTAAATTGAATGTAACTGTGTCAGGTCAGGCTTATGTACACACACAGGTGCAGAATTATTTAAGCCCATGTCTTCAAAGCTGTAATTTGAAAGTTCATTAGTTGTTAATTTATAGGTATGTTACTACTAGACTTTCCAGATCTATATCTTTCCTGTGCTGGTATATTGAAATGCAACAGGTACACAATGACATCAGTAGTAAAATCTCAAACTACTTTCCTTTATATCCCTGGCTTCTCCATTTAGACAGCCAGTCAAGAGCTTCTTGGCATTCAATGGCTTCTTTCTCTGTCAACATATGGAGAAGATAGAGCTTCTTTCTAAATTCCCCTCTGACACACGCAGCCCTCGTTGTACCCATCTGGATCTGCTGTTACTCCTCATAGACACCTAGCACATTTCTTTCCCAGGGCCAATGCAGGGAAAGTAGTGATGTATCACCGTGTGCCAAAACTCCTTCATGACAGCTAGCAAGAGCAAAAGTTTCCTTCATAAGGACAGGGTTTTTTTCATGTCATGATCCAAACCAAAGATAGTCAGAAGATGCCAGGATGGCATAAA
Source organism: Poecile atricapillus (assembly GCF_030490865.1). Lineage (NCBI taxonomy): Eukaryota > Metazoa > Chordata > Aves > Passeriformes > Paridae > Poecile > Poecile atricapillus. The sequence continues at coordinate 43,326,973 of NC_081252.1, forward strand.
GAGAATTAATATCATATTTATAAAACAAAATACTTTCTCAATATCTGTGAATAGCAGCAAGAGCTGCAGCTTTGTCACAGAAAGGCTTGCAAGTGATATGGCTCTCACAATAATTGCATTTACGATAAATTACTGATCTAAACAAGGCATAGTTAAACTTCCATAAATATTTAGAAATTATCCAGATCTTCAGTGATTAAAGATCAGCTTTAAAGGATCATTTTGGTTGTTTGCTTTCCTTTTTGCTGAAAAATGTACACGTATATATAACAGTGGTCAAACAGATATAGACCATTAATGAAAAAATAAAGCAGGCATCTGTGCTGAGAGATAAATGGTTGTGGTTCACAGCACTAACAATCTCTGCTGATGCAGCTGGTAGAGATCGTAAACCCCATGATGAAAATATCTCCATATCCATATTATGATGCTCTGAAGCACTGCAGGCACAGATGGCAGAACTTGTAAGTTCTCTCAGAAACATAGTTATGGTTCACAACATTTTCAGATTCTTCTGAAAGAGCAAATATAGCTTGTAAGCCCTGAGGAGAAGTTGATGGCACTTACAGACTATGCCAGTTCAGGTGGCAGACCTCGTAGACATTGGGAGAAAAAATAACTGTGATTCACAATGCCTGTCAGAGAAGTGCTAGCGTTTGCAAGCTCTGATGACGCAGTCAGCAAAGCAGAGTTTTGGCATGTTTATTTCAGGATGACATCTGAAAAACTGTGGGCAAAAAGTCCCCATCATGCAGCTAAGTACCTTGTATTTCTGGTTAGGTATCTCAGGTAGATGAAAGACTAAACCAGTCTTCTTAGAACTTCACCTGTCAGTCCTAGGCAGTCTCATTAGTTCTTCTTGGACATTTAACAACACATTCAATTCAAAACTACACAGAAAAGCTTTATTATGTTATGAAAAATGGCAAGTTACATGAGATGTAAGTGAAACAGTGCCCTGGAATTAGGTGTTTTCATCTAAATAATTTGTTTAGAGATAAAAACAGGGATATTTTTTGTGTTTGGGGGGAAAAATAGCCACATCAAATGCCATTTATTTTTTTGAGAATTATTCAGAAGACTTCTATTGACTTTACTGACTTCATTGTGAGTCTAGTAGCATCTGTAATGAGATGGCCTATAAGTTTAAAAATGCGTAACTTTTCCACACTTAGACATTTCATTTTTAGCAGCAGTCCTACAATAATTTCTTTCTTAGTTATGGAGGTAATATTTTGATATTAATAGATATTTAAATCTATAGTGATTAAGAAATGTATTTGAGTCATCAGTACTTGCTGGTTTGTAGAGCAAGTCCAGAAGACTGTTGAAAGCAGATATGGTAAAACCACTTCATAAGCAGGGAAAGCCTCTGAGATGTGCAGTATTTCTTGGCCAGCACTACTTTACTACTTGAGTGTTACCCCAAGAGCAGATGCCTACCAGTTGGAAGCACTGAGGCAGGAAGTGTATATAACATGAGAAGAGTAATTTTTATAATTTGATGTTCCTGAGTACATAGAGAAGTATGAAAATGAGGTACCTGTGACTTAACAAGTGCTCCTTGCCATGCCAAAAGAAATGTGTGTATATTTTTATTAAATTATTTGCAATATATGCATAATTCTTTTCATGTGTTTCTATGTTCATTCAAAATATATATAAATGCCTGTATGGACCAGTGGTATTGAGCACTGATCTCCAACTAATAGGGGTACGGAAGTGGTTACTATGAAATTTTTCTGATTTTCTGTTGTATTTGGGGAACAATATCTGAATGATTCAAGTCCCTTCTCGTGGCTAAAAATAGATTGAAAATAAAAGTAATTTCAACCATTTTTTTCAAAAAGTTAAAGTAACTGAATGCTTATTCACAATAATTTAACATAAAACAAACCCCGCAAAAAACCAACCTCACACACCAAAACAATAAATAAATGAAATGGAAGGACAAAATATCCTCCTTCTCTGGAGGTGGAAAGATTAAAGTACAAAAGAGAAGGCCAAAAGTAGTACTGGGAAGTATTGCCACAATACCAAAAGAAATAATTTTAGAGTTCGAAATGTATTTCCAGACTTTACACCAAATCCTGTTGTCAAACAAACTGAAAATTTTGAAGGATGAATGTGAAAATCTATGTAGAAAAATCTATGTTGAAAATAATTTCTTTTCAGTTTTTTAAAAGATGTTATTTTCTATCTTAGATGGAAATATTTTTCTATTTTTTCAGCACTGACTCAAGCTTCATTATTATGATTATACAGTTTATATATTAGGAAAAAATTGTAAAAGTTAAGATGCATTTTATCCTTTTATCTTCAATTTTTCTTGCTTAGTTACAAAGATTTAAGTGATAATGTGACTAAATGGTTGGCAGATACAACCTCCCATATTTACATTCTGGTGATGAAATTCTGGCCATGTTCACAGGTATAAATGTATAGAGCACATATTGGTCTTCACCTGTGTATTTCATAAAGCATGAAGTAGGATAACCTCTTTTCTACTTTTTCCAGTAGAAATCTATTTTTAGATTCAATAAGAATCTAAAAGCAGTACCTTTTTGGGCTAGAAAGAAAGGTCTTCACAGCCACTGGTATTGGGGTTTTGTGTAACACATCCAAAACCAAGTTTGAAGTACATTTCTTAGTCCTTTTCTGTGTGACTAGAAAACTCAAATGCAGAACAGAACAAACTGAAGGAGGAAGGAATTTATTATGGCAAAGACAGTTTAATCTGTATTGCTATTTTAACTAATAATGTGTGATATAGCAAAGTAAATGCATTAGAAGTATCTAAATACACTCACTGCTTGTCCTATGCACAGGTTTTGTTGCCACATAATTATGGCTTTGCATTCATTCTCCAACAGATACGTTTATGCTTTAATTTCTGCTCACAAATAACATTTCTTCATATATTATTCTCATATTGTAATATTATTAAGGGCAAGAGACAAATAAAAAATGGTTCAATTCCTTCTCCAGTAAAATATGTTCACATATCATTTTCATATGAATGTGACATCTTATTAAGGGGCAATAAAAAAAAAAAATTGGCATTATTTCCCAAGGCACTGTTCAGGAGTCATGAAAGTTTCAGTTGAGATAGTATATAATACTTCTCAAGTATAGCTAATTAATATATTTTTTGCAAAATCCATGTGAGCATATTAAGTAAATATTATTTTCTTTTTCTCATATATGTGGAAATTGAGGTACAGCAAGGTTAAATGGCATGAGTAATGCATAATCAAAACATTTAAGTAAAATTGTTGTAATGTATTTCCAAACATTCCTTTGATGCTCCAGAGGAAATATTTGTGAATGGAAATGCTTCTTGTTACTGAGTCTTCTTTCTATGATAGTCACTACCCTCAGCTCTAAGAGATCTCCAGGGGAAAAGATTAATTAGGTTTCAATTATGCTACAGAAAAATATGCTTTACATACTTATCATCTAAAAAGCATTGTGGTTTTTCTCTAGTGTGTTTAAAAATTCAGAAATATTTTTAAAAGCCACTTAAAAAGTCAAGCCAAACTCAAACTAATGGAACATGGTGTCATCCTTGAAAGTGATGTATTCTCTATTCTTCCAGACCTTCCTGTATGTTATTGTCTGAATTTTCTGTGGATCATTATTGAGATTTTTCTAGGAGATTAATCAAACCAGTTGATGGATGTAGAGGATTATTTCTGCAGCTTTTCATGGCTTTTTAAAAGAAACAAGCTTCCAAACCTGAAACATTAGGGAAGCACCCACAATTTTTTCTTGGTTCTATATATGAAATTTGCAGTTTGTCTCAACATGTGAATAGCACTTGCATTTTCTCAGAAACGTCTGATATTCTTGTCTCTTTCTCAAGAGAAAGTTTGACTTCTAGACATTTCAAGTATATATTGTTAATTTTATGACATTAAACCAAAGAAGACAGGATGCTTTTGGATTTTTTTCTGTTGGAATTTCAGTTTATCAGTGTTATGTTTTAATAAGATAAATGTTTGGAAATTAGTTTGAAATACCCTCTCTTAAATCCTCTCTTCAGTAGAATCACATGAGAAACAGGAGAAAGCAGAAAATATTTTAGGATTACCATAAAAAAAGGCTGGTTGAGTAAAACAGCATTGTAATACTTTTGTGTGTTGATTCATTCTACTTATCACTGAAGAAAGCACACAGAGTTTACTAGACTGACTAAAAATCTGTAATTTAGTTTGGTGTTTTTCAGAATTCTGCACCAGGCCTGGCTGATCGTTTTGTTACCCAAACAAACACATTTATTTATCTGTTCTCCTTGTGTCTTGAAGCTCTTCTCCTTCAAAAATTTCATGTCTCTATTATTCACCTTACCCAAGGGCTCACATCAAGCTTTTCATGTTCTTCTGATACACTTGACATTATTGGAATCTTAAATTATTGTTCAAGTGACAGTGCTGAAGTTCAAAACCTTTCAATCTCTTAGAGGGGTCAGCACACTGGTATGCAAAACCAATGCATATACATTGAGTGGTTTTGATTTGTTTTAGGTAGATCTCTAATCTCTGCAGATAATGAGTGTGCATTTATCACAGAAATTCAGTTCCAGCCCAGATCACAAGACATTAGAGAAGAATATTTTTCCTTCATAAAGAAGAGAACAATATTTGTTGTCTTTATTAAATCATAGGCTTGCTTACTTTAATAGTCAGCATTAAATGTCTTTTTCATTTCCAAGCAGCATAAAAACATTGACAGAGGAACTTTAATAGAAACAATACATTCCTTTTTTTTTAAAAAGGCTATGTTAAATTTTGTTATCAATAACCTCATCCAAAAAGGGATGAGTAATCTAAAGGCCAGCTGAAATAAATAAGTAAAAGATTCCCAGGAAGAGCTGTATGAAATAAATAGTCCCTGAAAGAGAGGTGGGTTGCCATGAACATTTGGGACCTTTTGGTTATGGAGGTCTTTATCTGGAGCTCTAGTAGAGAGGTCAACCAATTTAAATAGAGTTTTATGAAGGCTGTCTACAGAATGTTCAATGAAGAGCACTTCACCAGTGGCAGCACTGAATTCATTTGCAGAACATTGCAGCTCCTTCAATTTTACAAAAACATGAGAAAAGATAATGGAATAGATAATTTCAATTGGAAGGGATCTACTATGATCATCTCACCCAACTGCCTGCCCATTTCAGGCATGTATGAAGTACATTGATTTGTATTTTTTTCATTAAAAGGTCTCCATGCTCACCAGTGAAAACATCCAGCTAAGATTGGTGCTGCTCTTAACGGTACTGAACTGTTCTGTTTCCTTTACACAGAGCCCCATTATTTTCATTACAGCAATTTTGAAATTTTCTATTAATCACTAAGAGAGGTCATCTTTGTATTCTTGTAAACTCTATAACAATTCCCCCTCCAGGAGATGTAGCTGACCCCTTCTGCACCCGTCACCCTGAGTGTACATTCCTTCCCTGACAAAATGCTTTGCAAACTGTAAATTCCTCCAATTGCATGGTGGCTGGTTCACTCTTTTAATTGCTGGAAAATTTGCTGAGTTTTCTGTCGAATTCTAGCATGTGTGAATCCTGAACAAAATGAAAACTACACAAGAATTTCTTTTATGCAGTTAAATTATATTACTGGAATGCAGGCTGCCTCCCTGCACCAATGGGATTACCTACCTACTTCTACCCATGACCCAAAAACTAGCTCTTCCTTTTATTGTCTGGAGACAGGCAGAACGAAGTAATACAGCTTTTATCTACTCTTGTTTAACTTATCTTTTATAAATTTTTAGTCATTGTGTCTATACTTGTTATGTCCTGTCCCCTTCAAATTGTCATTTTCCCTTTTCTTATCCTTTGGACTGATTAATGTATGTATATGAGTGAGCCCAAAAATGTAATTGAATTTATACAGTATGAAAAAGACATGACAACAAGATAGGATATATTGTGAGTCTGTATATAGAGTTATTTTAAATGTGTTATCTGCAGCTGTAAGGAGTATTAAAAATATATCTATACCTGTAAGTTAAGTAAAGTAAGTAAAAATCATAGAAGATTTCTGGCACTTTAGCCAGAAAACATTTGATAAAATTGCTTTGTAGTATCTGTCTATTTTCCCATTGCTTTAAGTCCAGAAAAATCATTAATTTTTCTTTAATTTAGATTTTGTGCTGAAGTTTTTTGAATAGTGCAGTGAAATTGAGCCCACAGAATGGTATTTTGTGGAGATGGGACAGCTCAGAAACTACAGATCAAAGCAAGATACTCTTTTTTATATTAAATATGAACCTGCCATTTGGATACTAAAAATGAAAAAGAGAGAAAGACAATTCTGGGGATGAGCTTAGCTATATCAGGTCACTGTTACAATTTTTAGTACTGTGGTCAGGTCAGCAAAATCCTCTGCTGTTGCAAAAGACCTTCTACAAAGCCAAATATAATAAAAATTCTGTGGAAAACAAAGACAGGTGTTGAGTCCATCTGCTTTAGGTATCTAATTTAAGGTGTGTGTAAGTTAGCCTCACTAAGCTCTCCATAGGCCGTGGAGAGAGGGAGGCTGCTCTAGGAGCTCATTCCAGTACTCAAACTCTACACTGTGCGGTGGCACAGCCTGTCTCTTTCTATGCTGCCTGCAGAACTTGGCTCCCAATTTAGAGACCTGAAGTTAAATGCATAAATTAGACATTGTGAATACCAAAAAGAGTACTTTCTGACTTAGTTCATATCCACCTTGTATATGTACGTATTTTAGCCTTTTACTTATGCCAGACATAAAGGTAGCTGTGGCAATTTAGAGATCATTTTGTTCTTAGTGGTTTTGTATAGAAAAAGGCATGTCATTAGAGAACATTTTTCAAGTACTGGGTGCTTTTACACATGGTGTCTTTCCCTTCTGCTAAGAAAATAAAAAGCAAACAAAAATCACTGAGCTATGGTAGATATTTAATAACAGAGGAAATAGACATATTTTTGAAGCATCTAGTGGAGTTAATATGAGTTTCCTTGACAGATTGCTTTACACAGCAAGTTATTTCATTTCAGACCACACTGGCAAATAATGATGAACCATCTGATGAGAAAATTTTCATCTAAATGTTCCAATGAAAATATCACCTTTTTCTAGGGAAAGGCTTTGTCAAAAGTTTATTAAAGTCCTGGCTGATCTTTAAATGCTCAGAGCATGGTAGGGTTACTTTATTTATGAATTCTTATGCAGATTATGCGTAAGAAATGTCCTTAGAAATGCATTTTAAAATCACAGCATGTATTTCTGTCCCTCAGTTATCCAAGCTGTGTAACATCAGGAATACTACCTTGATAAATTACTGATGGCATAATGGTTATGGAAACGGTCACTGACTGATCATGAGTCACAGTTTATTTCATATCAGTGCCTCCAATTTGCAGCATGAATCAAAGCTCTTTAGTATGGCACCGCTTTTCCTAAAAAACTTCTTCTGAAGAGCATTACAACCTTGTTGAGCATCATCTGCTGTGATGGAAGCATTGCAAGGCAACATGGCCTCAGGCAGCCCAGAGCAGTCCAAAGATCACTGTGCTCTCACATACTCTTAGGAAAACTGTTTGCAAAACACATTAATTTAGAAATCTACAAATGCAAAGTCTCTCTTAGGACATAGAGGGGTGGGGTTTTTTTGTTTTTTGTTTTGCTTTTCTTCTTGCCATCCATGTGGCAAGAAATGATAGTGTGTGAATCTAATTTGCTTTTAAATTGCAAGTAAATTGTTGCCAAATCATGACATAATGGTCTTTTATATCTCTCAAACAATTTCTATAAGAGGAAATATAATTTGTACATTTTTGTGGAAGTAATGTAGTGTTTCATTATTTCTTTCCAACATATTTAATAATTGTAGTAATCTTAGGTAAGTGAACCCCAAGTAAATGACTCCCAGTGGTATTATTGCTTACTTTTTTTCTAATTTCTAGTTCTTTACCATTTGCAAAGGATTATCTACATATGAAATGATTAATAAATACCCCATGGAAAGATTTTGTTTTAAATGGAGGTTAGGGGGGCTTAAGGCCTCATTTTCTTCTTATGTGCTACTTGAATTCAGCTGCCCTGGACCTTTGCCAGCTAATCTTCAGAATTAGTTTTGGAGAAAAACTCCATTTTATTTTTTATTTTAATGAAGATGATGCTATTTCACTTTAACAGATACCAAAATTCCTTACACTTTAGCAGGTTTTACTAGGAAAAAGGCACAAAAGTAGAGAAAATGCATGGGAGATAAAGTTACTAATCTGTTAGGAGCTTATCAATCCTCTTTCCCCATAAAATATTAATATTTTGTCTTTATTAATGAATTTTGTTATCATACACAGCTTCAGTTTTGGTCTCTATTGCTAACATTTTTACACAAATGATAGGAAATTTTTATCTTCTTTACCTAATGAATTTGTTTTCAAATTTCCAAAATACAAATGAAGTAAAATTTTAATCAAAATATCTCTTTTTGCAAACCTTCTTAGGGTGTAGCTCTTTTTAAAAAGCTCACTACAGTCTTCCTGTGTAGTTAGACAGCTGTAGATTCTATTCTTCTTGTCTGCTCTCACCTTTTTGTGAACTCTCTTTTGGCTCCATGGCTAACCTGCGATTTGACAGAGGGGATGAAAGTCAGTGAAACGGTTCATTATAGTGTTCAGCAATACATACATAGTCATGAGATATGTATCTCATTGTATTGGGTACAGAAAATCTATAATAATCAAAAATTACATATATTCAGTTCCAAGATTTTCCTTTTTGGAGGTTTCTGAGAACATGTGAGAACTAATCTGAGGACAGAGTGTGAAGGAAAAGCTTCCACTGGTTTGGTGCAGGGTTTTTTTGTTGTTTTGCTTGGTTGGTTTGGGTTTGGTTTTTTGGGGGGAGGGAGTCATTCTGAAGCTCAATTCATTGTCTGTGAAGAAGCCCAGAATACCAGTACACTTATGAAAATCTCAGCTGCTACATAAAGATGATTATCACAAGTTTAAATCAAGAAAAATTGTCCCATTTTTTTCCAAAATTTCATCCAAAATCCAAAAGTATACTCTTTTAAAGTTAGGTCAAAATCTTATTCATTTCAAGGTTTAATTGGGCTTTTACTATACTTTAATAATGAGGTTCATAAGCATCTCAAAATTATTCTTTTCCCTTCCAACTCTCTAGAAAATGTTGCTGGGTAAAGAATTTGCCATTCTGAGCCATATATCTATTATCTTTGAATTGGAATAAAGATTCTCACTGTATCAGAGGCTGAGTCTATAGACACAGATAGACACTGAAGATACTTGAGACTTCCACTATTGCATCTTTGCATATAAAGACTGTGTTCACTTTCACTAAGCTTCCATACCACTCTGGGGTTTTGACATTCAAAATAATCTTCAATCCATTTATGAATGGATTTTTTCTTAGCTAAATTATGAAAATTAATTTTGATGGATATAACCCCATTCTTCTGTAAAGTAAAACTGATTATTAAATCTAAAATAAAAATAAAAGGTCCAAAATCAAGGGCATCTCTCTATAGAAAGAGCAAAAATCTAGGTAACAGCAGATGTGTCTAGAGTTTTATGCACTTTTTTGAAAAGACATTTCCATCATAAACACAATTGTGTTATCGTGACAGTTCTTTTCACCTAATAAATCCCTGCCAAAAAGAAAAGAATGGAAAATAAGGAGTCTTTAAAAGCCTGGAGGAAATTTTGGAGGCTCTTTGCAATCCACTGGGGATTTGGTTGTCACTATTCGTTTCATGTAGAAGGAACTCATATATTTCAGTAAGAGTAGCTGTCTTTAAAACCAGTGACTTACTGATTTTATCACTAATATGGTATCAGTCACAATAAATATTAACTGAAACTTAAATTATAACCCATTATTCCTCTGTGAAAGGGGAGAATGTTAGTTAGATATTATTAAGAGCATGCCCTTTACAAAGTAAGCAATAATAGGTTTTACCCAAAGCAAAAAGTGTGTCTAATCATACCATTTGATGCATCCCTGTCAATTTGCATATGCCTTTCTTGTGGCCAGTGACACGTTGATATTAAAATATTTGTTTTAAAAAAAAAGGAAAGGCAAAAGAAGAAAAGAAAGGAAGTCCTGCATTATGGAAGTAGAAGACAGAAGTTTGGCCACTGACAGAGTATTTCTGCCTTCATGAGCACAGCAAGTAAAAGAATCAAAGAACTTTGCAATTATCATGTACAACCACTGTGACTCAGAAATAGAAATTTTTGAGATAAGTCACAGAAATTGGTGACTAACTGCAGGATTTTCACCTTGCTATTCTGTGCTGTTGATTTCCTAGTACAGACCGACTTTGCTTAGTTAAAATCCTGTCCTCTGACATTGTGTGTTCTCGTGCACATATCTTATAAGACAGCTATGTGGTAAATCTCAGTTTTGTCACATAACAAGAAATTAAATGTAAGACAGTTGTGAAAAACACGATTCCTCTCATTGCCTCTGCTTAGAAGACCTCGGGAAGGAGGATGCCCAAGAATGAGCTGTGGATCTTCACTGTTCTGGTATGTCAGATGGAATATGCAGAAAATATGAGGCAAGGACTCCTCTCCTACAGAGCTTGGTCTAGTGTTTGAGTGAGCCAAAAAGATGAACTGAGTGAAAAATGAACATTTTTGATAAATAAATATCCCTATTTAAGGCTTTCTGGAGACAATTTTTTATCCGAATGAAATGCAAACAAGGGCTTGAAAATTTAAATTCACCTGGAAGTAACCAGTGGTTTCCTGCATTCTGGCCAGTCTCCATCAAGCTACTCAGAAATCAAGCAGCTGCACTTTAATAGTATATTCAGTCTTTTATTCTAACTAGACCTAGGAAAAATTGTTCATTCTTGCAGTCCAGAGGTAATCATGGATAGATTATTCAAGCAGAAACTACATAGAGATTTTTAGGCATAATACTATAAAGGAAGAAAAGTATTATTGATCTTGTAAACAAAGTGAGTAAAAGTAGTGAAAATTAAGGGAGATCACTGTAGAGGGCCTTCATTGAGGGTGTTTATATTAATGCTTTTGTTGAGATCTGGATGTGTGCTTTTGAATTAAGTCTCGTCATCAGTCCTTTCCAGTGTTCAAATTCTATTCATATTCAGTATCTACTCAGTATGCCTGAAATGAATTAAAACTAAGCTAGATGATGCACCAAAATGCACCTGAGGCACTCCAACTCCAGTCCATGGAGCTAATCTACCTCTAGAATTCCACTTCATGAAATGCCTAGTGTGGGAATTAGGACATGAGCACAAATAGTTCGACTGTGGCGTTTCCCTTCTGCTGGGCTGTTTTAATTGCTGGTGGTACTCAGAGCCCTTGACAACAGCCCTTGACTACACAGAGTAGTGGATTTCTTTGGCTGCTATGAAGTGCTTCTTACATCAGTGAGCACAGTGTCTACTTCCTTATATCGAGTTTTTGCCATGTGGTTTTCATGCAACACACAGTCCAAAACAAACTTCAGGAAAGACTTCTAGAAGTGTGTGAGTCAAGCAATGCACAGAATGTTCAACATGAGTAGGAAGCATAATGTTCCCTATCCAAGATTAGAGCAATTTTGTAAAATCGATACAGCCTAAAGCATGGCACCATGCAGTAGAATTTCTTTTTCTTTTTTGTTAATCTAGATGTTTCACCAGTATTGTGGTTCTGCTGCCACCTGTGAATCCTGAAGTTACCACAAAATGAGTCATCTGTGCAGTGTAGCAGTGTCTGATGCTATGACAGTGGGAATGAAAAATCTTCTATTGACTTTGGAGTCTTTGCAATGTCACCCACATTGCTCCTCTGCCAAAGTAAATAGCAAAACTGAAGGAATATAAGAAATTAAATTTACAAAAAGAATGGATAAAGTGCTGAACGTGCACCCAGAAATCCCAAAAGTACTGTGTTAACGTATATCATAGCAATTACCAAAATCTATAGATTGGATACTGCGTTATGTGACAACCACTTATTAGTAGTACATATATTTAGATTTTCATCATATGTATAGGTGTAGTGTGACTTTCTTATGCAAGTTATGTATCACCACAAAACAGTCACCAACTAAATAAATGATAGGTAACAAGAGATGCATGAAGATTTAAGAGTATCATAGAGGTTTACAAACCTTGACATTTGTCAGAGAATACCATTTGGTAAAACAGTAAATAAAATTATGCAATTGAATGTTACACTATACATACCTTAAACTCCATGGATAGTTTTCAAATGAGATGTTAGAGCACGTGCCTATGTGTAAAAAAGGAACCAGCCCCCAGAAATCAGGTTGCATCATTCTGTCCTTGAAGAACATTACCTAGCTATTTTCATGTACTTGTGTAGATTCATAGTTTGATACACTACCTGAATTTCACCTGCTTGTTTATGAGAAATCATTCACAACCAGCATTTGGACCAGCCCTCTCAACTACTTAGCTACATGATTAGCAGCAGCAACAACAGCCAGACTCAAATTTCAGGAGTAATAACCAGCAACTCAAACACTCACACAGAAAATTGGGGAAATTAAAATAGTCTTTCTGTTGCTCAGTCAGCTAATTTTCTTTCCTTGCAAATATGAATCAGATGGCTTAGCCAAGAGTACTTTATTGAAAGAAGAAACAAAAAGAACAGCAGGGAAACATACAATATCTAATTACTCCATCCCCACGATGGAACCATAAATGTTTACTCTTCTGTTGGGTTTCTTGGTGAAGCAAGTGCTAGGCCAGCTGGCCGCTTCCTACCTCCTGCAGTAAAACCTCTCGTGCAGTTTGTGAGTCTCAAGTTCTATGGCTTGATCTCTTATATAGCTGCACTGTTTTAGCTTGCTAACAGATTCTGTTAATTCATTTTTGCTCTAAGAACAAAAAACAAAAACAAAAACAAAAACAAAAACAAAAACAAAAACAAACAAACAAAAAAATCATTCCGAGAACTTCCTGATCCTTTCCACCTTGTCTTTTGCCTTTCCCTTTCAAGTTTGCAGGCACACTAGGTTTAGTTGTTCAAAACATTCACACACTGTTGCAAGACCCTTGCAAGATGAAAATAGCTGATTTTCTTATTCTGCGTAAAATATAATGGTAGTTGAAATAGGCCATTTATTTTACATTAGAATAGTAAAGCAACTTAAGATATATATAGCTACAGCTCTACAGATATGTAGATGTATAGATCTAGATATATGAAATTTTGTGGTTATGCTCCTCATCAAAATACTTTTCCAGTCTATAGAAACAAATAAAAATCTGTATTTACTCCCAAAATATGAATTCTAAACCATGTACAAATCTTAGTAACTTAAAACTTGGGCCTGGTATTATGAAAGAATGAAAGTTATGTGGCAAATTCCAGTCATCAATGTTGCCCCTTTCACAAAATACTCACAGTAAATCTAGCAGCCTATTCAGAGAACAAGAAGAAGCAGCAATATTTGCTTCATGTTGTAGCATAGCCTTTCCTCATGGCATGCCATTTTTAAATTGCAGACTCATGCAGCCCTCTATGTTTTTTCAAGAGGTGAATATATTCACAATTAGCAGTATACTTCACTCAACATGCAAGATTTGAACAACTGCCTAAGTATATTAAAAGGTCTTTTAAGCAAAGTGACTTTTCAAAACAAAAATTCTTCATGAGTATTAAAATACAGTCTGCAAGTTTCAGCTCACTACTTAAAAGGTGATGTCTGTGATTGATTTGGGCAAGATGCAACTGAGTAATTTACTTTGATTTGATTTTTTTACCCTTCTCCTGGCTGGTCTGGCAAAAGAAAGTATTTAACACAGCACTTAGCCCTTTGTAAGAGAAAAATAAACTGCGTTTTCAGGAATGCATTTTTAGACCATTTTAGAAAGTGTTACATGACTATTCTGCATTTCTTCAACTACTAATGATGAGAAACAAGCAATTCAATGGCAAATACAACTGAGGGATTTGCAGTAGCAGGAGGTTTATGAAACACATGATTGTAAACGGCCACTGAGATAACATGGTTTACAGGATGATAACTGTATTCATTTAGCTTGTTAATATTTTAGTATTTTATCAGGGTTCTAAGTTTTTCTAAGGGTTTTAGTATTTTATAATATTTGGAGATACAACAGTCCTACAAATTTTCATGTAAAATTCATAATATGATTTCTATGCTCCAGCAATGCTATCTAGGTCTTTTTATCAAAAATTTTTAGTTAGAATTTTACAAAGGAGCCTTTTTGTTTTCACATAATTTTCAGGTTGTCATGCTAGGCATTATGTATGTATGAGTGTCTTTGCTTTTCAGCTGACTTCAGAGATTTAAATAACGTTTGGGGATTCATTTGCCTGTGCTCTGTAAAATATATACTCTTGGATAGAAACAAAACATATTTTGAACAGTGTCATTAGTATTCACTTGCCTTTAGTTGCATGCTTAAAGTTTTTAAAAATTAATAAACATCCCATTCAGAGTACTGTGAGATAAAATACCTACTAAATAGATCACAAATATCATTGTTGCTATTTTTGATTGTCAGATTTGAATTTACCAGTGGAAAATGCACTTGATAATGTACAACATTTTTTCATGGTAAGTTGTAAACAAAGCCTTGCTAATACTATTGTGATCATATGTGTCAAATAAAACCTTTTCCACCCTCCAAGAATAATAGTTTAATAGTCTTTAGAGCCATATAATTTTGTCCAGAGCTATTAGTGGCACTTTATGTCATATAGTCATCAAATGCATTTCTGTGAAAGAGAAAAGAATAAATATTTCATGGCTACAGCTTTTGAAGAACACTCTGTATTTCAATGTTGGGCTAGTCTTTCAACATATGTGCCAATCAGAAATCTTTAGCAGTTGCAAAATGCATCTTGTCTCCTTGTCAGTGAAGAATGTAAAGATCTCAGGATGTATCTGAAATATTCATCACATAGGCAAAAATCTGAGCATTGTAAGGAGCTGCTGAGCCTTGTAATCACAACCTAGCTCTTTGCTCTTACCCCCTCATCACTGGCTCTGAACAGTGAAGAGTATGGCTGGTCATGATATTTTGGGTACATGATATATCTTGACAGTCAGTGATAATATTTAGCACTGTGATCTTACATGTTTAATCTTCTTGCTTCCTTTATTTTGGACATGCTATTGAGTGAAATTATGTGTACACAATACATTTTTAAGGTTACTTCCACTCATAATTAATTTTTGGTAAATGACTTCTGCTTCCTTTGTTTCTCTGCAAGAGGAATATTGCTGACGTCAATTGTGTCCCAGTCTTCATTCACAGGCTAAAGTAGGACTGCTGAAAACTGCTAGAGTAAATCCTACATGGTCTCTTCCTGTTAGTCTACCTTTCAGCCAAATCCAGAGCTGATATAATCAACCATAACTACTTGATGTAGTTGCTTCAAGTCATATCAAATCTACTTTTGGCCTGTTACCATGTAAAAGGGTTTATGTGAACCATGCCCTTAGAATGAACCTGTGACCTGCTGCTGCAATCTGGGCTAGCCACTCCATCACTGGGCACTGCTGGAAGCTATTAAATCTTGTGTTGCTTTATCTCAGTTAAATATGGTTAAGTGAAAGGACATTATTTTAACTGTCTGCTGTGTCAATGGAATTGTGTAAAGCACTAGCTCACAGCATTTCAGCTCTAACACCACCCTGAAAAGTTGGGAAAATTGAAGCATTAAAAAGAATTAAACCTTTGATTAAATGCATCAGTTTTTCAAAATGAAAAGAAAGGTTGGATTCTCTCATATACTCCAAGTTATACACTTTAAATGGTATTTTAATGTCTTTTTATGATCTATTCACATTCTTTAAAATATGAAATTTCTTCACAGAGGCAAAAGCAATGCATTTTTAACATAAATATGATTCATTCCATTATATTAGTGATTTATCCTACTAATACATTGATATAGAAACATGAAGGAATTGGAAAGAAGTGTAGAAAAAATGCTGAAATATGTTTATTTAGTGAAAGTTACCATGAAAAATGAATCACTGAAATCATGTCTATGGGAAGTTATATACATGTGGAAAATGTGGCATATTCAAATTTCTGAATCTACATTTTCCTAAATGCAGATTTATCAACTAAAGTCAGTAAAGCTTCTTGCATTTTTGTAGCACCTGAAAGCAAGATACCACAGAGGAACAAAGCTATTTCATGAGCATGACAAAGACAAGTCTTAAGCTTGTTTCGCAGTGTACCTGTTTGTCTGCAGGTAACATGAGAATCTCGATATACTCTGCCTAATCATTTCTTAACTTTCAGAGCGCATTCTTAAAACTAGTGATTGTTTCATTTAATTGAGGATTGGAAGATCTGAAATAATTAATTCAAAATTATTATTTGATGAAGATGGGAAGAAAAAAAGGCATTTTCTTCATGGAAGATAAGAACAGCTGGGAAAGAAAGGACTTGAAAAACGCTATGGAGAAATAACTGCCTGGAAGGGTATGGTACAGAAGAAATGAGATGCAGAGGCTGATTTTGAATTTTGGCATAACCAGAAAGGTACCAAAAGTTCTCTTAAATATCTAGACTATATGTATCAAGCAGACAAAATCCAGGTGTAGAGAAATCTAGGATCTAAGGAAGATGTTTATTTGGAGTGGATTTTGCTGATTACAGAATATATTAATTTAAATTGGAGTTTAAAGAAGCTGACTCTGAAAGAAGGCATGTGTGGCAGGAGCAATTTTCTGCAAGGACTTTGACAGAAAAAGATTTTCCTTTGGGGCAAGTGTGAATTTTTGTTGTGGCAGGAGAAAGCGAAGGGGCAGAATACTGAGTAAGCAGGTGGTAAAAGTCACCCTGAGACAAGGAGTTGAAGCGTATCTGTAATTCATTACATACCCTGCATCAGTATCCTCAGTTGGTCCCCTCTCCTTGCACAAGCCTTCCTTCTTGCTGCATTCAAAAGCTTCTCTTAAATCCCTCAGCTGCCAGCACATATCACAGGCAGTAGATTTCTGCGCCACTCAGTCTCATTGGGCATAATGCCCAACCTGCTGAAGCAACACTCTGTGCTAACTTCTAGCAATTTATGGTTTTACTGCTTTCCTGCTATGATAATTTTCCTTCTTGATATTTGAAAACCCAGAACAGCCATTTGTGACTGTAACCCTAAAATGCTATCAAACAAAAATCAAAAAAACCCAAACCTGTGCTTGGTTAACTGAATCTACATGGTGTAACTCATTTATTGGAAAAGCATTAACATGCATGTTGAATTTAAATTAGATTAATAGATTCGCTATTATCTGGTCCTTCAATACCTAAAACTTTTTAAACACTGCTTCTGTTGGGCCCAGCAAATAAGAGATTGGAGTTTGATTGTTAGAAAGCAAAAAGGAGTACTTTTGAGGCTCTTCCTTTATGGGAAATAGAAAAGACACTTAAAAGATAACTTAGTTTTGCTAACTATATATGTGTTATGTTTTGTGCTAATGAAAAAAGTCTCAGACAATCCCTTTAATGTTCTGTCTCTAGTCCATGAATGCCTGAATGCACAATTCTCTTACAGAAGTGAACAATGGTAAAGTGGTTCAGTATTTTCCTTATTGATCTAACCAGGAGTGACACTGATCAGTGGTTCATTAAATCTTTTAACACCAGAAAAACAAAAATCTATTTTCCTTCTATATGAAGAGAAGTGGTTCCTGATTCCTGCATATTGCCCTTAATCTTTGGCAGCTCCAGGATCTAGTCACTGTATTTTCCTTTCAGTTGTTTTTAGCTTGGCTGTCTAATGAAATTAGGTTCATCTGTATGCATTCTGTTTGTCCATCCATCTGTCAGTCCAGGCTCAAAGCAGAAGACCATCCCATACACTTAGCAGTGCTCACACAGGGGAATGAGCACTATAGTGAGCCTAATGCACTGTAAACTTGCACTTTACCTTACTAAAGGTAAGTTCCCCGTGTGGACAGCCCTGGTATCTGTTCTGCCTCTGGGAGCCTCCAGATCACTGGAAGTTTTCTCAAAGGTAAAACAGACTGACTTCTACAGAAGAAAGCTCATACATATCATCTAAGTCTATAGAAGACTTTTGGTTTCAGGATATTCAGAACTGATCTATTTTATTTATTTGGAAATAAAATGTTCTGAGAAAAGGGAAAAAAAATTAAAAGTACTGCAGGGAACCTAAAATACTGTTTTAAGCATTTCTAAATGTGAAAATTTACTTGTTTATAAAAGTTGGTATTTCTTTAGGCTAGGCAACATAAAGGCCTAATATTAGGTCAGTACACACTGAATTTTTCTTCTTCCAAATTCATACTCATGTCATTTTTTCTGTCCACACTGAATTAGACCCAATGATACTGTCTGAGTAAAATCACCTTTTCTTCAGGTAAAATAGGAATATTGGAACATCTTATAATTACTGGGAAATAGATAGTGAAATATTTTCTTATTATGTTCATTGGAAGAACAAAACTGATTTGATTGGACTCTATAAATGAAAAAAATTAAAATGACAAAGTCTTTTAACACTTTTCTAATTACTGCAGTATATTCCTGTAAATTACTCTAACCATATTCATACCTTTTTTTATTAATCACAGAAAGGTAGTTTTAAGGGAGCTTGACAGGGCATCTGCTCCATCCCAGTTGTCCAAAACAGAATTAGCTGTATCCTTGTCATTCTTGATTGAGGACCTCAGAGTTTACTTCCAATACTTCAAACTTCAGAATCTAGTTCCTAATCCTTTCCAATAGAATTTCTTTTTTCTTGATGCCAGAATAAAATCTTTCTTACTGCAGTTTAACTGAATTCTCTCTGCTTGTATTCACCACATGAAATGAAGGACAGTTTATTTTCTCCTGTTTGTAACAGCTTTGTCTGTTTATAAAACGCTTCTTCAGTCCCTCTCCCTCTCTCTTTTTCTTTTTTCTTTTTTTGGTTAAACAATCCCAGTCTTTTCAGTCTTTTCTTATAGACCATGTTTTCTAGATTGGTCTTTGTATTCTGAAATATTTCCAAACATATCTTTTTGCTTTTGTGTATGGCACTCAAATCTGAGCACACAGTCTTTCTTGAGCCGCCATTGATTCTGAAAAGAGCATAAGGAAAGTCCTTGCTATCTTCTCAGTCATACTGTTGTTCATATATCCCAGTTCTCTCATTTGCCTTTTTTACAGTGCAAGGTTGTTGTCATATGCATTCCTAACTCTTCACTTTCCACTTTAGCCCTGAGATCTTTCTTCAAATAATTACTACCTAATCAATTGAATCAATTGATCCCTCTCCATACCTGTGCAGTAGGGTATATCTGCCTGTCTGTAATACCTTTTACTTGTCCCTGCTGCAAAGTCATTTTTCTTCCCCAGACCACCCTTCAATCTATATGAGACATAACTGAATTTTAATTTCTCTCCTCAAGATAATTACAGTCTCACCAAGTGAATGACATCTGCAGATGTAATAAATACACCTCCTTTTTATTTTTGAGCAATGTTGGATTTAGCAGAGTGAAACTAAGTAGATCAAACTATGCATTTTCCCCCTTTTAAAAATAGCAATCCACTTGCTGTTTTTCAGTCCTCCAGCATCTCATCTATCCTCCATAATTTTTCAAAGACCACAAAGCCCTCTGAGTCTATTTTAATCAGTTAAATTCCCTAAGATTAATTAAGTTTATCAGCATGGATGATCTGAGAATATCTATGTTATTTAAGCACTATGTAACCTTTCCTATTCTTTTTACATAGTGAGATCTTATCCCTTTCTGCTGGCATTAGTTGCGTCTGCTTGCAGTTGATCTTTTCATGAAGGCTAATGCAAAGAGGTATTAAATTGTTTTTACTATATCACAAATCTGTAGGTTATCCTCTTCATTGAGCAGCAAACCAAAATTTTCCTTGGATTTGCTTTACAACAGTATAAATTCCTAATAAAAGAATTTTCACTCTAAGGAGGAGCAGTAAAACTATATAGAAAGACAGACCAGGAAGAGATCTTCTGAGTTCCCAATTCCAGGCCACCACAGGCAGTGGTATCTTACAGTAGTTTTGTGTAGCCATCCCAGTGGTATCTGAATGTCATTAGATTACCTGTTCCCATTCTTCTTGTTGAAAGATTATTTCTAAACCTGGTGGTGCTGATAGTCACAAACTACTTCTAAGTTTCAGCCAAAAATTTGCTCTAAAATTACGTCACAGTGCTGTCCAAAATTGTCCTATGCTTGATCCATTTATCCAAAACTTCCTCTTCTGAGACTGACAGGTTATGACACCAATTTTTGTTCTATCACCTAAGTAACTTTATGCCAAGACTTTTCTTTTAAAGGCACTCTTTGCTGAAGTATTGAAAGTGAATATTCACTAGTCATTGTGTGTAAAGTTTAAATTTTAACAGTAAATTAATTATTAATGAATACAATATCATAACTTTTTGAACTAACGTGATTATTTTTCATCATTTTCATGATTTCAGAAATACAGATTTCCTTTATAAAGCCTTTTCTGTGTCAAATTCTTAGCTGCCTTTCATTAGTTATAAGTTCTTCAAATAACATTAAATGTTATTCTAAGCTTAAGAGCATGTTGGCCAAAAAGTACAATTTCTTCTAATGTAGAATGTTCAAACACAGTTTTTGACAGAGGAGCTCATACTCTGAAGTGACATGGAAGATCAAGTTGAGCACCAAAAAGGAGCCTATACTGCTAATAGCCGATACTAAACTAACAGGAGCTTTGCAATTGTATCAAGAGCTTCATATTTCACTAATTAGTAGACTTGAGCATCTCAGTAAAGAACAGAACACTTTAACAAAAACATTTCAAAAACTATACTTCAGTCATGAAAATTAGGTTCAAGCTGACAGGATTGCAGAACAAAGAAATGGCTAAATCATACTATTACCTGCAGTAAAATTAAATTGACCTGTGTTACAAGTTTGTTCACTGCTGGGATGAAAGAGCATCATTTGTTCTAATATTTTCTTTTAACAGTTCAGAAGTCATTTGCAAAATAGTATTCTTTCCCAGGACATGAGTTGCTAGAAATTGGAGTGCAGGAACACATGTGCAAGGAAAAAAGTAACGAGGCTCTCAAAGGATCTTTTACTGAGACTTTGTGAGAACTATGCAATTAAATACATAGTGAATGTTCATTTACTTCCACATTCTCAGCTCTTTCTGCCCTGTGACTCTGCTGTGCGTTAGGAAGGCGTCCCTGCAGCATCATTCCCCTGCTCTGTTCAGGCACACTAGACTGCAGTGGAGGGGCAGAATAGTGCCTTGAACTGGAAACAGATGCCTGCCATGGGGACAGCAAAGAGCTTCCAGGCTTTGCAAGAGGCCCTAGGGAGCTCTGGGAGATGCTTTCAATGACACTTTTTCCTGTTCCAGGGCTGGCAAATTATGTTACCTTCTGAGGAGAGAGGACCAAAGACAGGCTTTTGCTATTCTGTTTAGGCAGCAGAAAAGCAAAAGGAATGAAATTGCAGCTGTAATCTTAAGATTACAGGGAAACCTTCTTTACTATATTTCAGGTCATTATATCTGCAAGTGGAATCACAAATCTAGCTGAAATAATTCCAGATAAAAGCAAAATTAATAGCTTCATTTGAAAATCTAAAGACACTCCCTACTTTTTATTCTTTAAATCAGATCATCTAAAGTTCCATTCAGTTTCAACTAAGTGCATGTGTACAGTGCCAATAAAACTTCAAGTGATAATTTGCAAAAACCACTTTCTATAAAACAAATATTGTGCATGAGAGAACGATGTTTATAAAACTCGAGCAACTCAGCCAAGTGAAAACAGATTAACAATACGGAAAGTAAGGAATTTTTCTAAATATGCAGCAAATTACAGATTTCTTTCTTTTTATTTTTTACTCTTGCTGGGTGGAAATTTAGAATTAAAAGTCAAATACAGACCCCAAGTTTCTAGGTATAACAAAAAAAGACATTTCTCCCTTCAGCCATGTGTTCTTAAAATATTCCTGAATAAGGCAATACTGCTTTTTTTTACAGAAAAAACAAAAACAAAACAAAAACAAAAACAAAAACAAAAACAAAAACAAAAACAAAAACAAAAACAAAAACAAAAACAAAAACAAAAACAAAAACAAAAACAAAAACAAAAACAAACTTGTGTGCTTTGTCATATTTTGAATTACCCAAATAACTTTTCTTTGACACAACAAAATTAACAAAATGTACAAAAGTAGTTGTTCAAAACCACATCAAACATAAACATTTTAAGTCCATACAATTCAGTTTTATAAGGTAGTACCTAACTGGAATTTTTAAGATCTAGCAATCTTTTGGGGTTTTTTCCCTGAGATTTTGAGGGACTCATGTCATGTAAACAGGGTTAGAGAAGGAAAAAGGTTAGAAGCTTGACTGCAATATAGTTCTCACCTTAGACTGTACTGACAAAAAGCAAATGTGACAATTAACGAATGGTAATATTGATAATAGATGGGCTACCTCTGGCTCTATCTATCCAGTAACACTAGTTGCAAACAACTGTTTAAAACTTCTCTTAGTGTGAAAGTGTTTTGTTCTTAAAGCTGCTGTTTTAAGCTGTTGTTTTAACATTTTTTGTTTGTCAAAACAAAACATTTCATGTTTTAATGAGGTGCCATCTAATTTTTAATTCGATTTTTTCATTAGCTAAATAGGTTCCAAAATACTTCTCAATACTTTACTAGTCTAACCAGTAAACTGAATAGAAATAGGGTGTTTTTCAATTAGTAAATCATTAATATTTATTATTTATGCATTTTTCATTTTGCATGTTTATCATGATGCCCAAAATATTCTGCAAGAAACTTTAAATCCTTTAAAAATTACTATGCATTTATGTTTGCAGAAATACAGATCTAAGCAAGTATTTTGAGGGAATGTTTACTTAAGTTGCAAGTTCTGAGTTTAATTATAAGAAAATGTGGGCTTTTCATCCTTTGTTTCTCAGTTACAAACATTAGTAATGGCTTGAACTAGGAAGGCTATGTTGGATTTTTGTTTGCTTTGATTATAATTGGATCTAAGAAATATTAATTTCTCTTACATGATGGCAACGTACTGCTGAGGGGAACACATCTAGTTTTGTGTTTGTTATGGAAATGTGGTCAGTTAGGGCTTAGTCAGCAAAAGGCCAAGGCCCAAGCATGGCAGAACATGAGCTGCAGGGGTAGATGTATCTTCAGAGCACAAAGGACCAAGGTATTTGCTTTTGGTAATACCTCTTTGTCTTTCAGAAGGTAATTACTAAACCTATTTTGCAAGCTTTGCTTGTAATAAAGCCTGTGTTAAATACCTCTGTTATTCTGTTCTGGTAATTCAGAAAAGGTGATAAGTGTTTAATAACAATTTTACCCTTTCACATTTGCGTTTATGATTTTTTTAAAATTGTAATATTGTTCATACAAGAACTGAAAGCATCAGTAGAAAGGACCTGCTTCCTGTAAGCCCAAAAGAGAGTTATTACCTGGAGCATTGTCCTTGGACAATTTCTGAATTAAAAAAAAAACCAACAAAACAAACCAAAACTAAAAAAACAAAACAAAATAAAAAAATCCACAAAAACACAGACCATCAGCATGGAAACTGTAGTTGAAACAACATCTGTTTTCAAGGACTTCCTCAGTCATGCTGTTTCCCTTGCAAGGTAAGCTGGTGTATTCTGACTCCCCAGGTTGTGGTACTGCATGGAACATTAGGAAACACCTTCGTGGTGGGCATCTGTTCAGCTGTAGTTCATAAATAGGAAATATATTCGAAACTCCAGATATTAATTAATCAAGGAATTATTCCTTTAAAATTTGAAAGGGAGTAAATTATTTCAATATAGTTGTCACTAACTTTTTTTGGTTTTGTAACTTGTTCCCAGAGATTCTTGCCTCAAAGCATGCAATTTCTATATTGATAAATAAGAAGTATTTACTCTGGAAAAGAGTGAAGAAGGTAGTTTTATTCAGATTAGTACAAGGAGTTAAAAGTAGTATGTTTTTTGAACTGTAATGATTACTACAGTTTGTTCAGCAAGTGTAAAGTACTTATGATTGAACCTAGGCACAAAATATTATTAATTATTAAGTACAAGATTTAAAAATTCTAGGTAAATTGTGGTGGCTTTAAAATTCTGAGGGTATAAACATAACAGGGCAGGGGGAAATTTTGCTACAAAATATAGAATTAAAATGCACTGCCATTGCCTCTACAATATGCTGCAGGAGGTCCCTATAGCATTTCCTTCCTGTGGTTATTGCTTTAGGCTCACCATTCCAATGAAGATCTGAAAGCATCTTCAAATAAAAAGAAAAATTTATTCCCTGCTTTTAATTGGTAAACTTATGTCAACACAACATAAAAAGGAATTAGTAAGTAGTCCAAAATGTTCTATGATACATACATTATCCATTTACATATTTTTCATAGCTGGTGTCTTTTGTTAATTTAGGAATATATATATATAGCAGATTATTTAACCCCACCAAGGTTCATATGTTGTACATGCCAGTTTCACAAACTGAGTTTCACAGGTTTAAAATGAACATATGTTCTACACAGTGTGTTGTAACGCAGACATTCTACTGTGACAAACCATTTGCAACCTTTATGTCAAAAAATACAGGGTAAGCCATATTAGCAGTCATATTGTAGTAATTTAATTATTTTCAATTATTTTTTAATTCATCAAGACACACCTGCTTTTCTGTATTGTAGGACCTTTTTTTGTTTTGTTTTTTGGTTTTGTATTTGACATTCCTCTCAGGAACCGACTTATGCTGAATGTGTTTTTCAGTGATAGAGATTGCTCCCTTGAGCCAGCACAAATGAAATCTGAAAACTAGAATTACATGGAACTATCCAAAAGTACTTTTGACTAGTCAGCATGCTGAGTAGTCTTCTAATACCTTACTGCACATCTCTTACAGTCTGCTGCAATAAACTGGGCTTGAATGGTTTATGTTCAGTCAGAAGTTTTGCTGCTGCCTATCAATAGCAGTGCATAAAGTTCTATATCATGTCATGTTGTAGGCATAATGTAACGTGACACATCCTAATGTTAAAGGCATGCAGTAATAACAAGCCGCTGCAATACAGACCGGGAAACCGCCTACATGGATATAACCTGACAGGTGCAAGCTTACTTTGCCCAGCCTTAAACTGATGGGACATGAGCCAGCTATAGTCAGGAAACCACATAAATGTGTTAGTACGGAGATTTCAGCAGCAGTTCTGCAAATCAGAACCAGATTTTGTCCATCATGACTGAAGTAAGGCAAATCAAACTTAGCTCTGTAAACATGTTGCTGTCATTACTGTGTCAACATGTAGCTATTTTCATTTGGATAAAGCCCACATTTTTTTGTTCATGTATGTCTATTTCCTTATTCCTTGGTTTAAATCAGATTCTTGATAAAAATAGTACCCACAACTTCATATTGATTTCCCTGTAAGTTTGTATTTTAAGGTCTTTGAAGTCTTGTAAAATTACTTTCTGTAAAATGAATGCAAAACAGTGAACTTCTTTCCAACATCATCATGTTAGCTTCCTTTTTGCATCATCTCTTGCACAGTAAGGAATCAAAAAAAAATTACTAAGATGCCAAGAGAATCCTTCATAAATACCTTCTAAAATAATGACAGTAAGAAATACAATTTACAGAGTTACAGTATGAACAAAATTGTAACCATTTTTCCGTGCATGTTTTCTTTCTTCTACTTTGTACATGTCAGTCTACAGTAGGAAAATAAATAAGAGGATTTGGAAATATTTATATAGAATTCCTTGCAAAAAGATGTGCAGCCTAACATGTTATAGTCTCACAGGAAAGATTAGGGAGTGTGACTTTTTCAAATTTCATTTTGTTCATCTGTAAGATTCAGTCATGGAATTTTCCTTACAGTAAAACATCGTGTTAGCAATTCTTACTGGCTGTTTGTTACTTTTAATTCCTTTCACTTCCTCCTCTACCAACGATTTCAAACAGGAGATCAAACCAACATATTCCTGTGACCCTGATACTTTCTGCTCTATGTCTCCTTCATTCTGCCACCTATACAAAAATCTCTCTTTTGCTCTTAATGACACCACTTGTCCCAGTAATTTCATGTACTGTTGCCATCTAACATTTCTCAGACCCAGCTGAAGCTTTTTCTCTCTCTTCAGTTTCTTTGTCTTTCTTTTCCACACATTATAATAATAGTTTCAGCAAAAGCAGAGTGAAAACTCAGCAACTTTTGTCAGGGTCTTCTGTCTCACACAATGTCCTTTTGACTTTTCCCTTTACACTCCTACCTTTTGTCAGTGCCTCCTTCAGTGGTCTATTCTTCACCCATCTTTCACAGCAGCCAAAGACTGTACCTTTCCCGCTTCTCATTATTTGCCCCAATCTGTTTTAGTGTCAGAGATTTGCAAACCTCAGTCTTCCATTCATTCAACTTTGACGAGTTCTGGATTTTTCTGCCCTATTTTTCTATCACTTTGAAATTCCTGAAAGCTGAACTCCTCTTTTTTGTTCCAGTCATTTGTTCTTTGCCTCCAAAAATGTAAACATCATTGTAATATCCTTCCCACTCACTCAGGTTTATAATCTGGCTCTCAGACATAATTCTGCCCTCACTTTGAAATGAGAGTCCTGAACAGATTCCAGTCTTTCAGGGACAAAGTCTTGTATTATCAGAGAGGTGATAAATGAGCGAGAGTTACACATTACCAACTGGCAGGTGATAAACCCATCAAAAATATAGCAAACAAGATTTGCTAAGGCAGCTCTTTCCAGTTCCCAGATGTTGCTGAGTTCCTCACTCAGTGGTAGTTCGTCACCCTTGCTGGTTGCAGGGACATTGTCTCCAAGAGTGACAGGTTCCTGCAAAAAACTCAGTCAATCCCTTTTCCCTCATTTTAACCACAGGCTGCAAGCTGACTAAAATGGTCCCTATATTTTTTTCCTCCTTCTTCTTATGCAAGAAATTCCAGTTTCTGGTAGTCTTCCACTCCTTTTGCAATAAATCTAGAAGCCAGTTTTTGGTATCAAGTTCACCAGCATAAAAATAAATTAATTTGGTTAAAGTAAATTGAATTTAAATGCAGCAAAGAACAAGCCAAGATAAGAGAATTATGTTTGCAGAGCCTCTCTTTGCAGAACTGGAGATGGTGCAACCAAACTCTTTGTAGAATTTTGGTTGCACACAGAGGCCAGTTGGATTCCTCAGAATTTTTGAAAGAGAATATAGCATAGTTACTTGAATGCAGAAATTCTTTAATCCTGAATACACATTTTGAACCTGCTCAGCTGTTTTAGAATAACTTTTTAAGTAAAGGTTTGCTTTCTATTCCTAGTGTGCTGTTGCATATGTATAGGTTTATATTCTGAGATTATCACAGTTAATCAAGTCAGTTTGAATAAAATGCTTCTTGTGTTGAGACACAACTGTACTATATATATATATATATAGATAATTGAATTTACATTTCATCTATATTAAATTCTCACTGCTACAAAATATCTTACACTAAACACATTTATTAGAAATCAGAAGGAAAATAAAAATCAATTCCATTCATTCCAACTGTATCTTAGAGAAATAATTTTGCAAAGTTCTAAAAAGGCCTTTTCTTAGAGCACTCCTTATTGTGTTGCATAGATTCCCCAGAATCATGCTAGTATTTGCAGGCCTGACATGACTGATTTCACTAGAAAAGTCATCCGTTATTGAATGACAGGAGATAAACCCATCAATAGGTGTAAAAGAAAAATAAGAACTATTTGAAAAGTAACGTTATCCTATTTCTGTCAGGAAGTGTGAGCAAATGACCAAGAGTTTATCATATTTACAAAGACAATGACTGTTTGGAAGTAGATTTTTTTTTAATTCTTCTTTTAAGGTCATCTCTTTAATCTGTAGCTGCAGCAGTGAATTTGGCTTTTTATGAGTGGTAGGTTTTATCAAGAATATAGTAAAACATTTTACCAAGTTATCTCCCTCGCATCAGTGACATGAAACTAGAAGGCTGGAAATGTTTTTCCTCACTCATTTCCAATAACACACATTAGTATTTGCAGTCATGAATAGATGGTGCCTTTACTCTTCTTGCCCCTCCCCTGCAAGACAATGGATATATATATATATACACGTATGTATATAACCATATATATATACATGCATGTACTTAAGCAATTTACTTTGTCTTTTTTCACTGTGTTTTATGTTCCAAACATTTTTGCCTAGGTACTATGGGAGGTGATCTGTTTAAATGTACAGGATAATATTATAAAAAAATAAAAGCAAAGTTTCAGATGCAACAGCTAAATAAAGACATGGATAATTTTTAAGGGATTTTTTTCTAACATTCAATTTTATGTACTCTGATAGCTTTTCATCCAGTTTCAAAAAAATATTTAATTACCTCTTTAACATTTCCCCAAATATTTCTCTGTAAGTAAAATGGGTTCAACACCTTCCACCCCACTGCCATCCCCAACCCCCCTTTCCCCAGGGACTAAAGCAAGTCTTCTTTACCACAAATTAAATTGGGCTTTTCACCGGACAATTTTCTCACTCCATACTTGGGATTCATATAGCTTGCCTTTTCCTAATGACAAGCCTATCAATGTATTGTTGTGAAGTCATTATGATCCTGATGCCTATTTTTGACCACATTCTCATGTTGCTCATATAGTCACTTGAAATGACAATTACTCATTACTCTAACTGTAACACACCTGTAGTTCTCTTCAAACGGCAGATTGAGGGTTGTCATGGTATTCTCAGATACTCAGGCCATCTTTGTAGGCAAGGTAAATAACTGATTTGCCTTAAGCTTAAGGACATAGCTTTAGAAATTGTATTTCCTTCTACTATACATCCTTTCCAGTATTTTCATCATTTTTTTGTTAATCATTGAGTCCCACTGTCTCTTTCTGTTTGTATAGACTTTAGTGTCCTGTTGAGGGAGGCAGTATATGCATGAACAGATATTTATGTAAAATTGTGTCTATGGACCCTTCTATACTGCCAACTGAGACAGGAGTAACCAACGCAAGTATCTATGTAAAACTTGGTGAGAACGTGACTTCTAGGATGTCAGTAATCAAACCGGCATTCAAAGAATCTCACATGTTTCTTACAAAAACAATTCAGGAATCTCTGCTGTAGAGGTATGAGTTAGACTGCATTATATTTGAGGAATTGGCAGTAAGAGATACAAATTTGGGCCAGCCTCTGCTAGTGGTTTGGTGAAAGCTATGTTTGATTTGTGTTGGGAGGTGCTGGATGTTGGTATTTTAGATACTGCTCCCATAATCTGTCTCTCACTCTCTTTCTCTTCCCTTCCTTCTTTTTCCTGTTTCCTTCTATCTCCCTTTCTACTTCACATTTACTTCTAAATAAAATTCATTCTATTGACTTCAGCATATGATCTCATTTGCACCTTAATTCAAGAAGAGGCGTCTCTCTAATACTCATGATAATCAGATCTTAACCCTATCTTGGTACATTCTGTAAGAATTTGAATGTAATAAAATTGTAATTACCAAAGCCTTCATATGTTCACAAGAAGCATATTTTAGAAGGCAGGGTTGCTTAAGAGTGAAATTTTTTGTAAAGGTCCTGTATTTGATGCCCCCACTCTACCTCTGGAAGCAGCACTTCTGTTCTGAAATGCCATGAAGCTGAAGACTTGTACTATATTATATATATACCCCTGATGCACTTATCTTACAAAACCAAAAAAACAAGTTACAAAGCAGTAAATACTAGAAGAGACTGGATTAGTAAATCATCTCATTAAAAAAACAATAATTTATTACTGGCTTCCAGAAGACACTGGATTATGCTTTCATATAACACTTACACACTATACATATATGTTTATATAGTACATTTAAAGTTATATACGCTGTTAAATATATAAATAGCATTATACAGAGAGAGTGTGTTTTATTTTTATATGCAATACTACAGAGAAAAAAAATTATAGCTGTGAGGACAGGTCTGATTAAATTCTGAAGCTATATGTCTTATACAGAAAGATAATGTTTATGCATAAATTAAACATTATCAAAGCTGTAGTTTTAGTGTTCTTCATGGTAACTGTAAAATGGATAAAAAAATATAGTTAAATAAGTCACAAAAAAAGGAACAATTTCCTGCAAAATAGGAACCTTTCTTTCAAGTAACTTGTGTAGGAGGGGTCTGGACAGCAACATAAAGTGTTTAATGACATGTGCTTGAACATCAAAAGCTTAAAAGAGTAACTGGACTCCTTATGTAAATGTTATAACATCTTTTTGCCTCTTTATCTGCAATCTTTCTATAGCATTTATATCTCTCAGTGATCATGGTTTTACTCCCCACTCTGTTATGCTGTGTGCTATGAGGACTTCAGATGATTCCTTATGTGCTTGAAGTTTCAAACCATATTTTATTTTATGGATGAATAGGAAAGTGGGGGAAAACATAAACAAACACACATATATCACTGTTATATTTATTCAATTTGTTTTCTTTATCTAGAATACATATCAAAGTAGATTTGAGTCTTATTTCTAAATAATGTCTTCTAAAGTATTTCAGGAAAAAGCCTAGTTTTTTCAGCTCAGACATAACTATTGTCTGATTTCACTATCTATATGCAGCTCTTTCTAGGAAGGCAAGAGGTTTTCAAGATGGATACACTTGAAAACTTTTTTTTGCTACTAACAATTAAAAGGCACAGATGCACATATATACGTGTAACACTTTTTTGTAAAAAAAAAAAAAAGTCACATTTTAAAATGGACATAGTTACCCTTGAATTCTGTTACTGTCTGTATAATATCTGACAAGAGGACACAGTGCCTATCTATTCCATATTAAAAGTGAAGAGGTGAAAATAACTCTAGACCCAAATCCTGTCAGTTACCTGAAGATTAATAAGCTGAGAGACTGAGAATCCCTTCCTGCAGCGCCATTCAATTCAGAGTAGTGGAATGTTTCATTGAAACTATAACAGGTTTTAGAAAGTCTACAGAAGTGTGACTCTGTTGACATCCTTTTATATTCAGTGAGGAATATTCATGTCTGAAGTTATGCGTCACTGATTACTGTTTGAATGGGGTTATCTGTCTCACAGATACTCACAGAAGCCAGGCAGTAATCCCAAGGAAATGCCATTGTTTTTATTTAATTAACAATTTTTATTATGTCTTGTAACTGTCTTGTAACCAATGTTGTCCCTATAAGGACTTTCTGCTTTCTCTAAGAAAAATGATTTTGCATTATTTATATATGGGAGTGAAGCCCCTGCCCCTGGAGTCCTTTGTATGTGAATAGATTTCTGTACCCACATGCCCAGATTTATCCCACAGCTTCTGGATTTTGGCCAGAAATGTTCTCCATTCATGATGGTTGCAAAGATATTTTTAATAGCATGTGCCACAGATTTGGCATTATTTCAAGTTTAGAATTCTGCAATTTCCAGTATAACGCTTGCGATACATGTACACGTGCATTCAGTGACACAAAGGCACTGCACACTCTATCCAGATCTTGTGAACACCCCAGACTGTAAACTAAATAATTTAATATTTGAATTTTAGGCCGGGCAATATTTTCTTTGGTTAGGACAGCAGTTTTCTGATTAATGTTTTTAATTTTAAGCAATGTCTAATACATACAATAATAAAAGTGACAGTTCAGCTTATAATGAGTTAAGGATGGTTCTGAGAATACACAAGAGGTTTTTAAGAGACTTCCAAAGTTTATTTTTACAGAACAGAGGCCCACAAATTAATGCAAATACATTTTTTTCATATTTCACTGTGTTTGTGTATCTCTGTCTTTAATAATCTCAACATTGCATTATGAATAGTGCTTGTGCTTTCAAGGCTGTGCTCCAGTAAAAATAGTAAAATAACGTTAAAATAGTAAAATAATATTTGCAATCAGCTGCAGTGATAACTAGGAGGAAAGTAACACAGGATTGTTAATGGTACAGTTTCATGGGAGTTAATAAAAAAATACAAAAGAATGAAAGAATGTAAGTGTCCTGTATAATACACACACCATTTTTTTTTAATAACTCCCACAACTTTGCTGGATGTCAACAGTGCTGCTCTTCATGTACAGAATCCAAAACCATTTGGACATGGTTTACACTTTTCTCTATTGATCCACTTTTCTGGAGGAGAAGGAGCAGCCAGGATCCTTCTCACTCTTTTGTATTGGCCTTAACTAATGTGGAGAATTTCTGTTCTGTGAGGTGAAGCATGGCACTGTCCTTAAGCTCTCCCCCCAGTGTCTGTGTCTGTCCAGTGACAACTGGGTAAAACAAATCTCCTGCAGAACAAATAGGTTTCTTAAAAACAGTTGTCCCATAAAATTGTTCTGTTTAGTATTCTTAGGTTTACAAAAACAGCTTTTCAGATGTTACACCTTTTCATCAGAGTTCACAGATATCAGGAAGAAATAGCCTGTGTTAGTGGAGATTGTATCTTGTGGAAATAAATGTATTTAATGTGGGGTGGATGGCAGCCTTGATCCTCATGAAGAGGTATACATAAATATGTACTCACTGTGTTTTTTTCTATTCTCCCTGGCTGACCTCCACTGATGCAGCTGAGCTTTCCTCTTGTGATATTTTCCAGGTTATATAAAAAGAGATTTTTTGTTTTGGCCTTCTGGCTGAAATGATGAAACATAAAGTCTGTTCTCAGGCTGTGGAAGCCTGATGGATGTGGAACAGCTGGTGGGCTGCAACTGGGCTCTGAAAGGAAGCATGAGAGATGCAATTGGTGCTATGGTTAAAAGTGAAAGATGAATAATTTTTTCTGCTTTAGACAGAAGTATAGAAATCTGCACAATGTAAATTTGCTGATTCAAATACTTTTGAGAAGATATAGAGAGATGATTTAGAGGAGTGGAACATTAGAAGTATTTTTTGGTAAATAGAACTGGCATCTTACATAGAAAGGGAGTGATATGTTAAAAGAAGTCTAATATTTTTGCTTTTTAAATATCTGGTATCTGATCTAGCCTGTGCTGCAAATAACTGAGGTATGTAGATCTTGCCAGAAAAAAAAAAAAAAAATTATAAAGCAAGTTACCGGGAAAGAAATGTGGACTGGAAAGTGAAAACTTGGTTATGAAAAGGACAGAAAGTGGAAGTCTGCGTGCAGCAAAGGAGTGGTGAAAGAAAATTAGGAAAAGCCACAAAACAAAGAAGGGAAGTGCTGTCATCAACAAGCAAGCACAAAACCCAAGAAAAGGCAGCATTTAAATGGCCTAGATACAAATACCACATTACTGTCTATTGGTTTCTCTAACAAGATAAAAACAGTTCTCCTATGAGGCTGATTTCATAAAGAAAGGAAAGTAAGAGTATGTTTTGAGGAAATGCCCTAAAAATGAAAAGCTCATATAGCTTTAAGAGCAATAAAAATAATTTATGAAACAAGGGGCAAACGTAAGACTTTTTTTCTAAAAAATTTCTTTTCCTAAAAACAAAAACAGAGAGAAAAGTATTACTTAGGGAAAAATGGAACATGCAAGAAATAAGGATAAAATTACATTATTTTATCTCAGATGTATTCTGAGACTACTTCAGAATATTCAAATTCAACAGGCAGATTAGAAATATAGAATTCTTGACTAAGAATTTATCTTGAAAAATTTAATCCAGTAGGTAAACTCAAAATGCAGATGTTCCTGCATCTTTCATTTGGTGAAGTAATTTCATGACTTGCACACCAGTTTCCTAAAGAAAAATTGAATTTTGATTGCTTTGAATTAAGGTTTAATTAGTCCATAATGTCCTATTTTCACTGGACATACAGAAAGACTTTCTAGGAACAACCTTATGAGTAGGACTGGACCTTAAAGAATGACAGTGGATTAAGGATTCCCCACAAATATTTCTCCTCTTTGGATTCTATGTGTGCCACAATCATGGTACACCTTGAGAGGGCATGGATAGCATCTCTTCTGTCTTGGTGTATGAGTTTAAGAAACATTCAGTTGTGTCTTATTTTGATAACTCTAGCTTCTCATGTAACTGCTTAAGAGTAGCCGAAAAGTGACAAAGTTCCTTTATAGACACTACAGGACAAGTATAAAGGTAGTACAAGCAAAAATACCTAATTTCCTGTAAATTTAGTCATTTTTGTAGGTAAAAAAAAAAAAAATTAAAAAAAATCTCACCATAAAGGAAAGAGAAGATTAATAAAAGGTATATTTGAGCACATTTGCACATTTATATATTTCTTGTTTACTTAATGGAAAAAATCAGACTGGAGCTTGAACCATGTCTGTCCTGTGAATATTGTGTTAACAGTAAATATTTTTACTTAGAAGTCTTTCATTTAGTTTTAAAAAGAAATTCTGATATTTTGCATTCGCAGCTTTCTAGCTTCATAGGTGTCACGTAGCTGAATATAAAACAGTGGCTATTAGACATGTATTTTAGAAATTATCCAAACTATGTTTTATATAATCTTTATACAGTGCAGGAAATTTAAATCAAAATAAGGTAAATTCTATGAATATGTAGAAAATTATCCGTATGTTTCCTGTACATCTCCTTAAACTGACTTTACTAGTAAAATTTTTGGAATGAATGCTTATATTCATATTGCACAGTTTCCTTTTAAATTTCTTTTTTTATCTATAGTGCTGACATATAATACGGGGCAGTTATAGTACTGACTGGAACTGCTTTTAAATATTATTTGAACATGCTCTGAACGATCGAGCAGGACACAAGCGGCGCTCAAGGGTGGCTGCAGTTGAACTAAGGCGGTGCTGGAGCAGGGAGCGCTTTGTTTCCCTCCGAGCAGAGCGGCGGCCGCGCGCCCTCGGGGCTCCGGCGGGCGGGGCCCGGGGGATCCCGGCCGGCCCGGCCTGGCCTGGGCTGCCCTGAGGCGGCCTCCCCTGCTCCCTACGGCCCCGGCGGGCACTGCTGCCCCGCAGCCGCGCCTCGGGAAAGGAAATGGGAGACTCTGGCCCGACCACTCGCCTAAGGCACGGCTCCGGACATCCCTCTGGCTGCTAAAGCCCAGCAGTTTTCCCAGCAAGCAAGGGGAGAACGGCGGAACCCACAGCTGGGATCCCTTCGGTGCCGCGGCCCCTGGATCCCTCCGATGGCCCCGCAGGCCCAGGTCGCTCCTCACCTGGCCCAAGCCCTCTCTGGGCATTATTGTCTCCTGGAGTGTGTGTGCCTCCTTGCATTGCTCTTGTGAAATCATAGGTGTTTGCTCGTACTTTTAAATGCCAGGTCACTTTTCCCTATCCAAAATTCACATCACTGCTGGGCTTTTATAGACATGATTGCTCAGATTCCTGCGAAAACTTTGTTCTCTGGTGGCGTTACAGTGACATGTTTTTTCTCAAGGTTACTGATAGTGCAGGGAGACAACTGTGGGGAATATTTCCTCAGTGTTTGCAGCAGAGAGCTTGGCATGTTAAGTTCATAAGCAATGAGAGGAGATTTGCTCTGCTACAGGAGGGTACCAAGCGGGGAGTCTGAAGGCTCCTTTCAGCTGTAGGTTCCTCGGCAGTGCATCATGCTGTACGAGACTGCAGTGACATGAGGCAGTCAGGTAAGGGATTGCATGTCCTGAAATACCTTAGAAGACTGAACTGAGGACAATCCTCAAAGCCCTTTGAGAGTTTCTGGAGGGAAATGTTTCTAGGTATGCAAAAATGAATGATACTAAGTAGTGCTGAAAATAAATGTGTTCTATCAAAAGAGTCATAATAATGGTTTGGCTGTATATGAATGCCAGTTTAAACACAGGCAAACAGATTGAACTTTTATTGTTGTGAATACAGAATATATTCTCATTTATATTCTTTGATTGAAAATCATTATTACTTTGTGTATAATTGCCATAATTTATCACATTGTTGAAATTTTCCAGAAATATGGTACTATTTGTCTACAGTTCCACTCTAATTGCACATAATTAATTATTCACTTTGCTCAATTGCTAATTGCCTTTTAACATACATTTAAATATAAACATTAAAATATCACTTCAAAGAGAATAGAAACATAGTTTATTCAACTTTTTATATCTGTTATAATTGTGACTTCACAGAGTGAGGGATTGGTAAAACTGTTAAAACAGTAGATCATGCCTTAGTAAATTATGAGGCCCTTGTCAGACACAAAGGTGAACACTGTCTGCAAGGGTGAGGAAAAAGGTTGAGCTAGTAAGTGCCACCTTTGCCTGAGTCTTTAACAGAGAGACCAGAGCAATCAGTTCCCTGAGCTGATCCGGGAATAGGGACAGGGAGCAGAATAGACCCCCTGCAATGCAGGAGGAAGTGGTTACGCACCTGCTGTGTCATATAGACACTCGCAAATCTATGGGGCCAGATGGGATTCACCTGAGGGTACTTACAGAGCTGGTGGAAGAGCTCTCCAAAACACTCTCCATTATTTGTCATTAATCCTGGTTAACTGGGGAGGTCCCAAATGACCGGAGTGTGGTGCCCATCTACAAGAAGGATTGTTAAGGAGGATCCAGGGAATTGCAGCCTGTCAGTCTGACTCCAGTGCCAGGGAAGGCTAAGGAAAAGATGAGATGTACAGGGCATCCAGGAGATAGGTATGGCTAACCAGCATGAGTTTAGGAAAGGCAGGTCCTGTTTGACCAGCCTGATCTCCCTTTACGACTATGTGGCCCACTTATTGGATGAGGGAAAGACTGTGGAGGTGGCAAGGTGAGGTTCAGTCTCTTCACCCAGCCAACCAATGACAGGACAAAAGGAAATGACCTCAAAATGTGCCAGAGGAGGTTGGGAACGAAACTTCAGGAGGAATTTCTTCACTGAAATGGTGGTTAAACATTGAAATGAGCTGCCAAGGGAGGTGGTGGAGTCAACATCCCTGGAGGTGTTCAAGAAACGACTGGGTGTGGCGCTAAATTCTAGGGTTTACTGGTGTATCGTCAAATTATCTTAGAGGCCTTTTACAACCTTAATGAATCTTTGATTCTATAAATTCCCATGCTTGGTTTCTATACACTTGAGTGTAGTTCAGAACTACGTAACCAGGTAAATTATAACATATGAGGTGGCAGTTTATCAGAGGAATAAACAAAAAATCTGGTTTAAAATATCAGTAATCAATTTTATTCTAACCTCTATGCAAATACAGTCCTTATTGTCCTGAGTCTGAAGTTGAAACCTTCAACTGTTGCCACAGTGCCCAACTTTGGCACACCACCACTTGATAATAAAAAGATTGTTTGCAGTACTGTCAGAGCCATCTGACAGTCTGGTCATCAGAGACATCACCAGTCTGGTGAAGGGATCTTGTATGACCATAGAGAATGCAGAACCCTTAATACTTCAGTGCATCAATGAGCAGAAATAAGAGTGTATGATATAGCTCAAAATTACACTTTTAAATGCAATTTATAAAACCATGCTTAGAAAAAACCCAATAGTTTAAGCAAAAGAAAATCTTAGCATCAAAGTAGAAAATAATTTTCCTGAACTCAGCTGTCTTTAGAACTTAGAAGTATCTCATAACCAAGTAGTTATTAAAATCTAACATATACCTGTTAGTCCTGGTGCATATTGATGTGCATATAAATATATGTATATATGTATATGCATTTGTGTGTACATTTCTAGACTGGCAATCAGGAATTAATTTGAGAGTCTATTCGATCTAGAATTAGTACACTGCACATCAGTAATTAGTTTGCATTACTATCATTTCTCAGATATTAATAAGGGCTGTTGCCAGAGAGCTAGTGGACAAATTTGGGTGGGTTAATTAGCTTAAAAATACAATATCCATGTATATATATTTTATCATTATTATTTTGGGAACAATACCAACTGAAGAACAGAGTTTAATGGACTTATAAATGGACATGAACAAACTGTTCCTCAAAGATGGTTGCAGCTCACTTAGGATTCAGAATCCCATCCCATTTTCATTCTCAGTATGAATTGAGTTTGTATTGTACAGTACATAAATGATTTTCCTCGACTTTTAAAAGGCAATATGTATTAATATTTTAAACTGAAGTAATTGCTTCTTGTTCAGCAATGGGTTTCATTTATGAGTGTTTATCCCTGGCAAATGGAAAGTATGGTTAATCTAAGTTAAAAATGGATTCTTTAAATAGCTCTAATTGCATTCTGTTTATATTTGTATGTTTTAGACTCTTAAGATTTAATCAGTAGCAGTTCTAACAAACCATAATGTTTATTAGCTGGTTTTAAATTATTCTTATGGATGATAGTTGGATGAGAAAATAAATGATAATTTGCCTACTGTAATGCATGGTAAATAAAAGATGGACCTGCACAGAAAAGAAAAATTACATATTATATTGTTTGATTTTTATATTATAAATACAGACAGAATGGAAGAAAACTTGAAACAGGAAAGGAACCAGTTTCTAGTTCTAATTTCACTTTTGCAGATTATTTCTAATTTTTGCATGCTTGTTTGGTTGAATCAAAACTTTGGAGTGTTACTGTTCTTTTATTTTGCATCAGTCATAATTTGTTACTACATACTGGCACTTTAGTAGATGCTACTAACTTTACACTCCCAAGTCATACCTTGGATGAGGACCAGGTACAAAATTATTTCTGAAGTCTCTATTTTATCTTGTCTAAACACCATGCAAGTAAGGAGATGAGTTAATAGATAACCAGAAAGTTTTTTTGCGATGAAGAGTTCATATCAATAGAAAGACATAGTGCAAAGTATATAATAGAATAAAGTGATCATGTGAAATCCTTTAATTACTCCTGTCTAGATAATGCATAAGGACAAACTGAAAACTAATTATCTTAGGTTTAATATTATATTTAATGACATCATTTTTTAAAATAAACCATCAAAATAGTTTACATCAAATACTTTGAAATGCAGTATTAAACATATTAAATGTTGAAAGGTAGAAGAAAGTATTGGTTATTTTAACTAAAAAGTAATGAATCCAAACTAAAAATGTGCCTGGATTCTATTGGTGTTATATATCTCTAGGCATTCAGGGTAGTTCTGCTGTTCAGGGTAACCAAAACCTGGTTACTTAAAAACATGGGGCTAAATTCCCTGGTTGGATTTGCAATGTTCTTGTGATTTCTGGAAACAGGTTAGAAGTAGGCTATTTCAGAACACGTTTGCCTGGAAGTGCTCCAAAAGGTTGGTCTGTTCGGGATTATCAAAATACACTGCCAAGAAATGTCTGACGTACTGTGTGTGATCCTAGGAAGATGGGGGTGAGTGGGAAGGATGTGCCAGCTCCAGATTATCTGAATTCTTCCATAAGGGGGGCTGTCAGCAGTCATCAGAGTTGTATTTGCTTCAATAAAATAGATTTTATTGATATAGCTGAATTCTATCAATCCAAAAGTGAGCAGTGATACTATATATATTTGTTTTATGTTTTCAACTGAAAATATACTTTATTTAGACTTTATATTCTGTGGATATAAAGTCTTACAGTCACATTACACGCTTGAGGATTTCTGTCCACTTCTCTCCCACCTCCTCAATAACTTTAAAATACAAATGATTCAACTAAATTTGACAGGGGCTAGAGGTCTCAAAAATACTTGGGTTCTTCCAAGCTCCAGGAAAAAAAGAACACATAATCTCTGAATTCCCTATTAGACAGAAAATAGGCAATAGTAAGATTGATCCCAGTTAGATACTGGAGAATCCATTTAGGGGGAAAAGAGCAGTACAAACCTCCTAACTGCAAGAAAACCTTCAGAGTTGTCACCATCTTTAAACAGCTAAAGTGATAACAAATCATAATCACATGAAAAACTGTTTTTTTTTTTTCTGGTAGACTAAAGTTAGTGTGTTAGTGAACATTTAGAGGAAAAAAAAAATTGTTTAATTCTAACCTTTTCACTGGTGATATTGAAGGCATTTTTTGAAATACAGAATTTTTACAATCTGTAGATCTACTATGTTTCTGTTGCATTTACAGTGTACTTGGGCATTAAATGGAATAGCACTTTTCTCTTTGTTAAGCTTATTTGATTGAAAAAACCCCAAGGTTTAATAAAATCTAACTTTGAATTAGTTGATTAAAGCCAATTCTCTTAAAATATGTGATTTCCCT
Source organism: Poecile atricapillus (assembly GCF_030490865.1). Taxonomy (NCBI): domain Eukaryota; kingdom Metazoa; phylum Chordata; class Aves; order Passeriformes; family Paridae; genus Poecile; species Poecile atricapillus. The sequence goes on from NC_081252.1 coordinate 43,367,043, forward strand.
CTGTGGTGCAGGTAATCTTTTCTTATCTGATCTAGCATTGTTCAAAGCCTTATGGAGATTTCAAGTTACCAGTAGAATATAAAATTAATTTATACAAATCTATTTTTCTTTAATTTCTCCTAATAAAATTGTAATATTCTGACTGTAAAGTAAGAGTTTGCCTTTATATGAATGTTCTCATGCTTCTTACCAGAAGTTAACCGTGAATTCTCTGCTCACTCTGCTCTAAAAAGAAGTGCTGACAGAAGGTTAAATAATGTAGTTTTGGATATTTTGGTCTTACTTATTCTCAGTCACAGAAAACAGTAATAAAAGGCAGTATTACAAAAACAAGATTGTGTCCTTTTTCACTGTAGGGAGAGATTTTTACTTACAATGAAGAGGAAAATTCAGACAGGATTCCCTCACTAAGATGACAGCAGTTGTAGAGTTGGAAGAGCTCAGCTTTTCTCCTGTAAATAAATATTCATGGAAGACTAGGACATTATATATGCTTCTTAAATTTAGCTTTGAATCTAGTTGCCAGCTATGTTGACGCCAACACCTCCCAAATGTGAAAGCCTCAACCTTGTTCAAACATGATTTTAGAAATTTATTCTTCCTTTATACATCAGGATTTTATTTTTTCCATTATAGTAAAAGTGAAAACTCTCCAACTTTAAAGGCATACATGGAATGCCAAAGGTTTGGCACACGCAAAACAATACTCCCTGCTCAGGGAGACTATGGCCAATAAATTGCTGAAGCCTAACCCAGTCATCTGGAAAAATTAATTCTGTACAACTGCCCTATTAATGCCCAACACTGGAAGCAGAACTTTGGACTTGGTCAAACTTTGGTCTAAAACATTGCACCTGACTTTATATTGTGTTTCATGGTCAATCTCTCAAAGTCTGTTGCTTTTCATTTTGCTTTCTGAATAACTCCAATGACATATATTCCAAATCTCATTGCAGAATAATGAAATCAGGAACGTAAACCTACTGGGAATGCCTTAAATAACAGCTCTCCATTATTTGAGTGATGGTCTTTCTCACTCCATGTTAGAACTGTTACACATTGTATAAATAGTTAGTATCCTGATAAATAGGGAAGAATGCCTCAGTGGGTGTGGTATTCAGTTGAGGTGTTTGGTTATACATAAGGAGAGAGAAAGGACTTTTAGTCCTTGCCATATGGTTCACTCAGCCACTGGCCTCTTTTATGGTTTTGACAGTCAATTTCATTCTCTAGAAATTTTCTCTTTGGCATAAGGTCAAATTTCCTGGTACAGGTGATATTTGTTTCCCAACACAGGCAAGGTGCAATTTTCAAAGACTTAGAGGGAGACTAAAAATCACTTTGGATCTATTCTTATTTATTCAGAAAAAAAATATTACAAAGGATTGATTGAAATTAAGTGTTAACTCTGGGCAAACATGTATGGGGAGCAGGAAAGTTCCTGAATCTTCTGAAAATGTTGTGGGGTATCACTGGGCATATGTTGTGGAAGGCATGATAGTGCCCTCAAGAAAAAAGGAGAGGTGACAAATAATTTGCAGCAGTCATGTATGCCATTTAGCTTAATTTCTGTAAAGATCATAAATATGTAAAACAAACAGTACAATATCCTTCTGTCTCTATGTACTTATATCTACTACATATGGAATCTTATCTAGACAGACAGAACTTTTTTTTTTAAATTATGATTGCATTGTTACCCTTTAGATTCAAATTTTAAATAAAATCTCTGTAGCCAAGGTCATATTTTTAAGTGTGTCCTCCATGCCATTGCCCCAATGACCAATGCTCATGGATTCTGTATTGACTCACATGACACTTTACCACGCTGTTGTGTTTCTTGAACCCACCTTGGAAATTACATTAGCTGACTATAGATTTTGCACAGAAGTTCAAATAGATTTAGATTTATTCATACACCCTATGATTCTGGGGACATTCTCCTCTTTTGTTTTGCAAACATGACATTTGCTTTCGAGTCCCCTGGCTTGAATGGATTTTGCAGCTTGAGAAAAGCAGTGAGGAAAACATGACTGTACTCCTTACAGGTTCTTTCTGATGGTTCTTTCTTCCATTGTTCATTTTGTTTGTCCTATGTTACAGAATCACATCCTTCATCACCAAGATTAGAGGTAACTAAAACCTCCTCATTTTGACTGGACAGACATTACTATGCCAGAGTTATTTGCCTTTTTAAATAGTTAATTGCATAAAGTTAGTATTCCTTGCCATATTTGCCTGCATTAACATAATTGTGAGTGAAAAATATTACAAGACAAAGACTTATTTTCAGCATTTTAGAAAGCTGTTCGAATAGCGCATTGATAACATCTCAGTAGGTGGAGGTTCCATGTGATTCCACCATTCAAGAGAACTTCTTTCATATGTGATTAATTCCAAGATCCATTTAATCCACCACATTATGATGGTCAATTTGGGGCATCTGTGCTGATGAAAATGACTTTTGATTGTACTTAAATGGCTTTTACATGCAGTACTCCATGCCAGTTTACAATCCAGTTCAAAGTGAGATAAAATTGAGGCCATTTTCTGGATAGGGTATTTTTTTTTTTTTTTCCCCTGGTTGGCTAATCAGAATTTATATCTTATACCAAATTAGCTGGTTTGCAATGTGTGATTTAGAAATATTCCTAGATACTTCTGGGTATTTTTCCTTTAAAAGTTAGACCAGTGGCATTTTGATTTTATTTATCATCACTTTTTCTACAGTACATATTAACATTAATCTCTGTATTACTAAACAAATGATCCATCATTTACATGTTGGCTCAAATAAGCATGTACATTTGCAGAAAAACAGATGCACTGGCCAGGGAATTTAGCAGATTCTCTTTTAGAAATGGACTGCATGAAGAGAGCTTTCTTTAAAGACAGTGTGTGTTAGAGATTTTGTCTTATTCCTCACTTCCTGAGCTTTAAAATTCACCTTTCAACTGATTTTCAGTGTGCCAGCCATCTGGGTGTGAACTGAATGTCTGTCTCGTCCAAGAGACAGATTGTGAAATGGTTCTGTTAGGATTAAGCCCTGGGTGACTACCTGATAGAGTGATGCAGTCAATCTTAACTGAGAGATTCATCTGATATCACTGAAAAAGAAAAAGTGGGGTAGGGGCAGGGGGGCGGGAGAGGTAGATTTAAACTTAGCTTCCAGCTTTAGTTATCTAGTAGTAATTCACACACTTTTCCCCCAGGAGATTCTTAGAGTCTCTGAGGCTTCTAAACAAACCATAATTCTGGTTGCCACTCTGTCTAAGGATTGGAATACGAGAGAGGAAAGAAAGGAGAGATTTATGATATCTTTTTGAAATTAGTAGAGGAATTTATAGTGTTATGTAATTCTCAGTTTTATATTTTAGACATAAAAAAAACCCAAGTGTTGCAAATTAATAAAATGTACTGCTATGTTTAATTGTTCAGAAAGTCTAAGATAAATTTAAATACTAACATTTTATTTTATATGGTAATGATATCTGTAAAGTGTGAAAAAAAGAATGGAAATGTGAACGATAAGTCTACTAGGAATTTTTTTTTAGCTGCTGTTAGGGGATTGACAGTTTATGATGAAAAATTAGAATTCCATCTCAACAATAGTTAATAAAGGTACACTGAGAACCTTCTGTTTCTGCACTTTTGTTGTTCTATAGTATTTTGAAACATATAAAGAGTCATCAGTATCTTGATTGCAGGTTGGTTAATTAATAACTTTAAATTTTATAGTTATTTCCGTTTATACAAAAATAGATAATATCTGGAATCTCTTTGTACTTTTAATTTTGTTTTTCAGACTCTGAAATAATCTCCTAAGGTTACCAAGACAGAAACTAAAACAGCTCTTACTAAGTCCTCTGATTGTAGTTTATGGAGTATCATTTATGTTTACCATATTCACTGATAGAGATTAATAGCGGGAGGAAACAGGATACAGCTCCCAATTACTTTTCAGATTTCTACTGTTTTGAAAAACAATATTGCTTTAAAAAGTCCATGCAAAAAAATCTTGCTGTAAAGATCACTGAATACTGATTGCAAAATTGAGTCAGTTCTTCAATTAAAAAAAAAAAATGGAATATGCATGCAGTAAGTACATTTTTTTCCTCTAGGAAATCACTAAAGATTGCATGTAACCTTCCATTTTGTACTGTGAAATATTTAAGCAAATTACATTATTTTCAGCAAGACCACAGCCAGCTGGAAAGTATTTTAAAACACTTTTATTTTCTTTTTTAAAGTCTAGAATTCATCACCACATGCAGATTTCTTTTACTAATGACCATACATTTGTTTCAGTCTCGTCATTTGGGAACAAAAATTGTTTAGTGATCCAGTTTGTTGTGGTCAGTAGTGTGATGAAATCAGGTTACTCCTTTGCTTCCAGATAATCCCAGTTAGTTTATTAAGTGGCTTGAATGAGTAGGAGGCAGAAAAAATAAGACCATATCTTTTTGGCATTGGGAATTTGACAGAAAAGTTAAATTTATCATTACATAAAATAATTCCCACAAGAAACCAGGGCCTCCTGTAGAATTTCTTTGAAACTTTTAGACTCTCTCTTTCTAGATTATTGGAGAGATGTCCTGTCTGAAAGTGTCGACATCACCTTAAGTTTTTGTTTCCGCAAGCTGATAAACCCCATATACATGCTTTGGTTTATTAATTTTATTTTAAACCATGCATAGATGTATAGTAGCTTTCCAGTGAAATCCAGTAACCTGCTTAAAAACTAATGTCAGAACTGTACCATGGAGGTTTGTTGGGGATTAAAGGTTTTTTTTAAGATTAGAACAAAGTATTTCTCTATATGTCTAAAAAGCCAAAAGTAGCACCATTCTTGAGCTCTTGAATATCTGTAACCATTGTCTAGTTAGGCTGGTACTTAACCCTAGCATTTGTCTGGCTAAACAAGTTTTAAAAGTACAGCCAGTATTTTTCACTGACACAATAACACGATTCTCTCCTTCTTCCTTCTCTCATGCTGTTCATTTTACTGCCTGCTTTACTGAGAGGTCTTCTAAACTATCAATGACCATTACATCTCATTTACATTAGAAGACGCTGTCTTAAGAACCATGAAATGTTCTACCTTTAAAGCCCCCTTTTAGCCTCTATGATGGCACCTGGGAATCAAGAAAATTCAAGGGAAGTAGAATGTCCCAGTAACTGATTTTTAAAAGATATTTATTTCATTACAATGTGATGCACAAATATAGATCAAGGTTACCCAGATTAGAGATGGAAAATTCATGTTTTAGTATGCATTTTTGGATTAAGGGCATAATACTAAAAGCAAAAAAAAGAAGGTGGAATTAGTGTTCGTGTTTAAAACTGAATATTTACTGCCAAGATTGCTAAAAGGAAATGAAGCCATAAGGGAATGTCTTATTTAACTAAATCAGATCAAAAGTTTTCTCACAAAGAAGGGTTAAGTGCCAGATGAACACAGTGTCAGTTCTGAAACCTTATCACTAACATAAAATTATCCAAGCCATTAATTAAATTATCTCAAGGTAATGAATAAATCCAAAAGACAATATAAAGTTGTCCAAGCCAGAAATCAAATTCCTCTTTTGGCTAGTTTGCAACAGCTGGCTTTTTTCCTTTTTTTCTTTTAATATACAAGCTCTTTTTTGATAGTCTTTTTATCTTTAATGGGGTCATCTTATTCCCTTTACTGTAATTAGGGTAAGGTGCATGATTCAGCCCTTGTAATTGCTAAGGTAATAACATGTGCTATCTTATTCCTTCTCTTAATATAGTCCTATATTGATTCCTGTGTTATCTGAAGGTAAAAAATGGATGCAGGTTTCCTGAAAGGCTGAAGATTGAGAGGTCCCCAGACCGGTGTCTATCTGTTCCTATTCTCTAATGATAAATTCTTCACCAAGATGTGATAATTTGATGCCTTGGTGAGTGTGAACACCCTCTGGCTATCTCCTCACTGCAATCTTTCATCTCAAGTCACCGTTTTGCTTTCTTAACAGCTGCACTCTAAGACTTCAGGATATTAGTCAAATCTTTGTCTCAGAGTAGCCACAAAAACTCGGCTGTTCCAGCTCCTGGACACCAACTTGGGACATTTGGCCATACAATATGATCTACTGTAGACATTTAGTCACATGGCATGATCCATCTTATTCATCCCAAAACACATTAAGTGTTCAGACACTGAATGTATCTCACAGGCTGTGTTTAAACAGCAGACCAAATAATGTTATTTCTACACAATGACATTTACTTCAGCTTTACTAAAGACATTATAGATGACTCAATGCAGGTTAACAGGTAGGCTAATCCACATCACTGAGGATGTCTTAAAAATAGAATATGTGATTTATTATAAACTTAATTGCAAGTATTTACTACAAATATTGAAATTGAGTCAACCATTTCACAAATATCAGCATGGCAGATGTGGAAACACAATGTTCTTGATCTCTAACCATAAATTTGAATAAAACAAAAATATTTTTATTCTTACAGATCTCCATCATCTAACCAATTGTGGCTGTTTTCCTGAATCATTTCATTTCATACAGACAGATGAATATTGTACCAAACTTAATTTTGTATGATCTTTAAATAGTGGAAAGTTAAAGAAATTTATGATTCTCAATCTTCTTTTGCATGCTCAGAATTAATTTTATTTTCTTATTGTGGGTATTTATCAGAGGTACAATCTTGAGTCAGGGAAATTCACTTGATTTCTTGCCAATTAACATAAGCTTTTAATCACTGATTCTGGTTGTGAGAAGGAGAGAAGACAAAATGTTAGAGCAAACTCTTCACCTTCACCCACACACCTCTTCTCCCCGCTTCCTCATCTCCAGAGTCTGATGTCACATGTTACGTTTGTTCCCTTCAGTGATGTGGCAGGTGGTCCTGGAGATGGGTCTGCAGCAGCTCTTCCTTTTGCTGCTCTTTATTTCTTTCTCCTTTCACCTGCTCTGCCATGAATTGTCACATGACCTGCAGACCTGCAGGCCCATCTGCCTGCTCCAGCATGGTTTCATCCATGGGATATAACTCTCCTTAGAGGTGCACCTTTATTCTGTTATGGTCAGAGGTTTTTGGAAGAGCACAAACTGTGGTAAGAAGGTAATTAGAAATGTGATATTTATCACATTATTTTTAATTTTTTATTTGTTAACACACATTTCACTTTTAAATAATTTATGTTTTCAAATCCAAATCCAATAAGACTTTTTGTTTACATTAATCCTCACCACATTGACTAGAATGGTATATTGAGAATATTAAACATTTGCTGTAGGTTACGTACTCCTGCGTCTGGTGGCTTAACAAGTGTGGACAATTCTCTACTTGTATTACTACAGCAGTGCACAGAAAGCAAATTTTGTGGCAGTCTGGACTTAGAGATGTTTTCATACATCATTCATTGTTAAATGTGTGGCACAAACTTGGTGCTTAAAAATCACATGCCACTATCCCATGATCCAAGACACTTCACTATCTGTGAACCTGTGCCATCGGGCTCTTGTTTCATGTGTGAGGTGAAGTGGAAATCCTATCCAGCTGCTAGTTTTGGAATGGGCATGGTTGGGGGAAACACCAAAGGTTTTCTTAATGACTGTGTTACTTCACAAAATATGCTTCCTTGTGGATGATTTCCTCTTGGGGAAGCTGTTCATAAAATGTTTTTAACTTCAGTTGCCATCAGACCAGCTACAACTCTATCATTTCTACATTCTCGAACTAATATATTCTCCTGCTGATCCTTGCCAGCTTTGCTAGAGTAATATAATAAATCTGTAGGATCTGTGAGGCAAACTTTATCTATTTTTAAATATGCAATTCAAAATTTTCCCTCTGACATCACCAATGCAAACACCAGTTGCATCACGAAAGCCCAGGTGATTACCTAGATTAACAATGTGATTATGTTCTTCATCCAGCTTTAGGGAGGCTGTATAGGAGCATCAATTTTCTGAGGGAGAGAGCTGTAGTCTAGCGCTCCTGGCAGTGGCCTCAGTTCTCTGAAGGAGGTCAGTGGGACAGGCAGTGTGTACAAACACAGGCTATTGCTTCATCTCTGCCTGTAAACAAGGTTGTTGCAAGGCCAAACAAGTCTCCCAAGATCTCTCCAAGTTGTGGAATCATTTAGAAAGCCAATATGTACATTGCATTTATTTATATTAGTGTAACTTTTAAATATAGTTGATGTGCCTTGCTAAAGTTGTGGGAAAACATTCTTTTACAGAATTTATGCACAGATTTCATAGAACATCTTCATTCTTTATACTGTTTACACTGAAAAAGCACATACATCCTACATGGATAACACATACACTGCTGTCTGCAAAGTCAGGCACATACTCATTTGAAAATGTTTATATTGTAGCCTGCACAAAGATGATGCTCATTTTAGGAGTTCTTTCTTTGTTGTTCTTCATCACATTGCACAAAAACTTGATATTATTGTGTGTAAAATATTTAGAATACAAAGGGTTTGGGCTACCAGCAGTATCACACCCAAATTATTACTGCTGTTATTTTTCCCCTTAGCATGCATTCTTTTTGTTTTTTAAAAGCTGCTTCAGCAAGATGCTAGATCAAAAATTGCAGAATTAATTGTGGTCAGACCCTAGTGATAACTGTATCTTTCATTTTGTAATACATGCAATGTATTAGAACAAAACAAACAAACAAAATGGTAATTTTCCTGTTTCTCTGTGAGTATCAAATGCTTATTAGAGCTAAGTTGTTTTTATTCTTTTCTGTTCAGATAGGCAGAAAAATATCAGTGCAATGAGTTAAATTTCCTAATATTTCACCAGGCTTGTAACACTTATTATTAGTGTGAAATACTTTAAATTAAGATGGTGATCAACTTCTTCTAACATCCAAATGATTCAAGCACATATACTTCCTAGTATTGTGTTGCCATAAAACATTACCCTGGAAAACCTGAGCTCCCTAACGCCACTAAGTCCAGTGGTGCCTTTGATGTTTTTTGAGGAAAAGTAATATATGAAACTTGTTAAAACTTCAAGTGTTAATCTTTCCTCTTTATTCTGTCCTTCATGGACTCAGATCCCAAATGAAATTTTAACTTGCGATAAGATTGTGTTGTTTTGTTCGGAGATTATTTGTTATTTCTTATTAAGTGTATTGGTTTGGGAAAGAATTATATTAAATTTATATTTAATTATAATGTTTTATTCACTTCTGCTTAATATTTTCAAGTAAAAAATTAACATTATTCTTTGGGAAATATTGGAAAAAGAGCCATTTAAGTTTGATCTACTGCATTTTTCTGCATGATATCATACCACTGTATATTCCACATATGATTAAAAAGGGAGCCAGATTTCATTATTGTGAAGAGAACACAAAATTAAAAACAGATCATTCTTCAGTGAAATTGTTCAGTGAATTTTATTCTTCTGTGAAATTCTGTCACACATCCTATCATGACTTCTTGGTCTTGTGATTGTTCTAGATGTACTTGCCTTACATGAGCAGCAATTCTGGGTTTTGGTCACTCCAAGGGAAATTAATATAAGTGAAAATTAATTAATTCAAAGGTAAGTAAGTAGAGGTGGCTTAATGTTGGTGAGTCTCAGCTTTTTGACATATATTTTAACTTATAAAAAATTGATGATCAAAGTTTGATTAAAGTGGATTTTGAAATTTTGAGTTTACTTTGCATTTGCAATGATTTTTTTACTTTTGTCTCCCTGTGTGGGAATCTTTGAGTCAAGTACAAGTATTTTACAAAGACTTTGACTAGAAGGTTGGCATATGAAGTGCAATTTCATTCATATTCTATGTGACAAAATTGAATATTGCAGCCTTATAATGACAATATCTCTCTCTATATATATATATATATATCAGTATTTGTCTTATTATACTGCTTTGGTTTTCTGGCCTGAATGAACTGTAAAAGCTGTAAAAAATGGAAAATACAGAAATAGTCTTTGCCTAATACACCTCAGTGTCCACAGTGTAAGGTAAGAACCATGGGGGAAATAATATGGGAGAACATTTGGGGATAAAATTGGTGTCACGCTCCAACAGAAAGGAGAGTTGTGTCAGCCATGAAACAGTTTCAGAACACAGGCTGAACTTCTGAACTTGAGGGTGGCACAGCATCCCCAAGTAATTCTTGAGTGAGATGCTACAGTTTCTTCTCCTTTCAGTTCTAGAGATACTGTGATGCCAGGCTCAAGTATTATCCCACCACCGCTTTTTTTAAGCGTCTGTTTTCCTGAAGGAAAATTTATTCTGTCTGTCTCTTACCTGATGCAGAAATTCTTGCTTTTCACTTTCTCTCTTCCACAAGGAGGATATAGCTTTCCCCTTTTAGAAGGGGAATTAATGAAGAAATTGATGAATGACAGTAGAGGATGGTTTGTGTCTTTTATGTTTCTAGTGCACCCTCATATATATGCTGTACTTTGGTGGTCCTCCTCAGCCCTACTGGATATCCTGAGGGGTACAGGCCCATTTCCAGGAACCCTGAAGTCTTTGAAGATGAAAAACTTAAAGGTGCTAAGAAACTAAGTCAGGCAACACAGTCAGTGTAACTAGAAATGCTTGAGAGGCAGAAGTAAAATAATGAGGGAAAGAATGTCAGCTGCTAAAGAAAGAAATTTCTTTCCTGCCACCCTCCACAGATGAGGTAGTGAACCCTTTCATGCTATCTGAAAAGAATAATTCTAAATATTTGGGATATGAAGAAATGAGCAGCTGTGCCACTGACAGTAATACAAAAGAAGCAGAAATTTTTTAATTATTTAATGTGTTTCTGCAATACTTACATTGCTAAGATCAACAAAAGCCTGCAAAAAATGTAAATCAGTAACCCAAAGGAGAGCAAGGTAATGCACTTTATTATTGAATACACAATTATTAAGCATGAGGCAGGAAGCTTTTTCATTGTCAGGATAAACGAGAGCCACTGAGGCACAAGAGAGAAGAAACACTTTAGTCGGAGCCATTATTTTTGCTCCGCCTCCTTTTTTCCGTAGAAGGCTGAGGGCAGGCGTCTTTATTGTGCTGATCAGATAAGATAGCACGGTGAAAGCAGGGGGGCCTTGCAGTCATTAAGATGCTGATTGCCCAGTGTCACAAGCCTGCTGAGAAATTGAACCACTAAGGCAGGTCCTGGTGGGTGAGTTAGAATCACGTCTTCCTGATGTGGTTATGTTTTGCAGTAATTTTCAGAGCAGCAAATCTGCTTAACTCTTTCTGTGAGAAAACACTGTAAGCTTACGCTTCATTCTCACATTATCATGATTATGATTGTTGTTATTATGTTAACTGTGACTGACCAGTCCTGTCTTTAGTTTCTTTTAGAGCAACCAATTCGATTATGTTAAACTCTGATTCTGAAGTACTACTCCAGTGTGTTGGAGAACATTCACAGCTCCAGACACCTCAGCCGGGTTTAGGATTCCCCAGGAAATATACAGCAAAGAGCAGGCAGCAAGATGATAGCATGTGATTCCATCTGAAGACAGCTAAACATGTCACTTACTCTGAACCTAGCATCCCACACTATGGAAAGGTGGTAACATTTTTTGCTCCTAGGAAGTCTATGGGTTTTTTGCATGTTCTAAATGTCTTACATTTAGAGACCAGTCTTGACTGTTTAAGCACCCAAGAAAGTCACTGAGGAATGTAGATACCATTGAAAATAGCCTACTGTCTCAGCCTCTGCTACACTGGAGCTAATCACCCTCTGAGGAAACTGGCTTAGTGAATGCTCAGAGAATAAATGGATCATTTGAGATTTTTATTTTTTTTTCAGATTTTTAATTTTTATTTTATTCTGGTTCTGCTCACATAATAACCGCCCTTATTTAAGAATAATTACACTGAAACTGTGTCAGGGGTGGACACTGGAGAGCAGAAGTAACTTGAACTTCTTTCTAAATTCCTATTTTATTCCTTTCCAAAGAACAATCTCAGGAGATTCAATTAGAATAAAAACTATGCCACCTTGTACAAATTTTGGAAAAAAATAAAACATTTTTTAATCTGAGAGATTTAGGCAATCAAACTGAACAAAGTTCTAGAATATCCTATGACCGATGTTTTCTCTGTCATTGACAGGTTTGGCAATTTTTGAGTGTTTCTTAGCTGTGACTCTTCTGATGCCATAAAAAGCTGTATAGATAGAAGTAGCTACACATCTGGATGGTGTATTTTCATTGTCTAAATATTTGGGCTCTCAGAAGAGCATCAGTTACTTTAGCATTTGTGCTAAAGGTTGATTCTTTTCTCTGTATCGGGGAAATACCACATTTCTAAATATGCACACTGTAACTATAGTTTGCTGTATACTTGGTAGCATCTTAGGAATGGAAATAAATGCTCTTCATTCCTCTTCTTTTTTGTATATTTAATACTAATATTGGGGGGAAATGTTTTGCAATAAGTAGAACAAATTGCTTGAAATGACACAGCCACGTCTGAGCAATCTTTGGTGCCTTTACACTAATTTAATGATTTGTCAATAGAACAGGTTTCCAAAATCAACCAGATTCTCACAATGTGTGATCAGCAGGTCAAGAGTAAGAGAGAACAGAACAGGTTCCAAAGCAATTTAGTACATTTTATGATTGCCAACTGTTTTCTGTCTATATACTTTCAATCCAAGTCAAGTTGCAAGTGAACTGATTCTTGTGGTCTCAGCTTAGTGATACAAAACAATATGTATGTTGCAGAATTGCTGCAGATCTTGGCACAGTTATGGGAAATTGGTATATCCAAGTAAGTAATGCTGATGTTTGCTTGAGCAGTGAGAAAGTTTCTCAACATCTGTAACTTTTTTTACTTTAAAAGAAAAGTTAAAGCTTCCATTCTTCTATGTAAGTATTGTTCAGGAGCAGCTTTTATAAGAACCTGAGAACGTCTGTTGATAACTTTTGGTTTATTAGACTTTTTCCCCCCACTGGTGTGTTATACTCAGATTTCTTTTTCTACTGAAGATGGTGATGCAGAATACCACCTGTTGTTTCCAGTTCTGTGAAAAGTTTTCAAGCTTCTTGTTAGTTATAACACCTTTCCTGTGAATATCATTCCAACAGAGTAATTCAGCCAAAGGGGGATACAAAGGTCTCGCCAGGAGGAAGTCATGACAGAGGACCAAGTTATAGCTATGTATATCTAAGCAATTATCTGTAGCTGCTCACTACTTCAAAATAATTGGATCAACAGTGTGTTTTCTTTAAGAATAGAATAACTCTTATTGCTAGTTTTTTGGACACACATTTTTTGTAAGCGAGGCACAGGTCTCGTATCTAATGAAAGTTCATTACAAGTTTGAATGGGAGGTATTTGTGTATCTAGTGTGCTAATTGTTATTATAGATTACTTCAAACATATCCTATTATGTTTTTGGTATGCTGAATCTTAAGAAATATAACTGAATATAACATTTCTTCTTCAGCAATGAAATAGGACTATACTGTTTGGCATTACTGATTTCTAGGCAAAAACCTGTGTGCTTCCATTTTGATGTATAAAGGTTCTGAACTCTCCCCCCAGATTTAAAGCTGACTTCCAAGTAGAGTAAAATGAAAGATTTAATACCTTTAAGAAATTTGTGATGATATGCTGCATGCTTTCAATTATGGAGGTAGGAAGAACAGCAGGTTACATTTAAAACATTTTTTTTAGTATTTAGATTATCCAGCATATTGTGTCTTAGAGACTTATATACCCTTTCAGAGAGAGAATAATTTGTTCTCTTCAATAAGGAGAATTAAATGTATATTTATTAGGATTGTTGTCAGCTATATTTATGACAGTGTTAATAATCATTAAATATAGTGAACATTCATGTGTTTAGAGAATAGTTTAGTATAGTAGCAACTATATGCCAAAATGTTCCCTTTGCCACTGCCTTATTTTATCATCAGGGGAGGACAGAGAGCAACTTGTATTTAAAAATACTTTTCTTCCATTGTTTTTGTATGATACTATTAATTTTCAAAATACTTACATGCTTATTTGATTTCCTTTGTCCTTTGCCTTCATGTTAATATGTTATAGCAGGACATAATGCCACCTGTTCCATTTTCATACAGTGAGAACTACAGAGATGATGTTTATAAATTTTTTCTTCAAGTTTCACTTTTTGGGATAATTTTCTACCTATGTCTAGTGAGATGTTATTAGAATAATGCTTTTTTAACAATATCTGAAGTTACAGAATTTGTATTTCTATCACTGGGGGGTTTTTGTGGGTTTTTTTTTTTTAATTGAGAATCAAAGCTAATATTTTTGATCAGAATTTCAATAGTTGGTTTTATTTCTGCAATTTACATTAGCTATTTAGGTGGCTGTAAGTAGTGTTATTACAGGTTGTTCTCCATGATGTTTTGCCAGGAACTGGCACAATCTCAAAGACTTTTTCTCCAAATTTCAGAGGGAATAAGAGTAAGAATTTGTTTTTGCAACATAGACATAAAGTTTATGCTAAGGTGAGTCCAGCTGTAATGTGTGGGTGTATGTTACTTCGTATTGCCTTCTCTTTTATCTTAAAAGAAGAATTATCTATTCCAAAATGAATTCAAAGCACAGAGCTGAGCCCACACAAAGTACCGCTGGTGATCTTGAACTGTGTGGCGCTGACTTTTTGCCAAGCAGATCTTATCTATCATTCAGATGTCAGTCCTCGAATTCCAGGCACCTTCCTGTTGCACAGGCCAGAGGAAAAATACCATGTGTGAAGCAATAAAACACTGAAAATCAAAATACTTCAGGGGTGACCTGCATAAAATTATCTAAATAGCTTTTTTATGTTTTTTGTGATTATTATTTTTATGAAGACATAACTAATAATAAGCCAACTTTCTGCTTATTTTTCCAAACCTCCTTCTGATGGACTCTGCAGCCAACAGAAACTGTTTATCACAGTGTGCTTATAATGTCTTAATCTTACTTTTAATTAAGTAATTTTTGAAACTAATTTTTCTAGTTGCAGCATTGTTTTGCGATAATATTGTAAAAACACTATTGAGGATCTTATATTTTTTTGTTCTAAGTGTTTCCGTGACTAAAGTTATTCTCTTTTTTTTGCTATACTATTTTAAGAATTGCATGTAAACAATAACTTTTAGCCAATGTTTTAAAAAAAATCAAATGGAAAGCACTAATATTATCCATAATGCATATGTATTCATTTTAAAAAATAGCAGTCTCTTCAATGTCAATGTGAGTGAAGGTTTAGCTTTCTCTCTGTGGCATATCCAATATTTCTGCTTGATTAGATAATATCTTCTTTGTGGTTTTGTTCATTTGTGAGCATAGGGGAAGTGAAGATTCTTGTATAAAACCTTTTCCAAGGAGCCGCATCAATAGAACCGGTTCCTATCTCATGTTCTGCCATTTGAATCAGAGCAGAGATGCATAAAATGCTGAAAACAGTACAAGCGACTATTAGAGTTGCTAGGTTTTTGTGTTTATTTACACAGATGTAATTAAACAATGTGCAGCACAAAAGAGAATTAATCCCAGTAATCTTAACTGAAAAATTAGTTATGCTGAAGTAACTATTTTTAAATAATAAAGGAACAATAGAAACTATAAGAGGAAATACAGTGAGGCGCAGTTCCCATTTGTCTTGAGTAGTCCTTAGGAAATTGTTAAGGATTCAGCAGGAAAAAAAAAATTACAAGTTAATGGAACTTAGATTCAATAAATCATGCAGTTAGGAAGCAGAGGCATTAAAAGAACAGCATTTGTAAGGAAAACATAAAACTATATCTGTCATCATAAAGTTTCATAGTAGTAAGGTTTGTACTGAGCAGGGCACGATTTCAGGTCACAAGCTGCTGTTTCAGTATTACCCATGCCAGGAACTTTGAGAGAATCCAGTGAAGTTTGAAGGCTGATTTTGCTATCCCTGTTTCTTCAGTTAGTCAGCCATGGCTTACATTTAGTTCTGAGTCTCATCCCTTCATCTACTTGTTTTGGACCTGATGACTCTGTCTAAAATTCTTTGACACTTATTTGAGTCTGAGGAAATTGCTTGTTGGTGCTTTCTCTTTTGTCACTAATGTGTCTATGAAGAACAATTTCATTCGTTCTCTTTTCTTCAAGTTTTTTTACTACTGAAATCGAGGTAGAGAATCTAAGAGCAATGAATGCAGATGTATATTTCCCCTCTTATCTCTATAAAATCCTTAGGATACTGTATGAACTGTTGAATGCTGTCAACATATGATAAGTACCAACAGAGGCTTAGCTGGCTTTCAGCTACAAAACAAGCATTAGCTACAGGTCACAGAATAAACATAGATACAGGAAAAACATGCTTTCAGTGGGAAAGCATGAAAGTTAACATGTACAAGCACAGCAAAGTTTTATAAAGTACACATTAACTCTCTCGGTCCCATCTTTCAATGTGTACTCATGAGTGACACCAGGGCCTGTAGCAGTTTCAAGTCCTAAGTGATCTTGGAATCTTAACTTCTATGCAGCAGTGCTTCAGTATGTTCAGGTTCTGCAGTAATGAGTGTTGTCCTAAATCTAGTGGTACATTTAGAGAAGTTACAGCAAAAAAAGGGAATATGAAACCCTGCTGGAACTCAGGGACCCTTGCAGAATACATATGCATGACACAACTTTTCTTCAGCACATACCTCCCTGGGAACAATGTTAAGCTAACAAGGCTATAAGAATGGGATGATTATGCTCCACAGACCTGCTCTTGTGTCACTTATAATTGATATCCTGAGAAGCCTAAGTATTAAGATTCAGCAGTGGTCACAAAGAAATCTTATCAAAAGCTGAAACTGAATCCAGACCATCTTGTGCCTAAGTTGGATTCCTTGATACTTTCTTTCCATAGTGATTATTCCTGCTCTTACATGAGCACTGACTCATTTGAATGTGACAGATAGAAGGATAGGTAAAAAGTTAGGAAAATAATTTAGCTCAACCCATTTTGCAGGTTTTCTTGAAGCATGACTCAAGAGCAGGGGAGCAGCAGAGACCTATTTAGTAAAAAATCCCAGTGTTAAATTCTATTGTATTTATAAGAACCATTGCAGAAATTTAATTTGGTTTTTGTTTCTGAAATGTTCACCATTTCCCTGAGAATATGCACTGTTTAGTCCTCATTAGAAGGGGAGGTAGAATTTCCTTTTCCCCAGAAGTTATTTTGCTAAGGGTTCATAAAACATGTGGCTATAATTGTACCGTCTTTAAGCAATGCCTGTCCTTTTAACAGATTTATTTTTCACTTATTAGAGTGTCTATTAGAAGAGTTGCTTAGACATCTAAACTTCAAAAGACTCATTATATGAGCAGATACAAGGGATGTCATGAGTCATGGAGAAAGCTGTGAGGGGAAGGAGGAAATCCCAAGTTCCATGGATAGTGTTAAAAACTGCTTGAGGTTAACAGATATATCGGATTCAAGGTTAAACCTTAGGGAGCTTAGGTTTTAAGGTGGTATCCAGGAGATTTGTTTTCTTTTTACCATGATTGTTGAGTGTGTATATAATATTTTTCTGCAGACAAAAAACTGACAAGTGGGTAAAACAAAATTTGATGGGTAAAAGTTATATCTTGATCCAGATTTGTAGGGTGATAAGAGAGGAATTGTGGTGTTGAAACATAAACATACAATAGGTCATGGCAGTCCTTATCTGTGTGTTGCTTGTTGCACTCAACATATTCTGATACATCAACACACAGAAACCCAAAGATGTACAGCTGACTGTATTGCAGGACCCATGTGTATTGTTTCTCTCAGAACAGTTTTTTCCCCTAATTGACCACAGTTGTTCAGATCTCTTTCTTTTAGAACAGTGAAAGCCAGAAAGCCAAAACTGACAGCAAGCCTTTCCATTTCTCTTTCACCACAACTTGCACAGATTACAGTTTCTCTGAAAAGTGTCTCTGGAGTTTTAGAGCTCTCTGGTACACAGTAACACTATCTAGAATTAACAAGCATTGCTGTGTGGCAGTTCCTTTATGCACCGGTGTAGCAAACTCAGAATCAGCTGCAATGCGATTCCAAACTGTCATTTATTTAGGCTTTTTTGAGCCTTAGAAAAAGCTATGACAAAGAGTAATCAACTTCATCTTCTTTTTTTGAATCTTCAATTAATAGATCAGGCCAGTATTCCCTAATAATTTCCCTTCATTATTAAAGAAATATGATGTCTGTGAAGTGGCATAAAAGTGCTGAAGTTCAAAAAAATAGTACTATGTATTGTCTGCATATCTCTCAGGAATATTATAAAGAGAAATTTCAGCAATACTAAAAAGAGTAAACATAAATTTTAAAAAATAAGATAGAAATCCAATGACCCTTAAGGAACCAAAGCTAGAAATACAGTAATAAAGACACTAGAGACTTGACTACAAAGATCAGTTTTACTCCTACCTCTTCTAATGTTTTCCTGTGTAGTTGTAGGCAAATCTCTTTGTATTTCCATTAACCTTCAAAAAACTGCAATACTGACTCCTTTGTTTTTGCTGTTTACTTCTTTTGTTTTGTTCTTTAGAGACGTTGGGGGGGGAAAAAAAAGGCAATTTTTCCATCATTTCCTGGCTTATTATTCCTACACTAACTTTTCTTTGCTTTCTAACTCTAAAAATCAAATATAGATCCTGCATATCTACCAACTGCAGGAAAAGAAGTTGGGCTCCCTCTTTCCAGGAGGCCCGTTTGACAACAATTTTAATCACTTTATAACCCACAGTGTGCCATTAGTTGGGGAATGGAACATAGATCTGAATTAAATACAATGCCACTCATAGTCAGGAGTCCTTTGGAGCTGTTAGCATTACAATAAGTTATTTTTATTACTGCACAAATGTATTGATTTATGAGCACACAATAAATAAAAAAATAGGCACATTTATAACACAGAAGAAAGAAATATGAGGAAAAGGAGAAATGTAAAGTCCTCCACATTGTGTTTTACAGAGTAGCCAATGTTTTTAATGAACGAAAGAAAATATATATCATAAAACTGAAATGATAGGTCATAGTAACTAGGGGAAGGATAATAGCATCATATAAAAAACTCCTGGAAAACAATAGCATTTAAGTTCTTAACTACAGGTCTCATTTGAAACCAGACTAAACATCCTTTGTCTTTCATGCAGTTTATCGGAATTGCCTGAATAGTTCAGCATTATTCCAACAACACCTTCATGCAATGTCAAAACAGAATTTTGTCTGAACCAGACAGCATGCTGCCACCTGACTGACGTTTATCAGTATTAACTCTATTCTTCTAACAGTATTCTGAATGGAATTTTCCTTTCATGGACCATGGGAGTTTTGAAGAACCACATATTTGTTACTGACCGGGCACCAACCAATACTCAGTGTGCAGATGCCTCTTTATCTGTACACAGCAAACCCTTTATTGAGGATGCATTGGCACTGCTTCTCCCATTTAGCAAGTCAGAAAGCTGAAACACAGAATGTGTAAGATGTTAAAAACGCTACTGGCAGGACACAGCTGTTCTGTATGGTTACCTGTTAGCAGAGCATGCTACTTGACTTCCACCAGATTTTCTGGTAATAATTATAGCATAAAAGGTTCACCTAGCACATACAGTATATAAATTATCACTTCAAGATGGGGATATGGATTTCTTCTATCCCACTGTTTTCCAACTGTTCTCTCTTCATACATACACACAGCTAAAGTCTTGTGGATTGTTGCATTTTTGGTGGAAAATAGGTGAACTTCCAAATACTCTGGCATTGTCTGTTAACAATTAAGAAATGAAAAAAACAAAACAAGTACACTGACACTGTATTGTATATTTATGACACAGAAATGAAAACTTTGAAAGGTCTTTTATTATCAATAAAAGTAAAAGCAATTGTTTACCCTGAAATGTGTAAATTTGATTAAATAAAAGCACCTTAAAATCTTCCCTTACTGACATTCACATGTTTTAGAAGAAATAATTTGGTTCCAGTGCTGCACTCTTAGCCTGTCTCAGCCAAATGCTACAAGGTCTTAAGTGTTGCGCAAGCCTTTGAAGGTTTCAGTGGGTCTTTAGAAATGCCATAGTCCTTATGCTGGCACCCAGCCCAGGATGAATTTTACTTTTGATGGCAACAGCTGTGTATCTATCAGGTTTCTGAATATGTGAGACGCGCAGAGCAGGGTGGTGCAGTCCCCAGGCAGCTGCCGAATGCAGGAGAAACAGAACTGCCATGCTGGGATCAGGGCCACTGAGTAACAGGCACCAGCTGGGGTTTTTGTCCTTTGGCATGTGACCCTTCTCATTCTGCTCCAAGACTTTCTGGCAGTTTAGGCACTTTAGAAGACACATTTCTACCCTGTGGACAACCTCAGTTATAGGTGTCAGTCCTAGAAGCACAAACACTCCCTCTTTTTCTCTTCTTACTTACATGGCAACTAGTGGTTGCATTTACAGGTCTTGAAAATAAAAAGATTATGGGAGAAAAACTTTGCAAATAAAAAATTATAACAATTGGAATGCTTTGAATATTGCAAAATCAAGAAATGACATCTCTAAAGCAATAAACAAGCATTTAAATAATGTACTAAACTTTTATGCTTCACAGAAGATACATGACAGCATGCTCTTGTTACCATTATTATGGATGTTTATCTTAATATCTGTGAAGATTCAGCTCTATTATTTGACAGGCTTTTCAAGAATGGACAAAGAACAAAGCTGAGATTTCTCTGCTTCCTAGAGATTTTAAATAAAAGAGGAAACACTATAGGTTTCATTGTTTCTTCTAATTTTTATTTTTACTGCCTAATATTGAATTATGTCTTCTTTGATTATTTTGTCATGTGGAGACTGAGTAATCTAGTGACTGTTTAGTTAAAAACAAAGTAAAAAAAATAAGTCAAATCAGCTCTTTTCAGACTTATCAATATTTGGGCTTACTTCCTGAAAGACTGCTGATCAGTACATCTTCAGGATTTTCCTCAGTGACTCATATTCCCTTCACACTGGCAATATAATCTGACACCACCCCAGAGCTGTCAAGAAGGGGGAGCCAGCAGCACTGCTCCATGTCTATCCCTCTCACTGCACCACAAGCAGAACCTGCAGCATGTCCTACGTGTTGTTCTTAACACCTTGAGTTCATATGCTGGTAAACCTGGGAGCCCCACAGGTCTGAGACCTGTCGGATCTGTGTGATATAACTGGAGGGCACAGGGAAGGTAGACCTCATTTTGCACCATGCAGCTGGAACTGGTCTGTCTCTAAAAGAGCACAAGTACTTTAATGTAGCAATCTCAGATCAAGTAAAAGTCAAACCTTTCTTGGCAACTGATTAAATAAAAAAAAAAAAAGAGGGAGAGTAGGGTATAAAGGGAGCAATTATATTTTAAGTTAGACATTTGAGTGGATTTAGGTGGTTTGTTTCCAACATACCTCTCCTTGTCTATTGATCAGCATCCCCTGGGATCAAAATACCTTCCTGAGAATCTGCTCTATTTCCTTCTCCATCTGAAAAATAAAGACATAGCTGTATTGCAGTGAATATCTCTGTATAAGGAATTTTTCCCTGCATTCCACTGTCTCACCCTGCATATCCTAGAAATCAAAAACTCAGTGAAGTGTGTTAAGAATGCAATAGTTCCCAACTGCTGTAGGCACCACAGATATAGACTTAGTCATTCCTGAGCTCCTCTTTCCATCCATCCTGTTTCCTGTGTTTCAGACCAACCTTTAGGATAAACAGACCCACATATTTTAGTTAATTCCTTTTCTGTCATGTTTTATGGTTCTATCACTTGTACATTTTTACTGCCATTAAAATACTACTTGTGGCCAGTCTGCCTCTCCTAACTCTCATCCCCTTCATGTTTCTGTCATCCTCACAAAGTATCTTGGGCTCCATTTAATCTTTTCTCACTTTTCTGAACTCTGTTTTGATCTTCCAGTTCCCTTGTGCCATTCCCATTCTATCAAGTCCCTTAGAGTAAGTTTTTTACCTCATGCTCTCCTTCGGCCTTTTCCTCTGTCTTCTCTTGTCTCTACCGCGACTGAGGAAGATCATTCCACTTTTATGATTTCCAGCAGCAATATTTGCAACCTTGACTTGAATTTATTGGCTTTTACCGTGGATGTTACAAATACAGTATTTGATTCTCCTCCCAATTACATCTATTTTAATATAATTCCATTTGATTCCGTCAGGTTATTCTTAAATTAGCAATATAATTGAGAGGTTAATTGAATTAGAAGGTCAAAATTTGGATTTATCTCCTTCCAATACTTTGTAATAAAAGATGGAATATTCCCAGGGAGAAGTTAAATAGAATAAATGTTACAGCTTGGCAACAGTTTTTTCTAAATACCTACTTCTAAAACTGGATTGCAAGGCTATTGTCTGTATATATTTCTTTCACCTCTTAGTTTTGTCCTTTCTGTTAACATAAATCCTGGATATGAGACTTTTTAAATGCTGGGGATAGCATATATTAGTTTTGTTGAGGACATTTTCTGTGGATAGATAGATATGAGAAGATAAAATGAACTGTGATCCATATAGTCAATCAAAACCTAATTAATTTATTTAGACTGGAAAAGGAAATTCATCTCTCATCTTCACATGTATCTTGTTTCATTCTCATAATTCTGCCCACATTAGTTCCACAGAGAAACTGAAAGATAAAAATTAAAATCTTAAATAGCTTAAAATGGAAAAGTGGTTTCCCAAGTGAGTGCAGTAGGAGAAACTTTGTACTTTAAGTCCTTGGATTTGTATTTTCCAAGACAAAAATTTGATGCTGATTAACACAGATTTTTTCCATGTCTCATTTTCTGACGGTAATATGTCATGAAATCAATTTTTCTAGAAATATTTTTTTTAAATTCTATCATCTGGACCGATCATGTTATGTAAGTGCAAATGACAAAAATTGTATAAAACTTGTTAGAACTGATGGAAACTTCAATTCTGATAAGTTACAGGAAAATACTGTAGCTTCCACGATTTATAATATAAAAATAATTACTCAGGTAGGCATTTACTTACAATAACCATTACCTAATAGGCTCTTGTTTGGAAGAATGCTTGATAGAGAAGGGGATGGTTCACAAAAACACTTGATAAATAGTAAATAAATGTGCAGCTATTAAATGGAAAATATATGAATAGGTACATTACTGAGAAATAGTTTGAGGGGAGAAAAAAAGGGAAAATACAGTAGAGGCTGAAAAAGAAATAAAAAGACAAAAGATGGAAATGTTCTTGGAGGCAGGGAATCAGAGGGGAGGCTTAATAATAGAGTCTGCTCCATTTCCAGCATATTTGGTTAAAGTTATTTTAAAAAATAAGACTTCGTTCAAATAAAACTTCTGCTCAAATAACATAAAAGCATTTGAAGCAAATTAAAATCTGTTATTAAATGTCTTTTCTATATCTGTTGCAAAAACGCAGTCTTATCCTACATTAATGTTCACTTTACTACTATGAAGACAACTGCCATAATTAATACCAATGAAGCAGTTCAGGAATAGGAAATCTGTGGTGAGCAGTGGGTATCTGTGTCCTCAGGTAAAAATGTGTTTGGATATGGATTAAAAAGTAAAACTAACTGGTGTCCTAGATTAATTTGGAATTAAACACTTTCAGTGCAAATATAACATGTGAGTCACTGAATAACTCAGAAAGAAATAAAACTTTTTACTGAAAAACAGAAATAGTCCTTTTCTGTTAAGAGTCACCTTCAAATTGAGTATCCCTAGAATTAGATTTTTTACATTATTAAACATTCTAGTTTCAGGCAAATCTTAAAGTCCACTCTGCTCTAAGTTTTATTACAGCTCCCAGGTACATATATTTTGTAGTCAGATTCATCAATAAAGCAATAACCCATAGGTCAGGAAAAACTTGTTACATCTACAAAGTATTGCCTTCAAGACATCTGTTACCGATATTGTAATGAGCTTTAAAATATTTTTAATTTTTAATTTTAAAATAATATAAATTTCATCTGATTTTCAGGTAAAAACATCTCAACCTTTAGATATTTTTGGTCTTTCCAATGTTCTAACATTTCCTGGTTTATTGTGTTTTGGTGGTGCTTTTTTTAACCAAAGCAACAGATGTCCATTCCTTAGATGTTTAAAAATTAACTGTAAGAATTTCACATAGTTTTGCAATGAGGACCAAATTAAAAAAAGTTACCTCACCTGCAGGACTATAAAAACCCAATTGTAAGACTTCTTGACTTAATTCAGTGATAGTCAGGTGAATGTGATGGTAAACAGCCAGTAGCTTTATTTGTCTGTGCTGTCTCTTTGGAACTAGCACACAAGAATCTCAATCCACAGTTACTTAAAACCCTCTGTTACAAGATTCATTGGTGAGCATTACCTTAATTGTAATGTTCTCTGATGACATCGGAGCCAAAAAAAACCAGTAGAGGTATATTTTTTCTAATTTTCCTTTCTTATTGTTTTAGCTATTTTGTAGTCTGTTCTTTTAAGTAAGCCTTGCATATTGCTGACAACAGGCTAGGATTTCCAAAGAGTCTGGAAATTTTTTGAGATACATTCCTACCCAGTTCAATAATTCATCTTGTATATAATGATGCTCTAGTTTAAATAGGCATGTTAACAGACAGAAGAGCCGCAATAGATATATTGTCTCATTAGTGCTGCTGGTCCAATTACTAATTCACAAATATTGAAACTAGCACTGATAGAGATAAATTCATTTCTCATAATTTAATAATGCTAATCACAAGGAACAGCTAACACCTACAACTATTGGCAGTAGAGCAATGTGAATTTTAGTACAGAAATGTAAGTCACTAACATTTTCTCTGCTTTGCAAATATTATGTTGTTAAATACTTATGGTATTAACTTTTTACTATGGTTAATCTTTTTGCATTTCTTCTGCTATTTTATCTGCTCACAAATCTTTGGTTCAAACTCCTGCAGCAGACAACCCTGCTCAGTTAGTCATGGGTGGTTTTATAGTTGAATGCCAAAAGAGATTTCAAGGTTTTATTTTACCCATTCTGTATTCCCAAATGGCAAAATATTAATGTAAATTTAGTGTCATTTAGTCATTCATCAGCTTCACTTAATTCAATTTCCTTATTAAACAGAGAGGGTTCTTCATATGACAAAACTGTGCCATATCAGTTTCTTATAATAATATTTAGTAAGTTCTGATACATTTAACACATGAGACAAAAATTGGTTTTTAGTCATCCATATAAGGCTAATGAAAATGAACAAATTTTGAGAAGGCAAAAATCAGCATCTTAATAACCTGCACTTCCATAGCTGATGAAATGCCTTATTTTGAACATAGTGGAAATGACCCTCGAAGTCCAAACTTCTACTAAGAAGTTTCATTAAAGTACATAAATTACAGCAACTGTCAGAGATGGCATTAAGTATTCAATAAAAGTAGACTTAACACAATTAATAGCAATTAAAATTATACTTTTATGATGTCAGCCACCAGCACTGTAAAGACATAATTGCCTGTAAGGACTTTTCTAACCATATTTATCCTCTAAAACTGTCCAATTTATATGAAAAATGCCAAAAACATATCCCAAATGGGTACCATTATCTTCTTGGATTTTTAAAAGTGATCTGTCTTTATCCAGCTTGTGCACATTAAGCTAATTTACTTTAATTAGTTTTTTTCTCATTGTCTTAATAGGCATTTTGATAAGGTTTTATTGGGGAGGGGGAAGGGGGAATATTGGTTGTTTCTTTTTCTTTTCCTGACTACAGATGTTAAACTTTATTCATTGAATATCTTTAAGAAACTACTACCTGGAAATCTGCATTGAGATTTTCCCCACTCATATTTTCTCTCTTCATTTGTCAGATACATACTGAACAATAAAATGTTTTGTATTTTTTTAGAAATATAAAACACTTGTACTTTGGCTGATTAGCTGGTAATTAAAAAAGACAGAATGACATCTTAAGCTGTGCTGTGAAAAGGAAGTTTGTTCTGGTCATAACAAATTAATTACTTCCTAGAACAGTTACTTGTGTCTCTCACATCAATAGAATAGCCACGAATTAATGCTAGAGTCTTCAAGCAATAGTAAGAATAAAATATAAGGTGTCATCTGTTGCCGCTGAAGATGAACAGATCACACGGACACAGGTCGAGGTGTGGTGAAGAGAAGAGAAAGTTTATTTTTCCCCCCAGGATCTATAGGCTCCTGACCACAGCCAGGGATTGGATGGTCAGGATAACACTTTCTCACTGCACTGGCCATGAGAGATGCCCATCACAGGACATATAACAGAAGGAATGTACACATATCTATGTTTACAGTTACTGTCCTGGGAAAGTCCTTAGAAAACCATGTCAGCAAGCTCAGAAGCTGAGTTTTCAGGGCGACAGTCATCCACAGGTTATTGTCTGGTTTTAGGATCTAGGTTCAGCCTTCTTATTTAAATACAAAGTTAACTGCTTCCTCCTCCTGATGTAATTGGGAGAACCTGTGTAATTGATGGCAAGAGGGAAGCTCCTCATCTAGATCTTTGGAATTACCCCTGGAGATAGATAAGTCACTCTATTTGCTGTTCAGTTGAGTTTCTGGTGTGTCATTGCTGATCTGCCTGTAGTCTACCTGTGTGAAGTTTAACAGAACATCTTCCTCACTCTATTTCCTTCAGAAATATTCTTTATTGATCTGACAAAGTTTGCAAAGGTATGTCCAGTGTTTGATAGCATTCCTGCAGGGCTATTATTTTATTCTGTAAATTTTCTTATACAAAATGTGATAAGCCAAACCATTAGTGTGGTTTTAGTAGATTAGACTGTGATTTGCTCTTTGCTTTTCCAAATACATTTAAGATTCAATATGAATGTTATGCAATACACAGAAGAAAATTTGATGTCTTATTTATGTTACTGGTTGGATAGTTCCATTTTAAACCAGCATCTTCATACAGTCTAAGAATCAATAAACTATAAAGACTGCTCAGAATAGGATTACATACGAATTTATGACAGTGAAAATAGCCCTGCATTACTTCAAAGTTGTACAAATATAGAGAGTTTTAAAGGTGTCTGGGCTTCTTCAGAAATTAAAACTTTGCTTTTGATAGCAATTCTTCAGAAAAGCATAGACTTTAGTGATGAAAAAGTAGTAAACACTGAAGAATCAATCCCTGATTCAGAGGATTCAATGGAAAATAAGAAACTTCACTTTGGGTGCTATTATTATTTTAAATATAAATTATAATAAGTCAAAGAAACAAAGAAGGTGTCTGGATTTTTTTTTTGACAAATGTTTGAATATCAAATATTTACTTTAAAAGCAACTTTTAAAGGAGACCTGTCTCATAGGAACATTCTGTGCGGTTTATAACAAAATTCCTAGAAAGTTCAATTCATTACAGCCCTGAGAACTAGAAAGTTTTAGCTTGTTCTTGGGGCTTTTTGCTAACATTCAGGGCTTAATCACTTTCTGGTCCAAAAGCTAAACTCCAGACACAACACCATCAGAGGAAGAAGCTGAGTTTCCGTCAGTAAATTTAGGTGTTCGGTTCTGGCATTTGCTATGCTGAACTTGGGATCTGATTTTGCAGAAATATTTTTCCAAAGCCACTATCAGAAGAAGTTGCATAGTAAGAGTACAAGAACAGAGCAAGTATGTACAGCCAATTCCATGAAATAAATCAGATTACTTGAGAGTAGCACCTCAGCCCTCCGTAGTTCTCGCAAAAAGTTTTGGGGGAACTTTCAGATTTTTTAAGTAACATGCAAATGACATACCATGACCAAACAACAATTTTATGTTGTTTTCCTCTCAGTGATATGATTTGTAATTCATTCAGACTTCTTCTGCATCTAATATTTATTGAGTAAAATCACTTGTCATAATGGAAATGGCAATTGAAAGTGATGACATTGAAAAATACATTAGTGTTAAAAAAAAAGGTCTTGGGATTTCCTTATGAAGTAAAAAGCATTCCAAGACAAATGGCATAAGGAGCTGTAAATATTCCAGATGGTAAATTATTTTCTATATGACATTCAGATTTATCTCTAAAAAAACAGCATTTTTTAATTATTCATATGATCTGCCTTGTCTTCAGATTTTCCGTATTGAAAAACACTTTTCTCAGTAATGGAAGTCTAGCAGAACCTAAAAAAATATTTCTCAGATTTGTATGCTGATTATATGAGCAACGAGTTACGGGGTTATTGATGACACTGGAGATGATTATTTTGCACTTTAAAATTAGAAAATCTGAATATATCAAACTGTGGAAGTTTCAGGATAAAGCAGAGAACTGAAAGCATAAGTCAAAAATATTGAAAATTTATTACCCTTTACTGTTTTATTAGCTTTTCCTGTGTTACATGAAGGTGTATTGTTGTCTTCAAATCAGCTATTATACCTGATTCTTTTCAGTTGCTTCCTGAGGTTAAGCTTCTGTTAGTTCCTAACAGAAATACCGTTTATATACAATCTTGAGTTACTTATTGTTAAACTTCATCCCATTTCTATTACACCAGTCTTCAAGGTCATCCATTCTTTCCTGTACAATCTAAAAGTCATCTTCTGTATTGGAGCACCTCTACATACATTGTGTCATCAATAAATGTCATCAGCATGCTCCTACTATTTTTCCTAGCAAGACCACTAATGAAAATATTAAATCACATAACTGAAAAATCAGGCTCTGAGAAACTCATCCGTGTCTGGCTTTCACCACTTCCGTCAGCTATCTCTCCTTCAGACTGTTCCTTACATATCTAACCTCTATTACAGTGAGCTCAGTTAACGTGGCATCCTATCAGATTACTAATGGTGATGAATGAGGGCTACTGAATTTCCTATTTCCAGAAAGAAAACAGGTATTTAATTAAACAGAGGGGCAGGTTAGTCTAGCTTTTGATGTGTGAGATACAAAGACATTGGGTAGAACAAGTAAGAGATTTCTAAAGAGTACAAGAAGTATATCCAAGCAATTCTTTGCTGTGTATACCCTCCCACCACTGGGCAGGCAGTGGCTTGGAGTCTTGTTATGTCAGAGGTCAGACTCAGGTTGTGTTTAAGATATATTAATGAATCCTCTAGACCTTTTGAATTATTCATGCTTTTGCAGTGTGTCAGCCTGTGATGGTGACTTGCACAATTAAATTATGTTTTTTCTTCAGGAACCCATTGTGTTTGTGAGAACCTCTTCATAGTATTAGAACTGAAAGATTCCTATTCTAATATCATAGTAATGAGTATTCCATATATTATATCTTTATATAGGCCTTTATCACATCCTTCTTCAGTTATCAGTTATACTTTTTCAAACTGATGGACTCTGGTTCATTCCACAATCTTCTTATATGTAATGACTTCAACATCCCTCTATATTAGTCCTGCATTTTTTTGCCTCTTTCTTAGATCTTATCTTTTTTTTTTTTTAATTTTGAGATATAGTGATCAGAAATTCAGTGTTAAACATGAAGATACAGTGTGTATATTTATTGCATTAAAAAAAAGTTTCCTGCTCTGTTTTTTGGTGGAATTGGGTTTTTTTGCCCCTAATAATTTCTGATATTCTAATGCTTCTTTTTTGACTGGGGTTGAAAGCTGATGCTTTCAGAGAACTAGCCACAATTAGTCTTGTACTCTTTTTTTTCAAGCAGAATTTAGAATCTACTGTTCTGAATGTATAGAAAGGGGTATTTATTCCCACATAGATTGTGTTGTATTTATTTGCACCATTTCACTCCTTCTTCTGTGTACCATTCACATCTGTTTCAAACAAATAGCTCTCCCTGATGAAAAACTTATCGCAGAGGACTCTTGAATTGTGTTCCCAGAGAAATCCCCAATATTCTTTTTAATAAAGGAGGTTGTGGTACAATAACGATGAGCCTTTTAAAGTACCCTTAATTAGTATTGTTGAGGTGAGAAATGGTAAATTGCAGTGATATAAAATTACTGCCCTGACCCTGCCATGCTACACAATTGAAATAAATAATCTTTAATTTCTTGTTCTTTATGAAAGGAAAAGAGAATATCTTTAAAAATCATTATGATAAGGAAGAATGTGTTCAAGGCCAGCTTGGGTGATGCCCTGGGAAACCTGATCTAGTGAGTGACATCCCTGCCCTTGGCCAGGGAGTTGGAACTAGATTCTTTGAGATCCCTTCCAACCCAAACCATTATATGATTATATAGCATATCCTTGGGACCTGGACAGTTAGATCAAATTTTTCCATATTACTGTGTAGCTGAATGAAAACTTGCCAAAATAAACACCAAGAAGTAAAAAAATTGAATTGTTGACATTTTGACCCTTCAATTTCTTTTCACTCTATTTTTTAGTGTCACCTGTTTCCTAAACATCAATTTTCAGACTGCAAGTGATCTGATGCACTATTGGCTTTCTGGAGGTTTTGTGGGGGTTTTGAATTTGCTAGACTTGTGATATATTCAGGAATTCTCTGTTCCTACATATTATTATATAGTTATGTCTAAGCAGACCATTCAGATTAGCAGAAAAACTCATTAGCATCAGTGAAGGATCAAACTGATAATGAAAGGTGCTATCTTTATACATGAAGAAATGAAATGCCATTTGTACTGTGGCACAACAGTTCTGTTGCCTTTTGAAGATACCCCAAATCCAAATGCACGTAAAAGAATCATCCAGAAATCAAGCTCTGATATTTCCTCAAATATCCTTCTTACACTTATTTTCAGTAAGACTAAAATATAAAGATCAGAAAATCTGCTGAATTACCTACCTTTAGTTACAGAAGTCTCTATCTTACCTGTAGGAAGAGAAATTTAAGGTATATTAGATCTTCTGGTGGCATTTGACTATCCACCACAATTAGTTCAGTGATGATGAAAGAGTAAAATTTGATTTTGTAGAGACTGCCTCACTGAATGTAATTGCTTTGTTGCCAATGTGTTTTCTGTATACTTCAGTGCACAGACACCTGTATTAAGTTTCTAATGCTGGATGTTCACATAACAAGAAATCTTGTCTAAAAATCCTTTGAAACATGATTGTTTTCCTACATTCCAGCTCTACATGTTCATTCTTGCCTGTATTAATTGAATCTGTATTGAAAAGGTTAATCAGATTTTCCTTTGTTTTACAGGAAATATCAATTTCTTAAACTATTTCGGACCAATAAAAAACCATAAATTAGGTATAGTCTGTGAGAAGTTTTTCAGGATAGATGCATTTTGCACTGAAATAAACACTATATTTTTTGCCTTCTTTTCTATTGGTATTTTACTCATGATAATGTGTTTTGCCCTAGAGATGTACACAAGTTATATATGCCATTAGGAGAATAGAAATTCTGCCAGTAAAAATCATAATTCATAAGCAGAAGCATTAGTACTTTTTGTGTAAACAATAAAAGTTGGTCTTCGGTGTTCCTGTCAGTGCAAACTGCAGGAAGAAGGTGAAGACTCCAGCCTGCCTAATGTGGCAGTGAATGTTGATTTTTTGCACATAACATTTTCTGATTAATCACATGCATGCATAAGCTGTTGTCAGTTTGCTCTAATTATTGTAGATCATCATCGTGATCTGCCACTTGAAACCTAAAATATTACCATAGTTGAAGTAATATGTTCTGCTTATAATTGGTTGCCCACTATTGATATGGGTAATAGATCTCTCCTGTGAAATACAAACAGTAACTAGACGCACAGCATGCAGGTGAGTTAAGTACCTGCACTACCTAGGAATCAGCAGGTATTCTTCATGACTTAGTCTCCAGACATATTTTTTCTGGAAGCTCAGCATATCTCTAATTGCAATTATATTTTGTGTCCATCTTGTCTCAGATCTTAGAAAAGGGGTTTCTGTGTATAAATATTTAAGTATGAAAGTAAAAGGCAATACCAAGCACTTTTCTGCAGACTTATAGAAATATAACTGGCATAGATCCCTTCACAGAATTACAATTTATATTAGTAGAGTTGGTCTAAAGGATAAAGAAAAGAAAGATAAAGAAGAAAATCAAATCTTTAACCTGGAAACTGTGAGCTATATTTTGACATGGCAGGTCTTCATATTACATATTTAGTTCAGTGTAATCAATAGCATTAATAAATGAGTGCATTGGCTGAATTCTGAAAGGATTGTATCTCTCACACAATTGATTTTTGTGTTCTCTATGTGAACACAGAAACACCATAGTTAAGTGCACAGTTGGTGTAATATTGACTTTTTTCCTGATATTTAGTCATTAAGTGTCCAAGGTTGACCAGAGCAGTTATATTCCAATGTTTTCTATCAGTAATCATATCTTCCTAGAGCATTAGTTTCCCCCAAAGCACTTCTTGGATTTAAAGGCCTACTCTCTTTTACATACTTTATTCAAAATTTCCAAAATAATCTGGAGACAAGATTTACATCCTTACAAAGTACTATTAGAAAGCTTGATTTTAAAATATATGCTTGAGGCATGTGTTGGTGTTTCAGCATAAGCTTTTTAAATATCTTACTTGGTTTCCTTCAGTAAATCCAGTTATTGGTCTTGAAGAGCAGACCGTCAAAACCTTTAAAGTCTTAGCCCTCTTTTCTCATCCTCACTGGTTTACACACTCCTAAAAGACTAATAATAAAAAGAAGTGCAAAGGACATTGAATCCAAAACCACACACAGGTTTAGCCTAGGGTGGTTATCTTTAGGCTTAGTGAACAAGGTCTCCTTTACTTTGTATATTTCAAAACTAACTTGGACTTGGATATTACTTTTGTGACATCTGTTGCAAGAAATCTTTGAAAAAAATAAATTACATTCTCTTGTATTCTATTAATTTTAATTTATTTGAGGTTTTTAAGTTATGTCTAAAATATATGACAGCAGTTCTTACTGAATTTTCTGCTATAATTACAACTTACCTAATACTAACCTGATCACGTACCAGACAGTGATTATATTTCTGCATAACTTGCAAAGCTGGCAGAAGTATATGACCAAATACCAATTAAATTATTTGAAAGAAATTTGTTGTTCATTACAATTTATAAGTTCAATAGAAATAGTTAAGTAGATATCACACATATAATACATAGATATGGCATAATAGAAAAATGGTGCAACTTGTGAATGTGGAATGGAAGAAGAGAGTTTGACATTTTAGAATACCCCTTAAGAGTGTGAATTAACTACTGTGTGTTCATATGTAAGGTTTAAACATGGGAACTGATGAAATCAATGCACCACTTTAAGTGATGCCAGGAGCTGGATTGAGTGGACAAAAAACACTTCATGTTTCATACCTGGGCTTGGATCAACACTAGGGTCTAATAGCAGGGATGCTGGTATTGCAAAACATGATTTTCAGCTTCTTATTGTCTATTCTTAATACACTCCTTTTGCTGGGCCAGAATTTAATCTCAAAAATCTTTGAAAAAGTTATTATTTGATTAAACAGTGATGAAATAGGGTTCCTTTAAAAGCCAGATCCCATTTAATTGACAATAATTTGTACTTTTAGACATTTTGGAATACTAAAATTCTCTGACAACTGCATTTCAAATGTATTCTCTCAAAACTGCCAAAATTTATTCTGCTAAGCATTCAGTGGTAATGTATGGTCATATATGCTCATCACATCATTCTATGCACATTGGCTGTTCTTGTCTTCATGTGAATATTCATCATGATCTATAGAAAATACAATCAAGGGCAGGGCAGAAAAGATATTTTTGTGTTTAATAATTAAAATGATACAACTTTAAGTACAGTAAATGCAAAGATGCAGTCTTTATATTCCTCAACATTGCCTTCTCATATGCAGTCCTCTTTTGACTTTTCAAGAAAATATATATTGACTTTTGCATGTACAACCTTGCCAGATAATGGCATCAGCAGCAAAAATATTTGTACTGCATGTAAACAGAAAAAACGTTCTTCTGTTTAAGAAATAATTCCATGTTGAAAAGATGAGGGACATTTTTTGGTTTATGCTTATCAGAGCTTTGTTGAAAAGCTAATAAAATTGTATAAATTATTGTAGTCTTTTTCACGATAATTTAAGCAATTAAATACCCATTGTGCTCTTAAACTCTTTTTCCTTTACCCTCTGGTTTTCGTGCTTTACTCTTTATTCTCTATTAAGAAAAATCCAGTAGATATTTCATAGTAAAAGTATAGTCTTCTTTCCTCTTTGACTTGGATAATGGACTTTGTGTGGGATAAAGTGAAAAATTTGCATGATATGGGGGAACATATAATTGGAGAAACAGGTCTTTTGTTCAAAAGAGCCAATATTGTAGCATGAACTTCATACTTACAAATAGTTTTAGCTGTTCCAGGTTTGATATGAAGACGGATGCACAGTGCTTTAATTATTACACATATTTTTAACATATGTTTTGCATTATATCATAGAGAGACCTGTTCTTTAATGATGCTTCTTCTTGTGTTACTTTTCCTTTGATACCAATTATTTTAAGCATGTATGACAGGTAGCTGGCATCTTCATAGCATCTCAGCAGGTTTTACCAGTAGCACTGTGAACATGAAAATAATATGTTAAGAATCTGTTCTGTGGAAAAGGATATTGCAGGCATAGAAAAAGCACTGAACAACCTTTATGGAAAACTCCCAGCAGTCATTCATGAGTGAAGTACATAGTTTCTAAGTAATTACATGTTAAGGTTCAAATGTTGCATATTCCAAGGCTGTCTTTCAAAACTGTTCAAATTTAGTGTCATGAGCTCTAGTGAATGCACATCACTGTTAATAACCAAATTAATTAACAGCATCTTGAAGTTCCATAGAGACCATATAGATATACTTCTGTTGCAACTAAATAAAAAATGTGGTTTTGTGTAGAAGGTGGTAAATCATAATTACTAATATACTGTTCTGTTATAGGGTTTTACTGTGACAAGGTTATAAAAAAATATGTGGCTACAGAGTGTTTGGTTTTTTTCACACAAGCAATATAAGAATTTTGTACAGAACAATCCTACATGTTGTTATACATCGTTGAAGATGTATAAAACTATTTGTTTATACAAATAGAAAGACATAAATAGTTATATATAACTATAGACTTTTACGCATATTTTCCATTTATTTGTTTGTTCTATAAACTAAATTTATTATTATAGTCTTATACATGGATAGATGGATAGATAGATAGATAGATAGATAGATAGATAGATAGATAGATATCACCAAGTCACAGAATGGGTAAGGTTGTAAGAGGCTGCAGTGAGCCATCTGGTCCCTGTTTAAGCAGCGCCATCCTAGAGCACCTTGCACAGAATATCTATCTATAATCATATTTTTTAATTGTTATTTTATCGGTTGTTAATATTAAATATTCATTTATTTATTTATTAAAATGTGTTCTTTTAAAAATTGAATATTTAATTTTTTTTAAATTTTTATTGTAATTTTTACATTCATTTTACCTGAATACATTTTCCTAGACCTCAGGTTGCAATTCTGCCTTTCAGTTTTAGATAGTCCTTTACATCAGAGCTTCTATTACCACTGTGGTCCCTGGCTCCTGGCACCTCTGGGATTATGGCAACAGATTATTTTTTACCATGTCAGGCTGTAAAGATCTGGTTCTAAGAACCTGGTGTTATTTATTCTCCACAGAACTGCAATTTTTGGCTGTTTATAATTAGTTTATTACTATGGACTTTGGATCAATTTGCCAATGATTCAACTCAATAAACTAGTAAATAAAAATGCTCTACATTATCTGTGGCTCAGGAGTTTTCCCAGATGCATCTAGGAACGTGGCTTAAATACAACTCAGAAAAGTGGGCTATTCACAGAAGTCGTCAGGATGCTTCTTTGGTTTGGTCATTGGTGTCTAGCCCTATCTATTCTGTTTCTCATAACTTGTTCTATGATGGCCCCATTTTGTGAGAAGGTAATTACCTGCTTTGTTTCTGTGACATGGTAATTAGAGAACAACATCAGCTCTACCTTAGGCTAACTCCCCAATTTACAAACACTTGAGTCATTGTTACTTTGGCTTTTTAAGAGTTCTTATCGACAAAGGCAGAGAAAGAACATTTGTATGGCAAAACTCACTACCTGTTTTTACCATCTCAACATATAACTGAGCAAAACTGCATGAAGTTGCAGTTCAGTGTCCTGAAACTAAAAACTATTTTTCTATATTTCTTCCTAAGGAAGATGGCATTCTTCCTCAGTTCAAAACAATATATGCTTTCTCTTATATGTTAACATAGCAATATAATCAGTCAAGTTCCAAGCTCATAGATCTTTA
Organism: Poecile atricapillus; assembly: GCF_030490865.1. Classification (NCBI taxonomy): domain Eukaryota; kingdom Metazoa; phylum Chordata; class Aves; order Passeriformes; family Paridae; genus Poecile; species Poecile atricapillus. The sequence goes on from NC_081252.1 coordinate 43,403,259, forward strand.
AAGTTGATAGTCAGATAGGATGTACTGGGTCATTTCAGTGTTTTACCTGACAGGCCGCAGTAAAGTTTTAGAAGCTTTTTTGAGTCTTTTTTTTTTTTTTTTTACATTAAATAGAATTGATGTTTTCCATCTCTCCTATTTTCCATTTTCTCCCTGGGATGAAAGGTTCCATCTGAGAATGTGTAATAAATATTCCACTGATGAGTGGTAAGCAAGAATCACTGTCTAGTTGTCTACTAGAAACTAATGTCATTGCCTAACTCCATGTGTTCTATACGTATTGAGACCTGTTGCCTTCTGCAAAGGCAGCTGAGGGGAGACCACCATGTTGCTGCCCTGTTGCCTGAACCAGAGTCATCATATGTTAATTTCTGTTGTCTTCCTCCAGAACCTAGTTGGGAACAGTACGATGCAATTTTAATTTTCTTGTTGAAGATTGTCTATTTACAGATTTTGATAAAAAACACTTATTTTTCTTACACACCAGTGCCCTCCACAATGCTGTGAGACTTTTTCAAGGTCTGTTGTGAGAGCTTGTGCATGAGCTGAGCTACTATAGATAAACTGCCAAAGAGTACATATTGTTTTAAAAGCAGACAACTGCTTAGTTGGACTGAATCAGGTGAAACTGATGAATTCCACATCTGAGCACCTTAGAAAGAGCTGATCAGGGATGAGCCTGTGTTGCTATTTGTTGCCTTTTGGCTGCTATTTTCAGTTTTCCTTCCCGTGTTTCTGAGGGCAGCACTCTTTGATCACGCTCCAGTAAATGAAGATCAGAGCATCAAAGGGAGTTAAATATGTTGGCAGTGAGTGTCACCAAGCTTGACTTTCAAGTATGCAATGCTGAGAATATATTCAGAAATGCTCATCAAATGAATCAGGACACTTAAACACCTGAGAAATTGAATCATGAAGGGAAGAATTTTGAGCACAAAATCATCTCAATCTAGAAAAAGGAAATATTCAAGAGAGCAGAGATTGAAAGTTTTCTGCATTTTCTTAAATTAAAATACTTCTATTGACAGTTGTAAATCCATAGCTTAGAACTTACTCCTGCAAGTGATAGCACAAATAGAAAACACAAGGATGAATATCAGGTTTGCCTTCAAGCTCTTTTCTGTCTGGGGTTCAAGGGCAGGCTTTGTTAAGATCTATGGTGCAGATACTCTGATGATACAGATAAGAATGCTTAGGCCCTCAGTTGGGAAGTTAGGTACAAGTCTGTTTGTTTTGTAGTTGTGTTTATACCAAACACAAGGTTTCTCACATGGTGTGACTTGAAGTGGTAACTCTTCACCATGCATTTCAGTACCTTGCCCTTACATTGCTACAATTATATTTTTTGTATTTATCTTCTTTCACATTTATATTGTCTGTACAGTCAAGCTGTGTATTTATTTGTATGTATGTCTGCACAGATATTTGAAAAAAATATATTTATAATCCAGGATTTAAACTTAGAGAGACATGTGTTGTGCCTCAGTAATGAGTGGGAGAGTTTTCACTGACTTTTATTGTCCAGTTTTGTATTTACAGATACAGTAGGAAATGCTTTTCATGGTTCAGATAGAACTTGGATGCACACATCCAATATCCACCCACTTTTCAGGCTGTAGAGAAAATCAGTCTTATGATCTGATGTAATATTTACCCTGTTTTCTGGAAGTTAAAAACAGGATGCTTATCTTCTTAATCTCTGCCTGTCAGAAATTTGGAGACAATATTTAGAATTGCTTTCCTGCTTGTTCTGGATTTACCCAGGTTGGCAGCCAAGTTCCACGCAGCCAACCACTGTCCAATGACAAGTGACCTATTTTTCTTGAGATAAAAAAATTATAGGTATGAAATGCAACTTTATACCACATTTTAAAATTGCTGACAGCACAATGAAATGAAAATATTTTGTCATGGGGAAAAAGCATTTACACAAATATAGGAAGTGTGCCTTTTTTTTTTCACACATTCCAAACATCATCATAAGTAGTTATTCTTATCACTTGCAAAATCACAGCTTCATTAAAGGCTAAGAGAAAAATTGTGTAGTCTCTTTGGATTCTTGTTTGAAGAGGAGTTCTAGAAACAAAAATTTGTGGCTGTTCATTTCAAGATATACTGTACCTTTTTCTCCTTCCCTTTTTGGCAGATATTACAATGTGAACTTTAGTGGAATGTGAGAAAGATAAGAATGAAACAAGATTTTCAGATACTTTTCTTAGTGGCAAGATCTTTATTCCATGTATCCATTTAATTTACTAAAGCTCCCTCCCTGTATGTGAAATACTCCCAACTTCCTGATTATTAAAATTGAAAATAATTTTACCGTTTACTCCAGAACACTGTAAGCTTGCAATGGTTATGGAAAATACTGTCTGAAAATATCTCTTTGTATATATTCTAAGAGCCATTATATTTGTTTTTCTTTAAAAAATAATCATTAACTTTTCCATATGTTTTATGTTTATTACTGTTAAATACGTTGTCTTTGCAAAGCTATAGCGGTGGGATTTATAATACATTTGCTGTTTCATACATCAACAAAATTGCAATTGAAAATTCATGTCAGCTGTGCTGGAGTTAGGTAGGCCTTTCTCTTAAATTCTCAGAATACATGATCTGTTTTCCACAGCGGTGGAAAGGAAAGAACATTTTCACGTGTGTGTGACCTGAAGGAATCATATGTGAAAGGAAATTATATACAATGAACATAGATCTCCAAAATGTCATTTTTATATTTAGTGTTCAACATGCAATCAACACTTCCATATGGTTCAGAGAAATAAAATTGCATTTTACAAGTGTAGTAACAAGTCAGTCCAGCAGTAGCTATAATAAATATTTTATTACAGATAAACTGCATCTTATTTAGACCTTAGGAAAGATACACAGTGTATGACCACTCTGTCACAATGCAGAGAAGAAAATAATAATGAAGAAAAAAAATTATCATCTATCATATACTGTCTTGGTTTTTTTATCTGCTGAGGTACTCTGTAATTCATTTAACAATTACAAAATAAAAATGTTTGACCAAAACTTTCATAATCTCTTCTCATTGCAGATTCCTGGCTCTTTAGAGATCCACTCACATGGAAAGGTGAAGGTAAGATGAAGCATCCTACAGCCTCAAGCTGTGGTGGGACCTATGATTTGCATTGGTGTTTTTAAAATGGCATCTCATTGTTTAACTGAAAGAGTACAACAAACTGCAAAATTACAATAGGCCAGTTTTTGCTCGGTATATACAATTTCCTACTGACTTGGCCATTATCAGTAGTTTATGCCGCTGTATCTAATTCATTGTTGCTGCAATAACAGCATACACCAAAACCGCAAGTAGCGAGAAATTCACCAAGCACAAACATTAACAAATATAAATGGCTTGTTCAATAAGGAATATCCAGGATGATAAATCCTCTGCCCTGTTATCAGACTTATCAAGGATAAAACATAATTGAATAAATTATAAAATTCTCAAAATTACTTATTGAATCTCTTGTGAGCATTCTCAAGTTTCCACAAGAAACTCCTCTTGCCTATGTGTGTCATATTGTGATGTTTTTGATGATGCCTCTCTTTAGATTAATAATTTTAAAATGTAATTTGTAGCCATGATCTCAACTCAGCTGAAAGTACATAAGGTGCCAGAACTCTGAAATGGTGTCCACTCAGAAAAGTTTGAATTTTGCAGCAATCTGGCTGTGAGCAAACCTTAATCTGTCTGATCAGTACGTACCTAGAAACTGCATTGTATTGAGCAAGTACATGGAGTTTGGGTTTTCTTCCTTTGGTTTTTAGCTCAGTGATTTTTCTCAATGGTAACCAAAGTCAAGTAATTTATAGCTTGTGAACCTCACAAAAAGAGTTCATTTACAACCATATTCTGCATCTTGTGACACCAAATGGAGTGTGTGTTCTTCTATATGACTACAAAAGATTTTAGAACAGTGATCAGAAACGTGTTCTGCTCATTAATGTTTTTACAGTAGCTGCCTTAAAAGAGCTACAGTTTCCTAGAGCAAGTCATTCAGAATTCAACTAGGCTCTTCAAGTTTAATAGGTTGAACTCTTTGAGTTCCTCTACCTCCTCCTGATTGATGGTTTGTTTCTTCTTTTAATACAAAATTCAGTAAAATTTCCCACAGTGAAAAGGGTCTTTTTAATTATAAAACATCAGCGTGTGGGAATGATTCAATTTACACATCAGAAAAGTTCAGTTACTTGACCATAATTTATTTTTTGTGCTGATCATTTACAGACCACAGATTCTTCTTCCTGTGGCCCCCTCCCCTTCTCACTTTGTCTAGTTCTATGTAAAAGAATAAAAATCTCAATACTCTGTGAAAGGCTTTAGATATTGTATCACTTAGTCATCAGAACTAGAAGCTTCATTATCAGACTTTTTTCTACCAGCTTTTATCCCTTTCTCATTTCCTAGTTATGTTGTCATATTTAATTTGTGTTCTGTAATTGCTGAGTAATACAGTTTTTTCTTGTATCTGACAAAAGGAAAGCATAAGTAAGGGGGGGTATGGTATCTCATTCATGAAACTATAATAGATATTACCAAGAAAAGATGTTTGCAGTTCTAATGTTGCATATTATACAACTGACTAGCTCTTTCTTTTCCTTTCTTTTTTTTTTTTTTTTTTTATTATTTTTAGTATTTTTAGTATTAACTAGTTAATATTAAAATACAGGTCTGGAAGGGATGGAAAATTTTCATGTTTCCATGTACTTCCTCAATGCAGTATTAGTCTTCCTTTCTGTTTCATTGTCAAAATATAGCTTAGGACTTGCATTTGTAGGTAAAACAGCTTTTACTAACAAAGCTTTGTAGGTTCTAAATGTGATTTTCCTAGAAAAGTCAGAAAAGTTAATCTTACTTTGAGCTTACTATGGCCATAAGAGAAATAAGCAGCAAAAATGTCCAGAACACCGTTTATACAAATAGTTTTAAATATATTTACAGATATGTTCTTAAATTTGTTTTTGCTTTAATCAAATGGGGTTTGTGACTAAGTAATATTAGATTAGATTATGCTCATTTCAGAATGAAAAATTGCATGTAGAGAACTGCAGGTGTGCATCATTTGTTCTAGGTTGTAGATATAATTCTGGTTCAGCTGAATACTTAAGAATATTTATTGGTTGGCTATTTGTTGCCGCAGACATATGATCACAATATCTACACTACTGAAATACATTGCTTTAATCATTTGCTTTTTTAGCATTTAATTTTGTCTGTTTTCCACTTTGGAAGGGATGTATGAATGGAACTCTAGTAAAATATGTGAAACTTGGGAGCAGTGGTCATATCTTCTAGTTCTTTTCAGATATTGGAAAGTGCTTCTCCTTTATCCTAGAATAAGTATTTAAACAAAAATAGCCAACACGAATTCGTGTGTTCTAATGTTCCTATGAGAGAGAAACTAAAAGATTATTTTTGTAATATCTGTACCTGCTACTGTTTGGAATTTCTTTAATGTAGAAGCACAAATGTGTCCCTGGATAAGACCTGAAAGCCGAAACTAGTTTTGTAAAATGGACTGATGTTCTCTTACGTTGTCAATTTGGCCATTACAGGTTAAAGGAATCCAGTTTGATTTTATAAATATAAACTTCCCCTACTGCAGCTTTCTCAAATTTACCTGTAACTTACTGTATCCTGCTCAGTAAAGCGAGCAATCTCGACTACATGAGGACAGCAACACAGGCATGATCTTAACATTAAGTTAACATTATTAACATTATTTCCAAAAGATAATTTTTAACAATTCTTATGATCCCCAAGTACCAGGTCATTGTATCTTCCATCTGACTGGCATACCCAGCCGAGTGAATGCTCACATACAAGATCTCACATAGACTTACACAAAAGATGGATTGTACTTCTCTTACACAAAGCTAGCATCAGATATATACAGTTATGCTGTGAATTAGTTAATTATTTTTTTTTTAAATTTAAATGCAATTTAACTCCTTTCTTCTTCTACGTCAGTACACCTGAAGCCATGAACAGGTAATGGCTTCAAATGATTTCCAAGGCTGGTACACTATTGAAACATCATGTATCCTGAAAGATGTGACCAACCCTTCAGTACTCCTGCTGCTGGTGCAGCAGCTGTCCTGTGATGATGCACCTGGTTCTTCAAGGGGCTGTTTTGGTACTCCCCATAATGACTTCCAGGTCTGTTTCATTGGCCAAGGAAGCCCTGTAGCATTATTCCCAGTAAGTCTGTGTTTCTGCAATTGTCAGCAGTTCCCAATACTGTAAGTCCTCAGTAGAAACCTCAACTATGTCCTGCAATTTTTTAATATGTTTAAATCCCTGTTCTTCCAGACCATTACCTTATGAGCATTTATTATGGTAAATAATAATGCTTTGTACAGATTTATTGATTTTAGCTTAATTTCAATGGAAGTCTTTGCTCACAGTTTTTATCATTACTTTTTTTGTGATCATTTATTTTCAACTTCTCTTTGGCTTAAATACTAGCATTTTGTATTAATTGTATTCAGGACGGTAAAATGGTGTATGCTATGTTAAAGGTTGTGGTTTTAGTAGAGATTTCTATATTTAATAGATGCTCTGATGATAAAGTTTTATGGTAGAAGTTATTATTGGCACAATCTTTATTTTCCTTTCATGACAAAATAAATGAGTGTTGAGTGTCTGTTAAGACTGCATATTCTCACCCCAGTACAAAGAACTCATGGTTTCTGCTGTGTTGCATAAATTTTTTGGACATCCATGGAATTTTTCCTTTAGTAGGTAGGGATTACAGTGACTTACTCTCTCCTGTTGTAGCTTAACTCTGTCTGTGCACTAAATATTGCAGCATCCCAGATCCTTGCATTGTTGATAAGAGAATCAGAGGTGAATTCCCAGCTGATAGTTGATGATTCCCATCTCGCTGGTGGTGCTACACATACTTTAGTCTTTTGTTTTGTGGTTCATTTTGCTTTTTTCTACAGTTAACCATCTCTGTGATTACTGTTTAAATGCAGGTATGATTCCTGAAAATTGCCATAAAGTTTTTATCAGACTATCTATATTTATGAGCTGTAGGGAGGCATGCCAGGGGAAATAATTTTTTTCAAGTTGTCCTCAAAAAAATAAACAGGTATCATACTCAGTTTTTTGAACTGTCATCTTCTCCCAGCAGTCAGTCACCATGTCACCGGATGGACGTTTTTATATTTTTACATATTTCTATCAAAACTGAACCATTTGGCATATTAGTTGAAAATGTGAGAAGTTATTGGTCAAACAAGAAGAAATCTTAGCCATGGTAAGTAATTGGTTGAAGAAGAGTTTGAAATCTTCTCTGCCATCAAAGCTGAGGTCCCCCTCTGGAGGCCTGAGATGCAAATTAAGTTGAGCCTGGGAGTTTCACAGGCCTGAATTCCTGGACATAATTGCCTTTCTGAACAGCCTACTTCTCATTCTTCCCATTCAAAGTCCAAGATGGGATTAGTGATGGTGCTAGTTTGTATCTTTATAAAAGTATTTCCTTGAAAGTGGAAAAATTTCTATATGCTCCAATTCTGAGCAGTAGGAAGAAGGATCATGATTTAGTCCAGGGTTTTGTGTAAATACTTCTGGAAATGTGGATTTGAGCTAGGATTCTCCTCTCCTGGTCAGATTCCACCATGTGTAGGGAACCTTTTCTAACATTCTTAGTCATGGGGAATTTGGTGTACCTCCAGTGCACAGCCCCTGTTGAAAACCTCCCCTTGAGATGTATTAATTTATTAATTCAATCTCTCAAGCCAAAGAAAATATTAAAGCTATTAAATTTTAGTCTGTTATCATCACAATCAACATATTTTTAATCAGAAGTGGCTGGAGATGTTTGATCAGTAATTAGCTTAATTTTGTCAGGTTATTAAGAAGTTCCTGAGCATGTCTAAATTAACCTCTTTAATCGCAGAATAAAGTAAAGAGATGACTCCTTGGTAAAGTTCAGGTGGAAACCAACTGCTAAAACACATTCTTGTTTTCCCATAAAATCAAGATCCTGAACCTCTTGGGACTGGAGCAGAAAGTGGATATTAGCCCTGTGCTGGTTTAAGGCAAATTTGGGAGAAAACCTCTGAATGGGATCCCTCCAGAAAGCAAATTTAAGTGGCCCCTTCCCCAACTGGTTCAGGAAAAAAATTTCCTTGGAGAAAAGTGGAAAAAGCCCTATTTATTTAACAGAAATTGAATAATATTAAACAATAGAACTTCTTCATTCAATAAGATGGCAAATCTAGAAAAGTCCTTTTCATGTGATGTATCTTGGCTCTCTTGGTTCTTGTCAGTCCTTCCAGCACTGGAAAGTGGACCCACAGGAATGAGCTCCCGGGGTTTTTCTGGGTTTTCAGTCCAGAGCAGGCTTGAACAGATCCAAGAAAAAAGAGAAGAAACTTCTGCTTGATCTGGGCAAAGGCTTGTTGCTGTTCAGGGCCCCACTGGGAAGTGTTCTTTTTGCAGGTGATCAGGTAGTGAGAGCTCACAATCGGGATATACTCAGGAATGTGCATTCTCCAAAAACCTATGGCACCTAGGAAAGCTTGCGTTTCCTTCTTGCTGCTTGGTGGAGGCATTGTTGTGATCTTGTTCATGACGTCAGTGGGAATCTGACGCCGTCCATCTTGCCACTTTACTCCCAGGAACTGGATCTCTGGAGCAGGTCCCTTAACTTTGCTCTTCTTGATGGTGAAACCAGCTTCCAGGAGGATCTGGATTATTTTCTCTCCTTTCTCAAAGACCTCTGCAGCCGTGTTCCCCCACACAATGATGTCATCAATGTACTGCAGATGTTCCGGAGCCTCACTCTTTTCCAGGGCAGCCTGGATCAGTCCATGGCAGATGGTGGGGCTGTGCTTCCACCCCTGGGGCAGTCTGTTCCAGGTGTACTGCACTCCCCTCCACGTGAAGGCAAACTGAGGCCTGCATTCTGCTGCCAGGGGAATGGAGAAAAATGCATTGGCAATGTCAATAGTGGCATACCACTTCGCTGCTTTGGACTCCAGCTCATACTGGAGCTCCAGCATGTCCGGCACAGCAGCGCTCAGCGGTGGAGTCACTTCATTCAATGCACGATAGTCCACAGTCAATCTCCATTCTCCTTCAGATTTACACACAGGCCAGATGGGGCTGTTGAAGGGTGAGTGGGTTTTGCTGACCACCCCTTGGCTCTCCAGCTCATGGATCACCTTGTGGAGGGGGATCACAGCATCTCAATTCGTCCAATACTGCTGGCAGTGCACCATCAAGGTGGCAATTGGTACTCGTTGCTCTTCCCCCTTCAGGAGTCCTACCGCAGACTCTCTGAACAAGGTGTTCAGTTGCTTGATGCCCTCTGCCTCTACAGCTGCTATCCCAAACACCCACCCTGACCTCTTGAGCCTCAGCACAACTTGCTAGCCCAGCCACAAGCAAGAGGCAGTAGCTGCAGAGATAGCACTGTTTCACCAAGGCAGCGATACCATGAAGTGTTCTGGGAACTATAACCACTGCAGATGTGGTGCTTGAGAACATGGTTTAGTGGTGGGCTTGGCAGTGCTGGGTTAACATCTGGATTTGATGATCGTAAAGGTCTTTTGCAGCCTAAATGATATTGTGAGTCCTTCTTTTTCTCTCCTTTTTTTTCCCTATAAAAACATGAAAACTTGCCTTTGTCCTGAGGAACCATTTCTGTCTTTATTGGCAGGATTCTCCCTCGGTTCATTAGCAGAGATAACAGGTTCCCTTTCAGAGTCCAGAGCAGTGCAGAAAAGCACTGTGCCTAGGGAAGTGCTACATCAACACAATCCAGGATCTTCAGTACTGTCTTTTAGGACCTTTACTGTTTGCCAAAACTTGATTTTAGTTCTATGGCTTGTTGACATTAATAGAGATGTTATTCGGTCCAGCATCAGAGAGTAAATATACCAGGTGCTAAAATCTAGAAAATACCATCATTGCCCTTCTGTAAAAAAAATTATACTAACTGGATAGTAGAATAGAAATGTTTTACTATGCAGAAAATTACACATTTTTTCAGGAAAGATGTTTACAATTGAATAGAACTTGGGGTGTGTCACATATTATGAATGCAGTTGAACTAATTAGGGTGTGGGTGTTTTGAGTAGTATACTAGATAAAAAAGAACAATTCTTTTCAAGCCAATGAACTATTGTTTCAAAAAGCATTTTGTTATTTTCCTTCAAGAGACTAAAATCTCTTTCTTGTGGTTTGTTATGACTCTTTGAACAACTTTTTAAGGCTAATTTGTGATAGATTTTGTACTGTGATTTTTGTAATTAGTCTATTGGAACCATCTAACTTCAATAGCCCAAGGGAGCTAAGTCAGTAAGCATAGAAATCAAGAAAACCTGAAGCTGGTACTTCAAGCTGAACCAGAAACTAATAGAGTTCAATTTTTGTTGAAAGAACAAAGTGAGTATTTTTCTTGAAAGAACAAAAGGACTTTGTTTTTCCCACAGAATTCTGTTTCTTTCTTAATAAGTTGTGATTTCTGTATGTTTTGTGTAAAACAAGAAACAACATGTGAATTTTTGATCTTCCAATGTAGTTTAACAATCTCTCTAGGAAGGGCTGGGTTTTCTGAAAGGGAAATCTGACCTCCAGATTAATTCTAAACAGCTTTGAGCCATATTCTTCATCAGAGAAGAACATTTTCATGCATGCTACACTTCTGAGTTGATGGCAAACTGGTCTCAGTTTCAGATATCAGTTCAGATATCAAGAAGAGGCTTTGCACTGGCTCAGTGTGCTTGAGCCTACTGCACAAATTATGATGTTGTTCACAACATACATTTTAACATTGTAGTGAGACAAGCAGAAGGTGAACAGAATCTTTATGGATGTCAGTAAGGTGGTGATTGATCTGATTTTCCTCTTAATAGAGAAAAAAAAATAAGGAGAGCTCATTTGAATGATACAAGTCAATGAACCTAGGTGAAACTAGGGAACTGGCTTGCTATATTGAGACTCCCCAAGAATTTTTCAGTAGTATATAAATTATGAATCGAAATCCAGATATACAAAACTCCATGCTAAAATTGTACTATACTTGATAATAGCTGTGTCAGACACTACAAAACACCATACAATATATGCTAATTTTTTAATTTGTTATTCACCAGTCTCATAGGTAATTTTTTTTATATAAAAGTCGGGATCTTCAACAGGGTACCACTGAGTTTTGGGAAAGTCCCAAAAATTGCAACTCCAGCACATGTGAAGCTCAATGTGACTGCACAGTTTGATTACAATTTAGATTTTTTAGGTGGAACTTTGATACATAGTGTTTCACACCCTAATTGTCAGCAATGATGTTTCCTATGTTGTTTTTAAAAGGGAAATAAAATAAAGTGGAGGATTGTATTCCTCTGGTCTGCTCACTATGCAGTTGATGAAAGTAGTTATGACTTTCATGACTGAGGCTGAACCTGCTTTAAGAGGCAATACAAGCTCCCTTCCACAAATATCTGAAAGCAGTGTAACCATGCCTGAGTACGGAAGCTCCAGGTGTGATTTTGGAGACTTCACAGCTATTTCTGTTACTCAATACATATCTGTCATGTGGAAAAAATGGTTTAATCTCAGCTGTAAATGCTGAGAATTGCATGTTACTTCCCTTCAAGCAATAAATTCTCTTTTGTCTATCTAGGTTTTGTTATATGTTTTTCACAATAATTCCTAACAGTATGCTATGTCATTAAAATATCAAAATCCAGTAAGTCAGCTGGCAATAAATGGAAAAATAGAAATCCATAGCAACGATTAGTGATATCTAAAAGTGGTTTATGGGTCCTAGTGGGATTCCTCCTTTTTTAACAACAAAGTGCAGAGTGAAAGAATATGCACAGCTTACTTTGTCTTCCTATTTCTTTTGATCTGAAAGAACAATCAGATAAGGCTGATTTCTGAAGACAGTTCAGAATGAACAGATCTCAGTTGCCCCCAGTGATAACCATCATTGTCAACAGGAGGCATTCCAGGTACTGACACTAGAGCCTTAAATGTTCAGATACTGAACATTTTATCTTTTATTTTAAAAACTACTGCTGGGAACTCTCTTTATAGAATGCAATGGATGATGAGTATTTAGAAGAAGAAGGAACCCTGAAGGAGAATAAAGCTCAAGCCTCAGAGATTGTCACTGAACACCAGAAGGACAGAATAATTTAAGGTTATGGTGGGGAATTTCATGCATACAGAAAACCTGAAGCTGTGAAAAATGGAACGATAGAACTCAGGAGTTACATTCTACAAAATTAAAATTATTTAAAGGCCCTGGCCCTAATGGGCTTTTGTCCAGATTAGTGAACATTCTGTCTGAGTTGAGCAGCACTAAGTGCTCAGGGAAGGCTCAGAACTGTAATATGTTGCAATGATAATGGTAGTTGAGGTGTCTGGATTACACCAGAATGCAGAAATGCTAATAGATGTCTTCTGTAAGCGATGTCATTTACAAGTGCTATCAGTCCCTCTACACGCAATCTTCAGTTCTCAATCTTTGAAGAAAATACTGATTTTCGACACAGTGTGACAACTTGGTTTTACATGACTCAGGTATGTTGTACAAAGCTCTCTGAGCAAGGCACAATGCCAGGCAGTTGCTATGAAAACTGATTGTTTACAAATGTAAAAATTATAACATTTTACTAGTTTAAGGGTAATACCTCACCTGCTGCACAGTGCTGCTGATATTTTTAAATTAGTAGTTAACTTTGTGATTATCTAAGTTAGTATTGATAGCTTTAAAACCCTCAAAAATATTTTAAAAATGTATACTATTATCATTAACCAAGGATAGCTAACTTTGAATGAGCAATTGCTAATGAATTAATGGTCAGAGGTTTTTTTTTATGTGCTTATCACTGTTAATGCAAAACACTTGTTATTCCTCATCTATTCATCTTTTAAATAATTTGCTCTGCCTACTAAATCTGAATACTGAATCTAAACACATTGGCTCCTGTCCCCCCACTTGTGCCATTGTTGCTTTCATGGGTTTTGGATGAAGGCCTTTGTCTTTTTTTTCTCTCATAACAGGAGCAGAGTTTAGTTTTGCAGAGTTTCCAAATAGGAGCTCCATTAACATATGTTTCCCCCTGGCAGAGAAGAGAAATATGGAGCTGTTATAGATTGAGTCTAACCATACTGTTATTTGTGAGCATGTGGGCAACATTTCTTTTTTTTACATCTAAAAAAGTCTTAAAATTATATAATTTTTACTAGTATCTGGCCAGACTTGAGTAGAATATAGTGAATCTTGTAGTCCAGTAGAATTTTTCAGTGTTGATGGACCAAATTCAGGTGCTGATGAGTTGACGACCAGGTTTGTGATTATGAATGTCTGTGAGTAATAAAGAAGATAAAACATATATTTGAAATTCACAGACACTGACAAGTAGAACTAGAGGTCTCTTCTCTTCTTCCTCCCTCCAATACCTGGATTTGTTCCTTGATCCTTACACCAGTTTCTACTTGCATGAGAAGTGCATGGCTTTTAGGACACATTCAGTGTGTCTCCTTGGGCTGGCTCTACGTATAGCCACTCTTCAGGCCACACTGCCCAGTTTCCTAAGCACACAGTTTTCCCCCAGTTCTCCTTTGTTGGTAAGTTTCTGCTAGTTCTGACCTGCAAGAAAAATGCAATTCCATAACTTTCATATATATCCCTCAAAGTTAATGGAAGTCTTTCTGCAGGCAGAGCAGAGCAAGTTAGGAAGCACCAGGTTACTTTTGGGAATTTCATTCTCTCTAGCATTCATTTTTTCTATCACCCAGCAGTGATAGCTGTTAGGTAATGTTCCAGGAACACAGTTGTAAACAAAGAGTTGTACGCAATGGGAACATAATTACTTGGCACACCGCACAAAAAAAGGTTGCAATGATGGCAGGTGTGCAATACGATTTCTCACTTATGTACCTTGAAACAATTTTTTCAAGTGCAAATGTAGTGTACCAGGTGCAAAACTAAAACAAATAATCACTTTGGCTTGTTGTGTTTTACAAACCACTTTCTAAATAGATGTGCATGAAGGCAGTTGAAAACACTGTATAGTAAACATATTGGGAATACCTGTAAACTTTAAGATGGGTTCTAGGTTACATAGAATTCAATTTGTGATGGTAAAACACATTATAAAGAGAAGCACCTAAACTATAAATCCAAAGAGACTGTTCTCTTTAAATAAACATAATCCAAATTTAAGACAGCTGGGATTTTTAGAATTTTGACAAGATTTGTGTTTATTGAGCAGCTAAGCTTGACCATTATGCTGGTGTTCTCTACTGCTAGAAAACGTGCACCATAGGTAACTGGAGATTGAAACTGCTCTGTGGGCTTATACAAAACTAGAGAGCATCTTGCACTTCAAAAACATAGAGCAAAAACCTGCTGCAAAAACACCTCCATATTCCTCTCCCCTCCCCAATGCCAAAGTTCTCTTCATGTGGTGAGTTTTTATCAATTACACTGATCTGAAAGTCCACCTTGCTAATCTTTTCTTTCATAACTGCAGTGCCCGTATATTGCTTTAATTTTTATGTAAAGTTATACAGTGTTGACATATTCTTTAGCCCTTCTATGACAGGGCAATATGAAAACCGTTTTTTCCATGCCTACCAAAAAATCATTGGGGTTAAATGACAGGGCTCTACCAGTGATTTGCCTGTCACAGAGAACTGTAAATTGTAGCCTGTCTCCAGGATAGTGTTTAGACACATTCTGAGATTAATGGTTTTGCATAGACACTTTGGGCTTCAAATGATTTTGAGATCAGCTCCATCAAGAAGATTCTTCCAGTTTGAAGGCAACAAAATGCTTTGCATTTCAGCTATGTTTATGCGTAACTTTGTTGGTACAGGACAGAATCTGATGTAAAAATGAAATGGTGTCTCACATGTTACAGACTACATAAAATTTTTCACCTCCAGTTTAACTCTTTGTGACAGATTTCTTTTTTTTTATGGTAGTTCTTAACACTTTCAGATAACAGACAGCCCTGGGACATCTTATTTACTTGACTGCACAAATCATATCTTTTCTCTTAAAGGAACACAGCTAGGAAGGAAGGTCTGTATCCTAAATTTAGGGAAGAGGAAACTAAGGTGTATTAATCTCCCGAAAATCCATTTAAGAATGTGATAATTCATTCACTTTTCAGAATCTGAATTAGTAATTGATATGTGTCCTGCAGCAAATGAGATATTATAATTCAGGAACTCTAACTTTAGACAAAGGTAATAATAAGGTTTCTTTTTTGTTTAATGGGGATGTTTGTCAGAAAAATGTAATGAAACCAGACATTCCTTTTTCATGTATTCTATTATTTTCCTGATTAAAAAAAAAAGAAAAAAAAAACCCCACTTTTTATTATTTTTAATTTGTTTTCAGCTCTTCTAATAGGTACTGAAAGTTGTATGGTTTCACTAGAATAGTATAGAGTGAGATGCAACAACAGTGGTGGAGCCATGGCAGAATGAGTGTTATGGGTTAAATATTTCTGTTTTAAGTGACCTGAACTTCCTCTATGCTGCCTCTCCCTCTGGGCTAAGAAAGACAATCCCCTATTACTTAAGCGGGCTTTTTAAAAATATATATGGTATTATTGACCAGATATGCACCACCAAACTCTGACAGCATGTGGACCCCTTCTGTTACCTGGAGTAGGAATTTTCCTGTTGGATGGCACCCTGCGGCTACCCTGCTAACCTTAGGATCAGTGCAGTTATATGACATGAGGTTTCTGAGTCATATTATCTGATTGGAGGAGAATTAGAAAGGTCTTTCAGGAAAAAATTAAAAATCTCATATTTGAAAAATGGCATTCAGATTTGTTCAAACATTTATAGAAACATCATTATTTTTTTCATTTCAGTGTTTAAGTTTCTATGTATAATATCTGTGATTCTTGTTTATAATATTTGTGACTGAAACATTGATTAAGATATACAGAAGACTGAGATGAAAACAGATGGATTTGAATAGCGGGTTGGAAGCTTATTTGCTTCATTTACCAAATATTAGAGGGGGTCTGTACAGGAAGTTACAGGAGTCCATAACATCTCACAGCAGATGCATAGTGTCTTCAGCCAGCCTGCCAGTAATTTGGATGCTCCTTCTCCCCTGAATCAGGTAAATAATGTAGAAGCTCATCACTACAGGTAACAAAGATCTCACATTGGTGAAGGACCAGGATCCACTAGAAGAATGCATGAAAACTCCAACATATGGTGCAAACCAACTGAAATTTTTGCTTAGTGAGCACAGGCCCCAGCCTCCTAGTGACTGATTAGCAGCCATACCCTTTTAAAGCCATTAAAAAATAAAAAAAAATTCTTCCATCACTGTGTAATACATCTAGATCCAAACCATGCCAAACTGAAGCCAATCTGAGTGTGACAACTGGACAGAGCCACAAGGCTCAGGAGCAGAGCTCATGTAACAACTAGAACTGAGGGGCTCCTGAAGCCCTAGGGTGAAGTTTAAATGATGAATGTAGGAAATTAATGTATAAGCCTCTATTTCCCTTTGTCAGAGAGAAGCCATCTTTCAGGAGAAGCCAGTTTTGTGTTATTCAGTAACCTGCATGATTTTCTCCTTTAGAGATTGAGTTGTTCACATAATGAGGCAGTCTGTGATTATCTTCACTTGCTGAAAAGTGGATAAGCAAGCGATTATTTCAGTTAAAAACAAAACAACCCAAAACTCCAACATAATATATTAGTATCAAAATAATTCAACTGTAATAGCTGAACTGTTTGTTTTAATGCAGCTATGGAATGTATTTACTTTTAACAACCAGAGCTGATGTTTACAAAAATTATAAAGTACTAATAAGTGTATGTAAAAAATCCTATTCTGAATGTGATTAGTGCATGCCCCTTGCTAATGTCAGCAGCTATTTTTAGTGGAGAGCATTTATAAGATCTGGCAGAGAACTCTTGAAATGTCAGGAGTGTAAGAGAAGCATAGAAGAAGGAAAATACGTATATAAATATGTTAGAGGATTTTAATACTAAGTCCATCATTTTTTATAAGAGAAGATGCACCTGTCATGAAACTGACATGGTAGATTCCCTCGCATGTCACAGGTATTGTGCAGACAAGACATAATTACTTGAATTTTAGAAAGAAGCTTGGTTTCCTTGTAACCTGAAGAAAGAGCTTGTTCTCCCTTTCCCATCTTGTTTTTACAGACAGGTGACTACTAAAGAGATATTGTTAAACAGCGTATTTCACTCTACTTCTAAGAAGTGTGTTACACTTACATAATTTCTTTCTGACAGAAAGATCATCAAGATTTGTCTCAAAATACTTCAGGTTTATATTCTGTCTTACAAAGAATGTACCTTTTCAAACACTCCTGGAAGCTGTAAAGGGAAGGGCAGTTCTTTCACAGCATTGTTCCCAAGCTCGGGTATGGTGCTGTTCAGTGCTCTTACCATTTTATTTGATACAGTAATACCTGCACACTTGCCAGGTATACTTTATTAACAATATTTTCACAGTGAAATATGGGTCAGATTTGTATGCAGCAGTATTTCAAGCATATCTTTCATCTCATGAGGATTCACATTTTCTGTGCTGTTTCTAATAACTGATTATATATTCCTATTTGCATAAATCCAGAAAAACTGCTGAGTCATTATTGGCGCAAAACTTGGTACCTCTTAAGATTAAATAATTCAGTATATTCAATAATTTTCAGTAGTGGAGGAATAGCACTTTCCCCTTTGATAAACATTATGCTCACAGATTTTATGTCATCCAAGCTCGTTTTCACTTACACAGTATGCAGAGTTTTTTTGTTTGCTGGATGGGTGTTTTCTGAAAGTCTCCAACCTAGTTCCCATTATAAAGTGAGTCCTGTGTCCTCTACACTTAATCAGTTCTGGAATCTTTGCATCAGAACTGTGTCCTCAGAAGTTACTCTGAATCCCTATGATCATCCCTAGACAGACTCCAGCTATCAGAGTCACCAGGAACAAAAAGCTTCCAAATACCTTCCTAGTATCCTTCTCTCTCTGGCTATTGGAAAACTGCAGGAGCTATACCCATTTTACAGATGTTGCATACTTCATTGTTTTCTTGGTATACAGGAGAGGTTATTTTCATTCTTTAAAAGTAGATCTGGTTATGGAAAATTACAATCAGATTTGAAGATAAAATGGACCATCCAGGTAAACAAATGACATACTAATGGCCAAAAAACCAACTCTAAGTCCTCTTCAATTGAAATGCATGTTTTGAGAATTAAAATATAGGATTTATTGATAGTCCAATTTTTTTTCTGCTTAAAGCAGAAAAAAGGACAGAAAAGTGGAAAGAAAGGACCATGGTGGAAAATGGAAAATAATAGCTTAAGTTTATGAATGCAATCAGCAATTTTAAATGTGATATTTTTTTTATTGTTTTAAAGCAATTTTTAGAGTGATTTTTCTGAGTTTTCTTAAAAATATACAGCAACTGAAAATTCTGCTTGCTGTCAAAATATAGAAGATTTGAATAAAAATAATTAGATAAGTAAGGTCAGTAAAAAAGCTTAAAGGACACTATTGAATTTTAGCACATCCAAATTTGACCTAATATATTTTAAAAGATCTATTCTTATATAGGTTCTGAGCCTTATAATCCTGTCAAAATTAAAATTCCAATGCAAAATAAAAAATATCAGCTATACAGCCAGATCACATTAATTCAATTTCTTTTTTGTGTTTGCAGGTAAATCTCCTTTTTCTGTTACATCCTTCTTGTGCTAAATACTTCAATACATAAATACAACATTTTGAAGCCTTTTTAAAGTTTGACTCTCCTTTGCTGTACTACAGTAATATAGCAGGCAGACAGTTAGAAGTCTTGTATGATCCCAAAGTCTACAATTATGAAAATATATGTGCAAATTCCATTCCACATTGTGAATTTATTTTATAGATTTATTTCAAAATAGTGTTTCTTTTATTTATATAATTACTCTGTGAAATTTCAGCTACTTGGTATCAAAATATTTGGATAAATACTGGTTTGGGTCTAAAGCTGTATGAGCTAAAAAGAAGCGGGGGGAAGACAAAACACAAGACCATTTCTTTTTGTTGCATTTTATTCATACAGAATATTACGAATTTTATTGTTGATGAAGCTAAGAATGAGAGAAGATAGATGTCAGAAGGCAGATCCTTTTGTATTGGTGTGAAAGAAAAATGGCTCACATAAAAATAAATAAGCTTGGAACTATAAAAATATTGAATATAAAAACATTTTTTGTGAGAGAATAGGAATTTATATTTTTTAATGGGGAATGGATAATGGTATAAGAGTGATTGAGAAATTGCTGATGTCAAAGTACTTTTTCAGGAGAAATTACCATGAGGAAAAACTAGGGCAGAGTTCTGAAAAATTAAAAAAAAAAAGACAACCTGAGTTTAGGCTCTAAATCTGGATTTAAACCCCTTATAGTAGTGCTGATATTTGAAAAGTGCTTAACACTCAAGTTTTCCCATTGAGGTCAGTGTTTTAGAACAGTAGGGTCTTAGAAACCAAGTATGAATATAGGCACTTAACTGGAGGCTCCTATTTTTGTGATGCTTGATTAATATCTTGAAAAATAGCGCAGTACAAAAGAAACTAAGACAATCTGTAGAGGAAAGATTTGTTGCAGGGGACAGCTGTTTGTCATCTGAATCCACGGAGAACCCAGAACAAGAGACTTAAGAATGTTTCTGCTTGGTGTTAGCAAGATCTAGTTACCAGGAAAGAAAGACAAAAGACTGACATTTTTCAAAATAAGTTGTCTTGGAGAAAATAAATCAGAAATTAATGAAGAGGACCACAAGTGTTGCAATGAGGCAGAAAACCAGATCAAGATCTGCTGGGGTCTGGAGAAAGAAGACTAGAGAGAGGGAGCTAAAATAGAAAGAAGGAAAAAGTCATAGTGGAAAAAACCCCACCAGTATGCAGAGTTCAGATGAAGACAGAATCCATTCTCAAAAAAATGCTGGTCTAGCACACTATTATTTCTGTAAACATTTTGAGTGCTCTGTGGGCCATGATTACGAAATACAGATATTTTTGAGATACATGTCTGTGATATGAATACATAGTATTATAAGGAAGTGAGAGACTTACAGCTGTGAATCTCCTCTTTTTCTGTTCTATATGTCATTCCTGATCTTTACTTGACTAAGTAATGAATATATCTTACAATAACTTGAATAAATAAAAAAAATAAAATAAAATAAAAATTTTCTAAAGGCTTTTCTACATAAATTTGTGGAATTTTTGGTGTGCCATTATGCAGTTTAGCAGATTGGCTTTCGAGGCACTTGGCCCACACTGATCTTTGAAGCCAACAGAAAAAGAGCATTGCTATTGCAGTTGTATTGCAGCACAATGTATATATATTTCTAATAAGCTAGATATTTTGGGTTTTTTGTGGGAGTTCAGAAACTGCTAATAACTTGGTAACAAAACAATTAAATATGATTATAGTGTTTTATAGCTTGTCAAACAGAAAGCAGGCTGTATCATTTTAATTTCCCAAAAGAATCAAAATTATGTGACTATGAGGATGTACTTGTCCAGCTCATCTACATGCTCTGCTCTTCATTACAATCTTTAGTATTACTATATTTCTGTTGATTTTGTGGAACTAGAAAAAATTTCTTCAAGAAAATGTAATAGGCAGTAGTCAGGTTCCTTCTGAGATGTCAAATACCTACTTTATTATAGCAAGAAAGTGACAGTCAATTTAAACCAGAATTTATTGAGAACATTAAGAGCTGGAAGGGCTTTGGCTAATCACTGTAATGTCCTCAACAAATGGTAAATGAAAGCATGAGGAAATTGAGTTAACACAAGTTAAAAGTTCACATACTTACTGAATTATATTAAAAACCCTATAACCTAATTAAATTATCTAAAACTACTCATTTCAGTCTGTCCTGTTATTCTAGTGAATGCATATGATGATATTTTCTTAGATGTGTAACAGTTGACAGCTTTAGCATGAGTCAGATAAAACCCAATGAACAAGATCAAAGGATTAATTATTTACTAATCTGCAATATTCTGAATAGCTACACTTAATAATGAAAAGAATTTTGCATTGATGCTTCTTTGTATACTTCATATTTTTAACTTAAAAAATCTATATTGTCCAAACTTGAATACATGGATAAAATTTCTCCTCCTTTATGGAATTTTCTGGGGAAATACGAGAGAGGGTAAAAGTAGTATGCCGCATTTATTTGTCTATAGATGTGTATTTCAGGTATGCTGAATGCAAAAGCTATATTTTACCTGGTTTATGTACCTTCACAATGCTTAACTAAGATCCTCTAAATGCCCAGATTTTCAGTAAGATACAACATTAAAGATCATGTTTTCTGAGTTTTTATATTAACTTACTGGAGAAAAACCTTTCAATTCTTTTGCTTTGGTTTTAAAATAAAGAAAGAAAATTACATCACTAGTATAGTTGGCAAATTTTCTGCAATTCCTCTCACAGATTCAAGGCTTATTGAAAATA
Organism: Poecile atricapillus; assembly: GCF_030490865.1. Classification (NCBI taxonomy): domain Eukaryota; kingdom Metazoa; phylum Chordata; class Aves; order Passeriformes; family Paridae; genus Poecile; species Poecile atricapillus. The sequence goes on from NC_081252.1 coordinate 43,424,799, forward strand.
ATGGGCAAAGAAATTGTTGGGTTTTTTTTCAGCATATAGCGTAGGAATTTGTACTTTAAACCAAGAGGCAGGTCTTTGAGCATCTATGAGAAATTTGACTCAGTAGTCTGATAACAGCATGTACATGAAGTATCATTCTCAATTCTAGCAGCACAGAGGACTGTTACAAGATAAAAAAATTTGGATAGTGAACAGGAGAACTTTTTTTTCAATTTGTAGAATTTTTGGCTTTATATATTTGCTGGCTCTGCTTCCCTGAAATGAAGAAAATCATGCAGGATACAGCTCATCCTTTGGCTAACCACAGAGAACAGAACCACCATCTGAATAACTTCCTTGTAAAACTCAGGCACTACAGAGGAGCCATCTCTGCCACCTAACACACAAGTGCATAAGGACAGTTACCAAGGATAGCAAAAGAAAGAGACAGTTTTCATCTCTAGGGGAAAAAAATAAGAGAAAATGTGATTGTAATAAAATATCAAGGTGGCATTCCAACAACATTCAAAGTGTATGTATCCCATAGGAAGTTCCACATTTTATTTCACCTTGAGATACATTCTTGTCAGCGAGAAATAGGCTATTATGCATTTATTTCTAAGTGCTTGCTAAAAGAGAAGAGCAAATGTACAAACCAGATTTTTCTCCCACCCTTAGAAAAATATTTATTTTATTAAGTGAGAGGAGCTTTCCACTTCTATTCTAAGTGCTTGTCTACCAGAAAGAAAGGCTATCATTGATTGTTTATGGCTGACACCAAGATGAAAGAAATTTTGTCTGTTTGGCTCCCTGATGATTAGTTTAACATTAAGGCTTACTGACAAAGAAACAAAAAGCATTATATTTTTTTTTCTAAAGTATTTCATACTTTTCCTCCATTTAAAAAAAGAAAGTAACTTAAACTGTATAAAATATAATACATAATATGTATTTGGAATAAATAATATTTTTTCTGCATGGCAGAGAATTTCTACTTTAAAACTGTTTTTTACACACATGCCATCACCACCAGATGTACAAATACATGAAAAGTAAGCAACCTACACTATAAATAGGATACTTCAGCATTTCTGGGTAACTTGAAAGCAGCTTTAGGGAAACCTATGAAAATAAGGATTAGTTTGCTTCTACTAAATGCAGAAAGAACTTGGTTTAAAATTGAGACATTAATCTATATTTTTCCCCATTAAACAGATAAAATCCCATCAATTTTTTCAGTCAGAAGTGAATGAAAAGGAAAAGTCTCTTGGAGACCAGCTCAGAAAGCCTGTTACAGTCTGAGACCCACAGCAACTTTCAAATCTGTAGTGTAATGTAAAAGCGCGAAGAATTATTCCAGTGAATGATCAGTTTGGAGTGCTTTTTTTTTTTTTTTCTTTCAATATGAATGCAAAGAGTTGTTTTTAACAAATAATAAGAAGGAAAGAATAATATGTTATAGCTCTGAAGTGCTTTCTGAAATTTCAGCATTTGTAATAGGTAATCAAATTGCCTTCACTTTCGTGGTGAGCTGCCTGCCCTCGGTGATGAATGCCGTTATCTTTCGGTCCTGAGCCATCTCTGCGCCAAGTTCAGCACTGGTGAAAATCCCAGCAAAATCAATGTGCTTATACTGATGTAAAGCTGGGCTAATGGCTAATGCAACAGGAAGGAACAGGCTCTGAAACTCAGAATTCCTTATGTGGCTCTCAAGTAAAAATAGAAACTACTTTTAAAACAATTTCACAAAAGACATTTGTTGATATTTTTAGTGGGATTTCCCAAGGTCTCTTAACTTAGCCCTTTTTCTTTAGATTGTCCATGTGTAGGTCAAAAATTCTTTCTCTTCACCCGCAGTGGCATGTGTGCTGTACCTCTGTGCTTTTGCAATGTTATGCAATTGCTTTTGCTGCTGTGAACACCATGTAACACAGAGAAAAACATATTTTCTAATAAATAGCTTATATTAAAGCAATAGGACATACTATGTCAGATTTCCTAGAAGTAAATTCTAATAATGGCTTACATAAAAATTAGAGTATTTGTTTCTCTTAGCTCTGAATTTAAGTGTTGCAGGATCTATAAGTATCTCTGATTGCTGCATAGGCATTCATCATGCTGAAATGATTTGCCATGCCCAAACAAGCTTAAACAATATGAAATTTTAAAGATACTTTTGCAAGCTCATTCTTTAATTTTAGTAAAATAATGAAAAGCATATATTACTTTAGTTTGCAAAGCACTGAAATGCAATTCATATGAAGTGTTTATTCTGTAGACGTGTGGTAATGTTGCATGGAATTAAAAGCTGATCCTTTGTCTTTCATATTTGTTTTTTCCATTTTTATATATTTTTGAAAAAAAGATGCATGAATTTGTTAAAATTTTATCAAACTTTCTAGACTTTATCAACACTTTAGGCTATCTAATATACAAATATTGAATATTGCACATATGCATTGTGAGTTAAATAACAGTATTTGCTGTCAATAAGCAACAGTGAAACAAGTAAAAATTTGAATGCACATCTACATGTGTTCAGATAACAGATGAAATTAAAATAAGAGAATTACACAAGAAACTAGAGAGGACCAAAATTTTAGTAGCAAAATAGAAAATTTTAACATGAGAACAAAGTAAACATAAATTAATTTTTTATGCCTATATTCTAACAAAGGAAAACTATTCCACCATTATTTATTAAAATCAAGTTACACCAAACTGTGAATTTTATTTTTTAATTTTCTAACTGCCTTTTAGGCACCTTTTTATTATCCAACATTAAACATTCAAACTTGTCTTAATTTTTCTTAGATATGAAATTATTTCTCTTAGTAAAGGACTATCCAGAACCACTTCTATAATACTGAACACTGCAATGAGTTTGATGTGACAATTTTTTTTTATATATTATATTGCAATTCTCTGTTAATAGAACCCATTTTGCAGGCACTGTCAGGTTGATCTTGGTGGGTTTGCGTTCAGATAACATGTCATTTCCAAAATCGCCATTCAGAGCATCTTATCAAATGGCTTTTTCTTTATTTCTTTTTAATTAATATAGTTTTATATTTTTATCCTTTTTTTTTTTTGTCTCCAGCACTTCAGTCATCCCTAGAGTGCTTTTCTCCTCCCGCTTGCCTATATGCAGTTACTAGGATTAAGAGTTTATTCTCTGTTGATGTAGAGTTACTCAGGTATATGAGATCCCTGTTTTTTTCTTTTTTTAATTAATAGATATTCAAGGAAAAGTGTTTGGGGTCTGAGGGGGTTTTGGCTAATTTTTTTTTTCCTTGAAAGAACGTCTAACATTGAAACACATAATTTATGTGGATTTACACTGGGAATTAAATTATGAACTACCACTTCTGCTTTGGGAATTTCTGTAAGAACATTCTAGGGGTTTGGCTAGTAAATTCAATTACCTAGCTGTAGTGACAGGAATGCAGAGGACGGCATATGCAAAGATTCCCCTGATTTATAAAAATAAGTATTCAGTCTGAGATGTTTATCTGAACAGATTTACCTGACAGATCTATATATTACTGCTGCTTTTAATGGACCTTCTTGTGGGATTCAGGATTCTGCAGCACTTAGTAAACAAACTGGATGCTTTCTAAGCATAGGGACTGCATTACCGATATCTAAACATATTTTCTTTTTGTTCTAAATATACCACCGGTTTTTAAAATAAACTTTTTTTTCATGTAGTAAACATCTGTCTTTATGTTGTCACTTTCAGACATTGAAGTCTGAAGAGATGTTACTGAGGTAAGTTCTTTGTTAACGTATAATGCCACTGATAGCCATGAGCAGTAACACATTGCAGAGTGGGTTTGATTCTCAAAATGAATACATGTGCCTGTTAAACACTGGAGCCCTTTCTCCTATAAGTTCTGAGTGTGTACTGTACCCGTATGCTGGAGCTGAAGATGATATTAATGAAGAATGGAAACAGAGAAATTGCGACTCTCATTCTTTGCCCAGCCCCTACAAGATAAATCCATTAGTATGGATAGATCAGCATTAATAAACAAGGAGGACAAAATAGCTCTCAATGCAGGGACAGTTTTGCATGACCTTTGCTACGATAAACTTGTACTTGGTCATTGTGGTGCTCCGAGCTGACCTCTGCAGCACTGTTAAATCTGATGTAACCATAGAGAAATAGCACCAGTGCTCCATGCACAACTTCAGCGTTTCAAGCAGCTGAGCTTTAGGGGAAAGAAATGTTGAGTTTCTCTGTTTGTATATCGTTATGCTGATTGCAAAAGAATTTCATGCAGGGATCTCAAGTGTAAATCTATAGAAAATTACTTGTCAGGGTCATTAGGGAAAAGGTGCCGTTTATTGCTTTGTAATAAAAATTACTTTTTTACAGTACTTTTGTGCTGTGATATGCATAAAGACAATACTGATTTGAGATCCAAATTGCTTCTGGACATCCACCAGAAGAATTATTTTTAATTGTTAAGGCTCAACATAGTCTCAACAGATTTCAGCACCTAAAGAATTATTCATCTCCGCATCGAGTTTATACATCAAGACACTGAGAAATTGCTTGGAGATTAAACACTATACTATTGATGCATTACAGGTCTGCTGAGAACAGGGTTTTCATGAGTTTTGAGACTGCAAAACTTTCAGAACTGTTCTCCTTTCCCCAGTCTATGATTCTGGGGAAAAAAAAAAAATTAAAAAGGCATAGAAAGTATTATTGATTTAATTTATTCCTATGATTGCACAACTGAAGATTTTAATGTAGCTTTCACATCTACCATTTTATCAAGCTTCTGTGTGATACTCCATGGCCAGACAGAGGAGTTATGAGCATCCCAGAAAAGTGACAGAAGTATCCTCGCACTTTGGTGTGTGTATAGCAGCAGAAACGCCGTAGTTACAGTATCTTAATGCTTCAAGTCACAAATGGTTCCTGAAACTCATGAGGTAATGAATGTTGTAGAAGAAGGCTGTAAAGGAGGCCAGTACTAATTTTTAAGTGATGTTCAAGTAATCTCTGTGCAAATGTGCAGACAATGTATAGTGAGCCTAAGGGCAGGGTTGAGTGTGATCCTCTAAGCCAGAAGTTTGCATGCTAGCCTCACTTCTTCCCCAAAACTCTTAAATATATGGAACTTCTCTAGCAATTTTAAAACCCTAAATTTCTAGTTATGCTCCTCTAAGTACATGCTTTTTGTGTACAGCCTAAAAGAGCTTGTCTGTGGTTAAAGGGTCTTTGACAACCCTACACTTCAGATATTCCCAAGTTTTCAGGAATTGCATTTCCAGTTTCACCCGAGTCCTAGCCTGTAGCTTTTTTTTTTTTTCCCCACAACAGCTGAATCTGCCCTTGGTTTTGCCACAGCCCCTCCATGTTCCCAGCATTACTATTGCTGGCTGATGTGGAGAAATATGGACATAGTCCTACTTCAGATTGCAGTGAAAACTTAAACTATGACCTTTTTGGAGCAGGGGGGAAATTCTGCAGTATTTGTAACAATGAGTCTGTCACTAGGCAATATAGCTGGGCTCAGAAGAAATTTCCCTGTGTGTATTTTCCCTCTTATGCATTATTAATGCTGCTTTTTAGATCCAATCTAGTTTCCCCTCTTTTTTTTTTTTTTTTTTTCCCAATACTTCTGTTTACTTTCCTATCCGGACTCTAGCTAGCTGCTTTGGCTAGCTGATGGAGAGTGCTGTTCAGAAACTCATCATCTCAGCAGGATAACTCACTGTTCCTGAAGCACCATCTCTGCTGCAGGAGGAAGGGCAGTGCCCTTCCCTGGGTTGAGTCAGCAATAGCTGTGATAAATGCTTTTCAAATTAAAAATTTTTTATATATCTTCTAGTGCTAAAATGGATCTAGATTACAAAAGAAAAATTCAGATCTAAAGGAAAGAAGTGAAATGTCATTAACATTGATGAAGTGAGACTCAGATAAATTTGGGTATTCTTTATCCTTTTCATTCCATTCCAATCTGCTGAAAAATCTTAGTCATGCTGTGGAGGTAAATATGACTCAAACCACAAATAAATCAAAACAAAACAAAACACCTCACTTTGTTAATTTTAAGCCATTTGAAATTAAAACCATGTTAACTTCATGAATACTACCTCAAAAGAATTTCTCAATATTTCTCTCTGCACTGTTTCTACTATCTGCTGCCTTTTATGACCAACAAAAAAATGATCAGCAAATTATTTGATCACATATAGGCAGGAATGTGACTGTAAAGATTCATTCTGGGTGCCTCGAGAAAGATCCTCATTCACAAAATGACTTGTAATGTATGCTTACATCAACCATTGTCAGGTTCTGAATGATATTAGATGTTACCTGAGTAAGTCTGAGGCCTGAAATATTTTAAGAAATACTGACAAAAAGAAGAGGGAAACTGGAAACCATCAAGGAAGAAACATACTTGAATCCTGTCTCATTTAATTTATCTGATTGCTATTTCCTTGAGTGTACAAGCCTAGAACCTCTACTTAACCATGTATTTATGGCTAACAAAGTTCTTGTGCTAATGGAATGCCACAGATAAAACTTAAAAACACTATTATAAGCAAGAGAGTAGAGATTGGTATCATGGACTTTAATCAGCTGGAGTACAGCCCTTGGCTCTCTTATTTGGAACTGAGGTCTCCCACTGCCTATGTCCAGCCTCCCAGCTCTTCTGGAAGAAATCTTCTGCCTTATAGATGATAAACTGCTGATCTCCCTTTCTTTGGTAACCCTATGACTAAGGCATCTGTGCCTCTCTGAAAACACTCGCCCTTTTGAAACTGGTTCCTTGGCACTAAGCACTTCATAAGTATTATTTTACAATTAGGAATGTAATTATATGGAAGTACAATATTAGCTTGTTTATAATATGAGGAAGGCATCAAAAATGTTATTTTTTTCATAATTTTTTTCTCATCCCAATCCTAATTCCCTATGGTGCAAAACACACATCCTTTTCTGCCTGTTGTGTTGTTCTGTTAGCAATTACATCAACTTAGTGTCTCTCAGGTGGAGAAAGCTGGTTGTCTTTTGAGCAACAGCACACCATAGGTTGTTTGAGTTAGGATATTTCAATAATGGTACAGCTGTGCCACCAAGCTGAAGTATGTCACCTTGGTAACATGCTTAGTTTTCATCAGCCTTAGATCCTTTATTCCCTCCTGAGCTCAGTTTTAGCTGGTTTTGGAGTAAAATCCACTATGGCACAAAGACCAGCAGTTTCTCCATTCATTTAAGTGAAATCCATATTTCTCCTCATGCCTCAAATAACCTATTTTCTTGTCATAACTAAATTAGTCATGCAGGTACCACAGTCCATATTAGAAAAGGATGTGTATTCTAGAATTATTCTCTTTTTTAAGTCCATAGATTCAGTGGAATTTTCTGAAGGATTTTTAATAGAGGTCTTCTTCATTCAGGAGGAACTTTCAGTATTTTTTTTCATTGTGCACACTTGTATGAAAAATTGCTTCAGTCTTTCCAACACTACAATGAAAAGAGATTGCAGAAGGATCAGAAAATATGTGTATCTTTTGCTATCACTTTCGTAGCTTTCCTTTTTTAAAAATGTACAGTTTGTATACAGGACATTTTTAAAAATAACAGAGTTTTGTTCAGAGGGAAATTAATAAGAAATTTAAAAATCATCACTGCATCAGTAAGAAAGATCAAAACTTTTTTTAAAAGTAAATTTTCAATTTTTAATTAATCTCTATTCTTAAAATTAATACTTTTTCAATCAGTCTTTTTAAGTAAAAACTTTGAATATTATCAGTAAAATTAGATAAAGAACTTATATTTCCACATGGGCAATATTAATATAAGAATATAGGTGGTATATATTATGTAAAAGTAGGATTTCTTTATGTAAAATGTCTGCATTAATGAACATGTATATAGAGTACAGAAATATGGTATTTCTTCATTTGGAAATTATTATGTAGGACTCTGGCATTAAAAGAGACTTGATTAAAAGAAAGAATATAATGCAATTTTTGGTTTTGTTATGATACAGAGAAAATAATTTCAACTAGATGTTAGCCAAAACAAAGGAACATGTGGGAGCTACCAAGTCCAAGTTCTCTTGTTTTACTGTGAGAATTAGATATTACTATATTTAAATCACCAAAGAGTTTTGACTCTCCATTTTCAGTATTTTGAAAGAAAGGGTGAGAACTACAGAAGTGATTACGAAAAACTGTACTGATGACTTTATGTGATGGGGAAACTACAGTGCTGGTTTCTAACCTCAGTCAAGGGTGATATTTGTACCTGACAAGTATTGACTTTTCATAAATAGGGATTTAAAGCTGCATATGCAAAAAGGTTCTGTTCAGATTGCTATCATTGTGTGAGAGAAGGGGCTGTATTTCACACTCCATGAGTGTTGGTTTCTGATCCTGAGAGATAACATGGGCTCTGAAATCTGAATCTCTTGCATCTAATTTACAGATACACTAATAGCACCCTTTTTACAAAAAGAATTAATTATAAATATATGACTGCATGGTTATAACAAAAAAGTAGTAATATCAGAAAGGCAAATAATCTGGCAGACTGAAATATTAGCAGGAGACAAAGATGAAAATAAGATGCTGCTTTTGGTGCCTATGCCGTTGGATACTTTGATTTATGTCATGATTTACATTTGATACATAATTACTTATTCTTTAGCCTTCTTTTTCATTTAAAAAATACTTTTATTCATAATGTGCTAAAGGTTGACCAATATAATACAAATAATCTGAGGTGTGCATTTAATTATTTTTCTTACCTGCAATTTTAAAAACATAAGGTGTATGAATAATGATCTTATAAAAAAAAGTTTGTTTATTTTTACATAATTATACCTTAAACTTTAATGGATAATAAAAAATTCAAATGGTATGAACTGTGAAGTATTCCTATAAACAGAAAGTAAATGAGCTTTTACATTGGTAAAACTGATAGTAATCCCACTTATCCATAAAATTCAGGGAAAAGAACCCTAATTTTTCCAGAGATCTGTAACTGAATCAAAATCTTTAAATCCTGAACTTATACTACACCTCCATTCCTTAAAAAAATAAGTGGATAAATGGCAGAAGTGGTAAAGGGGAGAGAGAAAGAAATTTACCTAAATCTCCCTGGATAGTTTAGGATTATTACCACTCTCTCCTTTAGAAACTAGTAAACAAATTTAAAGGTACAAATACCCTAAAAAAAGAGGTTGTCCTTTGTAATTTTTTTTTCTAAATTCAGGCTCAGTTTTTGGTTTTGCCTGGTTTCAAATGTAATAGAAAGGATTGTTTTCCCTATTTTACACTGGGCAATCCAATGAAAAAGGGAATTGAAAATTATCAGTAAAACAGTCCACGTTCTTATTTTAAATGGCAAAATTCCTCAGGCCATGTTTTCATTAAAACCTAGGTATTTTTATTTTATTTTGCTTCCTCCCCAAAAAGAAAAAAGAGTCCTTCTTGGTTTTCTTTTCATGCTTTTTTTTTTCATTTCAGAGTGACCAATGTGAAACTGAGAACATACCTTAAGTGACTGATCCAAACCCAGGTAGTTCTTAAAAAGCAAGCACCTTTCACTTTCTCCCTTAGGAGCTGCTGGCTTTCCAGATTTTAAAAATATTGCTGTTTTTAAATATGAAATTCGACTGCTTATCTAAGATTGCATAGATTGCTAATGTAATATGAATCATTAGACTGATATTCGACCATCATGCACAAGTTATGTGCATTTCTTAGATGAGCCTTTAAAAGTAACCAGTCTGGGAGGACATTGGGTTTGTGCGACAAAGCAGCACTGGACATGGTGTCACTGCAGTCCATGCTTCCAGGTGCTGCCTGGCTGAGCTAGACACCTTTTTTCCCCCAGTTTGGGTGAGTCTTTTACCTTCTCTGTGCCTTGATTGGCTCCTCAGTGAAATAAATACAGCAATATTCTATTACTGTTAAGCCTGTGTTTAAAAGCCCGTTTTCCCAAACAATTCTAAAATGGACTTCGCTGTATTCACACTTGATAATAGTACTGGTAATATTCATAAGGAAGAGAATGTTATTATGTAAAGATGCTTATTTTGATTTTATTTGTCTGAGATGATAAAGGATATTCACAGCATTTAGTATTTCAGTTTTACTGAATCTGTATTATTACAGTCTTTGAAAAATAAGTAATGGGAAGAAGTCTTCATATGTATTTCAATCTATGTATTGAAAAAGAGTCACAACTCATTGTTCAGTTCAGGTGAAGTCTTCATCGTAAATGGTAATCAGCATCACTTAGCCTCAGGTGTGAACCTTAAAACTTCAAAGAATTTTTCTGGGGCATCACCTCTTTTTCACGTGTGCTAAGCACAGCTGTAAAACCTTCAGTCACTACAATGGTAGGTAAGCGGTGATAATAAAAAGCACTTGAAATTCCAAGCAACTGATCAAATTTGATTATGATGAAATATACTCTACTATATTTTATGTTTAGGTGTGAATCTAATTTTTATGCAATGATTTTTAATCCAGAAAAAATTAAATTTCCACTAATAGCATCAGAGCTTTAACCATAATAGTATAAATGCAGGGTGGTAAAAGATAAATCAAAGGAGTTTGAAAATTCCTGTGAGGGCTATGCTATGCACAGGGCAGAGGGATAAATGCATAGACAGACAGATAGCCTAGGTGCCTATCAGACATTATAAGGTGTAGTTGCCATAGAGTAAATGAATGTGTGACATGAAATTAGATGCATATGTTAATGAAGTAGGGAAATCGTACACATATAAGAGTTGTTCATCTTTCATTCAAATGGATGTGTAAATACTTAGAATAGTACCTGACAAAGAGCTAAGAGGAGGGTTAACATCCAGTGTGAGGTGGAGTGTTTAATGGATGAACTTAAAAGCAGATAACAATATAGCATCCCATGTATACTTTCATAATTGTGCGTTCCCCCAGAGATAATGGATATCATTATCAGCGACGCCTGTCCTAAGAAACTTGGCAAGGTTATGATTGTTTGTTACAGCTTTGGTTATATTAACATACACATTAATATTTATAAATATTTGATGTCATGTTAATTTTTCATATAAGATGATTTATGTAATGCTGCTGTGCCCTGTTAGAGGGCATTTGCAGTGTGCTTCATAAGGGAAGAGAATTGATGCATGTTCTTTAGGAGGACTTGCCTGTGTATTACTGTGTTCACAGTGCATTATTCTGGAGAACAGTGATTTAAGGATAAATTATCTGAATTGCAGATACACTCCATTAACATTTTAAATAAAACATAAAGAAAAGACCAGTATAGGAAATAGAACGATAATATCGTCATGGGGTTTGTGGGGGAAGGGAGGGTGTGTTCTCCTAAATAGTGAGACTCCTTGGTTTGACCTGTATTCCAGGATCTTTCTTTGTATATTGGGAGAAATTAATAATTATATTCATGACATAGTTGTAGTCATTTGGGCAGAAATTCTGCATCAACTTTGCAAGTAATTGTTGAATAAATAATAATTATAGATTATGTAGATACAGATATCTCCATCCTTTGATGACAGAGATAGGTTACTATAAATCCAACGACTAGAAAACATAAAATTTATCTGTGTCTAAAGCAGGAAGTATGACGTCAGAAGTGACAGAGATGTAAGTAATTATGCTGTTCAACTGGACTATTTCTCACTAAAAACTGGAAGCACAATCACAAATTATTGAACCTGTGAATCAGTGGATATACAAACAGGTGTGATGAAAGCATAATGTATCACAAAATGTAGGCGGGTTTCTCTTGACAAATGTGGCTTCATTTGGCAAATGTAGTTTAGTTTGCCTTGTTCATAACACTTCACTCTTACAAAAAAAGTGTTACAGGGTATTTATATAAACAATTAAACATGCATAACAGGAAACATCACTGCAGCACACTACCTGCTAAGCCTTTGGGAAATGGACAAAATCCCTTTTTGTGCATTCCCACAGACTTGCAAGTTTAGTGCAGTAGCATCACTTAAATCTGTTTGCTCATATATGTATTGTTCTGCAGAGAGACACATTGATCAATTTTACTTTTTTATACCTGGATTATGAAACAAAAAAGAATAAGCAAAGGGTTAAAAAGAAAAAAAACTCACAAGAGTTATTTATATTATTTTTGTTAATTTGTTAACCATATATTTAAAGTCACTTGCAACTTCCAGAACTGCTTTAAACAGATGTGATATTTAATGAGTTTGTAGATTATAAAAAAAAACCCTAAGAATAACTTCCAAAATATACATGGGATAAATTGATGAGCTCTAATTGCAGAAGTTTAAGGTTATAAGGAACTATGACCATCTTTGATTTGATAATTCCATCACAATGGCAATCATCACTTGTCTTAAGTTTGACTTTAGTAGTATGTGTGGTTATAGTGTGGTTGGTAGGGAAAAGTGACTCCAGTTTTTAGCTCTGCCTCTCAGATTTTCTGTGTTATGTCAGTTATTTAGAGTGGCTGTCTCTAACTTCATGTCCTATTTTACATATGTCTGCTCATTATTCATCTGCTTTAATCTAGTTTTGTGAACAACTTCTGTAGGTTTTAGAAAGGCAGCAACTACAGAAAGCAGCTCGAACCTTCTAAAATAGCTAACAGTGCTGGGACATAGTACCCATTTCTTTCTGTTCCTTGAGTGGAAGTTAAGTACAAAAAATTCCAGCTTAACTATGAAGCTGTTTTTTGTGATAATAAAAATTAATTTCTGGAAGTCAGGATATGCAGAGAATCCCTTAGCTCTGCCATCATAGGATACCAATTCATTCTTTTCAGGTACAATGATCCCACAAAAGCACTATCATTTTTCCTGCTGATTCTGAGGGGTTTCCTGAGTGAGGAGTGTTTTTGTCAATATTTGTCATCAGGACATTTTCAAATCAAGGTACAAACAATTGGGAAAATATAAAGGAAGTATTATTTCAGAACTCATAAATTACAACAGTGGATCTTTCAAAAAGTGGACATGATCAATGAATAATTTGTTTCTGAGATATGACCTACAGTTTTTCTTACTAGGTAATTTTTTTTTACATTATAATTTCCATTATCAATCTTTATTATTACATCTATAAAGTAGGTTTTTAACACAGATGGTGCTGTTTTAGTTGCATGTCAGCATTTAACAGTTGGGAATCTGTTCCAGGTTAGTTAATCTGGAACCAATAACAATGTTTTATATCTTGTAGTCAGCACCTGATCAAAGTAACAACAGTATACAGGACCATTTACCCAGGGGGGAAAAAAACCCCCTAAGGATTTTATCTCAATATGGATGTTTTAAAAACCATGTCTTTATAGCCTCAGATTGAATTGTTAAAATATATTATCTGAGGAACTTCTCTGGAAGGTATTTTACAAGTAGCATCAAAAGAAAGGCTTGTTATCAGTCTTAACAACAGAAAGCCAATGCATTTTTTCACACCACTCTGACTGCACATATCATTTATCTATGCTTTGCTGTAAATCTCTGGAATCTCTATAACCTCCACCACAACTACCCAAACATCCACCTTGGTAGCTGCAAAGTCTTTTGGCTTTTGAAGCCAGATGATAGGATTTTGCTTTAAATTATAGATGTGAATGAACAGTATATCTTGATTTTGGGGCCATCTGTTTTTAAAGTATTGCCTCATTTTGTCCTGTGAAATAAGAGCACATCTTCAGAACCACATCTCTATACTCTTACATAGACTTTTGCCTTTGAGAATAATACTTTGATGAATTTTTGATTGGATTTGGTCAACAAAATCTTACCCAACAAAATTTTGGTCAACCCAAAAACCTGGCAGCACTTTGACCCAGAATTGGATAAGGCAATTTAGTGATGGGTGTTGTGTAAGACCCTCTGCTGAAAGTGAGAATAGAAAGTGAGAATTTAGGATTAGGAAAGTGAGAATTTTAGGATTTAGTGAGTGAGAAAGTGAGGATTTAGGCTACTATTTTTTGAGTCCTCTTTTCAATTTTCAATACCAAAAGAAAATTTCATCAGTGCTAACATACTGTGAAAGGGGAGGGTGAGAAGAAATTATAGAGAATCTCTGGACTGGAACATGATTAAATAGTCATACAATAACTGAAACAAAAGTGGACATTAATTGGTCTTCTTTGTGGGAAATGTCAGTGTGGGCAGAGGATCCTGAGAGTGAGAAGAAACTGCACATTTGTACAAAATATAAGATCCTATTGTCTAATGAAAATCTTAGAATAAATTTGATAATTTTTAATGTTAAGATTGATATATGCAGAGTTTCAAAAATAAATTGTGTTAGGCCAAATGTTGATAGTATTATTAAAAGAGGATTTCACACAAAACACAAGTGTAAGGAAAAATGAAAAAAAAATATTGTCATTGGGTCTTTTGGATGACAAAAAACTTTTATTCTTAATCACATATTTTATTGATGAAATCCTAATGTCTGCTACAAAGAATATGCAAGGACAATGCTTCATTAATTTTCATTAACCAAGTTGTGAGAAATTCAAACAATAAACAAAAATCATATATAATGACAAATACATTGAATAATTAGAGGGGGAAAATTGTAAGTAGATCTTGAGTTTTATTAACACCAAAGCATGGCACTTGCAATGTACATTTGAGAGGCTTCTAGCCTTTTAAGCTTCTGAGTGCTGAAAGCCTTCCTGATGGGCGATTGTAGCTGTGTGTTAGCATAAGAGGAGCCAAGGAGGCACGCTCCATATTTTAGCTATGAGCATGGAAGCAAGCATCCTATGTTCTGTGTAGTGTGAAGTAAAACAATATAATTTCAGTTAGCAGCTAATTTCAGATTTAAAAAAATTCACACATCAAGAGAAGTGATTCAGTAAGACTTTCTTGTGTGTATAATTTTTCTTTTTTTTTTTTTAGTTATCATACTGGACAGTAGGTCAAATTTAAGATATCCAGGTAAGAACAGATGTAGCAGAGTGCACTGGAGAAAAGAATGCAATATTGGTGAGAACTTACTACCAAAGTGGTTATTCTGTAAGGGAGAAATTCACCAACTGGTGACACAGTTAAAATGGAGGTACTTTCCAGGGAAGAGAGGTCCGGAACCTGTTCTTAATTTATAAAATAAAAGGTGGATTGAAGTCCTACACTATCCATGATATTGCACTATAGCAGACTAAATGTTGGTCACAGTAATGAAAGGAAGACAATAAGTATACAAAATAACAATACTGTTTTTAAGCAATGGGTGATTTTAAAAATTCATTTAAATAAAATATTCTAGTGAATAGAAACATGGCAAGTTCTCAGTGCTCCGTACAAATCACAGTAAAATACAAATACCAGTAAAATATTTAGCATTTCATTATAAAATGGTAATATATACTGTAAAAATACACAAACATGAGTTATTAATGCATTGATGGAAAGTCATGCAGCTGTAACTGACATTTCTATACAATGGAAACAAGAAAAGGTGACTAATTCCTTCCCATAAACTTAGGAAAAATGTTTTGAAGTAGGAAAAATAGTTAATAGAGCCACAGCAAGGTTAATTTAAAAACTCGTTCTTTCCTCAGCATAACTTTTGGATAGGTTTTTATTAAGTGTTTTTTAAAGCTGCTACTAGTACAAGTGAAATAACTAGTAACTGGTACAAAGTGAGATTAGTAAAGCCATACAATTTTATTCTAACCTAAGTGCTTGAAATTCTGAGCCAACTTATATTAGTTTTTTCTTAAGCTGAATTGGTTCATTCATTTATTTCTTTATTCTAGATTAATCTTTTTCCTGTTTAGGGAGGGTTTGTTTTGGGATTTTTGTCTTTTGGGGGTGTTTTGGTAACAGATATTAAATATTAAAATTCATGCTTGTTATCCTTGATATCTATTTGTTTTACTATAAGCTATACCACATATAAAGTGGAAATTCAGACATAAGTGGGAGGAGGCCAAATTTAAGCAGCATTCAATACAGTGTGAGAATCAGCCAGCATGTTGGTTATGGAAAGGTATGTTTTTTCTAATTTCATCAATGATTGTGCTCAGACTCACAAGTCAGCACAGCTAATCAAAGAAAGCCCCATAATGAAACTTCCGCTTCTCTTCCTTGACAAGCACAGGGCGAAGCAACAGTCTGGCCAAACAAAACTAGGAAGGAGAATCAGGAGAATAAAAAGCACTAGCAGACAGAAGTATATAGCATTTTGAGCATGTGGTTAGATGCCTTGTTTTCAGGATTGTAAGCGCTGCTGATACTTTTCCTCTTGTTCATTCAGGTCTTCCTCTAGACATTTTCATAATGATACAGAATATATATTATTCTATTTTTTTATTTTTCACCACTTGTAGAAACATTGCTAGGAGGGTTGCATCTGAATATACAATATATTCTACTGAGACTTTGTGTCAAAATAGTGAGAGATTATACATAAAAAAATTTCCTAAAATGTTGCATTTCCTTTTCTTGAGAATTACATTAAAAATTAAATCTATTTTCTGCTAGGCCACCTCCTCCCATTTTGCAACATTCAGAGTTAGTGCAGAAGAGAAAAATTTTAAGTCACTTCAGTGTAGTCAAGTGAAGGCTAAAATGGTCTGAGAAATTCTTCCACTCATTTTCTGGTTATTTTAAATTAAATGGGTTAGAATGATGCCACAAGGGCTACTCAAAGAGCTAAGGTTAAGTTGAATCACTTCACTGATACTGGTACACTACAGAAACTTCTTTTAATGCAAACCTTACCACCTGACAACCAGCAGCAGTGAAGAGGGACAGTGGAGCTAAGGACTGGATAATGTCCCCTGCTGGGAAAGAAGTGTCTTCTTTGGAAGATGAGTTTTCTGAAGATACTGTCTGAACTAAGCATTTCTTACTTAAAAATTGAAAAAATTTCATCTCAGCCCTTCTGCCTAGTTTCTAAAAGGACACTTGATGATGAGCAATGGAATTTAAAATAAAAAGAGATTTCTTTTTCAACTGTAGTCTGTCTGCTAGTCCCAGCACGGTCATATTTTAGTGAGCCGATGCCCACACATCTCCTGTGGTCAATTAAAGTGTAAAACTGAAGAGAGAGTACTGCAAGTATGAGAGAGCATTAAGAGGAATTTGAGGTGGACAAAGCTGTGGAAAAAAGTCCAGAGCTTGAGTAAGGTGGATTTGTGTCTGACATGTGTGAACAGGAGGGGATGTTCTTGGGGAGACCTAGTGAATGTCCTCAGGGAAGCTGACTGAGTGTTCACTGATTTAGTCTGATGTCCAAACAGAAATAATAAAGAGAGAGGAAGACTGTTTCAAGTAGAACTGAAACAGAATAATGGAGAGTTATAAAGTTACCAGGGAAAGAGAGTGTGAAGAGTTTGCTAATGCTAACTTTTTTTCCCCCCAAGTAAAAAATGAAAAGTCTTCCTTCAACTTGATTGTTTAACTTTGGTTAACATTTTACTTTCTGATTTGGTTTGGGGTTTTTTTCCCCTAAGAATGGTGTTTCAAACTGAAATTTGATATTTATTTCATTGTAACATATTCCAAAGCTAAGCATTTAAAAGAAACTTACAGCTGAAACTGAATAGAAGGAGAACAGAGGTATTTTTCTATTCATTAGTTGACCATCATATAAATTTCTTAGTTCAATAAAAATTTATTGACCAAAGGCTAAAATTTCTTAGTACTTACTGTGGGAGATAATGTTTATCCATCAAACAAGTTTTTAATTTTTTCAGTTTTTTCTCGTAAGTTATAAGAAAAAAGTAAATTAATATTAAAATTTGAAAAACTATATTCTACAAGTAAGAAACAGCAAGCTGTGGGTGCCTGTAAAATATTATTTCTGTGGTGGTGTTACATGATTTAATTAAGCAATAGCCTCAGGCACAGAGTGGCCCCACTGTAGAAATGAATCACCAGTTGGTACCACATGGATTTTCCTTAGAATCTTTTCTCGAGTTGAAAAATATTACTGTATGTTTGTGATGGATTGCAAGGCAAAAGGTGATTTCCTGGTTAGGGAACATGTCACCCGAATAACACAGCAATCAGTTTGCATCTGCTACAGGTTTTTATGTGGTTAGGGGTGAGTAGCTTAAGCCCAGTGTTCACGGTTGGCTCCACTGGGCTAGTTGTTTTCTGGAAACATTGACAATGCTGTGCAGCACACTGCTTTCTGTCTCAGGCCTACTTGTGGATTTCAAATTAGGCACACAAGATTTCTGTGCTATTCAAACAATTCTAGAGTTTGAATTCTGAACCCCAGTAGGTTTATTTTGTACATAAAATACTAAAACATCATGTCCACAGTAGCACAGAGCTGCCTGTGACAGAAATGGTGATGTTTCCATAGAATTATAGAATACCCTGAGTTGGAAAGAACCCAAAGGGATCATCAAAGTCCTACCCCTTCTTATTCAGTGTGTAATTCTGGTGGCATGGAGTAAGGAAGATCTGGCAAAATCTACTGATTGTAGGGGATAAATCTAAATACTGATTAACTATTTTTCCTCTGAATAAGACTGGCCTCTGCAAAAGCTAAGTATTTGATCATTAGAATACCCTTGTATCTAAAAGCAGGATACAGAATTACAGGGGCATTGTAATGGGCAGCCTTGATTATTAATGTCATTGGCTGATTATTGATGGATATAGAAATCTCACTGCTATTTGCATATCACATCTTATTTTAGGGTGCACTAAGTATATGTGTTAAAATAGCTTGGAATTTACATGAGGATTAAAACATCCCAGGTGCACTTCCTGAAAGTCAAAGTAGTCCTTACACATATAGAAAATAGAAAAATGAGGAATATTATCAGCAGAGACACAGAACCTATTATCAAATTACCAAAGGAAGTGGTGTGTGAATTTGATTATTGGCAGTGATGTTACTTATTTGTATTGCCATGGCTTCAATGAGCACTCAGACTGTGAGAGCTCTCAGACACGCTGCATTAGATGTAGCATAAATGGAAAAAGACTTTTCCTGCTTCCAGGGAACTTTACTATCTAAGCATTAAACAAAAGCAACAAG
The DNA here is from genome assembly GCF_030490865.1 of Poecile atricapillus. NCBI lineage: Eukaryota > Metazoa > Chordata > Aves > Passeriformes > Paridae > Poecile > Poecile atricapillus. The sequence goes on from NC_081252.1 coordinate 43,443,777, forward strand.
GCAGTGCAGCTAATGGCAGCACAGCAGCAAAAGGAGTACTGGTCAGCACAATCATAAATACTGCCCAAGCTTTTTGAACTTAGCCTGGGAAAGAAAATCTCTACAAAAAGTTTCTCCCAAGTATGAGACGAATCATGGAGGGGGGGAGGGGGGGATGGGAAAGGCAGAGAGCATTTTGAATTTTAGGAGTTGGCAACAGCTACTGGTATCATATGCCAGTATGACATGGGTGTTGAGCTCTTGACAGGAAGAAAGCGGTGACTGGCAGGATGGAAAAGGGCAATTGGAGGATCCTTAAAATGAAGATGAGTAGCTTAAGTTTGCTACTAGGGAAGAAGCTGCCAGTGGAAGAAAGTGCTATTGCCACAGTACCCAAAATGGCCGAAGCGGCAGGCTGTACAAATACAGCCTTGGCAGCAATACTAGAGAAAGTCATAAGCCACATAAAAACTGAATCAATAGGTGTTTTTAAATATTTTTTTTAAATTTCCATTATATAATTCTTTCTGACAGACACTACAAGTTTATTGTTCTGAGATTTTTTTTGAGAACTATTTATTTTATAATGGAAAAATATAAATGCAGAGCTCTAGTGTTGCCAGCACATGAGCTATAGATTTCTTCTGCTGCTTCTTTATCATTTTCCATTTCTTTATGACTGGTGTAAGAACAGAAAAGCTATATTTTTATAATGTGCATATGCAAAGGGTTTCACTAGTTTTCTACAAGTACTGAATATTTAAGAAAGAGGAACTATAGCTGTGTGCTTTAGAAAGCCTCCAAGAAGATTTATGTTGTAAAATTAAGCGACTTAGAACTATTTCCTTTTCCATTTTGCCTTGTTGTAAGACCTGTTCACAGAATGGTAGTACAGCTTTTCTCTGAGTTGGCAAATGCTAGATTTGGCCTTAGTGCTGAACTGGGATTTAGATTTTCTAAGATTCAACTCTTTTGTCTGAATTCAGGGACTTACTGTGATATCATCAACACATCATAGGTGTTCAATGGTCTGATGACAATTTTGGCTTTTAAAAGATCCTGCCATTTTGTCTTCTATTAAAAGCTTTGGTGAATGGACTCTTGTAGATGTGATCTTGATCCAATATCATTCAGGAGAAGAAATGTAGTATCAGACATGCTCTTGTAATTACACTGCCATGAAATCAGCAGCACAAATATTGTACTGCTATGGTAGGAGATGAGAGCTGAAAATAAGCTAGAGAATGCAAAAGTGTGTTTACTGTTGTCATCCTCCTTGTTTTTCTACATTTAAGTTCTGGTAAAAAGGGAAAATAACTCATATATCCAGAAGTTGTAGGTGTTTTGACATCACCTCAACTAATATATGTTGTGTTTAATAGACAACGGAAAGAAAACACAAACAGGAGGTTGAAAGCATATGATGGGAGGGACTACAGAAGTCCAAATTTGTATCACTCTTAAAACTGTATCAACTGTTGGTGGTTCTCTAATGCTGAGGTGAAATATTTAAAAGAGTACAGAGTACATCACTCAAACTGTGGTGTTTGTGCATTTGGAAGTCATGTTCTGCATCTGAGATGAATATCATAGAATTCAAGTTTACATCACTTCAAGTAGCTGAAGTCAATTCTGTTCTGAACTGCTGTCTGAGGTCAGAATTATATTTTAGACAATTTGTGTGTGTGTGTGTAATTATCACAGAAAACATTTGGAGTTTCCATATTTAGTTTCTAGTGTTTTAAGAACTCTATATATTCAATTCCATTTATTTCAGTTTTTAAAACAAACAAGCAGAAAACCCCTCTATTTTTAATGTGTTGCAAACTTCTTTCAAACCATAAAAATAAACACATTTGAGCAAAAAAGATTTGGAAATCTAGAATGAGGATAATATGTACATCCTGATATAGCGTAGATTTTGAAAAATTGAGTTGTGGTTGAGCAAAGTTTGTACACATGCATCAATATTAGCATCTGTGCCAAAGTTTTTGATTGCTGTCTGTATTTATCAGTGCTGTTCTGTGTTACATCCTTCGTTTTCCTAAACGAAAATCTCTCTTGAGAGGATTGGCTTTCTGCATTATATTTCTTGTAACTTTTTAGAAGGTTAGACTGATAGGCTGTGATGCAGTTAACATGCCATAATAACAGAACTCTTGGTTATGGCTGCCATAGTATCGCTGGACTGGCAACAGAGGGAAGGATTAAAATGAGATTTCTACCCAGTAAACAAGGAGTTACCATACTCTTCCATCTTCATCCACGGCACCTGGACAGGGGTGTGGTTCTAGTGCTGACCTCCTCTTTATCTGTGCCCTTGCTCCACAAAACTGTAGGTAAGAAGGAGCCATGAAGCCTGGAGGAAGGGCAGCTAACATCTTGCTTTCTGACTCTCACTCCTCCTTTTCCTAAGTTACTCCATCATCAGATTGTCCTGGGTTTCAGGAACAGAAAGAAGACCCCATCGTTGCTAGCAGCCTGTGGGGCAATACAGGTGATTATACCAATATACGTAGCATAATACCATATCAAAACAGGGAATCAGTAGTTTTAGCCCATGCTCTTTTCTTTCCCACAAGAATCTTGGTATGAGTGTCTAGGGGTACAAGCCATTTCAACCACAACAAATAATTTTAAAAAAGTAATCTTTCAATATGAAGTTACATTCCATTGCCATGGAAACACATAATAAAACCTAAAAACAAGGTTCAAATAAGAAATAATGCTGATGAACACAGATCCAGACCCAAGTATAGTTGTATACATTAATCCTTAATAATAATACACCATTTATATTGCCATAAGTGAGATGTTCTGAGAATATATGAGTAGTGGTTATGTAAAAAAAGAAAACCACAGTTATTTTCTCTGATTAGCTCATACAGCTGGATAAAGGACACAAGCTTTCAGATTCAGAGTTCCTGCATCACAATCCTCCATAAATTATGATAGGAAAGTGTTTCCATTGAAAAGTAAGATAACACTTGGCAGGGAAAGTGAATATATATATGTTTATATTTTTTAATTTTATAAAGAAGCACTGAAACATCCAAAGCTTTTGTGAAATCAGGGGAATAAAGGGTTCTGTCTTGAAGCTGAAAAGACAGAGAAAGTTGTGAACTTAACAGGTATTTTTTTATAGTATAAAGTTCCATAGGGTCTGTATGTACACAGAGAGGTTGTGGCCCCATGGTAAATGTGTGATGTGCCTGTGTAAGGCTCAATAATCCAGCTCTTCTGAGGCAACTCCTGTGATTCCAAACCTCTGAGCCACTTCAAAGAACTCCTGTTTTAAAAAGTATCAAAGACATGCTGGGGAAAAAAAAATTATCCTCTGAATAGAGGACAGTACCTGTCCAGTGGTCCCAAAGAAAAGTAACTGTCATTGTATGGAGTAGGCAATATTTAGGCCACAACAAATACTCAGTTTAGTATTTGCAGTCCCATGACATTCCAAGGCCTTAGTACTATTAGAAAAAGAAAGGGAGAATTCCTTCTGCCAGATACAAATCAGCGCTTATTTCTGGTGCTGAACATAAACACTGTAATTCAAGAAACAAGTAAACCTCTTCCCAACAACACAGAAAAAACAAGACCCCAACACAAAAGTATCTTTACTCTTTCAAACAAGCACAGAAAACAAAAACAAAGTTAAAAAAGAACACATTATATTTAGGTTTGAGGGGTTTTGTATTGTGGAAGAGATATGCATGAGCCCTTTACAAGGAGACAAATAGCAAGAATAGTTTAACAAGCAGAGTACATGTAACAGTACAAGTACAAGAGATGTTGTAACAGCACTCACTTGGAGCGATCTGCCCCACCTCAGTCATGACTTTAATGGTTTGTGTATATCAGTAAAACCAATGAGCCATAGTATTGTGTGCTTTCCTTTCTGGAAGACAAGGCACCAGCATGAGTTTTTAATATATGTACATGCTTTTTTATAAACAACACATGCATTAGTGAAGATATTTCAGGATCTTGTGGTGCAGCCTTTCTGAGCTAGGGCAAAATTATTAGGCTTCAAATTTCCATTTGTAGGAAAGTCCTGTAAACACCTTCAGCTACTATTTATTTGTAGGCTGCTACAATTATGCCATATATGATTTGATTATTAGGGTTAGCAGGACCATGGCTAATGGAATCAGTATCATGGCTACAGCAAGCTTTGTGAATTCTCCCTGCCAGTTTTCTGCATAACTACACTTGTGTCACTCACACAGCACAGGGGTACTCTAACAATTAATTGTAAACCAGAGGGAAACTTTTAATGGACCTCTTCTTGAGATCTCATGTTAAAAAAAGAAAAGTTCCCATGAGTGAAGTATAAGTTAGCTTTTCCAGGGGGAAAAAAGGAATGAATTACATTTCTCTTCTTGTCCTTTAAATGAATAGCATAGTTTGGGTGAAATTATCAGGCAATTGCATGCCTTTTATGCAGATAATGCTATTTGATGAAAGCGGTGTTTTGATCTGCTGAGGATAATACAGACCCAGGGTTGGATTCATTGGTAAGAGTAAAGCTGTCTTCTGTGATAACTTCATCTCAGCATGAGGTCAGACGGGGAAAACTGGGATGGGGGATTAAAAAATGACACAGTCGGAGCAGTATTCAGTTCCCTGCTGTGCTCCTGGCTGCACACTATAGCTTATGTTTCTGATCTGTTATGGTATTGTCTGCTTTTCTCTCCCAGAGCAGAAAGAGATTGCTTAAAACTTTTCTTTTTTCAGCTAGAGGGATTAGTTCAGTGCAGCTTTTTTAATTAAAGAAACTGTATCTTTTTCAATGTAATTTAAGGCTGTACAAGAAGACCATCAGCATTCATAACTTAGCACTATTACCTGTAACAAAGCCTAGCTATTCGTTTCACATTCAGAAGAAGAAATCACTATTAAGATTTTTGAGGGTTAAAATATGATGATTTGCCCTATGATTGAAGGAATCACAGTTAACCATTGTCTCCTAAGAGTTTTCTGTGAAAGAACTTAGTTTATATGGGCTTTCCTATTTAAATCTCTGTGACATCAGAATGGTGGTTAAAAAATATTCTGATCTGTGGAAATAGATCTGGGCATATTTTTTTCCCAAAAAATGAATGCAAAAATACTCCCAAATATTAAAATGTCGTCTACAGAAAATGACTGTAACATCAGCCATGTCTGTTTCAGTACAATATTTCCACTCAGTAGATTTTCTAAATATGTAACTAGTACCTTTATTAATAGGAAATAATATGCAAATAACTAACACATGTTCATGATACCTAAAATGGTCGGTGGGTATGTATGGCTGTTGATGTAGATGTGTGTTTATTCATATATGTGTGTGTATGTATGTCTGTATTCATATGGACACATACAGATTTGTGTATCAGTAGATATACACACAGTTACATATATTCTTCAGCTCAGAGAGTTGAATTTACAGCACAATTTAAATAAGGTTAATAGCTAAAACCTTCAAATGTTTCAAATAAGGCCCATATGGTGATCACTTTACAAAGCATACAGGGACTGTGCTTAGGTTGCAACATACACATTTCCAACTAAATTCCATGCCAGATCAATTAGAAACAGTTCTCCTGAGCAGACAGGAACAAACACAGATTGTTACCACTCCACTGCCTGAACTTTTGTCTTCCAGGAATGAAAGCAGTCATCTTTAATACAACATGTTTTACTACTAATAGCCTAAGTTGGTTTTTTATTTAACTAGTAGTATTTTAATAAAATCTCTGTTTTGGCACATCAGAGCAATTAACATCCAAATTATCACAATAAAATAGCAGATTGCTATTAGAGCTTTTGGTTAGAGAGGTATTTTTCCCAGACTGCATTTGTTAGTGATGTCTTCTGCTAGAAGGAGTGCATGGCACAGGAGAAGAAGAGGAAAGAACCAGACAACAGAAAAGCACTTTTGGTTTCTTTTTTCCTCATGCAAAGTGCTTTTCTTTAAATCATCTTTTCTGTACATTTCCTAAATCTGAAAAATTTTCTGGTGGAATTTCTTATTATTTTTTAAAATATGTCTTTTCGCTAGAAAACTAGAAAGGAAAACAAAAATGTAAATTATGACTATGAAGCTTAGGTAAAACAAGGCCTCTTTCTTATTGTAAACATCATAAATTCTGAATGTGACTTAATTACATAAACTTCTGTATGTACATATAAGGACTGTATATTGACTTCTGAATTGCTATAAATATTCTGCATTCCTCCTGTTAAAGGAAAATATGGATAGTTACCCTCTTACTGGGAAAGTATTAAACCAGCAAATACAAATCTTACATTTTTCATGGTCTTGTGTACTAACTCACACAATGATGGCAATAATGGTGCTTTGTGATGGCTCCTACTTGTGAATACAAGGTGATTAAAATGATTATGTGCTTCGGTTTAAGGCCATAAGTTTAGCTCAGGCAGTAGTTCCTAATGCAGTGTTAACACAATATGAAAGGCATTTTTGTATTCCAAATCGTATGCAAACTCCTTCAGGTTCTTTCCTGAGGACCCAATGAAGAGGGTCAGCAGTTTTGTGCAGCTGAAGTGCATCATTTTCACCAGAGGTCAGCTTCCCATATAGCTTTGTTTTATGCAGTGGAACACAAACTAATGTAGTGGAAAAGCATGACCCCCATTTAAAGGTTGATTTGTATGATAATCAGTACATTTAGTGGCATCAAAATGAACGTGTGTAAGGCCCTATCTTGCTTTAATTAAGGTAATTAAGACATATTTCCCTCTGCAGACAGCTATTTAATTTTATGGCTTTGTCAGTGATCAGATTAGAATATTTGTTTTACAATTTTACCGCAACTCGATACTCAGGGAAAAAGTGCCTCTGGAGCTGCTGCTGCCGGTGAGAAGGGCGAGGCAGCGCAGCCCTTCCCGCGGAGCGAGCGAGCCCGGCGCAGCTCCGCGTGTCCGCAGCCGCTCCGCTCCGTCACTGCGCCCCCGCGCACCGGGGCTTCCTCCTCACACCGGGCCGGCACGGGCGGCCCCTTCTTCCCAAAGTTTCTGCGTTCCCACCGAGGAGCGGTGCGGTTCTCCCCGGGGCTTAGCGCACACCGTGGTCTCGGCCGATCGGTCACCTCCTGACCCGGCCCGGCGCGGCGCGGGGGCTGTGCGGACTCGGCCGGGCGGGGCAGCGAGGCGGCTCCGCCGGCAGCTCGAAAGCGGCCGCTCCAGCGGCTGAGAACTCGGTCCCTTCGCGGGGCTTGCACAGGAGCAGGAGCCGCGGAGCTGACCGCGCGAACTCATCGGGACAGTTGTTGCCATGTGATGACCAACCAGCAAGTCGAAAGAAGGACTTAAGGAGGACTTTTTCTTTTTTTTTCTTTTTAATTTTTTTTTCTTTTTTTTAATTAGAGTTGTGATTATGAAGTATCCTGAGCCAGGATAATGCTGCTAGCTGTTTCTGTTACGCAGAGGCAATCCCTACCTAGCTGCACTAAAGCGCATCTTGACTCTTACCCTGAAGGAAAATGGATTGTTAGAAAGAATTTCTTACTCCATGAGCTGTAGATCCAGGACCGCTGACAATGCAGAGATCTTGAGATCTGTTTTTTTTTCAGACGTGCAAGTATCCTAAAGAGCTTGGAGTCCTGGAACCAGAAAGTGCCGATAAGCCTGGCAAAGCCCGAGTTACCGTATAAGTACGGAAGGACACGTTAGGAACAGTTTAGGAAGTTTGCAAAGAATGTGACAAAGTCTTGAATGTATGTCGTCTTTTGGAGTTACTGGTAGATTAGTGCAGGAGTCGGCATGTCTCACATCAGAGAACGTCCTGCTCTTTCCTCTCGGTAACACCAACCATCCAAAAAGATTTACTGATAGACCCATCTGGGGAAAAAAAAAAAAAAATAAAAAAAAATCTCTAAGTCGATGAGGAATGCATACCCTTTTGTTCTTTCTGTACTGAAATAGTGAGCCTACTGGAAATCCAAAAAATCCAAAAGAGTAAGGCATGACTGCCGTGTGATTTTAGAGGGTTTAGTCACATTTAATAGTTGACATTAGGAAGATAGTTTCCTACAAAGCTCTAACTCAAATGTGCCTGCACACTTTTCAAATTAACTTAAACTCTGAAGCCTGAAATTTAATTAAATGTTGGTAAGCCTGGTAATGCCACTGCAGTGGTGTCCAAGTTAAGAGTACCAAAATAACTTGTTCTGAACTTCAAATGTATATCAATAAGTAGTTGACTTTTGTTGTCTATCCGGTGGGCTGTGCACAAGGAAGGCATGTTATCTTTCTATTTATAATAAAACAGCATCTTAACTCAGTGTATTTGAGGGCAGTAAAAAGTTGAAATTAGTACTAGATGAATGGATTTAGCAAAGGTATTGCAAATGGATGAAGTAGTAGTGCAAAATACGGAGCTTTAAATTCGTATTTGCAAAACGTAACCTTAAATACTGTGTTAGCACTGTAAGCCAAAACAAAACAAAAAAAAATTGTTAAACCCTGAGTCTACAAGATTTGCTTTTAGTTTAACAGAAATTCTATTTTGTATAATATGCAACAACAATTGCAGCATTTGGCATAAATTCAGGGTTGATTGTTCCTGTGTGCCTAGCTTATAGGCGTTTTGTAACAATAAATTTTGTGCAATTCCCATTTTCGCACTTCGAGTGCTTTCTTATAAGGACTAAACCCTTCGTATAATATTTTATTTGAAAGACAAGGTCATGATGATTCCAGTTCTACCTGTATTGTCTGTGCACTTACCTGCACAGAACTCTCTCTAGAGAGGTCTCTGGCTCCTACTTTTTGAAATGAAATGCCTCCACTTCAGAGCCACCCACAAAATCAGTAGAACAGTATTCATTTCATTCTCACTGGTTTAGTTGTTGTATCTTCAAAATACTTTTGCAAACCTGTATTTAAAAGTAGTTACTTTTATTACAACTTTACTGAGGATGAAGACACGTCATTTCCATTATAAAGTACTTCTATTTTCTTTCTTTCTGTCTGCTCAATATTATGAATTACACATTGGCTATACACTTAAAAAGGCTTGAAACATTTGTGGTTTTCTATTGCACTTGCTGTATAACAGTGCTGTGTGATGCTGGCTCTGTGTGTGTTGTACCTGCTGTAATTCCCACATGCTGACCTCAGCACTGTCGAATCGGTTTATATACCCAGGCACCTTGTCTCTCGGGTCGAGCCCGGCAAAGTACAAGCACAAAGGAAAACACAGGGGTAAAACACGGGCATGTGAGAGAAAACTGCTGGACTGATCTTAGACAGCCCCCTCGCAATGCCCGTTGGTTACATCTGCAGTAACGTTTCTATGATTAGGAGATATTTCCAGTTATTTCAGGACAGAGGAATATAGGGATTTTCCTTGGGAGCGTTTAAGATAACACAGTCGTGCATCTTTCATTACAGAGTCAGAGATGTGGTGGATAAAGTTAGGAAAATCAAAGTACTGCAGCGGCTAGCCAGCTAAACGTTCAAAGCTGCTCATCTGTCTGACTTCTCCGGGTGTTTCGCATCTCGTGTGTGAAACGCCTTTGAGTTTAAAAGGGAAGGATAAAGGCGTAAAAAGAGAGCGGTCCTAGATAGGTAGGTAGGTAACATCTCAGTATGTGAAAAGTTACAGCTACTACTTTGAGCCGAGAGGTTGCTGAGGAGTCAGGGAGAAAAATAAGCAGAAGCGCCTTTGTACACCACGGAGAAATGGCTTTAAAAGCAGATGTTTAAGCTGTAATCAGGTCACTCGGCACCCGGCTCCCGCCCAACTCCGAAAATTGCCGGGGTGCGGCGGAAAGGCCGGGCGGGGGGGCTGCGGGTGCCTGTGCGAGGGGCGGGCTGCCGGGCCGGGGAGCCCCTCCGGCACCCTCCGGCCTTGCCGGGCGGCCGTGCCGCGCCCGGGCTGCCGGCAGCGCCAAAGAGCCTCGGCGGGAGGGCTGCCCGCGGCGCCGGCTCTGCTTGGCCAGGCGCGGTGCGGTGCTGCGGGGAGCTGCGGATTATTTCCCCAAATTCTTGCCCTCCCCTGCTAAAAATAAATAGGTCCCCGCGGAAAACAAAATGCAGCAGAGGGATGCTTCGTGCCCCGCCGGGTGGAGGGAACGCGCAGCGGAGCCGTGTAAGTTCATTAGTGTTTGCAATCAGGAGCACGCAGACACCCTCATCAGGGCAGACAGCGGCCAAGAGCCATTCATCAGCCTGAAGTGCCGCTCGCGGATGACCCCTAAATCACCGCCGGCGTCGTGGATGCGCTGATTAGGCTCAGCGTGGGAGCCGCGCCACGGCACTCCACGCCAGCGGCGGGGCCGGGGGGGGGAATAGCAGGCTGAGTGTCCGCAGCCCGCCGGGTCGTGGCCCGGCCCGGGGCGGCGCGGGGAAGCACCGGGGCCCTCGGCCGGGTCCCCCACGTTAGGGAGAAAGTAGGTGCTGGCGGCGGCGGCTCCTCCCCGCGCTCCTCCCCCGCCCGCCGCGTCGCTGTGCGCGCACCTTCGCCCTCCCCTCCCGCAAGAAGAGGGGCCAAACTCCCTGCCCGCCCGGCGGGGGAGGAGGCGGGGAGAGTGAGCTCCGCGGGGCGCGTAAGCTCCCGCGGCGCGGGGCGCGGGCAGCAACTCGTGGCCCTCCCCCCGCCCGGCCCCTGGCCCTCCCCTCGCTCCCGCCCGCCCTCCGCTCCCGCCCGCCCGGCCTGACAAAGTGCCGGCGTGCGCCGCTCTCCCCCGCGCTGCTGCCGGGGCGCGGAGGCGGCGAGGCTCGCGGCGTGCCCGCGGTAAGTGGTGCGCTGCGCTCCGCGCCCGCGGCTGTCCGGCCGGCAGCGGGGAGCCGGGGCCGCTACCCTGCGCCCGGGCTGGGGCTGGTGCGCGGGGGCCGGCGGAGGTTTCTGCGGCCCTCCGTCCCTCCCTTCCCCAGCGCCCCCGTTGGCGGCGGGACCTTCGCCGGGCTGTGGGCGGGAGTCGCGGGGCGCCCCGGGACGCGCGGCTGCGGCCGGAGCGCGGCCCAAGGTAGGGCTACGCGGGCGCGGGGGAGCTGGAGGAAAGGGTCGGGGACGCAACTTAACGTGGAAACTCCGCGGTTCCGGGCGGAAAACTGAGCGGGGGGTGGGGGTGGGAGGGGGCCGGATCTGGCAGCAGCGCTGCTGGCCTCGGCGGCCTCGGAGCGGGGTCTGGGGCTGCTGGTGCGCGCTCCCGGGGGGGGGGGGGGTGGGGAGCTGAGCACGCTCCCGGCAGCGCGGAGCGGCGGTGGGACCGGGCACCACAACAGTTTCGGTGCTTTCCCAAGTCGGCATCCTCACTTTCGGAAGATAAACGGAAGTGTCCGCACTCCTGTCCGGTGAGCGTAGAGGTGCGGGCGGAGACGCGAAAGCTCGTCCGAGCAAGTTTCTGGTGGGTTTGGAACTTGGTGTTTGTTACCTCGGGTGTGCGGGCGCGAGGCGCTCCCGCCGGCTCCGGCGTCCTCGGGCAGCGCGTTTGTCAAGCGGCGGCGGGCGGTGACAGCTGCCGGGTGCTCCGTGCTCCAGAGCTGCTACCGGGGCTCTACCTGCCCTCCTGCTAAAGGACGGGGTTTTTGAGGCTCGCATCTGTAATGGTCTAGTTAGTAAACTGTACTGAAAACTATTGCTGTGCAGCGAAAACGCATGGCGACCAAAGAGATTGTATGTCACTGTGGTTTGGGGAGAAAAAGGGGTGGTCTCCCCCGCGAAATTCCAAATATATTTGATGTCTGGTGGAGGTTTTCTTCACGTGTATGTAGTAAGCAGATCCACTGTTCTGTGGACTTGAGAGTTTTATGTTATGAAGTTGCTTTTAAGCAAAGAACATAAAAAGATAACATACCTAAACTCCCATCTTGATGGGATCACAGAAGTTTTTTAGCATGAGCAGTTTCCATATCATGTAGGTATCATGTAGATGTAGGCTCCTTTAAATATTTAGATTTAAAATATTTTTATACGAGACCTTTAACAGTTTTATTTTTGTACTTTCTAAATATCATGTGTCTCTTAAGGTAAGCCTTAGTTCAATGTTTGTTTGGTTTTATTTGACTGTTACCCCTGCATTTTATATATACTTCCTTAGGCATACCACTGAAGAGTTATAGAGCTATTATTTGAATGTGTGGATCCTAAAATTCAATCTAGTAAAGATTGAAGTATAAATGTTGTTCATCTATGGTCTTACAGAAAAGTTAATTGTAAAACACTTGAAGACACTCTGAAAATACCACTGCTGTTCCCTTCTAAAATAATCCAAGTGCTATTCAGAATTATTATTGCACTCACATCTAGAAGATTAGTTTTATACTGTATGCAGGGAAAAATTTTCATAAATTGTACTTTTATATAAGAATACTCTGGAAGAAGGGTCCCTATGTAAGTATGAATATACGTGAAAATGGTATCAATTAAATTTTGAAAAATATAACAGGTTTGAAAAAGTATTACCTTAAAATTCTGAAGCTTTGCTATTTTGAACTTGCTGGGTTATTTTCAATGCTCTAGTGTATTAGGGGAGAGAAAAGAAAGCCAACAGTACAGAAATATTAGATGCATACATCTGATTAAAAATGGAAAGGGGTTCAATGGAGCGAACACTGAGATAAAAGATGCTGTTTGGTATAAGAAATACTTGACTCTTCTGAGATTCTTTTGTTTCATATGTTTTGAGGAAAAACCAAAATAACATTCATAATCCAGTTAGCAGTTTAAGACTGGTACTTCAGTCAAATCTCTCAGAGCTGGGAGTAATTACTCTCTGTTCAAAGGAAAAAAGAGATTAAAAGGATATATTAATTGAAACTAGATTTAAAGTTACAAATGAGCACACAATGACCACTTTAATAAACATCTGTTTTATAAAAGTCCCATAAAATATAAGAAAATTAAATAATAACCTGAAAGTATATTTTGTCATCTCCTAGCCCCAACAATTAACAGATTATAGGCTTGGCTCAGTAAGATACTCAGAACCTTTACCTTCAGTTAAAGTCAGTGAACATTGTTCAGACTGATGCCCCTCTAGACTGATGCAAAATCTCCCACTAACTTACATCAGTTTTGGATTGAGCCCAATAAAAGCTGAGAGTGCCCAGCAACTTGGAGATCAGGTGCTGTTTGTGAAGAGGCATTGTGCTGTACAGACTTAAAGGACCAGAGATGCTAAGGCTTTGGGTCAGAACTGCTCTTATCTTTATAGTGATACTGTATTTAATGCTGCATTTCTATTATAGAAAACTCATCTCTCTGTCAGTGTACAAGAGAACATAAAATTCTTATGGAGCAAAATTATTATAGCGAAACCTTAAAATATTTTTTTCAAAATGTTACACAAGTAAGTTGTGCTTGTGTAAGATTTAGAGGCTGATTTGAGCTATACTGGTACTACACGTTAGAGATTGTTAATAAGAATAATACATCTATATAATATTATTTTCTTTTAATAACTTTACTGTAGAATCTGTTCTATTAAATTAATACATGTAAACTTGTTAGGTTTTTCTGTTCTAGTAAATGTAGTGATAATGTGATGCTTATCACCTGCACGTTTGTGCAGTATCAAGTACAAAAAATATTACCAGAAATAATTTTAGTGTGTTTATTAGAAAATTCTTGGTTTGATGAAATAAATTTTTTACCCCAGGCTAACTAGTTAAATTAAGTAAGTCCTTTCAGGATACCTGCATGAAATTCTTCTTAGACTGAAGAGTGTGGTAAAATAAATGCTTTATCTTTCTAACGGAGTAGTATTATTTACAAAGAGTTTTAGCTTGTAGAAAACGTTTCAGGGACCCAGAGTTAGGGTTGGGGTTCACACTGTCAGCCGAGCAATTAAAAGAAAGCCCTAAACTTTCAGTTTTTTGTAGGCAACAGGCTTTAAAGAAGTTACCATTGTAAAAATGTGCTGCTTTAACAGCCTTTCCTTAGTTCTAAAACTGATTAATTGCTGTGTCTTATAAAACCTGATTTATTTCATACTTTTTTCATACCAAGCATTACCATTATGAAGCTCTCCTTATAAGTGAGATTAATGTTTCTGAGCAAAGAAGTGGTTTGGAGGGCTGCATTCATTTTGAGTGCTCTTCTAATCAATTTTAGATACAGCATTTCACAATGTATCAGTCTGCATTCGAACCTGCCTTATTATGTGAAATTAACTTGTTAGTGATTGATAGGAAGCCTGCTCCATCTCCAGAGATGATTTGTTAGAAAGCAAGTGTTACAGGTTCCAGGAGTTTGAGTACAGGGTCAGGAGACTCAGGTGCCCATTCTGCGGCCTGACTCAAGCTTGACAGAGGAGTTAGAAAAAAATTCTGTGCTGTTTTTTTTTTAAAGCTAAAAAACCCAAGAAACTTCAAAAAAATCCTAAAACCAAAATGCTACATTTGTATTAAATGGTGTCCTTTACTGTGGTATTGGGCTTCGCAGAGAGTCTGAAGTGACAACTATGAGGCACAGACAGTGTCTTTGTGCATCACTACGTGCTGTTACAATGCATGTCTCCTGAATTATTTGGAGGACCAGCTTTAGCGTTTGAAATCAAAACTCGGAAGGCTACTTTCAAATGCAAGGTGCACACCCACTGGATATTGCCTGCATAATTATTGAAAGACATGCCAATGCTATTTTTTTTCTCTTTTAAAAGTAACAAAGATTGTACTTGTTTCCATAGGTAGTGAAATATTTGCACATTGTCTGTGCACCTTTTGGTCTCAGCTTCGCCACTGTTTAATACTTAACCAATAGGCTAACACACTACTGCTTAGTGTGATGCATAAACATTTCAAGTCCAGGAAAAAAAAATAATTTCTCTCTCAATAGTGAGAGAAAAATAAGTTTAAAAAGGCCAAATTAAAAAAAAAAAAAAAAAAAAGAGAAACCCCTGAAAATGCTAAACAATTCTAAGAAGATATAGGTGTATGCATCTATTATGAAGATAGTAATTTAAATCTGAATTATAGTTATTTATATGTTTCTTGCAAGATGTGCTAATTGCATTCAGTACATTTTTAAAGTTTTCATATTGGACTAATTACATCAGTCTTTTAGTTCAAATGTGCATGTAAACAGTAACAGAACATTGCAACTGAAGCACTGCATAAAAATATTCCTGATCTTATGCAGATCAGAAGTAATAAAATTACAAAATTATTTATGAATACCAGGCTCTAAGTGCGCCTCACCTTTTAGTTCAGTCTGGCTTTATGGAATAAACATTATTTGTACAGGCTCATTTTAATATTGTAACTGAAATAGCTGCTACTGAACAAATATGAAGGGAATAATATCTTAAACATATAATAAAATGGAGAGTACAACACGAACAGTATCTCTGATTGCCTTCTTAGATGCAAGTCTGTCCATGTGTTCCATACTTTCACCTTATGGGCAATTTACTGTTGTTTTAAAATACATTTTATGCAAAGCTGATGCTTGGATGACACAAGGTTGAAAAGCAGTTTAAGTCTGGAACTGTTTTGTGCTGATATATGCTGTGAGTCTTGCAAAGAAGTAGGCGTGCTTTTATAATTTAGACTGAAATTCAACATATGAGTTCAAGCCTAGGTGACCTAATTATTTAAAATTTTACAACTTGAGTCTGTAACAGATTGAGGTTGTTGATACTTGGTGTGTATGTTTGCGTCTACAAAAAAAGTTAATTGCAAACATTAGTGCCTAGATGTATGGAAAGCAAAACAGTAAACTAGAAACTGCAAAGTGCTGTACTAAATTCAGCACTGATTAACATACTCTGCAAATCCACTAAAATCAGCAAATTACCTGGATTGTCGCATACTAGTGAACTGGGAGGCTGTAGTAGAACCTTGTGTTCAAATCTCTTAATAACTGAAATGCGTGCTATAAGGTGTAGTAACTTTGATTCACTTTTGCAGTAGGAGTTCATGAACGCAAGTTCAATCTTTGTGTATAGAAGAAAATGACTTTTCAGCTTGAGAAAAGATGGGTTTTTTGTTTACTTTCCTGGCTTTTATATTTTTATATTTTTATCACACTGCTAGTAAATCTTTAAAATGAAAATCTTAACATGCACTAGCTATGGATTATAATTATATGATAATAGAGTCTCTATGCCTCTTTTTTTATTCTTACCCCTACATACCTCCATTCCATCCCTTGCAAAATGCTGGAACGATTGCAGAAATTTTTGCTGCAAAACAGATTTGCCAACTTGGTTTACTCTTTCAAGTAATTTATTTTAAAAGAAAAGAGAATATATTTTATAATGATGATCTAAAATCTGTATTCTATAAACCTTTAAATTTCATGAGTGAATACTTACACATCTCTTTTGCATCTGAATTACAGAAGTGTAAAATTGCAGCTTGCAAAAATCTTAAGATATTATTACTTCAGCTTTTCCTGCAGCAGCTTAGAAAAACATTCAGAAAAGCAGCAGTTATTATTGTAAAAACTGTCTTGGTGTGGAACTTAGAATGCATCGTGTTGAAATCAGTTGTGCTGGTGGTGTTATTTTTCAACATTGTATTGAATTTCTAATAGTATTCTTGACAGCGGTTAAGCCAACCTACAAAGGAACTAATGTGTCTTATTTCCTTATTTGAGTCTTGACAATTTTTAGTGTCTTAAGAAAACTGTCAAGGGTAAAATTGGTAAAATACAGATTTAAAACATTTTTCTTGGCAGGAGTTGAATAGAAAGTTGCATGTGAGAATTTTTAGAGGAGGGGGAAAGAAATTAATCACCACATGATTTAATATAATACAGCAATAGATTCCTAAATCATAGAAGTCCTTGATACACTTTGACTGGATCATGGAGAGGGGTGACTATGTAGTGGTTGAAGAAATCATCATTGCTAATAAGTGTTACTTTAGATTAGCAAATGAAAGGCTGCATAGTCCTTCAAAGGCCTCATCCATTCTCATTATAATCCTTTGAACATTTGTCTGACCTTTCTAAAGAAATTCTACAGAAACTTTATGCTTAGGGTTCCGCATAGATAAACTGACCAGCACTTGTCTCAAGAAGTTTGTAATCTAATGACAGGAGCAATAATACATCTTTTTATTTGATATATGATACACACATATATCAAATGTTACTCACCACAGCAAATTGTTAATTTATTTTTAAATATCACAATGTAATACTTGAGACTGATGAGTGTAAAGCAGCTTTTTAAAAGCAAATACCACAGTTCTCTAACAAAACCAAATTGTATTGCTAATATTTTTCCCTCTCAGCTTTATTGTAGTTTATGCCTATAGAAAGCTGGGGTAGGTGGAGTTGTTTTGTTGTGAAGGTTTGTGCAGCTAGGGCATGCCCAGCTGAAGCAAACCAGCGTAGCTCTCCTCACCCCAGTGAAGACATTGCCATTTACCTTCTGGGTCATGACATGTAGGGCTATGCTCGTGAAACACTTTAAATTTAGATTTCACTTTAACTCTTACTTTTTTTTCCCTCTTCTTTTTTATAAGCAGTTTACTTCTTTCTTTTTATAAAATACATGGCTTATTTGAATAGGCTTTGGTGCCTCTCAAAAGGCTCAGAAAAAAGGCTCAAAACCCATCATGGCTCAGATGGGTTTTTTCCATTAAAAGAAAAAACCTCTTATTCTGTTAGTAAACTTGACAAAGCAGAAAATAATTCATTTTATTAAATCAGATTTTTTTAAAGGAAGACATTCTTTGTTCATGCTACTGAATGTATTCAGGTATTTGATGTCTCCCTACTCCTTTTACGAGAGATTCTTGATTTCAATGTCAAAAGGTTGAGTGGCAGCATCCAAACCTATGCAACTGGAACTGCAGAAAGATACTATATTCCAACAAATCAGCTGGTTGAAATCTTGGTTACAAGTTGGGAGTGTTTGTGTATTGCTTTAGCAACAAAGACAGTCACTGGAAGTCTTAACATTGAGGCAGCAGTTACTAAATTACCATTTATTCACCATTGTTCCCATGCTGGAAGGCAGAAATGTTGTATTTTTAAAGTAATGAAGGAACTGGAGAAATTCTCAACGTCTGCAAATTATTGAGCTTAATCTGGACAAATAATCAGGTAATTGAGAGTGCTGAGGAGTTCTAGGTTGCATTTGCTGTGTAAAGCTGATAAATTTGAAATCCTCAAATTTGATATCCCTTCATCCATAACTAATTAGAAAATTAAAAATTTAGGCAAAAAGAGCCCTTTAGTATTGTATAGATGGTGGGAAGTATTTTTCATATCTTGCTTTGCTGGTAATGTGCATACATGCGCACATGCTTTGGATTGTCTGATCTTCAGTATTACTACTTTGGTTTTAGTGTAAATTAATGGCAGATGAATGAAAAGCTTCCTTGGCAGTTTTTTAAAAATATAGATGTGTATCTGTGCGTGCATGTACTTTGGCCATTCAGGACTGACTTGGTAGACATCCAGTGCAAAATTACAGGAGAATTTGTCCTTTTCCCCTCATTTGTCTGACAATTGCAGAAGTTCATGTTTTCAGCACAGGCCAGTGTCAAAAAACTTAGGGTCTGAAGTCCACAGTGACATCTCAGTGAGTGCTGGGAGCAGAAATGCTTATCACCTATCAGGAGGTTTTTCAATAATTTGTGTATTGAAAAGAGTATGAAAAAAGACTCACCTGGTAATCCAGTCTATCTAAAGGTATGGTTACTCAGGAATACAACTGTGAATGACTGTGCTCTACAGGAAACCTAGAAGTAATAAGTGATTAGAAAAGCTGGGGTTTTAGTTTCTTTCTTGAGTGAAGAGTATCTTAGCATGAAAATGAAATATCAACTCTTACTTAGCGTGAAATAATTACAATTACATTTAGAAATGTAATTTTTTAAGTAGCTTAAAAATGTATAGCTGTTTTTATTATTCTTTTGATAATTTCATGTTAATTGTGGAGTGATACAGGGTTAATATAAAATGTTAGCACTTTTAATGATATGTTTAAGAACAGTGCAGACATTAAATTCAGTAAACTGAATATGTGGGCCTCATAAATAAGTGCTGAATTATAATACAAAGCACACCATGACCAAATTAATTAGTATGTTTAATCTAGTGAATTCCAGCTAGGCTGCATACAATATGGACATGTATTTAATTTCTAAATTTAATATTAGCTGCATAAGTCAACTCTTACTTAATCAGTGCAGATCAGTACTAGAAATGTAATATATCGGGGGTTATACATAAGCTTTTCTCTTTAAATAATGTGTTTTAACATTGTTTGAGATTTTAAATATTGTAATTAAAATAAAGTATGTGGGTAGGAATGTTTCCTGTGTTCTCTCCATATTTTCTTTGTCATCAAGAGGTAGAATTCCTGAGGTCCAAAATAAAATATTCATTCAATCAAAATGGCGATGCTCATTAAAATTCATTCAAGGATCTAGGGCAGAATATTTCATATTTGCTTATTTGATACAAAATTTTCTCTTGGTTGCTTTGCTGTAATTATTGTTATATCAGATTTTATTTATTTGGGTAGAATTAAAATGCCAGTAATCTTTATTTTCATTTGAAAACCTTACTTTTCAAAGAAAGTGGAAAATAAAAAACTATTTAATTTTTTTAAAAACCTGTGAGTACTTAAGATTTGTAAATTACAAGGATTAGATTTTTATCACGGGAGCTATAGGACATACAGATTATCTTGAACTCAGATAATCTTCTGAATTCTTAAATGCGAATTTAAGATAGAAATAGGAAATTGGGTGGTATTGAGTCAGGTTCTGAAAACCTCTAAATAATCTGTTCAGTTGGTAGTTTCAGGGACTTCAATGAGACTGTGTAGTGAATAGGCATTGTCCCTGTGATCAGTGGTCTATAGGCTTAGGCTCATTGCTTTCAGAGGAAAGTCTGAGAATAATCAGCATGTGTTTTCTTCTTTTTTTTTCTTGATACGGGATTACACACTCTGCCTGTAACCTTTGATATAAATCTACCTTTGCTTTGTGTTCTTTTTTTAGTAAATACTTGACTAGAAATGAGTTGATGAACTGCTCAGTTTTTATGGAGAGCCCATAAAGCACAGAATGGGTTGACTGCACTCTAGTCCTCAGTCAAACCTTATTGTTAAATGTATTTAGGATGATTTCCACCCCCATTCCCAGCATTTGGAACAAGCAAATCCAATAACTGTTTATTTACTGAGCCACACAAAGGAGTGCACTTGTCCAAAAGGGGGCACAGTGAGGTTACGCCTGTGCTACCATGTTAAACACAGCGCTGTAACTTTCCCACGTGCTGGGACACCGTCATCTGTGTGGCTTAATTCTCAAAGAGCTCCCTTAATGGCATTTCTATCTGTACAGATTCATGGGACTCCCAAACAATTCTTGGGCATGGTTTAGCAGTTAAGACCAGAGATGTATTTGTTCTGGGGACCATTCTCATTAAGCACTTTGCTTTCAGCTTCCTAAGGTTAAGACTTGTTTCTAGCACTAGTTACTAGACCCGATTTAATTAGACTGGCTTTAAGCTCAGTTTTGGACAAGATGACCTCCAGAAGTCCTTTCCAACCTAAACTATTGTGCAATTCCAAGCCTTTTGGTTGCACTCCTTGCAGTCCTTCTGCATTCACTATTTGGGTGTCACACCTAAATTCAGTGTCACCAATGGTGATTCTATTGACTACACTTCCAAAAATAATTGTTTAATAGGCTCAGAAGTAAAATCATCTTATTGATGTTTTAATCAGTTTAAATGAACAAATATTAGTGTTTTATAACCTGTTGTAGGAGTAAGGTTTTTTCCACCCTGCTTGTGTAAGGTTGTTCCTATTAACAAGAGGATTCATGGGAGTGGACAAGCATAAAAAGGACTCTCCATGTTAGAATCATTGTTAGGTGCAGTAAGTTTTCCTGCACTAGAAACTTGATTCAATTATTTAAATATTAAGTAAGAACTAGCTTCATTTTAGTCTATACACCTGCTAATTATTACACACTACTAACCTGACAGAATTTAAGTTTCCTGATTTATAACAAGGGCACAATAGCTAGCTGTTTATGTGCAACGTCATGCAAGAAAACCATATTAACAGCTTTTTTTGTTAAGGTTTTTATTGTGAGACTGGATTAAGGATGATGTTAACTTTTTTATTGATTTATGTATTATGAGAATCAAATCTGTAGGGGTTTTTTAAAGTTTTCTTTTTGTGTGGTTGTTTAAAGAATATACAAGAGTAACAAGTTACAATGCTAATTTTTTTAATATTAATGAAATAAAAAAGCCCATTAGCCCATCACTTTTTGCCTGTGAAGAGGCTTTGCTTACATCTAGCCTAAATGAAAGCTACGTCACCAGGTATCGCATTGAACTGCTGTTAAGCCCACTTACAATCCTGTGTGGGCTGTAGCTCAGTGAGCCCAAGAGGCTGAATGAAGCCTAGAGGAGGTTTCTTTGCAGGACCTTCTTTGCTGTGCTTCAGTGTCATACCCACTCCATGGAGGAAAAGAAATGAAACAGCCTGTAAGGGATCTTGTCTGCCTGAGATTAGGCACCCAAACGGGCTATCTTTGTGAAGGTCTTTAAGGCATGTCATGACCTTCTCCCCAGTGCTTTGAAAGCCGGACACTTTCTGCAGTAGCTCTGAATGTATGCCTGAAGCATAGTCTCAGTTTAATGATTTAAGCTAAACAGACGGCATTTCATACGTGCTGCCTCAGCCAAAACTGTATCAACAGCTATGAAAGCACGTAAAAATAGTGAGGAAGCTAAGGGTTTCTTTGATTGGAACTAAAGCAATTATTTTCAGGTTTACTCTTTTAATAATAATAATTGTAATTAGTATTTCTAATATTATAACAGCAATGACATTATAGATGTTTCAAAACTGTTGTTTCATCAATGATTTGTAGGCTGAATATTGTCCCCAGGTTAAAATAGGACTTTGGCTTCTACATTAACATGCAGGAACCGCATATTAGAAGCAAATGTTGCTTCAAATGTGTAGAAGGTTTCATGTTTTTAATATGGATTATTTCAGGGGGAAAAGCTTTATAAATTATTTGCTTATAAACAGATAAGCACTGTATGTACTGGAACTTCGAATATTTTTGTTAAATGCAATTCAAACGATTTTAAATAAGAAGATGTGCAAAAATTGGGTTAACTGCATATAACCATTAAAACTGTTCTAGTTCGCTGTTATTTTCAAAAATGTAAATAGACAGTAGATGTGGATGTTTCCCCCCCCCCCCCCCCACATAATGCTACCAATATATTTAGTTTAGTTTAATGTCCTACAAATCAAAAGAACCAGGGTTTCTTAAAGCTTGGTCTTAATATTTCTTCTTCCTGCTCTCCTGTGCCATTCACATGACTGCTTCACTCAGCCCTGTTACGTTTCTCCCTGATGGCTGAAAATGACTGCTAGATATCAATTTCAACTTGCAGAAGACGGGTTATACAATTTTTGGGTGACATGTGCAGGAGCTGCTTGTTCTTTTGTCTCCTCTGTGGTGGTTCATAACTGTCTCAAAAAACAGTAAGGTGTTGGTTTGATTAACAGTTTAAGCTTTTATAAGCTGTCAGTGCATCCTTTAAAAATAAAAAATTGCCATCTTGCATCCTGTCCTCTCTGTTGCCCTCTCCCTTGTTGAAAACTCAGCTGTTTGCTTGACTGTATACTGAATTCAGAGCAGCAGTGTAGTTAAAAGGGATTTTGAATGTTTAATTTTCAATTTTTATAATTTTCTTTTCTTTTTTTCCTTTTTTTTTTTTTCCTCGGTTGATAGTAGCACTGACCCAGTTCAACAGACAGACACAGCATAGTGGTAGGTGTAGGGCTGGAATACAAGGAGGATAGGACTGCATTTTTAGTTAGTTTTAAAAAAGGGAGTAGCACACCACCTACATTTTCCTTTCTTATTAAACTGGAAACGCCTACAGGAGAAAAGTAGGTTCTAGAAATGAGTTTGCAATGCATGTGTTTTACTCTCTGTGAATTGCTCTGTTTTGTGCTCAACATCACAGCAGAAAACCTTTGGGGCTAACCTAACCAAGACAAACCATAAATAAAAGAGAGGAAGGTGAAATACATGACTACCTTTTTTCTTCCCCTTCCAATAACTTTATGTGTTCATATAGTAGGACCACATGGTTGCTTGGTGGGGTTGTTTTTATACCATATGTATGTACCATATATATCATTTTATGGAAGGAAAAGCAATGATACTGAGTTCAGAGGGGGGCCACCAAGATGATCAAATGTACGAGCCACCTTTCCTACAGGGAAATGATGAGAATTGGGACTGTTCAGCCAGGGGAAGAGAAGGCTTTGGGGTGACCTAATTGCCACCTTCCAGTACGTGAAGGCATCTTGCAGGACACTTGGAGAGGGACTTTTTACAAGAGCATGTAGTGACAAGGAGAATGTAGAAGAGTGACATGTAGGACAAGGAGGAATGGCTTCTAACTAAAAGATAGTAGGTTTAGACTGGATGATAGGAAGAAATTCTTTACTGTGAGGGTGGCGAGGCGCTTGAACAGATTGCCCAGGGAAGTTGTGGATGCTCCATCCCTGGAAGTCTTTAGGGCCAGTCTGGATGATGCAGTTCTGAACAACCAGTTCTAGTGGAAGGTGTCCCTGTCAATAACAAGTGGGTTAGAACTGGATGCTCTTCAAGTTTCCTTCCCACCCAAGCCATTCTGTGATAAGTGATGCTATGCCTCCCTTGCTCTGTATTTAAATTGAATTAATTCTCCAGCAGCAAGAGGGATGTCATGGCAATTGCCACTTGTTTGCAGAGGATGTAACAGGGCTGATTGCTTTAGCCTATGTACTTTGGTATTTGAGTTTTTTGAAATAGCAGATGTTGTCAGTAGTGTCAGTGCTATCAATGTCTGTATAGGTGGTTTGTGCTTTTTGAAGTTTTCAAGGAAAGACTAACCTACAATTGATTGCTTTGTCTGAGAAACAAACCTGAAAGAGAGGAGATGCAGCTATTTATATAGCTTTTCCCTCTGCCCACCTATTTCTCTTTCCAGACATGGGTATATAAAGGGATCATAGGGCTTTTCACACTTTAACCCTTCCCTTTAGTACCAGCTGACGTGACAGCAGGTAATTCTGCATTCTGTGATGGACTTATGGTTATGGACTTGTGCAGCCTTGCTGTTTGGAGGCTGCACAATTCAGTTCCTGTTTTTTCCTGGAGAAGGTCATCATCACTTAGCTATAGGTTATGATGCTGATGCTTTTATTTTTCCTGTTGGGGCTGTTCTGTTACCCGTGAACAACAGATTCATTGGATCAGAAGAGGGCAAAGAAGGGAGGGGGTGTCATTGCAGCCTGATGCTTAGGGCATGCATCTGAGAATAGGAAAACTTACAGCTTCTTTTAATCTGCCAGAAGTGTCCTTTTCCTTCATTCCTGGTACTGACATGAGAGTTGGTATGCCTTTGGGCTGAGCCAGAATTTATCTGTCTTAAGGAGACACAGATGCATATATATACACATACACACACATATATATTTTTTCCTCTGAAGTTAATTTTCCTTTTCCTTTTTTTTTGAGTTAGTCTTTGCTAAATCCATTTGCAAAGTGTCTCTTGGTGCCACAGTACAGTTGCTAGTGCTGGCACGCAAGAAGAAGGAATTCGTAGCAGAAGCTGGGAATGAGAAATTGCTAAGAGGGCTGGAAATGCACTTTTAAAAGGGATTATATGGTATTAAAACATGTATCTACAACATGAATGCATAGATACTGAAAAACTAGGATGGAAAAACATGACCATCTGCTTCTAAGGGTCGTTAGCACTTTCCTAGCCCAAATCTGAAGCCAAAGGTGTGTGTGCCTTTCTGGATTAGACTTTTGTTTTCCTCTAGAGAAACAATTGCCAGTTTGGCCTTTGGGTCAGATTGTGGTCCACATGGCACTAGTTTTGTACATGTAAAGGGAAGAAATATAAAATGAAAATCATGTGGCAAAGTAAACAGTTCCAAAATTAAGTTTAATAGATTTAAAAAAATCTTTATTTCTCATATGCTGTAAGTGGCACCGTGTTTCTGATGTAATTCAGAAGATTATTCCTGTGTGTCTGGGTACCTGAGCCTGCCCTCTAATCACTTGCATGCTTGTCCCCCCAGTAAGAACTGCTGTCAATACAGGTTGAAACACAACTGACACACCAAACCTTTTTCAGTTGTTCATGTCTAGAAGTTACCAGTGGAGTATATCACTTTTCATAAAACCTGTGGACTTTACCCTTATTTTACAGACCTGAGCACTGAGACAGTGTAAGACAATTTGCTTGTAGGACCACAAGAACATTAGAGCAGGGCCTCTCATATAACCTGATTCTTCCTTAGGTGCTATGGAGGAATCATGTTCTTTATAGGCTTATTTTTGGCTAATTTTGACTTTTTCCCCATAATTTTGACTTTGTATTAGTCTTACAGTTTTCTGGAAGTCTATACTTCTGCATAAAGTGAAGTGTATCAAGCTGTGGTTTTGAGTTGCCTGTCCTTAAATATGGCCATGTTTCAAAGGGGAAGATGTTTTGACTCCGTTCCTTTTGTTTGAAAATCATCACCACTGTTGCTTCCTAGTTCCAGTGTGATTAAATTTCTTTGCAAAACCTTGCTGGTTATATATGAAGTTACAAGGTGCTGACTAACCACGTTTTTAATAATTTTAGGTGACAGGCTCAGCAGCTCACAGCTTTTAATACTATCAATTCCTTGCTGCTGCCATCAATGAAAACAGTGATTGTTCTAAAGTGTACATGGTAGTATAGGCATGGACTTAAATTAAGTAGTCTCAAAAGTATTCCCATAATGGTGTACAATATGCCTTTTGAATGTAGATTTGCTGGTTTGTTTTTTTTCTTAGTTGCACCTTACCCTTTAAAGCTATGAATCAAAGATGAAGAAGTCATTGAGGAGAAATGTTTTATATCTAAACACTGATGCTCATGTCCTTTAATTTGGGTAATAGAAGTCTGTTGTTTTGGTGTTACTGTTCATCTTTTATTAGAACTGTTATTAGGTAGTTGGCTTCATGGATTTGTATAGATTACAGTTAAAATGAGTTGAAAATTACTGTATTCCAATTTCTCAATAGTATAAAAATATGCATTAACAGCATTATGAACATATTTTACTAAATCCTGTAATCTGGTAAAGACCTTGTATTACTTGGGTTACCTTTTTGGATCAAAAGCTTACTTCTATACGTATAGTTACTTCTTAAAAGAATTTTGATGTTTTCTTAGAGGTGAGGTAGTTATCAAGAAAAAGAAGCATTCGAAAGATAAAGATACTGACAGTATTTGGAGTTTGACCATACACTAAGGGAGTGTTGCAAGAAAAGATGATGACATAGAATAGTGTGTTTCACTGACAAACCAGTCCAAAGAAGACTAGACAATGATGATTATGGCATTTTTCTGTTTCATCTCGTGAATCCAAGCTAAGAGGTGTTCCAGTCTAGGTGTGTATTGTTGAGACCTAATGTGTTTTTACCCATGCCAGTTTACACACTGGAGTAGTTAATGTTAACCTGGTTTCAAACAGTGTGAGCTGAGCTGTGTTGGGTTGAAAGAGGCTGGATGGAAGTGGCTGAGCTCCTGGTTGAATGGTTCTGGAGCAGGAGGAAGATGGTGTGCAGTGCTCAGCCTCTTTCGGGTCTGTACTCTATCTGTTGAAAAGTCACAGGGTGGAGGATGCAGCTCACCAGAGTTGTTTTTCCCAAAAGGGGAAAACATCTCTAGAAAATTCCCAATCAGGTGATGTTTTCATTGAATGATTATAAAGTTCTCAGATGACAGCTGAGACGAAAGAGGCATACTCATTTACTGTGTAAAAGATTTAGACTCCAAAGTCTCCTGTGCTTTGTGAGATTAAGGACCATTTACTTGGAAAGAGAGAATGCTTCATCCCTCACCCTTCCTCTGCTTTCAGTTATGCAATGTCCTTGGATCAACTTGGAAAAGTAAGGTTAAGGAAGTAATATTTTTTTTTTAAGCTATCTTTAGAGAAAGAATCATTTGCTCATAATGAACTGTAAATCATAAACTGCATCTTTGCCTGCTGCTTGGTCTGTGGGTCATTGTTGAGAAGGCTCTGGAATGAATGCATTGTCCTCCAAAAGAGAAAACATTGACTTTCAGTTCTAAGAGATGTCCTTTTTCTTTCTTTTACTGCCAGCCCAATCATTAACAATTTGTGGACTGAGATGGCTGGCTTTGATCTGTCCATAAAGATGGCTAGATTATTTTGTGGCTCTTCCAATTTAACTTTTGTAGGCCACTCTGACTCAGTGCCAATTTGATTTAAATCATTATTACTTTCTCCACTTTTCTAGTGTCATTTTTAGCAGCTTTCTGATTTCCATGAGCCTTTCTTATTTTAAAGTGGTACAAAACATCTGTCTGACTAGAGAGTTTTAGCATTTAGCTTTACTGCAATTTTTACTGTAATACTTCTTTCCTTTAAAACACATGATACCTAGTGATCCTGTTTATCTGTTGTCATTATTTCTTGTTTTAGACTTTGCCTAGAGTGGTTTTATGCTCTGCACAATTAACTCCCATGAGCTGGAGTTCCTTACTACTATTGCATAAGGAATGGGTGTGTTCAGGATGGAGATTAAAACTTGCTCAGTTGGTGTGGGGTTAACAAATGCAGTGGGCAGGAGAAGTCATACTGTTCTGGTACTGATGCCAAGCAATTATATTGGATGGCTTTGCAGACTGACTTCACCAAATTTGAGAACCAGATAATTGAATCTGCAGACATCCATGTGAATTGTAATGATGCAGCTCATTCCCCATGATTTCAGTGAAATCAAAAGATTTCCTCCTGATGTGAGGAATCGAGGTGTTTGGCTAGATGATGTGATAAAGCAAAAGATTGGTATTGCACATTACAGATATGTAAGTACTGGGGTGTCGGTGTAGGAGGCTGTGTCCTTCCTAAGCAGAACAGACATTTTAGTTAAGCTGTCTGGTGTGAAGGTAGGTTCGTGCCTGTGAGGTCTGTGTCACAGCAGCAAGCGTGCTTAGAGTAATATGTCTTCAAAAGCTGACCTAGTCTGAACAGTGATGGGAGAGTGACCTTGCAATTGTGCATCTGCTCTAACTTTGGTACAGGGGTCATTTTATATGTTGTTTTCTTTGTAAATCAGGTTGTCGGTGCCTTCTGCAGAGTCTACATTTTTCTGTTTCAAAATACTTTGTGCAAACATAATTTTTTACCTTAGATTGCAGAAATACATGAGATATGGGGATACATTGAATTTGAAAAGAAACAAAGCTAGTCTTTGTAATTCAGCAGCCTGTTCCTTTTACAATGTTATGTCACTAAGAAAATGTTTTACATATTCATGTAAACATTGCATGTTTACTTGTAAGCATGCAAGTATGTAAACATTTACAAGAAAAAAAATAATCATTTTACAGATACCTGTTCCACCATTTTGCTGTTCTGTTTCTTCCTCCAAATTGTTACTATGCATTATAGTTGGGGTATGATATGTTGGATGTGCAAAAACCCCTAAAATTTCATGTAAGATGGAGTTTTTTTATCATACTGTATGTAGTGTTTTGCCACAGGACAACTTTCTCCCAATGGCAGGGCACTGAACAGCTTGCATCTGTGGGAAAGTGGTAGCAAAATTGATGGAACAGTCTGTTCCTGCCGATGTTCATTTCGATGCCCCAGAATACGGCTTTCAGCGTCTCTGCTGCCAAAGCATACCCTAAATTGATGGGACAAAAGGAACAACCTGGATCTTCCATGTGTTAAAGTGAGGAAATGAAATCTTAAATCTCATTTAGGTTTGGAATTAGGTGGATTGGCAATGCCTGTGGAGTTTAAATGGGGAAAAAGATGAATTTCTTACTCATCCTTCACACAGCTCTCTGAAAGAGGTTGGTAGTGGAGGGTAGTAGACAAGCAGGAGAGTTTTTCTAGCAATAGCCAAAACTGAGTTGAAAATGAAGGGAAAAGGGGAAGACATGAAAGTCTAATGAAAAAACATGTTGAATTTAAAATGTACCTCAGGAAATATTTAAGAGAAAAAAAATTCCATGTCGTCTGCAATGGGAAAATATCTCTGGTATTACTTCAAGCTCTCCATGTGATCTACTGAAGTGCAGAACTCTCTGGGGCAGCCCTAATTTATCATCTCATTCTTTTTCAAGGGTTCACAACATTTTCAATAAGGTACCAGAAATCATGCGGCTCGTATGCTGTTTTTTCTTCTGCTTTCCATTTTTTCCTGCAGCAATGGCACCTCCCCCTGCTTCCATTCAGGCTGGAGAGAGGCTTCCCGTTGGTGTGGACAATTTAGGGTTCAGCATTTTTTATGAAGGAAGTTCTTTTAAACAAGTGTAGGAAAGGAAAATTGCAACATTACTTTTAAACATCCTCTCCTACTCACCTTAATGTGAAAATGCCATGAAAGAGTAGGGTCAGGAATGTGTATAGAAAAGGGCTTTGAGACTTTTATATATGCTCAGTGAGGATAAAGTGTGTACAGTGTGTGTACTTTCCTTCCTGGCTTTATCACAATGCTTGGTGGTTTTCCTACTGGTCATAAGCTGTTGCTCCATTCTTCAGTCCTATAACAAGAAAACTCAAGTACACAGCTTTGCAGCTGATTGCTGGCCTTTGGCCTGTCTGACTTAGGTGAAGACATCAGCACAGTTTTGATTTTACTCATGTATGTGGGGCATTCAGTCATATCAAGGACTCTTCCCAAGGAAGACTGTTCACAAGTATACACTTGGATTTACTCAGGTGATACATCATTTGTATAAATTGTTTTTACATAAATCGACACAAGACTGGAACATAAGTTTCTTTTATTTTTTCTGATTGTAGAATCATATGATGTTATTTTAAAACTATTTTAAGAAATTAATAAAAATAAAACTACCTAAAATTTTTTTTTGTAGCTAGAGAGTAAACTTAATATGGCTGACAAACCACATGATATTTAAAAATATCAGTATATGTTAAATTCCAGCCTTCTCCCCAGCATTTCTCCAGAGAAAGACCAACTGCATCATCTTTGACTTCTTTTGTTTATTGGTGAACTAATAAGACATGCCTGTTGTAGCACTGGTCTCAGACATACCTTACACTGTGTCTTGCTAATAGAGCAGGTTCGTTCCATCGGGGGTTAAGAATATTTAATCCTTTAACGCTGACATATACAACACACAGCCATGTCAGCTACAGCTGTTTCCAAACATCAGTAACAAAATTATAGATGGTTTTGAAGCTTCTGTGTTGGAAATGAATACATTTGAGGATTCAACTTGCTGACAGTGTTTATGTAATTTAATCTTGCCATCTGGAAGAAAGTAAACATTTTTTAGGAAATTGAAGTTAAGGTAGCAAGCCCCTTGTGGTTTCTGGCTGTTGCAAATAAGTTAAGTTGTACCAAGCTGATGAAAATCTTCAGTAGGGAGGGGATCATGGTTATGTTTTAAAGACTGTTATGCAAGTGCATTGATGCATAAAATTGTTTCAGAATATCTGCTTTATTACCTTCCCTACTTATTCAATAGTTAGATGCCTTTCTTCTGCTCAGATAAAACCAGCATGTTTTTCTAGTGAAATGTGATAAAACATGAGAAGCATATGCATGAAGAATGAATAGGTGTAACTGAAACACTTATGTGATTGCTTTTCTTCTCATATTTTTGTTGGTTTTTTCCCTATTCTTTTCCTTGATTTTTTTTTTTTTAAATTCTATATTACATTTTGCTTGTCAAATATCTACTCTTTTTTTATTTGTATGCTTTATTATTTGCTTTTAATGATTTGAATAATTTTTCAAGTTTTTTTGCTTAGTTTTCTAAAGAAAGAGTTCACACAGTCATGCCATGTGTGTATCAGTCCCCCTGTGATAATTTTGAACCTGTTAGTCACTTTCAAATAAACTTGGAGTCGGAAGAAGATTCCAAAGGTATTGGATTTCCATAGTGTGTGAGTCCAGGTGGCTTGGTGGGGAGGAGAAACAGTGCCCTACAGCATGAGGTATTTGGAGGGAGAAGGAAAGACTAGAGATACCTTTGCAAACCAGGGTTAATCATGTTCACAAAATTGTTTAAATACTAGCCCGTTCCCTTCTGTTTTCTGTTTGAGCAGTCTGATGAGACATTTTACATGATGGGGGAAAGGCAAGATGTTTTTATACTTGTCATGGCCTAGAACATTTATATAAATAAAAGATATTTATAGTGGGAAGCTGATTTTAGATATGCATGATTTGAAGGGGTGGACAGTTTCAGCCATTTTACACATGGAACACATGACAGTTTGGTTTGCCTTTACATTTTGAGCCTTTAAGATCATCTTTATCTTTTTGACGGATATTTGCTGCTTTGTTATTATTATTTAATGAAATCTTTATATTAAGGAGATCTCTGAATTATGCAACATTTGTTGAAAATTATAGGATTTTGTAAAAAGACCAATGAACACCTGAGCCAATAGTATGGTGGTAGTGCCCTTGGCTCCTAAGGAGAGAAGGGCAGGAAAAAATTAGCAGAGGTAAGGACTGAGAAGAAATAGCATGATAATAGTAACAAGAGAAAACATTCTTTTTCAGCATTCTGGAAAGGGTCAGTAAAACCAGAAGAAAGCTATAGTCTGTTCCTGCTTAACTTTGGTGTCTGGTGGCTTCAGCTGTTCTTTCAACCTCTGTTTTCCCTGCTCTTTGAGATTATATTCACCCTTCCTTCTTGATGTCTACATCGTCTTGCTTTGCTCTGTTCTGCTAAAGCATTGATCTTATACAAGCATGCTAATGTTCTGCTAAAGTTAAAAATACTGTTGACATATAGTAGCTGGTCAAATAATGGGATTTAAAACGGAAATATCTAACTTCATATTCAGTGGAAGCTGCCTGTCAGCATTTTTTTAGGTCTGAATAGGCTTTTTAAAAGGATCTAGCTCTAAGCCTTGATAATTGAACTTAAGCTCGTAAGTTGCTTATCTACTCCTGAAATTTAAACCTGATCCGTGTTGTAAAACTGCAATGAAGAACTACATGAGAATGGAATAGGATGTTACTGGAGAATTTCTCATTTAGAATTGCTTCTTAGCAGTAGAAGCAACAATTTTGGGAATGTTGATCTGATTTTTATTGTCTTGCATATGAATTACTTTATTAACTGAGCTATTTGCTGTCCAAATCATGACACATTCCAACTTTGTCAGTGTGATCTAGGCACTAGTACACAGACTGGTGAGTTCATAAGCATTTATAGCTGTGCCCTGGTGTTAAATAAGGACTATGCTTTATTTTCATGCAATAAAATTTAATTAGTTGTAAGTCGGGTTTTGCTTTAGTTGTAATTAGTTTAGCATATAATTATTTTGTCTAATAGCAATCTGAAATCTGCAAGCATTTTGATCTTATTCCAAGTAAAAAAAAAAAAAACAAACCCTCTTAGAAGTAGTCAATCAGTAGCTATAATAGCATCTTATTAGTCAACCATATTACAGGCTGTGTAAATCTTTAAGTGATGGAAGCAGTGTTTTCACTGATGTTTGTTATATATTGCATTAAGAAGATATATAAAAATGTTTTATATTGGACTCGGGACTTTTATATGATTTGGAAAAAATCACAGTGATATCTGTTTTCTTGATGAGCTTAGTATTTGCTGCTTTGACTTTTAGTTTTTTAATTTTTATTTTAAAATTAATTTTTAAAGGCCTAGCTTTTGTAAGATATGACCGGGAGCTGTTTGTGTGAAAATAGTAATACTTAAGTTTTAACAAATGTAATATATATAATAATTTACACACAACTATTACTGCTATGTTAAGAATATATTAAAGAGTATTATAATGATTAATGAGTATTTTTTGAACAATATCTTGTGTTTTCTATCTTTTGGATGTGGTTGGCTGCCATTTCTAAAGAAGTTGCCCTGGCAAGGAATCTTCTGTCAGCTCTTCCTATGGATTTCCTTATGGGAACAACATTAAAGCAAGAGATAATTGTGGAGTTTGGCATGTTATTAGCTGCAGTGGAGTGATGGGGTGCAGAGCTTCTGTTTTCACTTCCACTCTAAACAGCTTATTTTTTCCTAGCAGTGGTTTACAATCTTGCTTGCTAGTAATGTTGTTCTAAATTAAATTCCACCTATATTATTAATTTTCAGGTTCTTATATGTTTCCTCCATAAAAGGGCTCTCTCTGATCTACTCATCATTTCATCAGCCTATAGGTCAGGAAATTATGACTAATCAGAGCATAGAGAATGGCACTTTCTAAGAAATTGAACAGTCAACATCCTTTTACTTGATGATATTTATCTTTTTGAAACTCTGTGGTCTGATTGGGAGGGATAAATGACTTCACAACTAGAAAAGAGATACTCAAACATTTACATTTAAAAAGGAATATGTACTTTAGCCTGGGAAGAAATTGCCTCATCTTTAAGGAATAGGATTTTCAGTTACTTCTCTGCTTTTCCAATTACCTCCCCTATAAAACTCAAAAAAGTAGATATTTCTGTTAAATTTAGCAGGCATATCTTATGAGTTAACTTGTCAGTTTCCCTTCTAGGGTTTCTATTTCACAGCAATGATTAGGGTACAGTTCTTAATTATTTTTGGTTTGTTTTTTATTTTTCAGAGAAATCATACTAAAATTCTCACATTTTAAAAGTATCTTGTGAGAACAAATATGTATTTGTTGTATTATTACATGCATAATTCTGTGTTTATAAATGCTTATGTATGCAGGCAATGTATATGTAATTATAGAGCTCAATACTGTATGTGTAAGTGTGAATATGTGCATAATACAGAATTAAAAGCTTAAAATATAGAACACGGTAGTGTAGTAACTTGAAAATGTTTTATTTGCGCATGCCAACTTGTTAAATAGCATTATACTGGGGCCTCAGTGAAAGGCTATTCTAAGCTCTAATAACAATAAGTTAATTTCTAGGCTAACAGTATGGAAAATGCAAGTTTTCTTGGTGGTTTGCCTTTTTTTTTCCTTCCTAAATGAAACTAGTTTAAAAATATTTGAATTATCAAAACAAAAGGGAAAAACAATCTTCCTCATAATAAAGTGGCAATATGTATTTATTTTTTGCTTCTAGTCTACTTTTAACTTTGTTTTAAAACAGCACTCTTTAGGCATCTATGGGTTGAAGTTCATTTGCAACCCAACTGTAATAAGGAAACCAAGTCAAATATATTCCCATTATCACTCAAGATGCTGTAGTTAGAAGATGGATATAGAAATGGCACAAAATAGCCAGCTGCTCTACATCAAGAACTAGTCTAAGTGCAAATAAATACTTGGAAATGTTTTGTCTTCAAATTGAAAGGAGTCCTGAAATAAAAAGTGATTCAATTCAATGTGACAAATGAAGTATGAATTCCATTTTGCAATAAGTAATAGGGAGGGTTTTATTTTTGTTCCTTTAACTATGTTTCACCCAGACGTATGAATATTGTACTTAGTACTAAACACTTTCAGAAGATGAAAGTTGCCAATTGTTGGAGCCTGTGTGCATTTTCTAGGCTGCAGCCACTGAGCTGACAAGGAAAGCAGAGATGTGAAAATCTAGAATAATAGAAAGCATTCACATCTCATAAAGCTGAATTTCAGCTGGGTGTTTTAAATAAAAGGGGGAAGTATCTCTTCTCCAACTCAGAGACAGTCTCAGAGCATCTTCCAGACAGTTAGGATACTCCCTTTAAGGTTTTTATTCACTGCAAATACACACAAACCCCACAAAAAACCCCACCGAAACACCAAAAAACAAAACCCAAAAAACCAAACCAAAAAACCCCAAACAAACAAAAGCCCCCAAAAATAAACACACAAAAAGAAAAAAAAAAAAAAAACAACAAAAAAACCCCACCAAACAAAGAAACCCAACCAACCAAAAAATCCCAAAACAACAACAAAAAACCTGTACAAACTCTACTTTGGACCCAGTATGGTCTTTATATTTTATGTAGTTTAAGCATGCTGTATATAGATATGAAATTATTAAATGTCTGTTTCAAAGAATCAGAATCTAACTGCCTTTGCATTCATTTGTGGTGGGGTAGCTGTCAACAGCACCATGGGAAATAAAATGGCTGTTTAGCTGAGTATAGTAGAGACCAAGAGCAAAGTAATTTGGAAAACCCTCCGTTTATTAAACAGGTTTTCTAGACCAAAGACCTAGTGATTTTATTTCCTCTTCTCTTATCCTTTGAGGATCCTGGCCCACTGTATAGTTAATTATTTAGCAAGAAGTATCAGGTTGATTTATAGTGGACATTTCCTACCTGCTGACTTGTTCAGGTGTATGGGTTGGATTTGGGGCATTACTTGCTTATTTGTTGCTCTTTTCAGTGTCTAATAAGTTGGAAAATGTTTCAAAGTCTATTAAAACTTGCATGAGATGAAGAGATTCTAGGAATATGTTAAGCTTTGAGGACTCGTAGTAGGAAAGTAGGTGACCTTCTGGAGAACAATGGCCAGAGAAGCCGGAAGAGCCGGTGAAGTGACTCGCTGGAGGAGGATGGAGTGGGCACCAGGTGGCACCCTTTTCCCATAGCAAGCTAGGAGTTGATGGATGGCAGTGCACCAGATAGTTCTGATAGGCTTCCAAAACCTTTGTTTTATTGACATCGCCATCCTCTCCTCACAGTAGCTTCCCCCTTATCCTTTCTTTGATTTTGGAGTTGTTGGCTTTGGGTCATCAATTTGGGAGGCAGCAGATGCCGTGGTGGATGCAGAGCTGCCAGGGTGCTGGATGGCTTGTTGGTCACGAGCTGACATGGATGGCCATTGGCCACTTCCCCAGAGCTGCCAGAGGGCAGAACCAAGCAGGCAAGCAAATGTCTGCATCAGATGGAGAATGTGTAGGAAGCTGAGTAAGAGGATAACAAAAAAAAAGGATAGGGAGAAAGGAGGAGTCAGGAATTCAGCAAACAGGGGTAAGTAACTGAAAATCAGTTCTGTGGAAGGAAAGTAACATGGAGAAGCGTATAGATAAGGATACTGTATAATAAATTTGAGGCAAAGAAAATCATGGAAAGAAGAAAAGGTGAATGTTCTGTCTGCTCCTATTTACTTGAGTTTCAAGAAAAGCACTTTAAAAAAATTGCAAAGAAAGCAAATAGTCAGAAGAAAGAAAAAGATTGAACTGATTTTCTCTTGAATTTTTTTTATGGACAGTTTCTGGAGGCTGTAGTGTGAGAAGAGAGAAGAGACAGTTGAATGAAACAGAGTATTGGATAGCTGATTATATTGATGTTTTTTCATTTGCCCAGCCTAGCTTAAACCCCTGGTTGTTCATGATTATAGAGCAGTAGCTTTTCCATCTGATAGCCAAGTTTGTGCTCTTCAGATTTGCATCTCCCCAATTTGAATGGCACAGTTGCTTTTGACACTTTTCCAGAGGGACTGTAAACATTGAAGCTGCCAAGGCAAAATGCGTTCTAAACCTGTAGTTAAAAACATCTTGTTTCCAGGTAGTACTTCTTGCTGAATCCTGAAGCATGTAATATGAATTGCTTTGGAAAGCATTTTGTATCCTTAAGATAGAAAAGCATATTTCAGCGTCTGATAACTGTAAAGAAACTTTCAAGGCTGCTGACCCAGATGCTTTAAAATAGGTTTGAATTTAGTTAAATTTTATTTCAGGCTGCTTTTACTGACCTTCGCTCCCCTTCTCCCCTTGCATATTCCCTTGGTGGTCTTTCAAAAGCCAGGTGTCTGGGATTGTCTCCAGCCTACTCTGAAAGCACCCCAGGCCTTGGATTAATACATGAGGGGCTGCCTTTTATTTAAGTCCATCCATTTACATAATGCCTGCTCAGTCAAACCCTCTTGCAATGTACAGCCAAGTTGAACCAAAACCTCAGCAGGTCAGTAGTGCATGGTCCTGGATTTTTCTGAATTTAACTTAAAGTGTTGCACCTTCTTGCAGTGGAAACTGAATATTGCAAAGGTGGTTTGGATTTCTCATTCACAGAGGGATGTTGTAGAAATCTTTGATCTTTGTGTAAAAGAACTAAAGAAAGAACAGTATTTGTAAAAATGTGCTCCTTCTTAAAGGGTGAGAGTATAGCTCTAACATCAGGGTTAAAATTTCATTGTGCATACATGGCATGACAGTACATTGTTAAAATTAAAAAAACTTCCTTTAGCACATAGAACAGACTTACCTGGACTGCATTGACGTAATTCTATTATACCAGATTCTCACTCTGAAAGCATTGCCACTAATGAAAACACATTGGGTCTCATTTTCTAAATGGAGTTCAGAACTACTGATGTCAAGGCTAAACAAATAAATTTATTGTTATCTTTCTCAGGCATATCAAATGATGGATTTTTTTGTGTGTGTCTTTGGTAGGTTGGTTTGGCCTTTTCTGCTGATTCCAATTGTCAGCTTTTACAACTTGGCATTGTTTTTTACTAGAGTTCTTCTCAATCTTGTTGAAAGTGGGTCACAAGACCTGGCTCACTTAGGAGCAAAAGGAACAGCTACAAAGATAGTGAGCCCTGCTTAGACTGTGTGTCCAAAATATTCACATTGCAGCTTGCAAACAGGAAATATTATTAGTGTTTTTTTCAGCTAGAGGTGATATCCAAGTTCTCTTCCCTGATTAGCACTTGAGCAGTGAGTAAACAAAGTACAGGCCTTTATGAAAATAATAATGATCAGGTAAATTTAGAATACCTTTTTTTATCACAAGTTTCTTTGAATAATGTGACTTAGTATGAATGTATTACAACAGCATTATTTTTCCAGTATTATTCTCTCTGCTATATATATATATATATATATATATATAAAATATATTTTTTTTTCTGCTATTTTATATATATATTTTTTACATAGAAACACATAATTTTGGGTGATCCGA
Organism: Poecile atricapillus; assembly: GCF_030490865.1. Taxonomy (NCBI): domain Eukaryota; kingdom Metazoa; phylum Chordata; class Aves; order Passeriformes; family Paridae; genus Poecile; species Poecile atricapillus. The sequence goes on from NC_081252.1 coordinate 43,481,575, forward strand.
AGAGTTTGACTCCAGAACTTAGATATATGATGTCCTTGGTATTTACACAGGGGACTGCTTGAGTCCCCTGATGAGCAAATGGTTATTCCCTCTATTTTATCTAAGTAATTCACATCTTTACATATTTCTTTAGACTGGAGTACTGTCTTAATATCTGAGATGAGATTATTCTTAGTGTTAGTACACCATGCTATTGTATACAGTCTTTCAGAGACTTAAAAAATTATAGTGATTACTTTTATTACCATTTATAGAGTTTCCCGTTGATGCAGTTTATCTGACTTGCAGTTTTTAATTTTATAGGTATTTCAGTCATGTACATGCAAAAATCACAGTTCTCTGTTGCTGTCTTTTGACCCTAAGCTATCTTTTTCACATTGTAAATTATGTGATTTTTCCATGAAATTCAGAATTTTTTTTCTGTTCTCTTTAGAATTCCAAGATTTTGTTTGTGCCTGGCACATATGAGTTAAGCAGAGACTCATTAGGAATACCTTATATTTGTTCTACAAATTTTTTACCTACATTTTATTGTAAAATCTGAAATGTGTAAACAGTGCAGTTATACTGAAAGTCTTCAAAAAGAAGAGAGCATAGAAATTATTAGATTTAACAGTTAATCAGGTCTAATATGGGCAAGATAATTGCATGAAATTGGTGACAGATTGAGTGTTGTTTCTCTCTTACAGTAAATGGTTAGGCTAAGAAGAAAAAACTTCAGATCTTAAGATTATGAAAAGAGATGAATATTTCTAAATACAGATGTGTGAAGGTTCTAAATACTACAAGTGGTACTTTAGAGGTATAATAGTGACAAGGAAATAACAGAATAAAAAATAACTTTTGGATTGGAATAAAGATTCAGTGTATATTATGAAATAGAAATATTTATTAGGGGAATTGTTATAACAGGACATCATGCTGCTCCCTGATTTATGGTTCAGCATGGTGTAAAGTAGAAAGCATAGACGATATTGGAGTCCTTGATGGTATTCTGTAGATCTGGGTTTTTTCTTGTTTAACCATGCCAAAGATATCTTAAAGTATTATCTCAAAGGTAAATACTAAAGAAATTTCTGTGCTCTTTGCTAGATTTTAAAGTTACAAAAGGGAAAGCCCTTCAGGAAGGAGCTACCTCCTCTTGAAAATGTTCTGTCAGTACCAAAAATGTCCAAATGACAAAATAAACATTTGACACCTTAGTATTTTCATTATAGTTAGCAAGCAAGGAGCAAGCAGTGATCTTTTTAAGAGCCAGAGCTGAATTAATCATACAAGTCAAGGTTTGATGGTGATGAACCTCTTGCAAGGCGGGCGGGATGCTTTGCCTTTCAAAGCACACCACTTGGCCCACAGCTCGGTGCTGGTTGTATCAGTACGTTTGGTAGTCAGGAGCCCAGTGTGTCCAAATAATTCCCCTTTGCCAGTGGCTTCTGAAAAGAGTTGTCTAGAGCTATTGGCATGGACAGTGGTGGAAGTTTTCCAGTGCATGATGGTGATGGCTTTGCACCAGCTTTGGCCAGCATTTTCAGCACAAATGGTCTATGAAGTTTTCCATTATCTTCTGTAAATGCTGAGGCCCTGTTTCACTGCCACCTGCCAATCACAATCTCACCATCTGTCATGAGAATTAGTTGTGGCCTGCAGTGTTTTATATAATCCAGTGACACTTTACTCTTCCTATCATTTCTGCTACCTTTTCTTTCCCTGAATAGGCTGGTTGAAGCTTATCTGGCACATCTTGGTTTGCAAACCTTGTCTGAAAAAAACCCCAGTTACAAGTAGCTGATAGTGTGTTAGCAGAAGGTGAGTACTGAGAACATGGTCAGTGCCATTTCAGAAAACTTAGAGAATGACTGACAAAAAAAAAAAAAAAAAAAAAAAAAAAGGAATTGTTTTAATACTCTTGGAAATTTAGTTGCACGACCAGATTTTTCTGCTGCTGAAACACATCCCAAAATGAACTTTAAAGAGTTGTGCTTTTTCATTGTATTTCACTAATATATATTGTAGTTAAAAGTAAAAATTTCTGAGTTCAATTAGGTGAACATAAGTGCTGTGGAGTGTTCAAGGAAAGGTTGAACTTAAGAAGATTAGCCTGACGGAAAGGACTTGGACATAAGTTTGGTCATTTAAAATGTATTGATCAGAGAGAAAATTATAAACCATTTTGACTAAAGGTGAAAAGGAGGGAAATGCTAGTAATAAATGGGTCACTGGTATTTGAGGAGGAGGGGATGTTTTTGGTGCTCATCTGGCACAGATTCCTAGCTACCTTTAGCCTGATTTCATGAAGTGGAGAAGTCTTCAGTCAGAACTTCAAGAGAAAGACACTTGTGACTCAATAAAATAAATATGTTTGACCAAGTATTTTGTGATTTGTTTTTTGAGTTTAGCTGAAAGAACCATATCTAACAGAAATGAGACCTGCTCTCTAGATATTTGAGATTCAACAGAAGTATCTTAAAGCTCAGAAGCTAATTTGTTTTGTTTATTATTGCTTGATTATCTTACATGTAAAGTTTAGATGATTTTTTTTTTTGTTTGTTTGTTTTTATAAATAATACAATATAAGTAATGATGGAAAGGGCTATTAAAGTATTCTATTTCCTGGGGGCTTTTTCTGCTGTGTGGGGGGTTTTTTGGGTTTTTTTTTAAATGTTAGCACTAATATTGAGAATCATGAAACAGTTTAAAGTGTGAGTACTGTAAAGCATGATCCCCGATTTAGCCACTTGAAAGGACATATGTATTGTAAGCAGGAAGCTAATATATAGAACTGACAACAGCCAGTTATGACTGCAGTACAAAAATTATCTATTTCAAAGGGCTGAAATGCACATGAATGAAGTGTACAACTTGAAACATTTTAAGTGGATGTGTTTGAATCCGTAAAACAAATTTTGTTTCCATAGTAGGAATTTTTGATAAAAGGTACATTTTGTGATGTATTGGATTTAAATTAGTAACATTCAAAATGTTCTGTATTAACTTCTTATCTTTCAAAAGCAATTGTCTTTAAATAAAATTTATTGTAGCGTGTTACGGTTTTGGTGATATAGAAATTGCTTAGCAGACTGTGAGACAAAATTTTTCCTTTGTGCTGCACAGAACTCAGTAATTACAAGAGGTTTTTTTTTTTAATATGTATTAATAAGGCATGAAAATTTCCTCTCCCCACCCTTTTTTGTAATCTTTGAGTCATACTGTCAGTTTTGACATTTTCTTAACCCTTCTTTTGGGGGAGATTTCTGTCATGTTTTGGGTAAGACAGGAAGGTCCTAGAGATACTCAGGAACTGAAAAAGTGCCAGTCTGTTTCAAGACTCAGCAATGTGACAGTGGCAGAAATTTGAGCTTTTATTTTTCTGAGAATAAGTATTTTGAGATGAAGAAAAGGTATGGAACTCCCCAGTGGAGAAATCCTAGAAGTAGCCAAGGTCAGGGAGGTTGGGTTGTTACTGTTTTTCTTGGCTGGTGTTGACACTGTGTAGCAAGTACCCAGGGATGGGTGAAGCTGAAAGTCATGGGTCCTAAGTAGAAACTTGAATTCTATCTGGTTTTTGGAGTATGAAATACAAGAAATAGATATTTCAAGGCAGAATGCATGAGGCTGACACTGAAAAAAAATCATCACACTGACTGCATATTTTAAATATCAATGAAGCAATGGTACGATATTGCTAGAGAGTGGAAAGCTGCCTTCAAGAAGTAGACTTCTAAAATTCAAAATTGGGTATCTATGTTCAATGTTCTGTTGAAATGATTGAGTTATTTTCTGTGTCTTGCTTTGCATAGGCTAAGTTTAGGGGTAGTAATGATCTCAAATTGAAAACTGAATCTAATATATGACTCATGTAGCAAAAAATAGCTGGATTTTTCTCCCTGCTGTACAAGCCTGGGTCTTATTTTACTTTAAGTTAAAATATTTTTTCAGTTGTAGTGAAAGTACATGTTGGATATCAACCCCTTACAGTGGAAAAGATTTTAACAGCTAGTAGGACGAGAGTACTTGTTATCCCCTGTTTCAGCCTTTGGTCTTTCAGAGTCACGGCCACGCATGGCAACAGAGCTCAGCTATTAAACAAGGTTTGTGCAGGAGCAGGTGGGAGGACACTGGAAGTGACCAGAAAAAGTATCAAGGGTGTGCAAAAATAATGTGAGGTTGTTGGTTTGGAGTAGAGAGTTGAGTGATATGGGCATAGTGCTTAGCTTTACCTTGTTGATGTTTACCTTTGCTAGGCAAGTTTTTTAAAGAGCTTTTTGAAGAGACTAAAATTCTTTGTGACAGGTTGTTTAGTGTCTGGGTATGTTGCTTTGTTTTGGTTTATTTTTATAGGGAGACTGGGGCTGAAATTGTTTCTATGTGCTGGTATATTTTTCTGGGGGTCAAAGAGGTGCCTTTACCATATTCCTTTGAAGTTGTTTTAGAACAAATGGACTTATTTTTATTATCTATAGAATTCCTAACTTTATACAGATAAGACCATTATTCATAGTAATTTTTTATGCTATAAAAAAACCTCAGCATCTCAGGATTTGCTGTCAGTGCTTAATCTTGGTGTATTTAGCACTGCTGTACATTAAGACACTTCTGCTCTGTTTTCTATATACAGAATTTCACAATGCCAGTAATCGTACGTGTTATAGGTAACTAAGGCGGGTTTGCAGCTTAGACTGTGGAATATCTGGCTATATTTCCAGTTCTCAAACTCTTCTGTTCACTACTCTTTTTATTTTAGTTTTTGTTCTTATTGTAAAGCTGTGTATCTGAATTGATTAACATCTCAACGACGCTTTTGTACCGAAGATTAGCCAATTGTGTGGAATAAAGCAGACTGCTGTGCGCACTTTATTTTTTGTTATCCTTTATGTATTCTGTAAAAACCTACTTTCATTTCTTTCATGAAAATGAATACTAAAAGGTTTGAAAATTAAACCAAAGTGCATGTTGCAATGATTTAATTCAGTAACATTCTTTAAATGGTTACTTGAGCCAAGTAGTTGCTTGAGCCACATAGCGTGTTCATGTTAATGTATGTGTGTATGCATATATGTATGTAGTCATTTTCAGCTGTTAATTGAAGGTAATAAGGTTTAAATTGACAGTACAGCAGAATAAACAGCACAGTCCACAGGCACTTGATTTTTTGATGAGAAAGTGTTTTCCATCCTTGCAGTGATCCACTGTAGAGGCTGTATCGTGAACCTGACCAAAGCTACTGAGTCACTCAGGTGGTTCTGACTTTCTCATCATAAGGTCAGAGTTTGAAGGCAGTCACAGACAGCAAAAATACTTTAATTTTTACTGAGACAAAAAAGTCCTCTTAGCCATTGCTGTCTAGTTAGTGTTTTCTGAGTGGTCTCCCAAAGATAAAGTACTTCTTGGTTACAAATCCGTTACTGCTCTTACCCATGGTCTGACAGCTCTGTGCCCTTCAAAAGGAGAGCAATGAAATACATTGCGTGCTGTAAGTGTCCAGTTGTCTTCTCTGACCAAGTAAGTGAAAAAAATAATGATGCGGAAGATCTTAAAGCAAAATCCTTCCCTTTCAGAAATTTTGTGCTTCCGTTTACCGAATTGATCTGTGAGTGAAACATGCTCTGTGTGTACAATTTACAGTGCAAGATCAAATTGTCCAGAAGAAAATACTATTTGCCTATGGCAAATGCACAAAAATATTCTCTATGGCTCAACTTTTAAAAACAGCAATGTTTTCAGTATGTACTGTCGCAAAAAAACAGGAGATTTCATCAGGAGTTAAGAATCTGTCTGAGCTGTAAACCCTAAGATAATTAGAATAATTAGTCTCTAGCCTAACATGTTGCTACTATGTAGTTAGTTAATGTGAGGTGGTCATGTTTATTTGGTAAGTAGATGATTTAGAAATAAAATGTGTCAATTAATTTGGGATACTCTAGAAAAACCCTGGGTATGAAATTCCAAATACGTAGATATCAAAGAGAACCAAGAGAATGAACCAGCTGTTCAAAAACATTCTAAGATGATTTAAAAGAAAAAAATTACAAATAAGAAAGAAAATCAAGCATAGAATATTGATGATGTAAATAAACATTATTTCCAATTTTAAATTGTTTCCATCTTGATATAAACATACCCCAAGATGTATTGGGCAGCTTGTTTATTCTTTTATGTACTTTCATTGAACTAGTAACAGATGTTAGGCCTTTCAGGTAGAGATGGGTGATGTTCAATTTATATGAAACCAATTCTATTTAAGTCTTCTATATTTTGAAAAGCAGAGTATACAATTTCAAGATATTGTTTCTTGCATCTAGCACATTCTTGGTTTTGAGGTGCATGGAAGGGAATGTTAAATATCAGGTTTGTTCTGTGTTTACTTGTTATTTGGGTAAAATTAGGCACGTTTCATCTGAAAGAAATATTAATATTTAAAATCAAACAGTTAATTAGCATCTAAAGATAATACATTTTCTTTGCAGAATACAGTAAAAGTATTTTAATTATGGACTTTGATTCTTTTCATGCCTGCCACTGAATTTATGAAAATTACCTTTAACTTTTAACCTGGTTTTTCCATTTATGAAAAAAGAATGGTCCCAGTCCTGGCTTTTGTAATAATATCTGACCAGTGGAATGCCCTCTGCTGAATAAGAGTGTGATGTATATAGCACAATTCCATAAATTGAATAGGAATTAGTTGCTTGCTGGTTTAAATATAGTTTATGTAGTTTTATATTTAACACCTCAGTCCTTGCAATCAGAAATTCGTCTTTCATTTGCTTCTTATTGGCACTTTATTAAAATAAGTGGAAATACAAATAACCTTTGTATTTGATCCCAGTCAGTATTAACCTTCTAAAACAACACACTAAGCTTAAACCAACTTCCAATAAGTATATGTATATTAGATAACTACTTTCAGATTTCTCCTTTTTGATGCATTGTGAGAACAGGTATATTGAGAGAAAAGAAATATTCACTGACATGACCCAGAGATGAAAAATAGGCATTTATAGGAAAAATTAGATTACCAATTATAAATGATAGTGTAAGAGATTAAAAGGTTTTGATATGGGATGGAGAAAGCATAGCCATGCTTAAACAATTATTTTTATCTGTAAAGGAAAATGTTTAATTAAAAGACAAAACACTCAAAAAACAAACTGAAAAAATCCTAAACCTTCCTTTCCCCCAATGAAAAACCCAGCAAAAACCAAAACACCCAAACAAACAAAAAAACCCCAAACCCCAAGCTTCACATGGTCTCTCAGGGCTTCACAGAAATCAGTAACTGAAAACATAGATCAGAACTAATATCCTTGTTTCTATTGCTTTGTTGGAACATAGAGTAACCGGTATCTAAGTTGAGGGGTGGGGTTTGGAATTCTTAGGTAGAAAGATCTAGTAGTTGATATCAGAGTAATTGGTTTGGGCTACTGCTCTTGTATACATTGAGCTGTATAGAGCCGTGTGATAAGGAGCTGTAGGTCTGAGCTAGAGATGTGAGTAGATCAACTACGTGGTTTTATCTTTGTGGCAGTAAATTATACAGTAAGGCTAAGAGATAAGACCCAATGTTTGGGTATTTTCTAGTAGAGGAAAAATAAACAGTGATAAGTTGCAAATCAGAAAATATGATAACCACTAAAAAAGTTATTTTCAGGCTCCTGAGAGAGTTACCTTATCTGAAAGGTTCTTAGGATGTGAGGATTACTCTGGGTTGCAAGCAAATGTTTTTGCTCATTAAGTAGCCGTCTTTAGATTTTGGGAAACAGTGAAATAAGGACAATTTGTTTGATTCCTTAAAATGCTGATAAAGCTGTAAAATGGGAACAGAAATGCAAAAAGTTTATCTTTGTTAGCTAAAATGTTTCATAATATAATTGACTTTTTGCTAAATGTCCTAGTGTGTTCTATTTTGTGTCAAGAGTTGAAATTGATTCCTTAGGACAGCTACCAACATAGGGTCTCTTGGCTGGTTTAATGATACAGTAAGGAGAAAAATAATTAAAGAAAATCTGGCATTTGTATATGTGGTTTCTACAGCACAGAAACTACCTGAACATTCTAAGATTACTTTTTTCCCCTGCTACTTTGTCTTAATTTGCTTTCTTCTTTTTAATAAACGCAATTGACAAAAATAGAACATGCCATTTGGGTCAAGAAAATGCTCTAAAATTTTAGTTAGGCCATTATGAAGTATGGTATTTGTCTTATGTAAATGATGTCAATTCAGATGAGGATTGCAATAATTAATGCTATGTGGGCTGCATGGCATTTAAAAAACAGAATTCTTTGTTAATTCATCATTAGCAAAAAAAAATTTTTTTTCATCCTTCATAACTGAGTGTGCATAATCAAGCCATGTTTGTTGTTCTGGACTGTAGGATTGCTGTTTCAGTCTTGCTAAATTACAAATACTATTGATTAGCTGTACCAGTACCATGTGTAGTATGATAAATGGCACCAGCATTCAAAAATCTCTCAAATGGGCTAAATTATGTGAATGTCTTAACAGCAGTATAATCTTATGGATCTCTGTGCACAAAGTATCCCACACTGGTACTTGCAGCATGTATTTAATCTAAAGCAGTGTCAGGTGTGCTTTTGAAGGGGTTTGCAGCTGAATGTGCCGTACTGCTTGTCTATCTGAACAGCATAAACATGGAAAAATCAACTGCAAGTGCAGAATGGGAGAAAGTAATGTCTCACCTGCTGTGATGCTCATGAATCAAGAGATAGTTTATGTTAATGATTCCTGTACTGGAGATGAGCATAGTAAGCCTAGACTTTTGTTTTGAAAGATTGCTGGAATAGAAGTTGCTGGAATACTGAGTTGTTTCCGTCTTCATGAACAGGTGTGGACTGACAGGTTTAATTTTGTGGAAAGAAAAATTTGTCACGTTAGTGCTAAGTTTAAGTTGTTGTCTCTTAGACGCATGTTTCTTTTGCTCTGCCTTTTTAGTCTAGATTAGCAGTGGAAATATATTGATAGAAAATCTACTTGAGAGTAAAGATTTGAAGCTGAACTACATGCTACATAGAGATTCTTACAGGAGGAAAAAAATGAGAAATTATTCACAGGGGTACCTAAAATATGGAACCATTCTCTGGGGTGGTATTTAGTGACGCCCTGAAATTTATAATTAGACAAAGCAATCAATCAGCTTCTATACTAGCTTGGAAATTTCCTGGAGAATGCGCAGAACAAAAATTATTTCTTTTTCAATATTTAAAAATTAAATGAGAAATAATTGTCGTATCCAAAAAACCAGCATATCTCAGGTGTCCTGGAGCCTGCTACCTCTCTGGGTATCAGAAAATTCCAAAATTACTTATTTCTGCTATGTGCCAGTGACTTAACAATTTTTCATGTACCATGGGGGCTGCTATATTCTTCAGGCTATTTGCTCTGGCAGGAGTACAGTGAGCCTAAATGCAGAGGTTAAACGACTAGAAAACAACTGGTTAAAAATTATTCTCTGATTGTATATGAATAATTATTTAGGTTTGGAGGGTACCTCCAGAGGTTTCCTCATTCATGTCCTTGATCAGCTCCAAGCAGGACTGGTTAGATGAAGTTGCTCAGTGCTGTGTCCAGCTGAGTCTTGAATCCCGGCAGGATGGAGACCCATGACCTCTCTGAGCATCCTGAGTGGGTGTTTGCCCATCCCTGGGGTTAATACTTACTGGTTTGGGATGAGCTATCAAGTAGGAGCAGACTGCTTCATCTTTCTGTTGTTGTCCACTGACCCCTTTTCCTCTCTTCCTGAACCTGAGCATAAACCAAAGCAGCTGCTTTCATCCTGCAGCTCTTGCTTGACAGCTTTCTTCTCCTCGTAGAGGAGAACAGTTCTTACACTGAAATACTTAAAAAAAATATGTAGTCTGATTGTAATTTTGTGTTAGTGAGAAAGAGCACATTTCTGGTTAATTCTGCTTCAATAATTGGCTTTCCATTTTCCATAGGAATCTATTGCAAGGTGAAAGAAAGTCTGTGAGACATTGGCAACGATCAGGCAACTATTTCTTTAATTTAGAGGTAAGCTGTCATTATCAAAAGCTGCTTATCTTTTATCAGTGTTACATACCTTTTACCCTTCATCCACTGGAGTAAATAGGTGTGTTTCTTCCCTTTCTCACTGGCAGCAGAAAATCTACTTTAAATATTTGGTTGGTTTTGTAACCATGATGATATGGTTTTTATAGGAGTGTATATCTGGGAGTCTAGTTTTTGGTTGAGGCAAGGACAGTCACACTTTTTGCCAGGACAGTATTTCCCTGAAGTTTCTCACTGTGAAAAAACTTTATTGACTGAAGATGGGTTTTGCCTACTTTCAAAATATTTGAGTTCCAGCCCCTGCACCTCAGTTTTAAAAACTGGGCACTCATCAGTTAGAGAAGAGCGGTAGTAACTCTCCCTTTATTGGGCAAGGTAGGGGGTTACCAAGAGAATGAAGCATTGATTTTACTTTTTAACATCTTAACTACTTAAATTTGTGTTATTTTAGTCATTAAGGAATATGCTGAAATATAAATTTTAGTAAGATTTCTTTTCAGAGAAGGAACTGTGTAATGTGTTACTGCACTGTGGAATACTATCATTTACTAGGCTAAGGATATACCAAAATGTTAATTGTGTGTTCTCTTTTTCTAAGGCAGCTTTTTCTAGAATAGCTGTTTTTAAGCTTTTCATTCCAATTTCTGTCAACTAGATTTCTACAATGAACCAAAGGAGCATAAACACGAGCTTCTGTTGTGGAATGCACTTCCTTTTTATTTTAAAGCATCAATTAACCCTTTTTAAAGCTTTCTTTTGATGTGACCGGACAAAAAGAGAGACTCAAATATCCCTTTGGGATTTGCCTGCAGTGAACTTTCTTTAAAAATCATGAACTTGGCTGTCCAAGTGACAAGGCTCTCAAGTTGTTAAAGTAGATTTAAATGAGAAGAAAGCAGGATTTCAAATACACATTGCTGTAGATGGAGTGTAGCAGCACTTTGTACTGGTTGAAGCACATGTGAGAGCATCAACCACACAGGTTGTTGCTGACAGGATGGAATCCAAATCCAAATCCACCAGCATACAGTGAGACACATACAGCAACGTTCTCATATCTGAACATGCAAGCATTTAATACGTAAGAATGAATACAGGTTATGCTTTTCTTTGACTGGGGTTAGGAATATCAACAAAGTCTTTCTTGGTAACAAGGACATTCTTTGTGATGTAGATATATGTATACCTTTGCCTTTACAGTCATAACAACTTCTTGTCAAATGAACCAAAAAGTCCCAAGTGAGACTTTCCCATCATGATAGAACAAGAACTCAATAACTTGTTATTCAAAACCCTGTGATAGAATACATTTCTGTCTTGAGAAATTGGGTTCTTTGCACATTTCCCTGGGAAAAAATGCACTCCAGTGATTGTTTCAATGTATGCACTGGGTTATAAAGGGAGTTTCAGAGATACTGTACTTATCAGCTGCACATGAACAGTTTGTGGTTTGAAGAGGGAACCTGGGATGGAGAAATTCAACCTTCTGTATCCAATTTTACCCTGTGGAATATGGCATTAAACAATCCTATTGTGTTTAAAATTTCATTTTGTCTGTTGGAACACTAGACCATATGGTTTATTTGGAGAAGCTTATGGACGGTTTGTTCATCTGTGTTTCCTTATTTTCTACTTTATATATCAGATTATGTGGGGAAATGTATTGTAAATATCAAAGGTAAACATTGAAGTTTGGCATGGTGTTAAACTAAACCTTGTGTCTTATTTCTTTTATTGGAATACAGAAGTTGTCTTTTTTATTTAGGCTGCACATTTGAAGTAAAGTCAGATTGAGCTGTTGTATAAAATAATTTTAATTGTGAAAATTTGATTAGAAAAAGGTATGTATATTCTGTTTCACAAGAACTAGGTGAAGTATTGAACCACCTCAGGAAAGATATTATGTGAACTAGACTTGAGCTATATTTTCTGACATCAGCAGTCTTTTTGAAATTTTTAGAAAATCCTGTTGGTGGTGTTTTGGTTTTTGGTTTGGTTGGGGTTTTTTTGTTTGGTTAGGTTTGTTGTTTTTTTTTTTTTCTTTTCACTGTATCCAACAGTTATTTACTTGCCTTATTTTATACGTTTGTTTTATAGAGTAGTTTACAAATGGGAAATTTTCTTAAAATATATTTTTATATATATATTATATGCTGTGTGAGACAGATTAGAAGGCTGTGTATCACTCGTTATTTATATTGCTTTTATCATTCCTGTGCTTCACAATTTATTTAGATCCATGTTTTGAGCATGTTGCATTGTTTCTTACTTCTGTGGCTTAGTGGAACAGCCTCACAAAGAAGTGCCCTTTGATGATAAGATTGCAAAGTAGGAGTGAATGAGCAGAAGAGTATGCCAGACTATAATAATGTTTGTAACATTCATTAAACTGTTTGTTAAGTAATATATTCGGACAGATGGGTGTTTCCCAGCTTCTACATAGCCTATTATGTGTTCTAGTAAATTAAAACTAGGAAACCTTTGTTGGAGTTATAGTGCTCAAACTGACATCTAATTCCCCCAGACAATAGGTACAAGCCTGCAAGCCTCTCTAATTCTTTCCAGTCTTTACATTTATTGATTCTTTTGTAAACGTGCTTCATCCAATCTATTACAAACAGCACTGGTTAGAAGTGTGAAGTTTACCAAGTCTGACCTAAGGCACATTAAAAACAGCAGCTATCTGCCATACAGCCGGGCATCCCGGATTTACTTCCTATCACTAGAAAATTTGGACCTTTCATGGCTCAGCTGGTTTGGTTCCTGCTTTCTGTAGAGGGACTGACATGTTAATTCTTTGATCTGTCTGGTTTGGAACTGAATTTAGTTCAGCTATCGTTTGTATTCTTGGTTCTGAATGTTTTATTACTTGAGTTGTCTTATATAACTTTTTTTTTTATTCAGGACTTCATTTTCCCTAGTCTTGAGTAATGTTTTGCATATATAGATGTATATTTCTTACTGCAAAGTATGGATTAAATCTTTTTTTTTAACATGTCAGGATTTTTGCATGTCTTATTATTACAAAGTTACCAAATAATTCATTCATAATCTCTGAATGGATAGAAAGAACAGTAAATTTTGGTGAAATGAGCACAATACATTTTTATTATTTTCTTCATCTTATACTGTAAAACATATGTAATAAATAATTGATAGTAAACAAACACATCTTATTTTTCCCCACCATATTCATCACCAGTTTCAAAGCTTTGAAGTTCAGTAAATAATTTATGATAGTTGTTAGTGTAAGGAAATCTTACTGTACTCCTGATCCTGCTTGCTTTTTGTCCTTGTTCTCAAGCATAACTTTGATTGATTCTTGATAAAGAATGTATGAATAACTGATGGGATTCATTAAACAGATGAAAATTATATCAGCTATTTTTAATTTAAAAAAACAATTTCAGAAATACATACTGAAAATGTTGTGTATCTTAAATTCTTTTTTTTTTTTTAATTTGGTATGAATCACATAAGACAATGAAGAAGTGAATGTTTTAATACAAAGTGGAACATGTTTTCAACCTGCTTTTGTTCTCAAAACTTCAATCAGAGTGTCTTTTAGCCTGGTTAAATATCTTGCTGAGATCTGCTGTATTTGGTGAGGATGTAACAAAAGATGTGAGAGTACAAAAATGAAGAAATACATGTTTTTGGCCTTTACTGAAATGTTACATAAAATGTTTTAATTCCTTTGTTTTCCCTTGCTTGCATGGAAAACCCAAAGATTTTTGAGAGATTTTTAAGCATAGAAGAGATTTTTTTTTTCCAGATAATTCAAGTTTAAAAGGTTAGCTTTTATTTGTGTCTTTTATAAAAGTTCTTAAATAATCCCATATATTGTGAGTCTTCAATTATATTCTGACTTATCTAAAACTTGAAATAAAGTAGAAAAAAAATATACATGACTTCATGCAGAGAGGTAAAAATTCTGTGTAATTCTGTAACTTCCAGGTACCGGTTTGTGGTATCTCCAATTTAACCCTCGAAATAGAGTGAGATCAGGGCATAGCAAAGTAGTTTGAATCCCTCCTCATCTGTCTGCAAAAAGCAACGCAGTGCAAAACTTCTCGTAGAGTTTTGCCAAACTGAGTGGGGAGCTCTGGTAGAAGTTTGATGTACCTAAGGATTTATTTTTTTCTTTTTTATTATTTTTTTTAAACATTGTGTGCATATAAATGGAGAAGCATGATAATACTTGTGCTCAAGGCGATGGGACTGCGTAGGAATCTGGCCATTCTAACTCTCTGGGCAGGCTGCAACCTGCAGCGCTTGTCTCGCTGTGCAGTTGTGCGTATGGGAAGCCCCAGGCCTTTGTTTCTGACACGGGTGGTCTGGGCAGCACGGGATGTAAATGGCTTCTGTTTTGTACAGCTGTAATTACAATGAGGCATCACAGTGAAGCTTTAAAGAATATTTTCAATGCAGGGCTGAATATATAAGGCACTAAGAGGGGGAGGCTGTTATTCCATGGTCCGGGGTCTTGTGGGTCTGAGGTTTAGGCAGGTTTGTGAAGCTTTCTACTTAAAGGTGATTTATAGGTATCATGAGCCAGATGTTGTGAAAGCTACCAAGAATAGCAAGGACCTGTTATTGCCTTTCAGAAATTTATTGTCTCTCAAGGTTTCCTGTACACCACTGTTATTTCCCTTGAAATCAGTGTGGGACCTGCCTTGTGTTGGCAAGACCACATTAAGCTATTATTGTCATTAGTTCACTAATTTTTCTGGTGTGTCAGATGACAGAAGAGGAATGTTTTGGGAAGCTTCTGACTTTGACCGATATGGTGATAATTTTACTTGGCAAAAGCACGTTACTACTTTCTCCCTATTGAGTAATAAAAACCTTCTCCAGAAAATGAATTTTTTAGATTATTTCAGGGCCAAAAAAACCGCTGCCATCTTTTATAATTAAGAGTTAGCCTAAATATAGATGTTACCATTGACTGCTTAGCGTTGTTTGACAGTGGCAAATTGTTTCCTTTAGGGATCTGTAAATGATGTGATGAGCGAGTATTCAGTCTTCACTTGGTAGCTTTAGCTGCTTCTTGAAAAGTACTTCGGTTTGGTTTTGTTCTAAAAGCTCTTTTTTTTTTTTTTCTTTCCTCCCATGGTTTCTGTCATGTTTGTTTTGTCTGTCTGTAACTGCTGCACTGCAAAACCAGTGATAAGAAGTTGATAAGGCTAATGATGAACGCCCATATTCTTTCGGAAGCTTTAAAATTGTTAAAGGACTGTCTGCAAATAACATTACAAGGAACGTGTGACTACAGTGTGATCTCATGCATGCTAATTTTTCACTGCAAGAAGAACCTGTGTACTTGCCTGAAGCATCTCTGGCTTCATAGATCACCTTGAAGGATTGGGGCATGGTTTTTTTAAGGAACATGGTTTGCAACAAATACATCACCTTCGTTTCTTTGCTGCTAGAGAGAATGTGCTGACAGCAGGGCTATGATAGAACAGGCCACATCCACCACTGACTTTTTACTTTCAGTGTCACCTTGGGACATCATGTCTGGTTTCCAAGTAATGATAATTTTGTAATGGTGTTTTAGTAGTTAGCTTTTATCTTTGTCTACTGGCTCTTCAGGGGCTAAGTTCACATGTTGCACAAAGTGGGTGCAAAAATGCTATAGAAGAGGAAAAATCTCAGTCATTTTCAAGCTGCCTTTTTTGGGTTTTTTTGGAGTTAGGCTATGTGAACACTTAAAAATTGTGCAAATTTTATTAAATTGTAATCTGGTTTTGTAAACACCTGGATTTCTTGGCAAGATGAAGCAGAAAAGGTGGAGAAAAGACCAACTTTAAGGATTAAAGGAACCTTAACTAAAAGGAAGCAGGTTAGCAATTACATGTGCACTGCCAATGTTGGAGATAGAACACTGCTCACACACAGAGCTCAGTTATCTGCAGAACAAAGGAGCAGCTTACGTAACTCTCAGTACGGAGAGATCAGTAGTAATTTTCGTGACCCCTTGTAATCTTGTAAAAGGTGAGGTATTCACAAATTGAATGCTTGGTTCTGCTTATTGAAAATCTTAGGAGTTAAATTAATAAAACAAACTTGTGTAGCTATCAATGAATGCCTTTGTGAACTAAATGTTCCTTTTCAGGTCACTAGAATCGCCAGTTAAACTATCAAAATCAGTGTGCTTTATTCAAAATAATTCTTTTTTATGCAAATTTACTTGAAGAAATACGTAATTAATGGTAAATGATATGAAAATTGGAATATGAAAAATGTGTAGTTGTACGTAACCTTCCTGTAAGTACTGAACTCTGCCTTTAATGTGTATTAGTTGCTAAATCAAGTCAGATGTCTGAGGCGAGAACTGGAGAGCTGATAGCAAATATTCACAGTGGAAGCTGATAACAGCCTTAATTATGCTGCTGCTATCTTTCCATGATAAATTTAGAACTTCTCCATAAGTCATCTGACTTAATGCTCCATTTGCATCCAGGAGTGTTTGATTTAGATCAGTGTGTCTGTTAAGAAATCTGCAGATGTCTCTTTGATAGCCCTAGCTGTCTCTCACAGAGGAGCCTGGGAGCTTTGTTTTCCTGTGTTGTAGTGTAGAGAATCAGGTGTACATTGACCTAAAGCTGACCTTCCAGCATTTAGCTTTTTCAGGGTTGGCATACCCTGAGAAATACTTATTTCTTTAATGACTAATGCTTTCTCATACCAGTTCTTGAACCCAGAATTCCTTAATATTTTTGTTAATTCACTTGCTTAATTCTAAGCAGCTTTACCTTGAAAACTATGGCTAAAAGGATAATTTTAGAATAATTCTAGAAGCTTTGGTGGTCACAGTCCTAGATGACTCTATTCATGTAGCGTTAATTGCAATTAAACTGAAAGGTTCTGAGATAACAAATCATGTGGTGAATTTTTTGAGTAGCAATTTAGTATTATGTCACCAGATTGTTTGGATAGATTTGTTGTCTGTGCCAATTTTGCTTTCAGCAGGTGTACACACTGTAAATGCCTTAATAATCAATGACTGAACTTTCTGAGACACTTCTTTTTATTTTAATTCTTTTCAGGGCAGGGAAGAATATCTTCATTTGAAGGTTAATATTTGTATTAGAATTTTTAGCTCAAAAAATAAAATTTGACTTTTTTGCCTGTCTAGAAATTCTGTCATTATTTCTGAACAAGACATTTTAACAGGATTCTTCTTTGTAGTTAGAAAAATCATAGGAGAGTCCAGGGCTGCTCCCTCACAGAGAGTGAATATGCACTATTCAGAAATGGTAATTCTTACAGTTGTCTAAACTTGAGATAAAGGAGATAATTCAGTTGATGTAAATTGTAAAAGTCATCTGCATGTTTGTCTAGAAGTCCAGTATGTATGTATTTTGTACGAAAACAAACACAATGCAGGAGAGGTGTTCCACCAGAACCTGAGAAGTAGTGTGAGAAAAGAGAGCTCTGCGTGAGAGACGTAGAGGCTCTGATGCATATGAGCACTTAGACAAAAGAAACCAAGTGTGTTCTGCTGTATTCCTCCTGCTGCCTGTACTTGTATGTACTAATGGCTTTTCCTAGCTATTTTCTACTTTTCACTCTTTTTTTTCTTTTTTTTTTTCTTTTTTTTAAATTTTAAATATGGTATGCCTGTGGATGAATTTTCAGGATTTTTTTAGAAGACCTTGAAATTTAATTTTAATGTAGTTATTTTTGAGCTTGTGTGCACTTAGGCATCTCTGTTGCTCTGTGATGCTGCTGATTCAGCAGTGTTTCGTAATTTCTGAGGTGTTAGGATTTCCTGGTGTCATATCTTGGGGGCAGGAAGCAGAAACTGACAAGAAATGGGAGCCAAAGTGCATAACTAACGTGCTTAAAGTTGCAAAAGTTGCTCTTTGGGCAGTTGCCATTTGTGAGAAACTGATGGGTGAATATAATGTTGGTAGGTTTTTTTTCTATGGGTCATTAAGACAGTGGCCAGTTGAGTGGAATTTGTACCTTGAATGATAAATTTTTGCAATTATATAAATATATATATAAATATATATATATGTAACTGTATTGATAGATAGCACATGTGGTAAATCAGCTAATCCATCACAAAAGTAGCTGAAAAATACTTTTCCAAAAAACTAAGAAGCTAGTGTTTATACTTCTTTAGTCTATAATTATTCTGTTTTATTTGTCTGCTTGTAATCAGATCGGTTGTATTTTAAGGAAATTGAAACTAGAATTGTAGATGTTTCTCTGTGCAGGGATATGTTACTCTACTGAGGTAGTAGGAATGTTTCTGGACAAAATAAATATTCTGTGTGAGTAGTTCTGCATATCAGTGGGTATAAGTGCATCAAACAGGTGAGTGCAGATCCAGATCACACGTGGGGCTTACATTATCTGAAGAGATTCTCTGTTTTGTGCTTAGAAAGGCGGCACATATATAAGAAACTCCTACAGATGAGTGGATATCAGTTTTACTTTACTGCCTCACTCCCCTCAGTTTACACACTGCCCTCTTTACTGCAGTATTTGCAAAACACTTCACTGTAGTCTCTGTGTTTCTAAAGTGCTGCTGAGTACAGAAGCAGATGGCAGCTCAGTAATTTACCCATCTTGCACTATTTACTTCTATTATTTCTCTGGAAACAAATTAATTGATGTTAAGCTGTTGCTTCCTATCTCCTGCTTGCTCACTTTTTTTTATTTTTTAAGAGAAGAAGATAGAAATCATGTCGGGTTTCTGTTGGTGATTTTTCTTCCATCCTTCTAGTCATGAATATTTCAGTGCTATAATGAGAGGTCTTTGAAAAGTTGTGAAAGGTGACGTACCAAAAGACTAAAAACTAACTAAGACAATTTAGTTTCTTTTGTTTCTACAAGCACACATGTCAAGATGATGATAAAAATATGTCTAAAATACAACTTAGGTTTGAAGGTTTCTGTGAGTTTTCTGGGGACATAGGGAGACACCACCAGTCCAACTTTCTTCCATTTTGTGTCATTTTGGACAGTGTGGGTTTTTAAAGTCTTCTGATGACTCCTCATGTGAAATAAACAGCTACTTTCCTCTCCAGCAGAAGCTGTGCCAGGTCGATTTGGCTCTGCTTGGGGAATTTTACTTACAAAGGTAACTATCAGCAATTCATTGCCTGCACAGAAGGTTGTATCAAGTTAGGTCTTGTATGGTGACGAAACTCCACTGAATCTTTTTTTGTTTGTTTTTATGAGATCATGGAAAAGACCATAAGACTCTTTTGTACTTAATTGTCAATCCTTTAGAATGTGGTCAGAATGAAATAATTTTAACAAAATCAATTGACAGTCTGTTAAAAGAGAAGACTTTGCTCTTCTGAAAACACTTCCTTATTTGAAGTATTAGACCATCATTCTGTATGAATGTATTTAATTGGATACTTTTCAATTACTGCTGGTGGAATGCAGGAATAAACTAAATAGAACCAGGAGTGGTGAGCATGCACTGACCATGACTGTTATTTCACTAAAGAAAAATATGTAAAGTTAGAGTAGATCCCGTTGCCTTAGAACTGAGGGAGAGGGGTTAAAAAAATATAAGCAACCCCAAGTTGGCTGAAGTTTATGTTGCCAGATCTATAAGCTAATCAGTACTGTGAAGACTTGAGCTAGAGCTGTGTGTCCTCTGTTGGAGGACTCTACTTTCTTTAAGGAATAATAATATCACACAATAGCTACATGGATGGACTTAATTTATATGGATTGTTAAGTGTGGAGAAGGTGGTGGACAAGAGAGGCCGTTAAAATGGGTTCTGCCCTCACCTCTCAGTTTGCATGATGGTCACACATTCCCCTCATACAAGATTATGGAAAAGGTTGAGTGAGAGAGCCAGGAAACAGTGTTCATCCATCAGTTAAAATAGTCTCTGCAATCTTCTAGGTACCTCTGATTTCAGCTAGCCTTACATTTGTGCCTCCTGCTGTTTGGAATGCTTAGCTAGTGGTGGTACAGAGGAAGGCAAAGCTGGCAATTAGCTGAGCTGTTACTCAGAAGTCTGCATGGTGCTCCAGTTCCCAGATTGAGGCAGTAATCTAGGGTAAGGAAAATACGTTCTGTGAAAGATGGCTGCATATTTTGTTTGGATACTACAAACAGTTGAGTTTCACCGTGGGTTTATGTGAATGTCACTAAATTTTATTACTTTTTTCATTGTCAGTCTTCAAACCCAAATCCCAGATGGTCTGGAAATGGAAAGGGCACAGTCTTGGACTGGTTGCCCATAGTGCAGTAAATGGTGAGGAAGAGGATGGTACTGTGTGGCTTGTTTATGCCTCTGGGAAGCTGAGATTCTTTTGTGGATCTGATAAGCAAAGAACTGTGAATCCCAGAGTAACATTACTCATAAATTGTCCTACATTAATTTCTATTCTAATTTTGCATAGCACATGTAAGTGAAAGTCTTGGAAATATGTTTGCTAAATCATGTGGTAAATGGTCTTGTTGATGACTGCAGAGTTGCTCTGGGGTTGGAGCTATTAAGCACTTATTATGGGAATCCAACAGGGCAAATTAAGAGAAACCTCTGTGTGTGCTTGTTATTTTAGGACTATTATGCTTTCTTCTGAGAGACCTCATGTAGGACCCCATGACCTAAAAAGACTTGATATCTTCTAGTCAGAGGTAAAGTTTTGAAATCTCAGTTACTGACCTATCAACAATGGAAACAATCACCTTCAAGGGAGGGTTTAGTGTTGTTATTCTTTGATGCTAAAAAGCTGAATATTGCTGTTAATAATACCTGTAAAGTAGCTTTTTAACATTCTGCCTAGTTTTGTGTTATATTTTCACTTATAACTGTGTCTTTTTGTAAACTGGGGGGGAATAATTTATGTTTCATTGTAAGTTACTGCCAAGTGGGTTTCTTATTTGTTTGTAACACCATTGTAAGCATTTCTTTAGTTTGGGAGTGTTCAGTTGCAGTGGTTGTAACTTAAATCTATGCATGAGTGTTCCTTGGAAATACTATTCCAAGTACACCATTGTGCATGGTAGAATTTGCCATTATAATAAATTCTATCATAAAAGAACTAATGCATGGTATTTTTTTGCAGGTTTTAACTGTTACATTTCAAGGCTTAAATGTGCAATCCATTTAAAACAAGTATTGCTCCTGTTTATAATGCTTGCTGGATACCTCCCCAGATACAGGATTTTAGAAATTTAACAATTTTTAATGCCAGTATATGAATATATCCTTTTTTAACATAAATTTCTAATTTCACTTTTGATCAGGTGAATCATCTCTCACTATTTCTTTTTCTAACTTCACCCAGATTTCTTTGGAATATTATCTATCTGAAAAACTGTCAGTCTTCTAATGCCATTTTTGCTAGGTTCATAAGCGTTTTCAGTAGCGTTCGTGAGCAGCATTACTGACAGGTCTTGAGCTCCAGCTGAATCAGTTAAGTCTTTTGATGGCATAATTATTTTGCCAGCCGTCGCTCTTGTAACAGTGGAACTCCCCTTTGAGGAAAAACGAGGTCATTCATCTTTTGTAAGATTCATACATGAGCTTTATCACTATAGTAATAAAATTTCATTGCTTGGTCGGTAACCACAAAGGACTCATACCACTGGAAATTGTAACCACACTTACATGCACTGCCATGTGCACAGTTAGGTTGCTATTAGAATAAGCACATCATAATGCATCTGTAAATAAACAGGGAATGTGTGTTTTGGATTAATTTATGGAATGCTGGACAGTTTGAACAATATCATAGAAATACCTGAAAGAATATTCTGTCCCTCCTGCTTTATCTCAGATTCCTTTGGTAAGGTTGAAAAGCCTCTTTTTTCTTTTTTTTTTTTTTTAACTTATTATATGCATTTACAGCTAATGTTCTAGAACTCTAGGACCCTATGTTATCTTTAACATATCTTTATCTTTAATGTATCTTTAACTAGCATTTTCCACACCATCCTTTCCAGTTTTTTTATAAGGCTTTGTTATCTGCATAGGCAGTGCTTAGATAGCTTCTCTGTAAACTATATTCTAATCATGTATATTCACCAGTGTTCACTTTTTTTTAATTTTCATTTCTATGTTTTGTTTGAAAATTATTAAAATTATCCAGTTATTCTTATCTGTGGTTACAGAATGATTTAATAATTACAGCATGTAGTATAGGGTCTGACTGACTGCATTGCCATTAAGGAATGATTTTCATTCAGTGATATTTTGGGAAGTTTCTAACACTGTGAATGAATGTGCTGGGCTGGGAACTGTAGTAGCTTTGCTTTAGTGCATCTGCTTGTGTTGCTACTGTGAATAATTGTCATCAAGCACAGGGGAGAGGCGTAGGGATCGGGCAGTGGTTCTGCTTTACCTGCAGCTGCCAACCTGCCCAGATCTGTCTGCTACACAAACCACAACGTCCTCATGGCTTGCGAATCACACAGCCTCTAAAGCCTGACAGTGCAGACAGATGAAAAGAATAACTGAAGTCTAAAAAAGGTGTGTTAAGGGCATGTCAGGCTTTTTTTTACCATGGTGCCAAGCACTTTCAGTTTGTATATAAGGAAAAAGTGCATAGCATTTTGGAGGCGGCATGCAGCAGCACGCAGGGATGCCTGGAAACAGCAGTATAGAACTTTCCACTCCAGAGGACTCCTGAAAGGAATTTCAGACTTCTGTTTGCAAAGGCAGCAATAGAGATGATGAACGAATGGGCTGGAGCATAAACCATTTCCCTTTGTTGTGTGAGTACATAAAAAGTACTTTCTAAATGAAGATTGTTAATGAATGCATTGGTGTGGATGTATCACGCTGAGTTTCTGTTAGATTCATATTTTTTAAAAAAAATCAAGGCAGTTGAACACATGCATCCAATGTGCATTGAATGCTAAAGCAAGTCACTGACTGCTCTTCTTAATGAAGAAAGTGGTGGTGGTGGGAAGCGTAACAGACATTGCTTTTAATGAAATTAAGTTTGCACATAGTTCCAAGCATGCTAATATCTCTAGGTGATACCCATCTCCTTAATTCCAAGATTTCTATTATTTTAATAGCTATACGTATCTAAAGAGAAACAGTAAAATTAATTTTGTACACCTTCATTTTTAACTGCTTGTTTTCCATCTGTTTCCCTCTTTGATAGAAGCTGGTTTGTCAAGACCCTGTTACCCTTATAAGTGAATCTTCTGCTAAGGTTTTTAAAGCATTCCTGAGATCCTAATAAGTAATGAAAAAAGGAGAAAGCTTCTATTCCTGCAGACTACAGCTGCAGAGTATTTCAGAATATTTTGTAACAAATCACTGCAAGCTATTCTGTACAAACGATGAAACAGGATAAAATACCATATGTTACTGCACAGTACTTCAAAGAATTATTTCAATATTTTGAAATGGCTAAAATATCACATGCAGATTTATTCAGTCTAATTGGGACTTCACAGTTGTACTGTTGTAAAGGAGAATATCTGTGCAAGCTAAGTTGTGGGCAGAGGAGGTGGAATCAGACTATAGTACAACATAAACTAGATGAGAATTAACTTTTCCTAAAATGCATAACAAACATGATCATCCAGCATGCTGTTAGCAGCAGCACAGTAGGTTTTATGGTGCTTTTGTAATTTGGATACTCTGATTTGGAGTCTAATTGGATTCCTGGGAAACACTGAATGGCAACATTCTTAAGTTGTGTAAAGACTATTTGAAATAATGGGATTGACATTAACCTTTTAAAGTTTCCTTTTTAAAATTCTGTTTGAAAAGATTAAAAAAATAAGCTGCAGTAGAATTAGAGATTTCAGGGGAAACTACTGTGTCACAGACTATAGGCATTCTTTCTGATTGGCTCAGTAATGGATAAAATAAATTTGTTTGGTTTTTTTTTTTTTCCTGACCTCCAATTACCAGTGTAAACCAAGGGATTAAAAAACTTCCAATTCAGCTTGGAAAAAGAAGCTGCCTTGAAATTCAGCCAAAAAACTGTCATATAGGAAGTCAATAAATACTTACAGAAAAACTTAAAATCAGGGAGGCACAGTATATGCAATGATTTTGTGTTTCAGGTAGGAGATGCTGATACAGATGCACTTCTACTTTAAAAAAAAAAAAAAAAAAAAAAAAAGTTGTATGTGGCTTTTTTTTAACCATAGTTGACATTTGTGAGGCTGGTGTTCTGTTGTTATTTAAGCAGAAGTAAGGCAGGGCTGTGCTGTTTCCTGGTGTCCCTGCCCGTGCTTATATGAAACAAATCGAGGCTGGTTCAGAAAGCTGTGCAGAGCAAGTATTAACCTTTGACTGCTCTTATTTCCTTCAGTATTGTTACTTCTTTCTGAAACTGTGTACCTTGCAATCATTCAAATTGGAAGGAAGGAAGGGAGGAATTCTGTGGACATGGCAAAGGGGATGGACAGAAGTAGAAGTGACTTTGATTTAAATTGTTACAAAATTTCATTAACTTCATTAGATTCTGTAATACATGTAAGTCTCATCACAGTGTGGCTGAAAGGGTGCTGTGATGTGTCAGGCAATCTCATGTCTTCTGCATATTGATTCTGTTTGATGCCAGACTGTGGAAAATGTACAAATGTTGGGCTGAAAACATGATGGGAAATAGAACCCACAAGTGATCGGGTGCAAAACTCTTACCTGGTATAGTCCTAATAATGATGCTAATGCTTGCCTTTTTAAAAGTTATTATTGAAAGGAGCATTTTTTACAAAGGAATAGCTGCTCGCTAGACTGATTTTTCACATTTGAGCTCAGAAGCAGTTAATCATCTTTTAAGAGTTTTAGAAGACATTTGTGAGTCTGATCTACAGGTTGTCATCCAAAGTGAACTAAGATTTCTAATGGGAGCAATATTTCCCAAAGCACTGGGAAATACCTGGAGAAAGGAGAAATACGTTCAACATGGTCTCAAGGGAGCTGAGAAATTCCCTTAAGACAAGAAAAAGCTATGTTAAGAGAAGCTTGGATATGCAAAATAGCTTTGGCTTGAGTAGTCTGTTCCTGCTATTGAGGAAACTGAGGCAAGGAAATGAGTGTGCCTTTACAGTTTTGTTTGCATGTGCATATATTTCTTTTAACATCATCTGCAGTTAAACCCCAAATCTGGAATCACTGTGTTTTGCAGCTATCCTTTTCGCTCATTTTCCTCGTGGTATGGCTGATTAATCTAGAATGCCTTCAAGTCTTGGAGCCCTGTGAAGCGCTGCACACACAGTGAACAGGATTCCATGAGGTCAGACTCTTACTAGGAGGCTTAATCATCTCTACTGCAAAGCCTAATTTAAGGCAAGAATGGGGACGTTTGCCAGTGTGGACAAGGAGAGGGAACTGTGCCAAAGTCTCTTCAGAGCCTTAAGCTCCTGGGACCTGCAGTCCTTTCTTGTTAACACTGTCAGAATAGTGCATCTCTATTAGTTCAGTGAAAGATATTCCATCTGACTTTTGACTAGTAATCACCTTTTCAGGGTAGCATATAATTTTTTTATTATTATTTTTTTTTTATTTTCTTGTTTGGGAAACTCATAATTCAGGTCATGAATGTATATTTTGTAGTTCTATCAGCCCTTGTTAGTGTCTCATTAAAGGGTTCTCCAGTGTGTGATATGGTAAATTGGAGAATAATTACAGTTGTAGGGGTATTCTTCAGGTCATCTAGTTCAGCCCCTTGCTCAAAGCAGGGCTTCCTTCAAAGTGGAATCAGGTGGTTGAGGGTGTTGTTAAGTCAAACTCAGAAAATCCCCAAGGATGAAGATTTCACAGCCTCTCTTGGCAGGCAGTTCCAGCCCTTAACCATTCTCATTACGAAGCTGCAGGAAGGGGTTTGCAGTGTATTTTGTAGATTTTGGATTCTGATGCTGACTTGGGTGTCTCACTTTTTACTTCTGGGTAAGATGCAGGTTAATTGAACATACCAAGCCTGTTTGTTTTTGATCTAGAGCTTTTAACTGATGCCCTCTAAGAATACCAAATTGCTTTTAAATCAGTGTTAGGATTTTACTTGTTGGCATCTGTTTTCATACATATCGGAGCTACAAGGGAATGTTTTGTAACTCATGAGATGTTTAGTTCTGTTACCTTATAACACGGTTTACATACATTTACATTTTGTTTCTCCAGTGTGTAATGGGAGTCTTCATTTTTGGCTAACAGTGAGATGAGGAGCTTGCATCCATCTGGTTTTTGCACCTATCTCTATAAAGGGCTATTATTTTCAGCTGTCTTCAGGAAAAAAAAAACAAAACAAAATGATCCAGTTTTGATCTATGCATCAAGCTGCATAGCTTGAGAATTGTATTACTCCCAGGAGAGCATATACTCTATAGAATATAGGGTCTGAAAGTAGTTGCTCATCTAGTTAAAACATGAAATTGCTGGTAAGTGTGTTCTTGAAGGGAAAATGAAAGTGGGAAGGTGTAGGGTTTTTCTCATGTAACCCTCTAGCTAATCAGGAGCTTTTAAAATTACAGTTTTTGTACGACATAGGTCGTTGAAGATAAAGTTATCCAAAAGGTTTTATCACTTTTCATGTCTCTGAAAATTATTTTTCTTTCTGTATGAACACTACTATCTTTTGGAGAAAGGGACTTGACTGCAGTGCTAATGAAGTGTAAAGAACTAAAGCTGTCACTGCTGCAAATGGTATTTTCAGGAACAAGAAGTTAGTTTACTTGATACCTCATAGCAAATGTCTTCAAAAGTCTAAGGTGCTGTCTGTGTGAATTACGATGAAAGTGTTGAGAGAGGAGGTGTTTATGTAGTCTGTCTGGTATGTATTATCCAAAATATATCTTTAGGTGCTACGTTGGAAAGATATTTTTAAAGCAAAACCAGTGTGTTTAGTACACACTGACTTAGGGGAACTTGCAACTGGTGAGTTACACCAGTCATTCCAAACATGTGTCAGAAAAATCCATGCAAGTTTTGACCACTTGAGTGAGAAACTGTTTTAAAACTACTGTAAGATGTACACTAACATGATTGTTACCTGTTATATTGTTAATATTATATCTTTTTAGAGAAAATTTTGTGGTTTATTTTTCTGGGACTTCTTTTTTTTTTAAGATCCCTTAATACCTGTTCATACTAGAAGTAGGAATGTGTCTTCTCTGTAATATAAACCTAGAAGTTGGAGTGGACTGTGATGTAGTGAAATATTACAGATTTCTGTTCACCTAAGGTTAACTTGGTAGGTCACTGGATCACCATTGCAAGAGACAAAGTAAACAACAGGTATGTACCTGCTACAGTTACATTTTTATGTTGGTCTTTGATCCTGTTAAAAGCCACTTGAACCCAAAGTTTGTGAACTGAATTGCCAAGAGTGGACCTTGCCTTGAAAAAGGGAGCACAGCCCCTATTCTGAGTTTCAGTAATAATCTCTTTTCAAGAGACAAGGGTTAAGACCCTATTTCTATTAGGTAGGAATCAGGCATTTGGACTTCTGAGAATCCCTGGATATGCCCTTCTGATATCTGCTGATGTAATAGTGCTTGTACAAACAGCATTTGTAACAATCCTGCTGCTAATCTTCTATTGATTCTTATTTTTTTATCAAGTACATAAGTATCTATCTGTTCATACATAGTCTTAAAGGGAAATCCAGTGCATGAAGGACTCCACCCAGCTATGTGAGTCCAGGCTGAGAAAGGTGGAGTCTGGGTTATTAACAAAACCAGTTGATGATTTTAAGATTTAGCTGTATGAAAAAAATTTCCTTTAGCTAGTCATTCTATAATTTATAATTATAATTTTGTATTATATTATAATAGATATTAAATATTATTTAAATACTATATAAAATATGATAATTTATAATTCTAGTAATATATTAATATTGATATATTAATACTAGTAATTATATTACTAGTTATATATATTATTAATATATTACCTAAACTTTTACTAAATACTTACTTGAATGTGAAATGCTGAATAGAAAAAAATTTTCCTGATAATATTGTGTTACTTGTATCTTAAAGGCTATGCAAGTGAATCCTCAATTTATGCATAATTTTGATTTTATATTTCTTGAAAATATGAATAGGTGTGCTGATCTTGCATCCAAGGCTCTTCAATATTCATCTTTTTTTACTTAGTCATCTAAAGCTAGGGAAGATACTTTACTATCTTACTTTCTTTACTATACAATTTGCTATTGATTGTTAAAATGCTGCATAGTCATTTGTTGTAGGGTTAAAATCTTGTTTGGCCATTTGTTATGGATAGTTTAAATATTGACTACATTGTAAGAAATTAAACTCTACTTGGATTATTAATATCTCCCCAACTGATGTCTCAAGTGAGAGCATTGTCACTTAAAAGTAGTGGGCTGTTTTAGCAATATCTTCTTGTCATGAACTCATAGCTATCAATATCATGCATATAATGGATAACATCAGAAATTTTGGTGGGGAATTAATAGCTATAATTTATTTTCTGGTTAGGCTGTCTTTTCTTTCTTAGAAAATACATATGCTTTGATATTTATTGCAGATACACAGTCTCAAGTGGTAATTATGTTTTCTTATCATGAGTAAAATGTAATACATTTAGTGCAGATTCACTTGGCAGTGTGGGAAGGAGAAAGTGGAGTTCTAGTTTCTACATTTACTTCACCTTATCCTATTTCCTCGCCACTTCTTCTTCAGCCGTGGCATTGACAACTTGCTGTGCAGTTTGCTGCTGTGACTTCTCCTCAGCTCCAGCCCTGCGTGGTGGCTGAGCTCTGCACATCACATCCCACTTTCCATCTCTTCAGTCAAGTACCTCTGTTTCCTTGTCTTCAAAATATGTTATGGCTTAACAGTACAATAAATCAATCACTGGAATATCCAATACCCCAGTACAAGATCAAAATACAGTTCTGAGTCGATAGCAATTTACTCCTCAGGGTTTGTGTTTTTTTACTTCCCAGAAGCAGTTTTATGTTGACATGCGTGTCTGTTACCCATGCCATTCTGACATGGTGCAGGACAGGATTGTCTTGTTTGCGCTTGCCTAAGCTCACTCTGGCTAGTTTGGCAGATGGAGCAGTCGTTCTTGTTGAGGTCAAGTTTGTACCTTTAGACGAGAGCGCAGTGCTCCCCTCTGCTGCCACTGTTCAGGGAATCGCTGCCTTGTTAGCCTAGTAAACATTTTTAGTTTGAGTGCTGGCAGCTTATCTTGTCAACCATTGACAGAGGTAAATTTCCCTCTGTATTAATGCAGCAGGAAAAATGGCCAAGCAGGCATTTTTCTGCATTCTTTTTGCAGCCACCAGCAAAGGCTACAAACTGAGCCTTTTGGGTGTGATTCTGTGGAGTTGGTCTTAAAATTTCTGAAGTGATCAGAAGTTATGAATTCTAAAAAAAAATACCTAAATAGACTAAATAAAAGGTATTGTAAAGAAGTGAAAAATATCTTTTTCTGAAAAAAGTATAGAATTAAAGATGGCAAACTGTTTTATGACTTTACTGTACACTGTATGGTTAATGTAAGTCAGTCAGCTTCTCTGGTTAAACATATCCGTGTACGTTCTTCTCTTGGGACATTCCCTTTTCCTTGTGTTTTGTAAGGGTGACAGAGGCATGTGCCTTTAGGGAAAGAGCCTGTTTTAAAATTTTGCAGAGAGAATTTGAATTGGCATAGTCTAGATGGTTTAATTTGTCATTGGGGTGTCGGGTTTTTTGGTTTGTTTGTGGGTTTTTGTTTAATTTTTGGTTTTTAATTTCCCTTCTCTTGCCCTTCCCCTCCCACTTATCTCTCTCTTTGTGGCAGTCTAGTTGAAAAATATTGTGCACTCATTTACTGAAGTTTTTCTTCTGTTTCTGTGAATCACTAAATTCCCTTATTTGTATCATATAGTACATGGCATAATTACAGAATTGATCCAGAAAAAAAGGAAATGCCTTTGCTTTTAGAGATTTCCTTTACATTTTCAGTCACTGATGTAAAAATTTGCATTAGTGGTCAAGTTGAATAGACTTAGAGGATATCTCCTAAGAAATGAAACCTCTCCTAGACTGAAAACCATCTTAAAATCACTATCTCTTTTCTGTTATCTATGTATATTTCTTTTGACAGCATTAATTTTTAAATTTCATAAATATTGTATATAATAAATGTAGATATCAAAATCAAATACGATAGACACACAACGTTTAGGAAGTGAGAAAATGAGAGAGTGATGCTGGCACATACAATCTTGCTACTGTTTTCCTGTGGTAACAGTCATGGGTTCTGCAGCAAACACGTAATTAAATATTGTATCAAAATGCATGAAACTAAATGAGCATTTCTCAGTTTATGTGTCAATATTTAGGTTTAAATTCAAAATCTCACTTGCCATCATACACATTTCATTCCATAATTTTCATGGTCACCTTGCAGCATGGAAAATGTAGTTTTTAAATGTGAGTTTTCAACTCCTAATTCCTCTCCATTGCAAGAGTCTGCCATACAAACTGCAGAAATATTTAACAAACACCTGGAAAAGGATGACAAGTTTAGATTTGGGAGACAGATGTGTTTGAGTGATTTGGTTGAGTCTGCTCCTTATTTCAGTAGTTTGGATGACCTCTGTTACTTAAAGGGCTCCAAAACTGGATTGGCAGCACCATATGTCAGACTGAGTGGCTCTTGCCTCAAAGAAAACCCTAATTGCTGCAGGTGTTTACCCCATGATGCAAAGAACGTTGCTCTTTCCAGTAGTGCAGACTTCATACTTGTGTTTTAAAAAGCATAACCTCTCTCATGTCCCTGTGGCTGTGTTATTACACTCTTAATTGATTTGGGATCCTGGACTGTACCTTTAAGGTTTACTGATAGTGTTTGTGGAACATGACAATTTTACTGACCAAGGCATGAAAGAAAATGAAGGTTTTTGACAGGTTATATGGAAATTAGCCCTGAAACAGCTGATGTGAGGAAAGAAAAGATATTTCTGTAGCTTGAGAGACATATCCATTCGGAGTTTCAAAGTCAGTCTTAGCCCAGCAGATCTATATTTAAAAAGTTGCCATTTTAATTTACTGTGACACCTGGTAGGCCACCAGCACCCCAGGTATTCCCCTGGTATGCTGTTCCACTTGGTTGTGTCACTGCAGGAGCAGATTCTAGCCCTCAAGCTGGCAGAGGATCACCTTCAGGAACAAATGAGAGTCATGTACAGCTGAAATAATGGCTTCTGTGTCACTTACACGATTACCTTTGGTTTTGACATTCAGCTGGTGGGAAAAAGTATCTGCTTAAGTAGAGTCTTCCCTGCCATAAAATACTTGGTTTTCTGCCATAAATTAAAATAGTTAATAAGGAATAAGTGTCTTAGCTCTAGCCAACTGGACCTCTTGTCTGATTGGTCTGATGGTGTAATAACTCTGGCAAGTTCTGTGAGTGAATAAAAATAGTGAATGTCCCTTTATGTGAAGACTTTTCAGTTTATTGAGAAATTTCTAAGAACAAGATTAAGTTCCATTGTTTAAACATATTTTAATAGTACATATCACTGAAAAAAAATTTCAGTATGATTTTTTTAGTTTCACTGCACAGTTTCCTACTAATGTATTTGCTTTCTAATGGATAGTTTTGGTTGGAAATCTGGGGGGAAAAAAGCACTATTCCTCTGACTTAAGCATTTTAGAACAGCTATTTCTACTATACCTTTAAAAGAGGTAATTTAAGAAAACTGTGACTTTTCTAATGCTCTTTCTCATGGAGATATGTTGAAAGTATCAAGGGTAAATAGAATAAGATGCAGAAAGAAATAATCCTAGAACTGAGAATTCTCTTCTTTCTTGGCAGCATCTAAGCCAGTCTGACCAAGAGCAAGACTACTCTGACCATCTAAGCCAGTCTGACCAAGAGCAAGACTACTGACATAGCCATTGCTGTTAAACTGTCAGGTCCTTGGCAGCTGGATCATTTACTGACCCTTCTCTTCATGTGATGTCTTCTGGGATCAAATACAGCACTGCCATGCTGAGCATTTCCCAAACGCAGGAGGACTGAACAGGAGACAGACTTATCTTAGATTGACGACTAGATTGATGGTAAGCAGCGCAGAAGGTTCAAGCCTCATGCTAGCATAAAATCATTTGACAGATATAAATATTTGCTTATAAATTGAAAGAGTAGGTAATAATAGTGGTTTTTTATGATTACATTACATGATATTTTGTGATTACCCAGGCTAATAGCTAGCAGATGGCAGAGTATACGTTTTACTTGTTTACCAAGCTGATGGATGGCAGTGATTGAAAAACATTTTTTTCCTTGTTGCATTACTCTAAAAGCTTAGTAGTGGACAGGCAATTTACAATATGAGTCAACAATAATTTGTATCTGTTCTTGATTTTGGGGGGCATCAGTTATTCTCTTTGTTTTATTTGACTTCTCTGAATGATATTTTCTTCTTAGATGAAGAGGGAAAAAATGAAATCTACTTTGAAAGCCAGGTCTTTAAAGGGATGCATGTGTGCTTACAGTCTACATATACAAATAGTATCTATTTGTATGAAGAATAAATGGTAGGAGGTTTTCTCCACTGTTCTATTTCAATGTTTATCATATTACTTGGGCATTTTGACGGAGAGATATGCTCTGTCTTTTGTTGAGGCACCTCAGCACAAATCTACATTGCTATATTGCATGCTACCGAGAGAGTTAAAACTATCCAGTCACAATAATAATTGCAGTGGTTTTCATCCCTTCTTTTTAATTGGTATTGACTTACTCATATTATCTATGTGTATGTTTTAGATGTATCTCCTCTTCAAATGTTGTTTGTTTGGTTTTCTTTCTTAGGTACAATGACTTGGGAATACTCCATAACTATGGAGTTGTTTCATGAGTAGTAGACCTACTAAAACCTACTAAACCTGACTGTCTTTCTAGGTTCATTCCCTATATATTTTAGTCCCCACTGTCAGGTGCCCTAGCTCCCTGCCATGTTCCTCAAGTGTGCCATTCATTTTAGTCTCTCTCAATGTTTTTTTGGGTGTATTACGAATGTTATGCTTGTGGTTTCAACAAATAGAATGTGAATTTTGATTAGTAAGTAGATTGCCTTTCCTTTGAGGCAAAAGGGGAAAAGCTGTGGTTGCTCTTCCTCAAGAGTTACTGTTGCATCCTATTTTTTCTGAAAGGTATCTAACTTCTGTGGAATTCATATCTGAGACATCTAGTATCTTGCAAAATTTGATAGGACTTGGACAATGTGGTTCAAATTTTATGGTTTTCTGTTTAGTCATTTCATATTAACTTTTTTTTTTTTTTTCCTCCCCCTGGAAAAATCAAGCTAAAACACTTGGAGCCAGAATGTAATTTTTGCTTAAAGACTCCAATAAGACCAAGGATTTTTTTCCCCCTCGTAAAAGAGGAAGGAAAATCATAGCAAGAATTACTGTGACTGGACAGGATTAAACATAACTTGAGATACTATTTTCAGATAACAAAACTTTTGCATTTAAGCCAGAGGATGCTTCATAATGTATATGCCTATTTGTAACAGAAATATTGAGTCTGTCTAAAACTGTCCCTTGAATTCCCTTTATGAATTTACACACATGATAAGACCTGAAAATACATTATTAGTACTATGTTCAGTTTTTTTATCAATCACCGATAGATCTGCTAAGCCTCTGTAATTCTGCCTTACAACTACTATCTCTGAAAGGGGTTTTCATTACTCCAAACTGCTAGTGGCCTTTCAGCAGGAAGAAGCCTACAATATTGTCTTATCTTGTGTAATGTGAGGGAAAAAATGTATTCAGATAGTTGCTGGTTTGGTGAGCTTGTTTGTCTTAGGCTGTATTCCCAAGGTGCACTTTTTTCCTGGGCAGTAATTGATCCATTTTTTATTTCCTTCATCTCGTGCTTTTCACCACTGCATTCAGATTTTTGTGGCAAATATATATATATATGTGTGTCAACAATTACTGTCTTGTTGTTCAGCTTCCCTACCCTTGACTGAATTTTTATTTTGCATTCTCCACAAAATTCAAGTTTCAGACCAGTATGATAATATGACATTTTCCAGCTTGTATCATTAAAGATGAAATGCCTTTGGTAGTGGTACCAAACTCTGGTTGCAAAGAGAATGAGAAATAAACAATAGAAATCTGGCTATCAAGGCTCCAAACTGAATTTTGTATGGACACCTGACTTATGTACTGAATGTCGCTGGTAAATGCTTTAGGTCACCAGTACAGGAGAAGAGTGGGAGTAGACAAGAAAGAGCAATGCTTGTCTGTCCTCTGTAAATTTTCATGGTGTTCTTGCTCTAAGAAGATGAGTGCTTCAGCAAAAGTGGCTGTTGGATCCGAAACAGTTTCCAGGTCTGGATTCACTGTGTAATTCTTGCTGGATTCAGATGATGAAGCCAGGTTATGTGGTGAGGATCATGGTTTCATGAACACTGTCGGAGTCCTTGTCTGTGCCTGTCCCTGTCCTGCCTGCCTGTTAGAGGGGATAAATGCAGATGCAGGCAGGGGAACAGACCCACCTTAAAACCGACTTGATGAAAGTAAATATTTAGCTCAGGTGAGCCTTGGTAACAGGGACACCCCAAACTTTGGGACGGGACAAAGGGCTGGGCACAGACCTGGCTAGAGGTAGCAGAACATAGGGTTGCTGCCCTTGTGTAAAGTTTCATGAAAAGTAATCTTAATCCTATTGTGGAAATACATATACACCTTTCTGGTTTAGAAGATGACAGTGATAGATATGCAAGTCCTGTTAATGTGAAAAATCCCAGAGTTTTGCCAGGATTATAGATGATGAAGTAAGGGATAGGTCCTAATTAAAGAATATATAAAATATACAATTGACTTCAGTTGTCTTTGCTCAGAAAGGTCGTGGATTGGTGGGGTTTATTTTGTTTTGATTAAAAAAAACAAAAAAGAAAACCCTGTTGTATCTCTTTAGCAATTGAAAAAAATATTTACTGCCTGGCATGTGAGTGTTTAAGTGCCTGATTCAATTTAAAAGAAATAATTTACAAATAGCTTAATGTTATGAAGTTTGGCATAGAAATTACTCATATTCTGTTTCTTAGTCAGAAAGCCCTAGGTTCAATACCAATGCTAACACAAGGCTTTGAGATGGTATTTAGGAAGGGTTGAGGGAAAACAAAAACAATATGAGAGGAAAAGTAGTTCATATCTCCAGAAGACATTTTTAGTAACAAAAAGACTGTTCTTTTGAACATTGTGCTCTTTTAGTAACTTTTCAAAAATAGGTACTGCTATTTTGGTAGATTTTAGTGGAATTGCCATCTTGCATGCAGAAAAAAGGGCATATATGAAGCAGTGTATATTGATTTATTACAGCAAATCACTTTAAAGTATGAAAATTGTAGAAGTAACACTCAGCCCTGTACTTTAAAAAAAAAGTGATTAAAAGATTCTGCTGCTATAGCTCTCTAGAGTTACTAGAAAGAATGGAGGAAAAAATAAGTTTTGTTTCCCCTCTGTTTGTGTCATCTGTGGTGTCCAGTCCCCTCTCCTCTTGCCTAATGCTGCTGATTTGTTTATAAGTTTTGATTAGGAACCCAGGCTTGATATGGTTCATGTTCTAGATGCTGTGGTTTGTGACATAGGAGAAGACATCTTGCTCAAGGTCACAAGAAGTAAATTAAGTTTCAGGATGCTGAATATAATTTTTTTTTTCTCTCCACTTTGTTCCCTCTTTACCCTGTAAATAGCTTGTTTGGAAAATTGAGTAGTACCCATTTGTACTATCAGTTTTCTGTGAGAAAAAATTCTTGTAATGAAAAATAGAATATTGATCTGGATAACATCCCTATACATAAAACATTCTCTGATGTCTCTTCTGTATTTCCAGTCTATCCCTTACAGGCAAGATGACACTTCTTCCCTTTACTTAAGAATAAATAATAATTTTAAAAAGCACTCTTTCCCCACATACACACTCTCACAAGTGATTGACTGTATTTGTTTAGATCAGTTGCACTGTCTTGGGGAAGCTAGAGGGAAAATTGGAAATGCATCTACTGTATCTCTTGTGTAAATTAGTTTTCTGATAGTTTTGATAGAAGATAATTGCTTAAACATGACAGTTAATTTGTGTTGTGTTCCAGTGTAGAAGCTTCAGAAAAAGTGTGTTACAGCATGTACAGCTGACTTTACTTTAAATTTTCTTGACTTCATACCAGAGGCATTTTTATCTCTGCTAGAAGTACTGTATATATTTTTTTGCAGTATGCTAATAGAGCAATCTGTGCAAGGAATAGAATCTTGGTTTTGATCTTACTTTAGAAGTTACTGGCAATGACCATGTCTTTGCTATAAAATATTACAAAATTGGAAAAATGTAATATTTAATGCCTGACCCTCGGTTCATAGGGTCTATAATTGAAATCTGGTTGAAATCAGTTTTTCCAAGCAATGAAAAATACACTTAAATCTAATTTTTATCAATAGTTTATAGGAAGGTTAGGTTAAAAGGCTTATTTTTAACACCTCTTTACTGAATTTATTTATTTGGTATAGTACATGGGTAATTAGAAAAAAATAAAATTTTACTTCATAATGAAGCCCCTAGTGTTCTAACCTGGGATAATGAACAGGCATTGGCTTTCGATGAAATAGTGAGTGAATGATCATATTGACAGTTCTGGCTATAAAAGAAGAAATCCAGGTGTTCACTATTAGTCTGTCCAAATCAGTTCTCAAGTTCCGGTGTCTGACGTAAATTGAAGTGAAGCAATTTAATTGCAACATAATGCTGTGTCATTACACCTCAGTCTTAAATTGTGCTTGTACTAAAAGTCATTTGAATAAACTTGGAAATCTCCATGGAATTAATGCTGTTATTAATGAGAAAGTAATGAATCACTGTATGTTTGATCACACTATGGTGGTGCGGAAGAGATGGAACAGGAAAGAAAGTGTCTGAAGGAAACAAAACAAGCAAGACAAACAAGAACAATTATTCTGTGATATTGGTTTGTTGTAGAGGCTCTGCAACACACCCTGCCTTGGTGTGTCTTGCTGGACAAGGAATGCTAGTGGCATTTCATAACAGCAAAAATCTGAGAGGATGATAATGTAGTCATTTCACAGAAATGCTGATGACCAGACACTGACATACAGGGAACACTTTCACTGCTGCTTTGTTATGAGAAACATAGCCAGCCTTAATGGTTCTAAAGGCCTGAAGCAATTGCATAAAGCACAAGTGTAAGGAGAAGTGTTAGGCTTGAGAAAGCACTGATAATTTATGCCTCTTCTTTAACATTCGTCAGTTTGGGTTTCTGATTTACACCGTTGTCCGTAACGCAGCCAGTGACTGTGATGGGGCCGGCTGTGCTGCTTAACCCGGCTTGGGTTCCTGGCAGTGCAGGGCTCCTGGTAGCCCATCATCCTGGGGTGAGCCTGCTGCCTCTTCCTTCTCTCCCCTGCCCACAGTGAGCACACAGGCAGCAGGACACACTGAGAAAGAGCAGAACACTTTGGCATTTGGAGAATAAGCATTACTTACCCTTGCTGTGCATATCTTCAAATTGCTGCACTTGTGAACAAAAGCCTCAGTACTGGATATAATGGTATTTTATTACATCATAAAAAGTGAGTTTAATCTTGATTTGTTTGCTGCTGTGGCAGAGTTACTGAAGCACCACCTCTGCTTCTTTTGCTGAAGAAATTTATTCTCTTGTAGGTTTTGGTTTCTGGCCTGAATACTCTGTGCAAATGTCAGAGTGGTGCTGTATATTAAAATACATCATTATTCCTCTTGGTACCACAGCATGATAAGTATGAAGTAAAAGATTTTTAAAGGTGCACATACATCTTCCCAAGAGACAGATTTTTGCAAATCTGTCTCCATTTACTCTCATTAGTATTAAATCAGTACAATTGATAACAAATGTCAGACTGTAATGTTTCTGGTGAAGCAGACCATCTGCCTGTTTTGTAATATGAACATTTATGCTTACAATCAGTATACTTCAACAACTGGGCTGGAAATGCCAGGTAGTAATGTCTGTTACTTGAGGTCTCTGAATGCATTATGTATATTAGAACCATAATTAGTTCCATGCTTTCTGGCAAATGTAGTTATTAAAGTAGATTTCTTTCTGTGGATTGCTTGCCTCCCTTGAAAGTACCATCCTTCTCTTAGCCTCTGTTTTATTTCTCTGTGATTGATTGTTTCTTACGTATTTATTTCTCAAGCTAGTTTTCTCTCTTGGATTAACTGGAATTTTTGAAGGCTGACTACCAACTAAAATAATGTAGTGATATTCAAACACAATTATCTTGCAATTAACTTACCACTTCATTTTGATGGAAAGTTTTTGATTAAAAACAAACAGTAAACAAATTAAAAGTACAAATATCTATGAAATTCCTCAATTAAAGCTTTTATTACTGAAGAATAGCTTGCTTTTCCTCTGCAGGGGGCAATGGAAAGTGAAAGATGACTTATATTTCAGATGACTGTTCAATTGTCTTTCCCATGTGGATGCAGGTGCTTTTATTGGGATGGATGGATGGGTGATAAGTCTTCAGTCTCTTTGGTTTTCTGTAAATCTGATTTCTTTATGTCAGCAGTTGACATCCATGTTTGTAGTCAGACATTCACAGTTCTTGGCTCACATTGCCACTCTGTATGCTGTGCCTTGGGAGAGTGGAGCCACCATGTTAAGGAGAGCTGGGCTGAGAATGTTCCTGTGTGCTTTGGTGGGTCCTGCAGCATGGATGGCACAGTGCAGCCACAGAAACTGCTGTGGAGGAAGCCAGAAGGGCTTTAGCACCAGGTCATTATGGTCTCAAGCTGCCCAGAAAACAGGGAATGCCCATCTGGACAGCCCATTTAATTAGTAGCATGGCTTTGTGAAAATCACTGGCACAGATGAAGAGAACGTGGGAGAGGGATACTTCTGCTGTTCCTATTTTTTTCTCAAGCCTCTTTCCTGGAAGAAGAGAGTCTTTCTTTGATGTCTTTGACTGAGGAATCTGTTGAGATTCTGATACAAAATAGGGAGACTAGGGTTGTTTTTTTGTGAGATAAGCATTGCTTTTTCAGGAAGGAAACTGGAGAATTGTGGTATGTTAATAGCAAAGCTCTATATGTTATGCAGACATTTTTTCAGCAAGAAACACTGTAAATAAAATCAGTGAAAAGATGTTAGATGCATTCCTTATTCTCTTTTACAGTAACCTTTTCAATTTGAATATGAAACAGTTGTTAACGTTGTACACTTATAACAGATAGAGAAGATTTGCTGAATTATTGCTAGTGATACATAAACTGATCCCTGTATTTACTAAATTTCTTTCTCCATTGTGATTTGAGAATGAAAGATAATTGAGTTATTCTTTCATTTTTCAAGATTGGCTGACTTGAATATTTGATAATAAGAAACTTGGGTTTTATTTGTCATTGTGCTGCTGGTTTTCAAACACTGGCAAAGCTACTTTCCTACTTGTGGCATATGATGCAATCTGTGTTTTTAACAAACTTTTCCCATTTTGCTGGTTTATTCAGTGTTTTCAGAGCAACATGTTCCATTCCCAGCTTTCATGTTTGGCTTGGAAACCTACACTGTTTAAAACTTGAAAATGAGCAATATTAATTCATTCATCTTGGTTTTTTTTAATCTACATTGTTAATCTTTAATTATAAGATTATTCTTAGAGTATTATGTCTGAGTAGTTACATATGTAACTTGCAGGTACATATATAGAATATGTTCTTGAACATTTATTTATATGTTAGGTTTTTGCATAAGTACTTAGCATGTGTTTGTCTTTATCAGTTGAGGCAGGATTAAAAATCTGTCCTGTAAAATACAAATATCTGTATTCTGTAACATATTTGTATTTCTGATTTATCCACTGAGTCTTGGTCTGACTAGACAGCAGAGATGTCTTGTGTACTGAACATTAACAATTTTTAGATGCTCCAAACCATCAAGATTTTTATGCAGAGGAGTTCAGACAGTGAGAAAAATCAATTGAACAAAAACTTTGCTTGAGATTACTGTAGTAATTGATGCCATGATTCTAAGCAGAAGGTCTGGTAATGTGTATATGGAGTTGCAATCCTACAATAAAATCAGAGCCTGCATGTTCTGCCAAGGTTCTTAGTAAGTAAATATTCTGCAGAATCTGTCACTTCATGTTGAAGAAAGTAAAAGGCAGCAGCCATGCAAAATTACAGCAGGTTTTAAAGCTATAGAACTTCTTCAATGAAATTAAAATATTTTAAGTGACAACATATACGCTTATCCTTATAGTAATATTAGGGTATTGTGTTTTTCTGTGTTCTGTGTAATGATGTGCATATGATGCATCATTGTGATTTAAAACATTTAAATCTTCATTTATTTTTTTATCTTCTTTGTTGTTTTCTTTTTCAATTGTTATTTTAGTTCTCCTGATCTCAGTAATAAAAGGCAGTTTCTAGTGTTCTGTTTTGTTGTGAGTTTTTTGGAAGGCAAAGCTTTGGCAAAAAGATGAAGGAGTTTACAGGTGTGCTTGTTAAGATGGCCTCTTAACTGCTTAATTCAGGTAAGAACTGCAAGACTGGAGAGACTTCTCCCATTTTCACCTCTAACCTGTGTGTAGGACATACCAAGCAAACATAGGCCATAAATGGATGTCACGAGTCTGTTTTCCAGGCAGTAAAGCATCCCCTAATATTCAACCAATATCTACACAGTAAAAAAAAAAACAACAAAAAACAAACAAACAAAAAACCCCAAAATTATTTTTTAACAAAAATTGCTGTTAGTTAAGGCTTCTTTCTTAACAAAACAGGTACTATTTTCTTACTGTTTTAAGCAGATTTGAGTAAGTTGGTAGTCATTCCATTTTCTCATAAACCGTTTTTTATTATTATGAGATTATATTGTATGTAATAATTAATTTTGAAGTGTTTCCTGTGATTACAGCTCAGATGGTATGCATATTCTATCAAATCTTTAGTTTCAGAGAAGCAAGGGGATGATCTAGAAACTGTTCGGCCTCTGAGAAGAACCCTAGGCATAGAGTGAGTTGCTAGTTAGTCAGACACTTATCAAGTCTTTCAGTTTATTCCTGAAATGTGCAGCACCATTTGGAGCTGATATGTGCTGACAAGTGATATTCTTGTCTTGTCATTTTTATCTAGTTAGGTAATGCAAATAAATGGGTAAATATACCCAGGACCTGGAGTGAGGTACTAGTTTGCCTGCTGCTTTGCTTTCTAAGAGTTGGCTTAGATTGCTCACTTAATAAAAGTTTTAGATGTCATGTCTCTAGAAGGCCTAATATAAAATTCCTCCAGCTAAGGAATATTTTTATCATCAACTTTTTGGTAGTAAAAAGATAGTCAGTGTTAGACTTCACTCATAGTCTTTTCCATAATAGTTGTTAAGAAATTACGTTTGAGATTGACCTAGCTCAGGATAATGATGACTGCTGGGAGAGAATATGTGCAGTTTCTGTGCAGGTATTATTTCTTCCATTTTTCTCCTCCTTATATAACTGCTGTATTTCTACAAATCTCTCATCCAACTCCCTGCCCTATCCTTTTCTTGTTGACATTTTTTCTACACATCTCTTAAAAAATAAAAGGTGTGTATTTGTTCATTTCTTATGTGACAAGACCCTTTCTCTCTCCGGTCATTCTCACAGGAGTCACTTTCTGGCCATTTGCTCTTACTTATACACAGGGTCTAAACTATGCTGCTGAGTGACAATTCTGTGCTTGTGATTTTCAGCTGTACATATTCCTTGACACCTTTAATGACTCTTCTCTTTGCCTGCTTTTTCTGACTTTCCCTCTAAATACTTCGCATGAATGTGTTTCTCCTGGGGACAAATCAACTGTTCTTGTATAGTTGCTGTTTAGACTTTCCATGAATAACCTTGGTAGTGTGTTTGATCCTGAAGTTCTGAACTGATACTTTTACTCTACCTGGAAATGTAATTTACTATATATAACGTTGGCACTTTTTTTAGTACCCTCCCTGTGGTCTGAACTTCCTGTCTTGACAGTTTCATTTCTCTTCATCCCTTCTTTGTCTCTATATTTGCATTGTATGAAAGAAGCATTCATTCTTTTTCTGACTGTTCTATAACTTGGCTGGCTTCCAATTAATTTCAGGGATCAATATGAAACCATTCTCTCTTACTCATAATCTGAATATGCTATCTTGTATATTTTA
Source organism: Poecile atricapillus (assembly GCF_030490865.1). Taxonomy (NCBI): domain Eukaryota; kingdom Metazoa; phylum Chordata; class Aves; order Passeriformes; family Paridae; genus Poecile; species Poecile atricapillus. The sequence goes on from NC_081252.1 coordinate 43,523,738, forward strand.
CTTTCAGTTTTCTCATTTTAGCACATCATGAGTCAGTGAATGAGTTACATGAGTCAAGTGAATTTTAATAGCTTTTATGTCGTACATATTGCTTAAAAATATTTCTTTAGGCTGTTTTCTTGCAGCTACTCTATCATCTTATTTGGGTGAATAATTTTCTTAAAACTTAATTTTGAAGTTGCTTGTGGTTGTTCTCATTTGTTAGATTTTAAAGTGTAAGTACATGTGCTGTGATTCATACGTGACATTTCATACAGTCCTTCAGCGTTTGGCTCTTGCAGTAGGGTGGGAGCTGCCAGTTTGCACCACAAGCAAAGTACAAGAGACAAGGGAGCAACTCCTGAGCTGTGGTGCTGTGATACCTATAGCTGAGCTGAGCAGCAACAACAGCTCTAGCTCTGAATACCTATATTGACACTGTATCAGCTGTCACATCTGTAGAGCTGATATAATGTTCCTACCATCAAATTCCAACCAAAAAAAGTGTGGGGATTTTTTCAAGTGTCAAGGGTTGAGGCATTTCGGAGATTGTTGAATACAGGCAACTGGTTCATTAACGTGTTGTTGTTAGCTACAGCTGCAGAACTTAAAAAGAGGTGATCAGTTATGCGAAGGTCAGAGCCTATTTGGAAGCTTGTGTTTGTTTCAGTCAAAATGTTTTAGCTTCAAATATGAACTAAGGAAAACCGGTTCCTTCCAAAATGGTGTTTACATGTCATGACAAATTCACTTAGACGTCACTGACTGCCCAGAGAATAGCTCTGAAAGCTATTACGTTTTGAAGTTAATTCTGTCTAAACCTTTACTAAGTGTTAGCAAATTTTCAAGTACAAGTGACAAATTTTATTCAGAAGCCTTTGAGAGACATTAAAGTCTCTTACTTTGTTTGAAAGTTTAAAATTTTCATTTTTGTTAGAACATTTTTCCACTTTAATGTTTTCTCTATCATATACAGTATTTCAATATTTTATGAGTATGCAGAGATCTGGATGGGTTTTTTCAGAGATGATTTAGTATCTCAGTAGTCACAGTGCAGGCAGGTAATTATTAGAAGTTATTGTTGGGATTAGTCTTCTAATTTGCAAAATGAATGTTCTTTAAAACAGAAAAGTAGTTTAAGCATCCTTAACATAGACCCTGCATGGCTCTGACAGTACTTTCTTTATTATTTAGATATAAAGGCAAGAGCAATAGGTTATTCTTAAGAGCTGTCTGGGAATAGAAGTTAGGGGTCAAAAATTCCTGTCATAATAAGAGTATGAAATTGTGATATCTCTATCAGTGTAGGCATACCGTTATTATTTTCACTAAGCTTACCTGAAGAGTGACTTACTTTGAAATAAAATGTTAGGTTTAATATATGACTACTAAGTGAGTTTGTATTGTAATCTGGAATATTGGCTTATGCTGACTTCACATTTTGGGGTAAAGGGGAAAAAGTAATTAATTTTATTCTGTTATTACTATTGGTCTAGATTGGGATATTCTACATGTGAATACTGGCCTAGAGGAAGCTGAACTGGCCTAATGGTTAGCTGAACCTCCCTTATTCTTTTCTGGAAATTGATTACTCTTGATCAGTGACAGCCCTTTTTTGTTTCTGAATTAGGGGTTTTTTTCCTCCCTTTTGTTGGACTTCTGGCTCGTTCATGTTCTTTTCTCACCTTATTCTTCCTTCTTGCTGTTTCCCTAAGACAGGTGTTCTGACAGTCAAGGTAGCTCATCATGCACATCAAAGTAGCCCCTCTCACTGTGGGATTTGATACAGTGGTGGGTGCTCAGCTTCCCAGGCTTCTTGCATTGCTCCTACCCAGTGTCTGCTCTGTCCTTGGGAACACATTCTCCCTCCTTCTGGTTTGTAGGTGGCACATTGTAGGTGGCAGCGTTGCAAATTTGCTCCTTGCCATCACTTTGTCATCAATAGTGTGAGCAGCATCTCAGCTCTAGAGAAGCTGTTGTTGTCCTTCACTTTCTACTCCACGGACGAGAGCTTTCCCCACAGCCAGCAGCTGCGTGTTGTGTGTGTTTCCATCTGCTGGAAGATGCCGTCGCAGGCGGGATCACTGGGGAATCTTCGGCAGCTGCGCTTGGAGCAATGCTCTGGCTTTGGCAGGTGTTACTTGGAGCGTTCTTGGCTAAAGACACCTCAATATTTTTCACATCCACAAAGTTAAAGGTGCTAAATGACTGTGACATGCTGCTGGTGGCTGATGTGTGGCTGGCATCCACACCTGGGCATCTGGGATCTGTAAGTATGCCAGAGGAATAAACCTTCTCTGGACAAAAGGATGTCGGCAATCTTAGTGTTCTTGCTGCCTTCTTGTGACCAGGATCAATGACTACCAAACACTTTGTGTTGCTATTGATTACTAGATTTACAAAAAAAATACATATTTTCCTGGAAGGCATAAAACTTTTTTTAAAAGGAAAGGCTCTTGGATGGTATTTGTATTTCAGTTATGCTATTAGATATCTATAAGCAGTTTTAGTTTTTCTTTGAAAAAGTCTTTAAAAGTCTTCATGCAAGAGACCCACACAGACTTCTCAGCAAGCTTCATATGGACTATAAATGTAGAAGTATTTCTAGTATGTAATATTTCTAGCATATTTATTAACAAAGAACAGCAAAATACTTTTATTAAAGTAATCATTAAGCTTGGGGAAATTAAAAAAATAAATATGCGGTGTTTGTCACCTAGTCTGTCTAGTCATCCGTTGCCTAAAGGCTGTGGAATTCAAGTATTTTGCTAGATTGTTCATACAAAATAGACATGTCTGAGTAAGTTTCGCTTCAGACATGTGTTCTTCTGAATATTCATGAAATTAAGAAACTAGAACTGACACTTTTCATGCTGGTAAAATTCTAATTGGCCCCCAAATATAATAATTAATAATTTCAAAGGGACAGAACACATATATTTCTCTTACACCATAGACTTTTGTTTGTCCATTTCAATGGCATTTCTCCTTGAAACATATTTAGGCAGGTCAAATGAGATAGAGCAGTCCTCTGTCCTTTGTTTATCTTGTACTGAATTTTTCTTTTAAGCTTAAAGATTTGTTTTTTAAACTCTCTCTCTGAGTTCAAGATGCACTTTGCAGAATACTGTAAAATAGTTTAAATCCAAATGCAAATAGGATTTTCTAATTACTTATTTTTTTATTTAATTTTATTTTAATGCGTGCAGTTTTTCTATTAGTAGTAAAAATAGTACAATACTGGAAAAAATAATGGAGCTAGGATAGATGTGGAGACAGAATATATCTGAGTAGAAAGATAACCTTGCTGCAAACAGACTGTTCACAGCACAGTTTTCTATCTTAGGACCAGGAGTTAATACAGTGAATTCATCAAAATATCTTAATTAGAGCTACAGTTATGATTGGCTCTTTCAAGCTAGGTATTGATAAGAATCCAGCACGTAGAAATTGAAGGTTTTTTTAATCTTACACCATTCTCAAAATTAAGATTGATTTGATCTGCCAGGAAGTGACCTTTACATATCACAACACTACTTCATCACTTGATCCTATTTCTGAGAAAAATCTACGTAGATAACACAGCTTCCATTTATTATTATCTCAGAATCAATATATTCCTTGTAAAATTCTCGGCTTTACAGAAGTTGCTGTAAATAAAAACGTTTAATATGAAAGTGATTTCTTTAGAACAATATCTGTGAACATAAGATTTGATAAATATTTGAAGCAAAAAATTAGATTTGAAGAGTCAGCTATTATGAAGAGGTTACAAGCAGTAGATTTTACTTTGGAAGTGTGGGGATGGAAATATTTTTTCAGTGGATACCTATTTTTATTCTGTATGTCTCAAATAATGAGCAATACACAACTGTAAAAAACAGCAACGTTGTGTGTTAGGTAAATATGCTTTAAAGCTAAACAAAATACTTTCTGCAGGTGAATAGTCTTCATTTACCTATAGGTTTTCAAATTTTCTTCAGTTATATTCTAGTCTTCATTAATTTTCCTGACTTTATACAGAAAAGTTAGTGGTTTGTGACTATTATGAACAATTTTAATGGAATATTTAACCGTGTTCACTCTTTTATATGTTCTGGTGTGTAAGGAACCAAACTATATAACTTGTCCACCCCCAAAAGAGACCTTTCCCTGAGCTGTGCCATTTTCTTCACTCCTCACACCAGCTCTGGTATTCAGCATGGGGAAACTCTTCCGCTCAGTGACCCACTGTGAGTTGAGGAGCTTGCAAAAAATATATTTATAATCTCCTTACAAAAAGGTCAAAGTTAAGAAATTTTCCATTTTCAACTGTTTTTTTCCCAACCACCTGCTTGCTACTTGCATATCTTGAAATTTTTCACAGGACAAAACCTTATTCTGAGTGAGGGTGTGAAATCAGGGGTTTTTTCCCCCCTTCATACACTGCTCCTGTCAACTCATGGAAGACAAACCCAGCAAAATCAGTCAGCTAATTTTCTCTCTCATCCTGGTGTACAGCTGCTTCATAACACACTGCAAATGTGTGGCTTGGGTAGAAAGGAAAAAGGCTACCGCATTTGGCAGTGGCCTTTTTGCAGTTTGAATTAAGAAATGCTGTAGCTTGTGCTACTTCAAAGGTGTAAGAACAAAGGTACTGGTTAGGCCAAGCATTCAGCTGGTTTGTTATTCTGCTTCCTTCTGTACTCAAATGTGAAGAGGTATGAAGAAATTGCAATTTCTTTAGTTGTAAGAGACAGTGAATAGTTACATCTTCAGTCTCAGGTTGGTGTTTTCTCAGCATAACTCTGTGGGACCAATCTCCATAGAGAAAACATTCATTTGTACCCCATTTGGCTATCATTTGTCTGTTGCTTTCTCTCTGAGAATATTTCTCCCATTGCACCACACCAACTTAAATTTTTGGAGCCTATTTTGGAAGAAACTTTATCAAATGTCTTTGTCATGTTAATTTTACTTCTATAAGAAAATGTTCTAGAAATTTGACAAATCTAGAAGAGAGAGAACTGTAAAAATGTGTCAAATCAGAAGTTTGAGTATTCTCCACTGTATCAACAGAGTATTATATGTATTTCTTGTGTGTATGTATGGATGAACAGTACTTTTACCATTTTTTGACAACTACTGCTACTTTTAAAAATCTGAATTTGATCATTGTAATTCAAGGATCTACAGAGCTACTTTGGAGTCTAAGATCTGAACATCTTGTCTCCAGGGCAGCTGTCTGGCAGAAGTCTCCAGAACATTATTCTCAAGTATTATCAAATTTTTGAGTCAATGGAAAAAAAATAAAAATCCTTCCACGGGATGAATTCAGATTTACCCATTAGTTGATCATTTTGCTTGTGCATTATTGTATTTACATACTTATGACTTCCTAATATTCTCAAATAGTTTTCAGTTTGGAAGGGTTAGAAGATAATTAGGCATGAAAAAAATTCCTGTGCCTCCTTTCAATTATGTTATTGTTCCTTTTTGTGAGGTTTGGTTTTTTTTTTAAGGAATGTTGTTGTAAGGACGAAGTAGATTTTCCTAAGGTAATATTATTATCTTAGAAGGTCTTCCAAGATAAACATTGTAAAATATTTGTTGTTTTGCTGATCAAAAGATTCTGAATGAAGGAAGAAAGTTGTAAATTTTTCCAATTACCCAGAATACTCAGGACCAGGTGACTGGTCTGGTCTTCAACTTTATTTTCAAGAAGCTGATAGAAAACCTTAAAAGTCACCTTTTCTCCCTGCAAGATGAGACATGGTAGCTATAACCCATGGTGTTAATCTTCTCAGAATATGATCAAAATGGGTTCATTCAGATCATTTGCCTTGAAGAGAAAGGGAAGTTTGGAGATCACTAATGAGAAAGCATACATTTTTGTAAACTGAACAAGCTTTATGTAGCAAGTAGTGAGGGATACTGAACTCAGCAACCCTTAAACAAAAGCCACCTTCTTAACAAATCCATTGGGTTCTGCATCTGTAATGTATGCCTGAAATCTTTGTGCTCTTTACCTGAGTTAAATTCAGTAGTTAGTAGTGAAACCTGGAGAATACATGGAGTGAGAAGAGCTGTAGGAAGAGAGAGTGCTGGCAGCCCCTTTTCTGTGAGCTTGGCTCTGGGGCTTCTGGCTTCTAGCAAACCTTGACCTATGCTTTCCTTGACCTTGCTGTGGAGGAAAGGGGGGAAACTCTGCTTCCTCCAGCTTCTGCTGCAAGAAAAATCAGTGAAGACGGTATATAAATTGGTAAAGATTCCAAGACTGGAAGAGAAGGGTTTTTTTGGCACATAAAGGTAAATGTTTATATATTTAAATAGTTTACATTTCCCAAGACAGTTCTTCAAGTCATATTTTACACATTGCATCTTTTAGTGAATGGTGTGATTTGTGATTGTTCTCTCTGTTTGAAACATGGGTCTCAGCGCATTACACACCAATGGAACTTCACTGACAAGTATTTTTTACACTAAATAAGCTTGCTATTATGTGTTCTTTATGCAGTTTATAATAGATCTTTTGAAAATTAAAAATTTGCAATAAATCCTAATCTTTGCTGTCTACAAAGTTTGTTTTGTTGTCATGAAGAAGTACGTTTGGAAAACTCTTGAGAAGCACCTTAGGAACCTGAGCAGCTAGGGGGGGTTCAACATTTTCCTACAATTCTGTTCAAGAATTTTTTTGTAAACAACACATAGTTGCATGTGGATTGTAAATTATTATGGGAGACAATTATGAAAGAAACAGCTTTGGTAATTATAGATCCCGCAGAGTATGTTTCAAACAGGGTGTTTTTTAAATAATCACAAATTCTGAGATCCTGACTAATCACTCTAAGGTGAGTTGTCAAAGCTTACTTAAAATTGGGATACTGGACTGTAAATCATTCAACAAGAAAAACAAATTTTTCACAGTGATAGCCTGACTCACACATGTGTGACCTTGAGAAATGTATGTGTAATTTTGTTCCAGACATTAGACCCTTCAAAGTAGTAAGATTAAGTATATATGTAAGTGGTAGTGGGTTTAGTGGTGTATGGCTGTGTACACACTCCAAAAAATACATTTGTTATCATTTTTGTCATCTAATGCTTGTTTTCCTCTGACTCTGGACTATAGTGCCCTCTTCCTCCTTACTTTGCCCGCCAATAAAAACTAATGAACAGTGTTTTCTACTGCTACCAGTAATGTTTAATGATCTTAGAGGCGAGCAATTAATTTGTGGAAATTCTTCTGGTTTTTAGCACACAATTCACAGTATGAACATATTAGGAGGAGGCAATGGGAATCTCATCAGTAACAAATACAAATATATTTTTAAGACTTTATATTGCTAATACATTCACAGAGCTTACAAACTTTAAAGTTGGTGACAATAGAAATCTTTCATGTAGGTATTTTCCGTCATTCATCTCTGTTTTCATGTTACTTCTACACTTAGGAATGAACCTTAAACTGATATGTTTTAATTGGTTTGATTTGTTACAGACAGTTGTGTATATATTTCCTAGATGTTTCTTGGACTCAGGCAATAACTTAAATACAAAAATGTAAAAAATGTATCAGAATTGATAGTCTTACATTAATAACTCTGTTGTATGCTCTGGCTGTGTTTTAACAACAATTTAGAAATATTTGATTGATTTTTATTTTTTTTCTTAGTATAATTTGCATTGATACTTGTGCGGCATATAACACGATGAATGTATTGTACATGGCAGTCATTATACCAGTTGGTATTTCTTGTTTACAGCTGAAGATAAATCCTTAGCTCTCCATTTTTGTTTGCCTTCCTTTTCAATATGGTATGCCTTGAATATTACTGCTGGTAATCAATTCAGAAAAAAAAAATAAAATCCATGTTCCTAAGCACTACTTATCTGTGTTCATCACAGATCACAGCAGCCCAGAGGACAGGGCTCTGAACTGGACAGGTAAACCTAATGGTATAAATTAATTTGAATTAACTGCCTCTTTTGCTCTGCTGCTCTGGTTTCTTTCACTCTTCACCAGCAGATGTGTAAGGAACCCAAACTTTTGACTTCCTTTCCAACATGGAAAATCACCAGCAATTTTACAGAGCATAGTGATGTTATTGGTTGATACTGCCTTGAGACAAAACACTGGAATAAGGGAGTTATTTCAATTTCTTAGCTAAAAATCTTAATGTAAATAGGAGTTACTCTGCCTAATGATGAGTTGAATATAGTCTATATTGAGCTCTATATCATGCTCTTTTTGTCTCTTGTTCATAAAAGCTAAATAGCTGCAATAATTTGCTGAATGTGTGGTATAAATTTCTACATATATCTTCTGTATGCTGGTCACCTTACTCTGTTGTGGCCTTTGGGGAAGTATTTTGTCCTGAAGAGTCAAGCTGGCTTCTAAGGCTGCTGAAGTGTGTTGAAGATGAGAAGCAATAGCCTCAAGTTTTAAGCTGTGCTGAGCAGAGGCAGTGTTTAGATTGGTTATTTGGACAAATTTTTTCATCAAAAGGGTTGTCAAGAACTGGAAGAAGCTGCTCAGGGAAGTGGTTGAGTCAGCATCCCTGGTGGTATTTAAAAGAATGCATATGTGGCACTTGGGGACACGTTTTTATTGTGGACTTGACAGTACCTTAACTGTTGGACTCAATGATCTTAGAGGTTTTCTGCAACCTGAATGACTCCATGATTCTGTAGATCATGTGGCTAAGGAGAGCCTGCAGCTGCCTTTCATGATCAGCTGTTCATCTGATTCCCCTTTGCAAGTGCAGTAGCTGCTCTGTTAATCAGTAGAATAGCAGCCTAACAATCCCCAGTATTCTCTCTGTATGTGGGATGTTCAGGCAGGATGCCTGTCTGAAGGAAAAAAAATCCTTCTCTTAAAATTGCTGTATCATTTAGAATAAATAGATATGTAAATGCTACCAAGAGAACAAAACAGGTATTTGAATTGCTCTCTTTAGCAGACAAAAAAGAATATCTTGTTTTCCTCCTGTGCAAAGGAGCTTGCATGTTGATTAGAATCTTTTAGTACCTGTCATAATCCAAAACTTCACGTGGTAGTATTGTAATTTTTTTTGAGAGATGCGGAGATGGCCGTAAAAATGATCAAGAATTGCTTTACGACTGTCTGGATTACTCAGTTTTGCACAGGATGTTTGCAGTGGGAGATAGCAGACAGGCAGCATTTTTAAGGTGGGAAGTTTATAACCATTTTTGACTCTTTGGCATGCTTGTGATAGTCTCAATAGACTTGAGATAGGGAGCTTTTAAATTTGAAACAGAGGCTTTGTCTTGCTGTCAGAATGACAAATACCTGTTTGTGGTATTTTCTCTCAAGAAAGCATTAAAACAAAATTTATAAGTAAGTTCAAACACAGGGGAGTTTGTTTGCTTTTTTGTTTGTTGTTGTTTTTAAATTTTTTTTTTAATTTATAATTTTTAGCCTTGTTTGGGGAGGTGGTTCTGAGAGAAGGACACTTGGGACAAAGGTTGCTTTCCTCAGAGTAGAGTGCTGCTCTTCTTTCTGCTGAAGCCTGAGAGAGGAGTTCATTGATCAAGACATTGAAAAATCCTTCAGCAAAACCGGGAGACCAAATTTGACATTGGGATGTATCTAAAGTTATTTGGTGAGGAAGAAGGAAACGGGGGAAAGATGCCAGGTAACAAACCATGACCTGCTAGACCTTATTTGAACACTAAGGATTTATGGAGTGGGTTAGTTTTTTGTTTGTTGGGGTTTTTTATAGATTTTACCTTTTATTTAAGGAATGTCATAACCTTTCCTTTGCATTTAGGTGGTCATCTTCCTTGACAATTGGGTTGATTTCAGCCAAAGGAAGAAGAGAATGAAAGAGATGGGTAAAAAATATTTAGGGTCAAAGGATACTGTAGCATTTCTCATGGTTAAATACAAAGTTGTGGGTCAGTGCATGTGGATGCATTCAGTACAATGTCTGAGTTTTAACTCATCTTCTTTGAAAGATGAAATATTCACTATAACAAAAATGCTTTGCTTATGTACTTAAAGTAAGCTTGCTTGGGAAAATAAAAGGTTTATTTATGTGAAGGGAGGAGAAGTTTCAAGTAAACAGTGATTAATCCCTTAAATACTACGTTGCATGAGTCTGTCTTGCTCAGACAGATACTGTTTTCAAGTAAAACTGCATGTTGTATGTGTATATTGACAGCCTTCCATGTCCTTGTTAATCACAAGATTAAAAAGGAAGTCGAACTGAATTTAAAGGTGTTTCAAAAAAGGCTTGGAGCAGTGTGTTTTCAATCATTAGTCTTTGGGAAACAGGTGATCATACTGCTCATGTTTTTGTTTAAGAAATGTTTATCAAGTACCACTGCTTCTGTGCATCAGTACCAGATTGCCTGGTTACAATACATTTGCTGGCATCTGTCTATTTTAAATTTGACATTAGGCCCACTGTACAAGGAGTATCTGAAGGAGCCACTGCAAACATGAGTGCTGCTAGTGTGTGTATAACTGCAGAAACTTGTCTGTCCTTTGTGCTCCTATTATTTCTGGAGTCTAAGCTAAACAGACTAACTGCTGCTAAGAAGCTGTCAGGGGATGCATGTCAAACACTAGGTGTATCATGCGATCAGACCAGTGCTGGGATACATAAGTCAGTGGTTGGAAGAGGGAAAAAAGTGGCCTTTTTCTCTCAACATTGTCTTTACACTGAATGGAACAGATGAGTTTCTGAATTATTCACAGTACTGGAAGCTTATAATCGTTAGCAACGGTGGCAGCAGCAGACTATCAAGACGGGGTTGAGTATTTTGTTAAAATGCCTTATTCTGAAGCTCATCAAAGGATTCATTTCACAAAACAGTCTCTGGGAATTTGGGTATTTAAGATCTGTGGGAGAAACAGCATTTTCTTCAAAAGAATCGAGAAAGAGAATATTTTCTTCTGAATTTTGTAAGGATCAGTGTTGAAATAAAGGTTAATATTAATCACAGCTCTTACGCAGTAATGGAACAAAGAACGTCAGTGAAAAGGGTTTGCTGTTTCAGTGAGTAATCCCAATGAGTTGATTAGTATTAGTAATAAAGCAGGCCTTTGACCCATAATGTAATTACTAGATATACAAATTACCCATTTATCTAAACAAATGAATTAATATCCATAATAGCAAAATGAACTTGAAACAAAGATAGTAAGATTGTCTTGGTTATAACTGATACGCAGTGGAAGGTAATGCTTTTCTTGATGTTATGAATAGCTTTGCCTACCTAAAATGCAGCCTGTTTATAGTTTCCTCAAAATTGGTAGCTTCTAATGATACAGTCTTTAAAATTCTTTTGTTTTAACGGGTCAAATTTAGTAACATATTCTCTAAAGTTTCTTCTCCTTTTTGAATTCTGTAATATTGATGCTTATCTGAAAAATATAAAACTGGAAAGTAGGAACTTGGATGCAGTGTGTAATTATTATGCCATGATTTAGCATGTCATTAGTGTCCTGTTACACATCTCTCATCAGTCAGATGCTATTGCCCAAATGAGAGCTTGTGTGGCTGCATCCATTCTCACTGTTACTCTCTACTGCAAGATACTAAAGACAAAGGTTTTGCATATGGAAAAAGTAGGGGAAAAGCAGTGCAAAGGGACCGGAAAGTTAATGTCTGCACTTCTCAGGAAGCCAAATTTTTAAAAATCTTCAAAAGCTTTTACAGTTCTCTTTGCTTTTAAAAACTGTTCCTTGCAGATGTGAAAGTGTGCTTTGTAGATTCATTCTGAATCTTCTTAACTTGAAAGGCACATGCTATAGATAATGAACTGAGACTTTCCTAGTGATCCAGTTAATATTTTAACATTGTTACATTCCATAGAATGTATAAAAACATATAAGTATCTATAATAATACACTTAAGAGTGTTAAACAGAACTTCCAAGTGCCTGCCATTTTTGTTCCTCTGGGTCGTGAGGGTGGAAATAAAATGGCAGGTGGGGAGGTGATTCCATGAAGTCACCGGCATTGTGTGCCTTTCACTGCAGAGAGCACGGTGTTCACAGTGGGTCTGGCATCTTGATGTTTTTATAGACTTTTTTGTAGCCTGCTTTATTTGCATCAGGCCCCAGTCTGGGTTTTAAGGTTTGCTTCAAAGCCTTCCCCAGCCTCAGGTGACAGAAAGGGCTCTTCCTGTTACCCAGTGACTATTTCTACAGGGTGGCAGACGTTCCCTCTGTGTTTTTGGGGTCAGGCCAGGCAATAATGGCTCAAGCACCTGGCAACTGTTAAAACCAGACAGGTGAAGACGAGCCCAGACAGCTCTTGAGACCTTGTGCTGTCCAGTCAGTGCAAAGCCTCTGGCCTTTCACCAGCATTGACAAGAATCCTATTTATTATGCTACTTCATATATAGAAATAAAATTAGATTAAAGCTTTCTGAAATCATGAGCATCTGTCTTGTATTTTCTGTCTGAGAGAACTGTGTCGGTCAACACTACCAAATGCACTCAAAACAGACTGACTGAAGTCATTGTTGTAGCTCAGAAACTTAATAAAATCTGGCTAAAAAGGTCCTTTTTTTAATGCTAAAGCAAAGAAGATACAATAAGCTAATGCTGTACTGCCCATTTTCTCCAAACCCTATCAGATCCTTCCTTGTTGCTCCCCCAGCCTCAGAACCACTCTGTGTGCTGCACCACGACCCAGCTTCAGCAGGAGAGGGGTGAGATTATCCATGGGGGGCTCAGGCCCATTAGGCTGCAGAGTGCTAGGATCCAGGGCTGGTCATTTTGGATGAGTGTTTGAATGAGAACCTTTGCAAAGGGGAGAGGAGGGAAGGGATGACTATTACAGTTACTATTGTTCCTCATTTTGCTCTTTAAAATAACAGTTTTTCTTGTTTATGCTATTTCTTTTATTTTAAATAAGTTTTTAACTGAATTTCTTTTAAGCATCTGCCAAATCCAGTTTGTTTCATCTTCAGTCCATAGGGAGAACATAGACTCCCTCAAAAGCCTCACAAGTATTTTTTTTTCCTATGGTTGCATGAAGACCCAGATTCTAGAATTTTATCACCAGGATTCTGGCAAATGGTACTTTGTGACTCTGAACTATGTCTAGTTTGATGAAGCCAACCTGCTTCATGATTTATGGATAAGGCATTCAGAAATTCAATTGAATTCAGAAATTGAGACTGGCAGACTGCTTTCTAAGGAAACTATATTGTGTCCTGTCTCAAGCATGGCACAGACTGAACTGGTCTGTGCAAGTGTTCAGGACTGATATCCTGGTGAGGTAAGGAAAGGTATTACCTCATTAGTTTCTTATACTGTAGCTGTTCCTGAATCACTGTGGCATGATCTCTAATTTCATAATTCTGCAGGACAGTGAGTGCTCTTAAATCAGAGTCATATACCATCCTGTAATGGTTTTGCTGTTCATGCCATGTTTTTGTGAAAGGTAAATAAATGCTTTAAATCGGAGATGGAAGATGCAGAGTCACAGCAATGTTTTTGACTTGCTCATAGACAGTGTTTCTCTGCAGCAGCCCCTGATAAATCTGGCACCCTTGCCAAAAGCTTCTAATTTCTGTGTTAGGTACAGAGGAACATAGCCCTGAGGGAATAACAGGTAAGGAAATACAGAACAATACATAATTATCAACATTTCAGTATTTTTAGTGATGCTGGGTTTGTTCCTATAATAAATTTTATTTTAGTTGACTAAATAGATAAAAGGAATTTTGAGGCAATTAATTTTATGTTTTTCTAGCTTCAAAGTCCAAAACCAACATAGAATTTTTCTCCTCAATGGTATTTTGCACATTTTACTAATGGCTTTGGAACCCATATTTAAAAATTTATACACATTATTTTTTTGATGGGGAGGATCTCCTGTTATTCTTCAGAGGAGATAGAAGAGAGACTACTGAAAAACTTAACTTACATAGGTATAAGAACATTCCTGGTTTGTCTCTCCAATACTCCCTGGTGGTCTTGGTTTGGTCACTTTTACCATAAGTTCGTGAAGAGACAATTTATCAGCATTTTGGTGTTTTGGAATATGAAGCTGCTGAGAGCAAAGGGGAGTTAGATTAGGTACATATATTCATTTCCCAAGCTGTCTTGACTTAGGTTAGCTACATAGTGGGTTTTGTTGTTTTAGATTTAGGAGAATACTACTAGTAATACTTTCCCCATAGCATGTCTTTCATTGGTGGTTTTATTCATATATATATAAAACAGCTATTTTTATATGTATGCATATAAATACACATTTCACTAGCTTTGTAATGTTCAATTAACCTTTTTAAGCATTATGAGCTGCAAATGGGATAAGATCTGATGGTATATGTCTAGTCATTCCACAGAGCTATAAAATGTCTCTTAACTTTCCAATCTCTTACCTTCTTTGCTGTAGTCTCCATGATATATTTCAAACTTTCTGTACAAGTCTGTCTTTCTCAGCTACAGCTGTGGTCTTTTTTCTGGGTTTTGTTTGCACTGCTTGCTGAGTGTATTTAAGAATTCTCTGATTACATATACTTCTATTCAGTTATTTGGACACCCCAAATGACAAGAAGGAATATTAAGACTTCCTTTATCTCTCCTGTTCCTCCATATGAAAGAGAAACTCTCTCAGTACCCAGCAAAGAACACCTGTTAAATCTTTTTCTTTCTAAAGGTTGCTTCTTGGAAGCCTCAATTAACTTCAACACAAAAATTGTATTGCTAACCCTACGCGGCTGCTCAGTGCAGCACTGCCAGGCAGGCTGGGTATGAATCGAAGGTGTGGAGTAGCACATTCGTTGTTCCCAGCTGAATGAGCCCTCCCCAGAAGATGAGTATGTCCAGAAATGATAGCTGAGCAGTCTGAACCCCTTCATTCACCCTGCTGGGTGTGCTCATCCTTTCACCTGGGTGCGTTAAGAGCCTATGATATTAATCAGAAAGGCTCCAGTCTCAGAGCTTATCTACATCAGTGGTTTTAAAAGTGCACTCTTCTGTCAGCATCGCTGCATCTGCACAATAGATTTTGCTAGCTTAAGCTATGACTTCTAGTAAATTCAACTCTGCTGCCAGAATTTTATAGTACAGACCAGATCTCTAAGTACTGCATTTTTAAGCATGTTCTTGAGCTGTGCAAATACAGAGACAAAACTTTGATGCCACCAAGTTCAGGTGCAGATGTAAGGGGTTTCCTTCTTTTTCTAATGCCTGCATTTCTTCAGTCCTGGACCACCCCTCAGGATCAATTCTAAAAGTTTTCAAATTCTTCTGAACATAGCTAATGTAGTTTAAGAACTTCACCTTGGATTTCCTTCCTACTTTTCTAGAGTTCTTCAGTTTAGGAGGGACATAAGCCCCTCAACTGCATTCTGTAGATCAAGACAGTTTCTAGACCCTATCTTCTCATGCATCTCATGCCCTCTTTTTATTCCCATAGAATTATCTCAAGTATTTAGACAATTCAACAAAAAGCTAATGCTTGGAAGTACCTATACTGGAACTGCTGTTATTGTCCTTAAATATAGAATAAGAAAATCACAAGTAGTTTCATTTTAAGTATAAGGCCATTAAAAAAATGGATGTTCCACTTTGTTTCATATTGAAAAGGAATTAGAAATATTTGAAACAGGATACAAATTAAACTACCTGCTCATCCACCCATGTAGTCCATATGGGCTTGTCTGAGGCATCTTGACTGTCACTGTAGGAAAGATTCTCTTCCTTCTTCTGCTTGTGCCTTCTGTATCCTGTAAATGAATGGAAGCCTCCAGTATTCCTGGCTTTGTCTTGTCTATTCCTTGTCTCTGCTCGCTAAACTTTCTTGATAAGAGATACAATTACATATTGCTTAGTTCTGGTGTGACTGAGCTATGGAGCTGCTCTACAAACTCCTATTGGATCTAAAAGGATTTGGTTGTTAATTGAGTAATATTTTCATTTTTCAGTTACAGTTAATTGTCCATGTGTTTGGAGACCAAATTTTCATTTATGTTGTTAACGATAGATATGGCCCATTCTTTAAAGGTCAACTTCAGATCTGTTGCTGACGTAAATTGTTACTTTAATTAGAAGGATTTTTAATCAATGTGTGTACTGAGAAGTTCTGAGTGTTACATGAAGTGGTAATTTAAAGGATTTAAAGAAGCAACTTCCTCCAAAAGCATAATATGAAGGTGCTCAGTAGCTCCTGTAGAAGCTTGTGCTTGTTTTGCAAAACTGGAATCATTTGGCAGTGAAGCATATTTTAAAGCTGAGACTTAGTTCTGTGGCCTGTGAGTGCAGGTGCTGTCACTGGGCTCTCCAGCAGCAGGTCAGCTTCATCTTCACAGCTGAAATTTGGCAGGATGTGGAAGCACAGCCAGGTGCCTTACAGGTAACACACACCAGGGAAAGAGGAGGGCAGCAGGAGGTAGTCCTTTGTCCTAGTTCCCCAGCTTCCTGAAGGAGGTTTTGCATTATTAAGGGTTAATTGTTCTTTAAGTAGTTATGAGAGAGGATCTTGGTTGGCAGTCAGGTAGGGTCATGCTAGAGTAGGTTGTGTGGACACTTCCAGAGAGCAATGTGGTCCTTTGAACACAATTGCTAATTACTGTGGGAAATTTTTTGTCTCACATAGGTAGCCAAAGAACTTATTTTAAAAACGCATTATTCTTTTGTTTGCCCTAATCAAAGTCTTAGTTCTGTTGAAACTGGAGACAAAATCTGGGAGGTAAGAGTGGAATGGGGTGATTACAGGACAAAAAGTTTTTGTATGACCTTTAAGGTAAGGCTAAAAATCTGATGCAATGAAAGGGATGCTTTGAAAGAGAGTTAGAACAGGGATTACAGAAAGGAAGAGATCCAGCAGGGCAAACAACCTCCAGCCTTTACTGTCTGCTGATGTTGGATTGTGCTAAAGAAGAGAGAATTAGAGGTTGTGACAAGAGGACACAGCTTGTACAGAGAGGGAAGCAGGAACCTGGGGAGTATAGAGGAACACATAACAGCTGATACCATCTGAATAGATGGGATAGTTAAATACAGTAGTAGAGATTGCTAACGTGAACATAATCAAGTTAAACAGTGCTTTTCTACATCTTATGGCGGCAATTGTAAATAATTTACACTACTGCATTAGGATTAGTAAGTGAATGTTGTGACAGTATGAATGTAGAGTCCTTGTTTCTGTAGGAATTTTTCATTATGTTTGGGAATTTTCTTGTTTGTTTCTGTGTGGTTTTGATTTGTTGCTATTTGAGAAAGTCAGAGGGGCAAGGGGATAATTTTGAAGAAAACAGAGTTCTTGAGCATTAAAACAATTGTCAGTATGCCTTAAAAATCTTACTAGTTATTCTTCATAGAGATGAGTCACTAAGTAATTCTCCAGGTTACCAGGCTGCAAGAGTATCCTCATCATAATGACATTGGGACTTAAAAATCTGGTTACCTCTCATATTGTAAAGAAAAATCTTGTGAATGTCTCGTGTTCACGTGGAATTTCAGTTTTCACTGTGAGAAGCTGTACCTGGAAACCACGGCTGATGCTGCATGTATATCCTATGTCATGCAACCACAGCAGCAGCTTCAGCAACTACACTTAGCTATACTTTTTCTTCCCTCTCCCCCGTATCCTCAATGACAGCCTTGTTACAATTTCCTCAGGTCCTCCTTTCATTTCCAGACACCTTCACAGTAATATTTTCAGCTCAGCCTTGTGACTGTATGCCCAGCTCTTGCATGTCACATGTAATATACTTCATTTCCCTTATAGTGACTTGAGAGGTGTGTTGTTTTTGAAACCTCACTACTGTCAAATTGTTTGAAATTAACTCTGAGTTGTTGAAGGGGGACTTGAATGATGGACAGCCTGTTTGGATAGTGAAGCTGACATACTGATAGCTTTGTTCTCCAAACAGAAGTGCAGAAATGACTATGCTGTGCTCCCTGCTTGGAGACTTGTAGCACCTTTGCTGCTGTTCATGGTTTGTTATATGTTGTTCTTCTCAAATTCTCCATCCCACTTACTTTAATTTCAAAAATCCCTAGATTTCTGTAGATTTGTTCCACAACAAAATAGGACTCTGTGGAAGAGCTCTGAGCATGTGCAAAAGAAGATTTGGGAGACGTGATTCAAGAAGGAATTATACTTGCATACATTAGAATACCATTTAGATAGGTTGAGTAAGAACACAGTGACGGGAAAAGAGTGTGTAAAAGATGAGAAGGGAAGGGGATGATGGCATAAAGAATGAATTTCAAGTTTAAAGGAGTAGAGGGAAGTACTTGGGCCTTTTTAATTGCTGCTGAGTAATGAATTG
Source organism: Poecile atricapillus (assembly GCF_030490865.1). Classification (NCBI taxonomy): domain Eukaryota; kingdom Metazoa; phylum Chordata; class Aves; order Passeriformes; family Paridae; genus Poecile; species Poecile atricapillus. Next base: position 43,541,968 of record NC_081252.1, read on the forward strand.
CCCAGTGCCGACTCTATGAGTTTATTACTTTGTGCTGAAGTAAATGAGCCACAAAGTTCTTCCCTTCTGAAGTTTGCTTTGTTCTCTTTCTCCACTTGTTTTTTCTTTTAAATTCTTTTCTCTTGCTAGGTTTGCTGTGTCACTTCTCTTTCCCAGTGGTGCCATAATGAGTGCTACTGAGTGCTTCTCTCTCCACTTTGTCCTGAGATTGTTTTCTTATTAATTTTTTCTTCATACTGCAGCATTTCTGCTTTGTCTTCCTTTCCCTCTGTCTTTTCATCTCATATTCTCACCCTTCTTTTTACTAAAGGAGCACACCATATTATTATACTCTTTTGATCTTCATGTTCCCTTTCTCACTTAGCTTTTTCAGCCCTTTCAGATAAAACACTTTTTATACAAATTCCCCAAATTAGAGATAGATGCTTCTGCTCAAAATCAGGGTTCATGACAGTTTGCAGGAATGGTTCCTGCAAACCATTCTCCTAAAGGAGGAACAGAAACTGTCAGTGTAACCCTGTACCGAGTTCCTCTGAAGAGTCTGTTCCAGTTGGTCCAATGTCTCAGCCCTCCCTCCTTGCAAGCTATGGGTTTTCTGCAGAGCCTGCTTGGTGACTGAATAACCAGCACAGCCCCAGGCTGCATCTGTTACCCCCAGCTTGGGGTTATTTTCTGTTTTGTCCCAAGGTTTGTAGCCTTGCTGTGGAGGGGCTTCTGGCATGCAGAAATAGCTGTAGCTCCATCTCAACTGCTGCTGTATGGTCCTCATAACCTCCCAAGAAAATGCAATCCTGAGAAGTGCTCCCTTGACTCCATCATTACATCTTTCTGCCCATGTGAGGGAAAGCATGAGGTGTTCTTTCCCTCTTTCCTTCAGCTCCCTAGGATTTCCATTTTAAGTAATGGCACCAATATTGCTCTACAAACGTCAGTCTCTGTGACTGACCAGGATGCTGCAGAGCTCTTTATCTGGCTGATTTTCCTGACTCCTATTGCAAGAAACTTCTGTACTGAACATAAAGTACATTTATTTGTTGTTTATTCTGTCTCTGATGTAGTTAAGATTTTTAGATAAACTATGTAAAGTATCTTTTATATTGACATTACATCCTGTTGTGATGGTGGATATGAGTCTTCTGTTCCCCTGACGCAGAAAAATGCAAAATAATTTTTATTTGACTAATTACACTTTTTTTTGCATGTGTGTTTTTTTAGGGTTTTTTTCTGGGATTTTTTGTTTCTTTGATTTAATTTGATTCTAAAATATAAGATTAGTTAGTGAGTTAAGGAGGTTTCTTCTAAATTTTAGTTTGTGAGCTGTCTGAAAGGCCATCTGTTTCTCACTCCCCCTTAGGAAGGCTGACTTGGGATGTATTCTCTCTAATTTCTACACTGGAAAACAGACTTTTTATATTAAGAAGTGAGTTTCTAGATATGATGACCTGAAATGTCCATGTATTAAGAGTCATCAGTTTGACTAATGGCACACCATGGCTACAGATCATCCTAAGCACCTCTTCAAAGTGTCATTTTTCCAGCTCAGTTGATTTCTGACATATCTCACTTTATCAGCCATTGGAGTGGAAATTTCATCACTCTTTTATGCTTTTTGAGTTTTTCTTAGTATTTGTTTGTAATAGGTTTTATGGGTGATTAGTTGTGCAAATTGTGAAGGTTTTTTTTGTGGACAGATGATTTTCTTAATTTTTGCATATTTACCTAAACTTTTTAATCTACTAGTTAACATGTATCAGTTTAATTTTGCTTTGTTCTTCTGCTATTAAGAGGCTGTTAAATATTATACCTAGTGCAATTTGTAACTACTGCAATATTTACATTAGTTTTACCTGGTCAACAATTACAGGTAGAAAGGAAATTATTATTAAATAAAAATAATGGCACTTGCAGACATGTATCTATCAAACAGCACTACTTAGATGCTATTTTCAGCAGCTGTTGTCAATGCTGAGAATAGGCACTGTCTTAGCTCACAGCCTGTAGAATCCTCTGCTCTTATTCAAGACAGAAGTTCAAGCCTGCTTCTTCTCCTAGAAATCTCAGGGTTCTTGTACTGCTTGTGTTTATCTAGAATCATGAAAGCAGATTTGGTCCCCATCTAAGTGTTCAGATTGTGCTTTCACCTAGGAGTCGATGTGGAAGGATCAATGATTCTTTGTAATAATGGAAATAAGAAAAACAACAATAATTCAATAGTAATATAGGTTTATGCAGCTAGGAATACTATGATTCTTTGGAATGCCTAAGTTTTTAGATTTAGATGTTGGGAGGGAAGTTTGTGATATGTAATATGTAAGTTCCTTCCCTGTCTCAGTTTTGCTGGCCTTGGGAGGGAAGAAGGGCTCTGCTCCAACAGCATGCTGCTTTCCTTGCTGCTGCTTCTCCTTGAGACTGAGGAGAAGAGATTTCCTTTGTGCTTCCTTGTATTTCAAACTCTTACTGTAGCCCTGTAACAGAGAAATGTACAAATTTTATCTTTCCATTTCTGAACATTTTTTATTCCAGCTCTGTATATATTAATGACTCTCGTTATTCTTAGAACTAATTCCAGTTTTGCTTTATATGTTTGGAGGTGTCTAAAATGGTTATAGATGTTGAAAGAGACTATAGTAGATCCATAAATCAACCCAAACAGTGACATCATTTTTTCTATACAATTATCTTGTCATTTTGGCACCAAACATGTTTTATTTCTTACCTGTTTACTATTTCATGCTTCTGTAGATCTTTAGATATCAAAGGACATAAAATACAGAGGTATATTAGACTCACAGGCACATTGATGTTCATTGAATCATGTTTAATGCTGGGAGAAGTTTCTCGAAGTGAGAGGTGGGGAGGGAGCACTGTGTACCTTAGGCATGATTGCCATCCTGCTGCCAAACTGTAACAACCCTTTGAGAGCTCAGAGTTCAAGGTGTTGAATGAAATGCAATAATTTTCCAGAACATTTTAAATGCCTGCAGGCATGCTAAAGTTGGACTGGGGTCTTTTGAATAACACTTTGCCTTTTTTGCATCTTACCAATTAAAAAATGTCTGTAGTATTTTCTGTGTTGCAATGTAGAATTTAAGTATCAAGGAATTTTTATTGAAAAAAGTTAAGTAACTGTAATTTATTTGGTTGTTTTGTTTCGGTTTTTTTTTCACTACATTGACTTTATTTCATGTTGCAATAAGAGAAACTGATGAAAGTCTTTCCTGGTAAGTTTTAAATGCAGTGTAAGACATCAGTCAGCTTTGTCTGTGTGTGAGACATCAGTCATTGAAGCTTCTGTGGTAGCTTTGACACTCATGTGAATATGCCTTGTGCTCTGTTTTAGTGTTTACACTTGGTGTCTCTACAACACTTAAAATAAAAGAAGAAATTTTGATTGTTTATTTGTTCTAATTATTAATTGCACATAACTTATCAGACTTGGTAATTAAATATTGTGCTAAAGGGGTTAATAATGATGGCAGAGGTCTACAATGTAGCCTGACACATAAGGGAATGAACTCTTTGATCCCAGTGACCTTTTCACAACAAGAATTGTCTCTCTGCTTCTACTTCTTTCCTTCTAAGTTAAGTTGAAAGAAATATTTAAGTATTAATTTTAAAGTGGGTATCTCATGGTTTCAAGCTGTTCTTAAAATTTGGAGTGAGACTGGGAAAGTAGATTCTGAGTCTGCGTTCAGCTAAGCTGTGTATAGAGCTGGGCTGAGCATGACTGTATGAGAGCTGACATGTCAGCCATGTGATCAGTGAACACCCTCCTGTGAAATTCAGCCAGGAGCCCCCAGCACTGGAGGGATCACTGAAGAGGTCATGGGAGACCCCAATGCCCAGTGACACAGATGAGCATCCTCAGTATTTATACTTTCAAAAATATTAAACAGAAACTTGAAGTAGTGGAATGCACCAATGAAATTTTTTTTTATTATTTTCTGCAGTTCATTCTGGCCGTTTGACATTAGCATTGCAATATAATGCATGCAGCAGTCTGCAGCACGGCTGAACTGACATCTTTTTGTGAGTGTGTTAGTAGTTCAATAGCTCTGTAAATATTGCTCTATGAAAATTACTTCATTTAGTTGGGGTGAAGCAACCTGATAGACCATAAATATTGACATATGGGCAAAAATTCCTTGCAGATGAAGGCAAGTGCTTTATAATACATCACAAAATAAATTTAATTCTCTTTGGTTTAAGATTTTAATCTGATTTTATAAATTAGTTGCTGTGCATTTGGCTATCCTCGCCAAGACCCTGAGATGCAACTTTAATGTTATATGAAACAGAAGAAAAGAAGAAAAGGAAGTATGATCAAATTTGTGCAGCAGTGGTTCATTTAAATCTGTGAAGATTTGAATGGAAATCTTGTTAGTATTTTAGTAGTGATCTTTCAAAGAAAGAAGCTGAGTAGATGTAGTAAATGACAGTTTGGTTTTTCATTAAAATAATTTTCTCAATAATGGAAAATACTTCTCTCATTTGGGTGTGAGAATTGTTTTCTAGGGAAAAAGAAGGGGTGATGCATAACAGGACAAGTAAAGATCTAGTAAAGCCATCTGCAAGTCTCCTTTTGTCACTGCTGACTTACCCTACTTAAACATTAATTCTGTTACTTGTTTCTGTGTTCTACAAAAGTATTTGTGTTCTCCCTTTCTGCTTGTTGTCGGATCACAGTAAAGAACATTTATTTATGGACAGATCTTTAAGACAGCTTTTATTCTGTCTTCTTTTAAATATGTGTATTAATTCACTGATTAGATAAATTCAAAGACACAAGCCTGATGAGGTTTACTAAGATTTGCTGAGAGATACTATTAATTTTTTTAAGTTAAAGGCTGCTGAAAATAAACAGGTGTTTTGTATAATGCTAGATTCAAAAAGACCACATTCTTAAAACCTGAAAGGTTTGCTTTGTTGTTACTTTAGTTTTTTTTCAAAACTGCCCACAAATAATCCAGTAGTCCTCATTATTCTGGCAGGATAATCACTGCTGAAGTGTCTCCATAAAGTGGTGCTGTTAAACAGCTTGCATTTTTTTAACCTTTTCATTCTTTGCCTGGAGAGGCAATAGATAATCCAGAGAAATGCTTTTTGAAGTTTTATTGAATTCATTGACTTCCGTGGGAAGCAGATCAGTACTTCTTCATGCTACAGCATAGATTAAATCTTTAAGGATTTTAGCTTGGTATTGTGCAAGTAAGAGTTTGGGTTGTTGGTTTGGCTTTTGTTGTGCTTTCTTGTTGTTGTTGTTTTTTTGGTTTTTTTTTGGTTTTGGGGGTTTTTTTGACATTACAGAGGATTTTGGAAACTTGGATAGAAATAAAAATTATTTCTTCTTTGATGGTGAATAGTGTGTGTCAGTTTTCCCATGGTGCAGTTCAGAGACGCTAGGAATTAGTGGCCCTTTAAAGTCTTGACATGCTTAGATGAAAGGGGAGATAGGCTTTATACACCACTAAAGAATTCCCATGTGTACTTTTTAATAATTATGTTTAAAAATCACAATTCACTTTAGTATTAATAAAACCCAGAGTTTATAATATGTCTAGTAAACTAATTTTTCCTGGAAAGGACTTGCATTTATTAGTAAATCAAATGTTATAAAATCTGAGTGTTTCATATAAGCTAGAAAGGTGTGCTACCTGGGCATGCAAACATGTAAACAGTCATAAATTTAATAAACTGTTGTGTTTTAAAAACTTTTTTTTTAATAATGTAAAAATTTCAGTTAACCACTTAAAATTTGGAAGTATAAAAGCAGAAGATTGTTTTCTTAAATGGAAGACTTTGGAGCTTTATCCTTGAGTCTAAACTGAGCTTCACAGAGGCCAAGAAATGCAAAAAACTTTTTGGAAAATTGTGAAACAAAATGATAAAGGACTGGCTCTTGTTCACAAATTTGAATTATGGCTCTGTAGTAAAGTATATACTCTCTAGAAACATTTTAAAGAGTGACTAATTAGTTTGATATTAAGTGTTTAAATAAGTGAAGAGTTATAAAGCAACCTTATTTTTGCTGAAAAGAGTGCAAATGGAATTTGCTGTTGCTTTGTAATATGTGTTGCTGTGTGATATGCTTATGCTTTCTCAGATGTTTAAAGATAAAAATTATATTCTTAACTTTATTTTAGCACTTTTCTTTAGAAAACAAAAGCAAAATTCCCAAGCTTTCTTTCTGTCAGAAATGTAGATATTTTGATTGAGAGTAGAAATGAAACTGAGACATCTTGTTTTGAAAACTGAGGAGTCTTGTTTTGAAAAATACGTGAATAAAATATTAAAGCAAAATAAACAGTAATAGAAATATTATTCTTACTGTAATATTCCATAAAAACTTGAGGTGAAAAAAAACTATTGCTGACTGTCATTTACAAATCAAATGATTTCTTGCCTTCTAACACAGCTTACATAAAATATACTGGCTTGGATAAACCTTCCTGCACATCACCTCTGTTCTTTTTGTGGCTTGCAATGAAATTATATGTACATGTTCTCTGATGAGAATGATTTTCTTAGAATAGAAATTACAGTAAAAATTATAGAAAGTATACAAAAAGGTATAAAACCCCAAAAATTAAAACTACAGGTTTCCAAGTAGCAGCAGAAAGATGTATTTACTATTGAAGCATGTTGGTTTCTCAGAAAAAGAAAAAACCAGCTTACCTACAGATAGACCTTAGGGAGCTAACATATTCCTGAAGATGAAAAACTACTATTTTCTGCTGCAATCACTCTCTGCTTTTGATCTTTTAATCTGTTGTATAAAAATGAGTAGTATTGTGTTGATGTTTTTCACAAGAATTTTTCTGCTAATGTTTTAGATCTGGGTAGCTCATGCATGGAACTTTGGCAAATGATACAGAAGTGCTTCTCACCCATTGCTGAGCAGATCTTTCTTTCTGTTCCAGGCAGTTAGGGATCAATTACAGCAATTAGAGATCATTGTAACATGTGGTTGTCTTTCTAATTTTATTATAGGTGAATGTAAGCTGAATGTAGAGAAGACTTCCAAATAAGCCGGACTGATGTGCGCAGAGAAGGAATGAAGTATGGATGTGAAGGAACGTAGGCCTTATTGCTCCCTAACAAAGAGCCGACGGGACAAGGAACGTCGCTATACAAATTCTTCTGCAGAAAATGAGGAGTGCAGAGTGCCTACTCAGAAGTCTTACAGCTCCAGTGAAACCTTGAAAGCTTTTGATCATGATTCCTCTAGGTTGCTGTATGGAAACCGGGTAAAAGATTTGGTCCACAGAGAAGCAGATGAGTATACCAGACAAGGTAGGCAAGATGTTTGACTTCAGGGTGTATGACTCATTAGTTCCAAGGCATTCTTGCTGCAGAAGAGTTACTTTGCCAGTTTCATCAGTTTTGGTAATACTCTACACACATAGTACACTTCTCTCGTATCTCCATAAATGTTTTACAGAGATGGGGAAGCATTGTGTACCATCTTTGGAATAAATAACATATGATGGACAGGAAGTAAATGGCCTGTGTTGGGCAGTGGGTCAGTGACAATATTGCAGAATCAAGTGTGAAGCATTCAGGCCTTACAATTTAAAAATAGACCCCCCCAGTTATTTGGCTCATTAATAGGTTGCCCAAAAGTTTGCCATTCCAGTATATCTAAAACTGTAAATAGTCTAAAAATTAATAAAAAGTAAATAAATACTAGTGTTCCATGAAGGCCAAGCCCTACAAATAGATTTGTGGAAACATAGTATGTATGGATGAGCATACAAATAATTTGTTAGCTCAGTACTTTTATATTTTAGCTTAAAAAGGCAGTAGCAGAGTGCTGCTCAGTGATTAAGGTACATTAGTTCACAATTTGTGCATTTGGGTGTGTTGGATGATTTTTTTAGTGGTTATCTCTGATATATAACCAGATGGTAATAGGTTGCTAAAGCTCACTGTTGAGTTTTTGAGTTCAGGACTGGAGTGACATGAGAAGTCTCAATATCCATCAAGATGCTCAAAACTTCACTAAACGTAGTTCCCTCGCACCTTAGTGCAGCTGACTGTGCTTGAGCAGAGGGCTTGGACTAGATGATCCCAAGAGATCCTTTTAGATTTCAGGGGTTCTGGGTGAATGAACTCAGCAACAATTACGGTTCAGCACTTATGCATCACTTTTGGATTCAAAACTGTAGGGTCTGGAATTAGTACTTCTACATTTCCACAACTAGGCTACATAATGTAAAGAGGAAAAAAAAAAAGTTATGAAATGTGTAGAGTACAGAAGCCCAGCTATCTAAAAGGATAAAGCTCTAGGCCAAGAGCTGTGTGAACCTATGACTCAGTTTTCTGTTTGAAGCTATCTCCTATTTTATGCAGAAACAGAAGTAGATTTAGAAATCGTATTTCTGGTGAGACAGTCCTTAGTTTTAATTTTAGAATATCTAAATCATTTTCTCCATTGATGTTTTTTCTCTGTTCCATTTAGAATAACTTTACATTAAAATTAGAGCTGGGCAGATGGTGTTGACTTCTTTGCCGACTAATGTTTGCAAGGGAAATAAAAATATTTCTCTTATGCACATGTAACTGAGGCTTGCTGCTGCTCTACTTTCTGCTGTTTGTTTTTGGTTTCTGTGATGTGTTGAAACTTCAGGTTATCACTGTTTTCTAGTTTTTAAGTCATTAGCCACCTTGAAATCATTACTTTAATGAGGTAAAATCAAGAGGAAGTTTTCTAACACCTGTATTGTAGGCACTGTCTTAGTACTAGGGATGAAATTATGTCAGAACAGGCACCATTTATTTAATGAATTCATAAACTGTTGCATGACTAGAATATTATTCTTTTTTAAATAGCAATAACAAACTGGAAGAAGTTATGTGGTCTGGCATGTCACATATGGTGGTGCACTGGGACTTTATTTTCATTCCTTTTCACTTTCTTCAGAAAAACACACAATATTTAGCTAATACCTATTGCCCAATATGCAATAAATTGCCTGTCTACAGACCTAAAATGGCAGTCTAGGATGGATAATACCCTCTTCACCTTTCAGTGGTCTCAGCACTGCCTTCTGTGCCCATTTAATTTTCCTCATTACTCTTTCAATACTTTTTGTATGGCTTATTGGCTTCCTGTACTGCAGACTGGTTTTGCCCCTTTGGGGACTACCTGCAGGTTTGATAGGGTGAGGTAATAAAGAGCTTGTTTTAGGTAACATATTCCTTTGATTCATCTTTGACTGAGAATTTACAGCTTCTGGCATTGGAAGGATTTTGTGGAAGAGGTCCTCAAGGTCATTTCAAAGGTTTTTAAATAATATATAAAAGATGCTTCCTGTGGGTTATTTTTTTCCCCTCTGCCTAGAAATAGTATGAGATATGTGGCTTTGTTGGCAGTGTAATTGACAGCCTCCTAATTCAACAAGAAATTATTCTGTAAATAAAAAAGGCAACCTTTAACAAATACATTTAATTGGGAATTAATTAAAAAAATTAATCATGAGCAGTGTTGCACTTTTTGCCATGTGTAGAACAACAATATGAAATTTCCAGTGTCAGCTGGAAAGTTACTGGAGCAGTTATGCAAGATTCTCAAGTATCTTAAATGTGAAGGCATTCAAATCATAAAATCATAGACTCTTCTGAGTTGGAAGAGACCCATCAGGATCACTGAGTTCAACTCCTGGCCTTGTGGAGGACACCCCAAGAGTCACACTGTGTGCTTGAGAGTCTTGTCCAAATGCTCCTTGAGCTCTGTCAGGCTGGTGCCGTGACCACTTCCCTGGAAGCCTGTTCCAGCACCCAACCACCCTCAGGGTGAAAAACCTTTCCCTAATATCCAACCTCAGCCTCCTCTGACACAGCTTCAGGCCATTCCCTTGGGTCCTGTCACTGCTCACCACAGAGAAGAGATCAGTGCCTGACCCTGCACTTTCCCTCGTGAGGATGCTGAAGACCACAAGGAGGCCTCCCCTCAGTCTCCTCCAGGCTGAACGGGCACAGTGACCTCAGCCGCTCCTCAAAGGGCTTCCCCTCAAAGCCCTTCAACATAGTCACTGGCTTCCTCTGGATGCTCTCCAACAGTTTCATGTCTTTTTTACATTGTGATGCCCAGAACTGTCCCCAGCACTCGAGGTGGGGTCACCCCAGTGCAGAGCAGGGCGGGACAATCCCCTCCCTTGCCCGGCTGGCGATGCTGGGCCTGATGAAGGACATGGTCGGCCAGGGCACTGCTGAGTCACATTTAAAATGTCTGTATGTTTTTTATGCCTGATATTTTAGGGTAAATCCCTGGAAAGCTTTCTGCTAGTGAATGAGAACTGTCATGTTTCTTCTTCCTGAGCTGTTTCAGTATCCGTTTTTATGCTTCCTCTTTCCCAAAATCCAGTGGTAGGAATTTAGAATATTGCTGTTAGAGATAGGTGTGCTTTAATTTGTGGTAGCTTTATTCCATGAGATATTTTCTTGTGGAGAGGAGATTCTCCAACTGTCTGTCCCAGTCTAATGATATTTTTCCTCATGAGCTGAATTTCTGTTGCTTTAGATTAATTACATAAATAGAAATATGATCCCCAAAATATATATATTATCATTATAATTCTCAAAACATCATTTAAAACATACTGTAAAGTATTTGAACATGAAATTGTTTTATAATTGGGGACTATCTTGTTACTTTTGAAACCCAACAGACAGGACTAGAAGAGCAAGTAAGCTGTTTTAGGAAATTGGAACTCCATCTAATAATAAATGTTAACTGCTTCCAGTTAACATCCATGAGCGATAAGACCTAGTACAGTCTCTTCTTTTTCTCAAGCCCCTTCACCTGTTTCAAAGATGGTTTTGTCTTAAAAATTTCAGATGATGAGTAATTAGCCTACTATTTTTAGAACTTTTAATTAGTTATATATTTTCTCTTTGTTTATAAACCTCACAGGACAACCATGTAAGTGGAGGCCATGAGCCTTTTTTTTCTTAAAAGTAATTTCAAGAAAGACACTCAAGTTTGTATTAATCTTTGAGAAGATACCTAATCTCATGCTTGACAATGACTGAAGCTCCATGAAAGATTGTTTTCTTTCAAGTTGTGATGATATCATAGTCTCCTGTGTTATGGAAGAAGATGACACCTGTTTTCAGATACTTTGAAGTATCCAGCTATACAGAGTAGCCTGATTGCAATGTTCTTCTCTATTTGATTTAAATGTACTTCTCTAATTGAATTCAACAATCTAAATGCTTGTAGTTAGACAGGGGCCATTGGTGAGGGGTTGAAACTACATAATTTTTAAGGTCCCTTCCAAGCCAAACCATTCTGTGACTGATTCTATGATTGTGTATTGCATTACACCCAAGTCTCTTGCTCAATTCAAAATTAAAGCTGACAGTATAAAGTTGAATTTCTCTGTTGTACAAAGAGAAGTTCCTGTGCTTAGAAATTTTATATCGCTTCCTGTATGAAGTGATCTTAAGTATGTAGGAGACTGCTATGCAAAAAATATCTGAAAGTGTGGCATGACTACAGTGTAGGTTGGAAGGACAGTATAAATACAGAAAATAGGCAGTATTTATAAAATTGCATTGGAAAAAAAATTGAAGTAATATTTTAACAATATTAATATAATTGAAAATAGATCTTATATCAAACCTGGACTCACCATAACTGAAAAACTTTGTATTAATTTAGTAAGAAAAACACAGGCATTCAAAAACTGTTTTATTTACCATTGGATACATGCTAAAGGGAAGAGTGGACTATTAAATATCTCTCAAGTAGTCATTGTTCCACTCCAAAGACTTTTGTAATATCAGAACAGTGCTGTAGTGGCCCTACAGAGAGTGCCATGTATCATGTCAGTGAGATTTTGCACAGGAACAGAAGCTGATCCACAAGCATGGGTGGCAGAATTCAGTGCAGATTTGTGCATGTTCATCTTTTCTTGATGTTCATCATCAAGCCCTGTTTGCAAACTGTGTAAATTGGAAAACTGAGCTGTGGGACACCTTTTTCTATTAGAAGACCTGAGGAGGTAGTGCAGATTTTGTTAAATTTTTACTTTCTGGAAGTTTGAGTCAAATATGATTTAGACTGTGGGTAAAGTTACTTGGTCTTTTTAGATGGCAGTGAGAATGACTTGGTTGTGTTTATCAATCAGAACAGTTCACTGTCAGCCAAGTCTCAAGAGCAATTTCATTTCATTGCAGGAGAAATCATTCTTATGCACATTTTTGTGTCTTTACTCTTCTGGAATACTTAAGTGCCTAAATTAGATTAAATGCCCTAATACCTCCTTGAAGCTGCTAGAAGAGAGGGTGAATGTACCAAATAAGTAAAGAAAACTAATTCCTTTCCTTCACAGTATGCTGGACAACTCATACCTGGGTGCTAAAAAATAATGCCATGTGCAGCATGTTACAGTGTGTGGATCTATCGCAGCTATTGTTCAGCTGCTATTCCCATGAAAATTAGATTTAGGTGCTAGAAAAATATCACCATTCAGCGAAAGAGGGACCTGAAACAGTGATTTATATGCTTTGACAATTTTATTTTATAACATAAGATATTAAACACCGTCAAGGATACATTTTTAAGACCTTAGAAACCAGTACCTTAATTGCAACTTCTATGCTAATGTAATATGACTCCAAAGTCTATTGCTTTAAATACTAGCTGCCCAAAATGAATTATTTGGATAGCAAAATGTTTAATCTTTTTAGTCACCGTAAATGTCGACTGCAGGATGAAAGGATTTAAATGGTCATGTTCTTAAACCTAAAGCTTGAGTACTTTTAACTGACTGAAGCAGTGAAAGAATAGACACCGAGGAACTTTACTTCCCTCTACCTGGGCTTTATTGATGAGCTGATTTTGCCTATTGAGTAGGCGAGTGCTTCTCACTAGAACCGAATCAGCTTGCTTTGCAAGCTAGTTATATGAAGGTATGAAATAATATATTAGTGACTTTTTGATCTCCCAATGAGCAAATTAATTACCATTCAGTGACATTGCAAGCGCCGTCTCTCAAAATCTAGGGCAGATATTAGAATTAGTGTTTTATGTTTCCTGGCTGCAGTGCAAGATGTGTCCTGATTGTCATCATGACAGATCCTTTTTTGTTATGCTAAAACATGGCCACCTGCAGTGTCTGCCTGATTTCTGTGGGTAACTTCTGTAAGCAGCATACGGTGCCAGTATGTTCTGGATAATTTTGTGGCCTTGAGCTAAGCACATAACCTTCTGCCAGAGGTGTTTTTTCTTTTTTACTTTGTGTGATACAGGAATAATAACACCTATCTACCTCACAGGCATTTTGGAAAGATTAATTAGTTTATGTTTGTAAAATGCTTTGAAGATGAAAAGCACTGTAAGTGCTAAGTAGCATTATAATCTCTCATAGCTATACTGGTAACTTCTTAAAGCAACAATAAGAAGTTAATTGGTTTTCAGGTTCCAGGTGATAAGGATCTGTTGACTTTTAAAGTTATTCTATTAGCTGCAAAGTGGTACGAAGAAAAACATTTCACTTTTATTTGATTAGGAGTATATTTAGTTCATGCTCAGTGATATGCACACATGCTCTAAGGTATTCATTTAGGTGAAATTGGCCCCTTGTGGGTCATGGCCTGTAGATGAGCTACAGATCTAGAGACAAAGGGTAATTGTGATTCTCCAGGGAGAAATTAGCCTTGGTTATTGGCAGCAGACTGCTTGTTCAGGCAGTTCTACACAGCCACTACAAGTCCATAGAGTCTTGAAGACAAGAAACCTTGTCTTCAACTAGTCCAGTTGCAAAATAGGAGAATTAAGTTTTTGATCATAATGGTTAAAGATTTATAAGGTGAGCAAGAGGCCTTCATGAGGATTTTCAGCCTCATGGAAAGGAAGATACTGTAGAGGGTCTGTAACAGCTCTTATATCTTTCCATAGCTCATATACTGAGATGTATGTGCTGCTTCTGTTCATAATAAAACTAAACGGTGGACTGGGGAGATGAATGGATCCCGCGCATGGCTATGAAAGATGTCTTCAGTATGTTAACATCTACAGAGAGGATAAAGCTAGAGAAGTGTGCAGTTAGAGATGGGATGAGGGGAGGAATGAAAGAGGCTGAAGAGTCCTGTCTCTCCTGTCTGTTGATTTAGTGCTTAGGGCTGAGAGTCAGGGCTGGAGGCCAAGTTGTGAGTGATTACTTATTCCATCACTGGCAAATAAATGCATAAAGTGAACCAGAGATGTAAAATGGGGATAATTTCTCAGAAAGTTCCTTGATGCTTTCTGAAATTAGTTTGTAAGGTGTCAACTTACAGACTAGAGAGCTAGTACTTGGTGTTGCTGGGCTTATTAAAGCAAAGGGAGGAAATGGCAGAGCCTAGGGAACACATTTCCTTCAAGCTTTGTTTTGCTGCCTTCTTTTTCTTTTTTCTTTTCTTTTTTCATACTGCTATAAGTATTTCTGAGTGATAAATCATTTCATGTCTTCAGCATAATGGGCATTTTGCTAGAACATCTAAATTAAAACATTGCTACACTACATTTATTATGGGGGTTCACAGAGTGGAAGGCCTTTTGGGGAATTGTGACAGGAGGTGTAAATGATAGAGGGAATAAGTGGTTTTCATTTCTGTAGAAATTTTTGGGTCAGTGTTCAGTGTTGTTGCTTCCGTTTAGCTACAGTGATGGTCTGAGAACTTCATTCCATCCATACGTTGAAGAGTCAATTCCCATACATGTGGAATACTTCTATATTAAATTCCACAAACTGAAATGTATGGGCAGTTTCAAAGGAGCATGTTGGGTTTTTACTTTGTACCCATTCATAGCCTGTAGAACTAATTGAGTGAGAGACTCTATGGGTCCAGCCCATCTGGTCACTTGTGGTGGCAGATATGCTTTTCCCTCATGGAAAGGCATAAATAATAGTAGAGTTTTCTCACCTCCCTGTATGGAGGAATAGCAGTAAACCTGAGCTCCAGTTTGCGTGCATGTCTTCATGCTGCCTCCTTCCTCCTCTCCTTCCTTCCCCATCTCAAGCTGGATGTCATTAGCACCGTACTGGCCTTAATGTGGCAGTTCATACCTGTCAGATCTTTGTAGGCACCTTGCAGACTGGATATCCATCATCTCTACATTGCTTACCCTTGGGTCATATTTTCTTCACATCTATCAAATTTAGGCTTTTTGTAATTCTTATTTTGTAATAAATGGATGCTGGAATGTTGATGTTTTGGTCCCAGGATCCAAAGATTAAGACAGAGGCCTGAAATGCCTATACTGTCATTCTGCTCATGATCAAGATGTTATTTGCTGCTCATGGAGTTGCATTTCTTTTCTAAATCCACAAATCCTTTTTTTCCCCCCTCTTGCAGCCCATGATTGGGACAGCTGTGCTGGTTCCTCTTAATTTAGTTTGTATATTGTATAATCATAGTAATAAAATCAGGTTTTAATATAAAATCACCAAATTTGGAACCATAATGTTTTAATTATTAATTTATTTAGTGGAGCATGTTTGCTTTGCAGCTTTGAATTGTGCAGTTGTGAAATTATGTTCAGCTGGCTTTAATCTTATTCTGTGGTAACTTCAGATGGGCTTGATGAACAAGAGCCCTTTATCCCTATACTGGTTTAAGAAGTGTTTCTTATATTCTAGTCTGAAGATTAGGACTGTAGATCAGCCATTTGAGGCCTAACAAGGAATAAAACTATGAGTTTCCCATACTGCACAGGAGAGTCTGAATGTTTGAACCATAATTTGGTAGACCAATGACAAGAAGATGACTGTATTTCATACACATAAAATCTTCCCTACATCTGAAAATAAAAACTTTCCCAGGCTATCTTTTCAGTTAATGTTTCCTTGTGATTCTGTAGTAATAAAAACACATATCAAGTTTGAAATACGTTTTTTCCCACAAATATGCAAACATATATGTGTGAATTTTTACCTTTTTTCCCAAGAATTGACTTGGGTTTTGGATCTTGCATAAAGCTCTTCTATCAAGAGTATCACAATAAGTAGAGCTATCAGGGAATTCACGGTGTCTGGCACTAACCTTTTCAGAAGTCACCAGGACCATGACTTATGTTCCCAAATGCTTTTAAAAGTCCACAAGGGATGTGAGAACTGTGATTAATGTTTTTTGAGAATAATGAGCATTTGAAAATTATATTCACACTTGGTGCGATTTAATGTATTTCAAAGCTCTTTGTTATTATGTAGTTTACTGGGTATATTAGAGAAGCAGCTGTCTTTCATATGAATCTTACAGCTCCACTCTAAATCAGATAATGACAAGAAAAGGAGGTTAAGATGGAAAAGTGAATAGAGCAGAAAGGTCAAGAAAAAGAGATTAAAAGGTGACAAGGAAGATGGTTGTGATGAGTGAAAAGAAAAACACAGGAATTAAGAACAGGAGGAAAATGTGATACAGTGGATTAGGATGATTTAAATTTCACAGATAATTTTCACAAAAGCCAAATTCAGGCTGAAGTAATAACAACAAAATACTACACCAAGTCAGAAAGAAAATGTTAACATAGGGAAAGCTCATTACTTGTCAGTCTTCACTGCAGTTTCTTGCATCCTAGCAAACAGAATTCTGCACGTACAGCTTTGAAAACTCCCTTTTCCCAAATATATTATGAAGTTTGTGTGACAGAATGGATGTATCACACCTGTTAGTCATTCTCTCTTTTGTGCAATTACATTTTACCCACCTAACATCCTGACTTCTGGAGATAGTGTTTGTACACTCCTTGTCTGAGTTTTCTAGAGCATCTCAGGTATTTGTTTTGCTATTTTTAAAAAAATCCTTTATCTTTTAATTTTCAGAAAATTTTGTATCCTACTGTACATGTATTTCCAAGTTCTTCCTCTCAAGACATTTCCTTACAAGTGACCTCATTGTAAGTGTGAGCTCTGCATAAAGAGCTTCAATAGGAGAAATATATCCCCTATGTAAAGTCTAAATATGAAATAAAAAGAAAGTATTTTTTCCATATCAGAGTAGCAGAAAACAGTACAGTCCTCACAGGAACACTTTGATACCAGTGCTGCTTATACAATAAGCTTATATAATAAATGTTCTTTTATTCAGGATATATTTGCATGTAGTAATCTGCAGACAGAAAATAAAAACCAGAGAAAGATCTTTTTCCTCGGTTACTTTCTAAAGAAACAAAACTACTTTTAATTGAAAAAAAAAATAGAATAAAGTAACAAATTAAGGAAATGTAAGGGACAAGTTTGATTCTCCTAAGGACCATGATCATTGTTTTGCATCTGTACAGCTTTTAGATGTTTCACAGTTTTACCATGTTTTGTGCAAGTTATTTTGTCATGTATTATCACATAGTGATTGTAGGGAAAATGTGTTTGATTTTTGAATGCTTCAAATGTATTCTAGGCAGGTAGAAGAAGGTAAAATACAAAGGAAGAATAGATTAGAAAGGGTAACAAGTAATGAATGATGCAGAGAGGCAGATATGCCATGAAACATTATCAAAAGCCAAACTGAATGGAATTTAAAATATTAACTTTATGTGTTTGTGACTTCTGCCTTTTTGGTACTATGTCCGTCCTATTAAGGCAAAACCAAAGTCAGCAAAGACACTCACACTATAATTCTTCTGTTTAAAAGCTATGGGAGTTGGGTGTATTTTTATGCTAACTAGGCAGGTGCTTTGGAGGCTTTTCAGATTTTTTTTCTATGGTTTATTGTTGCTAAAACCTGACTTGTCAATTTTTCAGTGGTTAATGAATTAGTAAGGACAGTGCTGATGGCTGGAGATGCTGACAGATTTTCTTTTGGCAACTTTCGTTCATTCCTTCTGTTTGATTCTTTCACCTTTTCATGGTTTTTAAGATAATATCTCTGTGTTTATATTTAGTATAGATCCAACTTAAAGCAGACACTGACAACTGAAGAACCAGAGGACCTTTTCTTTTGTTTAGTAGTCCTCTTCAAAAACCCATTTCCACAGATAACATTTCTAACTCGAAGCTTAAGTTTTTATGGAGGTCTTTGAAGGACTTCCCCAAAATAGGCCTGGGAAACAAATGTAACACGAGTGCAGCAAGTTTCCATTTAATTCCAGCCTTCAACTTACAGCTTTATAAAGAACTACACCATTCCTGTATATGTCAAACTTTCTTTTAGCAGTATTTGATTAAACTAAAAAAACCCTCTACATTTATGGATGATGTTACCTAAGTGATTCTGGCAGAAAAATATATATATATATTCACATTAATTATATACTTATTATTATATACATGCTACATACATATATTAATTACAATTAATAATAATTCTCTATATAGACATGTATGTATTGAAAGTACATTGATATCCTGATATCTATAACTGATGTAATTAAAGAGGTGCACCAATCCTACGTGGATCATTGCTTACGCGGAAAATTGCAGCATAACAGGAAGGCATGTATGGTTCCTGTTGGCAAATGCTATGTTTTTAACAGTGATTGCTGCACAAGCTTTAGGAAGTTATTTGAGAGTTTTAATTCATTAGTTTTGCTCTTGTCTGCACAAATGGAGGATGTCAGCAATCCTTACAATACCCGTAAATTGATATTCCTAGCCAGGAGAAATGCAGCACCTAATAGTTGAGTGGTAGTAAACAGTATTATTGTCGGTTTTTAAAATTTAACTTCATGGCATATCATCCCAAATAGTCCAAAACCCTCAAAGGTGTCTCCAGAACAAGTCTCCTTGAAATGTTGTGCCTAATTTTGTTTCTAATTGATACTTCATATATTTCTTAAAGGAAAGGAAAAAAAAAATTCACAAAGCATTATGGTACCTGTTTATTGTGTACCTCCATTTTTTTCTCAGGGAATTGGTTCATACAATGGCCAAACTGTTTTTAAGTCTTTATGAACCCTTGAGGCACTTACTGTCAGTTGGAGAAATTGCAAATGTTGAAGTGTAAGAAACCTTTGAGTAAATACCTCATGTAGAAGTCAGTCTGGAAAGATTAGTTAGAAAGTCTATGAACACAAGACAAACATCCTCACTTCATGCTCTTTTTTCTCACCGAGCTCATACAACCTCTTTTTCAGCTTTTAATTTGATTTCATAGTGTTGTTCATTCTCAGGTAAAAGCTCCCAACTAGTCTGCTACCCACTAGATCTGCATCCCAGCTGTATTGAGCTTTCCCTGGATCCTGGAAGACTTCCTGTTTTCATTGTTCAGAAACCTTAAGACGATGTAAAATTTTTCTATCACATGTGCATGATTTCCTTTGGGATTTGAATTTTTGAATTCCTACACAAATAAACATTTTATTTTTCCATGTCAGCTTTTCAGTTTAGGTTTTGCGGGTTGTTTGGGGTCTGTTTTGTTTTGTTTTTTCATTTGTGTAGGCAACTTACATGTACTACAATCCTCTTAGTGAAGCTCTTAGGAAGGCTTTAGGTCAGAAGATTATATAGCCTGATTCTAAAGCTGTTACAACATTTCTGGGCTATGTTGTAAAACTTCTGAGTGTAGTGAAAAGCTCTAATATATTGAATGGGATGAGAGGGCAGTATTCAAACCTGCCCCCCTTTTCTGTTTTGGCTATGCTATGCCATTCAGTGAGGGGTTTTTTTTTACCATTCACAAGAGAGGAAAAAGGATATTTTACACAGAGATAGGATGTTGTAAAGTTCAAGTTAAAAATCCATGACTGGATAGGTGGTATGTTATGCCTGAGACCAAGTCTCCTACAAAGCTCCTGAAGATGTTCTGGAATGTCTCAGGTAGCTTCTCTTAAGTGATTATGATGAAAAAAGGAGTGTGTGTGTGTGTAATAGTCTTTTCAGATTGCTTTGCCTGCAAAGGGTGTTTTTGCAGTGGGGGGAGCAGGGACTGTGTGGAGCAGGTGGCTGGGGGAGCTGCACCCTGCAGCTTTCCCCTGCTGCATCCGCTGTGATTGAGGCTCAGGGGGCAGCGGCTGTGTCTGTCTGCATCCTTCCTTGGGCTCATCTCAGCACCATCAGGCGCTGCGGACCGTAGCCCTAACACCTTGTCACATTGAAGTCAACAGCAGTTTTGTTACTGACTCAAGTAATCTTGTCTTTGGTCAAAATACCTATTTCTATTCCATTTTGCTTCTCAAAACACTCTTTTTAGAATAAATAAGATGCTGTGTTTACACCTTATCTACTCCAATGTGTGTAGAGACACCTGAATGCATACACAGAGGCTTCTGTATTTGTATCTCATTTTAGGCAACTGTTTGAAAATGTTGATTCACATAATAATGTACCAAATGCATAAACCAGCATTCTAAACTGTCACCCGTAGGATATATCTACAAAAATGCAAAATAATAAGCATTTTAGACACTTTACTACTTTTAGCTCTGACCCTATTACCACTGGGCGGTTTGTTTGGCCTGTTTCATTCGCTGATTAGTTTCAGCTCTCATAAAACCCAGAAATTCACATGGCATGACAGCTTTAAAAAATTGCAAGATCCTTCAGTGAGCATGATAATCCCCTTTCTTATACCCTTGACACTGTTCAGACATAGTCATAGATATGTTTACTCCTTTATATTTGCCTCCCCAGCTATATTTTCATTCAAATATCTATTCACAGCTGCATAATAAGTAGCTTGATTTGTACCTAATTGTAATAATTAATTTTTGTTATTTATGAAAGTCATTGTCAGAATTAATTTATGGTTCTGACTGCAAAGAAACGTGCAGCAACAGCTTCAGGTGACTGCAGGAATAAAATAATTAACCAGATCACTTTAAAACATCACTGACCAGTGCATCAACTCTTAATTTTTCAAGAATTATTTGCACTTCTGTATTCATACTTCTGCAATTATCTTTCTTTCTCATGTATAGAATTCTGTTCTTAACATGTTATGAGCTTTAATTGTCTTGCTAGTGTGTTTTTAGGTTAAATGACTAATTATGGAGAAATTAGGATGCCTGTCATATTAGAAATTGAATGTGTATCCTAATTTGTTCTCAGAGCTGTGAAATAATTGTGGGCTAGGGTGGAAAAGTATTATAGATATGCAAAGGAGCTTGCCATGTGTCTATATATCATAGAATGTCTTAAATCTACAGACATAAAAGTAGGACGAAGACACAGCCATTAAAAAGGCAGTCATTTTTGAGTGTCGCATAATTTAGACACTCTAAGTTATTGAAGTGTCACAAGTTTATTGCACCTAATTTATTAATACAATCATTGGGATTCACTTATGTCTCCTGCTCTGCCCCAAAACAGGCTAAAAGTGTGTTGAAATGCACAGACTCTGCTTCAGCAGTAAAAGTGTAAAATGCTTCTCAAAATACAGTGACATGAAATATAACAATTTTACTGCAGTACTTGCAGGTAACAGGTGGCCATGTTTCTGTTTATTTGTGTATTAAAGTAGGGCAGAGAAATCAAATTAAAACCAGGTGAATTTTGTTGCTGTTTAGCTTTTCCATTGCCACATTAGGTGACATTTGTATGGGGAAAATAGCCTCCTTTGGCCTCTAAGAAGGACCAAACCCTCCCCAAAACCAACCAAGTAAAAATCCTGACAAATACCCTGTTAAGTGCTTTTATGCTTTGAAAAAATAATTTTTCTTTTAAAAAAGGAAAAGTTCATAATTTTTTTTAATCCTTTCATGTATTGAATTGGCTTTTCTTAGTTAGGAGGTTGGTTTGTTTATTTGCTACCCAGGATCAGTTTTGGTGTGTTTAAGCATTGACAAAATACTGCTGAGGAGAGCTGGAGACAAAAGAATCCACTTGATTGTAATGCAGGTGGAGTTTTGACAAAACACCTTATGTGATATCTGAGACAATTATACACATGAAGAGTTTTTACTTTTAAATTCTTTAAAATAAAATAATTAAAACTTTCTCATCTTTTGTTATCTCTTTTTCCCCTAATCAGGACAGAATTTTACCCTAAGGCAGTTAGGAGTTTGTGAACCAGCAGCTCGTCGAGGACTGGCATTTTGTGCGGAAATGGGGCTCCCCCACAGAGGTTACTCTATCAGTGCAGGGTCAGATGCTGATACTGAAAATGAAGGAGTGATGTCTCCAGAGCATGCCATGAGACTTTGGGGCAGGGGGGTCAAATCAGGGCGCAGTTCCTGTCTGTCGAGCCGTTCCAACTCAGCCCTCACTCTGACTGATACCGAACACGAAAACAAGTCCGACAGTGAAAATGGTAAGTTCTTATACATGCCCATATATAAATTAATGTTTATTTACTGTTTTGGCTGACTCTCAGTAATTTTAAGTCATTAAAGAAATGGCCTTGAAGTATTTACCTTCTTTGTTTTTGTTTTTGTTTTTTCCTCTCCTCTTACCATAAAAGTCCCTATTCAGTATCAGTCCTAACTAATGCAACCTTTGGGTGTGATGCTCTAGATGCAATTTTGAGAGAATTTAATCACAAAAAAAGATTAGTTCTGTATTATCTCAAGCCATGTCACCTGTTATCCTCTGGGGAACAGCTAAGTGGTGATAAAGTTGTTCCCCAGGCTAGATTGCATTGAAAAGTTTCATTGTAAACTGGTCTTCAAGACATCTTGGAGAAGTTGCAGAATCTTAGAATGGATGAATGAACTCAAAGAATAGCTTATTAACAGGGCTCATGCGATTGAAAAAGAAATTTGATTGTGCTTTAAACTTCTTAGCTGATGAGAGCAATTGGAATTGTGGTGAAGAGGGACATGTGGCCTTTGATGTGCCTGGGGGACTGGATTACTGTGCAATTAAAATCTGCAACAAAAATCTTTGCAGCTTTGTAGGATTCGGGGTATGGCCATTGTATATTAAGTCTTAGAGTTTAAATGAAAAATAGGTTAATACAATTAACAGATTCATTTTTAAAGCTTTTCAGTTTTTTTTACCTCCTCTTGAGGTGATGATCAGAATCTAATGTGGTGTTAAATGCTAACTGTACCAATCTTAACTTTTTATTTGCAGAAGATTTTCAGCTTTGCTAGAATTAAAACAATTCTTCTATTAACTTCATGACTTTCTATGTGAAAAATTCAAAAAAGGAATAAAGAAAAATGAGTAACAATGAAAATTAGTGATGGCTATTGCCTGCACGTCTACATGTCATTTTATTACTTTATTAAACCTGTCTGCTTGGCTGTACAAAAATTAGAGCAATTTTATTGCTATCCTCCGGCAGTGACTGTAACACACGGTGGGAAACAGCTATGTAGGTATGTATGTATGGAAATCCTTAAAAAATTAATGCACTTTTATTTTAAACTACAAGCCGTAAAGTTTACTCCTTCCTATTTATTATTTTAACTTCTGTTTGAGAAAGCAACACCAAAGCTGTAATTTGCTTAATTCATACATATTTTTCTGCTGGTGGCTATTTCTACATGAAGATGCCTATGCAAAACCACTGTCTCAAATGGGACCCTCCTTTTCTGCTGGACATGGTACCTGAGCAGACAGCTCTGAATGTTCACAGGTGTCTTGTGTCATGCTTGGAAAACTTGTTTTGAGTCAGAGGCAAGTTCTGAAAGAGGAAGACAGAAGTACTTGCCTACCACCTTTTGGCAGTGGAGTTTCTGTGTGATAATGCTTGGTATTTCATCTGTAGAGCAACCTAGAATAAGTTGTTGAGCAGTCCTGTGATTTTGGAAGGTCTGTTGTGAAACAAATTCTCTTGATCCTTTTGTAAAACCCTTGGTTATCTTGAAAATATATTTTTATGTATACATCCATGCATATGCTATTTCCGTAGGAAGTTGTTTCTTTATGTTTCCAAAAAGGTACTGCTGACTGCTTCAGAGGTACCATAAGTTTGGTATACTTTTTAATGAATTTTATATGTACAATTTTTTAGAAAGGAAGTTGCCTGATTACAATGTGCCAAAACGTCCTCCATCAGCTGCAAGTTAGAGTGTTTTGTTTTAACATGTGTGAAAAGAGTGAATATGTTAAAAAATACATTATTCTGCAGTGGTTAAAATTATGCAAAGAATGTCTGGTGTTTGATACAACTTCAACGAAGAGTTTAGCCACTAAAAAGGATTACAGTTGATTTATTTATTAATAGGGAGGCCAGCAGTCCAACTTAAGAATGTGCTGGGACTGCTGTGAAGCTAATGAAATTTTGATGGCTTGAGAGTTCCCTAGGGTTATGAAACATCTATAACCATGGACTCTGTCATGGGTCACCGTTTCAGTGGAGATGTTAAAATGGTGAAAAGCTTAATCTTCTTTGGTATTTTTTTTCTCTGAATTTTTGTTTCCACTGAACATGGAAGACTTGGCTGAGAAATTACTTTTTGCACGTTGTTGGAACTCAGTACGTTTAATGCTCACAGTAGAATAGAAAATATAATTTAAAGCCAGGGAAAAGGTATCACCCTGGCAGGTGCAGGTGCTATAATGAAAGGACTAAACTGCAGGTGCAAGTTTTGTTAATTTATGGCCTAAAGTTAACAGCTGTGCCAGTATACTGTTAAAATCTGTCAAATCTAATAAGCTTTTGCAACCAAAGTGAGAGTTACAAGAAGTCCTCTGTACTGCATCCCCCTCTGCTGCATGGGAAAGATTCCTGAGTGAATTTTGATATAATTGTTTTACAGGTAAATGATTTCTATGCATCATGTTTACCTGTAAGGTAGAAAAGGAGCAACTGGTGATGATGAGCAAAACACAGCATCACCAAGTCATACTCACCTAAAGGCATCGGTGTTTCAGCAATCCCACCGTTCGCCCAGTAAAATTACTCACTGTTTAAATAGTCCATTACCATAATCAGGCCTTATTGAAGTTAATTGGATTTGTCAAGATGATGAGGACTTTGACTTATCCTATGGGTTTATGATCTCAGGATTAATAATTTGCTGGATGTACTTGGGGTTTTCTTTCCTGCCAGTGAGACAGGAAGAGAAGCTCAACTTCAAAATAACATTTCCTTTCCTTTATTGTAATTATTATATATTTTCTCTTCTGAAATAGTTGTGGATTGTATATCCCTCAGGAAGGCAAAACTTGCAATTCTGCTGCATAATTTCAATAAGCAAGAAGAAATAGTTTATTGAAAATACTAACCTTTTAGATGTCAAGGTCTTAATAGTATGTTTCTGAAATCCTAAAAAAGTGACTTAAATTTTTACATAATCTCAGAAGGTTTAGAAATTTCTTTAAATAAATAACATTGCACATGATCAAGTTGCAAAACTTTAAATACACTGAACACACTGAGACTGCCAGCAGATATTTTTTTTTTTTTTTGAACAACAGAACATGTACCAAACATAGGGTTAATAGATTCCCACATCAAAGGTTGTTTTAGGATATCGCTCAGTAACTAATTCTGAAAAGAAATATTTTCCTTTGACTTCATTCAAGTTCCATGTATGACTCTTGGCATCAAATTCTGAGAGATTTGTCATGTCAGCCTCCCTGAAGGAGGGCTTGCATCTGTTAATCTGGGCAACCAACCAGTGTCACGTACAGTATGATGTATCAGCTGGAGCACACTGAGTATACACATGCTTTTTCAGGCTTTCTTCTATATTCTCATTGCAAGTTATTTCATAAATGCTGCATCAAGAAATTTATGTTGGTAATTGTTCTAGGAGCTGTTGCTTTGAAATACAAGCTGGCTGTCTCTTACACGCTTGCCAGTAACTTTATGTTGTTAAGCTGTTCTAAGATTACTAAAGCTTGTCTTTTAAACTGGATAAATATTCCAGGAGAGTATGAGCTAGAAGTTGTAGTTAGGCTTCAAATAGCCCATTTGCTTAAAGGGTCAATATATTTTTAAGGTATCTTAGAATCCACTTCTATATTTAAATTATTTTTTAAACCCATTAAACTGCAATCCCTGACTTAATGAGACATTGGAAGGTTAATAACCAAAACATGAAAGTTAATTGAGCAAGTTATTCCAGAAGTGCAGCACCTTATTATTTATTTATATATTTATTTATATATTTATTTATTTATTTCTTCCTGTAAAATTGTATAACTCATTTTGTTTGTGCTTTTTGTGTGTTGGCCTGAAAGTCAGGCTGTGGCAATGATTCTGACTGGAAAGGTCACTCATATAAGACCTAAGTCTTTGGTCAAGTTTGTGTCGCCTTCTACTCCTCAAAGTAGAAGTGATGTGCTTCTGAAAAAGGGTGGGGCACTCCAGATAGCTGACTGCCACAAAAACGACCTGGGCACACAGGAGGTACTTCTGATGGCACTAGAATGTGGGGGTTTTTTTGTTTAGTGAAAAGTCTGCACTGATTGGTGTTTGTTAGAAAACCAGACGAGATTAGGATGTAGCAAAATAAAAAGAGTAAAGGGAGAGAGGGAGTTAAGTTCATGGCCTCAGGCAGTCACTCTGAATTAGTTAGATAAATGGTTTGAAACTTAGACCAATTTTTCATGGATACAGAAAAGTAGATATTGCTGGTAGAGTGTTTATTGCTGAGGGCTCCTATAAAGAGAAAATATCACTTTATTGGCTGCATGGGCACCTACTTGCTTCCTCTCCTTCAGACAGTTTCTGAAGATAGAATTCTGGTGAGCCTAATACTCTCTTCTCCTTCCAGAATGATGAACTTACTGGCATTCAGATCTCTGAAACCCAAGAAATACATTGGTAAAATACTCGTCAAGACATTTTAACCTGCTGTCTCTAACCCGGTTCATCTCTAACATATAATGGAACTCTGCATTATTAAATAATGCACATAATTCAGGAACTAGTGTCACATGCTTTCACTCATTTAACATCTTTCTTTATGCTAAGGCACAAAACTTGATTTAAATGAGGCCTGTTGAATAGTAGCTGCACCTGCTAGCCAAATGCTGAGCCTACTGATCAAAAACAGCCACATAGCTGGTGAATTAATCCTCATCTTACTGCTTTACCACCAATTACAATTTCTTCACTCTTTCCCACAGCTTTCCATCTAGAAATTGTCTGCTCCTCATTAAGCATGCCAATATGTCTTAAATCCTGCTTTGCAGCCAAAAAATTTCATAACCAGAAAATCAATCTGTTTTATTTTTGACAGAAGTCAGCTCTGAAATAATATTTAATATTTAACTGGCATGCAAATTTTTATTTGGTTATGGAGACATGGAACAGAAATCTATAAACAAAAGTAATTATCTGGTTTTCTGAAATATTACAAGTTTTCTATAGTTATGCCAATTTTCAGATTTTATTATGATAGCAGTCCTGTGGATATATTTCAGTTAATCTAATTGTTAATGCAAGGGAAAATCACTTTCATAATTCTTTTGACCAGTGGTAGCCAAAGAGATGAGATCTCGGCTGACCTTTTTGCAGTAATTTTGTGTGATCTCCTGGGCTTTGTAGATCTGACTGTCACTGAACTTGCTGTTAAGGAAAGGCATGAGATTCCAAAGGACCATCTGAATTATGCTGGAGTCTGGTGTAGACTATCAGGCCAGAGGATGAGGCTTTTGGCAACACTTGGACAAATTTCCTGATGTGCAGAATTGTTAAGTTTAGCAACAGCTAACACAAATAAAATTAGAATTGGGATCTGCAAGGAAAAAAAAATCAAAGCAGAAAATTTCAGAGAATTCACTCTTGGCTCTTAAGCTTTCTTAAGGAGTAGCCAAAGAGGTGTTTAAAGACCAACTGTCATATCTCAGTATTTCTCAAAAAATCTGAATTTTAAGGGGAAAAAAACATGCAGAAAAAGGAAAGAAGGTCAAATTTCAGAGAAAGGGCTTAGGAAGATGCTTCAGAAGGACCTTGGGGAGGTCCAGACATACAAATAAAATTGAAACACAATCAGTAAAAAAGTAGAGTTGTACAGAAATATGAGTACTAAGAAAAAGGAAAAGAGGGGTTGATTTATTATGAAGCAATGAAAGAAGACTATTGCTGATGTGTTTTCCTCTGGTTGTTTTTTGTTTTCAGCATTTGCTACCTGAGTAACTGATCACAGAGCTAGTATTTATACTCTTAAAGAAAGGATTAGAGGTTGCTTATATAAATAAATTTTGTCCTGCATGTATAGAGTGTCTACAACTTCTGGGCTTTTTATGATTCATGCATGAGAAATCATTGATGATGGATATGGTTCTTCAACATAAAAACAAACAGGACAACTTCAGAAGTGGCAAAGAGAAAGGAGGAGAAACCGTTCTTACCAGTTAGATGGCAAGCACCGTAGAAGTTTATGCTTTATAACAAACAAGAAGAGACATTCTACATCATCTCAAGGCAACTGTTCTTGTGCTTAACCAACTTCATTTTGATTTTTTTCCCCATTATATCGAATTGGAGTTTCCCTTGTTGCAGTTGGGACCATTGCATTCGGTAATGGAAGACCAAAGTTAGATTTGTACCTTTTGCCTTTTAGGCTCACTGAGCTTCTCCTCAATTTGTATGCTTCAGCACTCCAGTCATCATGGGAAGTCTTCACTGAATTCATTCCAGTTTATCAGTGTTGTACTGGCAAGCCCCAAACAGAATATTGTCATCTAGATGTGGCCTTCAGATGCTGAATAAAAGGGACTAATCACTTCCCAGGGTATGCTGGCTCCATTCTTCTGAATGCAGCCCAGTATGTGGTTAGGCTTATTGTTGAAAGGGCACACTGCTGAGCTTGTCCACACTGACTACCCAGGTCCTTCCTACAAAGCTGCTTTCCAGCAGGCTCCCAGCTAGTACTGTTACTGTGGATACTCTGCCTTCAGAATTTCTGAGGGTTTTTTCGGCCAATTCTTACAGCCTGTTAAGATCCCTTCAAAAGACAATCCTGCCCTGCAGTGTGCTGATCAATCTTTCCAGCTTGGTGTCATCCACAAACTTGCTAAGGGCACATTCCATCTTAATCATTCTCAAGATGTTCAATGTAGTACAGACATAAAACAACATTGTCCCAATGACATTCCCATGAATGCCATTAATGTTGACCAAGAGTTGCACTTTGCATTACAAAACAGTAATCTTTCAGCCTCTTCATGCAACCAGCTTTCCACAAAATGTTCTTCGAAGCTCACCCATCAGTCCATCTCTCTCCAGTCTGGCTACCAGGACACTATGGGAGACCATGTTGAAAACCTTGCTAAAATCAAGGGAAACAGTATCTGTTGCTTTCCTTTTGTCTGCTGAGACAATTAACTGTTCACAGAAAGCAGTCAGGTAATTTGGGTATGATTTGCCTTTGGTAAATACATGTCAGCTGTTCTCATTCGCTTTCTTTTCCTGCAGGTTTATCCCAGCATAGAGGAAGGATAACTCCAGCAGTATTTGTTCCATCGTCTTTCCTGGGAGACTGGGGTGAGGCTGACTGCCTCAGCTTCCTCATATATTCCTTGCCCATCTTGAAGATAACTTGACCTTTATCTTTTAAGTCATCGGGAGCTTTCCCCCCTTGCCATTACATTTCAAGGAATGAGACAGTGGCATTCCAATGACATTGGTCAGCTCTGCCAGCACCAGTGGATGCTGCGAGTCTGGGCCCCTGCACTTGTGTGTGTCCAGCTTGGAAAAGTGGTGCTTAACAGCTCTCACTTCCTCTGCAGTGCAAGGGCTGTTTATAAAGTGTCTTTGTATACATTTATAGTGCTACTGAATAATCCGGCTGCTGCACTCAGTGTCGTGCTAAGACAGAAGTGGTGTGTCTCCATGGCTGCTTTGGGACTACATTCCCAAATGTAAGGAAATGCCAGCCAGTTGGAGGCCTGGAGCAAGGTTAACAAGCACAACCAGAAGTTTGAAATACACAGCACTAAAAGAGATTGGGAGAGAGCTCAGCCTGTTGCACCTAGTGTGTTCTGTTTAGATTCTGTGGCGGTTACAAAGGCCACAAATGGCAAAAAGGACCAGAGGCAAGCACTTGTGCAAATAGCAAAAAGTAGAAGTTAGCTCAGAAAATGCCATTCCAAAAGTAACTCAGAGAAATAGATTACTGGGGACCATGCTGATATTTAATCATCAAACGTATTTTCCAAAGCAATTTTTAAATGCTGCTGTAGTTGCTGTTGGTCCCTGATGAAGTGGGTGCACAATAGGAATTCTTCGCTTCCTTTCTGGTTTTGTTTTTTGGGAGTCAAGTATCTTATTCAACCCAAAAATTAGTCAGCAGGAAGAATGTTGATAAAATTAAGGAGATAAAAATGTTGTTCTGCAATTTAATATTATTACTAGTATTTATACACTGATTTATTCTTATAACTGGAAATGGCTAACTTTTCATAGACTTTTTTCTCCTTATTTTAAGTTTGATATAAAAATACTGCTCTTCATTTCCCCTAAACCATATGTGTTCTTCAGGATGTGCAAGGATCTAAATGTGAGGTTGCCATAAGAGTAATGTATGCTTTTCACATCTGTAAACTGATGATCTGCTGTTTTGATTTGGAATGTGGTTTTGATGTCCATGAAAAAATCACAGTGGTAGCAGTAAATTGTTTTAATTAACAAATTAGAAAGCAACAAATTTGCTGAATCAGTCTTATAGACGTAATTATTACTGGAATAAAAAGGAGGGAAAAAAAATCTGTCAAAGCTGTGAGATTATTTGGTTATCATTAGAAAGCAAGTTTCTCAGCTACTATTTCCCTAATTTCCTGTATGTCAATACTGGGGCGGGGGTGGGGGCAGGGGGGTGTATATACACACACAGATATTTATACACTCATCAGCTAAAACCAAATGAATGGCAGAGATAAAGTCTAAGTAATAGTGATCCTATATAAAAAGTAGGATTATTCATATTCAGTTGTTTTGAAGGTTTTTTAAGCTTAATCAAATTTTGATCTGAAATAATATTTTCATTACATTTCCTTGTATAATTATGTCATATTGAGAAATAATCTAATAATGATTTCCAGTTTAAAGTAAATATGAGGTGTGCAATTGTAAGAGTTTCAATAATAATTATAGGTAACAGCCTTTGTATGCTGGTCAAATAACAGCTGGAGAAAATTTGTCAAGGATTTTTTTTCTTTTTTTTACAAAAAGATGCAAAGGCTTTTGAAATAGAGAGTTCTTTAACTCCTAATAAAACCATGTAAAGACTTACTTTGATGTTTTTTAGATAAAGGTTTTTTTTCTTTGATACAGATGAGAATTCAGTATAAAATTAAGTTTCAAGCCAGAACGTTTTGGGGCTCGATAATGTGCTGCCTGATCTGTGTGCAAAATTTAAGCTTTTTTTTCTTGATTAAAGGTAAGAAAAGGATGAAGTCTCAAATCTCAGTAAAGAAATGCTTGTCAAGAAGCTGTGGGTTTAATTTCTATTCCACACTCTTCCCCCTCATTCTGTATACCATTTCCTTCCTAAATTATGTCAGGTGTTTAGCTATCTATTGTTTTCACCTGTAGAGAAGAAATGTGCTTTTTGCTCACTGAAACCATGAATAATAATTGTTGGGGTTTTTTGCACTTCATGTAGAAATCTTTCAGTGAAAATGCCTTTGCTACCATTGTGGTTTAGTCCAGGTTTCTGTATAGTACATGGAAATTTGCAAAATTCTTACTTTGGTTTTTGTTCTTTGTTTGTTTGGTTGGTTTTTTTTAGATTTTAAAATTATGAACCCACAGCATCCAGTTAGGAAGGATGAACAATGTAAATTAATTATGGGTTAAATTACAAATATACGTTTGTGTTTAGTAAGTGTGTGTATCTTATAACTGCTGTAATAACATCCATAATAGATAACAGTTTTCTCAGAGTTTGACAATTCTGTGCAGCTGCTGTGCCAGATCCACACTGCTGCTGGCCAATCCCTCCCTGGGCTACTGTGGCTGCTGACTAGGTACTGAGACAAAATGTGAGCAGTGCCATCTCTAGTGCAGTATTCACAATAGGAAAAGAAGCTACTGACCTGGGAAACCCAGGATCTGGATTGTCAGGCCACGACAGAGCAGAGACAGACCACAGGCTGTTTTTCTAGTTGCCCATCTAATGGTTGCTTTTTGTCCTTGTGGTGAAATAGATTCATATATATATATACATATGCATATACATGTGTGTGTGTGTGTACATAGTCATCCTTACAACACCTAGTCTTACACAGGTTTTTGTCATAGACACAGTCTTCTTAGAGTAAACATACCGGGCTGAGGACCAGTTGTTTCTTCTTCAAATGACCTAGAAACTTTGAAATATTTTCACATTGAAAACATGTGCAGTCATGAGCATGGGCAAGGGAAAGTTATTCTGGTGTTTCACATCTGCCACTGAATTATTGTATGCTGGAGAGATTGATTTTCCTCCCTCCTCCCCCCCAGTCACTGGGGTTTTATTAATGTAATATTTCTATAAACGACTTTAAAGTTACAAATAAATTGCTTTGGATAAGTGCTGATAACTAATGCTATGGAGTCTCAGTCTGCACCTGTGGCAAACACTCTAAAGAATTTAGGTTGTTTTGTTTCTCTACAAAACTTGACTTTCTTTTTGCAGTGAGTTTCACTGAACTGTGTTGGTCAGTTGTGCAGTTTGAAGAAAAGTAGCGAAAGTGAGAAAAGTCTAAGATACTTTGAGGCAAAATTTAGTTCTTTGAGAAGGTTTCAGAATTGTCTTTTCTTCCTGCTGTTGAAGATGAATATTGAAGTTATCAAGATAGTTTATAATCTTTGAAGTTCTTTTGAATATCCAAAGTTTACAAGATATCTGGGTCAAAATTACTTTGAAGGAATATGGCCTTGGTTAAATAGATAGTATCCAGTCTCCTTCCATGTAGATTTAACTAGAACTTTTCAAGCTGCTAAGTTCTTCATTGTGTGATTGCTGTATTCTCTATAAGGAGATTTATTTAAAATTGTTTAAAAGCTGCACTCACTGGGGAATTCTGCTGCTCGTTCCCTTAACTACTTTAGCTGCAGAGAACATATGACGTCTTTTTCATTAACTGTCTTTGCTGCTTGTTTGCTTTCAGAAGAGTTCTAGGAGATTGTTATATTGTTTTGTAAACTCAATATTGCTGGATCCTGGCTGCTTATGGCAATTGAGATGAGATTAGATGCTTTTGTTAACAGGCCCCAGACTTTAAATTTATAGGGACTAGGCACCATCTGTTCTCAATTAAAGGTCCTGAGCTCTGAAATTAATTCTTTCCATTGGTCCATTAGACTCAATCTTTTGACCTGAAGTCATGATAAGGTTATATTAGCCTCTCGAGTCTTGGAAAAGTGAGGAGTTCATGCAGGGCCAGTGCTGAATATTCCCTTTAGTCCTTGTATCAGTGTAGTTAGAGGGCAGAAAGTAATGATTGTTTTTCCGTTTTACAGGTAGAGTGAGATTTTTTTTTTTTAAATCACCCTGGAGATTGAGAGCTCACATCCTCGTGAGTTGTAATAGGACTTGCGCTTCTAAATCACTGAAGTGCTATTGAAAATCTTTCCCAGAAAAATCAAATTAATATAGAGAACGTTGACTAAATTCACAGGAAGACTTGATATAGAAGTGGGCTGAGTGTAAAAGTCCATTGTTCCAGGCTTACATTTGCTCATTAGATTAGCTGTGTTGTGCTTCAGCTGTCTTTCATTGACTCCTTCTACAGCTGCAAAAGGATGGGGATCTTACCAGAAGTTCCTGCCTTAGGATTGTTCAGCCAGTGCATTTTCTGGATTTATATCTGTCCTGTGTAGAAGTTGCAAAGAAGAAATGGATGGATGGACAAATGGGTTCACATTTTTGTGGTTCTAACTCTCCCCTCTTTCTCATTTGCTTTCTGTACTTTACTGAAAATTGAGGTTTTCTCTGTCAAAATACAGCAGGACAATATGTGGAGTGGAAAGAACCTGTAGCCACGAGATTTTTGGTTTCAAAGGAAAAGCTCCAAGTATCAAATAGCTATTCCGGTTGTCTGGTAAATTTACTGACAACTCCTGTACGCATGAAAATGTATTTTAAAGCTTTCAGGATCTGGTAGTTCATCCTAGTAAACCTCTGGAATACAGTTTGTAAGAGCTGGCTCTTCAGTGTCCTGTGAGTGTTCCTGTCTTAGCCCAAAATACAGTTTATTAGAATGTTTTGGGATCTGCTGGCCATTAGGCATTGAGTGGAAATCAGCAAAGAGAGAGTTCATATGCCTATTTCTATTCCTATGCAACAATCCCCGTGACATAACAAATACAGCCGGGTAAAAATAATTCTTTTGTCTGCTGCCTGCAATTAGGAGTTCATAAAGATTAGTAACTTGGACATTAGCTGTTTTTCAACATTACTTAAACTGGAATAATGTTGGTGTCCCCATGATACAAGGCATTATTTGTCAAATGTGGCTTGGATGGCTCTGTGACATATATATACATTTCAGTATTCATTTTCAGTTGTTACAAGCTCGGATCCATTTTTGAAAATGTAAGTTAGAATCCTTACCTTTTTCCCAAATGTAACATATCAATTAAAACTACTAATGGAAGTTACCCAGGAAATACTGGTGTCCACTTTGTCAACATTAATATTTTCCTTATCCAGAGAGTAATCTTTGCACTTCTGGGATTTAGGGAACACACTTAAACTACTATAACATTATTGAAAATATGGTAACAGAGTCTGTGTACTCTTAGTTAGTAATTTGCTTTTTTAAAAGTTCATTTCTAGTTTCCTTACAAATTCTTTGTTCTTTCCAGTATCAAATGCATTGATTTTTATAAAAAAAAAGTTAATCAGCTTACCTTCATTCAGAATGGATTTTTGTTCCTCTGATCAGCTCTACACAATTGAATTTTTCATCCTCTTTTCTGAGGTATT
The DNA here is from genome assembly GCF_030490865.1 of Poecile atricapillus. Taxonomy (NCBI): domain Eukaryota; kingdom Metazoa; phylum Chordata; class Aves; order Passeriformes; family Paridae; genus Poecile; species Poecile atricapillus. The sequence continues at coordinate 43,576,649 of NC_081252.1, forward strand.
TCAATGTTATGAAAAAAGCATTAAAGAGAATTCTGATAAATTATTCCTTTAAAAAAGATTCTACTGCAATGTACTTCTGTTGAAGCTGGAGAGTTAATTGAACTGAGAGATTTCTCTTTTGTTTTCAATGATAAAGGTATCTATGCTTGGTAAACACAGGAGACAATCTCTCATGGGGAACTGGTTTCCTACTGATTCTGGTTATGCAGAATTTATAATATTAATTTGAAGTAACCATTTAGTTTTAATTATTTGAAAATACAGTTTTCTTTTTGATTTTAAAGTAAAATTAGTACACTTCAAGGTATAGGAAGAAATATTTCCTGGTCATAAAAAAAAACAAAAAAAGGCTTCTGAATGTTTTTTTGTTATGTTGTCTGATTCTGCTTTTATTGTGGTTCTTCCTGGAAGCTGTAAAAAAGCCAGACAGTGTAATATTTTTTGTCCAAATGTGTGATTATGCTGTTTTGCCTTAAGAAACAAACAAAAAGCAAAAAACCAAATCAACAAAAAAAACAACTCAATCCTTCCCTTCCCAAAAAACCACAATCTTTTTTTCCAGTGTTGTTCTACTTTATTTTTCCTTGTTAAATCAAGCTGACCTAATCTTTTATGAGTTGTTTTTGTGTCTGTATTACCTCAGGCTGTGCTCTCATCAGACTTCACAAGCTAAGTGGACTTGAGTTTTGGATAGTCTGTGGAAATAATCAAAGAAAATGTACCATGCTTCTGGATGTGATGATAATGGCTCATTATGTCCATTAAATTTAGTCCTGAATGGGTGCTGAGTATTCTGCTGTGAGTTCGAGTTGGACCCGTTAGACTTTGTGTGCTGATCACTTGTAATTACTAAAGCACAACTGTTAGCTCAGCTAAACTCCAGTTCTAGTGTCTTTCATTCTGCTTATCAATTTCTTCTGAACTTTACATGTGGGAAGCCTTCAAAGCATTTGCTTTGAAGTAAGAGACACTTTAATGAAATCTTGATTTGGTCACTAATTTGCTGTATCTGCATTTGCACACTGCTTAATTTTTCTGGTTTTGTTTTTCTACTTATAAAGGAGCATCATACTGCTTATTTTCTATCAAATTTACTATCTCTGCCTTTTTTAACTTCTTGAACTTGAAGCAGTTGGGAATATTTTTGTATATATATATAGATGCATGTGTGCATGAATATATATAAAATCAAAATATATGTGGAGTAATTTTACAAAGGGCCTAACTTGTTTAAATTTAGAAGTGCTTCTGAATCCTGCAAATAATCTCCTTAAATTTCATATGATTAAAAATACCAAGGTGGATGCAAAAACCTAGACAATTTCTGTTAATTTCAGATGAGATGCACAAATGATAAGCATTTTAAGATGCTTATGTGTGCACATTCTGAATAAATACAAATATTTTCATATGTTTCTAAAGTGTATTGTTATTGCTAATTGTTATTACTGGAAATGTGTTCTTTATCTACTTGTGTTGGAGTAAAAAAAGCAGAGGTTGTGTTTCTGCCCTTTCTTCAGTTACATGTGGTAATGCTCCCATTACAGCAGAGTACAGCTGAGCTGGTATTCTTGTACAGGCTTTCGCTAAATTGCTATGAACTTCTTGAATTGATTCTTTTGATTTTTGATTATATCAGTGCTCTTAGATCAAGTACTGACATTTTTCACACTCCTCTACAGTACCATTTTTACGTTTTCTCTTATCTCTTGTTCAGGGCTCTTCAACCTGAGGCTTCAAATTTTATTGATTCAGTAACAGATTAATTTTCTTTTTTTGGAAAATGGGCACGAGTGTCTCCATCTCCTGTTTTGGCGAGCTGCACATACTGCCTTTCTCAGTGTGCTTGATGTTTTCTCATAGGATGCACAAATTATGAGGGAGAGGAGTTGAAATCAACTCCCTGGAACTGTCTGAACTGGTCTCATCACATCTGAATGAAGCAATGGCCTTTCCTCCTCTCTTCTCCCATTCCACTGGAAGCATGGGAAGGGTTTGTTATCAGGGAGACAAGCCAGATTCCATTCTTGGACAAAATGAATGTGCCACGTTATAGTCAGCCACTGATTCTTAGAAATGGAGGCAAGTACTTGCACTTTTGGACTCATAGGTAGGTATCAGTGTGCTTCTGCACACTCAGCCTTGCAGGAATATTGAATGGAGATTTGCTCTTTTCCTGGAGAGGATTAAGGAAGAGAAAAACCCTTCAAATTCCACTGGTGACAGAGGGTCCAACATGGCTTGCATTCTACCATGTAGTACTGGGGCAGCTGAAGTAGCTGCTGTCTCTAGAACACCTGCCATTACATGTGCTGGGCACGTGTGTATCACTGCAGCTCATGTTTGTTCTCTCCACCAGATGAGCTGAACTGTTGTAGAGTAAGGAAATGTCTGCCCTAAATCTGGCAGTTGAAACTGTGGAGAGCAAAGCCAGAATTAACAGTGTGGGTAGCAGCCCTGTCTGGTCAGAGCACTGCCTTTCTCTGCTCTCTGCTCTGACACCATACTAAACGTGTCTGTCATGCTGTATTTTCTCTGTAGTATCTTCCCAGGAACTCCTCAGAGTCAGCTGTAACCAGAAGTGGCCTCATTTGTTTTGCAGCTGTGAAGAAGCAGAATTCAAGAGAAAATGCTTGTGTTCATAGTATTTCCTCTTTCTGAAATGTAAGATGACTTTAGCCTGTCAGGTGCCTACATTTGAAGAGTCAATAAATCCATACATTTCTTATTAGCCCTTCTCATTTTGGTGCTTCCATTCTTCAAACTCCTCTGGTGCACAGCTTTTTAACTTGCAAGACTCACTTCCTCAAGAAGTATTCCATTTGCAATTTCACTGCATGGCATGTAACACGGGACTAAAGGAATAAAAGGATTTTCCAGACAGCTAAGCATTACAATATTTCACTTGTGGAAATGTGCTTGAGGAGGGACCAAATCCTTATGCAGATTGACTCACACTGCCAGAATTTATGTAAAGCATGCAGCATCAACTAGGATCTCATAAGAGCTGTAGCATATCAGCTCATACTGTTCTAGATTATAGACTTGGTCGGAGCCATCACCAGTCAGCAGACCGGTAGTGCCAAGTGCAGTCCTGTGAATATGGATAGCTGGAGGTGTGAAATCAGGCATGCATATGTATGTATTGCAGCTTTCAAGACTTCACTCCTAACATCTACAGATTTGGCTTGAGTTTGTGTACTGACCTTCCAGGTACCACCTGAACAGACTGATATTATGGAAATGATGGATCAGAATGATTTAGTGGAGCAAGATGAAGCTTGGTGGCTGGATGCCATGGACATGTGAATATTTTGGTTTTTTCACTGGTTGTGACTGTTCACATCAAATGCACTAGGCAGGCTGAGAAACTTTTAGCTACAAGGGGAGCAGTGTTGGGATGAATACTAGTTGCCTAGTCTTTCTTCCAGTTTTTGAACTTTGTCAGGCTAAAAAGTGTTCTGCTTCTCATTTTTATGCCTTAGTTCAGAGAACAAGTGTCAAAAAACAACACACTTTTAAGCTAAAAGGATGCGACATTGATTCATCTCATCTTTGTTAGGAAGGAGTCTGCCTCAAAGGAGATCTTATCATATAAGCTCTTATTTCCATAGGTTCTGCATTTTCACAGCAGTTAAATGATGACTTAGGTGTGGCTGTTGAAGGGGTTTGTATGGGCAGTGTGAAAGATTCATTGGCCACAGAAGAGAACACCAAATTAATAATTTCTTTTTCTGTGTTGGTTTTTTTTTTTCCTAATTGTCATAGGAGTGTTCAAGTTTAGCTGGACAAGGCTGCAGAGTTCTTGTTGCAGAAAATTTAAAACACCAAAGGTATCACCAGTTACCTCTTGTGCAATTGTGTGTCGTATTTGGGGCATACTCTTCAGAACTGTCTGATCCACTCATCTGGGCTTACCTTGAATGTCAGTGGCTTGAGCACCACCATGAGTTACCGTGCCTTGCAGATTCTGGGAATCCCTTTTCAGAAATCATGAGACTTCCTCCCTAAAGTGGATGGATTTTGCAAGTGAGATTTGGAATGGAAACAAATAGAGTTTCTAGGCAGGCAGGAGCTAGTTTCTCATCTCTGGTATCTGATGGTGAAGCTCTGACACCAGGTTTCCATAGGAATCTCTCTCAAAACAAATGGGAGACAGCTAACCTGTGGAGTACTCTGCGTGTGCTCGGTACTTTTTTCCTAGAGCTTTCATTTCCTAAGTAACATATATGGCTAAATTAAATGTGAAGACAATGGACTTTTTTATTCCACTTCAGGTCTTACTGCTTTCCCTAGCAAAATGCAATTAAAATCAGTAAGCATATAGATAGATTTGAAATACATCAGTTTAAAGCCTTTGTGCTGAAGAACTTGCAGCTAGAAGTTTTTAAAGTAGGCAATAGACTATTAAAAGTCCAAACAAAGTGCTGACTAAATTCATTCAGAAACTAAATTATTCAGCAGTATCCAATACACATTGTCATAGCATGAATTTATAACTACCTACTCTTCTTGGGAGCATTTTGTGTAATTGCTATAACTCGAATAGTAGGAACTAGATTGTTCAATCACTTCAAACTGATCTGCAGTATCTGCAGAAATTGGATATGCATGCCTTCAACTTGCTGGCTTGTCTCAGGTGGGAAAAAAGTATTCACATATGTAAATGTGATTATATGCAGAAAACTATTCAGTTCTGTAGTCTATATGACTTTCATGATGTTCGCATGACAGCACACTTCACAGAAACACAAAAAAGAATTCTAAGATCTCGATAATTCCTGAAGGGTATTTAAAAATTAGTATCTACACCTTGTTTTATTCAAAGACCTGTAATAGATTTATCTAGTCTTTTAGAACATTATTCACGTATTATACTAATATATTTAAGGAATTTTAGTTGAAAAGCTTTATAGAAAGGATTTTGATGTGTCTGGATTTATTAAAAACTCAATATTGAAGAATGCATCTAGGAGTAAAAAAGTTAGCAAAGCACTCCCCTGTGCTGTGATTAATTTGTATATTATCAAGGTCTTTATTATGAATGCAGTTCCTAATGTAGGCCTGTAATAAACAGAGTGTAATTGAATTTTCAATATTTTGCCATCAGGGAGTAATTTTCTTACTAGACCTCTGCTCCATCTTCTGGCTAATTGTCAGCAGTTACTCAGTATTACTGCGTTAATGTCACCAAACTGTGAAAACAGAGGTTACCTGCTTCCATTACGTTAAAGGATGTGTGGTTCCAACCCTTGCCTATTTACTGATTTTGATTAGTGTGCCATTATCACTTGCACCTTTATTAACATCATGAACTTTTTTGAAATTACAGCCTTGGAGACAAACCAAACTTCTCATAAGTTTGTCTTCATATAAGGTTTCAATCAATTTAAGTATTCCACTTAACAAAAGCAGAAGCAACCACAGCATTGTGATTGGACTCTTATGATCCTAGAGGTCTCTTGCAACCTAAATGATTCAATGATGAGAATTTTCAGATGCACTAGTGAGAACAGCCTTTTATGTAGCACATGAGTGTTCACTTGCATTACATGTTGTGTTACACTGCAAACAAAAACAAACAACGAAATTTTGTTTGGAACAACAAAATTACAGACTGCTGTATATGCAGAGGAAAGGTGAACAGTCTACCAGTTAAACAATCAAGGGCTAAGGTTTTGTGGAGAGGTGGATTTCACTCCTGGTCAATATTTTCATGGAAGTCTTTGAATGTTTGGAGTAGTTTTATTAACTTTTGCTTGCAGTGCCAGGCTAGGAGGAGCCACAAACACTTGGCTGGAAGGGATAAGCATTACAGTCTTCATGTACTGGGCTTGTGAGCATGAAACCGTAGTAAATAAACTGCAATTCAATTTTGAAGTAGCAATAATTGTCACACTTTTAGGATGGGAGAACCACTTGACTGGCAGATGTTCTGTAGGAAAGAAACTAAGTACTGCAAGGGATTGTTCATAGATGTGAATCCACAAAGTAGTTTTTTGAAGGGAAAGGAAAAAAAAAAATTTGGGATGCAAGCCTGAGTGTCATACGAAATAATTACAGAGCAATTCCTTCTGCATCTCTCAGCATTTGTAAGGCCTCACCTATAGGGCCACTATGGGTCACAAACCAATAAATTTTGGACCCAAGACATCAGAAAAGTAACAGAATAAGCTTAAATCAAAAGTGCAGAGTATTTCCTCTGAAGAAACAATGGCCTAACTGCTGGACTTTTTCAAAAGAAAGGAAATTGGTGGAAAAAATCTTGTGCTTTTCCTGGAACCTATGAGGCTGATGGTAAGGGGCAGGGGACAACAGTGTGGGTCATTCTGTCAACAGGGCAAGAAATAATGTGCTGATTGTTGCAAGAGAGATGTTGCTTGGGCGTTAGGGTAGCTAAGCACTGTTTGAGATGTCTTGGGAAGACTGTGAAATCTGTCTCCCAGAGGTTTTCAGACCAGGTTAGTTTTATTAAGAATGGATAATTCTTCTCACTGTCTTGTTCATTCCTGTGAATCTTATCCCTACAGATTTCTATAAACAATGTGTAAAAAAAAGTCATGTTTTGAAAGCTGACAGAAGTAAAATGTCTAGCATCTTTCACCTGTCTTGGTTAGCTGCTCTTAAAATAGTGTTTAATAACAATGCATATCTGTTATTTTTAACACTTTCGCAAGCTGGACTGTTGAGAATTGTTTTGATAATTTATTTATTTTCTCAAACACCTGCTGGTTTGAGAATTTGCCAGGTTACTTGGCATCCAAGTGCTGTATTTTAGATTCCAGCCCAAACTTCTATATTAACATGAGAAAAAAATAATCTCAGACAAGCAATTCTTTTTTTTACAGGATTCTGCTGGCAAATATGCAAATGTTGCGAAGTGTATTTACAAATGAGCATCAGTGTACAGTTAGGCAAAATCAGTAACTTTCCTCCCACTTCCTTCATTGTAGGGGGAAACACATGAAAATGTGAAGACAGAGAAAGTGCTAGAGCAGGAATTGCTACCTATACTAAGCTCTCTTTCCCAGTACAATACCCCAGTGTAATCTCTTCGCACTGCTTTTTCAAGCCAACCACCATTCAGGAATACTATAGTGGGCCAGGAGAAGTGAGATGAGTGCTGAGAAAACAGGGCATAAGCAAAGGAAGAGAGAGAATTCATTGGAAATGCTGCCGGGTGGTTTGGACCATTGATGAAATGGTGGCTGATACTTGTGCTTGAAGATGTAAATGGATTTAAAGCTCAGGTAGGAGAAGTTTTAAGTATGCACAGTCCTTGAGAAAAGGAAGAAACTCAGGCATGTTTGTAAGATGAGAAAGCTGACAATTCTCTTTCTAATGAAGAATTGGAATAATAACTTCACATGCAATTGATCGGCGATATTACATGATGGTATAGTTGTTAGTCATGTATAAAAAATAAACTTACATAAGATGTGGACTCAGTAGCTGGATCATAGCTAGTAATATCCTTAAAAATGTGTATTCCAAGGTAATTTTGAAGGTCAGAATTAAGGTACAGAGGCCACAATCTATCTCCTTGTCATCCATTAAGAATTACTTGCACTTTGTTATTCAATATAATCAATATAATTGTAAAACATGCAGCTGAAATTCTATGTACTATAATGTAATTGTACCTGAGCTCTTCTTCCAGCAAAAAGAATCTGCATGCTTTTGATTCTTTCAGGTTACTATGCAAAGAATATTTGCCCTGAAAAGACATTATAATAGCTCTATAGCATTCACATGCCTCCTGGAAAGCTTGCAAAAAGTTCAAAGTGAGGAAATGCCTTCATTTCCCCCTGGTGTCTTTTGGCATGAGCACTAGGACTCTGCTTTTATCAGACCTGTCAGGTCTCATGATTTCAGTGGGAGACTGATTACCTCAGAATGGCTTCTCTGCCATTGCTTTTGTATCCCCTGTACAAGAAAATAGTGCTGGAACGTCTTTTGGTGCTGTAATGCCTTGGCTGATGCCTACCTTTGATGGATAGGCTCCTATAACAGTCTTACAGCAAGTGAAAAGCCCTTGAAATGGTGTGATCCTCTACTTTGGCCTTGCATTGCCATTCCTCTCTCCTTGTTATGTTATTATAATCTGCCTTGCATAAAAGCTGGCATGTTTCATGAGTTTCATCTTTTAGATTGCTTTAACTTTATAAATCCTCTTTCCAAATTTCCATATTGACAAACATAGCTTTTCTGTTTCACACCTTTTATCGGTGAGTTTTGAAGTGTTTCTAAACCCTTTTTTTTCCAAGGTGTCGCAATTCATCAGCATTTCTACAAAGCAGGTGATGGTGTGGCCCTTCTTCAGATGTGCTGCAGAAATGTAAATAGGTGTTTACAAATTAGGCCAGGCACTTGTTATAGGGAAAACAAGTATATATGAAGTTAAAAGTATCGTATCTTTTAGCTAAGGAGTTAAGAATTGCTTGTCAAGTAGTTCACAGACAGGTGGAAGGCACATGTGAAGATAAATGTGAAGATTTTAGTGTCTGGTTCTTAGATAAAATGCGCTGGCTGTATGAAAAATGGGAAGTGATCTATTTCAGTTGAGATCTATCCACTTATCACCAATAAGGAAAAAAAAATCAGTAAAAATCAATGCAAGGTTTTGAGGTACATTGTTACAGCTCCTCAGCAGCAGGGTGGTTTTGGTAGCTAGCAGGTAGACAATAATTGGACTGAAAATTGGGCAGTGAGGTCATTTACGATGACAACACATAGAGTGAGAATTACTGCTTTGGTTTTAAGTGTACAGTATAGCTTTTGAGGCAGATGTAAATTGGAAGAAAAATTTGCGAGTGGTCAGAGGCTCAAAGTGGCTCTTGTTTTGCCAACCTGGTTCAGTTCCATGAATGGGGGAAATGTCAAATCTGCTGGGAGTTTCTGGAGATTCTCTAACTATAATTATATCCTTAAAATGAATTTGCCTAGCTCCTGTTGAAATAACAAGGACATGCAAATATCAGTTTGAGATTTAGAAGTGTGCTGTGTTTTTTGCTTTTCAGGTGGATAATGAGTCTCTTTTGGCCCATAGGGTGAGAATACCGTGATATATAGCACAGAGCAGACAAGATCAAACTAGGAGTGAGGTGCAGGTCGGGGGAATAGCTGAGCTCCTCAGGGCCAATGCTTTATAATTTAGGTCTGCTGTGCATAAGGGACGTGACAAAACCCCAGTTAAGAACTCAAAATGTAAAGTTTGGCAGTTAAGTGAATACATTTTTTCCCAACGTCACTTAAAGCTGCTACAAATTTAGTGCACAATATGTACTTGGTATTCAGCTTCTGGAGCAGAAAGTGTATCTCAAAAATTGTCAGTAAAATGTGGAAAAAAACAATTCTATAACAAATAATCTTACCTACTGAAAGCATAAACTGCTCTTAGCTTGTCATTTTTGAGGCTGGAGAAGGTATATGGAGAAAATACAATACATTGAGAAATTACATCTATCTGTTTCCATATATTGTTATAAACATACAAATAGGTATTGTGCATTTCTTGACTGCCTTAAGAAAGTGTCATTAAAGCAGTAGTGAAACTGCCCTGATAATACTAAAAAATATTTAATAATTTTATTATGAAAAATAATAAAAGAAACTCTGTTTTATCTGTCTCCTTTATTCTTTCTCTTTAGGAATATGTGTTTCCTTTGGTTTTAATAAGTCTGTGTTTTCTTTGGTTTTAAGCTGTAAGATGTCAGTAAAGATGATGTGTGTTTGAGACCACTTGCAGTTTTTGCATTGCTTTTTCCCACTCTTTTTAAATACCATCTCATTCTCTCACAGCATTCCTGAATTGTGCAGTTTTATGGATTCCTTTTCTATATTAGCACAGTACCTCTGATAGGTGTTTTTGTTTAATATTCTTAACTAATGCTTTCCAAATGCACTGAAGCAGATGGATGTAATATGTTTGAATTAAAGGATCAGTATACGTGGGATTCGTGTCCCAAATTTCTCAGAGTTCTCTGTAAATTCTGTCTTCTTCAGCAGATCTTGTTAGAAGATCGCAAAAACACACTTCTTTTTAAAAAAAAAAATAAATTAATTTTGTCTTTTCTGTGAGTATGCAATGAACTGTAACTTTTATATGCTCCATCCCTACCACAAAAAATAGGATAATGATCTTTTGGTCATTGGATTATTAGATTTATGCCAGCTGGTTTGGGGTTTTCATTTGAAGTCTTAAAACTTGTAGTGGTTTGAAGGTGTGGTCTGCTGTCTTTCATATGCTATTTATAATGTTGACAGCCTTCCACATAGAATTAAATGTAGTTTTGGAAGTGATGGACTAGAATTGTTTTAGTGCTCAGTAAAAATTGGGAGACCAATAGAGAGCTTTTATATCTGTGTACAAAGTTATTAGAGCAATATTTCTAATCAACTTGTTTTCTACCACCTGTGAAATGTAAGATACTAAACATTGTCGGAAATGTTATTGTAGCCATTTCCTTATTAGAGGATGATTTGGGGCTGGACATGGATCTTCACCTGTACAAGTCCATGTGCTGCTGGCACCTTCAGCATGTGACATGCTTCTTTCTGCTCTGGTTGTAATTGTCAAGCAATTGAAATTTGGAACCCTGTGAATCATGTCCAAGCTAAGAAAGAACAGTTGTGGGGGGGTGACTGTGGTATGGCCAGTGACTTTTCAGTTTTTTAGGTCTGAGAGTCCTTTCTGAAATGCCAGTATTATTATCAATATTTATTTTCCCATTGCACAATATTAGGCAATAGGCAGGAGTCAGGACTGTTGCAAATATAAAACATTATATTTGATTTTCACTTGTTTTGCTTTAAAGTATGTTTCTAGCTTGTTTGCCTTTTTTTTTTTGCCATTTCTTCTGATGATGTTTCACAACCATATCCTCATTCCATGTCATACACATAGTTTTTACTCTGGTACAGTCCAAATAAAAATTTCTTTTTTAAGATCCTAAATGGTTCTTTATTATGTTCCTCATGATAGTAGCCATCAAACCCAGGCTATTGTTCTTTTAATAAAATAAGAGAATTGGTTTGGTTGTTCTGCTAACAAAAGAGTTAAGAAAATGCATCCACAGGCAATGCAAGATAGATTTTTAAAACAAGCCGATAACCCAAATAAGTTTCTAGGCTTTCTGTTGTCACTGAAAAACCTCTGACTGCTATAATTTTAAATTATTCACCTTAGCAACTAATACCTGATGTGCTGAAGTGTGAAAATATGAAATGCGAAGAAACGCAAACAAATACATACATGCATATGTTAGTTCAGCAGAAAGAGTGCACACATAGTGCATGTGTGTCATTAGGAACAAATCAAGGTATTTCTGCAGATGCAGGGAGCTGTAGTTAATTTTCTATCGGAAGGTGACTGTTTAAAGGTCATTTCCCAAAGCATAAGTCAGATTCTTTGGGGATGTATCCTTTAGCTTCATCTAATGTTTCATTGACTGGATAAGCATTAAACTCGGTGAGAATGACAGGCTGGAGTAAGTGGATCCCAGGTGGGCCTTGGGATCTGCAGAGGCAGCTGTTCCCCAGCTCCGATAACTCTTTCAGATTTGCAGAACCTTTTGCATCTGACATGGCCTGCCAGGCCTTTGTGCTGCCCAGCGCTGATGTTTTAAAGGAGAATGGCTTCATAATTTATTAACTGCTACATTTCCTTTGGGCTTTATCTGTGTGATGCTGTTGAGTCACTGAGATGTGTAAATAATACAAGTTAACAGAAACACATTTTTTAAGAAAGGCAAAGCTTTTAAACTTCTTTTTTTTTTCCCCCTTTTTTTATTCTCTAAGGAATCCTCTGAGAGTTTATTGCTGGTTTTTCTGTCATAACCAGGTAAAAAAGTTCTGCATCTTAGATCTGGGATGAAATATGTTTTGAGCTTGTTAACGTCATGTCCTCCTCAAAATAATGATAATTAATAGTATAATGAGATACATATTTTCCTATTTATACACATTTTAAGCTAGTGATGTTTTTTCAACCTACTCCCAGTATCAGTCTTTTTTAATGTCTATCTCAGCTTGTAGTGTGTACATTTATCAGTTCTTTCCCTTCATGAAGGGAAATTCATGAAACATTCTTGTCCATTACCTATACCTTTGTAATATGTTAGTTATAGGTTTTTGCCAAGTTTTTTGGCCCAAAGGCAAGCTGCTCCACAAATCTAGAAAAACATGATGAAGAAACCATAATACTTCTTCACCATTTCTTGGCTAAGAGAAATAAAAATCTGTCTTCTGGTTCCCTGAATAAATACAGTAAGAAATGCCTAGAAACATTGCATTTTGATACTTCTTTAATCCTTCCTGTCCACTCCTGGAAAATCAAAGCATAATGCAGTCTTATACATGCATACAGATCTACATCCATTTAAATATCATTTAAATATCTGTATTTTCTGTTCCACATTTAAGACTCATGTCACAGAATTACAGAATATTTGATATTACTATTTTCAATAGTACTACTCTCATAAGATCAAGTAGTACAATAGTGAATTTGGATCTTTGCAATATTTATTGGTCAGATGCAAAACCTTTATTTTAATAAAACAGTGCTTTATTTAAAAGAAATCCCTAATATATTTGTTTAGATATGTAACATTAAAAACCCCCCAAAACTAGAGGTATGAGAGTCTACCTTTAAACAGAGTTTTATGTCATACTTTATCCACATGTTTAAAAAAAAATAATTACCAGCTAGAAACTTTTCTAATGTTCAGTGCCTCCTCTCTTCTTTTCTATCAGGACTCCACTTAAACTCTGTGGAGGCACCAAGAGGTATTTGGAAGCAAGGTAAAAATTCTCCTAAATTCTCCTAAAGAAGAAGCAAAAGAAATGGGCTTTTTAGGTATGTGAAAATCAGTCAAAGAATTTCTGTATGCCTGAAAATATGTGGTAGAATAAAAGGCTAGAAGTTAATCCTGATATGACAGAGTTTTCCAACTCCAGCTGGTGCAGTCACTCTCTTGGTCTTTGTCCCTAAGTCTGGGGACAATGCTGTGCAGATTTTCACATGCTACAATGCTACTTTTATTTCTGTGAAACCACCAATGCTTCATTGCTAAAAAAAGCTGAGATAATGATTATGGGGCACTTGCAGACTTCATGATGATTTGAGAATCAGGATATGATAACATGAATTGTTTTTCATCTGTTCAGCAGCATTCAGGCTCCGTGGAGGCTGAGAGCATTGTGAAAGCTTTTCATATCTGAAAAATAGTAGACCAAACCTGATAAGTATCAACATTGAACAGAACTGGTTGCTCACGTAAAGAATGATACATCCTCCTCTTTAGATCAAGCAAGTGAACCAATCCTGCCATTGAGAGGCATTCAAAATTCCTCTGCAGAGGCTTGGGTGTTCTGGTGGAGGTTTGATGTGTAGCTCCAAAAAGAAAAGGGGCTCTGTGAAATGACTGTTTCTGACTCAACTGCTGGGAGCTTTATGTGTGCTTACAGTTCAGATTAGTAATGGCAGTGCTCATTTATAAAGCCTTTGGTCTTGCAAAGTTAATATAGCTTTGGATTACTGAATTGTGTATTAGTCTGTCCTGGACTTGCTTGTAAGTTAATAAAATCAGGTAGCTTTAAGTAAATATTTAAGTCCTCTCTTCATTGCTTTCCCAAAGGAGTTCTCAGTGGTGTTGCACTGATGCAGCTGAGAGAATTCACCAGAAAGAACAGATCTGGTTTAGATCCAGGAAGAATTTGTAGCATTGGCAGCTATAAGAGATTTTATTCTTTGTAAAGGCAACAAATCCAGCATTGAAATTAATGAGGAACAATTAACAAAGAGTTTAAATATGCATCTTCAAACGAAAATAATCTTTTTTTTTAAACTCACATTAGATTACTTTGGGTTTCCACAATTTTCAGAATTATAATTGGCTTCACAAAGACCCAAACACAAATAAAAATCTTTGAAAGAGATAATTACTCATTAATGTAGTTTTTATTTGTGTTCAAAACTTAACAACTTTTTTTCCTTTGTGAATGAAGTTTACAAACCAGCATTTTTAAAATAGATTTCCAGCACTCTTAGAACAAACATCACTTCAGAGGAGATTCCTCCTATAAGCATAAGTCTCATACTACCTATCCCCAAAGCCAAATAGAAACCTGGCTAATACAAACACAATAGAAAAATAGAAACAAATAGAAACATAGTTAAAGAGCTCAATCTTGAAGCAATTTTTAGCTTGAGGCAAGTTTTTGGTTTGCCTCTCATAAAGAAAGCAGCAGTTACTAATTCTTTCATATTTGAATTAAATAAGTCATTTTAATATATGTTAAAATGGAATGATGTGCGTACACAGTAGAGCGAACTATAAGAGAAACTGCTGGTTGATCACAGATTAGCTTGCCCAGGTAATTCTTGGACAGACAAAAAAAAGGATGGAAATAGTGAATGTTTGCTCCTGAATGTAGACATGTTCTGGGGGGAAAAAAGCCACGCTAAAAAAGGACAGTACTTTACTTTAATTAGACTGCAAGTCAAAGCTGCTTCAGCAGCTTTGCTACTTTAAAAGTACTGTTCTACTAAATAAAGTACATATTTATATTTTGTAAGTGTTTGTAAGCTAAACCCACCACAATGTTGTTAATCAATCTCGCCTTATTCAGTAGAAGACTTGAATTAATTTACTAGACTTTAGATCATATTCCTATCTTGGTGTTGCTTAACAGAGCCACTTAGAAAGGTGATAATTATGGAAAAAATATTGTAGGAATAGAATATACTTTTCTTTAAGAAACTATTTTTTCTCCACCTACAGATTATTAGTATGAATAATGAAACACCTGAGCAGTCATTAAAAATTAGTATTAACTAACTAGTATGTTATGCCTGGATATGCCTACCTATACCAGTCTCATTGTCTCTTGTGAGAGTGATCAATATACACTGAATAACATAATTTGTTCCCTTCTTATTTATGTTGCAGTAACACAATACTATAAACCAGAGAAGTTGTTTTGTCATTTTTAATAACATTCTGTTTTGCTTTAGGCATGCTTAATTCTGTTTATTTCTGTTCCATTGATCTGGGTAGAAATAAAATATACTTATGAAAAAGAAAGTTTTCATCTTAATCACTCAAGCACAACCACCTCTGGACCACTCAGCTTTCCCATTCTACTACCACATCAGTTTTAGTCAGATAAAAAAATTATTTAGTTCAATGCACAAGAATTACTATGAGAGAAAAAACAAAAGTGTAAAAATCCAAATTTAGAAGCAATGATTAAGATAGGCTTTTGTGGATTTTTAGAAATTATTTAAGTTAATCTACAAAGACAGAATGGCTGGAATACCTGCAGTAAAGTGCTCACACCAGACCTTTTGTGACTAGTTTAATGTTAAGAGATCTTGGATACCAGTTAGATACCATGAAATAAATGGACAGAAAATTGTCCTTAAAGTCAAGCATGGCTGTATTTTCTCTCATGATTTGGGAGATTTACTCTTAGCAGGTAAATCGGTGATAATCATTATTAATTGTTTTCTGTGTGTCTCCCACCATGTTGTCATGGGCTATTTGCTAGTTTATGAGTTTAGCTAGTGCTACCACATCAACCTTAGCACATACCTTCAAAAATTCTTTGGTTATGACAGAAGACATGAGCAAAAGATTTGGGTGATTGCTGTGGTCTTAATGGCCTTCAGCTCCATCAGTCTTGGTATCACTATGTGCTTATTATACTGATTATTTTTTTCTTTTGCAAGGAAACAAAAAAAAATTACTTATTTTTTAAAAAATAATAATTCATTAATCAATATTAACAATATTGAGATTTAATATTTAGTTGTAATTGTTAATATTAATAATTTATTATAGTGGTTGATATTGTATTGATTAATTAATAATAATTACATTTCTTTTGAAAAATAAATTGTAAAATAATCTCTTAGCATGTCTTAAAAGTGTATCAGCCTGATGGGGTTTTTGGGCTGACCAGATTTTCAGAGTATTTTATTTGCGTTTTGTTGATTAGCAAAAGCTTTACTTCTAGTCACCTTGCCACTGTTGTTTAGAAATGTGTTTTTGAAAATGGAATTGATTTTTTATTAAGAAGCCT
Source organism: Poecile atricapillus (assembly GCF_030490865.1). NCBI lineage: Eukaryota > Metazoa > Chordata > Aves > Passeriformes > Paridae > Poecile > Poecile atricapillus. The sequence goes on from NC_081252.1 coordinate 43,592,738, forward strand.
TTACTTTCAGCTATGGATAAGCCAAATTGACACACAATATTCTTAAAGCATATGCAGCGGATTGTCTGAATTGCTAAGCTGTCTTCTCAGGTACTTTGCTAATGTGGCATTGATCAATCTACAGCTCCCAAACTGTAGAGAAGTGATAGCAGTATTGGATACAGATGCACCACGGGCCAGAAAGATAAATTGTTTGGGTTGTCTTTTTGCAACTTTAAGGTCACAATTCATTCATCTTGTTACTTTTCTGTATCCCTTTAGTGGCTTCAATTGCAGGATTAAATATTGAATGGTGGCAGATCATTCAATATATGGCTCTTCTACTTTGGCATTAGAAGGCTTTTCATGCTTAAAATGGAACACTGTGCACACAGAATGCCAAAGGTAGCCGTGCCGATGATCTATTCTGTAAGATTAATCCTACAACAACATTATCAGGCAATTCTTAACACATCGATTTATTCCTGATATGACACTTCTGAAACAAATGGATAAATGCTTGGCATATACTCAGCATCCTAACAGGGAGAATGTGGAATTGAACCCTCTACAGAAAAGATCCATATTTAAAATTAACCCCTTAAATGCTTAGTTAGGAAAATTTTAGTCTGAAATTCATGGCCACTCATGCAAAGATGGTCTGTAAGAATCAAGAACTAAGTAAGAGAGAGGATTCTTCCCCAGAGACCAGATCAGAGTCTGCAGATTTGCCACACACCTTGTGTACAGTAATAGTTGTGCCATTATACGTTTCAAATAGAGAAATGCTTCATGTTTCATGTTTTAGTGCCTCTGGCTTCCCTCAGAAAGGCTCCTCTCTGCCCCCCTGCCAGGCTCTGCTCTGAATCCCCCAGGAAGGTGCAAAATCCTTTGCAGACCTTTGCCACACAGCTCTCCTCTTACAGCTGGTGAGCAAGGGCAGGCTTTGCAAGGCTTTTCTTTAATTTGCTGCACGGGGGAAAGGAGCAAAAGAATTTTGCCTGCAATGATTGTTACCTATACAAACTGCATAAACACCTCCTGTGCCTTCAAAGACTGTTACATATGGAATGTGAAAAGCAGCACAGCTGTTGTAGGTGGGTGCATTTGCAGGTTTTCCAACTAGTATTACAATTGTAGTACAAACCACCTAAAGGGAGTTCTATTGATTCTAGCTTTAAAGCTGTTTTCTATAAGGTTTTAAATTTGACATTGTATTTTGTATGTTATGGGTTTTTTTCGTTAAATCTGCCTGCAGTTGGGAGAGCTCCTGGATTTCAAAAGCACATGATAACTTCAGCAGGTAAGAAGTATCTTCAGAGGTGAAAACATAGCTTTGCTTTTTCAAATTATATCTAATGATTAAATAAGTGTTACATACGAGTCTGGACAAAAGTGAGATCCAGTTTCAGTCCTGCATCTGACTTTTGGATACTCTGTCATTGGATTGAATCCAAAGCCTCAGGTTAGGTGCCTGCACTTCCTAACAGTGTATCAATATACTGCCTGTACAGATGTCTTGTGCTGATATTCACAAAAGGCTGGGCCATCAGCATCACTCATGTAGCCAAGAAGGTGCTGTAGAAGTAATATCCAGGAAGGAATTTGTGCCTGGGGCTGTAAAGTGACACCTGAACATTTACGTTTATAATAAAGGGCTCTTTCCTTTGGATCTGAGTGTTCCAAGCATATCTACACTTCCTAGCAAAATTAGAAGGAAGTGCCCTCTCTGATTCTGTCTTTTATCACCCCTCAAAAATGACTGCAGGTTATTGGCACATAGATACATATATCTAATACGTGTATGTATTAAACCCCTATTTTTCCAAAATTATTTGAACCTAGGTATGTCATTTAACAAAGAACTTTAGAGACTCCTGGAGTGTCATCCAGATATGATATGGGTATGGAGGAGTGTGGTATGATTGCCACATGTGACTAAAAGTATTTTAGGCAAGAAAGAACAGTTTTAATAAAGAAGACTGACAGAGACCTGCCCAAAAACATCCAGTGTGGGAGTCAGCACATTTCTTGGAAGTCAGAGATATACTTTTTAAACCCTTTCATAATCAAATCCTCACCAAGCACCATTCTTGTGCCATGTAAGTGGTATAAGAAGGATCTTTTCATTCACTTGTTTATGATGCAGTGTGTGTGTGTCCAAAAATGAAGCACACCCCTTCTGCACTTTTTAAAACATAAGATTGCCTTGTTAAACAGATGAGCTTAGTGATACTAGCTGACTAGAGATGTTAGGACAAAATTGTTTCTGAGATTTATTCTACTATCAGTTTGGATTGTGGTCTTAAGTATGAAAACCATATACTAGACCAGTTTGGGTTCTTAGATGGGTGTTTTTCACCGTGTTGAATTTATACAAATATTAAGATGCATGAATTCTGCTTGTCTGTCTGCCAAAACATCATCTGGATGTGGTTAATAGAATCTATAAGCTACTGTTCACATGCAAGTGTCTGCAAATATTCAGGCTATCTAACAAGACAATTTCTTTCTTTGGCAGTTCCTTCATATAAGTGATTCTTTAAACTGCCCATCTTAATACATTTGTATTTTAAATATCTGTTGAAACAAATGACTTGAGAGTTGGAGCTTTTCAACATTCAACATTTTTTCTTAATACCAGTAAAATGTTCTGTTGTATGCAGCACTTTTTACAGTTTGTTTTTATCTGGTAATTTGTTTATTTCTAGTGCCAGTATAATAAAAAGCTTACTTAGCAATGTTTTTTTAGTGAAAAATACTGTGTACAAAGTGCTCTACAGCTGACCATATGTAAATTTAACCTGTTTGTTACAAGAATCACAGTCTTGAGCATAGAATGAAAAATATACATATATTATTTGGACATGGTTTTTTCTTTAGCCAAAATCCTTGTTTGTACCAAAGGGATATTTTAATTAGTTTGGCTGCTGTTCACATCCTAATACCATCAAAGTCAAAATTAAATATGACCAAAAGGTCTTTTTTGGGCATCAGGAATCTGTTCCAGTATTTGTGCTGTAGATTCTTTTTTGTGCTATCCACCTTTCATCATGCAAGATTCTTTTTGATCTCACAGAGAAATAGGCATAAGAATTACCTGCAGTAATGTAGTAATTCAGATTCAAAAGCAAAATTTGTCCTTGGTGTTTGAAATACTTTTTTTGGAGTATCTTCTCTTACAATTACATTCCATATGAGGACATTCTTAGATAGCTACATGTGCTCCCTAAGTGCGTGCTTACCTCTAACACAGATTGCAGACAAATTGCTGCATAGGTGTCATGGTGTAGACAGCACAAATTTTAATAGAATTATCTTTTCTTTAATTGGTGAAAATGTTTCTCCTGGGCTTGATGATGAAATACCAAAGATGAGAAAAACAGCATGTTACATTCTTAAATCTACAGGATGATAAAATCACCAATTACTTGAAAAGTTGGCTGGAATAGCTTTCCTTATTTTAAAATAGTGTTGATTTTTCTGCTTACAAAGATATTTCATATGCTTATTTCATTTTTCTAGATTTTTTTTTGGCACTGTAAAATCAAGAACTTCATTATCACGTACTCACTGGCCTTATATTTTGTTCTTTCATTTTTGCCTGTTAGATTGGCATGAAACTCAAGATGCAATTTTGGAGGTGAAAAGCATCATTGGCCTGGAGATTTTGACTTTTGATATATATGAATATGTGAACCAGCATCCCTCTGTTGATAAGCAATATATGTGACCCATGACAGACAGCTTGCTGTTCTGGTGGAGCAAAATATTACAGCTAGAGCATGCAGGCTTCTGCTCCATTGGACTTGGAATATATTAGTAAAATATTCTCCCAGCTTGAAGGGTTTGACTTTGGGGTTTTTTCCCCCCAGTGATGGATAATAGATAAACTCATATGAAAGTTTATTGCAAGATTCCTTTGAGACCCCTAGCTTTTTATGAATGGAAAGGTCATTTATAAATGTTCAACATCATTGTATTTTATTACTTTTCCCATAGGACAAGATCAGTGTGTTTTCTGTTAGAGACTGCAATCAGATTTTACAACCACACAGATTTAATGTTGTACATATTACTTGTGTTCAATAACTGAAGACTCTGTAATGAAAAATACTTTTGATTTCAGCCCATGGAGGTCTCTTTTATTCATAGGTTACAGTCTTCAAACCGGAACACAGATTTTAACAAGGCCAAGAGCCTTCAATTCAAAGTTATTGATGCAGGGTCAATCTTTGCCTAGACTGTGATTTTCTATAATGCTAAAAACTTCTATACAGTTTTCTCTGAAACATCTGATATTTGTCAAAGTGGCCTTGAGGTTTGCTATTGGTAGGTCTCTATTTGAATTGTAAGATAGTCATATTGATGCTTGGTTTGGTCACCTAATTATACTTCATTTTTGTATTTGCTGAATCTTAGTCCTTTGGGCATACAACACATCTTTTAGTCACTATAACATCTAGTTTGTTATCATCTGTTTTGGAAGTATTAATGTTAAGTAGAAAAATCTTTACCCAGGGAAAGTCCAGGACTTGAACATGTGTGGCCACAAACTGAATTCATTATTGCAACATAAAATGTCAATTAGTAAATTTGAGAATTTAAACCATAAAAACAGCTCTATGATCTGATAGATTCAGCATCAGGCACTAAAATCCTTCAGGCTTTTTTTCTCTTATTTAAAGTTCTAAAGGCAACTTGGATTTTTTTTAGTAAGACAGGATAGCAAACTCTGTCCCTGTATTTGTATTATCACTGTCTCCAGAACCCCCACTCTCAGTCTTGCACCAGAAGAGATGCCATATCCAACTGCAAAACTCTCGGTCAGCTTTTAAAGAAACATCACTAAAGCTTAAAAAAAGTTTCCCAAAATCTTGGGAAAGGCATGGTAGTAGGTTGAGTTCCTCATCACGGCGTATTTTGCTGCCGGAGAGGAAAAAGTCTTTCCATATTGCAAATCAGACAATTGATGAGAACCCCAACAGATCTGAGAACACTTGTAAAAGGTTTGTGTGGAACATGTTCTCTAGCATGCAGATGTATCAATGACAAATTACATGTTTTGCATTTTTTACATAAAATATTCAAAGTCCAAGGTGCAGGACTATATTCCTACCTCAAGGAAATGTTAAACTCAGAGTAGGAAGGAGTATGTGAAGTGTGTTACGCACGTCAGTGTGGGAATAACATGCAGTTTAAACTCATTATATTTCCTCTTAAAAGGCTTAGAAAAGATAGTTTCTCTTAAACTGGTGTTTTTGTCAGTTGTGTACAGCTGTGTGAAGTACCAACTTCTCTGTAAAGCCCATCTAGTAGCCCATCTAAAAGGCTTAGATTTGTAGATTCAGCTCAGTGTGTAGTGTTGGACACAGATGTGGGATAGCTCTGTCATATCAGTATTTAATTGATACATAGGTAGGACTCTTAATATACTTTCCTGGAAGCATCAAATTGGTGTTTTGACACCATACTAGCGCGCTCAGCCTGCGCAAGACCATGTTTTTGGAAACTGTTTAACACAATCTACTGGCCAAAGAGAAGTGAGTCTGCTGTTTTCACAGTGGAGTCTGGTATTTCACAAGGTGGTACAGTGGTTCCCTGTTCATTTGTTAGTGTTCTAAGACAAGCTGATTTATTATCCTGAAGGGAGAGCATTAAGAGTCTGTAGTATATTTAATAGGTTCAGAAACATCACCTTATCATGTACAAAATCTAGTAGCTCTTTTTCTCTCTGAGGTGTCTCCAATTTTTATGTCAAAGTTTGTAAATACTGTTTGTGTAAATACTGGGGGTAGATGGGGTTCTTGTAAGTGCTCACAAATTATTATTTTGATAAGACATTTTGAAGTTAAATTTTGAGGCATAGCTTTAGAGTAGTATTGGCAATGAGAGTACAATGAGATCAAGGAAACTGTTAGTTGGCAAAGAAAATCGCGTTATTCAAGAAACTGTCACAAGTGACAATATTTGATAGGGGTAAAATGAACTGTTTTCCTTCCTCCTATGCATTTTCCACAGTTTGTTGTCATCTAGCAATTGACTGGTTTAAGTTTCCTTTCAAATGCCTGAGTGTTGGGTTTTCAAGCAAGGCAGGCGCCCTGACCAGCTCCAGCACAGGCAGCTATCCTCAGCCGCACGGACCACATCTCACTGCATCAATGTGATGGATGACGAATATGGCGTTTATTGCAGGGAAATTTGACGTTTTATAGCCTAGGGTCATTGTGTTACTCCCATCTGCTTACATCACAGTTAGGTGCTATTGGCTAATTGCAGGGGGGCCCTGCTATCCTAACAGAGAGGGGTGGGTTACTAGCTTTCCATTACATCCCGATATCTTCAGATCGCCAGGCCTTAACTACAACACCTGAGCTCCACCTTGCACAAAGACACATGCCCATACAGTTTTTTCCTGGTAAGTATCTTGAGTAGGCAGGATATGTAACAACCCTTTTGGAGAGTCCAGAGAATTAATGTCCATATTACCCTGAAAATAATATGGTGTACTTTCTGAATAAGGATAGCTGGCATTCATGAGAAGGTGCAGGATAAAATAGATACATGTACACATGCATGTATTGTGTGCCTGTTTGAAGAAATCCAGGATTCCTCAGCTTGCAGTTCATGTCTCCTATCTTGTTAGAACCCTCAACTATCATTTTGGCATGTATACCATGAGTTATTATATTGCAAATGTGCAAGTTTTTTGTTCTCTCTGGTACTTGTTCATGTTGCTGCACAGAGATGAATATGGGAGCAAAAGAGAAATGACATTGTGTATCACAGGTTAGTTTGCATGTTAGTTACCATCAGATTTCTTCCTCTCTTTTGCTCTCTCTTTCCCTTCCTACATACTAGTGAAATTTAAATTTATTGTCTGGGGAGTTCACTGGGGAAGTGATATTTACCATGGAGCAACTTTGCATATGAACCAGACTGAAAGTTAATGAAAGTTCAGGCATGTAGTGACCGTGTAAACTCTGTCCAAACCTGGTTCACAACCTTCTTTGTATTTTTCATCAGTATGCTGTAATAAGACAATGTTACACAGGGCTCCCCCTTAACACTCCCTCACCCTAGGTAAGGTCTGTTTTAGCTCTGGTTTTACAATTTTCTTTTCTGAAAGTCAAGTTGTAATAAAACCAGCCAAGGCTTTCTCACGTAGTTCACCTGCTTTTACAATGTACCTCTCAGGACTGCTGATTCCACTCGGCAGTCTGCACTTTTCAATTACTGGCCACAGATGACTTTTAAGAGAGCTGGCAAAGCTAACCAAGAAAATTAAGCCTGGCAAGATTAAATTTGCTGTATAGGAATCTTCATCTTCACAGAAAAATTCTTAAAGTCTCTGTGAAAAAAAAAAAAAAAATTAAAAAAGGCTGAAAACTACACATACCTCCTCGAAAAGTGACTTTTTTATCCGATAGTTTTAAAAAAATCATCTGGTCTCTAGCCACCAGAATATACCAACTTTTGGAAGGTGAAAGAAAAGATTCTTTAGTACGTTATTAGACTTAAATTTATCACATTTAGGTAAGTTTCTTCACTCTTTATGAATTCACGTCAGCTGAATTAATATTCACTAGATGTTAGCTTGTTCTAAAATTGAGTAGCACATTGGTGCATCTGATGTCTTAAGGTGAGACACTGTGTACCTGAAACATGCTTTGTCTCCCTTGCCCTTTCCCAGTTACGGGTTTCTCATTCTTAAAAGATAAATACAAGAACTGATGTTTTATCTCAAAACATTTGTACAGCTATTGTGCGTGTGGTAGCGGGCTTATGGAGTGTATCCTTTGGATGCTTCTAAACTAGTGACAAGGACAGATTTTACATTTTTCCCTTAGTTGTTTCCATGATTTGTCTCTGAGCTATTATTACAGAATACAATGTATTTTGACAGAAAGGCTGCAGGAAGTGCAGCTTGCAGCTTATGGCAAAGTTGTAGCATTTTGCCCTAACAGTCTAGAAAATTACATTTCCAGAAATCAGCAAGTATAGTCATAATGCAATTTGCCTACCTATAGAAAGCACTGCAGTTCTGTTTTTCAACAGCTGGCAGCCTGCAGGTCTGAATCATTATGTCCTCTTCCCTGCCTCTGTCCCTTGGGCCTGACCTGCCTTGCTTGGAAAGCCTCACTCGGTAACACCCGCTGTTTGTACCTTCTTATTCACTGGTTCCACCAGCATTAGTCACCAAAGACTCTTGTCTACCATGCAGCTGATTATCTTATCTGTATTTATAGCTGAATTTAACTGAGGGAACTACAAATCAAACTTAAGATACCCTCAGACACACCTGCCTATAACTCCTGAAATATCTGAAGTGGTCATTGTAAGACTTTATAAAGTTCCAGGAGAGACATCAGCAAAGTCCTGAACCATGATCCAAATGACCTCTTCAAAGCAGTTTAAATACAGGTTGTTGTAAATATAAAATCAGGTTGTATAGAATTACATTTAAAATGTTTTTCCTAAGCTGTGTCAATACAATCTTTATTAAGTAAAATATGATTTGATATGAAAGAATTCATAGAGTTTCTTTTAAATCATATGTTCAACTCTCAGGAACAGTAGATGCTCATATATCATATAAAATACTATCTTTATTCCCCCTTCAGTTAGTGTCCTAACTAATTGGCTTTTTGTAGATTCGTATTATTGTACTTGAAGTTTAATATTTAAACTGTTTAACATGCTAATCAATTTGTAGGGGACTAGGCCCTGCTACAAGTTTTTAACATGCAATTTTATGGACCTATCTGTACTTAGTTAATCTTTTTCTTTTGTGAATCCTATCAAATCATCCATGTTTGAAGTATTTGTAGCTCCTTAAAGGCATAGATTTCCAGTGGAGATCTATATTAGATCTCTTGCTGGTTGATAATTCTGGGCTTTGTTGTTTGTTTTTTTTAATGTGGTATAGTCCTCTAGTCCATCAGGGCAGATGATTTATGAACTAGGGCATAATTTAATTAGCTAGACTTACTTTTGAAACTGAAAAGGTTTGCTGTTTCACAACTTGGTACTATTTTTCCTTTCCAAATATTGTAAGCCCCACATTCCAGGCCTAAACTTAGCAAACTGTTCTTCTTTAAAAGAGCTCATCATACTTTTCAGGCAGGAAGTCGATGTGAAAGCATTTATGTGAATTCCTCCTCAATAAGCCCATTATATCTGTCTTTGGCCATGGATTTGCTCTGTTAATATGTCATAGAGCGAGCAGGTTAGTAATCAGAAGGTGAAAGGTGACTTTGTGAAATGGAACTACCTGAGCCAGACTTAATGCAAAAAGACAATCAGGGAAGAAGCAAAGGAGAGAGAACAGTAACAGCTTTTTTCTATGTTCTGTGCGGTGAGGATAAGCCTGCATGCTCCTAGCCTTTTTTGGTCCAGTTTGCCCTATTTCAGCATACCTGAGACAAAACACACCTATTCTAGCATGGGCTATTTTGCTAGATTCCTATCTAAAATCAAACATTTCCTTAAGTCTGATTTGTGTCTTCTTCACTACATAATTTGCAAAAGTAAACGAAGTACAGCTATGTTTCAGAGAAAGCCGTGCCTGGGCAAACCGAAGGGCCAGGCAGCTTGTGCAGAGCCCGGCTGATGGATCTGTGTGTTCCACACTAACACTGCAGTCGTGCCACTTTGGGGGCAGAAGTCTGCCTGCATTAGCCAGAAGCTTCACCCAGACTAATAGACCTTGTCAAGAGGTACAGCACGGTGCTAACACGCTTTGATGTTTTGCAGCTCAGAGGTACTTGCATACTTGCCAGGTCAGGTATTTCAGCATCTGTATGAAGACATCCATCCTTAGATGTGTATAGTTTGAAAGATGTTTATATAATAAATGGAAGGAAGGCATGTCCCCATTTTACAAAACAGTAGCACATTCTTAAAAGTAACTAAGTTTTTCGTTAAGCACATCGGTTTTTAAACCCGGTCTGGTTTTGAAAGAGTAATCAAGAAATTCAAGAATCAAGATATGAGTTTCAGATGTTTATTATATTTTAAGTACCATAGTTACTTTGGTTATATAGTAATTATTGTTAATGTCCCACTGATTTTACTGAGCAATGAGATTTGTTTTCCTTATAGGAATTAAATAAAACCCAGCCGCTTAATACCCAGACAGAGTGAAAAACACCTTTACCTTTTTTATCATGTGATATAACATTACTAAATTAGCACTCATGTAACTAGTGTCTATTATATTTTTTCAGTCATTAAAATCATTATGAGGGGATAATGCACTGTGAAAAAGCATTATAAAACAATCTGGAGCCTTTCAACTAATTTCTTTCATGTCATTTCATTCAAATTAAACCAGTTTGACATTGTCCAAGTTAACAAGTTACCCTTTTCTGTTCAGCACCTGCTGGTGGCAACCCGTAAATCAGCATCTCATCCAGAAGCATGAAAGACCTCATTAAATCTAATTTTAGATCTCCAAATTAACCCTTCTTTAAAAATCAAATATAATAAGATAGTAAAGGTCAGCCTTTTTGTACAACAAAGTTTGCTGACCGCAGAGATTTTCAAGCCTGATGGCACATTTGACTGCATGGTTGTCTCATCATTTTGGCAGTGATCTGTTTGATGCCAGTGAGGAATGCTAAGACTCTATCTGTCTGAAATGTGTTAACATGAACATTTGATATTTCTTTAAAAGTAGGAAGTGAGAGGTGAAAGAGAAAAAGTCTTTTTTTTTTTTCTTTTCTCAACAGTAGTAAATCATTGATATCAAATGACTATTGCTAACAATTTGTGGGGAGAATTTCTCATCTCTCCACTCACTTGCCAGCTCTTTGAAATGCAGTACAATCTTGCATTCTACATTTGATTTATTGTGTTATAGTTCTCTTTATTTCACTAATAGATAAATACAAATAAATATATTTTGACACAATAGTTGTAGAAGGGCTACACAAGAAAGCCATGCCTTACTTGAGCTGTTAACAGCTTAAGGAAGCAAAAAATAAGCCCATATATGCTGGTAGATGTAATAACATTCAGGTGTGTCTGAAGATGAAGGGAAAATTTATTTTTGAGTCTAGGATATAGAAACTGATGTACTTACAACAGAAATCACAAATATAATTCACCTACATTATACATAGAAGACAAATTACAAACATTTCCAAAATTGCAAATAGGAATGTCTATAAATAAAAACACTTCAGTAACATCAAATAAAGGTAGAAGAAAAATCGACAGTAAACTATTAAGAAGAAAAATGAATATGCTAAGAATACAAATAGCATTTTAGTAGGAACATTACTGCAGCAATATCTATACTTCATAGTTTGTGTGTGTCTTATAGGGAACTACAATCTGATTATAAAATATGTCAAGTAACACAGTGCAGAGTGCCAATATTTGTAGTAAGGTGCATGACAATTTATTTATGACATTGGTTAAAATTGCTGTTTCACTGAACAAACTTATTTTTTCTTGTCATTTTTATTTCACTTTACACAATTTAAATAACATATAAAATGTTTCCATTGAAAGAGTGCATTGTACGGCCAAGCTGGGTTTTTCCACCTTTTTGTCACTACTTAATAGAGCATGTTAGCATTAGTTGAAGTATTTGGGGTTGGTTCTGAAATTGTCCTCAATGTTGAACTTGATCAAGTATCTATGACATAAAACACCAGGGGACTATGACTCTCTCAGGACCTGCCTGTAATAATCCAATAGGAAGAAAAAAAAATACTTATTATCATGGAGACTAAATGTTCTATATGGCTTATGCTGACAGTACTAAAATGATTCAGACATTAGAAAAAAATCATAGGTATCTAGAATATTGATGCAGTAAATTCTTTATTAAATGTACAGTGATGGCTAGAAAAAGAAGAAAAAAATCAGTGTTGTCTTAGATGAGAGAACAGATTAATTTATGACTCTTACATAGGCGAAAATGAAAACCAGGAAAAATTCTCTGTATGGAAAACTGAAATGTAAAATCCCTCTTGGTAAATTAAAAACACACTTTAAAAGCTCAAAATAATACCAAATCCAAAATTGAAATGATTCTTTCAAGTTTGTGTTGAAAACTGCCTTAGACAGGAAATAAAAAGGCCCAGTTAAATAAATCAGTTTGAGAGGATGTGTATTGAAAAACAGCTGAAGGAAAGCATAATTGGATGATAATTAGTATGTAGCAGCTAAGAAATTCAGAACACTGAAAAAGGAGAAGGAAAAAATAGGGAGAAAGCCACAACCACAAAGTTTGGTGGCTTTTTTTTCTTTTTTCTTTCCTTTAATGGGGCAGATGTTTGGCTTCTTGTTGTAGCTGTTAAAATGAAATTGAATGAATCCAAATAACGTAAACCAAATCTAGACAAAACCAGAAGAATTCCCCAGAGTAAGGCAGAAAATGCTGAGGTTTTCAATAAATATTTATCTTCTTTACTTAGATGGAGGAAAAGGTGGCAAAGAGGCTATTAGATCATATGATAAAATATTTACTTTTTCCATGGAAAAATTAAATTGCAGCTATTAGTACTGGATGTTTCCAAGTGCTCTAGACAGATAACTTCATTCAGGAGTGGAAAAATATGTAGTGAAACAATAGGTGGACATAAAGCAGATGAGTTAAGACTGCAAACATTGATGCCAATTTAGAGTAAAGTTCCATTAAGAATATTAAAAGAGCTGTTAATGCTGACTTCTATGCAGTTATCTAACACAGGTAAACTTTTAAAGGAATGAAATAAGAGAGTGCTGTTCCCTGTATGGACAATTTATAATTTTACAAGATTGACTTTTTTTCTGGCAAAATAAGTGACTAAATGATGTGGAAATCATTCATGTAAATTTTAACGTTAACATTTTACATTCTGTTGCATTTTGGCATCAAGACTAATTAACCACTGAAACCATCTCTGTGGTTTTATGAAAGATTTCCCACTGCCAGAAATTTTAGTCATTATCTTTTCTCCTAAAATGAAGTCAAACCAGAAATTTAACTAGTGGTAGCTCTGTGGCCAGTGTTCTCTGTGCTTGCAGTGGGATCTTTGAGTCTGGCTTCCATTTGTAGCATGCAAGACCATAAACCTGCCAAGGTTTATGCCATGTTACAGTTGAATTTTTATTTAAAAATCTTCATGAAGAAAGATACCAGGAAACTTTTTCTATAATGTCTTTTATTTCCAGCAGCTGTCTGTAGGCTGTTCTTTTACAGCCACAGTTAGAATAATTGATATAGAACCTTTTGAGGTGGTAAGGAATGTGATACTTCAGACCATCTGCAAAATGGTCGCCTTACAGTAAAAATGAAATGAATAAAAGAAGCACCAGGTACTCACTATATTAATCTTTTTTCCTCTCTCTATGATCTTCTTTCTTTTGCCTGTAATAGAGCTCTAACCTTTAAATGTTCTCTGAGTTGAACAATTTTTCATGATCCAGCTGTCTTAGGATCATTTTAGTTCAGTTTAATATCTGTTTTGATTCACTGCTGGGTTTTGGGTTTTTGGAGTTATTTATGGCATTCAACTCCTTTGCCAGATAAGGGTTAATAAATCATAATTTGAATTATTACCAAATTATTCCAGTTGAATAAATGAATAAGACCTCATTAGAAAAAACTCTTAAGGCCACTATTTTTTTCCAACTATTAGCTGTTTGATGTTACTTTTCTATACCCTTTCTCTCAATCAAATATAAACATACAAAATCTCTGATTCAAAAGATTAAAAACAAACAAACAAAAAAGCTGAATTGCATATTGATATTGATCTATTGATGTAACAATTTTTCCCCCACAGTATCAAAAGCAATATCCGTATCCATTGAAAGGGGGTGATCCTATCCCGCTTGACTCCAGACAAAGGCAGGGGCCATTTCTTTTGCAGACTTAGCACTTAATTGCACAGACACAGAGGTTGTCAGTTCACTGGATGATGCAGGAGTGATGGTTGATGGCAGGATAGGCTGTGCCGGTGCTGCCTCCTTGATCCCGAGTCTTGCTATGCAGTGGCTGTTACGTCTTTGTATTGGGACAGGCTTTCATCCAAATTCTTAATGATCTAGCTGAGGCTGTTGAGCCAGCAGAGTATTATTCCCTGATCCTCTCCCCACCCCCTCCACCCCCAAATTCTTTGGATAGTTTCCCAAAGATTTAGTGGCTTGAACTTGCTCCCTGCAGAGTCAGACAAACAGCACGGTTGACAAAACACAGGAGGCAGGTTTTGGAGGTGGACGTAACTGCAGCAGCAATAAATATTTTAATGTCAACTTTAATGGAACTGTATCCTAACCCTGAAAGAAATTACTTTACATCACCAGCCAGCTGAACCAACTCATCCTGCAGCTGTACAGGCTGATCTAACAAAAGGGATGGGAGGGAGACAGGCAGGCCTGGGACCTCCCCTTTTGGCAGCTTTAGACTGGCATAACTGTAATACAAAAATGCTTAAGGTTTACTGAGGGCTTGGAAGTGTGTGATTTAGTTTTGCATTATCTAATTGGTGCATGCAGGTACTTTCTCATTGCAGTTTGTATTTACATGACAAAATTAGTTGTGAAACAGAGAAAGGAGGAAATAAATTCAAAACCAAAATTTAAAAGTGACAACGGGACTTTCCATAAATAATTAACCAGTCAAAATATAAATGCAAATTTATTTTGGATCCTGATAGTGTCCCCAAGACCCCTGTGCTCCCTCTTCTAGTACATGAATTCTCCATTGGTACCTTCTTATTTGGCCTCCCTTTCCTAGGGAAATGCACAAGGCATTACAGGAATTCACTGTTCACTTATTTGTTCCACCTTTATTTTCCCCGCCTTCAGAAACTGGGCCTCAAGCTAGAAAGAGAAGCATTTTGCTCTGGTACTTGGATCAAGCAGGAAAGAGTCATTAAACAGGAGGGAGAAGGGCTATTAGGTCTGAAGCTAACTTTTCCTGCTTGAGAGTATCATTGCCTCTTTCCTTTACTCTTTTGTGTCTGTTAACCATGGTTCAGCCATTTCAGGACAACACCTTTCTTCCCACAAGCTTTCTTAGCACTGCTGATATCCAGGTAGGCTCCCAGCTGAGTAGGCTTGCTGTCAAACAGAACAGATATTCCCGCATGTGTGAGCAATGCATGGGACTTCACAAGCTTTGTTCGCTGAAATGTGCCAGAGTTGATCTGCTTTGGGTAAATCTGATGGTATCAGGAGAGATCCGAGGAAAAGCAGCTCAGTCTGTTACCTTGTTTTTTCTGGGCGCAGTTACAATTTTCAAGCCATGGAAAGAGTGGCTGACTTCAGCCAAGTCTAGCTCACAAGCTTTGTCTGGTATAAAATATCTTTCTGACCAGGTTATACAGAAAGGAACTTTTATTAGGGAAGGTGAAGAAAATAAAATCACTGGAAATTATGGTCTTTCTATCCATAACGCCTTTAATACTTAGCTTTTAAGAATTAAGTTTGTAGCTTTCCAGGTTACTTCTTCTCTGTCCTGTCAGATACTGGAACACCCATTTTAGAGGTGAGGTAGCTGTATGTTAGTCATCCCATATACATTGATGAATTATGAGTCAATGCTGTGTCATCTAAGAGCAGCTATAGAATTTATGAAATTATTAAAAGTTGCTTTGTTTCTTTCATTGTTCATCACAAGTTTGAGTAAGGCAGGAGCAATGGTGGTAATTGTACCTCCAGGTATCTGAAATTTCAGCCTCAGGTTTAGAAATTATTGGTCAATATTATGTTAAAATAAGAAGGCCACTTTATAACTGAGAACAAATACTGTATCAAATTAAAAATAAACTTGTTCTACTGTAAGCTCTGTTCAAACAATTTTACTGGAGGGTTTGTGAAGCTTGCTGGGATGTGCACCAAGTCCTGTACCTAAAAGATAATAGTCACTTAGTCTCTGGAGAAATAATGAACTACTAAAGAAATAATGTTAAAATTATTTCTTCTCTGCTAGTTTTGTCAAGCCACAGTAATTACCTATATTTCACCAGACAGCATTCTTGCCTTTTCCCTAGGTTTTGACACCATGACAAGTTTTATAGTTAGAAAACTCAACTTAGCTCTGTTTTTGAGAATTAAATGTTTTCATTTATTGTTGCCGCCCATATTGCTTGGTTTTATTAAGTTCAGAGGTAGTTTACCCCAGTTGCTCCCCGGTCATAAAGAATGGTTTGTCCCCAGGTGCCCATCATGGTAAACCCTTCCCATTTTTCCAGATTGTTCCCCATCCATCACCCTAATCCTGCCCCTAAGCCCTGTCAATCTATGTGAACCCCCACCTTTTGTTCCAGTTCTTTCCCTGCCTATCATCCCTTCCTCGACGCCCTATTGATTGTACAGTTGCTTTCCCCCCCCCCGGGTCCCTACCATTGGTCCTGCATATTGTAATCCCCACCCTTAACCCCTCCGTTGCTGTTGTCCCATTGGTCACCATACGAGCCGCCCACGGTCCTTAAAACCTGGCGCATGGGGGTGCCCAGGGTCTCGGCTCAGACCTCTCCCCTGTGGTCCCAGCTCTGCACCTGTTGGAATAAACTTGTTCCTGGGAAATCGGAGGAGTTTGAGCACTCTTTCTCCCTTCGTCACAACCTGTGTCGCCCTGTAAGCCTCAACGCCAGAGCGCAGAGGAGCTCTGGAGGTTCCAGGTTGAGCCTCGCAGTGCTAGCCTGGTTCCCCACTCCTGCCGCTGACATCGGCCACAGCTAGCCGAGGCAAAAGAGGCCGATTCGGGCAGCGACAGATGACGCTCAACGCGGGGCCTCTCGTGAGACGTGGAGACCCCCGGAGAAGTCGGTGAATCTACGCACTTGTGTGGATTTTACAAAAGACTGTGAGCGGCAGCTACCCCGGTAGAGCAAACTCATTTTTGTCGAGTGCTGCTCCTGGGGATCGAGGTGGCAACCGTCGACGTGCCGACGATCGCCTCGGGGTTTGTGGACGTCTCCTGCAGCACCGGTCTGGAATTGGGTGAGTAGCCCCACGTGGGGGACGAGGGGGTGTGCAAGTGTGTGCAGCTCCCCCTGCTGTGTGTTGGTGTGCAGCTCCCCCTGCTGTGTGTTGAGAATCCCTCGGGGAGGGAGTGTGGGGTAGCCCAGTTCAGACCCGTACTTTGTTACGTGTGCCTTTAGCTGCAGGGGGTGGTGGGAATTGCTGTGCTGGGGTTAAAAAGATGGGCGCACGTCTGTCAGCACAGCAAAAAAGAGTTTTCTACCAAGTTGTGACTACCCTTGAAGGAGAGAGTAGACGGTTTTCTCGTGGGAGGGTGAAACAGTTTGTGAGATGGCTGTTCCTGCATTTCCCCAACTTCACCCCAGACAGAGCAAACACCGTAGAGTTTTGGAATGAAGTCGGAATAAAGTTAACAGAGTTAGTAAATGAAGGAGATACATCGGCTGACAAATTTGTAACATTGTTTATCTTAATTCAGTCTGCCGTAATAAAAGAAAAAAATTTGCAGGAGCAGCTGCCACAGACTGCCCCGGTTTCCCCAGTTTCCCCATCCCCGTGTTCCTTTCCCCCTGATCCCGAGTTGAGGGAGACCTGCGGAGCGACCTGCAGGGCAAATTGTCCTGTTCAGGGTTCCCCCAAGGGTAACAGGACCCCTGGCCCCCCACGTCTCTCCCAGAACCCCTGCCCTGGTAGCCCTAGCCAAGTTACCAGAGCACTTTTCGATTCCCCCGTCTCCCCAGTTACAAACCCTCAGCTAAACATTTCCCAAGTTGCAAGTCCCCAGTTTTCACCCTCAGACCCCCGTGCCTCAGTTTCCCCCAGTTTCCAGTGTTCCCCTGTGTTCCCCTACCCCTCTCCTAACCCTCAAGAGGGCTCCCGGAGGGCACAAAATGGCGGGGACCACATGGCTGGGACCTTCCCTTGTGCCTCTTCTCCCCATAATCCCTTTCAGACCCCCAGGAACAACCCTTTCCTCCCTAGCTCCACCCCTTCTCCCTACCCTAACTCCACCCAGTTCCCCTCGAAAACCTCCTCCTCCTCAGGGGCGGGCCCCTCTGAAGTCATGCACCTAAACCCCGCCTTTTCTGATTGCCGCTCCTCCCCCTTGCCCTCCTCCTCAGTCGGTCCTCCAGTCCCGCCCCCTCCGGCTCCTGGTTCCCACGCCCTTTCTTCCGGTTCCCACGGTCCCACACCCGGTTCCCATGCTTTGGGAGCTAGAGGTGGTAAGCCTGGAAGCCAGAACCCGGAACAGGTAGAAATCCCCCTTGCCGCACCGGTGACTTCTAGTGGAAGGGGGGGGCGGTCCCGGGAATGGGAAGCCCTCTCCTTCCAGACTAAGAGAGAGCTGTGCAAGGCACAGAAGGAGTTTGGGAGAGGTAGTGAATATTTTAAAGGTCTATTAAAAGCTACCTTTTCTGCGAACGAAATGGTGCCCAGTGATCTGAAGGAGCTGTTTTCCTGCCTCCTTTCCACAGCTGACTTCAGGTTGTGGAAACAGGGGTGGAAGAGATCATTAGAGACCATCCTTCCAAGCCTCTTGCACAGTATTGATAGATGTATAGATGGAGTCCCTCTGACTTTAGATCACTTGTGCGGTGAGGGAAATTGGGACAAGCCAGAGGAGCAGGCCAGGGTATTACCCCGGCCTGTCCTGATTAAAATCATGGAGGCCGCAGAAAAGGTTTTCAATACATTACCTGAGGAGGGACCCCAGATAAATTTAATGAGTATTTTCCAGCTCCCTAATGAACCTTTTAATAAGTTTATCAATAGATTGCAAGCCCAGGCAGAGAAGCAAGTAGAAGAGGCAAATCTACAAGAACAGCTTGTATTAGAAGTGGCAAAAGCCAATGCCAATGACATTTGTAAACAGATAATTTTCAGTTTGCCTCTCTACCCAACCCCGACACTAGACATCCTCATCGAAGCCTGCTCCAGGAAGGTGCCGATGATGGGGATGTCCAGAGCCATCCCACCGCAACAGTTGAGACGAGCGCCTACGGCAGCAGTGATGCAGTTTCCACCATCACCAGCGCGTCAACCACTGTGTTTCCGCTGCAGGCAACCTGGACATCTAGCTAGGGACTGCCCGGCAGAGCATCCTAGCCAAGGGAGCAGTGCGGGGGCGAGGGCAAACAATACAATAATAAAAAAAAAACTAGGGGAGCTGCGCGAGCCTGCCCCGCGCGAAGCGATAAATGGGGCAGGCCTTGCGGGGGAGGGGGGCTTTTCACATCAGGCTTGGACACCCAACCGGACGCGACATCTAACCACCACCAAGGACATCCTCTTTCAAACCCAGCACTGGACAGTAGTTGCTGTGGATCCACTGGAGGGAGGCAAGAAAAACACTGGATGTGACTGTAAGTACATCGCCATCGGGGACACTAAACACACACCCCCAGAGATTGAGATCTCCCCGATCACCTTCCCAGAGGGTCCGGAAGATCTCCTCCTCTTAGCGCGCTGCATTCACCCACCATATTTTCTCCCAAAGGGGCAAATCATAGCCCAATATGTTCCTGTCCCGGAGGGAGTCCCAGTGGACGACCACGCACCAGGCGTCTACTGGACAGAAATAGTGGGTGAGGACAAACCCATCATCGATTGCAGCATCAAGCAGGGTGCGGAATCTGTCCATCTGAAGGGTCTGCTTGATACGGGGGCAGATGTGACGATCATCCCCCAGAGGAGATGGCCGTCACATTGGGAGCTGCAACCTGTGGCAGGGAAAATTCAGGGTATAGGGGGTACTCAATTAGCGCAAGTATCAAGGAGCGTAGTGCAAATTATGGGGCCGGATGGGCAATTAGCAAATTTACGCCCATTCATTGCGGATTTCCAGGTTCCCTTGTGGGGGAGAGACCTTATGTCACAATGGGGGGTAAAGATTGAAATCCCGAAAACCCCTCGGGATTTTTAATAGCGGCCACTGTGGAGCGCCCCTTCCAAAAACTTGATTGGACCACTGATGAAGCAATCTGGATTGATCAGTGGCCGCTTCGAAAAGACAAATTAAGAGCGCTCAACGAGCTCGTGGAGGAGCAATTATTAAAAGGTAATATTGTAGAGACTACCAGCCCTTGGAACTCCCCGGTATTTGTTATCCGGAAGCCGGGGAAAGACAAGTGGCGGCTCCTTCACGACCTTCGTGCCATCAATAAAATCATTGTTGACATGGGACCCCTCCAACCAGGGATGCCTACTCCAACGATGCTCCCCCGAAATTGGAATCTGGCCGTAATTGATATAAAAGACTGCTTCTTTCAAATTCCCTTGCACCCTGATGACGCCCCACGGTTTGCCTTCTCGGTGCCCACCCTCAACCGAGAAGCCCCAATGAGGAGATTCCACTGGCGGGTGTTGCCACAAGGCATGAAGAATTCACCCACCATCTGCCAGTGGTATGTCTCCTCATTGCTGTCTCCCGTGCGCAAAGAGATGGGGGAGGTCATCATCCATCACTATATGGATGATGTCCTAGTGTGCGCCCCCCATGACGATCTACTCACCCGATCACTTGACCGAGTGGTTAAGGCTTTAACATCTGCAGGCTTTCAACTCCAGGAGGATAAAGTTCAACGGATGCCACCCTGGAAGTATCTGGGTCTGCGGATTGCTGAGAGGACCGTTGTGCCTCAAAAATTGGCAATAAACAGCAATCCGAAAACCTTGTCAGACCTTCACTCGCTGTGTGGGACCTTAAACTGGGTCAGGCCTTGGCTGGGCCTTTCCACTGAAGACCTAGCCCCCCTCTTCACACTTTTGAAGGGGGAGAAAGAGCTGAGTTCTCCCAGGACCCTGACCCCAGAAGCGAGGAAAGCCCTGGAGAAAGTAGAAGAGGCCCTTGTTGAAAGACAGGCGCATCGGTACGAACCGACCCTGCCTTTTGAGTTTATTGTGCTCGGGAGAATGCCACACCTCAGTGGGCTGATTTTTCAGTGGGACCAGGGCTCAAAGGATCCCCTCTTAATCATAGAGTGGGTTTTCTTGAGCCATCAAAGGTCCAAAAGTGTCACCCGGCCACAGGAGCTGATGGCTCAGCTCATCGGGAGAGCTCGGGCCAGGCTTCGGGAGATGGCTGGGTGCGACTTTGCATGCATTCGGGTACCAGTCAGCTTGTCTCGGGACAAAGAGTCCCCAAATAAGCTGACAAAAGAGATGTTTAATCAGTTACTTCGGGAAAATGAGACACTCCAGATTGCTTTAGATAGTTTTGAGGGCCAGGTCTCTGTTCATGCCCCTGCCCACAAATTTTTCAATTCCAAATTCGAACCAATTCCAAAAGAAGTACGGAGCAGGAAGCCCCTCAAAGCCCTGACTGTGTTCACTGACGCATCCGGGGCATCTCACAAGTCTGTGGTGACTTGGAGAAATCCTGAGACTCAGCAGTGGGAAGCAGATGTTCAATATGTGGAGGGATCTCCACAGGTTGCTGAGTTGGATGCAGTCGTCAGGGCCTTTGAGAGGTTCTCTGAACCTTTCAATTTAGTCACTGATTCGGCCTATGTTGCAGGGGTGGTTGCCAGAGCGGAACACGCTGCCCTGAAGGAGGTCTCTAACCCAAAATTGTTCGAGTTGCTTTCTAAATTAATATATACTGTTTCCCACAGGAAGCAACCATTCTTCGTGATGCATGTGAGGTCGCACACAGATCTCCCCGGCCCAGTAGCCGAGGGAAACCAGATGGCTGATTCCCTCGCTGCCCCTGTTTCCATGGCTCAGCTCCCCGATCGGTTCCAACAAGCTAAGCTGAGCCACCAAATGTTCCATCAGAATGTGCCTGGCCTGGTCCGCCAATTCCACCTGCGGCGGGATCAGGCCAGAGCCATTGTGGCCACATGCCCCCATTGCCAGACCACTGTCATGCCCTCTCTAGGGGCGGGGGTGAACCCTCGAGGCCTGGGGAGCTGTGAGGTGTGGCAGATGGATATAACTCACATTCCCGAATTTGGCGGGCTGAAGTTCGTACATGTATCCATAGACACTTTCTCAGGGGCAGTCTTTGCTTCTGCCCACACAGGAGAGAAAGCCGAGCAGGTCTGCAAACACCTCTTGCAGGCTTTCTCTGTGCTGGGGGTCCCCAAAGAGCTAAAGACAGATAATGGCCCAGCATACATTTCCAGGAAACTGGAAGAATTCCTGCAGAGTTGGGGAGTGACACATAAGAGAGGCATCCCACACTCCCCCACCGGCCAAGCGATTGTAGAGCGAGCCCACCAGTCGCTCAAACGCGTCCTAAAACGTCAATGGGATTCAATGAAAGGTTGCGCCCCTCAGGATAGGCTATCAAAGGCGCTGTTTACTATCAATTTTCTGAACTGTACTGATACTAATCCCAATCCTCCAGTGGCACTGCACTTTAACTCCACCAGCAACTACGAGCTCCAACATCGCCCTCCAGTGCTGGTCCGAGACCCAGAGACCCAAAAGATCATGGGTCCATTCGATCTGGTGACCTGGGGGCGAGGTTACGCTTGCGTCTCCTCGCCCCAGGGACTAAGGTGGATCCCACAAAAGTGGGTGAAACCTTATGTCCCAAAACATCCTACCAGGCCACCAGATGAGCAAGAGGATGTCGCTGCGTCCGTGCAGGCCGCCCCAGTAACCCCCGAGGACGACGAGGAGGAGGAATGTCTCGAACCCCTTTTCTCTATTGAATTTTTGCTCTCCCTTTATGTTAACTGAAGTATTTGTTTTCCTTTAATTTTAGAGAGCCATCAGAAGGATGACCACCCCGAACGTCGCACTAGCCACCGTGCTCCTACAGGATGGGGTGTCTCCGGATGGCTCTCTTCTGTTATAAGAACCATATTATAGATTGTTTTTGTGAATTTTATTAGGTACATTCGCGGTATTGCGGAAGTGGTTAATTCAATTTATCCTTTCTTTGTTATTCCCCCCACGGCAAGTTAACTATGTTGATGTAAACCCTCTTTCCCCTCCTCCTCCTCTTCCCTCTCCCACTCCTGAATGGTTTGCTGTACCCTCTGCTCCCCTAGACCCCACGCCTTCCTCTGTTTCTTAAAAGGAAAGGGGGAGATGTTGCCGCCCATATTGCTTGGTTTTATTAAGTTCAGAGGTAGTTTACCCCAGTTGCTCCCCGGTCATAAAGAATGGTTTGTCCCCAGGTGCCCATCATGGTAAACCCTTCCCATTTTTCCAGATTGTTCCCCATCCATCACCCTAATCCTGCCCCTAAGCCCTGTCAATCTATGTGAACCCCCACCTTTTGTTCCAGTTCTTTCCCTGCCTATCATCCCTTCCTCGACGCCCTATTGATTGTACAGTTGCTTTCCCCCCCCCCGGGTCCCTACCATTGGTCCTGCATATTGTAATCCCCACCCTTAACCCCTCCGTTGCTGTTGTCCCATTGGTCACCATACGAGCCGCCCACGGTCCTTAAAACCTGGCGCATGGGGGTGCCCAGGGTCTCGGCTCAGACCTCTCCCCTGTGGTCCCAGCTCTGCACCTGTTGGAATAAACTTGTTCCTGGGAAATCGGAGGAGTTTGAGCACTCTTTCTCCCTTCGTCACAACCTGTGTCGCCCTGTAAGCCTCAACGCCAGAGCGCAGAGGAGCTCTGGAGGTTCCAGGTTGAGCCTCGCAGTGCTAGCCTGGTTCCCCACTCCTGCCGCTGACATCGGCCACAGCTAGCCGAGGCAAAAGAGGCCGATTCGGGCAGCGACAATTTATCTTAAGTCTGAAAATTAAAATAATGACAAAATCAGTAACTTCAAAATGAGTAATACAAAATATGATTCAGTGAGTAATAAATTTCTGTCTCCATTCTATAATAAATTAACAAATTCATTAGTACACTGCTGTTAATATAACGTTTCCTCTTATGTTTTTAAATTTAAATATTATTACTTTATACATTTTATCTTCTGCTAAAGTGTTATAGTGTGTATAATGATATAGTCATTATTTATACAACTGTTAATCTCACTGGTGCAAAGGTTTCACACTGGTAAGACCCTGCCAATGGGTTCAGGCTTTGGGTGAACTTGGATTCTCCTTTTCTTCTCATAGAGCATTTAGGAAGGAATAGTGAAATATGAGCTCATCCTCCGGGTATGAGGATCCTCATCCAATCCTCTATCCCCATGCTCAACTCCTGTAGCATATCCAGCATAACTGCATCATCTTACTATTTTCTCTGGATCCCATATTGACCTACCTCTGCCTGTGGCCTGAGCCACTATACCCACAGAAGTGTTTCTGCCCTTGCCGTGAGCTTATATGGCTCTATCATGCACATTTTTTTCATGTGAAAGGACTTTCCTGGTTTTTTTCCTGAATTGCATCAAGAGATTTCCCATGACAGAAAGAGATGACGTAATTCATTGAGGAAAGGAATGGCAACAGTCTCAAAGCAAGCAGAGTTCCATTTTTACTTGGTTATGTAAGAGTACTCCTGAGCTCTGGAAATACATACATATTTTTCTGTGTGTATATATACATTTAGGTGTCTATTTGTAGCGAAATGAAACTGAAAGAGCAGTAGTGTTTGCAGCTAAACATTTGGATATGAGCTTTCTCAGTATTGTGATGTAAGAATTCTTTTCAAATGCTGTGTACCTGTACATGCAAACTAAACTAGTTTAGTAAACTAGTACAGCTGAGATAATTTCTGCTGCCTGTCACTTAGCTGTTTTTATCAGTTAATCATGCTTTGTCATTAGTTCTCTACATATATCATACTATATGGTCTTTTTTCCCCTGTTTCCCATATTATACCTCAGGAAATGTAGGTTGAACCCATTAAAGAAGAGTTACTGTTACTCTTTTACATAGAGAGAAATAAAATGAACATTCACATTATTACAGTCCATATGCTCCATTAAAATTAAACTTTTCACTGGTAAATTATCACAACACAAGTAAAGAGGTGTACGTGAATCTAGGACATCCTGTAAGTTTATCTGCATGTAGGCTACTGGTTCACAACTAGATACACTTTGCTTTGCTTTGCAGTTCTAGCCACAGATACAGTAGTTTTGTTACTGCACCATGTCTTTTAAACAACCCCAAACCCTTCCAAATCAGTTTTTGCTTCTCAGCTCACTTTAGCAGCACATGAATTTGTAAAGGAAAGTACATAGGTAAACAAATGAAGCATATTGATAGCAGTATGATTAAACTTCTTTTTTTTCTTCTGCATGTATGGTATTTTGTTTGGCAAGATACTTAAAGAAGAAATGGTGGCTTGTGGATGAGAAATAATGACTCAGGATGCAGAGATGTGTCTCAAGCAGAGATTATTTGAAACAATTTTCATCAAGAGAGATCCCAATCCCACCTCTTAGTTTGTTGGGTTTTTTTTTTAACATCCAGACAGAATATCCCCTGAAGCAGCTTGGCCCCACTGACTCTTGTTCTTTCACCATGCACCCTTGTGAAGGGAGTGCCTCCATCCTCCCACTGAACCCTTTTAAGGTACTGGGAGACCTTTATTAGGTACTGGGAGACCTATGATTCTTCTCTTCCCTGTATTGCCCACATCCTTTCTTCAAACTTCTCTTCATGTAGCAAGTTCTCCAATAGTTAAATCATCCCGGTGGCTGTTCACTAGACTTTCTCCAGTTTGACCAGGAGGGACCAAATTGTTGGTATTTGTCTACAATCATGAAAATATCTGAAGAGAGCAAGGTATATGAATTTGTGAAAGCTGTCATTTTAGTGCTGCACTGTGTGTTATTGTATCATGGCTCTAACTTTTGTTTTATGTAGGGTTAGTATAAGAGATTGCATTAATTTTGTCTAAAGACATCTATGTTTTGTTATCATGTTTAGCAACATTAAAGCCTTTCAGTTACATATGTCCATACTTTTGTACTTTACAAGGCATAAGTATTAGGGTCTGGAGGAGTGGAAGACATAGATGTTCCTTTTTTTTTTTTTTTTTTTAACAAAATTAAAGGGAAAATATATTAATTTCCTCTTTTATATTTCCCACAACGCAAAAGTGGTTGTGGGAAAAGTGGTTTCAAGTGCTGAAAAGTGAATGGTGGCTTTAAATAATCAACTGCACAATTGAATGTATTTTGAGGCATGAATGCAGCATCCATAGGGCAGTGTACTGGAGTTGAACTGTGAACTGAATCCCAGAAGTAATACAAAAGATGTTTTTCAAGAAAATCCAACAATCAAAATTGTGCTATTGTCTTAAGACAATGACTGACAGCATTTGTATTTTTTTATATATCCTAAACTCTGATGTTCTCTGACTCATATTAACCTCTTTCACAAGGATCACAAATCTACAGAGGATCTCCTATATCTGTGTAATTTACTCTCTGTCAAACATACAAAACAAATCTCAGTAATACTTTCTGTTGGGGAGGAAAGGAAATCTCTGTCATGGCTGGCCCTGGCAGTTTGACTGTCCATATAAGACAGATGTGAAAATCCGTGTTTCAACACTCATAACCATAGTTAGACTGACCCTTAGTTAAATGCATTAGCTCATAGAATCTGTTTTTTGTGGGGTTAGTTTCAGCTTTTTTTCTTTTTTCTTTTTTTTTTTTTTTTTTGACAAGGGATGGAATTATCCTGTCACGAGATTACTAACAGTTACTTTTTTTAGATTAGATTAAATAATCCAAGATAAAATTGGACATTAATTAATTAATCAGAGTAAGATTAGTTGTTTAGTTTTAGGTTTTAAATTTAAATTTGAAATCAGCAAAATTCCTGGGCAGCAAAACTTAACTTTTGTCTTCTTACACAATGTTAGAAATATTTCTGTATGATGATCAATGGTATAGGTAGACATACCATACTTTATGTATCTTCTTGCCCATGAGCTTAATTTTTGTCCTTTTTGCTGTACAAGAACATATCTATCTTTGCCTTAAAATGTAATTATTTTAACAATATGTTCATCCATCGTTTTGAATCTCTCTCTGTTGGCATTACAGAGTAGAATTTGACAGCTGGGTAAGTCCTATTTAAGAGCATATTTTGCTAAGAACTACTTCCTGCAAAGAAAAACAGAAAATATATATGTCCCATTTAATACTGAAAAACTGAAAAAGAACAACACCAGCTTTATTAAACTTCCTTTCCAATACACCATAAAAACCTAGGAAAAGTCACTTGGGATTACACCCACAGCTTCATTCCAGACTGCTGCATTTTTCTTTGCATTTTCGCTGCACTAGGAGGAAACCTGTGGTTAGATTATGACTCGTTTTGTGAGCAGAGTAAGATGGAGTCTCTCTCCACTATGAGAAGCCCTGTTAACTGCCTCCTTCAGCGAGTCTGACCTGTGTAAAATCCAGCCTTGAACCTCAGCCTTGAACACCACTTGATTACAGTATCACCAGACCAGTTACAGCAACATCCAGGCTTATCAGAAGTCTTGGTCCAGAGTTTCACTTACCCTCAGTGTTCCAGTAGCTTAAATTTGAGAGTTTTGAAAACAACCCCACTTTTGCTGCGGCTGCTGTTTACTGTAGCTGGGCAGTGGACAAATGTAATTTTAATGTCTGATGCTGTCACTCTGGCATCTTTCACGACCAGGAATTCTATTATGTAATAATTTAATCTGTCTGCTGTATCTTAACAGGGTGGTTGTGTAGAACATAATGCTTTTTAAAAATAGAAAAATAGAAATTGTTGTTAGAAGAGGCTTAGGGCAAAGACTACTAAAAAGTTGCTAACTCTGAGAGGACAGGCTATTGAAAGGCAGTGCACAGTGCCAAACTATTTTATTGAAAAGTTTTGGCTGCAATACTGGGATATATAGATAATATAGTCTCAGAAATTTTGCCAAGGAAACTGCAGTCAGAAATGTAGGAAATTGTCCAAGATTGGGCCTCAGACATGCTGCATTCATTACCAGCAGCTGTGCATATATGAAGTGTTTCTTTATACCACAAAATCCAAACCACTGTGGCCTGTCACTATCATTTTTATAGAAATTTGCTGACTTTTTAAGAAACAGGAAAACATTTAGCTAAAACAGAAGTTGGAATGACTGATAGAAGATAATTTAAGGGAAAAGGGAACTTTAAAGGCTACTGAGTGTACCTTAGAAACATGCTGAAAGGCACATATATTTAATACTTTATATAATAAACTCACTAAGAAAACAAATGCTAATAGTAGTTTAATATTTATTGTAAGTCACAGATGCACACCTTAAGAGATCCCTTAAAAAGCCAGAAAGGTGAATGTGATATAACGGTGGTATTATTATTTTTAGCATTAGGATTTACAGTTATTGACATTTCTTTTAAGATAAATTCAAATATGCATCCATTAGGGGGAGTTACACATTCATCACTAAGTGCTTCAGATTTTCAGACACTGTTTTGTATGATAGATTTTCTTGGACGGTTTTGTTAAATTTTAAAATACTCTATTCCTACCAGTACTACTTCTTCCTCTGTAGTGGGACATGTTTTAAACTTGTTTAATCAGCATGCAAAATTTTCAGCAAAGCAGAAGGTCCAACTTTATCAACTTCTGAATGCTTCAGGGGGAAAAAAAGCTATTACAATAGTGAAAATATCTCTATTAATTGGAGAATTTTCCAGAATGAAATATAGATGATAGGATTTAGAAAACCTGAAGCAAAATTCTCTCTCTCAAGCAGTTTTTCCTTTGCCCATGGTTTTTTTTTTTTCCTTCCATCTGTGAAATGGCTTCTGCCTCAGGGTACTTCAGGAAATCTATCAGTGTCGGGTGTGTTTACTTTAGTAGAGGTGAGTTTTAAACAGCAATGTGACCCTTGTGCTGGATGTTAGTATGAGTGTTCACAAAAAAAGGCAAAGAATACTGATGGACTTCAGTTGATAAATTCTTGTGCTAGGCTTTACAGTATAATAGTTTTAGACGAGGTATTGAAATCATGTAGTGACATGCTTAAGCACTCTCCATCGAGCTGTCCTGTGTAACATGGATAGCAACAAATCCCTTTCCTTTATACCGAGAACTGAAAACCACAACCAGTTGAATTCTTTCTGGAAAAAGTCCACTTTGCATTTCCCCTACAATCACAGCAAGTGCCACTGTGCCTCTGCATAGCCCTTGGAGTATTTTTACCAGTGCCTGTGGTCCAGCTGCAGGAAACATTGACTCCTGGGAAATTTCAGAAGAATTTCTGGGAGGCCACATAAGTAGAGAAAAGGATTTCCAACACCAAGATTCCAGTGCACCACATTTGAGGGCCTGTCTCAAAACAAGTTCCAGTATCAGTGCTCTGCTCTTCAGCACAGAGCTCTGCTGGAGACTTTCTGTATCACTCCCTCAAAGTTATCACCAAGGTAGGTGGACAAGATGGGGAAGGGCAATTCAAGGGAGGGATAAACTGATGGCAGCAATTCCTGAAGTTCATGTTTCAACCATCACTGCCTTTGCCTGGATAAATGAGTGAGTTATGTATGTATCACCTCTGTTGTAGAAAAAAAATATTTGGGTCTCTGAGTGGTGGACACAGAGATGTGAGAACAACATAACTATAAGAAGTGAATTGAGGCATTAAATGTGGGCTAGAGATCTTTCTTGTAATAAAATTAACTTTTTTTTTTTGGTGAGATTTTCCATCCAATTTTACGAACAAGCTGTTCTCTCTACTTTTCTACTCTTGACCCTACCAGCCAAATAATAGGAAAAAGCAGTGAGATCAGTATTTCAACTCTCAGGAAGCACAAGCATCCCCAGCAAACTGGAAGGAAGGAAGAGTAATCCCAAAGTAAGGGAACATCCAGATTCATGAGATAAGGCTGACGATGCTTCTTGCAGTATAATAGATAGCAGGGAGAACAAAGGCAATTTGAGTGCATGTGGGGAAATACTTCAGGAAGCACTGCTGTAGAAAGAAGCCTGGATGCTGAGATACTGGTTGTGCTATATCTGCCCAGTTACCAATACTTAGGATATGTTTTATAAATTAAATTATCTTCAGGACTTTTGCAATGAAATTTGCATTTTTTATTAATATTTTCCTTATCTTTGAATCCTTCTCTAGCAGGCTGGCTCTGACCTTCTTGGATTTTTGCCCTCAAAATTGATTCAGTCACATTGGCATTATCCGTGCTAAATGCAGCTCTAGTCTTCCATGTAGTTTTTCATTCAGGGTTACACTTTGCATACTTTATTCTTAAGTCAGCATAGGGTAGGTGGGAAAAGGGGGAAAGGGAGGGGGAGAGTGTGTCTTTCCTGGTACTTGAACTGATTCATCAGGACTCTAAAAACCTGTGTTATTCCATTAGCTTTTGTATGCCCTCTATATATATACATATTACATTTAGTTTCTCGGTTTTCTTTGAGAAATACTTTTTAGGCTGAATATTCTACCACTTGTTCATGTTTTAAGGGCTCTTAAGCTCTCTTCTTCTATGACAGAATTCAGCTGGACTTTTGAGTTCCTTCTCTTGGCAGATAACACCAAAGCTTGCAAATCTGGCAGTGCTTGTGGGGAGGTCTTTAGTGAAATGCAGTTAGCGAAATCATTTAGATGATGGAATTAGGAAATGATAGTGATAAAGTTGGCTGCTGTGAAAATAGTAACTGACTGACAGAGCCAAACTGTGATTTCTGAAGCTGTTGAACACACATGAATCCATGGTGGTCTGACATCTATGCAGAGGCATGCCAAGCAAATAAATAGAGTATGAGGAAGAAAGTGGGAAGAAAGACTTTTGGGAGTATTGCATGTGATAATTTCTATGTAATATACTGTGTTCTGGAAATATATGCAATGGTTAGCCTAGCTTGAAGAAAGTCAAGCCCAAGTGATTCTTGTTAAGACCTGTGGTACCAGAGCTCATGCTCTGTGCGTGAGCACAAAATATAAAATAAAAAATATTTTCTTCTCCTTTCTTCCCTGTTAAGTAAATGAAAACTTTAAATTCTTGAAAGTGTCTGTTTCTGAATATGCAATGCCTGCTGATACAGGGAAAAATCATTTCACTAGCAGTTTGGCATGTTGGCAAATATTAGATGTGTTGGGTCAAATGTAGAAAATTATCACCTTCTCTCTAGGACAATCAATATCCAACAAATCACTTCAAGGTGTGCTATAAATGCAATTCTAGATGCCCTGCAGCACTTAGTCTTGTGCCTAACAACACACCTATCACCAGGCATTCATCCTCTGCTGAAATGTTTACCACAGGAAGGTTTGTTTATGTACACATTTCTGAGTGGACTCAAAGTGCATATAAACCCTATTCTTATGCCTCATGAAAACCTCTTTTTTTTCCTCCAAGGAAATGTAATAAGGTGTCTCCTTAACAGCAGCCCAGAGTATTTTTCCTGTCTATAAAATCAATTTAATATTTTGGAAATTATTAATTTCATTTTACATGTACAATTTATATAACTGTTTTGTATATAGACCACTTGCAGGGTTACGGCTCACATCAGGTGTCAGAGGAGTGTGAAATAATTTTTATGCCACCTTTCCAAGGCAATAAATGTCATATAAGCATACAGAAGTGCAGATAGAGTACTTTTAGATGAACATTCTCAAACTGTATGTAAGAAATCTGTTTGACAGACTTACCCAAAGGATGACACTTTTTTTCTGATCTTGCCAAAGCAGCAACTGCGTAAAAAGAAAATTTGCTCTGGTGGTTGGGTTTTTTCCCCAGAGTTATGATGTATAGGGAGAGAGGAGAAACTGTAATTAGGAGAAAATAAATGGTTACTTTCTACTGAGCAAAAAAGAAATGGCATAATTTTAGAAATTGCTAAATGACATAGCAAGTTTTCAGTCATCTTTCCCATAATAAAAAGACAAACTAGAAGATGGACGGCAGCAGCTGAACACACAGTCCCAGCCACATATTTTGTGTCATGATCAGTATAATGCTTATTCCAAGAAATATGTGAAATATTTTTTGTGAGAATCACACGGATATTGATTTTTTTATGTGTGTGTGTGCCACTGTTTTTAAAATATCTTTTTAAAGATATAATTTCAAAGAAGTACCTTGAACCTTCTTTTTCTTTTTCTTTTTTTTTCTTTTTCTCAATATGATCAGCATACAAGTTAAAATTTTCTAGAGGTATAAAATTCTAGATTTATCATTAAGAATAGAGTGTTTTTTCTTAAAACTTATTCTCTTATACTGATGGGATTGCCCTGCTGGTGGTCTTTACCAGTTCTAAGAGATTCACAATAGGGTAGCTTGTTCACAAAAGCCAATTCTTTTTGACAGACCTCTATACAAAACCATTTTACTCTAAATGGATTGTTCCAAACAGCCTGTACATACCTTGTTTGTTAAGAGATGTTCTGTATGTCAGGAGTTTACATACCAAATTGATCTCTTTTTTTCTTCCAGTTACATTTTCATTTGCTGTAAATATCTTACTCTTTTTCTTTCTGTAAAAAGTGTAAATTTTTAATTAAAAAATAATCCAGTAATCCAGAGGGATTTAGAGCTGTGGACCCAAGTATTAAATGTAAATCAAAACTTAGTCAGTTGGAAGCTGCTTATTATGAAGATTAGACACTCAGTCTCCAGTTCAGAGCATTAGCTGTGGAAGCAGTGGGTTCTTTGCCTTCTTTTACAGAGAGTGAGTAGCAGCTGCTGATAGAGGTTACTGAGAAAAATGGGAAAACAGTACCATAAATTGAGAGAGGAAGGGATGCAACTGTGTGTTTTAGGATCTTTCAGGGTCTTGATGATGTGTTGAAGTGAGTCTCACAAATACAAACAGGTTTTAGATTCATTGAGGGTTCAGTTTAAACAGAGATATAAGGTTCAGATTGCATTTGGATACTTCTTTCTTCAGTGAAGGGTTTAAATTTTTCCCTAAACTACTATTGCCTTTTCTTCAAAAATTAGGTAAAATGACATGAAAGCATTAGAGCATTATTTTTTATCACTTCGTCTCCTTACTGTTATTCATATAGCACTTCTTCTGAAACAAATAGAATTAACTCTTTTTTTTGGGGGATGGGGGGGGATGGGGGGGGGGGGGGACGGGGGGAAGGTGTTTTTTTCCAAAGGCTCATTGATACATCATCTAATCCCAGAGAGCTTCCATGAAAATGTCCTTCTCCTCCTCCTCACTTAGCTGTACTATAAGATATGGAA
Organism: Poecile atricapillus; assembly: GCF_030490865.1. Classification (NCBI taxonomy): domain Eukaryota; kingdom Metazoa; phylum Chordata; class Aves; order Passeriformes; family Paridae; genus Poecile; species Poecile atricapillus. Next base: position 43,625,709 of record NC_081252.1, read on the forward strand.
AGCATGTGTGCTTTTTTTTTACAAAAACTGTGTTAATCATTCAAAGCATATGTGCCCTTTTTCTCTGCTGGCTGACTGGTACTGTAGGTATTTGAACACTTAGGTAAAAAAAATCTAACAACTATATAAGTACTATGAAAAGCATTGTGGTTAATATTTATGCCTTTCGTATTTCAGATTTTGAAGATGGAGGTATTCTATCTGTAAATTTGTACTTTCCCATACCTTTATATATGACTGATTAGTGTAGAGTAGGATGATTCTAATCAGGGCAGAGTACTGTTAGGGATCAAAAATCTAGGTGCTGATAAACATAAATGTGCATTTTATACTTGGCCTTGCACTGCATTGAGCTTGCTTTGAAAGTTGACAAGGAACAAAGGAACATTATTGACTTCAATATATGAATCTACAGCGCTCAAAAATCACAGTACGTATGTACACTGGGTAGTTTTGGTCACTTCTTAGGAAAAAACCCCACATATTACCAATTTTCATTCAAGAAATGTGTCATAATTTAATCCTTTTTTTGAAAGGACTGTATTTTTGCAATAACTCTTGCCCTACCTCAGTTATATATACTTGCTCACAATTTACACTTGTGTTTTTAGGGAAATACTGATCTGAAACTGCAAAATTCTTGATGCAGTCTTGGGAGGGGTTATAAAAAATAGAGTTACGATTTATCTATATAAATGAAAAGGGAAAAAAGTTTATTGTTTTCAGATTTGAACATAAAAAGGAAAAAAATTATTGTTTTCAGATTTGAACACTGAATCTGTGAGCTCATTATGGTCTTAGTCTGTTCTAATTTAATCAGCATCATTACTGCATGAAAAATGGCTCATCTTAATCCTCACTTGTGAGAAAAAACTAGTCAATGTAGCATATATTTAAATGCTTAAGAACTACAAGATGTTCTCCATTAAATACATTTGGGCACATGTGCTTTCTCATGGGAACATATTATACTGCTAATCCTGTTGATATCAGATAGTATTTCTAAGACTTTAATTTCAAACATGAATTTGCCCCTTTTTTAAAAAAATACATTTCCAGCCAGAACTAGAAAGCTATGTTATAACTATTTTGCTTGATCAAGTCTGTTTTATAAAACAGATATGAGAATATATGTTGCTGGTATAAATGATACCTTATCTGACAAAAATCTTTCTCTTAGGCAATGCTTAAATTTTACAACTTAATACCTTTTTTTTTGTAAGGTTGTAAGGAAAACAGGTTTCCAAAGTGATATAATGAGGCTGTGCAATTTCAGCTTCTAGGTGGATGCTCTTATTTTTACTTCTCTGTAATGCATCTCTTTAAAGTACGCCTAACATCTCTGTAGAACTGATTGTAACACTGAGTATTTATGATAGGATGTCTTAATAGGGCACTTAGGCTACTATTATTCAAATAGGTGAATGAGTATTTGGCTAAAAAGGTGTTTGTTCTCGTTTAATAAAAGTCAGTGATCATCATAAATGTTGATAAATAGCTGAATTGATTATTTTGCTGAGGAGAAGAAAAGCTCAGTGATTAGAGTAGGCCCCGGAAGACAATGTGAGGTATCATGTTTCCCTCTCCCATGGTACTCCTGTTGTGGTATTGACAAGTCACCTTTGTGCCTTCATTTGCCATGTGAAAAACAGGCAGAATTAATTTTCTACTTAGACACGATGGCACTCAGAGAAAGTAACATTAAGGACTGAAGAGTTATGTGCTGCAAGGAGCACAGCTACTTGTGCCTGGGCTATTTGGGTCTAATGACTACCCAGTCACCTCCAGTGGAACCTCTTAAGTCCTTTCTGGGCATCAGCTATGAGTGATGGAATGTGTCAGTTCTCTGTGATAATACCTATCTTTATCAGAGAGTGTATATGTTTGTTACTACCTTTAAATTCCTGAATATCTGACCAGATTCAAATGAAAATATCAAAATTAATCATTATGACTAAGCTGCAATGGGCCTCCCTCCTCAGACAAATGCAAACCAGCCAGTTTGAAAGCTGAAACACAGCTCTGCCTCCAGAAACTAACCACATTCACAATTCTTCTGTCTTCATGCACTCTGGAAAAATATGAACTATGCAACATGCTATGAAGGCCATAAAATTTGAGCTCTTCTGGATCAGGGAAGAGGAATCAGTTCCAAAAGCTTTGAGTTCCCACAAAGAACATCCTGTTGGCAGTTCCTCACCCTTTCATACCAGCAAGGCCCCTAGCTCACTTGTTTTCACTGATCTAAATTGTGGCAATATGACAGAGAGAGTGTGAGAGTGAAAGAGAAATTCTTTCACATATGTCACATAGGCCAGCTGTGTGGTACCTTCCAGTTCTTTGAAATAAAGGTAAGCTTTTAGGTGACCCTGCTGGTGACCTGAAAAGGCCACCATGACTTGAGTTCACAGGGGATGAGTGTTTGTTGCCCATGAAATGCAGCTTCCAGAAAGGAGAGAAAAAGTGGCTACTGTAGTGATAAATGTACCTGCAGATAGCTTCATGGATTAACATGGCTCTAATTTGTTCCACATTAAGGAAAAGGACTATAATGAGTTATTAATAAAGAAAGACTAAAGATGGGTTCAAATTCAGTGGTTAATGCTCTGCATAATTTACTGCAATAATCCTTCTGACCAAATAATTTTTTTTACTTGCTTCTCCTTTTTTGTATGAATTAAACATATGTGTTATTCTTCCCCCCAGCCACCCCAGCTACCCCCAAGGTTTTGTTTGATCTTTCTTTCTATTGTTTGGCATAAAGTTTTGTATCTGTGCTGGAGTTTGCTTCAACCCCCATTTGTCTATTCCATAGAAATATTTTCCTAAGCAAATATTTATGTTCAAGATGTCTTTACTGTTGCACCTAATAGATTTCATAAATCATTTGTGCTGGCATTAATGTGACAGTGGAATCTCAGCACAGGGGGCGTCATAGCAAAGGAAAATTCCATTGAATCTGGCTGAAAATGGAGAGAAGTGGATGCAGTGCAGTGACATCCAGGTCCTATTTTTTGATAGGGTGCAGTCTTGGTTTACTGAATGTAGAGTGATACATATTTGTAGAAAAATGATACAGAACGCATAGATGTGGATAGTTTTCTTTTGAAAATAGGGATTATCTAAATACATCTTTTCTTCCATAGCATCTGGCTCTCAGAGGACCCAATATTCTTCTTCCTTCACAGGTCCATGGCAGTCTTCTGTAGAGGGAGTGCAATTACAGGTGCTCTCTGAGGGCAGAAATTCCAATGTGCTTTAAACTTCTACGTGAGCCGACTCCAAGCATCCAGTTCCCCTTCCTCCTCCTTTTAAGGTCTGAAAGGATATATTCCTGAAGTAATTAATTACTTAGTAGGTTTTTTTCAGTGGCAGAAAGTGTTTATAGGTACTTCATACAGGTAGTTTTGAAAATCATATTTTTGTGATTGTTTACTGCAACTAGACCTCTTGCAAGAGAGGCTGAGAGTATGAATGTTGCTGTGGAATTGCTAGAAACTTGGTTCTTTAAACTAACTATATTAGTTCATGATTTCATCTCCTAGATTTTTCTTGGCTGGTCTTTTAGCTATCACTGATAGGAGTCTGTCCAGTATTTGGACTGCAAAAAGCCTCCCATTTTTATCAAACTGCCCTCAAACCTGAGCAGAAATTGTCGATGTTGACTATATTAAAGTTTCTTCCTTGTGCTAGGTCAAAGCACGCATATTCTGTTGCATATCTGACTTGAAGAGCTTCAGGACAAGATGTAGTATTAGTGCTGTTGCTTTGGAATTTTTTCTGTATTTTTCCCCACTGCCAGCCATGACTGCCCTCATCAGGACCTGGCTACTTAGACCATTATTGTCCCCCATTTCACAGAATTCTACTATTTCAATCTGTATAGTCTTTGTTTCTATAGGAAGTTGCAAATGAGCACTAATTGTGTGAGCTTTTTGGATAGTATTAAATTTCTTATGAATAATACATCTGAAACATGTTTTTGCTATTGCAGCTTTCTACATAACAGCGTTGAAAACATATTCTGGAATGGTATTATTTTCCCTGGAAGTATTATACAATCATTAACAATGTCTTGATCTGATTTTTGGCACAATGTGGCTCCTGGGCAGCTGCTGTGATAACTTGGCCTACGTCAGCAACGGGTCTTGTAATAGGGTGAGAGAGACTGAGGTTAGTTGTTATTAGCAAAGGTCCAAGGTAAAAAGAAAACCATAACAGAAGTTTTGTAGAAATTCTTACATATCACTGCATTTTCTAAGCCAGCTCAGAAGGGGCTTTGTGTATTGATGTTAAGAATGCAGTTGGAGATATCATTCCCACCGACATTCCAAAAGGGGGTAGTCAAAAAAAAAAAAAAAAAAAAAATCTTGTTCTTTTACTAAAGACAGAAGCACTGACTTCAGTTGGATTACCAGCCGAAAATTGGCTTTTCTATTTTGATTGAGTACATCGGTATCTGCATATTTTATAGGCATCTAGCTCCTCCTGCTCTCTACAGTATTTCAGAAATAAAGGGTAAGTCATATGAATGCTGAATTTTGCATCTGTTATTTGATAGCTTTATCTGATAGCTATGATGCATCCAGGCAGATCTAGCTGGAACTCCAAAGGCTTCGTTAACGGAGGGCTTGATCATAGACTGCCTAGTGTTTTGAAGTAAGCAGCGTGTATTATATTCATGCCTCTATAGACACGAAGAAAAACTGTCTCCTACGGTGGTAAATGGAGGGGGAGGTGTTTCTGTTTCAATTAAAGCCCAGGTGGTGTGTGATGAGGGGGCCGGTGTCACATCTGCGCGCTCACAGCTGCGCTCTGGTCCCGGCCCGCTCCGTGTGCCCAGCCGCGCTGCTCCTCGGGCACCGGCCACACGCGAGCCCGCCTTCCGCCAGCTCCCACCGCAGCTGCCTTCCCTCAGCGAGTGCCTCCCGGCTGCGGCGGCGGCTTGCACGGGAGGGCGCAGCAGGTACTTCACGCCAATATACCAACTACCCTGGGCGGCAGGGAGTTTATTTCGCGTCTCGGGAAATCCCCGCTTTGCGGTGGGTGCCCGCAGCCCCGCGCTGCCCGTGAACCGTACGAACGGCGCCGCGTCAGCGGCTCCACGCTCGCCGGGAAGGCTCCTTCTGCCTTTCCCCGGAGCTCCGGGCCGTAGGCGCCGACTGCCGCTCCGCGAAGCCGCCGCCGCGGCCCCGAAAGGGTTACGCGGAGCCGGGCCCGGCCGCCGCCGCGGGCTGTGTGGGGCCGGGCCGGCGGCGAGCGGCGCTGGGCGCAGACGGGGCCGGCGGCGGAGCGGCGCGCGCGGGCCGGCCGAGGTGGGCGCGGGGCGGGGCGCGGGCGGGGCGGGCCGGGGGCGGGGCCGCCGCCTCATTGCGCGGCTCGGGCAGCGCTGCGAGGAGCCGCGGGCGGCCCGCACTGCCCGCCCTGCCAGCCGAGCGTGGCTAAGCCGGGAGGGAGCCGCTCGCGTCCTGTGTCTGGCCGTGCTGCTGAAAGAGCCCGACCCGGTGTCTGGCTGGGATGCGGTAGGAGAGATTCGCGAAATCGGAGATGTAAGAAATGAGAAGTTTTTGCGTAATTTGCATTTGAGGTATCGCATCTCGCTGCGGAGCGAAGCCTTCGAGCTCCCTCGCCCGAATCTGTTACGCTCACGTAATGGGAAAAGTATAAAGTGCCTCTGATTGTCGTGCTTCCCGGGGGATGCGATACCTGCTGCACCGGGGGGGATGTGGAAGAGGTTGTGCTCGTTCAAAAGTCTAGAAAGAAAAATGTAACTTTACAACGGTGCAAATTATGCAAATAAAAGTATGGGGGAAGAATCAGCCTAGATTAATTTCTAAAAGATTGTCAAATCCTTAATTTAAAGCTTAGTGTAATCTTTGACATTTATGTGGGCACCTGAAAAAGAAAAAAAAAAAAAAACAACAGCCCTAAAGCAGAGCTTTGGTATGGAAGTACAGTGCTGCTGTGAGCAGACACATCTCTGTCTGCTTCTCATTTAAAGTGCCAGCTCCTTCTTTTTTTTTGTATACCTAATATACGATACGCATGGAATATACAGCTGTGTCACGAAGTCATTCTGTATTCTTAAAGCTTAATATAATCAAATTCATTGCCTAAAGATGGTGTAGTTGAAGATTTGATCCTTTTTCACTGAAGTGGAAATACTTTCAGTAATTGAAAGCAGATTCATGTCTGGAGTTGTACAAGCCAAGGTTTTCATTTTTAAAATAAACCTTTTGTTCTTCAGCTTTAAATATTTCAGTGAGCCATCCGGAGACCTCTGTTAATTGCTAGAGTAGACTTTAAGGAAGGATTGGGGGAAAAAAATAACTGAGAAAGGTATGTCAGCAATTAAATTTACTTAAAATAATGTCTGTGTTCTAGTGCATGAAGATACCATAGCAGTTTTTGTGCACACTACGTTTTAGTTTTCCTGTTCATCTACATGAATCTGAATTTGAACTACCCATCTGTCTGTGGAGTGTTTTATTTTAAACTATCTTCACTTATGTTCACCTTACTTAGCCCATTTGCCCTTTTTTTTAACAGTTTATTGAACAAAACACTCTGAACTTTGAAGATTTGGGGAAATACTGATCTGCCCCAGTAAACAAACCTGACACTTTGTAGTGATAGCTGCCCTTTGTTAACTTTGTGTCTGTTTTCTGGCTGATCCTGTGGAAAGCTTTCAAAAACCTTGCCTTCTAATATTTTAGCAATAGAGAAAGAAACTTAGGATGTGAACTACCAAACTCCCAGACAAAGACTGAGCTGCTCTGGAGCTGTTTGTTAGAAGCTTTGAAGGTAGAGAACAATGGAGGCAGAGGAAGAGAAGTACCTTCTCTCCCCTAAGATCTCCAATCCACAGAGTAAATTCACTGCGAATGTGTAGAAAAGTTACTGAGGATGGCAAGAGTCCCCTGTCTGTTGGAAAGTGTATTAATTTCTTAATAGACACAAGGATCTAATTGCCTGATGTTAAGTATTCTTATCATTAAGATAAGAATTTGTAATTTGCATAATGGCACTAGATAGGCTGGGTTTATTCCCATGAACTTCTATGTGGTGTGCACGCAGCTGGTGGAGTGCACTTTTCCTTCATTCAAAAGGTAAATCTTTTCATGCATCCTGGCGGAAGTATTTTTGTAAAACCCAGGAAGGGGAAAGTGCTCAAACAAGAACAGGAAAAAAATCTAGCTTACCTTTTTTTCATCCATCAGATTGGGGTTCAAAACTGTCAAGCAGCTCAATAACTGTAAGTGAGATGTTAAAAAAATTTTTGATTAATCTTTCTGCAATCCTGTGTGGAAAGTGGCCTCATATTTCACAGTATAAGGGTATTTTTCCTTTCAAGGACTTATAAAAGGGTGTGTTACAATTTAGCAAGAAACCTACAGCAATTGGACCTTTAAAAAAATGTTTCATGTTTAGATGGCTTTGACTTGTCATCTTTACTTTCTAATCTTTCTGACACAAAAAGTTACAGGTGTGGTATATTTTTTTTTTTTCAGTTTGAAGAAAAGCAGCTGATGTAGTAGCTGTCTCAGAAAAATTGATAATTGATGGAATAAAAAAATATAAAATGTCATGTCATGTGTGGTCATTCTACAGGTCCTCAATAAGAACACTGCCATACACCCATCAGCTTTGAAGTCTGATTTTTTAAAATTACAGATAGCAAGTTAGAGGCTGAACATTGAAATTAACTTTTATAAAATGGCAAATTTTAGTACTGAAGAGTTTATCCTTTGGCTTGAGAGATATAGAAATATATGTAAATATCAGTATATGATGCAAATGGACTTAGGGAATTTGTCTTGACCTATATTCATTCAGTTCTAACGTGCATCTGTGAAGATTTAACATGACTTTTCAAATTACCAGAATGGTCTGATAAGCAATTGTGAGATCAGACTTTATAATTTCTCTTCTGGTAGCTTGTATTTCTTCCCAATTCACTTGTTGAACTAAACAAGGAAAAATAAAATGTTGTTAATATGTATGCTTTGTTCAACATAGACATTTGAGTGATGATATGAGAAAATAGGACTGGAATGTTGTCGAGAATAAGAAAAAACATTAACTTCCCTATCCTTTCTGCATGTGTTCAAAGGTCTTATTGTTGGTTATATTCGTTCTAAATGTGTCTATAGGCTACGCTCTGTGTGGGTTTGAAGGACTTTTTCCAGAAGTAGTTACAGATCTATGCATTTCAGAATAGCAAGAGGGCTTTTGTATGTTCAGTAATGTGTGGAGCATGATTCTGTGAGCTGGTGACCTCACTAATGATTTGAAGATGTACATATCTTTTAGATTTGAAGATTTTTATACAAAACAACAAATAGGGATGAAATAAAACAACTGTACTAAAAAAAAATTCTGTAGTTTTCCAGTTAAGTTAACCTCTTTAAATGTTAAGGACAAGTGGAAAAAATGGCTCTTGTGTTCCTTTAAAAAGCATCACCCACGTTAAAAACTCTGAACAGAATAGGTAGGTGGCTGAAATACTCTGAATGAGTAGAAAATAGTCATTCATCTTCTTTGTGTAAGATTGAGGAATTCAAAGTGCAATTATACATGAAAACTTCAGGACTCACTCAAGGTAACAACAAGGTGTGTAGTTGTCTTTTGAGACTGACTAAGGCCACTGTTTATCCAAACTTGAAACAAAATAATTGTTTTGTGTGAACTGCTGTAAAGTAGCTTGTTTTTGAAGAAAGTCCTTTAGATGCAACGAAAAGGTAGACTTCTCATATCCGGAAACAGTAAATCATTCTAGCTCAGAGTGAAAGGCTTATTTATGGCTTGTTATATACAGCAGAAAGGACTTTGCATAGCTTTGCTATATGAATCATCGCAAACTTCATGGTTTTGATACTGTAATCACTGATTTTTGTATTTACTAAATGAAGGTAGTTTTACAGGAGATTTAACTTCTGGTGTATTCAGAATTCAGGAGTTGAGTCTGCATTAAGAAGTGTTACAGCAAAAGATTAAGCCAAATACAGGAATGTGTTGAAATTTGCACAAACTACATCTACAACTCAAAGTAATGGTGGCCTGACAAAATGGCAGAGGTGGGTTTGCTGTAATTTCTGAAGAACTGCGTTATGATAAAACTGATTGAAGACCTGTGACAGGGTTTCTGCATACTTAGTTTTCTGTGGCAAAGGAACAGCAATTTTGGCAGTAGCAGTAAGCTTACATGTCTAGTGTCACATCAACAGTGAGTTACACGTTTTTATCTTTCTGATACAACTTGCTGTTTTGCCCCTTTCTTGCTTTTGTAGGGGATTCAGACCTATGCAGCAATATTTCTAAGATGATTAAAAGAAAAACAGATTTAAGAGAAAAAAGTATTAATCTAAAATATGATCTCTTGCATCTCGGCATAACTAACATCCAACTGCTTTACTAGGTTTTTTATTCTTTTTATTCTGTTTCAGTTGTTATTAGTCCAAGAGCTATTGACATGAGGCTTTTTTTTTCTTGGTATCAAGAAGAATTAGTGTCCTGGAGAGCTGTTTGGAATAAAGAAGTATATATTAATCAAAATTTAAAAAAAAAAAAAAAAAGGCATCTGCTATTATGTAATGATATTATTTGGTTGGTTTTCATAATTTAAAAATCATAAAAAAGCCATACTTTAAGCTTTCAAATTGTCATAACTGCCAAACTTATTTTTAAACTGCTTTAATTTTCACCTCTAATACAGTTTCTGACCACACACAAAGGAAAAAGAAAGGAATGGAAATGTTTTTTTAGAGCAGCTTTTGGTTTAATAGTATAGACCTGCTTTTTCATAAAGCATTATTGTACCCTTGTATGAAATATAACCAGTTTCAAATCTGCAGAAATTTCAGTTGTTAATTTTTGCTGAACATTTTTCCTCTTAAGTCAGAAACTGCATTAAAGAAAAGACTTGTCCAGGGAGTTGTAAAAAGTAGCCTGGAAAGCCTCTTATGTTCTTTATTTTAAATAGAACAGAATTGCCTTATGTAGCAAAGTTAACTTTGTTAACCTTTTATAATTATTTAACCATTATTTCATTTTACCCCCTGCTTAAACATTGTACATTAATGCAATAGACACCTGGCTGTGCTCTTAAAAGTTTATTTGTCTTTCAATTCCTGTGATAGTAGGGGGCAGTATATCTCCTTAATTATCTTTGTTCAGGGAAATGTTGAAAGGCCAGGGTAGTTAAACAAGGCCATTTGGATTTGCAGTAAGGTCGAAGTCAGATGCAAGGAAAGTGGTTAAATGCATTATCATCTTATTGAGCACATCATCAGTAAAGTGACCTTGATGGAGGTGGAAAAAGCCATTTGGCTATTTTATGACAGCCACCTCTCTGCTGGCTTTATCCCTGCCAGAGTGTACTTCAAATAGCTTTATCACAGTCTTCTCTTGTTGCTTTGAAATCTGATTTTTCTTAATTACAGATAACGAGTAAGAGACTGAACAATGAACTGAACTTTTCTAATACTGGCAAATTTTACTGCTGAAGAGTTTATCTTTTGGTTTGGGACAGTTAGAAATGTCTCTAATTTGACTATTAAGGTGACCTTTATGTTAATAATTATAACCCTGCCTTTAAGGATTTCATTGATAATCATTGTTTTTTATTCATTACTCTACTGCTTTTTAAACTGTTTTTAAGTTACTGTGAGGGCAGACAAGCCAACTTCCAGCCTTAGCAGCAGGGACATTATTTGTTTGAATATGTGTGTGTTTATGTTTTTATAAAGATACTCAAACCTTGGGAGGCCTGTGGCTAAACTGGAAACAAATAGTTTAGAAAATATATAATTAATGGTTAAATTTCTATCTTACTTGTGTTTTATAACGGTAGTCAGTATTGATGTCTTAAAAACTTATAAAAGTACATGTTAATACAAGTATTTAATCAAAATAATGTCAACTGTCCATTTTCCCCTCTTTCTTTTTTACCTGTCTTTTCTCATTCAAGAAAGATTTCTTTCATTTGTGTAAAACTACACTGATTTCAGATAAACAGTTTAATAAACAAATAATTTTTTGGCCTTTAAAAGAACTTAGTGATATTTATTTTTATAGTGCTCCCTGTCTAGGCATTGGCATAATTGTTAAGGGCATGTAAAACAAATGTACAAAATACAAGACAATAACAGGAAAACTGGATCTTCAGGAAAAAACCTGAATTTTGACCACCTGAAGGTATAGGTTAATTGACTGAGACTCATAGCAGAGCATTAAAAAATTATTGGAGACTAGAGGGAATGCTTTATAAGAAAAGATGAAAAGAAAGAAAAAAATGCAGCATAGTCACATTGAAGAACTACCTGCAAGACTTTTAAAGACCTCGTGGACTTGGATGATGTATCTGGATGCAGTAAGGTGAATTAAGGACCAAAAGAATGAGCTGCATACCAAGACACATTTTGTAATGGTAACATCCTGGAGGCTATGGAAAATAGCACAGTTCATAGAAGTCCCATTTTTTGAAGAACAAGTATTACTTGTTTTGTGGTAGTATGTTTAGTGGCTGTTACACCTTTTGTTCCTAAGCTTTGATTATATGTTGCCATTTTGAAGGTAGATGATTTTAACTTCCACTTTGCAATCTATGAGCTCTTTTTCTTCAACACATAGGTGATCTCCTAAGAAGAGAGCAGGGTTATTCTTCCTATCACTTATCTCTGTCTTTGGAGCTGGAAGGCATCTAATAGTTGTCTCCTCACCAGTTTTATAGCAGTAAGAAAGCATGTTACCCTTGGGTTTGCAGTGCTTCTCTGGAACACATTACTTTGGGCAGTTAAGATTTCAAAGTTGCCAGCAATGTTTTGGGGTGGTCTTTAGCACAGGATTGTAGTCACTGTGTTCTCAGCATGAAGCAGCATTGTCCAGATGGAGAATCTCCCCTTTCACTCATGCCAAGTCCCCCTAGTTCCTCACAGACTTGCCTATTGATCTAATCGTCTATATGATAGAAGTGCCCTTTGCCTTCGTAGTCTAAAGAATTTTCTTACATTTTTCTTTCTGTTTAATTATTCTTGCTTCCTCCTCAGCTCTCTCCTTGTACTTGTCAATCATGTTCTGCCATAAAGCAGAATGTATGTGTGTGTGTTTCCATATGCCCAACCAGAAGACAAGCCTTTTGAAGGCAGACACATAGAGTCAGAGCTTGAAAATGTAATTCTGTCAAACTGTCTTTTTCATCAGATGACTTCAGGAAGGTTGCCACACAGTTAGGCCTATCTATTTTCTTGTAATGATACTGAATCTTAGGATCTTTCCTACCAAGCAAGAGACAAGCAGTAAGGTGATGGATCTTGGGCTGAAGATCTCACTGTCCCTTGGCAAGTATGCTGAAAGTATTGACAATATTGAAGTATTTTTTGCAGACTGGAAGTACCTCAAAGAACTTTTCTTTTCCTACCCTGTCTTCCTTTACTTTTACCCCTCCTTGACAATTTTGGTTTATGGAGCTGAGCACATATTTTATTGCCAGGAGAGTTTTTTTTCAACAGCTGTCCTTTCTCCAAAGAATACAGTAAGGTTCATAACACTGAAAGGGTATCTTCAGAGGATTTTAGTCAGTCTTATTCTGCAAACCCTGCTACTCCTCATTTGTATGAGAACCCAGTGTTTACCACCCTATTTTTCCCCGGAGGTCAAGGAATCTTAAGCAGACTTTTCAATCAGTGGGTTCCATCTCTGGATGTAAACCTTTCTCCCCTGATGATTTTTCTGTCAGTGGTATTTGGATAGTATTTCGAGTTATTCCTCAGCAGTTCTGCCATATTTTCACAGAAGAGACCTGTGTATTATTTTTCAATTCTTTTTTCTCATTTCTGCCCTCCAGCTTTTACATTACCCCCTCATCCTAGTCCTTTCTACCTAATCCTAATTTACTGCTGATAGAGCCATGGCAGCAGAACCAGTTACTTGAGGTGAAAAAAGAAGAATAAAAATAAAGCCTACATCAGACAAAGTTATGTTTTTGCCTTTGAGGCAGTTGGTGTTGTTTGCAATGATTTTGGTGACACCAGGCAAATCTGAACGTTCTTCATTCTGCTTGTATATTATCTGCTTTTGTTTCCTGTAGTGCAACTGTACCTCATAAAATAATATGTAACAAATTGTTCATTTTGAGTGTTTGGTTTCTCTTTGCAATATACAGCAGAGCTTGTGTTAGAATCAGTTATTTGATTATTTTTTTCCCCTTTTATGTGTAGTTTTTTACGTGTGTGGAGGTTTCCATGTGTGTTCTTGAGCCAAATGTGGTCAATATGCAAGAGTACATGGGGATCTTTACTAAGAAATACAAAAATATACTGAGTCCTATAGCAAACTGAATTACCATCGCTTCATGAAAGTAGGTTTATTTGGTATAGTCTGTATGGAAATTATAACCTTTATTAACATCATTTGTAGACTGAGCTGTGTCTGGAACAGCATATGCATGCATGTGTATAGTTTGAATTTTAGCCAAGGGAAGGAGTCCCCTACATTCTGCGGTCTGATGCTCCACTTGTGCTCATGGCTATAACACAGCGACTCTTTAAGATTCTGGCTGAGTGTTGAAATGGAACAGGCTATGGATGTTGATAAGTCCAGAAGCCTGGCAAAGCAGCCATACTTCAGAAGTGTTGGAAGGTATCAGTTCTGCTTGCCTGCTGAGAGCTGCCTGCAGCTCAGAATGGTTTGCCGCAGGCTAGCACCTATAGCCATGAGGTGTTCCCTCCTTTCTTGGTTTTCCAAATTTTGCAACATGGTGGAAGAGGGCAGTGAAAGGGAAAGAAGAAACCAGCCAGGTGCCATTCTTTTTCATTGCAGAGAGAAAAATTGGATTGTGGAGGAGAGATAGATGCGTAGTCTTTGTGTACAGTAGCAAAGGGAACAAGCCAAGGTCCATTTTCTGTTACAACTGATGTGCACAAGTGCTTCACCAGCAGCCCGGGGTCCTCATTCATTCAGCCTCCTGTGAGCAGTCCGTGGTTCATATCCTTCCTTGAACCGTGTGGGTGTTATCTGGGAGAGCACTGGTTGTTAGCCAGAAACTAAGGCAGGAAGAATGCTATCAGTTACAAGTTATTGATGATTTTTTGCCAGTGTTTACCCTCAAGCTTGCACTAAGCTGCTCCTGTTGAGTTAGTGCAGATAGAAGCATTGAGCTTGAGGCTTATGGTAGGGAAGAGAGGGAAAGGGAAAACAAAGGACATACCTGTGTCTCTAAATAAATTTGTATTTGACAGAAGCCATTAACACTTCCAGCATAACACTGCAAACTTAACAGCAAAGTCACCCAGTATATGTGTCTCAGAATATTTTTCACACTACCATTTTAGTTAGGTCTGGATTTCTTTGTTCTTTTTCTCTACTGATTTCTGTATGGGCCTGTCAGGCCAGGGCAGGTAGGAACCCTTTAAAAAGTGATCCTAACCTGAAGACTCTCTTTTTAAATGACAGTAGTTATCTCCATTTTACTAATTCGTGATTCCACAGATTCACTTCCTGTGCTAAGAACATTTAAATTATGCTTTTGCTTCTAAGGTTTTTTTGTCATATAGCTCTTAATATAGGATAGTGAAATTTTTTTAACTGCTTTTAAGAAAAACAGAAAACCACACAAGAATATGAAATGCCAGTTCCCATTCAGCACTCAGCCTAGTTGAGAGGCTGCATGCATAACTACCTTCCCTGTACCTGTTCTTGCCAAATTTGTTGCTCCTTTATCAGTGAAATCAGCTTGAAAAAATGTTCAACTTTGTCTCATTTTCATGTACATTTCCACACTGTTTAAGACAAGTAAAAATAGTGTAACTCATGTTAATGGTCACACTTCATTAAAGTGAGATAACTAAGTAACAAGATATGTTTTGGTGTGTTTTCTGCTGGATTTAAATGCATGCAATGAGGTTTTTTAGTTCACAGAATTAAGTTCTTCCCATATGTACTCAACATCCTAAAAGTCATAAACCTTTGTACCATGATATTTCTATTGCTACAATCAAATTTTAAGTTGGTTGAAAAGCGAGTAAGTAGTCCCTTTTGGCTACCCATATGAAGAGCCTGAAGAAATTCACTCATCTCTGTTGTAAGTCAATTATAACTCACACTAAACGTCTTGCTGTGGAGAGGAATGACCTAGCCAGCTTATGCTTTGTATGGAAGTACGTCTCCTTTTAAAAAGCCACTGTTGATTGTTTAAAGAAAATCATTAGTTCTGATGCATATTTTTGTAAAGTAGTGGATTCTGCCAGCTGATCTGTTAATCAGTAATCTGCAGCTCTCCCTTTCACTCAAATACTGATTTGAATTCTACAGACAGACCTTCTACCTTTGCCTATCATAATTCTGGATAGCTCTTCTCCACCTCAGTAGGATTACAATGAAGCAGAAAGAAAGTATTTGTTTACTTTTCACAGATAAACAGGTAATAGGCAATTTGCTGTCACTGTGACAGTGTCATGCTTTGAGGTGACACAAGGTCTTTCATTGAGGCAGATGTGTGTGCACATCCACAGTTGACGTGCCTTCTGTCCAAACAGACTTTTGTTTTCAAAAGAAACTTCTATGGTGAAAGTTTTGTGGATTTAGTGGAAGGACGGTTATCTTACCAGTCTGATCACTTGGGAAAATGTAACAGTAACGTATTTTATATAGATGTACAAATTAACAATAATATTGTGTACTTTTCTCTGAAATACCTGAGTTTAGCAAGTATCTGTGGCATAGTTAGTAAAGCAGATTTTATTATGTTGCTGTGCTCTTCCACATTGTCAAACTTGCTTCGTTCCTTTATATGCAGCATAACTTGATGTGCCAGTGCAGGGAAACAGTATAACCTTGTTGAAGAAGAACATAAGCTTAACCTGTAATAAAATGTATAGAAAATTTTATATTTTTTAGTGTTGATCGTACTTGAAGTGTTCGTGGAATCAGTGTAAACAACATCTGTCATATAAGCAAACCAGGATCAAATCAATTCATATATATGTTATGTATGACAATTGCGTATATTTATTTTCCTGATATTTTATTATTGTACTTTACTGAGTCATGCCACAAAGAAGACAATGAAAGATGTTGCTGTTAGCTACTTGTAACTTCAGATGCCCATACTCAAATATCTGTTATTGAGTATCTACTAACAGAAAACCTGAATGTAATCTAGATAAAACCATGCCAAGGCATGGCTCATAAAATAACAGTTCTTGGGTTATTCAGACTACACTTAGAGTTCCAGTGAGCTTAATGAACTCACTTTTGGATATAGAAAGTGATAGGCATTATTAGAACATATTACATGTGTTCATACTTTGGGGTATGTTACAAGTTATTTGATGTATGTAATAAGACTTGCCATAATAGTCGTGTGTTAAGAGTCAGCTAAAATTCCCTGTGCAACCTGAATTAAGAAACCTGTTGGAGGTCACAGATGGGATCTGAAGCCTGAATCTTTGTAGTTTCTAGATCCTATTGCAAAACAGGGATTATTGCTTCCCAGAATTATTTCAGGATTATTTCAAGATCATTTCAAGACCTGCTCTCTCCTTGAGAGCCAACCCTATTGCATTCATGTGTCTGTAAAGATGCCCCTCAGTGTCCCTAGTTGCACAGGGCCAGCATAGTCCTGGTACAGTTTGGATTGGAAATCTAGGCTTTTAGACCAAGGCATGGCTTATTGAATTAATATTATTCATAAATTGAAATATTATTAATATTTATAAAATATCTTGGACTCACAAGGAAAAAATCCAAAGCTTTTAATTTTCCCTACCTCTTCAGAGGAAACTTATATGCAAGCTGACTAATGCACCCAATTTCAGACAGATATGAATTAAAACCACTAAGTTACAAATGCCTGAGAAACAGAGTGCATAGTGGAAATGACAGATGTAGCACAGGAATGCTATAATAACTTAATATTATAAATGCAATAAAATCAGAAATGAGCACCTTCATGTTTCAGAAGGAGATTACAACTAGACACATTGCTTTTGTAGACAAATTCTCTGCTATGTGGCAGCTGTAACACTAGCAGGTCTTTACATGCCCACAGGAGAAAATCAGTTTTTAAAGAGGTAGTGCATTTGAAACTAGCAATCAGGGTTTTTTTATTTTTTATATCTTTTTTTACAAGCGTATAAAGTTTGAAGTGTTGTCTACTTCAGTAGAGTTCCCTGGAACAGATATCTAGTGTGTGTCATCACACATCAAATATGTCTAATACCTTTCTTGGCCCTTCTCAGGTTGTGAATTCTTAAAATCATAAGGTAACAAAATTTTAATTTATTTATTCTAGGTGTTATGGTGATGTGAAATACAGGTACCTTTCAGATGGCCAGCATTTGAGAACTGTTATCCTTTTCATTCTATGAAAGCTTTGAGGAAAAAGCCATTTACTGACAGACTTGTTAGTGTTCTTCAGAGGCACCCTCTTTTGTCTTCCACACTTTGTAACTGATTACAAGCACGCAAATGTGAGGTTGTGGTTTTTTTTGCTGTCATGAAACACTCATGAAGAAAGGATTTGGAAAGCAGCTTTGCAGGAAACAAGGTAAAGGGAATATTTTAAACTCCTTCATTCATGTAAGGGAAAAGAGTGTTTCAAGTCATTACTTGCATTATAATGTGTGAATAATAAGATACTATCAAAACTATTAGGCAACTGACTACAAGCTAGTTTTATTAGATAGCAATAGATCACAAGTGTGGTTGCATTTCAGATCACAAATAGGTACAATGTTTATGACAACAAATACACTGGAAACAGTAGTCTTGCTATCCCTTAGACGATTTTGAACAATTTAATCCCAAGAGATTTAGTAAAACAAATATAATGGGATATGCTTGATAGGGAATGTACCTCCTGTATTTCCTACTAAAATTTAAATGTCATCGGAACAGTATCTTTCCTACTTGTCTGTAACTGATGTTAAAACTCCTATCTTACATGTTAAGATGTTAAAACTCACATCTGTAGCCAATAAAATAAATAAGCTCTTACAATAGGAATGGAAAATCGATAATAAATTTATGTTCATTATTAACGGATAGAATTTAAATGTGTAGGTTTCCTAGGACCAGAAATATTTTTCTTTCGCAATTTCTAAAAGGCTTTGTGTAATGACAATATTCCTGAATGAATAGGTATAAAAAAGCAGCTAATCAGAAAGTCACACTAGTCAAATGAAATATTTTGAGTAGACAACATTTTTCTTCTTGGATTCTTGAATATATCAAAGAACGATCTTAAAATTGTTGAAGAATCTGTGGTTTAGTAACCTGTGTAAATTTACAGCAATACTGCAAAATTATGTATTTACTATTATGTGGAATTAACAGAATTTTGATTAAAGACTTAGAGATGATAAATATCAAGAACATGTTAGAACTCTGGCACCTTTTCAACCTGTAAAACCTCCTCACTGGCTACTGCAGATAGATTTTCATAATGAAACAGTGGATCGTTTCTTGTAAGAAGTTATGAGGTTAGAACTATTGCAAAAAACATGTTAAGAATACAATGAACAAAAACCCATAAGCTGCTTGCTCTCACTTTGTGGCAGACCAAGGCTGTGACAGGAACACAAGTTGTGGGCTTACTTTTCCCAAAATATTTGCAGGTGAGGTGTAGGTGTATTGACAGGCCCTGCACTATTCACAGTGGTAGAAGCATCTGTTATTTCAGGGAAATAATTTTGGTTTCTGTTGTTTTAACTGAGTTCTGCTGCTGATACAGTTATATCTGTGGTAGAACATTTACTGGCATAAATGTTTGTTCAGAAATGTCATTAGGGTTTTTTTAATCCATTTGTATGGTGAAAACTGGCCTACCATCATATGCATGTTTATGAATTTCTTGCAGTTTTTATAACAAGTAATAATCTCTTAGGCATAAATATGTTGTCAGCTGTTTCACATTATTATTATTTTCCCTGGGAACTCCATGGTGGCATTTTTAACCAAGGAAAAACCCAATTAGCTACACCAAGAAAATACTGACAGTAGCCATATGCAGAGACATTGTCAGACCAAAGAGGTTTTTATTTTATTACCTATTAATTAGGTAAAAATTAATAAATTACCCTATCCTCCTTACGTGTATTGAGTTTGCTGTAGGGGTGCTCCAGTGACTTAAAACAAGTGCTTGCAGAGAGCAACTGAGCATGTTACATTTTCTCCTGCACACACTATCCCAGTTTATATACTGCCCTGAAAGTCTGATCTCCACTATACTGGCAGTTCAAACTAAGTTTTGTCCCTGAGGCTTTTCAGTCTGAAAAACCCTCCTCTGAGCTAAATCCTGGTTTAACTCTGATTCAGCTGGCTTCCTGGGGTAAGGTAGAGGGTTGTAGCACACCAAGGGTGAGGAAGAGGAAAGCTGAAGTTTGTATTCCTGTGCTGTAATAAGGGTGTGGTATTTGGGTTTAAAAGTTTATCTAATGGTGATCCATGTACACTTGTGTTGCTGCTTTGTGCTGTGTGTGCTGTTTCTCGGGGTGGTTGACATAGCTGAGAGAGGCGTTGCTGACAGACTCTGTTTCAGATGTGTTTGGTGTAGGCATTACTTGCTTCTATTATGAAAACATTTTCTGGGAGGATTTGTCTGTGTTTGATTTCTTTAAATCATTGTTTCAAAAAACTCTAAACAAAACCAAGACAAATCCAAGTAGCTGGAAAAAAAGGTGCTGTTTTGGAGATTGTATAATTATTTGTAGCATAGTGGGCTGGCCTGTATTTGTGTGAAAATTGTTGAACATGTTTAAAATGAGAAAAAAATAGAAATATATCTAGAAGTTAAAACCTCTTCCCTGCATGTGGCTTATAGCATATGATAATATGCTATACATTCATTAATTGAATACAAAAGCACCATCTGTATAACAAAGATCAAAATAGCTTCTGTATTTTCTTAATATTGAACCAAGTAGTTTCCAGATATCACACAGCAGGAAGAGCAAACACCTTACACCACTTTTCCCCACTTCTGGGATACCGTTTCCTTTTGTATTCTCTCCTTACTGGCGTCTTGCTGGGCAGGTGACTTTTCACTAAGGGGCAGCTGATCGTGTATTTCTGAGCTGTGCTTAACTCCCTGATTATATTTTGTGAACTGTGCTATCCATTCTTACCAGTGGAGGGATAACCCCACAAGAGAAGAGGTGCATCCCAGCATACTTCATGCTGGAAGCTCACCTGAAATGGCCTCGTGGCAGGGTGCTTATTCCCACATACCTTGTTCTGAAATCTTCCTGATTTTCCTATCCCTTCTTTTTCATATCTGCTCTGATTTGTTAATTCCTTATTTCTTTTCCCATGGACTTTTTTTGTTTGCTTTACTGGTTGGTAAGCTGTGTTCTTTTGTTCCTCACTGCAGACTTGGGCTCCTTTTTAGTGCTTCTTTACCATCTCACTGGAGCTGGCAGTGCTTTTGGCTTTGGCTCATCTGTGACTGCACTGAACCACTTAGTTCTGGTTTAGACTAGAAATATACACTGAAAAAAAAATCTAGAAACATATTTCTTGAACTAGATATACTTTTGAAGCAATCTATGATGGTTTAAAGGGAGAAAGATGTGGGGCACCTCAAATTTTAGGGAGATGTGAGCACCAATGTCTCCTCTCCTCTAGCCTGCCTTTCCATTTCTTTCTATCTTAGTAGATAATCACTTTTTTGTTAATTTGGTTCAATCTCAGTGAAAACTTGAGGGACAAGCTGAATTCATTTTCAGAAAACCCCCTCAAACTGCATTTCAGTTCAATGCCCTGCTAGAAAATAGACTAATTTATGGAACTGCAGAAATTCACATAGACCCTGGCTTGGTTGCAGTGCATGTCAGCAGACAGAGAGAACAAGCCATGTTTAGGCTGTTGTGTGAGAGCTGTACATACTGGCTTCAGCAAGAGCAAGACTGGTTGCAGGATTAACTTTAAAGTTTCTCACTACTTAATCCACAGTCAGTGCTGATGGGATGTTTGGT
The DNA here is from genome assembly GCF_030490865.1 of Poecile atricapillus. NCBI lineage: Eukaryota > Metazoa > Chordata > Aves > Passeriformes > Paridae > Poecile > Poecile atricapillus. The sequence goes on from NC_081252.1 coordinate 43,646,681, forward strand.
GCATCTCCTTTTACCATTACTGCTCTTTTGCTCAGATCTGGCCTTTCCTAATCCAGAATCAGTATTGGTGTGGACAACAATGCTGGAAAATGTCGATTTAGGAAACGAAAGGTAGCTTACTTGCTATCATGGGGAACCACAACCTTGGCACTTCACACTGGAACTTGCATTTTATTCTTTGCACTTTCAAGTTGATGTGAGAGGAAGGATCAAATCCTTTTCAAATTTCAGATAATTACTTAGTAACTTATTCTAAGATTAAATTTGCATTCTTACAAGAAAGCTATGAACCTTGCAATGTTTCAATTACTAATTCTTTTTGACTTCAAAATTTCAAATTGCCTGTGACCATATCTGAAAAGATGATATGAACGTTATAACTAATTATGAGAACAGCATCTTAGCATTGTAACCAGCTAGCTTTGCCTTCCTCAAAAGAAAGCATGTCTTGCAGAAAGTCTGTATCTAGGAAGAGCAATAATCATAAATCATGTATCTGAGCAGTTACAATTTTGGTATCCCAATTCTAGAACTACTCTGTTATTACTTCCTTTTTTGCTGCAAAACCTGACTTAGAGCAATAGACTGACTTGCATAAAATAAAATAATGGGGCTTGTTTTGAAATAAGGTTGGTGATGTGCTATAACATGAAGATAACCCACTGAACTTTGCTTGTTCCCCAAATAACTGCAGTGCTGCATAGATCTGAATAAAAATGTCATATTTCAGTATCTTTGAGGATATTGTTTTAAGGTGGCTTTCTTTTAGTTTCTAGATGGTTATTTACTCACTTGTTACTGCTTCTCTAGCTTGTCATCCTCTGCTTCTAGTTGCTCTGCAGACGTGCAGGCCACCCAAGGCTTTAGACTTACCAGGCACTGTCCTGTTACTCTGTCCTGCTAGTTGGTAGCATTAGGTAAGAATTAAGGTTCCTGCTTATGTCAAATTTTAGTGAAGACCCCACTTACACTGGCAGTGTAAGGAAAGCAAACCGCAGGGTCTGGTACTAGAACAAACAAGTTCATCACTAACCCAAATTTGCAGGGGCACCATTTTTGCAAGTTGAACAAGATTTTGTCAACGATTCAAAGCCTTTCCATTACACAGCAGTTCTTAATATGAGTGTAATAGACAGGATTTTCAATGATTGTACTCAGAGACAGGAGAGGATAAAAGAGGAAAATTGTTCCTGCCACTGGGCCCCTAAATTTTGGGGTAGAGTCATTCTCTAAGACTGTAGCCCGTCTTGAGCCAACAGTTCACTGCAAAAAAACTTAATACAGAAGGAAAAAGAAAGTGGGGCAGGGAGGGCGATGGTGGGCAAAGGGCATACTTTCTGTTGGGTTAGCAAGTCAAATCAGTTTCCCATTGCAGATAGACGGGTAACAAAGGGCAAAGAGGGGGAGGTGGGAATGGCTTGCTAGAGCAGGTGGAAGGTAGGGTAGGGTGACCCCTTTTTGGTGGCAGGCAATGCAAATAGCTCAGTCTCACACTGGTACTTCAGCCATTGTAGCACTGATGTCAAATACCTGTGATCTTATGAAAACCTGCATCCTGTTTTGCATCTTTTTTAGCGTTCAGCTGAAATATTGGTGACTGGCTTGAGTTTCTGCAGAGATGTATCTGATTCTGTGCTTCACTTATGTCTCCTGTTCTTTGAGGTGTTTTCCTTGCACTTGGGATGTACGTAGGGCACAGATGTATTAGTTAAACATGTTCATTGGTGATCGCAGTATCAGTGAAAGTGAAGGTTTCGGTTCTGACTTGCAGTGCATTTGTCACTTACTTTTTAGGATACCCAGTGGAAAATGAGAGCAAACTTGTCCTGCTCTTATTCAAGCCTCAGTATGCTTACTATGCACATTTGTGCAATTGCTCTGAAGAAAAAATCCCTACAACAGTCTGTAAGCCTGAGCTGCTGTAGTGGCTTTCTCCACAGAAAAACGAGAGGATTCTATCCCAGACACCCTGTGAGTTTGCTCTCAGTGTCTTGCTGTAACTGTGCCCTGGGAGCGCAGGAGCATAGTCCTGCCTGAAAAACATGCTGCAGTACAATCTGGGCTGCAGTTGGTCCTCTCCCCAAAGCTCTACTGCTCAATCTCATTGCCCTCCTTCTCTCAGAGACTATTTACTACTTAAAAACACCTCTCAAACACCTGCACAAGGTGCATGCAGGCAAACACTTCTAAATAATACAGCTCCTTTAATAGCTAGTCTGCAGAGCAGAGTGAGCTGAGCTTCTTGATTTTCACAGAGCTGAGTATTTGCTCAGGTTTCTGTAGCATACAGCCCTATGGAAAAGGACATTCTGCAGTCACTTTGGCAGAGCTAGATGCCATGTGGGTGTCATACAGTATCCACTGTTGGTTACTCACAAGTTAGAGATGAGGAAGTATTTTGAAAGAATGAGAATTTAAAGGCCTGAACTTTATAGTGAAAAAAAACAAACCAAACACAACACACAAAACCAACAAACCAAACACAAAATGCTTTGCTTTCAGAAGAGTCTCTTATTGTTGGGCCCTCAGCTTTAGTGCTATGGTGATTTTATGATCTCTTGAACAAAACCAAGGAATGATGGGAAAAACTGGACAGTGAAGCAATAAAGAATTCACAGCTGAATTTTTTTAAGGAATTTTGTTAAATAAACAGAAAGGTTTATGTTGAGTCATCCCAGCTCTCTCCTAGTGCTTCAATAGTGTGCAAAGATGGAGAAGATGCCAAAATTCAGGGAGGAGATCCCATGTAATCCTGTAGTGTGCCAGAGAGGAAAGGCTGGGCAGAAGAATTATATGTGGTCCTGATGTGTTCATTTATGGTAATACAGCTTTGCTATTTGCCAACCAAATGGATACTCGAAAGAGGAGATTAATAGTAGGGAACATCAGGTCAAACCTACCATGGCTGTTTGAAATAAGGTTTATCTGATAAACAGTATTTCTGTAAGGTCATTCTGCATTTTAGTTGTTTCACTGCAGGCTCTTGCTAATTGATTGGAAACTTGGCTTGTGAGGTTAGGTTTGTTCTGTGGTTTTGTTTAGAGGGAGAGCTGTTAGATGTGGTGTGAGGCTGTACAGCTTTTTGGCCAGCAAATCCCTACAAAAAGGCCTCATGTTACCAGTGTCACAGGGATATGCATTTGATGTGCACCTGTAGCCCTGGGGGTAGGGATAGTACATGGCCTCTGGGCACTGAGCCTGTGCTGGTGCTGGGTCTCATACTTGCTTGAGTTTTGGACGAGTGTATGAATGTCCCCATCTTCAAGTCCAGTTTATTTCAAAACAGACAATGCCCAAAGAAGCAAATTTCTTAAGGTATCATTTAGCTTCAACTATTTAATTAGTTTTACTGACGAGGAAGGAGAATTGAGTGTGATATGTCAGCATGCAGACTAATTTTTTGTTTTGAGAATGTATTATTAATAATATTAAGAAAGGCATTGAAATACCTGATCTGGATCCCTCTTCTGCAAACAGAAAGAGTATCTTTGGTGCAATATTTGCATTTCATAAGCCTTGCTGAGATGCATATCAAGTGTAAAGAATATGATAAAATGTTTCTCAGAATTTAATAGGAGATAAACACCAGTTTTAGTGCGTGGAGAGATGGCTGTTCAGTGATAAAGCTAAGATTACTATCAACAGATAAAATTTTGTATTTTCCACAGTACTCTTTGTTTCCCGATTTTAATATAAGATGCTGTCAAAAAATGATCTTAAAATGTAACTTGATTCAACTGAGGGGCACGTTTGGGGGAATTAAGAAACAAGAAAAAAGTGTCATTTTTAATACTTTAGTTTTTGTTTAACTTGTTTTTATTTGACTGTTGGTTTGTAGTGAATCATCCACTCTTTCTCAGTAGAACATAGATATTAACTCTTGTTTTTAGTGTGATGAACAAGGCAACTTTATGTGTAGAAGTTAATTCTTAATAAAACAGAAGTTATTTGTAAAGAGAGTAGATAATCCAGATAAACTGCAGGTTCACAGTAGCCTGCCTTTTACTTAATCTTTGCTGAGAGTAGATTAGGAAACCAGGTTAAATCAAACAAGCTTGCTTTCATTTCTGAGGCTTCTTTCCAGGCTAACACTGAGCATGAAAAATGCTGGTTGCCATTTTATGGAGTGAAGGTTGCCAGATCCACAGACTCTTCCCAGACCCTTTTGCTGGCGTACGGGGAATTATTGGCAAGGCTGCATTTCAGAAATGCTCCCACATTCACTACATGAAGCAGTTAGTAAGTGCCAATGCCCGTTTAGATTTCTATGTGATAATTTTTGGTACCATTTTTTGTAACCAAACCTAATGTTATCTGAGAAAGAATCTCACAAATTCCCTGTCATAATATTTTACTGTGCTGTAGGTGGTTTCACTGCTGGTTCTTAGCAGCTTTGCAGAAGCAGACATTGCCCTCCATTTTGAGAGGAATGCACCATCTCCTTGAAATGGCAGCTCTGGAATGGATCACTGGCTGTGTTGTCAAACCACATTTAAAAGGAAAAAAAAAAAAGAAAAGGAGGGGTGTTCAGAAGCTTCGATAGGCTCAGAGTGTCCATATTGTACAAAGGTGGAAGACCTTGCATTTCTTTAAGGCCTTTCCCCATCAAGAAAATCTTGGGATTGCCCAGGCAGTGTCCATAACCACCTCAAGTCTGAGTGCCCTCAAAAGGCTTTGAATATTCCCTGTTGTCAGTAGGAAATGTCTTTGTACAGCACTAATGTCTCCATGGGCCACATTTTTGTTGTACACCAACTGCTGCTGCTGTGGCCTCAAGTGGTGGTGGAGAGTGCAAATCTCAGGCCCCACAGGTGCTCAGCAGTGCAGGCTTGTGAGGTTTGTTGTGACACTTTCATCATTACATATTCTGAAATTATTTTGTGTTTTAACGATGATGAATGTCCATCTTACTCAGTTCAGCTCTTTATGAAGTTAAATCTCCTAAAGCACTCTGTTGTGACATGAATCTCCAGAGGGAAAATGCTTGTCAGCAGGTGTCATCCTGAAGTGTTTGCTGAAGGCCTTCTTGCAGGACTAAAGCATTTTAGTACACAGGGTACTAAAGTAATATGTAATATTATTAAAGTATTACTACATATTACTAAAGTAATGTGGGGATCCCTAGTCTTTTTGCTATTAACTGCCCTAATTGTAGCATGTTTAACAGTCAACAAATTTAGTGCTCCTTTATGAAGGGCTTGTATGTGTAGTGACAGAAGGGTATGACTGAAAGATGGACTTATTTTGGGAAAACTAATTATAACGGCATCACTTTACTTTTCTATTATTGTTGCTCAATTTTGTCGTGCTCCTCGTGTTGCTATTAATGTCTTCCTAAATGTCAGATTGAGCCTGCTGATGGTGATCATCTCATGTCATATTGCTAAATATATACGGGCTGTTGAGAATGTCTGATGTAAATGTTATGCCAGACCTTGTACATATGCATATTAGAAGACTTCTTATGCTAAATACCTGCTATCGAATACATACTTAACTGTTTTCCTCAGTGGTATACAAAACAAATAGAGACTTTTTTTTAGTAGTCATCACACTATTGTATTATTTTAAATGATCAGTGATAGAAATTATCTCACTTCTGAATGGTTGTGACACTAAATAATGGTAAGAAATTCCAGATATAACTTCACTTTCAACTGAAAGCTAATGTCATTTCCTTATAAATGTTTCTCTGAGAGATCTGAATGCATCTGACTACCACCTAGCAGTCAAATGAAGAAAAGGAAAAAGTGCCTGAGGGACATTCTTAGTAAAACTTACTAATACATTAAAAAAAAAAAAGTCATTCCTTCTAGTCTGTAAATTCAGTACAGCTTCAATTATTAATGTTAAATAAGTCTTTATTTCTTTTTTCTGAGTCATTTTGAAAATGAAAAGTCACTTTAAGACATAGGTTCTTGGGGCCTTGGAATTAGTTGACTGCATGTGAATGTACACTTTCTGTGTGCAACATAAAATGTTTTGTTCAGTTTACTAGCTCTTGGAAGCAAAGCTCTTGTGCAAAGATTTTCTCTGATATATGTTGAATTTTGTATGTTCAAGCTATTTGAAATCTACAATATTTTTAATTTGGATTGAAACATCTATTATATGCTGTTGGAGCTGCTCTTTAAATCCTTTTCTTTGTCAGAAATCACCTGTAGCTTCACTGGGTAAATAAGATTGCAAACATAACTGAATAATTAGTATCTTGTTGCTGCTGAAAGTGGTTGCAAATTACTATGGAGATTACATACCAAGGGAATAAGATTTCACCTTTATGACGGTTTTGTGATGTTTCCAGTGGCCTTTAATATCTACCATTATGCTATTTTGATGGTTCAAAAGCAAGGTCTTGAAAATTTAGAATTATAAATACATTTATTATATTCCCCACATCTGCCAAAAGAAAAAAATTCTGAATTCTAGCACATGAATACATAATTGTGGGATTTCAAAGTGCCTGTATCCTGTTAGCAATGGCAAGCCTTTGGATATCAATTTTGAGGAAATGAGGGATGCCATTTGTTTTTATTAAGCTGGGATTTGAGTGTTTGGAGAAAGCATTGGGGGACACATTTCTTTTGGAAATGGAAGTAATATTCCTCATTTGTGATGTTAAAAATGTTATTTTTGCCATAGTTACTTTCTTTAGTAATAAACCTAGGAATATCTGCCTAAAACAGATATGCTTATTTTCCATTTCTACTTATAACTATGGCTTTTTATTATTTTAATTTTCAGGGGGTTTTCTGTGTAACACCAAAACCAGAATTGAATATACTGCTCTCTAAATGTGCCATTGTTTCTTTTTGATGGAAAGGGCAGTGTACTGATTACGGAATACTGAGACATTGAAAACTCTTCGTTCTATTATCAAGTCATAAGGGAAATTAGTGAGTGATGTTTTTCAGTCAAGGAACTTTGGAATAAAATTAAAATTAAATATTTTAGCTGACCACAGACAAAGACAGGAATGAAAGTTTGTAATTCAGATATTTCCTCCCTTTTCCTTAATTCAAGGAACATCTTTCTATCTTTTGTGCAGCTTTCCACTCTTGTCTGTTTGGTTAGTCACGTATTCCAAATACCAAATGTGAGTTTAGACCTGTCTTATATCCCAACCAACTGTCTTCACCACAGGAAATTTTAATTCTTTTTGTATTTTTCAGTGTCTGACCTTGAGGCATTTTGTACTATTTCTCTAATTATGCTTATGAAGTGACATTTGGGGAACCCTTAGGGACTATTGGGAAATATTTTTTGTAAAGGTTGCTGTTCAGTATAGGTTATGGGAATAATTAGTTCTTTTATGGCAGGTTGTGTTTGTTTACAAGGAAATTGTATCCTACATTTAGTAAGGTAAAGCTAAAGTCTTCTTCATGCAAGAATTGTTGTCTTCCAGTATAAAATTAAGTCAAGAATTCAGTACAGTTTATTTTAACTCAGGCTTACAATTTTAGTGCATTTTGTGTTCATGCTGAATATGATTATTCTTAAATGTTAAATTAAGGGTGGATTTATGAACTCAGCATTATAATTGTTGATCTTCATTCCAATGCCTTGTGTTTTAGCATAAGCATGAGGATGTTTTTGATATGAGGGATTCTTGCAAGAAGTCCATATGCTGAGGAAGATCAAGGTAGCATGGAGAACTGGCAAATACAGAGAGATGCAATTAGCAGAAAAGGAAAGAAAATTTTCTGAAGTGATATATATATCCAGTAATAATAGAAATAAGGGAGGAAATTACAGTATATATTGAAAAAAATGTGTAGGTTGGAGAACAAAGAATAGCATTTCTCTGGAGAAAGTTGTCTAAGTTATAAATTTTTTTAATAGTAGACTGGACACAGCACTGAGAAATTACATGTGTAAAAGCAAGGAGAGGAAAGGGGTAATTTAGTGTCTTTCTAACTTACAGCTGTAGCCTCTATGTGAGTTTCAGTTGAACGTGGAAGCTGTGCTGTAGAGTTAAGCGCAGTATGTGCTTCACCAAATCCTGAACTGTGAATGGGGAGCAGCTGAGCACATGATGACCCTCTCTCACTTTGGGTGAATTAGGACATTCAGTAACTTCCTTACAAGTATATCAATATAAAAAAAATTGTTTACAAGTGGAGGGAATTAACCTGATGGTAAGAAAGTGCTTACCTGAAACTTAGACTTTCACCAGCGCATATGGTGCAGTTGACTATAGGTATTATTTTCCTGTTTAATTTTTTTGAGTTGTCTAGTGCCAGTGAAGACCTTGTCAAGCCTGCATTTGTAGTGTGAAATACAGTCAGTGGCAGCTGCCATGTACAGCAGGTAGGGTGCCAAGACGACACTATGCAGGTTAGATGGATCTACAAGCATGAGTGACTGAAAATCCAGTCTTTCCTCTTTCTGAGCATTCCCTCCCTTGCCAAGATTACACCTGTGACAGCCCCACAGAGATATTTGTTGCTGCTCTTGATATTGCTAATATTAAATATTAAAATTAAGTATAAAACATTAATATTTTAGTAGTCACAGAAGTCTCCACACATTTTTAGAACCTCTTTGTACTAAACACTTTTCAACTGTGTAGAGGTACAGCTCTGTCATGAAGAGCTTGTAATATAAAAAAAAGGATCTATGAAAAACAGGGAAGGATGACTCAATCACATACTGCTATAAGATATTTTGATTTTATTTCATGAGTAAAACTCCAAATGTTCCTATTTTCTCTTCATCCAAGCTATTGGTTGGCTGATTTGGAAAAAGAAACTGCAAGTTGGTATGGATTTGGGTTTGATTACCCTTCCCATATACTTAAACATATTTCTGTAGCTTATAGAAGCTTGTTGCTTCACTTCTAAATTAAAAAAATAATAATTTCAGATGCAATATTGAAAAATATTAAAGAGAATGAAATTTATAGGTCATATTCCTGGCTGACCCTTTCTTGTATTTTACCATATAAAGAGTATTCCAGTGCTACAAATATGCCTTTTGTAGCTAAAGTTTACTGACTTTAGTCAAATTGGCAACAGTACAAATGGATTCCAGACAGAGGATGCAAATTTATTGTAACTGTTTGAAAACAGATGCTGATTCAAATTACTGCATTTAACAGCTAGAATTAAAATGCCACTGTCTGGTGGTAAAGCGTTGATTTGGATGACTTGGGGTGTGGAGTGAACTGCTCCAAGGGGAGCGTCTGCCGTGCCATTTGTGGCTGTGCTGCACAGCAAAGGCAGTGGGACAAAGGCACACGGGGGAGGCCATTGCAGTAGGATAGCCCTGCAACCTGGCTTGTTTTGAACAGTGGCGCCTTGGGGAGCCCCATCCAGGAGGAGGCTCTGTCTGTCAGGGTAGACAGACAGAAGTTGGGCTGTGTTTGCTTGCAGTTGCACTGACCAGGAATAAAATTTGTTTAGATAAGATTACCTGAGCCTAGCCAGTTTTTTGTAGCATTGTCTGAACAGAAGAAGTTATGGGAAGAGAAATTATTTATTTGTAATGACTTGTAATGATTATTATGGTCCCTAATGCACAAATCTTCACAAAGCACTCTGATGATCATGGATCTCTGTCATGTGAGAACTACTGAATTCAGTCATACAGAATGTACACTGAGTAGAAATCTATACACCAACATCAGTAACATATCATAGCCTGGTGGGACATGGGCCTTGGAAGGACAGCAGAGACTGGTTTTCATTAGGATTTCTCCTACTTCTGAAGGAGTACTTCAGTGCAGTACTTCCTGCATGGGCCTGTGGCACTGCTGCTGTGCAGAGGTGGGTAGATGATTCACTTCTGCATTTTTGCTCAAGTTGACTTTGTTATTTAGCCCACATACTCTGGTGCATGCTTCAGTATGTGTGTGGCTTTGAAGATTTTGTCTTTCTGGGTCCCCTTCCTTGGAATTCCCTAAAGAACTTCCCCCACTTCACTAGAAAGTGAATTGTTCTGCTCCATAAAATTAACAAGAATACAGTTAGTTTCTTTTTGCATTTTTATGACAGTATCAACAGTTTCTGACCAGTTTCCCTGGCTTGTGTGTCTGTTTTGTGTAGCACTTCATCCTTTGCTCTTGGTCAGAAAGGGACCCAGTCTGTCCATGCTGCTGGCTTTTGTGTGCTCTGTTCAGTGTCGTGTCTCCTATATATGGCAACTGCATAGTGGCATCGCCATTTTCATGAAATGTATGTCAACATTTTGTATTCTGTGCTCAAGGATAGTATCTTCATGAAAATACTATTTAATGTTTAAATACTTTGTTTATTTGGGGCTTCTAAGCATTACCTGTCTTATAATCTAGTTGTTTATGATAACATGTGACTCTGGCATTTTTATGATGTTCTACATCAACTTCCATACATACATTATTGCAAAATATAGTTTTCTTATCTCTGTTTTCACTTCTCCGGTCCTTCATATAAATCACTAAGGAAATAAGGTTTAATATTTAAACTGCCATATTTTCAAATTGACGACTTCTCAAAGCAAAAGAGGGTCACAACCACTTTGTCCAGTGAAGCAGTATTCCACACTAGCTCGTCATGGTGTCACTCTTCTTCTACTTCAGTACTTCTTTGGTTTCATTTCCATGACTGGTTGGAATAAAAATTATCAATGGAATATTAATTGGAATAATTTTATTAATACTTTTATTAACACTTAAGAATGTGCATGGTCCAATCTCTCTGGCTTTTTTCATCACTCTTGATGGGGTTACACAATTCATGGTGTCCTTCGTGTGTTTCCATGTATTTTTCTTATCTCTGAATCAGCTAGTGTTACTGACTTCTACAGAGTATGGCAGAGCTCACTGGAAACCCATTACACGGTTGTAGCTGTTGAGACACAATGTGTTGATTTTTCCCCAAAATTATTTGCATCTTGGGTTGTTGCCCATTTCATTTTCTCCCTGGTGGAGACTTCTTCCAGCCCCTTCCACACTCCTGTCAGTAGGTGAACCCTGTGTTCGTGTATTCATTGTTAGCTTGAATGGGGAGCTATAAAACAGTTCAAGTAAACTTTTTGCTCTTGACAATCACTCAGTCACTAGTGCCCTAAGGGTTATCTTCTTGGAGCTTTTGTTTCCCTTTTCAGAGTTAATCAGAAACATAAAGGCTATTTTTTCTTGAGACCTACCAGCACTGAAAAGAAACAAAGCAGCAGCACAAATCACTGAACTTCTTATGGCATCGAAGACTTGGTCATCTCATTAAATATTTATCTATGCTCTTTTTTTCTGCACCCCTCATGTTTCTCAGAAGGGACAGGTACCTTATCACTGCATCTCCTTGTTCTTATGCCTCTTTATGGAGTAGCAATGGGAAGCTCGATCTTTTTTAGTGAGTCAGACAGAAAAATTCCTGTTAGTTTAAGCATTTTTCACTTCTGCAGGAAAATCTTATGGGTGTGAGCTTTTTTAAGTTCTGTTTGCCCAAGTATGGCAAACCTTTGTGATAGCTGTGAGTTTTGTTTCTGGTGTTTTGTTTTCGGGTTTATTTTTTGTTTAAATCTTGGGTTTGATTTGGGGGTTTTATTGGGGGAGTTATTAGCCTTCTAGTCTGCATCATTAATATTGTTTAAACATGTACATAATGAGATACTTCTCTTTTGCAGTCTTATTTCTTTTCTGAATAAAGGATTTTATTTTTTTTAACTTGTCCCCATAGGGTGAAATATTCAGATTGTTTTCTGTATTATTTAGCTTTTGAGGGTCAAAGCTCTGCTCTGTTTTTCTATGTTACTGTGCATTGGAACATCTGGCCTTTCATAAGCTATTCTTATATGTATCTGTGGACTTTTCTAGTTTTGTTTTAAAAAGCTTATAAAAAAATTTAGAGAACATGTATGCAGAGCTCAGTATACAACTGGAGCATCTTATGATTCAGACTCCAAATTAATGAAGCTTTCTCATGCTTCTGTTTCTTTGATTTTGTCAGGAGGATTGCTGGCTGCTCACTTCTGTATGTTGAAGTGAACATTTGTGTTTCGATAATATTCTGTACAAGGTCTGGTATTCATTCCCAGCTACAAGTCATTCCCAGCATGCCTTTTATCCTGTATGATTGAAATACTGTGTTTCACTTTGTGGTGTTATACTCAATATGGCTGTTGAACCTCTCTGCTAAGCTACAAGTACAAAATTTTGATAATATTTTTATCTAACCTTTCTCTGATTCAAACTACTGTCTTGATGCATAGCAACTATTAAGTAACGCAACTATTAAGCAACCACACATAAAATCTCCATAACATTGGAGATTAACTAGCATTAACTGTTTTATTCTGTTTTTTCAAGTTTGGCCAAAATTTGACTATTTCTGCATTCAAAAGTTGTTTTCTTGTGTATGACTGATCGTTTTACATATTTTTTTAAATTATTTTCTATTTGAATTAATTTAATTTATTCTGATGTCTGATACTCTGCTTTCTATGGTTTCAGTGACTAGCTTATCTCCGAAATTCACAGTAAAGTGCAAGTAGATCAGATTATATCTGAGTAAGCTAAAATAAGTTGAATAGAGGAATATCTTTGTCAAAGAAACCTGAGAGAAAATTAAAAGGCCAGAAAATAAAGAAAACAAGCATTAGCAGTTGTTATCATAAAACCTTGTGTGTGATTCTGCTTTTTTCCTTCCCTCTCATGTGTTGTGAATGTTGACACTGGACATAATACAAAAATTTTACAGGAGTCTAACTAGAACCTTTACCAATGCTGAAAATTTATTTCTGCAGTTGTTGTCTAGATCCTCTGTCATGCTCAAGTCATTAAATTCTCTAATTTGGTGGCAGGTGGGTGAAATTAAATTAGCAGGACTACAAAATATGCTTAAACTTAAGGCTAGGAGTGAATTAGGTCCTGTGTTTTGGGCACGGCAGAGTTGAATGGCTCCTTTGAAGGAATCCTACCCTAGAGGGCTCAGCAACTTCGTGCTCATTAAAAGTAAGAATCGTAACTTGACCTTTGGCAATAGATTCTGTATGTGTTTGACTGTGTTTAGATGAGGCAAATAAATGCAGTGCTTTAGATGCTGGTGCAATTCATATGGGGTAATGAAAGGAAAACTTGTTTCCTTCTACGTAAAGACATTTTCACTCCCAATGTTGCTACTACACATTCAAGGGCACTGACGTAGAAAAGAGTGGCATTACCAGAGTCAGCAAGACCTTAGGGACCATTGTTATTTTAACTACTGCGGCAGAAACATGCTCTGAACAAGGTAAGAGGGCAGCAGTCTGGAAACTTCCCAGAGCTGCCCCTTTCTCAGCCGCACAGTCACTAGCGGGAAGTGTCACCGACACGACTTAGTGGCAGCCTTTACAGTGCTGGATGGCTGCAGGCAGCTCTAATTATTTGTTGAAGTCTGCTGATAGCACAGCAGGTACTGTCCCATAACAGTGCCGCTCAACTTCACAATTTGCTTCCTGCTCAGAGGTGAGAAGGGCTATTGAACAAGAGCTGTAGGATTATTGGAGGTGTTGAGAGGTGCTGCTGCCTAGAGGGATGACTGTTTTGTAAAGGTGTTTTCTTTTGAAACCACATTTTAGCAACCATTTCCGTATTAACTTCACAAAAATTGTTGAAGCTGTATCTGCTTTTCAGGTAGAAAATGTCTATAAAGTAATTTCAAGATATTTACCAAACCTTTGTGGGTTTCCCCTATTCTTTCTTTGTCCTCTTTTCATCTTCCAAATTGCATTTTCTGGGAATTAAATAATAATGGGCCTGTTTTGTCAAAACTCCTTAGCCACTGCAGTGTAACAGCCCAAAGAGAACGTCAGAGTCTTCTAGCAGTACATTGAATTTCTCGTCTGCTAATTCTCAGGAACAAAAGTATGATTTCAGTTGCTAAAATCCCAACTGCCATATTCAAGTAATTACTGAGAAAAAATTATCTTACTGTATAGGAAATGGTGGCTGAATGTACCCTAATTTTCAAGTACAAGTAAGTTTAGAGAACGCCTGATATAATATGGATATCTGCTGCTCATATAGAATCTTTAAGTGTATCTAACAGTCTTTGTGATGTTATTTCATCTCCCTCATCAATTCATGAGAAAATTTGGAAGGTTTTGTTCTGTTGGAATGTATAATTGAGTTTTCACAGCTGTTCTTAATTTTATTGTCTTCCCCTTTTTTTCAGCCTTTTTCCCACTTTCCTATTCTGTTGTATGTATACAGTCATTACAGAAACAGAATTTATGGTATTTTGTAGTGTCTCTACACCATGGTGTGCATAATTCCATGAGAAAAGTAACAAAAAGTCAGATGGTGTTTTTAGATGGTGTCACACTTAAAATTACTGCAGACATTAAATAGTAACATTGTTATGTGCCTCTGATCTTGACAGATACTTGGTCATAACTGTAGCCTGTCTGTGAAGATTTTGTATCTCATATTTAAGAAATAAAACATGGAATAATCATCAGTGCATGTGAAATTCTTTTGTTTGTTTTAACACTGTTAATACTTGTTAGCATAAACTTGATGCTTTCCAGTTTCTAAATATTTTTTTTTAATTCTGGTGAAGATTAGCCATATATTATTTTTTGCATTCTTGCAAAAATGAAAATATAAAAAAAAATACTATTTCTGGTTTTGGGCATGGGGCAGTATTCAGATCAGGTTATTTTGCTGACTCTTTTGCACGTGACTTCTGACTTTGGGTGTACTGTTTGGTTTTCTATTCTCCCAAGGCTTAGGCAAGCAGCCCCAACCCTCAGTTTCTCTTCTGTCACTGACAGTGCTCTCTGTAGCATGGCAGGGACGTGCTCTGCCTTACTGTCATTTTAAGGTCCTACGGATTTCGCATTTAGCACTGTCTTAAGTGTCACGGCTTTTATTAGGAGGAAAAGGATTTCTCTGAATAATTAAAAAGGGTCGTGTTTCCTCTCCTGGTGCTGATTTGAATGAACAGGGAATTGTGCTGAGCTGTGTCATTGGCAGTGAAGGCTGCAGTCAGACAAGTACCGCTGGCAGCGGCAGAGCCACGTAAAAGGTCTCTGCTGCCAGCTGCCAGTCCAAGCCTTCCTTTGTGTGCCAGCTAAATGCCCAGGTAGCTGCTCCCTAACCCGGCCTGTCCAAAAGCTCCCTCATGCATTTCAGATAACAAAGCCTTTTTAGCCTGTGATTTTGACACTGGGGGTTAGGAAACGAGGGTGGTGTTGTGATGTTTAGGGGTGTTGCTCCCCGCCCCCCTCCGCCGACTCCCTGGGCATCGAGCAGCTGGAAGCAATGACCTCTTCACCCCACTCAGATGCATCCAGGGCAATACATCTGCCGATGGCCTCAGGCAGTCGGAGCTTTCTTACGGCTTGAGAGCCTCAAGGGATTTTGGTCAGTCTCATTTGTGGGTAGCAAATGGCCTGGAGATGCAATATATTCAGTAAGAGTAAGATAAAGATAATGCTAAGATATTCAGTAGCAGAACTCAGGAAGGTCTTGCAGTTTTGGTGGTGAAAACGTGGACCTCTGTGAGTTCTCATGCACGTAAGGTAGGGGGTTTTCGCGCTGAGGTGCAGAAATTCCTGCTGTAAGCGTATGCAAGATTTTATGGCTCTCGCCTGAATCACAGTCCTACCAGGTGTATAAGCAGGTGACTCAAATGTAACTGTGTGCCTGAGGTGTATACTTCTAAGCAGACTATGCTACAATTCATTTTCCCCTTCTTCATTACATTTTGAAGTGTGTTGCATGCTTATCAGGCAGCAGAAATAATCTTCATAACTATTCTGAGTAGTACTAAAGAAAAAAACAGCTTTAATATGTCAGGAGGAATACCTCCATTCCAAATCAGGACAAAATAGAAATCCTCAAAATTTTCATGATTGGAAATACAAAAAAGCCCCAACAATTTCAGTGTAGTTCCTTAGAAACATTTTCCAAAGATAATTTTGAAATTCTATGTTTAAACTATATAAAATAACCTGTAATGCTGATTGGATTACATTTGGAATCAATATATTTTAAATAGGCAAATAGGAGCATTTCTGAGATATTTCAGACTGATGACTGAGGAGGGCTTTATAGCACCTCCAGAAATCTTTGTAAGTGAAGTGACTCCTCCAAAGATTAGGAGCTCTTGAGGATAGCATTTAGGACTTTTAATGTCTTCTGGAAAGAGGGTTTTGATGCAAAAACCAAGACAGGAGTATTGCAGTGCCATTCTTTTAATATTGGGGCACTTCAGAATACACACTGTCTAAAGCTGCAGATTTACAAAATACTGTTTCTCAGAATATGTGATGTTGGGTTGATTGTCACAGAAATGGATACATACTGAAAGAAAAGGCGTATTTAATACTGTTGCATAACTGAAACTTGATAATTTGGGTTTTTTTACTCCAATTTATGTTTTCTAATTACAGTAATATCAAATTATAGTAAATGCAGGTAAAGTAAAATGTCTGTTCTTAAAGCAGGCAACATAGATTTAGCATCACTTCTCGCATCTTTGTTTTGGACTGTAAGAAACAAAAACAGTCCCTTCTTTCCTGGCTGTTGCAGATTAACAAGATTTTATGTGAGAAGCGCACACTTGCTTGTTACCTTCAGAAACCACAACTGAATGCTGAGGTGAAAAGGAGGATTCCTATCTATTCATTTCATATATTTGTCAGTTAGAGTGTCTCCCTTCATAATACTTAGATGAGTGCTTAGAGAGGCCACAGTACACTGAGTTTCAAAGGTTGAAACCAAATTTATGTCAGCCTCTGTTTGCATCCATGTCAGGAATCATTTTGATACATTGGGGGAGAATTGCAAGTAGGATAACACTATATGATTTCTTCTTATATACCAAAATGTATGTGTTTAAAAACAAAAGCTTTTTCTATACATTTCAATATAATACATCAAATTATTTATCTAAATTCTGTTTTACTGAAAGAAGAGGAGGAACAGGGAAAAGAGGAAAAGGCATTTCTGCTAAAGCTTCTCTCTGAAGGGAGAGTATTGCTGCAATTTCATATTCAAGGTTTTAGCAGTGCCCATCAGTGTTTGTTTAGGTCTATTGAGCCTACAGTAACAGTCATCTTATTTTATCCAGTATTGGCATTGTCTGACAGGCTTATGGTATGGCAGCAGGCCAGTGGCTTCTTGTGGCTTCAGGGAACAATCTTAGTGTAGCAGCATCCACCAGGATTGCTGTGCACCTGAGCTGCAGAAGCCACTGTCAGACTGAGCCATGGCTGAAACTTGTTTTTTCCCGACCTGCAGAATATTGGTCAATGTTAAAAATAATGATTTGCAGGTAAGAAATGTAAAGCATGTTATTTTTTGTCTGAAATTATAGGCTTCATGCTTTGTTTTAATACCTGGCTTTTTTGTCGACTATGAGGAATTTGTTCTTCAGTTTAACAAAACACATCTGTGTCTTTTCCATATAAGGCTGGAGGCAGAGCTGATCGAGCTGATCTGAACCTTTGTTTTCAGTTTTAACAACTTGGCCACACACATCTTCACGCGTGTGTTGGTAGGAGTTGGGGTGGTAACTACGTGGCATTAAAAAGGCAAAAAGGAAGCAGGTCCATCTAGACCCATGTCTCTGCTTCTCTAATTGAACAGAGCCCCTGTCTATACACCTTATTGCTTCTGGGATTTTAATGACAATGAAATAGTTCTGTTTAACAACATTTTTCTCATGCATATAATTTCTGTGAATTAAAATTATTCTTCAGTCTTTGGGCTGTATTTATTCACCAGAAAAGTAAAGCAAGCAGTGAACTTACAGCAAAGCAAATCCTGTCAGAATGAAGGGTTACAAACCAAAGGAACAGATTTAAATCCTGAATAATTACCACTGCTTTCAAAATTAAAAATTCCAGAGATTCACTGTACCTACTCACAAGAGCAGTGTTTAGAAAATTTCCCTAGTGCTGCATGTTTTGCTGGTTCTTGCAAATCCAGATCTTTGGCAAATGGCTTGAGGAAATAAGTGGAGAATTCAAAGTGCTGAGCTTTAAAACAGGCAGGGGTGGTGGGTTTGGGGAAGGGAAGAACAGGAGGGTTTATATTTTGTGTTTAAATTTTTATTTTGTTTTTTCAAAATGCAGTGACAAAGAGAAAAAAAAGAAATACTGTCAGTACATCAGCAAATGGCTACAGCCGTGTGTACCCCACTGAATTAAATGGAGTTCCCTACAGGCATAGAGATCTGGCCACATGGAAGGAGATGTGAGATTGACTCATACTTAGATTTTGAATATTAATTTTTTTCCTTTTACATTTTTTTTCACTGTATTTTTTTAAAATTTTCTTTGTGCTCACACCCACATCTCCCAGGATTCCTTTTCCTCTTTCTAAGTTAGAATGCACTGTTGCCCAGTCTCATGAACAAAGCAACAATTACCTTGTTAGAAGGAGGTAATCTGTGTGAGCATACATGCTCAGATCTTTGAGCATGTAAGCAAAGGTGAAGCAGGGAGGCTCACATATGAAAACAGAAATTATACTAATGATTTCTGAGAGCAGTATCGTTTTATTCTGATTATCCAGTATTTTTATTCTGATTATTGTGCTAAGAAATTTTATCAGAAGCTGAAGAGCTGAGTGGAATATGGGATATGTTTATATATAAAACAGGATCTCAGATCTGTCTGCAGAATAGAGGAAGAATTGTTCTGTTTATGATTGAGGCAGCACTGCTTTTGAGGCTTTTTATTTCCATTCTTTTTCCTAGATTTATGCCTGACTTTTATAGTTTGAAAGCTATTTTTTTCTTTTCAGTTGCACTTTTTTAAAGAATAATTTGTTAAAGCCTTGAAGAACTTGTTTTAGACATTTACAGTCCATGCAACAGAAACCAACATAAAATATCTTCTGACTATACCTAAGATGGTAAATCCAAACTAATGCAACCTTGAAAGTAAACTGTTCTATTCTGGCTTGCTGGACTAAAGGAGACGAATGAGCAGAACCAGGCAGGCTTTTTTGCCTGCTGAAAAAAAAGAAAGTAATCTATTTTTTTCAAGCTTTATCATCTTATCTGGTCATATGGTAAACCAGGCTTGCTGAAAGGCTCAAATGGATAGGTAACTGGCAAAAAAATGTGTGGCTTAAACCAATGCTCCACTGATGATATTAATGAAGCCCAAAAAACACTGATAGCTAATCTTATCAAGTATACCAACTTCCAGAAGTACAATTAAAATTTAGAAATAGCAATAAGCATAGTGCTTAAGTACCATACTGTTTCAATTTGGTTTCTTTTGCTGTTTCAAGGGATGTCTCTATCTCCTTCAATATTTTGCCAATTTGACAGTATGATCGAGTAGTGTAGGAGTATGCAGGGCCAGATGCAGATTTTTTTTTCTGAGCACAGTCCTGGTATAATAGTTTGTAGTCTATAAATGTCTCTTCTGCCCAACACATCACAGACATTTTTTTTCAAACAAGAAGTTTGTGTTTCAAAATTGTATTTTAATTTAAATGTATTTTAATTTAAATAAGATGGAATTGGAGAGAGCAGAAATATTTTATCCTTCTCTGATTGTGAAAGGGAGGAAGGAAAGCTTATTATTTAATCAGACATATTTTTAGCAGGCTTCCATAATTGGCATGAGACCCTCAATCTAAGTACTTGTTTTATAATGGAGATGAGCTGATCCTTTCATGTTCACTGGCTAGCCGGAGCACAATTTCAGTTCACACAAAGCTTTGATACCCTCTCCTTTAGGGGCTAGCTCCTAAACAAGGTCCAAGTCTCTAAAATTACCACTTCTTAAAAGAAATTACATGCTTATTTATTGTAATAATTGCACTACACTACATAATTCCACTACTCTGGTTTGAATTTTTAAATTAATTTCATTTCTCTGTTTTAGTGTAGAACCATTAATTTAGTTTAATTTAATTTAGTTTAATTTAGTTTAATTTATAAATCTTGATACATGTCTACCTTGCTGCTGATTCTCCACATATTGCTGCTCTGAGTTGATCCAATTAATCTTCTAATAATTTGGTGTAGAGGTACCCAAGTTACTGCCCCAATCCAAAGTAAGGCATTCATATGGGTTCACTCCAGTGCCTGGGGTGATCAGAAGCAAGGCTTAGTAGTGCTCAGTACTGCAGTGAGGTACTTAAACTGATCCCAGGATGCAAAGTACTGCTTGCACATTTGGCATTGTGATGAATTGTAGAAATACACTGGCTCCCTCAAACAGCATTTTTTTTACCATTTGTGCTGTAGCCCTGTGTAATGTAGAAATGATCAAATGTCTGATAGTTCAGACAATTGTTGCCTATTGAGAACATTCACCTCCATTTTAATATTTAATTCAAGAGCATGTAAATATGAAAAGCTTCACAGTTGTGGTCCAAAATAACTGGTTTTTGATTGAGAATCTGTACTCTGATAAAAATACATAATGCGTATTTAGTATTCTGAAAGATTAATCTTGTAAACCAGAAGTTCCACAGGAAAGTGTAGTTTCTTGATGCCTGGCTGAAATAAGTGAAGCCCATGGCTGTGTGTTCATTGTGCATTCCTAATAAGAAGCTCCATATTCACTATCAGACTTAATTAACATGGTTTGAGATGTGTCTTACAGGTTAGTGTTGAATCAGTGTTCATCTGTCAGCTGCTACACTTGTCTCTTGCTTGCTTCTAAACCTTTTAATCAAAACCAGCTCAGGCAGAGTAATCAGATACTACTGTGGATGATAGTGACTCAGGAAACCCTCCCAAACTTTAAGCCTTCTCAGCTGCTTCAGCAAAGAGAAAGTGAAACATCTCCACCTCCCTTGGGTCTCTGAGACTTTGGAGAAAGAGGCTATTGGACTTCAATACAGCAATGAATAAAACAGAAGCACTGGGAGTCACTAGTGCATAGGGCTTTCTGGTTTTGTGGGGGCTTTTTTCTTGTTTGAGGCAGGTTTTATTGGAAGAGATTTCACTCCAGTCCTCTATGTGGAAAAGCACCTTGTTTCTTGCTGAACAGCCCCTTTTACTTTGAACCACTGCTTCTACCTAGATATGTGGTTGATAACTGGACAGTTGTATGTCCAACTTTAGCAAATATTGTCAGTAGCATTTTTCCAGACTTAATGTTTCTTAATGTCCTCCACAAGGCTTTTTGTCTCAGCTTCCAACTCTGCCCAGTGGGAAACCAACCAAAATAACTATTTTGAGCTAGAAGATGTTTGCTGCCTTCTCTGATAGCTGAGAATTTTTAAGTGACAAATCAAAGTCTTTGCTTTGAGATTTGATATGTAGTCATCTCATTGCTGGGGAGAGGGGGAGGATATTTAGGTTTTCAATTCAGGGAAAAAGGTTACAGTACAGATCATAGGGCAGAAATGCTTTCAGCCAGACTGGTGTGCTTTAATCTAAAGTAATGCACTAGAAGTAATAATAGATTAAATGAGCATACACTTATATATTAGATTTAGTTGTCATTAAGAACTTTCAGGTATTCTGTAATCAATACTTCAGTTCTTGGTTAATTAAAAAATGTAGTTGTTTAATTTGAAGTTGGAACTGAAGAATTATTTTGTTAGTTGCAAAACTTTTATGTGTGTCTGTGTGTCAGAGGTGCCATCAAGCATTTTCAAATACAACCTTTTTTACAAAGCACAGTCACTCTTGTATTTAAGTTCTTTTTCACAAATAAAAGTGCCACTAAAACACCTGCATTGAGAGCGCTGTTCAAGCTATGGATTTGTCTGCCTGAGAGCAGACTCCCACTTTCCCTCACTCCCACAAACCCTGGAATGATGCAGTGATATGTCAATTATAATTTTTTTTCCTGAAGATTTTGCAAATGACCTTTTTGTGAAAATACCAAAGTAAACTTACTGAGGACTGATGTAACTGTTCATATTACTCTAGTTTTGAATAATGTCTTGACAAAACATCTTAACCAGGAGTTCCTCTGGGTTTCTCTTGTGTTGTATTATCTAGCTGTTGAAGGGTAAATAAGTTAACTGAATATTCAATGTAATCAACTGGGTGTTCTACTCAGGTAATTATTCGATCAGTACAGTCACATAGGTATTTTGGAAGATGTCGTGTTTATTATGAGAGAATGTGCAGTAAAGAGATGATCAAACTCTATTTTTTTGAGCTGATGCACGAAAGGAGTTTTTATCAGGTACAGACATTTCCTAGTACATTGTTGTTTAGAAATCCCGAGTACCTCTTGAGTGATCTGAGCTGAAATATGAGACCTGAATTCAGAGCTAAAATACCTGTGCTTTCAAGACTTAAATAACTAATTAAATTTTAGTGAAGTGGTTTAATAGATTTTTAT
Source organism: Poecile atricapillus (assembly GCF_030490865.1). Classification (NCBI taxonomy): domain Eukaryota; kingdom Metazoa; phylum Chordata; class Aves; order Passeriformes; family Paridae; genus Poecile; species Poecile atricapillus. Next base: position 43,668,920 of record NC_081252.1, read on the forward strand.
AATGTATTGATCTGAACATGAAGTTGTACCCACAAACACACAAATACCTTTCTTCCATGTTTAAAGTAAATTTTAATGAGGAAGAGCTCATGAAAGTACAGCAGAGTTGTGTAGATTCTAATACTTTGTGGTTAAAAGCAATTTCTCAGGTAATCTGCAGTAGGTAGAACCTGCCCATACATTTGATATTCAAAATATCAAAAACCAGTGTGTTTTCATGGTATGATGCAGCCATAGTGTCTTGGAGATGGAAATAGTCACACAACTGCCAAAAAAACCCAACTTAGAGTGAAGCAACACTTTTGTTGGACTTCAGTATTTCTCTTGGAATTTCTGTAAACTTTAGGAATCTTATTTTTAGAGTGCCATTATTTCAAATTTCTGTATTGTTTTGGGTTTGTTCTTCAAAGAAACATATACATGTTATGATCCATGTATATACATATATGAGTATTCTTACTGATTTATATAAGAAATCTTTATTTTACAGATATAAAATATTCATACCTTAATAGAAACTCAAAACAGTCTTTATTGAGTTAAGTTTTGAATGTGGACACCAGGCTGCAGAAATGATTGATGGTTTTCTTACCACATGTAATAGCCTAACAGGATTTCACAAAACCTTTGTTCACACACTTAAAAATTACCAGAGCATTTCCTTAAAATAAAGAGTGGATAGTATAACCTTAAACTGCTGTTTCAGAGACATTGTGCTAAATGTTGTTTAAAAAAATAGGTGTGGAATTTAAGGACTTTTTAAAATTTTATTTTTGTAAATAAGCACTGTAGATTGCAGATGTATATAGACTGATACGTGTTGTTTTCATTTTTGTTGGGGCTTTTTTAAGAAACTTTCTGACACAGACATTGGAAATAAGTTTAATTATAAATTACAAATCTTTTATATTTTTTTGTTTGTTTCGGTCTGGAAATTACCTGCAGGTATCTTGAGAAACAGTCACAGTCAGATTTCACTATTTATTTTATAACCTCTTAAGCATGAACTGCTGCATTTTCCTGTTAAGGTCCCTACCAGTTGTCATTATTGCTTCCTTGCCCTCTAGTTTATTGGAGTGAAGTCTGCAGCTCACCCATGATGTTGTGCATCTCCTCTCCTGCGCCTGCCTTAGCTGTGTTGTAGTGCTGTTCAGGAGTGAAACCTTTAAAACACAAATCCTATGGCTGCTGGGTTCTTGGCAGTGGCTGCTCTGCTCAGCAGGCCTGCTGCTTCTGGCAAGCTTTGCTTTACAGTGTCTCATGTAGCTGTGGCCTCTGAGCTCTGAGTCCCTGGTGGGGGACCTGCTTTCCTACTACACCAAGGTGCTTCTCTGCTCCTCCACACAATTGACATCCTGGGAGGAAGAGTTTGAGAGGGGACTGTTTAAACTGGGTACCAGTAATTCATGTCATTTGTTGAAGAGGTATATTCATGTTGTATGCTGTGATCACTGTAATTGAGGAATATACAATATGTTGTGGGTAGCACCCTCCTGGTATTTCTTCCCTACCCCTCCTCTTTCTCAGGCTTGCTAATCCTCAAGAGTGGAATTATTCATGGTCAATGTACTTACTCCTGTATCACCCCAGTAATTTAGTACAACTTTTCTGTTCCTTGTTGCCCTTTGATTGGCCTCTCCATGTAGTCATATAGCACATAACACAAAGATGGATTGTATGGCACTCTCTGCTGGGGAAAATCAACACATAGAGCAGGCTCACTGCCAAGATGCTCATAATTAAACTGTTGCTATGGACAGGATTACATCAATGTTTCTATCAATCATTTGCTGCAGTTTTGTGACTATTTGTAGTTGGATTTTTCATTTTAGGTTTTAGGTTTTATCCTTTTTCTTAGCTTTCAGTTGAAGTGTTGCAGCATATAGAGGGAGATATAAATAAAAATAATTATTGAAAGATGAAGGGAAAAAGGAGAAGCCAAATCTATCATTCAAAGACTATGTTTGAAGCCATATTTTTTTTGAGGTATTCACAGTATTTCAGCTATTAAAAATGGCCAGATGTGGTCATTTCCATTCACTGGTCATCATAGTGCTGTGACCTAAGAGTCTGGTGCAAATCTGCTATGATGTCATAACAGTCTGTATGGCCAGAGTGTTACAAGTTTACCTTAAAATGCTGTAAATTCAATAAAACGGCAGGTGTAATAGAAAAACAGCAGCAAAGCAGTTAAACTTTGCATTTTTCTTCTGTCCCCATCCCTTCTGATTCATGTGCAGTACGTTGTGAGATGGCAGAATGACAGAATAGCATGAAGTACACTGATGGATTGGAACAGAGCTTGCTTGCTTGTGCTTCACCTGCTGCTGTATCTTTGCTACTGATATCCCCTATGACAATAATCTTAGGCAATTAATTCCCTTTGGTAGCACTCAAAGCATTTGGTGTTGGAGCTAACTAGTGTGCAGTGCATTAAATGTAGAGAGGTGCAGGATTACAGCCAAAATAAGGTAGTCTGAGTGGTAACAAATGATATCAAGTGCAGCTGAGATCACTGTACTGAGATAAACAGTGTGGTGTCACAAAATTGTCTCCCAGTTGACAAAACGATCCATATTTTATAGATTGCCTTAAAAATTGAAGGATGGAGTCAATTATAGCCAATTATGATGCTACATTTACTGGAGTAGTTTTTATATCCTTTGGGGAGAAATAAGGAAACGTTCAAGTCAGTCAGAAAACGCTTTTGCATTTGCTTCCCTGATTTATCTGAACAGAGCTTTTTCCCCATTTCTTCAGGTGAAAACTGTGTATGAAAGCTAGGACTGTACTATCTTTAGGAAAACGGTTTTGGTTTCTTTAAGTCATTTTCACTTCTTCACGTTGCACAAAAAAAATTATGGTAGATAATATGGCAAATAGAAGAAGAAAACTGAACATCAGCTCCCCCCAGTTATGTTTGGGTTTACTATAAAGGAATTGTAAAGGCAGCCTGGTCATGGCGAAGCCTGCTTAGTGCATGGTGACATGTTGAATTTGGCTCATTTCTTTCCCAAAAAGGAGCTTTCATGTCACTGAAGAAATACCAAGTAAATACTGCATATTTTCGTCTTCAGTCTGCTAAAGTGAAAATAAAGGAGTGAGACCATGAAATGGTTTGCTTTGACCCACGGTTGCTTTTTAGTGAATAGATGTAAAATGGGATAAAAAAGCAGTGTATTGAAGATGGACAGACAGATACTCATGTTCTTAAGAGATCTGAGAGGTCGCCTAAATGGCTGAGAGGCAAGCATTTATTTAATGGCATTTACTCTGTCATTTAGATTATCTCTTGCCTCTGCTTGGATTCCCAAGAAGCGTACTGGGGAGCTGTGCAGTTTGTCTAGCTCGTGCTGTAGTACTGTGAGGAGCAGATTCCCTTCCCTAGCAGAGCATGTTCTTGGTAATTATAAAGGTATAAAGGTAAAGGTGTACTGAGAGATGAAAGCTGACAATAAACAAGTGGTTTGAGTAATGTTTCAGAGTGTTACCCTCCTCCTGTGTTCAGGATTTCATTCACTAGCTAATTTCAGAGGGTGACCTAGTACATGTGCCAATGACAAAAGCTACTTGTAACAATTCAGATCATGCTTTCTGCTTTATGAAATGGGATTGTAAAAATCCTCTCAAAAATGGCATCTGAAATAGCATTAAAACACAGTTTCCCTTTGATAAGGTTTTAAGGCACTCATATGAAAAGTGACACTGCTTTGAGTAGCTCTATGTCAGCATTATGCAATGTGTTGCACATAAGTGACATTAATCCATTAGGGGTGTGAGGGTCACTTATTTTTCTCATGAAATCATTAAATACCTTTATTGATTTCTGTTCAATCAGTTACATTCTGCTCAAATGCAGCGATCTCTAGACATGCTAATAAGAGCCGTTTCTAATAATGTTTATAAGCCACAGTTTTAATGACAGATATTGCACTCAAAATAAATTATCATATCTAAGTAAAACACTAAGGAACTTAGGAAAGCAATAATACTGTGCTGTTTGCAAATTACCTGAGCCTACTTTATTACAAAAAAGATTATTTTGTAATACAGATATTCTAAAATTATTGATTAACCATTGTCAGTACATTATTTGCTTTTACTAATTGTACAAAATTAATTTAGATATGTTTGGACTGCTTCTGTTGCATGATGATAAAGCATCTTTTAAAAATCAAATGGAAACCCAGAAAACCTGTCATAGTAAATATAAAATTTGTAGTACAAGTTTTTATGCTGAAGGCTGTTTAAAACTTGAATCATAACAAATGCTCTACACTGGGATGGCATGTACTGGCTGTATTACTAGATTATTTTGTCATGTGAAGCAATGTGAGTGTATGAAAAGCTAGTAGATCAAATCACTGAGTACCTGAGTACCTTTCTTCATTTTTTTCATGATGGAACCGATCTCTTAGGAGGAAGTACATGAGACTCAATTAAATATAACAGGTGTATCATGTTGTATGAATGGATGCTCACTAGACAAAGGAAAAAAAAGATGGAAGACGAGTGATAGTCTTGTTAATTTTTGCAGTTTTCTGATATTGTAGGTGTCGCTTTTTACCACACCTCTTCTTGCTTTTTTCTCTTTGGATGAAAACAGTTCCTCAGAGTAAATTGCCAGCTTTACCCTGAGCATAGCAAAAGCAGACTGGTACATTTATCTCTGCAGCTGAAATGTGAAGTTTTTGCTTCCAAGCAGTGAATTGCATCCTGCTGAGGAATTACTGTTTGGGTTTTTGAGTTTCTTTTCTAGGAGCCCTAAGGGACTCTGACAGGTCTTGTCGAATAGCGTTGGTCATCCTTGTCTCAGACACCAAATGGTGCCAAGTACTGGCAAGTTTATTGCATTGTGTCTGGAGAAGCTGTTGTTCACTCAGCATTTTCTTCATAGGATGCCTGCCTGATTTCATTGAAGGAAACCTGAACAAGGCTGTGTTATTAATGAATTATGACAAGCCTTTTGCCTGTCAGGCAGAGAGGTTCCTGCTATCTCCTTTTAAGACAAAAACATAATGGAAGATGCTCAGCTGGGCGAGCTCTCTGATGATACTCCTTAAGTGCTCATCCCAGGCTGATGCGAATACGCAGAGAGCCGTGAAGCTGCAAGTGGCAGCGTTTAATACCATCTCCCTCATAATGCCTGAATGATCTTCCGGAGAGCGATCGCGGCGGCTGCCGTGAACGCGGTTATTTGTTTATTTTTCACCTTGTCCTGGCGGATTGCTGACCGAGCTGATCTGCTGTACTCGCGGGGCTGGCGGCGGGGGGGACACGGCGGCGTTTCCGTGCTCGCAGCGCCAGCGCTCTCCTGAGCGTGGCAGGATCGGCAGCCCGAGCCCGGCTCCCGAAGCCCAGCGCATTGCCATGGGCTGGCTCCCGGGGCCACTCTGCGAGGGAAGCTGAGCAATGCTGGCGAAGGATGGCAAGGAGGCAGTGAGGGAGCCGACTTATGTTTTTCTTAATGGATGTTTGTGAGCAGGAAGGAGATGGCGTGGGCTGTCGGGGTGAGTTACGGAGCGCGTTCTGCGATCCCCCTCCGGTCGGGCGGCTCATTATGTTAAACAGTGCAGCTTTTAAAGTGCCGTAGCTCTCCTTTATGAGCCTTGGCCTTCATTTGCTGAAATGCTTCGAGTTCACAGTGCTCAAGTAATTTTGGAAACGGGATGTAATTACAAAGGTTTCTTATGCTTACCAACAGCTTTTTTGAACCAGTGTAATTATCATTACTTGTGGATACTGTAAATTGAATATCCCCTCCCTAATTACATTCAACTCAAGGGTTGGCTGCTTAAGCAGCCAAATAAGAAAAGTTCACCTGTTACTATAAATAGCAAATTGTTCTTTTAGTTCTCCTGACCTTTAAAGCAAAGCGCTTTTCACGATGTTGTCAGGTGTGCATTATAAAGATAGCTTGTAATTAGACTTGTAATGAGGAACTCTGTTAGAATGGCTTTCTGAAAACTTCATTTATTCAGTCTTTTCTAACTTCACGATAGAATTAAAGTTTCAGGGTGCTTTAGGACTTTTAAAGGGCTGGCTGCTATTTTGCCCCTCACCTGTTCTGCCGGTGATCTGTAGCTACCCAGTGCTACTGCCAGTGCTCAAAGGCAGCAGCTGTAGCTGCAGCAACTTAGCCCTACCGTTCAAAAACAACATGGGGTCGACAGAATGATTTAGCTAGTGATCCAAGGGTTTCTGTGATTAATTAATGTTTCTTCTGTCACTTCAGGAGACAGATAGTGACTTAATTTGTTGTGGGCAGCGGAAGAGAGAGACAGACAGAGAAGTGGTGTTGCCTGATTTTGGTTTTCTTTGGTTAACTGCAGTCTTGCGGAAATGTCGTCTCAACTGATAGATGGACACAGAGCTTGAGTTAGTGAGTTGATGTGCCTACCTTGAGTTCAGTCTGCATCCTGTCACAGCTTCACCAATTCTGTGCCTTGTCTTAAGAATACTGAAGGCATTCTGTGAGAGGTTTGATTGATTCTTGTTTACTTGTGGTGACTGAAATTTTTAGTGTGTGGCTACCAGCTAATATTTACTTTCCTTTCTTCATTCCGGTTTAATTAAGATCATACTGTTTATTTCTGTAGAAGCTTTTTTGTTAGTTGAGATAACTTATATTTCCAGAACCCATCCTGCTGGTGTCCTTCATGATGTGTCTTTAAGACATGCTTGGACAGCACAAATTGAAAAGTGTCTTTGAAAAAGAAAGAAACTTCAATTACTTCAACAGTAGAAAATTACAGCTGTGTAGGGAAAGAATAAAAAAAAATAAATATTTCATAGGGTAACACTATAACATTTGAATGGAAATAATCACTAAGGGATTTTTAATGAAATGTAGGGCTAAAACAATGGCAAAAAATAATTTGCAACCTGGTCTGATTTAAACGTGTTGTTTGTCCATCTGCAGCAACTCTTAGCTAACAGTTTAAACTAATTAAATACTAATTAAATATTGTTGAAAAATACTCATGTTCCTATTTGATGCATTTATGAGTTTAAAATTATGTGATAACTAATTTTCACAACACTGCTTTTTCTTTCAATGTATTGTCTTTCTGTATTTATTCTATTACATGATAGGCAAAGCTACTGTAAAGGGTGGTTATAGATTGTGGTGAGAATATATTTCTCCTATACACAAGAGTAGGAATATGTGAAGTAAACAGGCAGTATTTTATGCAAGTAAATAGAGGGTACACTATAGGTAGCCACTACTGACAGAATTTGTGTCTGATGTGCAGCAATCCAAATGAAAACCAGAACATTCTCGTGGTTCATAAAATTAGACAAAGATACAAGTAATAACTGCTCATTAGCACACAGGCAAACCCTTTCTTATAAAAGCAAGAAGAAGATGTAGTAGAGATGTGTAGAGATTAGCTAGAAATCTCAAGGCCTAGACATAATTTAGTTGTTCCCTGTTACAGGGCCTCAGTAGGTAAAAGTGATTTTCTATTGTCAAGCACCAAAAGACTGGTTCCAGCGGCATCTTGAGCAGGCTGTCTGATAGGGAAGAAAAGGAGGAAAATAGAGCAGGGAGTAACACAGGACTTGGAAAATTTTTAATTTAAATTGTTTTTACTTACCCTTTTGTGGACACTTGTACTATCCCTTAAGGCTTAAAACCTTGTTGCTTCAAGATGACATGGCAAAATTCTTTTAGTTGGCTGTATACTACTGGAGCGAAGGCAAATCTTCAAACTTGTCCTTTCCCAGGGATTTCAAGTGCTGGGTAAAGCTTGTGCACTTAGCAGTAGCTAAGTTTTTAATGCATAGCAATGCCTTCTAATAAAGCTCATTGGTTGTATGTGTGTAATTCGTCAACCTCTTTTTTTGAATGGTTTAGCTGCAAGTACATAGAAGACCCTGTCTCCTTGAGTTTTGGATACAGCCTCAGAGAAGAACTCTTGTGAAACTGAGATGCAGACAGTGTTGAAACTGCTGTCTTTGTCCCCCTAATTACAGGTCACTCTTCTGTTTTAAGATGATTTCTGTTTTGCTCCAGTCTCTGTAAAAGTAAACACAAAATACTCAATGATGAAGCATGTCCCCGAAACATATCACTGGAAGAAGAGACAGTGTATGAACTGAGTGACATTACAAAGTGGCATAATTGTGTTCTCTGCTTCGCTTCCTGTTCAGCTCCTAACAATACCTAATATTTGGGCTGCTTTCTTTTGGCAGCTGAGCACTGAGCTGACATTTTGATGGCACTATTTATTGTAACCTCAAGGTCTCACTCCTGAGCGATAATGTTCAGCTCAGAGCCCATCACAGTACATGTGAAGTTAAGGTTATATTTTCCCATGTGCATCACTCTACACTTATCCGCACTGAATTTAATTTACCATTCCATTGTCTAGTCACTCAATTTCATAAGGTCCTGTGATTCTTCACCACTTGCCCTCATCCGTAGTGCGATGAATAAATTGGTATCATCTGCAAACGGTTGCTTCAGTGCTCAGCTACCTTTCCGGGTCAATTACAGGTATGGGAAGAGGAGCAGATCGCAGTGCAGATCCCTGTGGTGTTCCACTGGTAGGCTTCCTTCACTATGCGGGTTTGACCATTTACCCCTAATTTCTGGTTATGTCTCTTAACCAGTCGTGCTGCTGTGCAGAGACCTGTTTTGCCATGGGTGCTTAGTTTCTTTAAAAGTCTTTAGTAAAGTACTTGTTAAAAGCTTTTTTGAAATTGATTGACTGGATCACTGGTTTCACATGTTTGTTTAAGCTATTTAAAGAATTGGGTTAATTTTGTAAGATTTCACTTAATGAAAACTGAAATTTGATTCTTCTTAGACCCCACTTAGGGCCCACTTAGTCGTTTCGCTATTATAGTTTCTATTAACTTCACTAGCATACAGATATCAGGTTTGCAGGTTGCCGTTCCCCTGGAGCTTCTCTGGAACCTGTACTAGGATTTGGCAGCACATTAGCCACATTGGAGACCTCAGGTAGTAAGGCACTGTGGAGAGGGATAATCATTAGTAATTCAGTTATTCTCCCTATTCAGTTTGCACTCTCAGGTGAATGCTGTCTAGTGCCAGCCATTTCTTACTTCATTCACAGAAAAATTCAGGGTTTTTTTCCCCATACTTTCGTAGCACTCAGTAACAGAGTTACTTGTTCCCACTTACATAATAATAATAATTTTAGTCATAAATTATAACCAGATCAGTTGTTAAAAGCTGGATTTAAAAAATGCAAGCCTTCTGTTTGGTGTTTGATAGAATAATGCAAACAGTTGAAGAAACGGTAAGATTTCATTCACAGAGAATAAATTTTTTTAAATCCTGAAAATTTATAGAGTTGTTATTTCAGTTATATAAATCTGAGATGTTATTTCAAACTCTGGTACTCTAGAAAGGAAGCAGTATTTTTAATTTTGGCAATTTATTTTTATTGAAAATATGTATGGCCTCTATCAGTAATTGTCAATCTTAAATTATATTAGACAAATTTTAGCTCGTGGGTAATAAATGTGTGACAGCACCATGTGTGGTTTCTGAGTGAAGCTTTTGTCATATTTAATTTTGGGTGAATATTCATTTGACATTCCTCATTACACAGCTCCCATTCAAAGCTGAATAAAAAAAGTGACTGAAGGATACTTTTGGGGTCACAATCTACCATTTCTTTGGACAAAGCTATTTCAGTGTTTGTACTGTATATTCAGATTTTAGGGATTTGGAAATGGGTATAAGTCGCACTAGGCTTAAATGTTGACTCCATCAAGTTTCTGAGCTCTTAACTCCCTTAAGTGGAGTTCTTACTCCGCAAGGCAGAAGAGTATTGCAGGTGAAATCCTTGACAGCAGCTTCTTGAAAGCAAAGAGCGGTAAAGCTTTGCAGGTATCTGGAAGCATAGCCGTGATTTTACTGCAGAGCTCTACTGAGGACAGCTCTGTCCCACTCAGTCCATGGAGGCAGAGCAAGAGACTGTTCTTATGTTTTTATCTTAGGGAAATGGTCTTTCTGGTCCTTTATAGGGTCCCATATGATGGGAAAACTGGCAGCTCTGATCCTCTGACTTCCCTCTCCTCTGTGTTTCACATCCTGTCAGTCCTCAGTGGGAGAAATGACAGATTCCCTTTTTCTTCTACCATGGGCGTTCAGGGGCATGAGATCTGATTCATCACAGACACGTCATTCAAGCTGATACTTCCATTATGCTCGCATTGGAGGAATGAGAAGAGAATACTGTTGTAACTGGGATTACAGCATTTTTCCAGTTATGCATAAAGACTTTGCCAATTATAGGAAGAAACAGTTTTTGTATTGGCATGTTTTCAGTTTGTCAAGGTGCAAGTAGGTGAGGTGAAGAGGGAGAAAAACAGGGCAAAAATCACTGGGTAATGAGGTAAAATTAATTACAGTTAACACATGGAACTAACATGATGTGCATTTAATGTAAACAGCTTGGCAGGCAAAGATTAAATGAAAATTTACGTGTAGGACTGAGAACTGTTTACGTGGGACTCACTCCTGCTTACTCCCACTTACGTGGGACTGCTTGATAGTGATTTTGTTCCTGTTCTTTCACCTTTGAAAATTACTGTGGACAGACCAGAAAACTGAAGTACCATCATAATTCCTCACTAGCACAAGGAAATAGTGTGTAAAAGAACTGCCAAGTTCTAGTCCAAGCCTACTTTTTTAATGCTAAGTATGTGCACTTTACAGAATTGCAGGTTTCAGGAAGATTTCACCACATCTCTCCCCACTGTATTCATTTTGTCTAGGGAAATCCTTTTGGTTTTGCCTTCTGAAAGATCTCTTTGGTAGTATTTTGGCAGTATCAGAAACAGGGCAAAGAACAAGTTGGATATCAGCACTCCAGTGTGCTTGGACATTGGCAAGACCCTGCTGACAGATTTTGTATTGAGGAAAAAAATTCCTCACAGGTCTGAATGACAAAAAGCTTTGAGGCCTTTCATCTTAGGTTGTGCTTTTAGGCAGCATCACCTGCCAGGATTACAGAGACATATTACAGCCGTGTTAAATCTAGTTCATTACAGGGATCTTGAGCATTGGTCTCCTAAGGACTAACAGCTATATAAAAATAATTTGAAAAAGTGTAGGACAGAAACTCTTTAACAAGAGAGTTTTTAAAGCATGCTTCAAACAAAATAGATATAGAAGAAGAAACAAAGTACTTAAAAAAAAAAAACAACAAACAAAACAAAACAAAAAAACAGAGAAGTGGAAGTTCAAGTATGGATGATAAGAGGCATTATGTAGAGGATGGTCTGGTCTTTGGAGATTTCTGAAGATAAGCCATGGACAGGCATGAGCTGTCGATGCATACCAGCAATTCATGACAGCTGATTTAGTACTAACATTGCCTTCTTTGTACATAGCATATCCAACATAAGACTGTGTATATCCATACATACTTTTTCACACCTGCATGGAGTTTTTTTAAGACAACAATATGGATATTTAGATCTGATATCAGACTTGGTATTTTCTGGCCACAAACTGGCCATTTGTACTTCCTTTCTAAATATATAATCCCAATGATTATAGCAGTAATAATGAAGCATTGTGGATGGAAGTGCTCTTGGAGTTTCTGTAGTGTGTAAGAGACCTCAAGATAAGCAACAAATGTAAATGGTCTATTGGTCTATTTTCAGACCTCCTATGGAGAGAGCAGCTACAGAATGCACAGTTGAACTGGGAGTGACTGTGAAAGTATTTCAGTAGGTGACTTAAAATCCAGATAATTTATATACGGAATTTTTTTCTGAGTTTTCTTTCAGGGAGTTCAGGGAGGCACAACTCACAGCCTGTGTGACAGAAAGATTTGCAGCCATGGTTAATTCAGTCAGTTGTCTGCTGCCCTTCAAGACCTGGCTGAAGTCTTTTGATGATTGGCCTCCTTTCCTCAAGCTCCCACTTCTTCAATGCACAGCAGCAGGCCAGCCTAACTCTCAGCCAGCATGCTTTCTGCTCCAGAAAGGCTTTTGGTGACGAGGGTAACCAAGGCCAAGTAGAGTGAATTATTCTTCAGTCATAGTCTGCTCCAAGCTGTCCTCTTTCCTGGAAGCAAGGGAGCAGGCAGGGACTGCTTTGGGCACAAACCCAGAGGTAATGCACATGCAGAATAGCCATTGTGTGTGAGTTTAGTAAATCCAGCTTTTCTGGATCCACCCTACTTGTCTGGATCTTTACAGCCTGCAGACAGTGCTGCTCCTGCTGTGGTGTGGAGCTGAACCCCTCTGTGGTAGCTGACATGGCTGGATGTGTGTGTTGCCAAATGTACCATCATTTCACTGATGACACTGAGAGTAATTTCTGAACTTCACTGGTGTAGGCACTGTCTACCTAAAATGTAGACTGGAGGAACAACTAGCAGATTCCTCCTTTTTGCCTGTTTATTTTAGGTCTTAATAGACTTAAGTATTTCAGGACTCTGTAGTAAAATAAATGCCTGAGGGAGTCTGAAATGTTCACACATAACTAGGGCTGGCAGGAGAACAAGAATTCAGTGTCATGAAAAATTCAGCAGGCTTGGCATTCATCTTGATGAGGAACTAAACACAGTTCTTCAGATTTTAATGAAAAAAAAAAAAAAAAAAGAGGGAGAACAAGTTGCTCTGCTATTAGCTGCAGGCTTATTAGCTGGGGCACTCACCTGGAAGGTAGGAGACAGACTTAATCCTCTGGCCTGAATCAAGCAAAACATTCAAGTATCTTTTCTCTGGTTAACTGCTGTCTCTGCTGTTTTGTCACCCTTACATCACCCCAAAGCTGGGGATACCATCTGAGATGCCTCTTCAGTAGCAGGTGGGAATAAAGGTAGTACTGGGTGTCTTCTGGTATTGAAGAGTCTGCGGTTCGTATTGGTGAGTGGTTGTGGGACAGCCCATAAGAGCTGCCCAACTGTGTCTACTTAGCCTATTGGTCTTTAAACATACCTTGAGTTTGCTTGAAAAGTAAGCAATGACATTACCAATATTACCTGTGTCTTTATGTTATCCCATATGCATGTCCCAAAGTGCTGTAAATAATTTATACATTTATTTTAGTATGCTCGTGGTTTACATTAAATGGCATAATTCATTAACTAGTGCTACAATCAACATGCCAACACGTTCTTGTCTCGATAATTTTTAATGGTATTTTAGTGGAATAAATTATTGAATTTGTAACAGAAAAGGTATCTGAAACTTTTTAATTGTGATGTGATGGAAAATAAAGAGTGTCCATTAAGTAAATAAAAGACTAAGGAAAAGTAAGGGGGAAGAAGGTAGAGATTTCCTTAGTTATAAAAGGGAAGGCCAAGACATTGGGAAGCCTTGTCTTTAGGAGGTCACAGGTGCAGGTGGTGCTGCCTTGACTTCACATATATTGTGCAGCTCTCAGAGGTTTGTTGCACGACAGATTTGCAGCATTCAGTTCATAACCTTTGAAGGGGATAGGAGGCATGTAAGATAAAAATACAGTATTTTGCAAAGCAAACAGAAGAGAGAACATACACTTCTGCCCTCAAACTGGGATCCTGATAGGAGATACCTGAAGTAAGATAATTTGATGCACTCTGTCCAGTAAACTTTACATTCAACTCACATGACAACCCCTCTTTCAAAGGTTGTTTTGTTTTTATAGATAACATCAATGAAGACTATTTTGAGCTGGGGGTGGGAGGGGAAGAGGTGAATGCATTTAATACAATAGATTCCATGAAAAGACACTGTGACCATAAAAACATCAAAAAAGCAGTTGTGTATTATTGTTTCTAATGAATTGTTTGCTGCTTTTTCTGCTAATCAGGCATTTTCATAAATGTATTTTCCTTCCAAATGGATATGTTGTTATTCCCATGGAGCAGCTGCAGTAACATATCATATTGCATGTTAGGATTTTTTCTTTCAAATGGAATGATGTATGAGTCATTTATGCCTAAAACATAGTAAAACTTATTATGCTATCGTTCATACCACATCTTCTGAAGTAAATAGATCCAAAAAGACACTTGCAGTGAAAGTTGGATTCGAGAGTTTGTATAGGCTGACAAATGTTACGGGCTGATGCATCATTTTTATTCAGAAGAAATTTGTGTATAGTTCTTAATATCACTGCCTGCTCACCTCAGCACATATAATCTTACCATCAGTGTGGTAGAAGGCTTTGCATTAGACTGCATTGATTAACAGCCTCCTCTAGTCACAGGATCTGACTTTGAGGTATCCTGTGATTTGTTTTCTGCTTGTGCATGTAAAGATTCTGACCAAGAATTGACTTTGCAGGCTGTGGTAACTGCATCAGAAAACATGTAATGAATGAATATTTGGAGCACTACCATATCTCAAAGATAAATAACAAATACATACAAAACACGAAAAAAAGGCATTTCAGATAACTGAGCAAGAGAGCTGAGACTATCCTTGGTCTTTATCTCTTCATGTAGAAACCATGATTTTAAGTAGGAGGCTGATTTAAGTTCTGCGTATTAACAGCAACTGCACTGGAAAACTGTATGTGTGTTAGGCATTAACATGCCAAAGAACAAAATTAATGAAATGTGGGTAAACATGGTTTCAATTCTGTGTTTCTTTTTTTCTCCATGTTTATAAATTGCATTTTATGACATCTGATAATTTCAGAATGAACGTCTTTTAAGTGTTCCTTCATAATCTCGTCCTTACATAGTGCTGCACTATCAAGCATCATATAAAATTAGTTATTTTGTGTTGATATGAAAGAAGACCAAGTCAAGCCATTAGTTGGGTTTCTCAGGAGCTGCTTTCATAATTGGTTGCATTATATTTTTCATAAAAGAGGCATGGAATCTTGGCCAAGAACCTGTTAAAAAGTGTCTATTTTAGAAGAGAAAAAAGCCTAGTCAAGTAAGAAATTTGTTCATGTCTTTTCTTATCAGTAAGTACTTTGGTAGATGTTTTGGCAGTAGAGATTCATGAAGGTTGGTAGGAGGGTGTGGATAGTCTTGGAAAGCACGTGCCATAATGTGTATGGGGAATTTTAGTTTTGCAGGACAGGGCTTCCAGACCAGTTGTTCTAAATGCTTTCTGTGTAATAACTGGTTTTCATCTGGCAGCTTTTACTGGTACTGAGGGGGGCATCTTGAAAGAAGAATATGTCAACATTAATAAGGAACTCAGAGATTTGTACATCTTCTACTGTCAATTCTACTGTTTAGCTGAAGAGCAGTTGTTTCAGAGTTTGCAAAGCACTCAGACAGCAATTTCCTTTCATCTCTTTTCAAAGAGATGGATAACCTCTGCCTGCTGGCAGATATGGATGTCCTAGCTGGCGTGTCCCTTGTCCCTGGACCAAGGCCCAAGGATTCTGGAAGCAGCTCGGCAAAGAGGGTTTGTTACCCTTGGCTCCACTTAAGCATAAACAAGTATTTTCTCTATTTTGGAATTTTCCCCAAATCTTTTGGTCCTTTTCTATTTTCTTTGAGATAAAACCTCTTCACAGTAACTGGTGTGGTTTACTTTACTTCAGTTTCTGCTATTCTGAAGTGGTCGACTTGGCAAAGAAATAAAGATTATGATATTACTGCTGGATTTTGTAGCTAATATTTCATTAAACTTTATTAGAACACCCTTTTGTTCATCAGCTCATAACTTTATGAAAAGCATTTTTGGACTGAAATTTTCTGTGTTTAGTCTGAGGCTGAAGATATTTTTTTACCTCCATTCAGCATTTTCTGACCTACCGAAGCTAATGTGAGGGGTTTGTATATTTGTTTAAGAACTGCTAAGTCTGTATTCTTTTGAACTTGAATGAATAACTAACCCTATTTTAAATTTATGGTTTTAAAATGTACATATTACTAGGGCAGTTATCCAGTCCTGCCAAGTGTAAACACAGATAAAATGTAAAAAAATTAAAAGCTATCAAATAAAGGGTTTATATAAATAGTCAAAATATATTCTATTTTAGATAGCAATAATTTCTTAGTGTGGAAGTGTGACTAAAAATATGCAACGCTATAGCACTTGACAAAATTTTCTCATCAGCTAAACATTACTGCTTATATATTAAGGCAAAAATAAGGGACTTTGTGGGATTTTTGTTTAACACTGAATTTCCAGGGACACGTAAATACAGAGTCCAGCTCTCTCTCAGTTCTCAGTACCATATAGATTTTATTATTCTTGGTTTTCTAAGTAATTCTGCAATGAGGCTTTGTCAAAAATCTGGCCCCAAAATGCCACCTCTGGCCCATTTCAACACTGCTGCCTTTGCACCTTTGGTAGTGAGCTGACTTCAGTGATCATGCAGTGGGTTTTCATTTAAGCTTTCCAGCTTCTTGCCAGTGGTGGTCTATTTGTTTCTAAAGTAGAAACATTTTCTCCACATGGGCAAAACTGGTAAGTTCTCTTCCAGCAGAGAAATAAATTACATACTAGATGTAATGAGACATCAGTGTCCAGTAAATGTCCTGTTGCTTGTGAGAGTGGTACTGTGTGAGACAACAGTCAATAATTTTCTGGTAATTCTCTAATTCATCCCCTCCCCAAAATTCCATTGTTAAGGAGTTACATTCAATGTAGCAGAAAAAAAGCCCTAACAAGAAATAGAACTTGAAAGTGCTGCAGGAAGGCAAGAGCTTTTGATAATGAAGCAACAAGGAACTAACAAAAATACCTAAATTTGTAGTGTTACCTTCAGGCCCTTCAAGACATCACTGCTGATTAGGGAAGTTTGATGTTTCATTGGCAGGACTGTTTTCTCCGTTCTCACTGCTAAATGTGCGCTTTTGTAGGCATGGTGTGATTCTTTAGTATTATGGGAAATTTTATTGCTTTGCCTCAGTTTATTGGGAGAAGGCAGGGAGCAGCAGCATGATGTTCTAGTGCAGATGGAAGGCTCTGGCAGTAGTGCTGC
The DNA here is from genome assembly GCF_030490865.1 of Poecile atricapillus. NCBI lineage: Eukaryota > Metazoa > Chordata > Aves > Passeriformes > Paridae > Poecile > Poecile atricapillus. Next base: position 43,685,799 of record NC_081252.1, read on the forward strand.
TCATTCTGGCTGCTCCACATTGTCCTGGTCCCTGCCGAGCCGTGCTGGGGGGCACACAGAGCTCATGGGGGAGCGTGTGCCACTGTCTGGGGCAGCTTGCAATCAGAAGCCTGGTGAAGATGGCAGCAGTCATTGTATCCTGCCTTCTTCTCCTTCTCCTCCTTCTTCTCTTCTTTAGCAATGCCACAGCTCTGTCTTTTGAAATAGCTACAATCCAAAAAACGCAGCTCACAGGGATATAAATAACCACACGCAAAGAACTAATTGGTTAGAGCATGGTGCTAATAACACCAAGGTCATGGGTTTGATTCCCATATGGGCCATTTAATTGAGACAGGCTTGGTGATCCTTGTGGGTTTCTTCCAACTCAGAATATTCTGTGATTCTTGTGAATAATAAAAAACAGGATTATTTTTGTAAGTAAGGTTTATAGAGCTCTTCTTCAGCAGTTTGTTGCTCTTTGTTCACATCTATCAAAATCTATTTAAATTGCTATGTTTCCTTCTGCAAAAATGAGACATATTCTGTGGTCTGCAAGCAGAAGCAATTTGATATCATTAAGTGGTTCTCTGGATGTTTTTTTTCAAATATGTTGTTCCCTTTATGGCAGACTGCAAGGCAGTGGCCACACTGGTACCAAAAGTAGGCAGAACCAGTATCCCTGTCATCTCTTAGACTGCTTTTCTCATATAGGACCCAGTAGAATTAAGAAAACCAAATTTAGTTAATTAGTATTTGATTTCACTCCTTTATGGTGCTTACAGGAGTGGCAGGAATGAGGGTGGGAAATTATCTGATTCTGAAAACTAAATGATTTGGGAATCATTCTCAGAAGGTTTATTTCCTCTTTAAGAAGCCTCTCTCCCACTCCCTTCCAAAAAAATCTTCACGTTATCTTGTGTTCTTCAAGATGCATTTCCTGTCCTATTCCAAAAAGACATTTTCTGACCCCCCCTAATTTAGCCCAAAGCAACTGTGAAAATACGAAGTGCATCGACTATCACTGAGTCATGTTGGAAGAATGATAAACCAGATGTGACATGGCTCAATCCACTTCACCTCTAATAATAAAAAGTCATGGATAGGAAGAACAAAGAAAATTTCTTCAAAGGTTGCTTTTATAGGTGATTACTCTTTATGAATTGTCATCTGAAAGAGTATCAGCATCCAGAAAAATTAGTCTTTTACAAAGGTCAGGATTGGGAGTGGAAACTTCGTAAACGCTTCAGCATCATTGCTGAGTGAATACAAGACAGACTCAATGTATCCTTCCTACATTGATTATAGTGTCTGCCAGCTGCTCCATTTTTGATGCTTGGTTCCATTTCTGGAGATGCAGGAAAAAGAAAAAGCCCTGGTGGGTTTTTTTCCCTGGTTTTAGCTTGTGTCTGTGGCGTGTTTATTGTTTGGGTTTTTTGAACATAAAAATCCTGGCAGGTTTTTGAGAAGGGCTGGTTTCTTTCTTACAGCACTGCATAATGCTTAGTTTGTTTTGCTGTGAATCGATGAGTAGCAAGTAGAAAGAATGACTGGTTGCACATTCCCACTACCCTAGAGATCTCTCCCGCCCTTTCCCTGCCCCCATGTAGTGGTCAGTGAAGCAGCAGGCCCAGGCAGATGTGCACAGCCATGTAGGGCTATGACTGAGGCAGAAGTGATTGGCCATGCACGGGTGCCTTCTGCATTGCACAGGTGCACAGCCGTGCATGTGTGCCTGCATGTAGAGCAACCATGCAGCTGTTGGCCACGCTTGAGTAAGCACCAACTGCGGTGGTAGGAAAGGGCCAGATCTACACAGGACCCAGATGAGGTCCCCAGGAGCTTCCCTGAGTGCACAGTCCAAGTGCTACACGCCCTTGGAGACCTTCTGGCTGTGATGCTCCAGCTACTGTGTGCTGGCTGCCAGGGCCTGCAAGTGGTACTTGGCTGGGCCAAAACTGGGAGTGTGCGACTTGTACAGCTGGGTTGGTGGTTGAGCTGGTGTCTCCTTGTCCTGGCTGTGCTGTTAAGAGACTCCCATCACAAGGCAGAGGAGTCTGAATCCCAGCAGATGCTCTAAATGAAGAGGTGACATTTTCATGTGAGAACTTCTATGTCTCAAGTGAAGATAGGAGTTAATCGGAATATTTTGCAATCTGGCGTTGGTTTCAGCTTGCTTCTGTCCAAAACTGCACCCCCATCCCCCCCAAAAAGAGGAATGTTTTTCTAAAAATACAGAGACCTATCACTTAAAATGATTTTCTGAGTAGAATGAAGATTTTCACTCCTCTGAAAATAGCTCTCTGTTCCATTCCAGTATTTTGCATGCCCACTTTTAATTAATACTGGGGAAAATAAACTGGAAGATTCAGTTGAGCTGAGCAGAATAGCTCCTAAAAAATAAACCCTGGATGCTAGAGATGCTTGAGGTTTTACTTCAGCTTATGGACTTTCTGCCTAGGTGAGTGGACCTTTGCTTTGCACCTGGTGCTGAATTTATAAGGTGATACCTATTGAAAACAATAATAGTAAAAAAAACCCTTTTTTTTTTTTTAGTGAGAAGTGAGAGCTATGCATTTCGGTTAGGATACTCTGACAGCTAAAGCTCAGATTCTGCAATTTCTTTACAGACTCCCATTTAAAGCAAAAATCAGCACTGCCTGAACTCAGGATTGAAGACAGAGCTGTTGTGGTCATGCAGTCTGACCTCTGTAAGAACAGGGCACTCCTTTTCATTTAACAATCTGCTGAGCAGCAGCTGTTAACTTTTTGGAACAACCAAAATGCTTCAAAACATAAAGTGTTTGCTTCAGAAATGTGTTTCAGTTCTAAGGCATAACCATTTTTCTTAAGAAATCTTTCTCTCTTTTAGAAGAGAATTACCAGTTTTATATTACAGAGTCTGGTTATTTTACTATACTTACAAGAGGAAAGAAACCAAATTACAATATTTCAAGCCAGTATTTGGATTACTTTTGTTTTTCAAATCAATGTCCTTTGATTATGGTCTTGCAAACTTTTAGCTTTCACATTCTATAGAAGTAGTTTCATCTTGGTGAGTTAGAATACATGTCAGCATAATACATCTGTTTTGTTTAGAAGTGCTAACTTTTTGAGGAAATGCAGGAAAAGTAGATGTAATTTGTGTTTAAAGTTTGCATCTGACATGAAGGCACAGTTCATTAGCACTCAGAAGGATCTGAAACTTCAAAAGTACACCTCCCAATTCACAGGTAAAAAGGTCATTCACTATCCATTATGCTTACCAATAAAGCAAAACACAAACAAATGGAAAATCCACAGTAGATCACAAGCATGACTTCAACGCATTTAAAAGCATTTATTTTTAAAAGAGTTCTTGGCATCTAGTTTCTTCTCACTGCAATGTCTTTCACTGTAGATGGATTTATACAGTCTTATTTTATATACGTGTGTATATTTGGAAGACTGTCTATGCATGTATTTCCTTGGGGAGGTCTTCACAGTAGCTACAGTGGTTGAGTCTGGTGTAAGTAGATAAAGAGACCTATGTTGGTTATAAATAATTGTTCTTTGTGTGCTGTACAACAGCACTTTTTGGTAGTTCCACTTGCATGTAGAGTATTAATTAAGAGATAACTGTCACTGCAGGTTGGCTGCAGAAGGCTGCAGGATCCAGCAGAGAGATAAATACCAATGCCAAGTCATACAGGTTGGAGAGCATACAGGAAGTCCATAATGAAAAATTAGCTTAAAATTAAAACTCACTTATTACTAACTTACTGTTTTATATGCAGAGATGAAAAAGTCCCAAATGCAGTTGTTAAGGGTTGTACATAACAGGTGCAGGGGTTTGGGTGTTTTAGGGGCTTTTTTGGGTTAATCTACATGTGATACACTAGAAATTGAAATTTTGGGATGCAGTCAGTAAACTTGTTAGGAGGGTATAGGTGCCCTTTTTAACAAGAGTGTGTACAGCTTTCAGCGCACTGGGAAGTCTTAGAACAGATTGCAAAGAGTCATCTCAGCTTGATTCAGAAGTCTTGTAAGTGTCCTTCATGTTTGAAAGTGTTTTGGTTTCTAATTAATTTAGCCAGAAGACATGTTATTTCTGACCTTCAAAAACCACTGTCTGTCTCATCAAAGTTTTAAAAGGTATTTAAACAGTATTATTTTTTTTAAAAAAAAACAACAAAAAACAACCCAATAAAACAATCAAAAAAACCCCAGCAACCTGCCTTGTCCTGTTGTGAGCAGCAAAGTAAAAAACAGAGATATATAGCTATTCCTAGTGATCCATTATATGTATAACATGTTTTTCCACAGTGTGGCGTCTGGGTTTGGATTTATATGACATAGTAGTGCCATTTAATATAACATGAAATCTTCATTTCCACGAACTCACCAGCAAAAATCCCATTAATTTCAGTAAAGAGAGATCTACTTTGCAAATTGTAATTTAATACCATTTTCTTACTGACATTGAAGTCGGTAAGAATCTCTTTACCACTTCAGAATAAGACTCTCCTTCTGTGTGCTTGAGATGTAGAGGAATTTTTTTCTTCAGTCTCAGTGACAAGGGCTGCCAACATTGTGAATGGAAAAACACACTGCTCTGCCATAGTTAAATAATCTAAACAGAGCTGTCTACTGTCTACTGTTGTATTGCTTTAAGCAGCCATCAGAAGCCGTATGTAAATTTGGTATAGGATTTATGCAACCTGATTGAGATTAAAATAATGGGTCTTCAAAGTTCTATGGTGAAATTACCTTTTTGAAGTATGTAACTTGTAATGCATCTTATGGAAGTAAGTTGATAATGCAAGGTTTTTAGGGACAATCTAGATATATGAGCAACAGTTCTGCATTAAAGAAATCCATGAAGCAAGAAAACTACACATTTTTAAGATCATATTTCAGCTCAGGAAAGTTTTTGTTACTTCATGAATTCTACTCAGAAAAATCTGAATTATAATAAGAATAGAAGAGAAACAATTTTTTTTTTTTCTTTCTTCTTGGTGTCATTGCCAGCAAAATCACTCTTCTTTAAGAGTTTGAACCTGGTGGGAAGATTCCATAAATGCATGTGTTTTAAGGCTCCTCAGAGACACTGGGTCATCTATTTCAGCCCGCCCACTCTGAAACTACTGCTTCTTTCCTATCCTACTTGTCTCCTAAATGCCATGTTCCAAAAGTGTCTAGCACTGTTTTCTCTGAAATACGTCTTGTGGAGGTGCAGTTGATCCAGGCACCCACTGGTGTTGAAGCGTAGTGCTTCTCTAGCAATTGATGACCTATAGAGGATGAAGCTGAGCAGTTGTTGGGTTCATTCTTTATAATACCACATAAATAAGCTTAAATGCCGCCAATATGTTTGTTTGTTTGTTTGTTAGTTAAGGGAAGGCAGCTTGTACATAACTGTAAACTGGGAGCTGTAGCCAGGTGGAAGTGCCTGAGGCTCTGGGGTTGAAGGCACAGCTCTGCCCTGCTCTGCCCCCAGTCCTTCCCAAACTCTGCAGCAGCCCTATTCTCTTTCCCTGCTCTGATACCCATGGTGTTGGGCAGCACAGATTGTCAGGGGCTCAGTTTTAGACTTAGTTAAGCCTTAATTCTTATGCATTACTACCAGTCCATTGTTTCAGTCTTCCCCAATGTTTATTTGCTATCTTTTTATGGGTTGCACTTACCATACTTATCCCTTTGAGCTTTTCCATATGTGACATCAGTTCTGCTTCCAACTTTTAATTTGTGCCATGTTTTAGATCAGTGATGATCGTGGCAGAGAACACTGCAATTTGTTTTAAAACGTGATTACCTTGTACATATGTATTTAATGTATTCATTATTAGCTCAGGTGTATTTCTTTTTTAATGATCTTCTTACAACCTATTTTCTTTGTGTTTCCCTTTCTTTGGGGACTCATATCCTTAGCAAATACATTCACCTCTTCATATATTGCTATATTGAATCTGTTCTTGCTGGAGCTGGCTTATATTTTGCATTTTCCTGTAAGATAATTTTTTTAGAGTATATAAAGATAATTTAATTTAAAAATTTAAAATTAATCATTTAAGATTCATCATCGATAAGTCTTATCTTTTCAATTATGAAAATGACGACAAATCCTAAAACATGAGATTTAAATACTATTAAGTCCAGTGTGTTTGCCTGTGAAAAATAGCTTACTGTTGAATCAAGTTCACTTATTAAAAACAAGAACATTTTCTTTTTTAAAATATGGGCATGTAAGTTAAAGCAGAACAACCAAATGTTTTGCTAGGTGGATATCAAAAGAAGCAGAATGGGGAGAAAATCAGAAGTTGTATTTTTGTGTGTTTTTTTAGAATGAAATATTCTTAGTGTTGTATGCTTCTAAGGTGTATGGAAAAAGTGTTATAATCAATCTGATTGGCTTTTGTCATACTTAATGATTTTTATGATTTATAAATGAGTTCGTTAAGACTTAAAAAGGGGATATTGCCAAATATTTTTAAATGCCTTTCATTCCATATAAAAAGAGAATTGGAAAGGAACATGCACATCATTTACGATTCCTCTAGAAAGTGTTAAGTATTTTTTTTCTTAATGTGTAGCTTATTCTATAAATGGCAGTATAGATAGCTGTCTCTCTTTTCACTTGGAATTGAAGAGGAGCTTACTGCAAAAATCTGCCAGTTCTGGATGAAATGGTACAGAAATAGGTGTCCCAGCTGGTTGGCCTAGGGTTCTTGTGAAAAATTGGCTCATATCATAGCTGATTCCCTTTTTCTCTGCAGACCATGTAACTTTGTAACAAGAAAGCAACAAAAGGAGGGGTAAGGAGAATAGCCATCCTTCATTGGATGAAGGGGGAAATTACAGTGATGAAGGATAAGGAAGAATCTGATGTAACTTAATGACTTCTTTGCCTTAGTCTTTAATAGTAAGATCAGTTGGCCTCAGGGTCCCCAGCACCTTGAGCTGGGAGACAGGGATAGGGAGCAGAAGGAAGATTCCAAGGTCAGTGACCTGCTGTGCAACTGAGACACCCACAAGTCTATGGGAGTCAACCCAAGGGTATTGAGGGAGCTGGCAGAAGAGCTCACCAAGCCACCTACAATCATTTACCAGCAGCCTTGGCTAACAGGGGAGGTCCCAGGTTAGTGGAAGTTGGATAATGTGACACACATCTACAGGAAGGGCCAGAAGGAGCTTCCCTACAGACCTGTCAGCCTGACCTCAGTGCCACACAAGGTCATGGAGCAGATCATCTCGAGTGCCACCATGCAATGTGTACAGGACAAACAGGGGATCAGGCCCAGCCAGCAGGGGTTTACAAAAGGAAGGTCCTGCCTGATCAACCTGGAGTCCTTCTGAAAAAAACTGATCCACTTAGTGTGTCAGGGAAAGGCTGTGGATGTTGTCTACCAAGACTTTAGTAAAGGTCTTGATACCTTCTCCCACAGCATTCTCCTGGAAAACCTGGCTTCCCACGGTGTGGCCAGTTGTACTCTTTGCTGGGTTAAAAACTGACTGGCAGTCCCAGAGAGCTGGTGGTGACTGGAATTGCACCCAGCTGGTGGCTAGTCAGTAGAGTTCCCCAGGGCTCAGTACTGGGGCTAGTCCTGTTTAAATATTTGTTGTGGTTTTAAACTAGTAACAAAAATTACTTATTTTTGTTGTGAGATATGGATTAAAATAAGAGCAAAACAGGCTTAAAACTTAAAAGGAATAAAGACAGTTTATTAACAGACTATTAGAATAAGAATACCAAAATAAACTTTCAGAAAACCTTTTTACTTCTTACTACTCGATTATTTCTTTGTACACATAACAACATGGAGACAAAAAAATAGTTTTACAATCTTGGTGGTCAAAAACAGTTTCAATTTTTAGAGTCTTTTCATCAGTCTTTGTAGAGAAACAGAAGTCTCTTCCTGGCAATCTATGGAGTTTCTAGAGTCTACTCCTCCCATCTCACACTATTCTGAGGTGTGCAATGGGTCAAATTGAATCTAGGGATGTTATTTTTAAGGATAAGTGATTCAAAGGTAGAAATCTTCTTCAGTTGTTTCTGTGAGCCTTCCTGGAAAACAGCCATCTCTTTGGCCTCTTTAAAGCTTTAAAATCTTCACTCGTAAGTTCCAGCAACTCACAGTATCATAACCACTTTTCTTTCTCTAAAGTCCACACTTTGAATACTCTATTCCTCTCATACTCTAGTCATGAATTAAAGGAGTCTTTAAACTACTGTCCATTTCCATAGCTGTAACAGAAAGACTTTTCAGCAACAAGCATTTTTTCTCTCTTTCTTATTTAAACTTAACTCTTTTTTTCACTGTTTTTAGTAGTTCTATGATGTCTTTTGCATGTTGATTGCCTCTCTTTCTCTGTCTTTCTAGCAAAAAAGAGTAATCTGTACATTTATCAGGTAGTAAAAAAAATTAAAGCCTTAGAAAAGCTGCAAGAGTTCATAGTGTCAAGTTTCAGTCTAGCAGCAGACCTTGAAAACTAAAACTAAGCTGCTAGGCTCTGCTTTTCTCTCCTTCCCCCCCCCCACCCCTCCCTGCGGCCTTGTCCTGGGCCTGGGAGGGAGGGGAAAGCCAAGACAGAGCTTGTTACCTCTCAAAAGCCGGAAACCCAAAGAGAACGAGAGAGTTCTGAGTGTGCTTCTTAAGGAGGTGTTTACAAGTTGAATTCACTTTTTAATGGTCAGATCTGCTGTCAATTCTTGGAAATGACTGATAATTGGTTAGGAAGAAAAACTCCCATCAGTCACCAGTAGCTTCAACTTCCCCTTTTTTCACTCGGTCTTAAAGGTGAAGCTACCCCATGACAATATTTTATCAATGATCTGGAGGAGATCAAGTGTGCCCTCATTCAGCTCACAGACAACACCAAGTTGGGAGGAATGTTGGTCTGCTAGGGAGTAAAAGGTTCCACAGAGGTATCTGGACAGGCTGGATCAATGGGCTGAGGCCAGTTATCTGAGGTTCAACAAGGCCAGGTGCTGAGCGCTTGGGTCACAACTCCATGCAATGCTACAGGCTGGAAGAAGGGTGGCTGGAAAGCTGTCTGACAGAAAAGGACCTGGAGATACTGGTCGATTCCCAGCTGAACATGAGTTAGCAGTGTGTGAGGAAGGTTTAGCTTGAATATTAGGAAAAATGTCCTTACTGAAAGGATGATCACAACTCAGAACAGGCTGCCCAGGGAAGTGGTTGAGTCTCTATTCCTGGAGGTGTTTTACAGACCTGTAGACATGACATTTAGGGACATGGCTTAGTGGTGGACTTGGCAGTGCTGAGTTAAAGGTTGGACTCAGTGATCTTAAAGTTCTTTTCCAGTCTAAATGATTCTACAATTGTAAGAGCTGCCTGCTAAATTTAGGTGTATTTATAAAAAGTCGCATAACTTCCTGGTGGTGTTACAGCCCTAATCAACTGATTTTGCAGTAGCAGAGATCTGTCCCTGCTGAGTGTAGTGGTGGGTGCTTTGCTAATTACCCTTGCGCTTCCACCCCACACCTGACACAGTGTTTTCTGAACTGAGAAATTCAGTAAACCAGGGCACCCAAGTGATGCATGTTCTGGATGGCTACTCATCAGTGCAGTCTCAGCTAGCCATGAGCATATTACACAGCATATTGCATAGCAATGAGCATAGCCATGAGCCATGACATAGCAATTGTCACTGAGACAATTAATAGATTTGAATAAATGAGGGAATTTACAAAACAGTTATGGAACCTTGGACATGACACATTTTCAGACAACGTGGTATTTTGTATGATTATGGTTTGTGCAATCAAGGCTTTGTTGTGCCTGAAAGTTAATGAGTGTAAATTGAGAAGGAGAAAGTATGCATATTGAGAAGTGTTATATATAAAGTCCAAAGATACTACTAAGATGTTGACTTGCTTCAGACAGTGCATATATATCTCAAACATATTTCTGTAGCTCTCCTCTAGGAAAGGTCTAAAGCAAGTAATGGATATTTATTCCAAGATTTTAAAAAATTACAAAAACCCCTACTTCATTTTTTTTTTATTGGAACTATTCAAAAAGTGAAATATGACAGCTACCTAAATCAGTTTGAGTATATCATAAATAATGCATTAAATATTCCATCAACAAATAACCACAAATTCAGGTTACTGAAGCAAGCAATGTGAAAAATCAAAGTGTAGCAAGGAAACCTGTTGTCATTTTATCTTGAACTACAAAATGTGCCCACTCCCTACTTCTAAATTCACAAGTTGAGCCCTGTAAAATGTCGATCCTCCATACTTTTTATTTCCCTGATTATAAGCCTTGGGTTTTACACGGGAGTTACTTAACTGACAATAAGTGCTCACTTTCCTTCCAGGACCAAACCTGCATCTTAAATTGTAATAATATATGTTGCAGTGTTCACTACAAGAAGGGGTAAATGATATGTGGAAGTATGAAATAAATAGTTTGTGGTGAGGCTGTCTTAGGTTTCTTCCCAAGGAAGCCAACTGGTAAGGACTTGGCAACATGTTTTAGAGATATGATACTATAAGATGGTGTACAAACTGAATGTGAAAGAAAAAAAAAATTAGCATGATTCTAGCAGTGTACAAGGGAGGTGGAGGGAAGGTAATTCAAGCTACTGGTGCCAGTATGATTTATTAATATTGAGAAGCACATCACGTCTCCAGCATAACTATACTACTAAGTGCCATAAAACCAAATCATTATATGATGAAAAAGGCCCCTTTTCCTCTAATTTAAATTTAGATTTATAGTTATGAATGATAACCATGCAGATTAATCTAATTTTGGTTTTAACATAAATTATATAATAAAGCTTCTTCATATTCTGGTACATTCCCCACCTACAGGCAACAACAGTTTTTTAAAAAGTAGTCCAACTGTCTTATTCTTAAGATCTGTGCTCACTAAAGAGTATAAAGAACCTATGCATTCACAGGTTGGATTAGGTAACTTTCTCTGTTGCATTCTAGCCTAATTATTGTTTCACTGAAGGACTAAATGCATTGTTATAATATCCTAAGGCTTTATTTAAAATCTGTCGTCCTTCCTGATGACTTTAATATACTTTCAAGATGCAGAAATGGGATGTAGTCATTGTGTATGCATGTTTTAAAACTTGTGCAGATGGACACAAGTTTGACAGGAGAAACATTTTGATGGGTTTTAAATAGCATATGTGTCTGAGAAACACTGCTGAAAACTAAAAGTTCTTTCAGAGTAACTCCTGTGGTAGAAATTTACAGCAGTGAGTTTCCCTGTATGTGTGAGCTTGGGAAACTGGTCCTGTTTCTCTGTCTCTGTGCCTGGTTATCTGTATTACTTTCTTTCACTAGTAGATTTTAGACAGGAGTGTCCCACTGAAAGAAGCGACTCTGTATGATAAACACTGTTCATTGAAATATCAAGTCATGACATTGTGTTACGGTTTCTAAAGCACTTAAACCAGTTTATTTCAGGCAATTGTCATATTTTCTTTGTCCATCTTTTTTTCTTGTTTGAAGTAGAATGTTCACCTTTTGGTGATACAATAAATAAATTATTTGTTTTTCATATATCTTGACCCATATTTTAAATACTTTTTATTTTTTTATAGGTCCTCCCATGCCATCCTCCTCATCTAGTCCATCAGTTACTGAACATTTACACTCCCCTCCTCCATCACCCAATCTCCATGACAACCAGAGGTGGTTATTAAGTAATAATGCCAGCCAGCCAGTTCAGGACTCTGATACAGATGAGGACTATACTGCCGGCTCATATCTAGTACAGACTGGTGATAATCCAGTATCTGTCCCAGGTCATGGTAAGAAGAGGACACTTTGTCCATAGTTTAAATACCCTTTTATTTTTCATCTTCTTAAGAAATTGTCTAACAAAACTTAAATATATCAAAATGACTCTGTATTTTAAACTGATTTTTCCTTAAATGCTGCAAATTGTTTCTATTTTACTGTAAGATAAGCAAGAGTAGAAAATAACTGCTAACATACAAAAGCTCATTTAAGTCGTTTAACAGGCAATGCTTATGTGAAGCAGTAGCTATTAATGATTTATTATGTAATGTAGTTTTTAGCAAGTGACTAACCTTTAGTTGTACTTTTTAAAGGGTAGGCTGAAGTTAGTAAAACTGTCATGATATTTAGCTTCAGAATAATGTAGAAGTTGTCTTTTACTACCTCATCAAGTTCAGCAGGTTCCAGCCATTCCGTACATTTCCTAAGGGAAGGAGGGCAGGATTTTTGTTACTGGATAGGGCACTCAAGACTGAGGAAAAAGCTCTAAAGGAAGAGAGCTGTGAGATGACAGGAGGCAGTGGTGCCTTCTGAGATGTATGTTTCCATGCTTCTCTTCCTTACTACCAGTATCAGTAAGCAAAAGGAGTGACATACTTTAAACACCAGTGCATGCTTAAACATCATGCCCAAAGAAACCACTTCTTTTATTTTCTATTTTTTGCCCTTTTTTCCCTTTTTTCTTTTTTTCCTTTTTACCTTTTTTCCTTTTTTTTCCTTGTTCCTGTTTTCCCCTTTTTTCTTTTTTTTCTTTTCTTCCTCTTCTTCCTTTCTGCTTTTTTTTCTTCTTTTTTTTTTTTCCTCTTTTCTCTTGATATGAGAAAATATATTAGCCAGCAGTTTCCATTTTTGTTGCATGACTGAACAGATTTTCTTGGCGTAGGCAGACTGGAAGAATTATTTTTTTTAATTTGAAGCCCTTCTCAGGTAGATCAGCAAAGCTTGGAACAAGCCACTTCATAGTCTTAAGAACCATTTCTGTCTTTTGATTGTTAAAATCTCACCTACAGATGAACCACTAGAGGGAGTGTGGAGAAATATTTTTCTGCAGATTGCACATCAGCTGGTTGGACAGAATTATTTTGCCAAGCAGAACACTAATTTGAGCTTCTCTTCTTAGCTTTGAGGGGAATTTTGGTGTTGTGTCTAAAAGGCCAGCTAAGAGCACTCGTGTATGTGAATTTGACATATTTGAATTAAGATCTTCAAAATTATGCTAACTTTATTTTTGCATGTTCAACTTGCTCAGTATTTAATCTGTGAAGAACTCAGAAAAATGTTCATGCACTTCATGAAATAAAAAAAAGTTAGAAAATATATGCACTATCCAAAAAGTAGCCTGATTTCGCTAAATAAGTCAATTTATTTAGATTACTATATCCTTCAACCCTTCTTTTATAAATGAAAAATGGAAAAGCAAGACAAAACTGCTAAAAATTTTGAATAGTTGGGATGATCTGCTTGCATCTCTTAGAAAGCTAATAAGTGTTCATCATTCCTCTAGATTTTAGTCTTATTGCTGCTTCTGAAATTTTGAACAGTTGCTTGCCAGTGAGTTTTCCAACTTCCAGGAATATTCCTTAACCAGTTTTATCCCAGACAAACTAATTTAATTTCTTCTGATCCTGTGTCAAGTCAAGTCTTGGCCATTTAGCAGAACAACATAAGAGGGGTTTTGATTACTAGTAGGACAGAGTTAGCACCATGGTATATGTTGAGGCAGTTCTTTGTAAGACTTCTGCTAAGCAGGAGGAAAACCCAGCATACTCTGAAAGTATGTGCTTGTTTTCCTTTTCCCTCTCTCTTCCCACTGTTCCCTCCTGTATCCTCTACTTGCAGATGTCCAATATTCATCCCCTTCAGTGTATGTGTGTAGCAGAAGTGTTTGCAGTTCCTGCTGTCAAATGATCTTTCTCTCTGCAAGACTGAACTTGTTTTTAGAAGTGCTTCAACTTGCTAACCACGTACACTGTATATATAGTGATTGCCATAATTTAAGTCAGGCTTGTTGGTTTTCTGCTGGGTAAGATCATAGATGTTCAGGTAGTGGACTTCCATTTCCACAATCAGCCGCAGGATGAGGGTTTGTGTTACTGGAAGAAAGATTCCTTTCACTTAGCACATAAATGAATATTGCTTGGATTATCTACTTGATTTGCTTATGATTGGTTTCTCATATCATATGCTGATAGCCTATTGGTGGTGAAAAAGTATGTTCTTTGTAAAACAGGAAAAAGCAGAATTTAATAAGTTAGCTATAACTTTCTTCTACTTGATCATATGCATGGTTGTGTAGCTTAGCATTGTAGTATGTGGGTCTCTCCAATTCTATCAAGCCAATATCATTTAATTGTGGCCTTTAGTATACTATTATTTGATTATTGCATTTTCTTTAGCTCAAATGTTAAGTAATGGAGCACTTTCACAGAAAGAGGTGGGGTTTTTTCCTATCAGTTGTCTTTTCTTTTGCATCTTCATGTAAGCTTTCAATGCTTAGTAATCACAATGGGTTCAAAGTAAGTCCAGTACCATATTCCAAGTGACTTTGTCCAGTGATTATGTTGGCAGAGGGTGAGGATCACTGCTGAAGCATTTAGGGATAAAAAGGTGCTGACTGAAAACAATTATGTCATTGAACTGCTTTCAGTTGTATTGACTTTGTTTGAATAGCAAGTCAAATTAACATCTTCTTAGTCTATTCAAACATCTAATTATTTTTTTTCCTTTAGAATGAGTTCATTTGATCAATGTATTTTATTTGATCAGCTCACTCAAAATTTAGAGGACCTGAATATGTGTGTAGAATTATATTAATCTATGATGCTGGATTTGATAAGCTTGTTTTTCTAACCAATGGGAATTAGCTTCCTTTTCTGGAATTAGCTAAAAGAGTGAAGAGAATTAGTAAAATGAGTTATCAGATGCTTATCACAAGAAGCAGGTCTACATGGAGATATTACTAGTAGCTTTAAAAATTCAGATCAAGTGAGGGCTGTTGTGGACAGTTTAATAGGAATCATTTAATTTCTCTAAGAAATTGTGTTAGTCATGAAATTCAGGAGGACATAAATTTTTGGACCATCAGTTATATCTCTTCTTCTACATAGCATCTCTGATTAACTCTACTGGTTCCTCTTCTTTGGGGTGCAGCTCAGTATATGAACTGTTCCAGCAGTCAGTCTGTTTGCCTACTGCTAACAGAACAATTTATTTACTATGTCTATTGTTTTTAGAAAGAGCAGCAAAATGGTTTATAACAGGGACATCTGAATACATGTGCAGGGAAATGAAACAGTTGTTAAAGTGAGAGGGAGAGTAGAGTGAACTGGGAGCTGGGAGGAAAGGATTCTTGAATGTGATTGAGTTGGAAAACTTTCTTACGTCACTAAGTCTGCTTATAAACAATAGAAGACATCTAGTATTTAAGCATCTTGATATGTTTCCTCATTTTTTTCCATGTAAAGTTATAGATTAGTCAGAATTTGGAGGGGAAATTATTGAAATTAGTAGCAGCTTACCTTTTTACACAGAATTTAATATAATGAGAAATAAAATGCTAAATTCTTAGTTTAAGCAGAGAGTGTGAAGATGAGATAAAGTTAATATTTAATGCTTATGGCTGACAATGAAATGGAAGAGTCTGAGTTAGAACCTCAGATTTGAGAATTTTTATCCCGTAAATTGGAAATATTATGGGAGAACCGTAAAATGCAAAATAGAGAAGGATGTATTTCACAGCACCATTTGTATAGTGCATTTGAGCATCAAAGTTCTCATGTTTCTTAATAACAGTTAGTGAGGATAGTTTACCTAGTGGGAAGGTCTGAAAAAAATTCAATATAGTATAAACTGGTTTTCAGTTGTCCTTGATCAAGGATCTGCCTGGTAATGCACAATAAACAAGATTTTGCTCCAGCCACATGGGAATTGCAGATTGATGGGCTTTTCAGTTCAAAATGGCTAGGACTTCCTACAGATTTGGAAATCTAGAGCATAACTCTGAATTCAAACTTATGAAAGATAAAAAATAATGTAATAAAGCTGGTTGAATGAAAACATATTTGAACTCTCTGCATTCGGAGGTCTCACTGTTGGACATCTCAATCTACAGACACCAAAAGTGCTGTGGCATAATTCTATAAATTGAGGACTTTAGTTCATGATGACTCATTAGAACTCTATGGGAGAGCTTGCATAAAAATATGCCATACAGAAATTATTGTTTTTATTATCCCACAATGTCAAGAAGCCAAGAAGCTTCAGAACCCTCTGCTTTTGTACAGGTACCTGAGGGAAAAGGTGTCCAGTGCTCAAGCTTGGCACTAATAAAGACACATGTACAGAGCTTAGATGTGAATTTTATTAGGTGTTTGTTAGGGTTTTTTTACTCATCAGATTTTCACTCCATCTCTCACGTTTATTTTTCTGCATAGATACCACAATTCATGTATAACCAGCATAACTGGGAAGGTTGGAAACAACCTGTGAATATTGAAAAGGCCCATGGCAAATTAAGTCTTAGCCAATGTGGAATTACCTTGTGTGGCTTTCTGGTAGTCCTGATTTAGTGCCTACTAAACACTTCCCAGTCCTTATTTTGTCTCTGCTTTGCCAGTTATTCCACAAAGGAAACTGCATGTGCTGGTGAACTAGGACTTGGCAGTCAGGCCATCACCTGCCATGTAATTTCACAGAAGGAGTTCTTTTGATTTCCTAGAATATTCTTAGTCGAAAGAGACCCACAAGGATCATGGAGCCCAACTTTTAAGTGGCCTACACAGGGATTGAACCCACAACCTTGGTGTTATTAGCACCATGCTCTGATGAATAGCATTTTAGTAGTTCGGACTATTGGGGAACAAAAGGAGAGGGTATGGGGGTGTTCTAGGACACAGGGAAACAAACATGAGGTCACGAGATTAAATGCTTAAAAGCTCTTTAGGTTTTTTTTCAGTGAAGTGTGTATATTTATTTATTTTCCTTTTCATCATACTCAGAACTGTCAGTCATCTGGAATCTCTGAGAGTATCCACATGCCTTATTTTCACTGTTGTCTTACACATTGTTTAATGAGATTTTTATCTCTTATCTCATAATTCAGAGTAAATTAAATTTTGTCAGTACACACAATTTGTCCTCAGCTCTGACACTGGCCCTAAGACATGTTACTTGAAAAATTAACTCAGACCTGTTTGGTTTGAAATAGTCTGTGATAATAAATTAGGACTAATAGTTCAAACTAGGAGGAGTTGTATTGAAGAACATCATGGGGATATGCTACAATCTTGGTTTTATTTAACAATCTCGTTAGTTATATGGAAGAAGGAGTAAAAGTGGCACTAAAAATTTCCCAATGATACTAAATAGCAAGTGTTCTGAGTGCTAACTAGAGACAAAATGTTAATAGAAGAGGGCAAGGAAAGATCATTAATTATATAGCCTGAAACTAATAAAATAAAATTATAGTTGAAAAATATAAGCTGGTCTGAAGTATAGTGTGTTCTGGAAAAATCTAAGGAGAAATGGTCATAGAGAGTTTTAATTAGACGTTAATCTGCAACATGGTCTGACTCACAAGTACAGTTTGAGCTGGGTATACATATATATCAGCAAAGAGGGTTTCCTAGACATAGCATCAATGGAATTTAATTCTGGAATTCAGGCATCTTCCTTTTCCAAAGTTGCTGTCAAATTCTCTTATTGCTCTTTGTTTTAATGTTGAGATATATTTGTATGAAAACAGTTATGTGGTTAGAGGTATTACTATATGGGAATAGGTAAGAGGTTAAACTTCTGCTCAATAGGTGGCCTAAGGAATAATTAATTGCTGGCCAAGAGAAGTTAATAATCAAGGATAGAATGAAACATGTTGCATGTGGTGCAGGGATACAGTTAAAAGTAACAGTAAACAGTAAAAGTAAATGAAAATAAGACAAGGAAAGATTAGGCACATAGTTAGGAAAAACTTTAACAGTTTAACATTAAACTGCATTAAGAGATCAAAGCCTGTCCCAAGGAAGTGACAGATACTCTGTCACTTTGTAACATGAAATTAAAACAAATAAAAATGTAACTCATACTGCTGAGAACAAACCTACATTCACTTAGGTGAAGGTGGACTGAGATAACCTCCTGGAGATTTCCTAGTAATGCTTGCTCACATTTCAAATCGGGTGCATCTGAGCTTGTAGTTTATGTCAGAGATTTTCATACTAAGCTACGGCTAAGTGTGTTGCGTTGGCAGCCTGCATGTTGAAATGCATTGCCTGTTCACATGTAACAGAAAATGATTTGTCCTGTAGCCCAAACCTCACTCTGAAATGTCCAGACCTTCCACAATAAATCATTTCCAAAATAGTCACTTTCCTTTCCCACGTGCTGGACCATTTTATATCCTGCAAAATTACAAAATAAGATTCCCAGTTCTCAGTGAAAACTGCCAATGTCTTCTGGGCATGTACATGCTCATGTAAATATTTTGTAAGCAAAAATGTTTGATACTCATAAATTCACAATGCCCGTGATTCTGAATAGAGGTACTTGACAAGCATTCTGTAAATATAGAATAAGTTCATGTTATAAAAATACATGCTTTTTTTGTTTTAGGCCAGAGACAGTTCTGTTTGAGCCAGTGTGTAGCAATGCTTGCAGCCTTCCTTGGTAGCTACAGAAGCACGTAAATCTCTTATGGCCCAAAGTCAGACATTGCAGAAAGGCAAATATCCTTCAGGAACTATAGACCAACAGATTTATCTGTTCCACTTGCTTGGGGCGAATGTAGTTGCCTTAAAAACTTGAAGATTGTGTCTTGAATGCTTGCCAATTTATTTTTTATCTCTTTTTGATATTTGATTTCAATTTCATGAAACCATCTTTTTATCCTCTTTCATTGGTTTTTAAGCCAAACTTCTGTCAACATTGTTCCCTTAATGTACAAAAATGTACATTTGTTCAGTTTAATTAAGCATTCAGTCTGTTTGCCAAGAGTGAATTACAGCTCCCCAATCTCACCCTCACCCTTCCAAAATCAAATTTTGCAAAGTGGTGGGCAATTACTTCTCATATCTGATTGTTGTAAGTCATGTTTTGCTCTTCAGAGATTTTTGTAGTTTTCACTCTCTTAATATGTTACTTAATAGAAGAGCCAAGACCCAATTATTTCTCTTCAGACTGTGGCCTTTGTAGCCTTCAAAGAACAGTCTCCCCCACACCTCCTGTATCATTAGCCGCAAAATATCTTTCCAGAGATGATTTTGGCCTTTTCACAAATCAAAGGATTCAGAGTGACAAATTATCCATTTTATACTCGAATGCATGCCAGATGGGACAACCTGCCAACTGTGTATCGTAGTACGGATATGATCTGATGTAGAGACATTTCCTCCACTCCTCCTTCCCCATCAAAAATCATATTACAAAAAATCATGCAGTTTAAGAAAATCTGTGAAGATAAATTCATTCTGAAATACAGTGAAACATAAAGGCAGAATATCTTTTTACTGAAGGAAGAATGCTGCACCCAAATGTCAGCTCACTTGAAGTGAACTAACATGTACCGGCGCAATAGATGAACATAAGAGTCAAAAATGCATCCTTCCCTCTTGCCAGTGCTTGCACACACATTGTTTCCTTTGACTGCCTGATTACAGAACAGACATTCCTAATTGCAAGATAAGGAGCTTGAATTTAAATTCTGTCACAGTTTATTGGAAGAATCCCGAAGTCGCAATTAGGAATGAGGATATACTGCTCTTGTCCAGAGAGTAGGGTGTAAGAAATTTATGGTAGAAATTAATCTATAATACAGATTACAGATACAGGTAAGAGGACAAGGAAACAGTCACAAAGTGGATTTATTTTCATTATAAATTATAAATCTGAGGACTTCACCCAGGTACTGTTTATGCTGACTTCCAGAGGAGCAAATGTTATGTGAGTGCACAGCAAATAACTTGTGTGACATCAAGAGCAGATGCAAGTGTGTCACATCATCACATTAAGCTCTTTTATTTTGATTTTTCATTATTCTATTTTGGGGGAAGGTCCAGTATTTTTAACTCTGTACTGCAATACAAAATCTTTTTTAAAAAGCCATTTTTAAAAAGGGAGGACTGAAGATCTTACACATTCCCATGTGTTCATCACTTGGTGGCAACAGTCCGAATTTACAGCTTTGCGAACCTTTCTTACGAGCTCTGAATGCTCACCAAGCCTTGACGGATTTGTAAATACGAAAGTTCTTCCAGAAACATAGAATGAGTTGAAGATTGTGAAGCTTTAATAAAATCTTGATTTTCTTTGTTTTTAAGTACCTAGTATATTCTATAGTTCCAATGATTATTACAGCCTGATTTGGTGCTTCTGAGGAATTGCTGTTGAATTAAATGGAAGTTGCTAGTGGGGGTTAATACAGGAATCAGGTTATTGTAATGCAACTGCAACATACGTTTTATTCTATAGTGTTGAAAATTTCCTGGAGCAAAAAAAAAAAAAACAAAACAAAACAGGTCATTTGACAAAAAATTAAAAAAATTCTGATTTGCCTTCTCATTCCTTTTGATTTCCATTTAAGCTGTGTTCTCAGTAGCTGTAAGTTGGAGGATCATGTTTCAGTGCTTTAAACATGCTGCTTGCTGAAGGTAAACAGGACTCAGAAATTTGGCTGGCAGATGCTTGTTGCAGTCTTTCATAGGAGAAATGCTATGGATTTTGAGTCACTAAGCAAAAAAAAAATAATGTACATTGGATGATTGTGACAGCAGCTTATCTCAAAGTTGTTTTGAAAAGGGAAAGGCTATGCATTTGTCACCTTTAACATCCTTTATCTTTTTACGTATTATCAATAGTTTTAATAGCTTAATGACTGTGCTTAAAGCATGGGTTCTCTGCTCTTCTGTCTCATACACAAAGATTTCTCCATTTACTATCTTTCTGTGTCTGATGTAGCATTGACATGAATTTATTTGTCACTAACCCATTAGGAGTACACAGGAGTAGAAACCCTGCTTTTTAAGGATGCAGAGATCTGACTAGAAGGCACATCAGCCTTCCTTTCTCATGCAAGGCCAAGGATTCCTATTGTCAGATGCAGTGGGCATGAAAGCAGCAATTTTACAGCACAAAAACTCCAATAACATTTACTGCGGTTGGCTGAGATTGCAGTGCACACAGGCACTGCTCAGTCTTGGTTGCTTAAGCACCAGCTTCCCTTGGCTTTTTGCCAGCCTGCACGCTCCAAAGAGACAAGTCCTTTAAGGCGAAAGAGTTTTCCTTGTAACTTGCTTTGGGGTAAACAGACCATTCAGGCATAGTTTATTGCATTACATACTTGACTATGCATACTGGAATGCAGCAAAGTAATTGGTAGAATTATTTTAATCGTTAGATTTCATAGGTATGAGATATGTTCTCTGAGCCAGGAGGGAGGGAGGGAGTGGGAGAAAAAAAAGTAAGGATGGTTCTGTCTCCTAAGTTGATGATCATTTATTACAAAAGACTAAAAATATTCTCTCCATGGGAATTGTGTGTGTTTACACTAGTATCCCTGCTACAGTTACAGAAAACAGAATTAATTTGTCTCTTTATTGCTATTCTTCTCTTGAAGATAAATCCCATAACAGCTAGCAGTAAGCTGCAGTGTCAAAGAACAGCTCTGTTTATGTAACAGGATACTTTGTTGTCATTTAAAAAACTAAATAAAACAAAGTCCTCAATTTCAAAGTTCTGTAATTGCAGTATACTTGCAAATTAAAAGGAAGTCAGTTACTGTAAATTTTGCCATCAGTCCAACTCATCTTTATGTTGAAAGGTACTCTGTTTTGCAGTGATCAGCAGTAAACTTATCCCATTCTTGCCATAACCTGGAGACTCCACATGAAATGGTCTCTTAAATATTACTTTGTATGCATTTCTTGAAGCTTCAGTTTAACACTGCAGTAGCTATTCAAACAACATACAATGGAATTTATTTGTAATAAAGCATGTTATATCTAAATATACAGGAGGCTGACTTGGCTATCACTGAGTACAAAATACCAGCTGCTGCTGGTTGAGGCTTTTAGTTCATTCAGAAAGTTCAAGGAAGAGTAAAGCTTTCCCTTGATTTTGTTGCTAATTGTTGGTGTGAGGGGGCTTGTTTTTCTGTTCATTCCTAAATGCAGAGACCACAAGGGGTTTTTTGTGGAATGTTCCCTTCTTTCTTCTCAGTTGTGTCCTACATTTTGTTCAGGAAAGCTTTAAAATACTGTCTGTGGTATTTCTTGAGTCTCTGGGTTACTTTCTGGTAGCTTGTCCTCTGCTGAGTGGTGAAAAGGTGAGGGTAGGAGTGACCTTGCACGCCATCTCTGTGTACACCAGCTTCAAAATTGCTTTGGAAACAAGTGAAGCACTTCTAATGAATTGCACTTTTGCTTCTTTGAATCTGCACAGCGTCTCCATCAGGTTTTTACAGCTGGACTATTCCTGTAATTGCTAGCGGGGCAAGTTGCACAACATGGGGTTTTGGAGCTAAGTACTTACGTTGTGTTACTGGCCAAAATTATATAACATAGAGGGAGCGACAGACTTCATGAAATTCACACGTATATGTCTTCGTGTTTTTCACCCCTTTCCGACATGCTGCTGATTTGCCAGCAGGCACTGTAGATGGGAGTTTAAGAAATGGGAAAGCTGAAAGATACAGTTTCTTAAAGCAGCAGTATGTTAGTAAAGAAGTTGTTTGTTATGAATGTTTGATACATGTCCAAAGATCTGTTTATTTTTGTTGGTACTGAAAAATTAGAAAGGAGCATTTCATTTTAATATTGTTGACATCAGAATATATAGTAAGGCTCAAAAAAAAAAAAGTACCCACCAATAGGAACAATAATTAATACCCTATAATTTTCAATTTCAAAGTATTTTAGGCTTTAACGTGTCTTCATGTATGCAGAATTTTTGGCATATTTACCTGGCTAATTCAAATTTCTTTTTCAAGTATTTTTTGTGCATTTTCAAGAGATACAATATAAAGTTGTTCCTTATGCCTTTTAATATATGGTTCCCAAAATTTCAAAATTCACTGCAGTATTTTTCTTTAGATGTCCTTCCCGATCTATTTCCTCAAGGCCTTTAATCAGTGGTGTGTAATGCAGAATATTTTTCTTTTTGTTTATAGTTTTGTATGAATAACTCAAAGTAATTGGCATCAGAAGGCACCACAGCATCGTGTATGGATCTCTTCCTCACTCAAGTTGAATTATTTCTTATTTTAATCTAGTGTCCCATTTAAAAGTCTTTGATCTCTCTCCTAATTGTAGTGAATTCTGGCTACTGTTGTGTACCTAAGCCAGTAAACACGAAGGCAGAGATAGAGGATGGGTTAGATATTTTTAAAACTCCTTTCTAGCTTACAGAAAGCCCTCCAGAATAAACTGCTTTGCAGGCCTTCTGGACTGGAAGCCTTGAGGGACATTCCTAGGCAGGGTGGAGGAATCAGCCAATGTGCTTGCATAGTTTTGAGCCTGAAAGGGAAATTCTTCCTTGCCCTATTACAGAGATTTATACTGTTAGCTAGACGTTCTAAACAACTGGTTTTGTAGAGAAAGACCAGCAGAATAACAACCAAGTAAAACAGTACAGCCTGCCCAGATTCACCTAGTTCCTTTATCATTAGTAATACTCATATCAATATTTCTGTTAAATAAATTTATCTGGAAGGTCTTTTGAAACAGTCATGAGCTTTGGGTGCAGCTTTGCTTCATTATCATATAATAACTTTCTATGATCATGGCCACAACAGACAAGATGTTTTTTTTCTCTTTGTGTATATAAAATTCCTTGAGAGTTAAAATTCAAACTAATAAAGAATGAAATGCATATACCTAGGCATTTAAACCACATATCTCTAAAAGAAAATACCCTGTTGTACCAGTTCTGTGTTAGGGAGGCTGGGGAAGCTTCCGTATCCTTCATGCATGCTTTAGCAATGTTGATGTTCTTGTATGGTGTGCTGCCCCAGATTTAATCTGTGCTATCATATCTTAGAAGCAGACAGTGGCTATAAATTTTGCACCTGTAATCTTAAACTACAGTGTATTTATGTATTTCTGAGTGATGGATAGGATGCTGCCTCTACAAAAAGTTGAAGAAATTTGAAGGCAGAAAGAAAATCAAGAGAATGATTAAAAGGTTGTTTGAGGGGGGGGTGTATATGGTTAGTAGTATATAATTTTTCTGACACTAATCCTGAAATAATCAAATGTGAATACTAAATAGTCTATAAACAATGTACTAACCTTTCATCTTAGTGATGATGATTAGTGACTCTCAACTTGCACAAGTGCAAATAATGTCGTATATCCTGGCAGAATTAAGTTGTAGTTAATATATGCATATGTTTCCATTTCCTGTTACTGCACTCCCATGATTACAACAGAACTAAAAATGTATTTAAAGAAATGTGAAAGGCATATTCCTGTGGTTATAAAGACTTAAACAATTCAGTGGCATTTGCAGATGGCCTTTGGGAAAACCTCTGAAGAGGTATGAAGTACAGGAACCTCTAGATGCAGTGCTCTTTCACTGTATCAGTGCTGCTCTAGTGCTATGTGGTTCTTTTGGAGATGTTGGGTAGCAAAGGAACAGATGCAGATGTAGTATTTCCACCACTCAAACCAATGCTCTCTGCTGGTGTAAGTACCAGACAGCTCCTTTGCTACGATTTCTGCCTCCAAGTGCAGAACTCTGTTGGTTTGAGGGTTAACATCCTAAAATGGTGTGGTGTTTCCATTACACTGTCTGGATCTTGGAAGGGAAGGGCATTGCCCCTTGCCATAACTGTCTGTTAATAAAGACCGTGAGATAGGAGTGAAGCCAGGTGGTGATGCAGCAAAGCCTCTGATTTGAATCCACAGAACACACTAGAAAACTAGATTCCTTTTTCTTGGTGTAGTTGTTGTTTGTCACGGTAGGAGTAAAGATTTCCATTGCTGCTGTGGAATATCAGTGGAAAACTAACTGTGTGAAAAATGGAGTCTGCTCATCTGCACCCTGTATCAATTTCTGACGTTGTTCAGATGTCTTACTGAGGAGCAGGCATGACTCCCCCATTTCACTAGAACCTTATGCAACTGATTAGAGGACATTTTTTTCTAATACCATGCATCATCTTCGGAAGAAAAAAAAGCAGAGAGATGTTCTTTCCAGGCTCTTTCAGACCCAAACTGCTTGTAGCCACCTTGAGGCAAAGCAGGAAGAAGTGAGTGTAGAAGAGAAAGTAGAGATTTTCCTGGACCCCTCTGCCCTTTACTTCATCCTTCATGACTCATCTGTTTAATGCTCCTTAAGCACTCAAAAGTGCTGAAGAATGCCATATAGTCAAATCTACAATAAAATAGGTGCAAACAGGCACAAGCCTTTTACTCCCTGGAGTGATCTGTATGCATGGATGTGATTTTTTTTTTTGCCTTTTCCTTTTCATTCTTTGGAGAGGTTGGGTGTTGGGTTTTTTCCTCTTGTTCCATCTTAGTTTTAATCCTTTTTATCCTTTAAGTGTGCTCTTTTAATTTCTTCCATTCCCTCTTTTTGCCCTTCTTCTTTGAAAGCATCTTTTTCTTATTGATTAAGTCATTTAACCTTTATTAGACCATACCATGCCGCTCCATCCTAGTTACTACTTTCTCTTTTATCCTTTTTTTCTCTTTTTTTAATGGACTCTTTTCATATCATTCCCTCCTTGTTCAGGCTTCCTACGTCCCCTTCCTCATTCTCTTTGTTGTTCCCTCCATGGGACAGGTATATCTCATGAAAAGGTGCTTTGTTCAGAATGTATCTGCCTTGGGGCAGCTGTTTAATGAAAAAATCAGCTTCCACCCCATGCTCCTATCCCTCTGAAGCCCGACGCAATAAATGCCAATTACAGTTCTACATAATTAAAGTAACCATGTCATATTTCTTTTTTAATATTAGTGTCTTCACATTAAAGGAATGGAATGCTATGCAATGTGTATGGTTTTTGAAACAAAAAAAAAAAATGAATTTTGCTTCAAATCCATATTACCACACTTGTAATCGAGAATTTTCTTTAACCCTCCTTTTCTGTTCTGAGAATAGTCCAGACATCTGTAGAAGGGTCAGCAAAAACACAAACAGGAATACTTAAAAGTGTAGTTCCTTTATAATTGGGGATGAAAACTAACATCCTGCCTGCTTCTGATCCTTCTTACCCTCTTGTGGCAGGAAAGCTATTAGAAGAGATGAAAATTGATCAAAAAAAACCACGCAGTCTTTTCTCTTGATGGCTGGTTTGGCTATTGGGAGAATTTGCAGCTGTAGAGAGGCCAAAAGATACAGAAAAGTATTAATCTCATGTGGTTTTAACAGAGCAGGATAATATTAACCTTTTGGGTGCTAGGCTACTCATCTGCCCCAGGGAACTGAGATGTTCCTGGTTACCTTAATAGCCTTACAAAAGGATTAAAAGCAGAAATCATTGAGATCTTGGTACTGGTAATGGCACTAATTTCCCCAAATGTGACTATTTTTGCTATAGAGTAGTTGGTTTCAGACTTCTTGATGAGATGCTTCCACTTGACCTGAAATAATACAGTCTTTAATGTGTGAGTTTGTTATGAAGTGGCTCTTTACACTCACTCTGTGAAAGTTAACATCTGGATTTGTGCTTTTCTTTTACCATTTTCTCCATCATTTTTATTTCCACTTTGTACAGTTTTGTACACCTGCTGTTAAGGCACAATATTGTGCAAATGGCTAGATTTTAATAGCTGAAGCTAACAATTGGTGCAGAAACAAATCTGTTCCAGAAATAAGGATCTTGCTCCCCCCAAATGTTGTTAATATTATTAGATTATATTTCAAAATTCATATATTTAACAGACATATGTCAAGTTTGGAATTTCAAATTTCTCTGAATAAATTAATGATATAAATGAACTACTGAAAGAGGTATTAGGAACTGTGTTTTCTGTAGTGTTTCATGCTCACTTCATCCTGTTAGAGAAAGTATTTTTGTTCAAGAGTTGAAAAGCAGTCAGCAAGCAGGACTTCAGCAGAAGTGCTGTGCATTAGAATGCTTTTCGAATCAGTGGAAGGACATAATGTTAGTGTGGCATCAGGATATGATTGCAGTGACAGTGACATGGTTGTGTCTGCATGTGAGATGAATTATTAACTGTTGGACAAAAGGATAAAGGAGTTGAAAAGTGTTGGAAAAAACCTGCAGGATTTTACTTACAATATGGAAGCTTTTATCAAAAAAAAACCTGTCTGGACACACACCACTGCCTTAGCAACTCTCACATTACACACAGGTGAGATCACACCTGAGGGTGTTTTCCACCCCTGAAGGAATGCTTGTCCTCAGAGAGAGCTCAGTTGCATTTTGTCCAGCAATTAATTCAAAAGTTACCTTCCAGCACCCCAGCTGGCTGTCCAGCAGCATCTGAGGGCCCCGAGGTTCCTTCCCTCCTGCTCCGGGCGCACGGTGCTGTCAGCCGTGCACCCTCCAGACATGAGCGTGGCAGCACTGAGGAGCAGCCCTCGGTCGTGCTGGTGCTTTCCAGAGGGCTCCAGTGGCCTCAGGGAATTAGCTGCCCTTGTGATGCCCAGTGGAAGAGCATCCATGGCATAAATAAGCAATTCCAGGGTCTCTCCCAATGCTCTAGTGGTGTGGTTGGGACCAGTCTACTCTAAAGGAAGGAAGGTATGGGCAATAAAGGTCTGAGGCACCCTGGAGGGTGATCAATGGGGAAAAAAGCCAAACAAGAAAAGAAATCCAGAACTGCTCTTTGAAGGAAATTTTATGAACAAGATAGCTGCTGCTTTTATGTCCTAGGACGGTAGTTCCTCTCAGGTGTCTTTGTCCTTCCCTTGTCAGTCTTTTTCATCAATTTTGTTCTAAACATCTTTCACCATTCTTTCTTCAGTATTTTATCATTGTCTTGTATGCTAATAGAGACATCTTCAACATGTCTGAGTGCTTGTGTCTGCATATTTGCTATTGTGCTTTGTTTTTTCCTTTCTCAGATATTTGCATTTTTAAGGGGCTTCATTGCATAGAGGCTATTATTTTATTTTTTTTTTAAGGAAGGAAGGGAATATTTAAATTGCTTTTCTTAAGGCACAAGGTAAGTAACTTGTAAATTTTTTTCATCTCCTGTCATATTTTAGAAACTTTCAAGAATTTTACTTGTGATTATGTTATCGGTTTATCAGTCCAGTAATTTCTCTATCATATTTCTCAACCATATGTTAATACATTCAGTATGTCATTATTACGTGTATGGTGCAATAAAATTTTGTGCAATACAACAATGTGAATTATCCAGGGTATATTTAGATTTGCAATGAATCACATAAAGAACTGTGAGGGGAAAAAAAGAAGTCATAGTTTTCTCATTATTACAATCCTTCAAATCTGTATGACCCTTTACATTTTTTTATTATATTTTCTTCTGTAGTTTCCTTACTCAGTATATAGAAAGCAGACACATTGACTCTACAGAACTAATTACCTTGTAAAGGAAAGACCTTACCAAGAGTGTAATTTCTGTTCATTAATACAACATTTTGAACTGATTAATGAGACCAATATAATTTTGTATCTCTGAACTAATAGCTTGAGTTATTTTTTCCAAATTGTTCATATTTTATTGGCTGTTTGTTTTCTATTACATTGCTTTCCAGATTTATGGAAAGTACTTGTAGTTATCATATCCTTCATTTGATGTAATGAATATATTTTACTGGACAGCTTTATGCATTCAGTGTTACATGTTTTGTTTTGCAGCTGAAGACCAATTTCCTATTTGGTTATGTGCATGTAGTTGTTTTGAGGTCTTTTTCTAAGCTGCTGTGATTTTTGCATTTACATGTTAGGCATGTGCGATATGGGACTAAGTCTATGATTTTACAAGTTAAAAGTCTCAAGCAAACTCTCATTAGCTACTCTAGTAGTTTTGAAGATTGCAACTTGCCATTACAATATATACTTGCAATTGAGTTTTAAATAATAATTTCTAGGTCAAAACCCAATAGCTGTTAGTACAGAAGCAAAATGTTTGTGGAAACTTTTCCAAACTGTTAATTGAAATTTCTGTAGTACCTCTGGACTGCTAAGAGCAAGAAGAAGAAAGGAATACTTTTCTGCCTGGGGCTTTTGTGATCATATACCATAGAGATAGAAGTTGTATACAAATTTAACTTTGCCTTTCATAGACAGCACTTTGTTTAGTCTGAACCAAATGATTTTAAAACATCATTGTAGGAGTCATTTTTCTCTTGCGAGTAATAAACATGCCACATCCTTAAAAGACAAAGTGTGAGACATAGCTGTAATTGCTCAGTTTTGGTGCCAAGAATAAGTGGTTTGAAGAAAGCTTAGCACCCTTATCCCTAGGGAGATGTAAATTATCGCAGGCAACACCAGACACAGTAACTTCTCACTTGTGTGCTGCTAAACAGTAAGGACATGTCACAAGTATAAAAGATATTCATAAAGTAATAAAATGTATTTCTGACATGTATTTATATTTTTATTAACAGTAAGTTTGTATGTATATGCACAAATACCTAGAGTATGGTGTAAAATATTCATATTCCAAGAGCTGTAACAGTACTGCAAATATCAAACACAACATGATTTATTCTTCATTCTGTAAGAGCAGATGTCTTTCCTAGAGGTGTGCTCCTCACTGTATTCCTAAGTGGATGCAAAAAGAATTGGGGGTGAAGAGGGACCTTATTACTGTAGTGGTAGTAGTGAGACTGAACCTACTAAGTACCTTTCTTGAATGTTCTTTCTTGATGTTTACTTTCCAAGTAAGATTTGATTTGCTCAGTAATGATTCTTGTGTGTGAGTTTCCCTGTTTCCACAATAAAAAAGGTGAGTAAATACAGTAGAGGAATGGTACATAGTACATATTACAATGGTTTAGATCAGGCCTTAATGAAATGGCCTAATTGGTAGACACTGAGGATACTTTAAATGAGGACAAACCCATCTGCATAGAAGCCAGTCTGCCTTTCCCTCTTGTTCTCTGTGAACAAACTGAAAAACTCAAAGTTCATCTCTGTTTAGAGAAAATTGTTTCTGATGTAGAAGACACACAAACCAAATAGGGTTGACTTTTACAGCTTAAGGACCAGTAAGCGGACTTACTCTGGTTTTATCAGTAAGAAGAAACTGTTATAAAGACTACTAAGTACTAAGACTACTGGTATTAGCAAAACATTCCACTGTTAAACAAACTACTAACTGTAGGGAAAGTAAATCTGGCATCTTTGCCTATGTTCAGCCAAGATCTGTAGGAAGTACAATGCAATTTGGAGTATCTGGAAAGTTTATCATGTCAGAGGAGTTCACACATCCTGTTGTACATAAACCTGAGGAATTGCCCAGCTGTGACTATGAAAACTGACATGAGATTAGCTGTACATGTAACTGTTTTAGAAAACAACACTGGCATGAGCAGCAGCACATCAGCCACCAAATCTCTTTCTTGGGATTTTCCTAAAGGGAAGGTAGCATAATCTGTCACTTCAGTATATGAGTCATTTATTTTGATAGCCCAAACAATTTTCATGTGTATTCTCACAGTGTGACAAATATTCAGTAGTGCCCCCATGGCCTACATTTGGGTGAGGATTGAATATAAACAGTCATAAAACAAGAGTCATGCCTCTGGCAGATGTGGTGTTTTTCTGCAATTTAATGTTTTGGAGACATGATAAATAATAATCAAATGGCATTTACTTAAAGAAGCTACAAAGCTCCTACTGGAAAGAAACAATGAACAAGATTTATGTCAGGTCTCTGAGCTTGAATGAGGCATGGGCCCAGAGGCATTGCAAGTGCCTTCATTTTATATACTCTCCTACTAGTCTGACTCACCCCCCAGGTTATTGTCAGAGCTAGTCAAAAGCAGGACATGTTCATCCATGTGGTTGTCTGCTGGCCAAGGGTAGACTTTCTGCATGCCAGCAACCTCAGCCAGCTGGGTTCTAGAAAAAGTATATCCATTGTGATTCATGGGATAAGGATATAAGTTTCTTGCATCTAGACTTCCAGCATATTGAGCACGTAGCTGCATGTCATGGTTTAACCCCAGCCAGCAACTAAACATCACACAGCCCTTGTTTACTCCCCTATCCCAGCAGGATGGCAGAAAGAGAATTTGTAACAGGAAAATGTAGAAAACATGTGGGTTGAGACGAGCAGTTTAGTAGTTGACATAAAATATAATAAGGAAAAATAAATTGTAATAGAAAGAAAAGTAACAAAGATGAAGATAAATAAAGCCTATGAAAGACAAGTTATGCAAATGAAAATAATTTTGCTCATCACCAATCAACTGCTGCCTATCCCTGAACAGTGGCTTGCCAGCCGACCTTGCATCTAATTTATATGCTGAGCACTGCACCCTATTTTGTGTATATCCTTATCATCCTATTTTGTGAATATCCTTTTGACCAGTTTGGATCAGATGTCCTGGCTGTCCCCTCCCAGCTTCTTGTGCAGCCCCAGCCTCCTCACTGGCATGGTTTAGAGAGGAGCAGAAAAGGCCTTGCCTCTGTAAGCACTGCTTGGTAATAATTAAAATATTGCTGATTTATCAACACTGTTTCCAGCACAAATCCAAAGCATAGTCCCATACCGGCTACTGTGAAGAAAACTCTAAATCTGGCCAAAACCAACAGACTTGTAACTTCTTATTCCGTTTAAGTCATGTTCAGGTCTCAAAAATTTCAATACATCCTCATTAACCATGATCCCCATTGATCATCATATAATCATAAAACCATAGAATGTTAAGGTGTGTTAATGGACCTTAAAGATCATCTAGTCCCAATTCCCCCTGCCTTGGGCAGGGACACCTCCAACTAGACCAGGTTGTTCAAGGCCTTATCCAATTTGGCTTTGAACACTGCCAGGGCTGGGGCATCCACAACCTCCCACAGCAACCTGTTTTGGTGTCTCACTCTAAAAATAAAAAAAATTCTTCCTATTATCTAACCTAAATTTCTTCTCTTTTAATTTGTACCCATTACTCCTAGTCTTGCCACTACACTTTCTGATGAAGAGACCTTCTCTGGCTTTCC
Organism: Poecile atricapillus; assembly: GCF_030490865.1. Lineage (NCBI taxonomy): Eukaryota > Metazoa > Chordata > Aves > Passeriformes > Paridae > Poecile > Poecile atricapillus. Next base: position 43,717,646 of record NC_081252.1, read on the forward strand.
TTTACTTCTCATTCAGATACTGGAAGGCTGCTATGAGGTCTCCACAGAACCTTCTCTTCTCCAGGCTAAACTGCCCCAGCTTTCTCATGCTGTCTTCAGTGTTCCAGACCTCTTATCAACCTCATGGCCCTCCTCTGAACTTGCTCCAACAGTTCCATATCCTTCTTATGTTTGAGACACCATAACTGTTTGCAGCACTCCAAGTGGGACATCACCAGAGCAGAGGGAGAGAATCACCTTGTTTGACCTGCTGACCACACTACTTTTGATGCAGCCCAGAGTTTGCTTGGCTTTCTGGACTGCAAGCACGCATTGCCAGGTTTTGTTGAGTTTTTCGTCAACTATCACCTCCAAGTCTTTCTTAACAGGGCTTCTCTCAACCCAGCGTGTAGGTGTCCCTGAGATTGCCACTGGCTAGGTGTAGGACCTTTGATACAATATAGAGATACCATTGCTTTAGTCAATGGATCACCCCTGTGAAGTGTCTGTAAAATGTCCATAAATATCTAAAAATGTCCACCGAGTTAATTTGGTCCATGACTTGGTGCTCCATCTGTTCTATTGGTTACTCAGGACAGGAGAAAGGATGTGCTGCATGGAGGCATTGGGCACCAAAGGCAACTCAGATCTGGTCACTATTTCATTGCCAGTGCTTCTTTTAAGGCTTCTCCTCCATTGGTTTAATTAGCTAATACTATAGTAGTTCCTATAAAACACAACCCAGATCATGAGTTACAACAGTTTAAAGGTATATACATTTCATTCTACCCCTGGACCTTTTGGGCCAGTTTGTAGGGTTTAACATTGCAGTGAGCTCCTCCCCTTGTTCCTAGGGCAGGTGAGCAACAAGGGATACCAGATACAGCAATTCCCATAACATGCAACATCAATCATCATTCAGTTTTCCCAGAGTCTGGTACATGATATGGGATGTGATATACTCCTTCAATGCCACATGTCTATGAGATTGTTTTGGAAATGAGTCCTGTTTTCTGATTCAGTTCTTTCAAGGGTGCTGTGCGTGACCATAAAACCTGCTTTTCCAGGCCCAGGATAGTATTCCAACCAGTGGCATGGGTCACACAGTATGTTTCCAACCATCCAGTGTCACTTCCACCATTGTAAGCACATGGTGAAATAATTCGTGGTAGTGTGATATAATGAGCCAGGCTTTCCCATATTATTTCAGCCTTCACCCTCTATACCAAAAAGTCTTTATCTGCTTTACTACTTTGATTATGGAGCATATTATTCTTGGATAATCTGTGCAATGGCATCAATACTGAAGTTCAGCCACAAGCCCCTTAGCCACAAGCCCATCTCTCTGTTGCATGCCTTCTTAAACGTCCTGATGTGTCATTAGCCCATCAAGGTATAAAAATAGCCAACTCTTGTGTTCCCAGCTCCATCTGAGCCACTTCAATTCTAGCAGCTTGGTCACCTGTTCATTCTTTCAGTGTTCTTCAGTGCCCCAACTCTTAGCTACAGAGCATCTTGTGAGGTACTTTTACAATCACATTCTCTACCTGAGCAACAATATCTTGCCATAATTCAACATCCCAGAGGGGTGTATCACACCACTGTCAACTGGCCTGCTTCCATTGCTGTGGCCACCACCACAGAGAGCTTGCCGTCGTCCATGCATCAGTACAGAGATAAAGGACTGGCCACTTTCCTTGTCCAGCAATATCTAAAGCCAGCTTCACTTCAAGTCGCTTCTGCAAACTGACTTGATTCACCTTCAGCACTTGTGTCTTGTCGTGTAGGACTCCACACAGTAAAAACCAGTATATGGTAGGTATAGTGAAGATAAATTATTCGTTGTTGGTTTCAGAAGTTCTAGAAACAGCTAGAAAAGGTTCAGAATATAAACCACTGAACATGAAAACTCTGAGATTTTCCATTTGTCTCTAAAGAATAGTACATAATACATTAATGTGGCATGAATAATATATATATATATATAAATACCATATACTTACCAAAATTTAATAGATCCTAACCTGAATTATACTGAGAGCTATAAAATATTTTGGAATCTCTGCTTGAACTTTGTGATGTTATGGAAGAATATTGGCATGCACGCATCTTATTTTGTAACTGTTGAAGCAACTCAAAAATAGCTCTTAGTTTCTGTTCTGTATTTCAGTGGTATTCAGAGATTCGAAAAGATAGCCTCTTGAGGAGGCTATCTACAAAGTCAGGTTTTTACTTCTAAACATTTAAAAAAATTAAAAGAGCAATTTGATTCAATTATTATTATTATTATTAAATGATAACAACTAAAAGAGGAAAACTTGGAACTGAAACATACCTATTTAAAAATAAATATTCACACATACAGGGCTCTACTCTGCTTTTATTGCCAGTTTAGGCTACACAATTAATCAGTGCTTCTGTTATCTTGATAATCTGTCTGCTTGCTGTTGTAAATAACTTACACTTGCTGGTGAAGTTGCTGACAGCTATTTAGGCATTCAGCTTTCAAAAACGCTTCTAATTGTACATGTTTGCGGCTTCTAAAAGCATTCGCTTCTGAGATCATTTTTGCAGCTAGTGTACCTTGAAGTCTTCCTGTGTTTGTTTTTATTTATTTTCTTTAGAGTTGTATTTCCAAAGTGCAAATCTCTCTAATAGATTCAATTCACCTGAAATTATAAAGTGACCCAGTAGCTTTTAATGAAAAAATGTTGCCGTGTTTGTGAGATTGGTGGTTTATCTTTGTGGAACACAGGACATTCTCCTGTAATGCCACATGTAACCCATGTAATGCATGTGAAACCTCGCACTTCCTTGCATGGAGCAAGGAAATTGGGCTGCAGGGAATTCTGTAGGGAGCAGGTGGGGTGGGTTGCATGTGCTTCCCTACCCACAGGTGGTGGAAACTTGACCTATATCAGAAAAAAAAATCTGGTATTCTGAGTATCCCCTCCCCTTTCCCAATCTGGCAGCAGTGTGGAGTCACCCCTCAGCAGAACACAAAACCTTCCCTTCTGCTACCTCTCTGCAAACATATTTGTCTGTGCACTTCTCATAGTAAATTTGGTCTGAGAGCAGAGGACATTTATGCATAGAACATCTACCATCTCAAGAGCAGCAAAGAGCTGTTGGGCACATAATTGATTTCAGCAGCAAGACCTCTGGACGTACAAAGGCTCTTGCTTGCCTGTGATCACACCGCTGGCTATGCCAGGAATAAAAAAAGAGATTTCCTGACATGGTCTGCTGCGATCTTACCATGAAACAATTCTTCCTCCTGAAATGTTTGGTTTTAGCCCCCGGTGGTAGTTATAAAAGCATGTTAAATACCAGACTTCTCAGCTTGAGACCATCTGTTTCCCTTGCAATCATGTACCACCCCCACACACGGGTTCCTTGTCACCAGTGTTGCAGTTTCAGCGGAAGACAAAAAGAAAGATATTTTCCTATATGACAGTTCAGGCAGGACCTGGGAAACATGTTCAGGTGGAGAGGGTGATTATGCTAGAAATAGAGGGGTTTTTCCCCACAAGTGGAAGGCAGCAGGCTTTCAGGGAGTCCAGTCATTCAGATCTCTGCTGGCTCTGTGCCTGTGTAAAATCTTGTCCCCCTTGACTGGAGCATAGCTTGCTTCATAAATCAGCAGTGTTACATGGTGAGCAAGCTGTCTTCACAAGTGCTCTCCCAGCATACCTAGAAATGCTTTTGCCAAATTTGTTAGTGGTGAAATGACAGCTGTTAGGTTTAAAGGGAGTTTACACACTTCCTCTGCATTAAGTAATTTGAAAGGCAAATTCTGCATGTGTAGAAATTAGGTTACTATTAGGAGGTTTCAGATCAATTTTTTTTTAAAGAACTAAATAGTATGTGGAATCTATAGTACTACCAGAAGAACATAAAACTGTAATGGATCATTTTTTTAGCCTTTGCTTATCCCAGAAGAAGCAGCAACGTCTCTTTTGCTGTTGCAGTTACTTGGAAGACAGGAGCATCATGGAATGAATTCAGCTTGCATTTGCTAATGATATATGTGAGATTTCATCACATTTCACTGCACCATGATGGATATTCTTTGTGCTTATTTTGTGTATTCGCCATTGCTTCAAAAACTTTATTTTAAAAATCATTACTTTAGCTCTCCTCTTCTGGGATCTTTTTGTGTACACTATCTATTTGGCTATTTAAATCAAAGGGGGTAGTAGTGAGCTGTGATTTCTCTACCTTTTAATGGTTCTGTCAGTGTCTGTCTGAGAACTACAGCAGTGTTATTAAAAGGAAGAGCTTGCTATGACATGAATCAGTCATGTCTTTTTTAAGAAGCTTGGTTCGCTCAAGAAGCTGTAAAGTTTAGCTGGAAACTGATGTGAAAGATCATCTGCTGGAAACAGCTTTGTAGCAGCACCACAGCTAGGACATAATGAAAATATATACAGGAAAGACAAAGCCTACAGTCATTTATGAAAATACATACAGAATTTAGGTGTAAGAAAAACTGATTTTCTCATTTTTCTGTGTTTTATAAATTCTTTTAAAAATTACAAACTTTCAACCCTAACTTTTTGTTTAATATTGAACAAAATTGTTTATTATCATTAATTACAATACCTTCTGTTTAAGCCGTTCAGCATACTTCTGTCCTTCACAGCACTTGCAAAATAAATAATGAACACATACAAATGTCTAATTAAATCACTCTCCATGTCCACTTATACATCTGAATTTGTAAATTTGCGTAAAATGCTGTGCTAGGTAGCGGAGACTTTTGTTGATAAGTTACTGAGGCAGTCAGGTTGAAAGGTAGTTTTTGTTTCAACTCTTAGCAATTCAAAGTTGAGGTTTGATTTGAGGGTTAATGACTCAATCTTCCTACTGAAGAGGGAAGCAGCTGTACTGGAAACCCAGAATACCTTTTAAGAAATCTTTTGCAATGGATTTGTTCTTTTGATTGATACCTAACTAGATTTGATTGTCATTAGAATAGAATAATATCTTACTAAAATCAAGAGTGGTTTTGTTGGGTTTTTTTTTCATAAGGAGGAAGAGCAAAATTCTAATTCACATGTAAGCCTAAAAAGCTTATTTAAAGTCATTAGAGAACAATAGTTCTTTAGTTTGCTCTTGTGGAGGCCTCCCCCTATTATGCATTTCTCTTCCTTGACACAGTTAAGAGAAAAAGTATTTAAAAGCTATTTTGGAAGCTTGGTTCCCTATTCTTTTCCTGTCTTTCATAATCTGCATATTTCTTATACTTGATAACAGATCAATTAATTGATTTGGAGACAAGAATTCATCTGGTGATCTACTGCTTTATTTCCCTCTTGCTCTAAGGCCCAAGCTGCATTCTGTAAGAATTTTTGTTTTAACTCTAAGAGGCCAGGATTGAATTTCTTTTTTAAAGTCAAGCCAGAGTAAGCATCTCACTTCTAAGTTTTCCATAAAACTTTGATTATTATGATTTTTCTAATGAAATTGTATATGTTTTCTCATTTTTCTCAGAACTTTTCTCTCATCTCTTCACTTTTGTAAGGTCTCTGTGTATTATTCATTCAACCTCTTTTCTGTGCAATTCTACCGTTTTCCCCCTATGGTTTTCTTTTCATGTCACTGCCCCTGTTCCATTTTCATTTCCTCCAAAGCAAAACACGAATCCCTCTTATCTGTGTTCTTTCAAATCTGATGAAACAAACTCACCTGTTTTTGCTTAGAAGTTTCATATTGTGTATTCCCATTCCTGGCTTATCTTTCACAGATTTTATTACTGTGGCCTTGTGTGCACAGACAAGGGTTGAGCATGCAGAAATTGGTAAAGAATGTAATTGCTTATAATGAACTAATTTTAGGGGCCTTTCAAACTGCTTTTGAATTTGTAAATTTGCAAAATGTTCAATGGCATTAACTATTGCAAGTCCATGACAAAAACTTCGGTTGACCTATTTAATACAGAATTTTTCCTCTGGCTCTTGAAGTTGAGGAAGACTAGGGGTTTGCTTCTTCTTCATGAATGTCAGCCATATGTCAGTAAAAGTCATGTTTAGTAGTAAAAGAACCTTTAAATGCTATTTTATTTATTGGGCAGAAAGGCAGGTTTTCACAGCAGTGGTTCTGTCATCTTAAGCATTACACGATCATGACTCATGAGTGTATTTTTTCAGGTTAAAAGTTTTAAGAATTTAGGTTTTCTTAACCTGTACAGTAGTAACTATGCTTCTAAAATAAATAGCTATGGTAAATTATTTTTCTTGGAAGTGGTAAGAAATAAAATCAGAAGACAAAGAAAAACATACTCATAGCTCACTCTGGATTAATGATTTTGGATAGGAACCAAAATTATCTAACAGTTGAAAATGCTAAGAAATATATTAAGAAGCCATACATCAGACTTTGCATTGGGAACTGCATTTAACTCCAGTTAAATATGCAGTATGAGACAAGTACATATATTAACACATTGTCTTTGTGACTGAATTATTCTAGAACTTACCCAGCTTACAGCTGAAGCATGGTTCTTCTTTTTGACATTGATTTATAAATCACAGATTTTGCAGTCAAAATGAACTGTCTGTATTTAGTATAAAACAAGGTGCAGGGTGAGCAAAGTGGGGAATGGCATACTCTGCATCATTTCACCTGAGTTTTATAGGCAGGTCTTGGCTACGTACTTTTTTCAAATTGTACGTTTTTCAAATTAATTCCAGTACCCTGTCACCATTTTGGAAAGCTGCATCTTTCTCCCTGTACAAAGTTTTTCAGCTGGACTCTTCTATTTTTGTTTCATGTTTTGTTTTCTTTCAATGGAAACCTCAATTCTCTGATAGGCTTGTTAACTGAAAACATGTTTCTCCACTGAATTCCATGAGTTAGCAGCAAAGAAGATTGTCTGAAGCTAATGATATTTGCATAACTTTCTCACTTCTGACTCTAAATAAGAAGGAAAGATGATTTAATGTATGAGAATAAATCTGCTCTGATTAGAAAAAATTATGACGAAGTGAAGCCTGTGGTCTTGGTGATCCCCCTCTCCACAGACTATTTCTTTAGGAGACTGCTATACCCCAGTAGGGGGAAAAAAACCCAAGCCCACAGTCATGCAAACATCTGAACCCCATTGTGGAGAAGCCAGGCCAGGAGCACACCACTGAAGGCTGCATTATTATATTTTGAAACTCTGGATAATATCAGCTGAGTGTCACTTTTGTGTCTCAAGTGAGCAAGATTTTCTCATCTCTCACAGTGTGATACCAGCTTTTCCCAGTTTGATATCCAGGTAAATTGTTGGAAATAAGTCAGTGACATTTTACCAGTGGAGGATTTTGTTTGGTTTTACAGACCTTGGGTCCTAAAAAGAGAATATAAATAATGTCTCTTAATATCCCTGCTAACTACTATGTGGGTTAAGGAGGGGTAGAAGGAGATGGCATTTGTGTAATACAACAGCAGGATTGGAAGTACACTATTGCTTCTCGTTCATCCTTTGTGCATAGCTACCATCATTCTCTGTTTTATTTCATTTTCTTGTAAAGCAAAATCCTAAGTATGTTACCCCAGCAGGTTAAATTTCAATTTACTTTAGCAGTGTTTCTATAGTTTTCTTTTTTCAGTTTTCTTCTTAAGTCCCTCTGGGGATAAAGAGGCCACTATTAGGAAGATTGTTTCCTGAGCTAGCTTTAGTTTTACTATAGAACCACTATAGCTTGTTTCACAGAAGCTGAAATATTTATCTCAGGTTCAGCTTTCATAAGGTGATTGAGCTTCCACAATTCAGTTGAAAACTGGCAAAGTCCAGTTGACTTTGTTTGAATGTCTGCCTTACGGTAACAACTGGTAACTGGTTTTCCTTAATCCACATGGTCTTTGTTCTCCAAATCTGAGCTCATGCTCAGATGCATGCTTTTGTAACTAACTTTTGTTATCTGGGCCCTTATATAGGTACCAGATAAGAAGACATTATCTCTATATGGTAGTTAAATTAAACAGATTTTGCCTGCCATAATATGGACTGTGTGTTACATACGTATTGAAGGGGTTAATGCAGTGGTTTCAGGCTGGAGGTGTTTATGTTGGAATGCTTTGAGAATCGATTCCAGCTAATGGAAAAAATGCTTTAAAAGTGAGCTGGTTCCTTTCCCACAGTGAACAGCAGAGAGTGGGAACAACATTTAATAAACCTTTCAGAAGTCAATCCTGCGATTTTTCCTTTCACCACCACCTGTGGAAGAAATGCCCACTTTCTTCTCAATGGGCAGGATTTCTTCCTGCAGTGTATTTGCCTTACTCTGTTAGGTAACAAGGGAAAGTCTTTGGACAAAAACATACTTGAAAAATACTGTTCTGCTCATGTGTCATCTAAGACATAAGTTTTATTGACTTAGCAGATTTTTGCTTAAATGGCAGGTTGACCAAAAATAGCCAGCCTTAAGATTCCATTTCAGCTGCCCCTATCTGGTTTCCAGTAGATTGAAGAAAATTGACTATATGTATCTTGTTTTACGAATATGGATGCTGCAAATTAAGATCCTTGTTGTGCTTGGATTGCAGGGGAATGTTGCATTTTCTGTTCTACCTGTGTGCCATCTTTATTTTAAATATTAGGTCACTTAGAAGATTTGGCAAACATAACCCTTTACTTATGAAAATCAAACATGATTATATTTTTTGTTGTTTGGAGGGGTTTTTTACTCTAGAGTTCTCATGCAAAGTAGAGGGGCTTACAGTAATATTTTTGCTTTTCCAATTAAGATTATTATACACAGATTTAAATTAAGGAAGAGTTTTGTTCTATCAATAAACATTGCTGAAAAATCCACGGTTTATTTTCCATTGAGAATTGGCATGATTTTAAATGCAAGGCATATTTGTTGTGAACCATGAATAGTCTTTATGAAACCTGAAGAAGATTTGTGAAAACAGCCTGTAATAAAAATCACACATGCTTCATAAAACACTACTTGATAGATATCACTTGCACCATTAAGAACTAAACGACAAAGGATGTAATTTGAGTTCTGGCATACAATATTAATCGGAAGGCTTTAAAGCATCTTGCTGATGGCAGCTATGACAACATGACATTGAAGAATTACAAACTGGAGACATCTATCTTAATCAGATTTTCAAAATAAATGCCATAAAACAGAAAGTTATGTTATCTATCTTCATAGGGTCACATATACAGGGTATAGTTTTTCAGCTTGTTTATTCTAAAAATATCAGGGACAAAAAAGTTTGCCTTTCAAGTAAGTTTAAAGCTCAGTTCATATACTTTATAAAGTTTTTGGGAATAGATTAGTAACTGGTACTTCTTATTTCTGCAGCAAGGTTATAAAACATTAGGGATAGCTGAATTATTAAACAGCTGAGAATGCACAGGTATTATTAGTATGAAGATATTGAGGGAAAATACGCTCAGTGGATGTGAAATAGAAACACAAAGTTACAAGTGTACATTTAACTGGAAGTATAAGACTCCTATAGATAACACAGCTGGTGTTGGTAAAAGTACATTTGACATTGGTAAAAGTATTTTTTCGTCAGTTCCTAAAGCTTCCAGCTATTTTGCTTTACTTGTTTCTTTTTCTTCTTGTGTATATTTAACTGGTAAAGAACAGTGTCTTTATAGGGTGTGGGAAATTACAAACATGTACTTTGTGATTTAAACATCAATGTTGCATGTTAGGGACTATCCTACTGCACTCCAGGTAGTTCCAGCTACTTCTCTCATCATCTGGTCTTAGAAAGACACCATATATGAACCATGGGATCACTTTGAGTTTCTCCACAGTCAAGGAAGTCTTTCTTCCCTTTTGGGACAGAAGTCTTCTTTTCTCTTTAAAAAGTAAAGTCATATTGCAATCTAAAGGAAAAAATGTAATATAAATGTAAAAAATAAGGTTTTCTATATTATTTTTCTCAAACTTAGAATCATAAGCAATGCAATGCAGTCTTTCAGAGCTTATCCTGCATTAAATTCACTGGTAGTTTCTCACTCCCAGGTAGTTTTACAGGTTACCAGACCCTACAGGCATTGTACTGATGAGGAGACAAACACTGGCTCACTTTGATCGAGCTACTTGTTTGACTTTTTCCCATTTTATATTATACTAGTATACACACACACAAGGTGCATATCTAGATCAAAGTGTCACTTCTCCTTACACTTGTCACCATGTATGTAGCACAGGAGCACAGAGTGCCTCAAGATGAAGTCAGCAGCAGTGGCCATGGGTTGATTCTGTTTCCATGTCTATGTCACCTCAGTCCCTGGGTTGAGTGTGGTTTGGATCCTTAAAGCAGTCGGCAGAGCAAAGCCAATTTGTGTGAATAACACTAAGCAAATACTTGAGATTAACCACAAAATAAGCACATACAGCAAATTTTCTTAAATTACACCTATTGCTTGTAGTAAATGATCAGAAAGGAAACTGAGCCTTGCACACCCTGGAAGGAAAAACTGAACTGAAGCAGTAGTTCATTCAAAACACAGATTTGCTGAATTACAAATGAACACTAAATACTCAGTTTTTTTCTGAACACATAACCTTTAAGTTTTCATTAATTAAATACAGCTTCTCATGGAAAGTGTTCCCAGACCAGAGACTTCTGGAGTGATTGGTTTTACTTGCCCACAGGATCCCTGAAGCAATGGCCCTAGCAGTGCAGATAGCCTGTCTTACCCCTCTGTAACCAGGTACTTCAAAAAAGAGCTCATTTGGGAGCTCTAGGAATAATTAAGCCATAATACCCACTCTTTTCAATTTGCAGGAACTTCTAAGGTAAATCCCACTTCTGCTTACAGTACTTTTGGAGATATGACCATATGCCAATTAGGTAAAATTTCAAGTCCATTGAAGGGTGTTATTGAGGAAATCAAACCAGTTCTTATGGAAATTACTTTTTACTGCTAGCTCAATCAAGGGTTAGCAGACCAGGGACCAGTGACCTGCAAACAAAAAAAAAAGTTGTATTTTTTGTTACCAGATTTCTAAAACATTCTGTCTACTCCAGTTTCTTACTTCTAATATGTATTATGGATATTCCCTTTACCATGGCAGAAATTTCTTTATTTCCTAAAGAGAAAATAGGAAAGAAACAGCCTGACCAGAAGGAGTTAAGACCCTTGTAGACATAGATATTGAATAGCATTTTGTTCACATTTGAAATGTTTATAACATAATGGAAGACTTTGCTTTTGTGTTTGTCATGGAAACTCTAAGTTCACATTAGTTATACATTGTTTAAAAGCCTAATCCTTATCAAATGGAATCACCTCTCTTTTTCTTAGTTGAGTAGCTAGCTGATAGGTCTCAATGATCTATTTGTTATAGAAAGATAATCACACAAAACAAATTACTTTTTTTCATGGATACTTGGTCTGTTTTTCTGCCTCTGAATTAGCTCCTTTCTCCCACATGGCTGTAGGTATCATAAATGTCTCTCCTTCTATGCTGTTTAATTTCTGTGAGAATTAAATGATAAAATTAATTAAATGTAGATTACTTTTTGCAAAATAAAAGAGGAAAAGGTTTTGTGAAAGGCTACAGAGCTGCATACAATTTACCTCTGCAATTGAAATGGCTGCTTTGCTTTATTGTGATTCCCTAGGGTAAATAACAATTTAAATGTGTTTTGAAAAAAACATGTAATTGTAGTAAGACAGCTTTCAGCCCAATTTCTTGTGACTTTTCCAAGTTCAGTACATGTGGTCACGCGTAACTATATGATGTTAACTTACTCAACAAATACCTCAAAAATGTGGGGTTTGTTGCACCTGAAGAACTTTGACAGGCTAGTTGCTGGGCCAGTTTTAAGCAAAGTTTATGTTTGCTTCTTGCTTCAGAAATCTTCTCTTTAAGATGAATGGGATTTCTCTACAGTCATTAGGTCTAGACCAAACAGGAAGGTTATAATTAAAACTTAACATTTTTAGACATAAGCCTACCTGCACCTACCCATATATGCTTATTTTTAGTGTAAATTAGGCACTCCCATTTAGATTAAATCAATTAAGATAGCATTTAAAATCCAATTCAAAGCAAAGCAACTGTATCTCTCTGGAATAGTTTTTAAGTATTTAAACCCAATTGTACTTTATCAGATTTGAATGCTTTTTCTTCTAATAAGCTTCTTCTAATGGTTTGTTGTGAGGGAGCTGGCCCGGTCCCAGGGCTGCTGTTTCTTCAGTAGCCAGGGGAAAAAGTATTTCCCTCTAGGACTTCCCTTTTCCAGCAAACTGGTTGATAGGGAGGAAAGAGGAGTTACAGGGTCTTGACACTCAATATTGCAGCACATGGAGGGCTTTTATTACAGGGAGTAATGTCCAGTACTGCAGAGTTTATGAGGTACATGTCATGTCATCCCACTGTCCTTATAAACAACTTCAGTAGGAAAAGCAAGAAAACTGGAACTATTCTGGCAGTAATGCTGATTTCTCAGGAGAGCTGTGTGAATCACTTAACATACATGCCTCAGTTTCCCTGCATTTGCAGTGAGAATATTTTCAGTGTCACCGGGATGTTGAGAGGTTGTTACTCTGTAAGACCAATAGCTTTGTGTGAAAAACTCAGTAATACTGAAAGCTGTTCTTTAGCTCTTAACTCCATAAGGAGAAAAAAGGGAATCTGGATCCAGCTTAAGAATTGCATTCAAATCATGACTATTGTGATGATTCTCTCTTCCTCACAAATCAGTGGTACAACATTAGGGTTTTGTTAGAAATTGTGTAGCAATCAGAAGAGCTGTGTATTGGGAAAATCTGGCAGACTGAAGAAAAGATCCAAAAAGCAGTCCTCAGTGATCTCTCATTCAGAATGCCAATGTAGGACTGAGGAAATTTAGAGCATAGATTTTACCTCTGTTGATATATGGAAAAACTAACCTTGTTACATGCACCTCTACCTGTAGCTTTCTCACAATTAGAAAAGAAATAAATCATTCCAGATTTTTCAGGCATTTTTTATTTTGAGGAAGCTGTAGACTCCCTGCCAATTGAAGCCACCCTCAGGCACAAGAAAATGTCACTTGTCAGGATTCTGTGGAGATAGAAAGTGGGATTGGAAGACAAGTGATTTTTGCCAAATTGCACTTGCTGTGGCCTTCTAGCCTCTCTTAATTTCTTTTATATGTTCTTCTGTATCTTCAGTGTCTGTAATGTTTATATGTTATATAGCAGAAGGGCCTTTTGGTTCACAGTAAATTTATAGGGAAATAATCTAAATCCCCAGTAGTGGCTTGTATAGCTGACCTATGGTCTGACTAATCTAATTTCATTCTTCCAGCATATTTTCAGAGTAATTATTAAATCTGTGCATTTATTTCTGGAGTATATAAATACCCCTTTACAGAATCTTCACTAGCCATCTTCCTCATGGGTAGTAGAGTTTGGGGGAAGGTCTGACATCTGCCTGAGACAAGCCTGGCACTCACACCCTTCTTTGTGCAAGAGAACAATAATGATTAATCCTCTACTTTCTCTTTAGCAGAGAATGGTGCGAGACCTTTAGCACTAAAAATGATAGACTGAAAAATTGATTTTCAGCAGAGATTGTAAATGAGAAGAGAAATTAATGAACAAGATGACTGTCAGAATAACATTTCATAATTGGTAGGAGCTGCAATGGAGGAGGGTTTTGCACTGATCATGGCAAAACTGTCCAAAAAGGCTAGGCGGGTAGGAGAATCTAAAAAGGAATAAAAAAGAAAAGTCTTATCCTAAGGACAATTTTAATTACTTTATCTATCTGATTAAAAACAAATTAATGTGCATTACTTCATTCCACCTTTTTTTTTTTATTTTTCTGTAACTTTTGTAATTAATTTGTGTAATTAGCAATTTATATGGATATATTTGCATATACGTGTGTGTAAATACTTATACAGACACATGTGCATGTATATAATTTTTACATACACATGCACCTATATGTTTCAAAATATAAGACCCCAGTTAATTTTGCACCAGCTGATAAATATCTTGCTATTTAAATCAGGTAAAATTTTAAGCAGACATGGGGAAAATTCTTTGCTCTAGTGTTGCTCTGTTAACTTTCTTTAGCTGGCTTGTTGAAATGTGCCTTAAAGCCCTTGATAGTGATTGTAATCACGTGCAGTGACAGCCTTTGTGTCAGTGTTGGTGAAGATAAAGCTTATCAGCTGTATCCTTTCTGGACTGGAATTTTGCATTAAAAATTAGGGATTTGGTGTTGAAAATCTCACTAGCATTATAAATGCTGTCATTCTTTTAATGAGAGATTCAGCATTGCTGTTACTTGTGACAAAAGTCATGTTAACCACACAAAATCACTGGAAAGAAGAATGTGGTTCTCAGAAAGGAAATTATTCCAAAGACTTGTTTTTTTCTGTTTAAGTCTATTTCTTAACATTTTCATGTTGTCTTATGTTCACAACCTGGGAAATTGCTCAGAGTTAAGTTAATTTTGTAGCAGTCACCTGTAAGTTATTGGAAACATCTGCTTCAACAGAAATACTCTTCCTGTGTTCTCTGTACCAGAGTTTTATTATTGAGTTTGTAGCAATTTGCAGTTATAACCAGTTCCAAAAGGGAATTGGTTATGGAAATCAAACAACTAATTTAAACAACTACCTGAAAGCTTTTGCACTGTGAGGAAAGTGCATGTCCTATATCTTTTGCTGTGCTTAAGACTTGCATTTATATTATGAAGTTTGTTCTGATACATTAGTGTAGGAAATACATTGGAATTTGAATTACATAATTGTTAAGTGTTACATGTTTATATGTCATCAGTCATTCTAAATTGTGGTAAATTAAATGTCGAGGTTTCTTTAGTTTTCTGTGCATTGTGTTGTAAAAGGTTTGTCCTATGTTTATGATTTATTTGCCACTGATTTTATGGATCAGATTGTTAAAACCTAACATTGATGGAGGTATTTGATTGCAGGTTTTGCTGTTTTGAGGTTTTGGTTTTAAGCTTTATGGGTGTTGTGTGCTTTGGTTAAGTCAGAAAATATTTCCTTTTGTTTTGACGGCCTGACTCTCTTATCACCTGTGACTTCCTCCAAACTGTATATTGCATGGTGTGAAATTGGAAAATCTGTTCTGTGTGTGTTCTAATGGATGTGACGGTCATTAAGTATATGAGTCTTCTGACGTTCTAATCAGATGTGAATCAGTCTGTTAAATATCCATGAAGCAACATCTGCTTCACAGAGTGACCTTCTGCTAAAGAATACTTAGCATCTATTAGCAGATCATAGTGCAGATCTGCCTTATTTGAAATGCACTAAACTAGAGTAGTCTACTGCTGTTTAGCAACTAGCTTGTAATAATTTATTGCAGTTAAATAAAGCTTAAAAAAACTCCATTAAATAATTATAGGGATTATATGCCTTTTGAAAACCTTTGTGTTCTACTGAAATTACCCATTTAATTTCAGGGTTGGTTTGTTAAAAAAAACTGAAGTCTAAAGGCACATTAGGGGATCTGTCAGATGCTATTTTCTGTAGGTGTTAATAAAACCAGATTAAAAAAAAAAAAAAAAAACTGAAACAAATTAAAACCAAAAGCAATTTTACCATCTGTTGTGTATTAATTAGAACTTGGTGTATCAAGGGTAAACTTGCTCTTACAGAATGTCACTGAATGTCTGCTAATAGAATAATATGCAAATATATTAGATGATGGGATTATATTGAATTTCTCATTCTGCTTTGGTTGTAGCAAATGTCAAGATGTTGTATAACGAACTTTAATTTTCTTTCTTCTTAGAGCAACCTCCAAATAACCAAGGCCAGTCGACCCTGCAGCCTTTGCCACCTTCTCACAAGCAACATTCAGCACAGCATCACCCATCCATCACCTCACTTAACAGAAACTCACTGACAAATAGGAGGAATCAGAGTCCGGCCCCGCCGGCTGCTTTGCCCGCCGAGCTGCAAACCACACCTGAGTCAGTCCAGCTGCAGGACAGCTGGGTGCTTGGCAGTAATGCACCACTGGAAAGCAGGTAATTACTTGTACTACTACAGACTGTGGCAATGCTAAAGAAAACATTTAACTTAATGTTATGCAGCTGATACTTCCCCTTATTCAGCAGCAAAACTGAAAACTTTTCAGTCTTGAAAAATATGTCCTCACTCTAAAATCCTCAGTGACACTCTTCTCCCTTACAGTCCTATTCCAGAGTAATTAGAGCATTTTAATTTTTCCACGCAAGTATTTTCCTTCCTGTTCATAATCTGTGACTTTTGCCTGTTTGAAGAAATTTCTTGCCTTGCTTGCCAGAAATGTGTCAAATATTACTGTCATACAGATCAAATGTCAAATAACATTCAGTAATAGTTTTTAAGTCTTGTACTTGGTGTCTTAAAAGAAATACTTATGTGAAGCTAGGTGTTTTTAAATGTGGCAGGATTTGGTGAGACAAAAGAACTCAGTTCTGGTGTAATGATAAATTTGTCATTGATAACTGGCTCTAGGAAAGAAGCAGCTAATATGAAGGGTGACATTAGCTTTTTTACGTGCAGAATGATCTATAAAAAAATTGATAGGACTTACTGGCAAAGAGCTGCATTTACCTACAGTGATTAATTAGTACTCATGTAACACTCAATCAGCACTAATTTTTTATTAAGGAAAGCCATAATATTCCAATTTAGTTATTAAACTGAGCATTTATTACTATATTGAAGTTGACAGTAATTCTTGAAAATCTTTATTAAATCGCTTCAGTTTATTCTATTAATCCCTTTAAATTATGTTTTTTAGCAAAGTAAAGATTTAACTAATTTAAAACATACATGACCTTAAGATTCTCTTTTAAGTAGTTTTTAGTGCTACAGGTGTTTCAGGCAACTCCCCTATTAGTTTGGAATGCTTATTCCTTTTCTTAGTTTTCTTGGACTCTTCTGTGCTGTTTATGAGGCATAAGCACTGTGGAACAGCATTCCACTGAAGAGATTTCATCATCATAATCAAACTTAGTTCTTTAGGAAATAGTTTTCTTATAGAAAAAATAAGTTTGTAGTGGGGAAAAGGATGTTTGATGTTTCCCTGATACTAGTTAATCTTAAGTAGATGGGTAAGGTCTTTCATGTTTTCTTCTATTGCCATACATGTTTTTATTGTCTTTATAAAGGTGTTGGACTACTTGAATGAGAATGCCACTTCCAACCTTAAGTATTTTTTGCAGAGTGAAGTCTTTTCATCTTTTAAATATTTCTGATGACAAGCTAAGGGTATTTTGAGTGTACAAGTTTTGAACACTTGTGAATGAGGTAAAATGTAAAAATTTCATGTGAAAACTGACAAAGCCCTACTACCATAGTTTTTCTGATAGTGTTACTTGGTTGGAACTCTGGAGGTGTAGAACCCATCTTATTTATCATTGATTTTTCCCCTTTTGTTTAAGGTTTCCTACTGAGTGTGATTTTCAGGCTCAGTGTCAACTATATTAAAAACTTTGTGATAGGTCTCTTCCTTCATCCTTCTCTTGGACTAAAAAGAGTTGACTTCCTCTTTGGTAATATTTTCGTTTATGCTTATTGTTGGGGTTTTTTTTCTTCTCTTTTTTTTTGACTTTTACTTAGATGACAGCCATTTAGAGGTAGAGAATGTGAATTTCAGCATATATACACAACTATCTTTCTTGCCCTATAGGCTCATACTGATGATGGGTGGCATAAAAATGACATATAGTTTGCTGACATGTGTAGCTGGAGAGTGAATTGACTGGATTTGTGTATGTGCATGTAGGAGAGAGGGATGTATTTGCAAAGCTTGAAGGAGGTATTAGTCCCTATCACTCTGCAGTAGTAGTGAAAGTGATTTCAGAATATATATATTCCATAATATTGGATTGAGCTGTGTTTTTAATAGAATATACTGCAATTTGGCTCTGTGCAAAGTACTATTAACAAGAATCAATGCATTTGTGTGAAGCATTGCTGTTACTGGCTGGAAAGATGAACTGTGAGGTTACAGATCAATGATGTCCAACAGAAACTCCAATTTACATTTTTTAAATAAAAAAAGACTCTTTGCTTAAATGTTTATGAGGTCCTAAAACTAACTTGAATGAATTGATTTATGTGATTGTTTCTTTCATCTTTGATGCTGTCTTTAAATGGCAATGAGATTATCAAACAGAGGCAGAAATTGTCTTCCCTCTATTTGGGCTCAGTAAAATCTAAGTAACAAAAAAATAAAATAAAATTTAAAAAAAAAAAGTAGAATAATGTTTCCTGCAGACTGCAGGACCTTTCATTGTTAATGATCTTTACTATTTTACTGTTCCCTAGCCTGCTGTAAGTTAGGTTTATTTGTAGAGCCAGTAGATCAGCTGCTGGAGGATCCAGCACAAGAGCATAGTATGAACTTCTGAAGAAATCAAAAAACTTTCCATTTTGTTCTTTGAATTACTGGTTGGACAGCCAAAGTCATGCAAATATATGACTACGTGTCAGATGTCTGAATATGATAAAAGATGATTTAGTAATTAAATATTAGTAGGTTTTTTTATTATCATCGAGCTTTAAGGTTTTTTTCCACCTACTAGTTTTAGTAATGATTTCTTGAGCACCAGTATCAGTAGTTACATTCTCATGACTTTGAGTTCTAGTAGGACCTAAATTACTGATATTTAAAAACATATAGTAAATCACTTCTTTAAATACTCTCTCTGTTAAATATTTGAATGTGCAGAATTTTTCTAATGCACAATCAATTATGCATGTTAGAGATGCACAGAGGAAAAGTATGTTAGGACTCATAAATTTGTGGATAAAAATAAGCTGGTAGCATCTCTTAGTGCATTTCCTGGGAAGTATTTCATTAATTTTAGTCACTGAATGTAAAAGATCAATTTGTTGGTAAGGGGAAATTTACATATTCCAGTTAAGGACTAGATCTCTGAGAATATTGCATAACTTTATTCAGAATCTGTGCTAACGTGCCAGTGAATCACAGAGCTTTGCTTTTTCTTACTAGATTTGCTACAAAAAATACTTCATTTGAAAGATGGCTGCATTTTGTATGATGGACTGTGAATTTTTTATAGAAACTGGCCAAGAAACTAACATGTTTTTCATAGTTTACACAGATACTACTTAGTCTTCTCTTACCACTTAGTATTAAAAGTAGAGTCATAGGAACATTACTGTATTCAGATACTTAGCTACTTTTCTTACCAAGAAAAAAAAGAAGATATTGGTTGAAGAAATAGTTGATGGCTGGAAAATATTTTAGCATTTTGAAGGATTTAATTAAAATACTGGAATACCTCAGAAATAGTATAGGCAAAAGATTTTCTGGAATGTGTTATTTCAAAACTGTTCTGTTAACTTGATTCAAACTTCATTTTAGAATGTGAAGACTTCAGAGACTCCTGAAGTGTGATGAACATACATATATGTCATTGTTGAGGTGACTGCTAATGATCTAGTTGTCTTCAATATTGATTAAGGTGTGGAAAGGGTGTTGATAGTTTCCAGGGAAGTTTTAAATCAATTTGTGTAGAGGCTGATTGATTGTCTGCAAAAGCACAGTGTTGTTGGAGATTAAGGCTGCTCAAACCAGCAATTTTACACATTCCACCTGCTAAAACAGTGCCTGGTTTAATCAAATTCAAATCTATTCTAGTCTGTAAATCTTCCAGGTTTTCACACATGGACTTGATTAGAGATGTTCATGGTACAAAATAAAGGCAGAAACTGGGGATGGAGTTCAAGTCCCGCTCTTCTGAAGATCCTGTATATCACTGTGGGTGTGTCACATTGCTGATCTGTGAGTTGAAGGAACAGGACTCTGCTTAGATTGCAGAGAGCATGAATGCATTTGAAAAGTTGACATGCCATAATTATGCAATTATTATATACACACATTAGAAATTAAGTATTGTTTTTTTATTTTTGTTATTTTTATTGTTTAAGTATTGAAGTCAAAAAAGTTGTATTCTTCTGACATTCTCTTGCTGTCGGGTTCTCACTGAGCATCTGTTTGAATCCTAAACCTCCAAGCCCATATGCTTATAAGCTTTCTTTGATGTCAATAGTGTCTTACTTTAGATTTTTCCTGATCCCTCTGGCATCTTTCCTACTCAAATATCCCTTGCTGTCACCATAAGTATTTGGAATTTGATCATGCTGTGTATTTTGTCCCCTGGCTCTTAGGCAAGCACCAGTAGTTCAGAATTCAGTAGCATTTGCACAGTATTCCTTGTGTTTTATCATTCCTGTTTTCAGAGGTACAAAGCCATTGAAGTAAGAATGGACCCAAGTATTTTTCCCCCACATTAATCATTCCCTGGTTTAGATAGGACAAAAGAAATATGTGGTTCTAAACAAAATCATAGTGGCTTACTTAATTTCTCTCCCTCATTTCCTCACTGTTTCCTGAGGGAACCAGGGACTATGATGCTTCCTTTGCCTCTCCTGCTACTGTGCATTGTCATTTGCAGAACATGAGATCCCAATTCACTCTGGTAGCCAGCCCTTTGCATATTTTTCTTGCTGGCTAGCTGTGCCAGATAGCCAGCAAGAGACTGGCTTTTAATAGTCTCAGTTCAGTTTTATTACTTCATCTCTGATCCTGCCTCATCAAGTGAACAATATCCCCCACTACGTACTGCTCAGTCCTTAAGCCTGCCTTGCCACAGGCAGCAGTCAGGAATTTTATTCAAGGACTTGCACATAAATGAGGGATCACCAAAGGGTAATGACCACCTAAAGGCAGCCTTATAACACTGTCTTCAGGTTACAATCCAGTGTCTAGTTCAGAGGACAGCGTGGAAGGCAGATACACATTCTGTTTTGCACAAAATAAGTTACACAACAGAATTAGTATGTTCTTTTTTGTGGGATCATCCCGTTTTTTAATTTGAAATTGCACCTCTAATTTCATTTTTTTGTATCTTTATGTATAGAGAATTAGAAAGTCAAGCAGTCCTTGCAAATGGTCATGACAACCTTATAGAGATGGATGTGTTTTCTCCAACATATCACGATAGCAGTTATGGGTATGTGACTCTTAAAGTGTTTGCATGATGCTAACTATTGACACAGAAGACAAAGTACGATTTAAAAAAAAAAAAATTGCAAGAGGAAAACATCTGAAACAAACTTATTCATCCTTATGTCTGATTTTTTAAAAATTTGTCTAAGTAATTTTTCATACTGACTCATAGTAAATACAAAATTGTAAACTTTTGACTGCCAAATCTTGCTTGCTTTGACTTTAAGACATTAAGAATACAATTGACATTGTATTAATTCTCTATGGCCCAATTCTGCAGGCTGTTGCAAACTATTTGCATGATTAAACATTTGCCAGATCTGATGCTTAGTTTGTAATGCATTTACTACTTGGCAAGTATTTCTTTTAGAAATATTATGACATATTAATATAGCATAAAGAATGAACAATCAAAGAAGTTAACAAGAGTTACATACCTAACCTCCACTATTTTTACCAGCTAGTTTGAGATTGCAACTGCTGATAAACATGTAACTCTAAACAGAGAATTCCATATAAATTAATATTTCAGTTTAAGTAAAATTTATATTTTGGAATTGTTCCATATCTACTTAACTTTGTCAATAACCTGTGTTTAATTTTTGAACTGTTCTGGCATTCTTACGCCAAATCAGTATAATTCATTTCTTACCTACACACACAGAGGAAGAAAAACCCTGACAAAGCAGTACCGTTTCTGAATCGTTAATCATAAATTTACCTTTTTTGTTAGTTTGTTTAAACGCCACAAAAAATTTGGTTTTTATGTCCAAATTCTGCTTTGCTAGTGGTAACTCCTAGCTTCATAAAAGGGACAATGTGCTATATGATTAAATGAGATCTGCAGTTGCCTACTAATTAATCTGTAATATATATTGACACAGTACATTGATCTGCCTCTCCCAAAAACTCTTAAGCTTTCACTTAGACACAAATGAAAATCAACAGCAGGAAGAGCATGGTATGTTAAATTCAATTAGTCAATCATTATCAGCAGACGCAAAGATATTGCAGATATTTGCCAGAAGATCCCAATATATTGCCTTGAAAGTAAAAATGTAAGCATACTGTATTAAAATAGAACAAAGCCAAATATTATTGTTCCCTGTAGAATAGTTACCTTACAGTGCTGGTGCAGATGCGTAAATGCTGTAGTAGAGGTAATAGAACTGCTCCTGGATTATGTTTTGTATGTTTGTAATGGGATCAACAAATGTAAATATTTTAGCAAATGGAGTATATTATATGAAATTTCTGTTAGTTGAGACTAATTCAGGTAACAATACAATGAAATTTATCTTATTTGTAATCCCTTCATTTTTAAAATTATGCTAGCAGGGGTCATCTCCTGGTGTGAAAGTTGTCCAGAGATAATAATACATCAATTCCAAAGCATAATAGATTTGAGACTGCAACATGCTATCAGCATGAAGATTCAGTTTATCAATGTCACTAACATACTGCGTCACAGCTAGAATCATTATATATTTGTTTCTTTGTTTTCATGTCATGCATGTACTACATTATGATATACTATTTCTTCATTTGTATGGCTTAGAGAGAGAATATTAATATAATGAATTTGACAATTTAGTGTAAAAAATTATTATAGAAATAGACATTTTACATTGAAATTCTAATGTTTCATAGGCCTAGACCTAAAGAATAGTTGTTTATAGCTTCGAGAGACGTATTCACAGTGCATTATTTATATAAGACAGCTGGAAAAGTCAATGTATTTTAGTGGTATGTATTGTTGGCTTTATTATTTTCTCTGCTTTACAAACATATATTAGTGCACATGTTGAAAAATCGGCTTTGTTTGAAGTAGGAAGTCTGTTTTCCTTTTACCTAACATGATAGTCCTATTCCCCAAGTTACCTAGGTGTCAAAATCTGAAAATATGTAAGATTCACTAGCAGCAAATGACTGTATTTATTTACTGATAGTTAAAGCTTGCTCGTGTTTTCTATTTTTATATTTTTCTGTATTCTGTATTTTCTTTTTTCTATTGTCATCTCATTTATTGAAATTTTCATACTCATGCAGGGTTTAAAAACTTCCTGTTGTATTTAAGTAGGAATTCTTTGCAAGGAGGTTGATACGGGATTTTTTTCACCTGCTGGGGAGAACATTCAGGAGAGCTGAGTTTAGGACATTCTGTGTTAAACTTAATAGTGAGAGAGGAGAAAACGGAAACAGGCTGAGTACAGATGGGGTAGGAATTGGTGTCCAAATGGGTAGATGGAGGTAGTTGGTTAAGCAAGGTGGGACATAGATGAAATACTAGAGGACTAGAGGCTGAATATCTGGGATGAAAACGGAGATAATTTCTTGTCCTTTACTGCTTGTGATTATTTGTGAATCCTTTGAATTGTATGCACCTCATTACCTATAGGATTGACTCAACATGGGGAGAAACCTTGGCTACTGTCATATGCTCTACTAGTGACAGAAGCCAGAAATAATCAAAGCAAAGATTTTCTATCTGTGATGGCCTATGCAGATGAGAAAGCTTTCAATATGATGTACGTAATGCAGCTCTGGGTCTCCCTTAAACTATATTTCTTTCTTAAATACTTTCCATGTTCCTTTTGAGCACTGGAGACATTGGAGCAATTGTTCTCTTTCAGCTTTATGAAGACAGCAAGGGTAGTAAAAAGATTGGAGGAGTAGCTGTGCTCTACATTCCTTTGATTTTCTGCTTGAGAAGTGTAACTTATTCAATATTTAAGATAGGAACTGGATAAGGTTTGAGTGCCTCATTTCAGAGACAACTTTTTCTGTCTCTGTCTTGGTAGGGATATGATTCCAGAAGAGCAGAGAAGATAAGGAAGTGTAATACAAATCCTTACTGCTCACATAAGCATTTCAGGTCTTCACTGCAAAAATCAGATGCTTTCCTCTGGTCTCCCTTCCTTTGGAGAGAGAACTGTAATAGCAGGAATATTGTATCAGAAATACTGAATTCAGTATAAGAAAGTGCAGTAAAGGGCTGCCAACTTCACTCCCAGCTACTGCCTTCTTCACAAGTGAACATTACCAACCATGTCACTTATTGTAACCTAGGTGGAAGTCTGTGTAAGTACTAGTCCTCTGAGAGACCCAGAGGAAGCCTGTAAGGCAACAGAGCTACCTGATATTTTTTCAGCAATACATAAATCTAGTTTCACTCTTGTTTGGAAAGTAAGTAGTGAGACAGTTCTGCAATGAACAGTATGAGTAGCTACAACTGAGCCTGGTTTCTTCCCTTGTCCATCCAGCACGAGGCATTCTTTGCAGTGGACTCTCTTGCTCATTTCTGCAAAGTGTGGCTTAGCATTGTTTGTTCCCCTTGTTCATCTTCATAGAGTGCAGCATAGCAGAGATGAGCACAAAGGAGCAGGCTTGGCAGAGCCATCTGATCATTCTGGTTCTTTTCATCCCAGATATGCAGAAATGAGCTCCTCCTTCCCTGGGGTCCAGAACTAGCAGCCCGAATATGAATTTGGAGAATCAGTTAAGAGGATAACAGGTGCCCTCTGCATCCTGTAGCACTATATTCTTTCTTGTACCACCCAGAAGGTAGGAGTGATGAAGAGGAAGATTTACTCTAGTGCACCGAAGGAGAGGAAGTTTGGGGCTTTTGTCAGTATTTAGTCCTTCAAGTAATCATGTCCTGGTGACTTTCACAGCAGATTGGGACACTGTCTTGTCTGAATTGCTCTTTGAAGCTTCAGCTGCAGGTTGCTATGCCTGACTTCTCCATTTCTTCAGCAGCCAGCAGTGGAGGTGTAGCCTACAGGAACCAGACATGAAAGAGCACACAAGCAGTAAGGAGGACACTTTAGCCCTAGTAGGACTTTTGTTCTTTTTTGGATGTCAGTGTTCAGTTTGCTAAGAAGGCAGGTCCTTGGTGTAAACCCAGCCAAATTCAAGCAAGTGTTGCCATATGTAAAGTGCTTTTCTGAAACATTTGAATAATCTGGCTAAAGAGGCTTATCTCCATTTCCCACAGATGTTTCCTCTGTTTTTACATATGGATAATAGCTGTCTTTTCTTTCTTTCCCCCAAACTTTGATCATCATTTCATCTGTGATCTTGAAACTTTTTCCAGGATTGTGATAGCATTAATAATGATTCCAAGGAAGCAGGAATTCACTTTTATTTCTTCCTCAGATATTTTTTTACTGCAATTCTGCCCAGGAAATAAACTAAGACAATTTCACAGCATAACACAGTTTCTGTGCTGGCTTGGAGTTATGTTAAATGCAGCCATATGGTTCTATGGAAGTCAGTCATAAGCCTGTGCTAAGGGCAAACTTGTAGCACCAGCTACAAGGTTTCATCTCAGAAGAATGTTAAAAGAAGATGAAGACAGGCATAAAGTGTTCACAGAGAAACAAAAATCCAATTCCTGCTAGAGCCTGCTGGGAAAGCTTATCTCATGCATCAATGAACCAGAGTTCACGTGAAACCTAGCCAGTAATTTCTGTTATCTTTTACATCTTTCCTATAATGTCAGTCGGCAGAGATTAATCTTTTCTTTCTCTCTGTTTCCTCACCTCTGTACAAGGAATCATATTTATTGATGTGATCTATCCATTAGTGAATCGGGCAGAGCTCTCTAATGTCAGGTGGCAGGTGAGGGTCATGGTCTCTCAGAGAACCCAGTCCAATCCAGCATGAATAAGGTCTGTCAGCAGAGAGAGGGCACACCAGTCGGTAGCCGCAGTATTATGATTGATCGTGATCTTGGACCACCGTCTTTTACACGTTTAATGGTTTTCTCCTTGTTCTGACAGTAATGTATGTCGTAGGGGTTTTGGAACAAGCAAAAAGCATGGTAACCCATCCCAGGAGGGAAAAATTCAGCTGGTTTGCATTCAGGAAAGTCAGGGAGAGACAAAAACAAATTCTTAAATGAGAGAAGTCGGAGCAAACTAAAATACCTGCAGGAGGATTTATCTCTCTTTTACTTTCCTAAGATTAATTGATCTCTTTGTATGGAAATGGCAAATAAGCTGCTAAGTCTTTGCACAGAGATAGACGTGAACTATCTCTACATGTGTTAGTGATGATGTATTTGAGGTTGAGCTCCCAAACCTTAGACATGTGTTCTGTGTGCAAGTCTATTGTGCCCATTAGAAACATTAGAAAAATAAAATGATAAAGTTTCAGCTACCCTTATGTCTTGTTAGCTTACATTGGCCTCCTGGTGCTGCCAGACTTCTGTAGAACGTTGCGTTACATTTTTGGAAAGCAGAATTATTGATTACTTCTGTCTCCAGAAAGGTGCATTATGAATTGTGACCACTTAAGGGGGCAAAAATCTGGTGGTTTATTTTTAGTCCAGGTGAGCAATCACAGGTTTTTTTCATTACAAAACAGAATAGTTAACAATTTTTATTCCTAGAGATTCAACAATACCATTAGATTAAACATCAAACCCAGGTCATTAGGAATACTATTGAATTCTAAACAGAGCAGTTGGGTCCTGATACAGAAGCATGTCACCAAAACATAAATTCACTGAAATTTACATTTCTCTCAACTTGTATTCACTCAAAGTGGATTTGATAGAAGTTTTTTTCCACCTCTGGAGCCTTAGGAGAATGCAATTCATGTGTTTCTAATTCCAAGTTTCTAAGGTGTAGCTATTACCTCTTGTGCCTTGGAGTGAATCCAGGCTAACAAATTGAGGACCTTAACAGAATGCATAAGATATTTTACCTTGGCTTGGTTAATAATGTGTTAATTCATGTAATAATATCCACAGATTCAACACACCTTAGAGGCAAATAGATAATTTTAATAGAGTTAGATGCTGGCAGATTTGAATTGGTTTGGGGGGAAGATTAACCTGTGCTCCACAATGTGAAAATTGGTGTGCTCATTTCATAAAATATTTAATTTGTGGTTATAGAAAAAAGAATGGTATTGCCTTAACTAGAAGAGTCCAGTAAAGTACAGTGATCTTTTGAGTCAACAGTGGTCTCCTCTGCTCTTGATTGCTATTGTGTCCAGAGTTTTTCTCAAATTGCAAGGGCAAGAGATGAATCAAATAAAACAGATTAATGGAGTTTTTGTTTACATGAAATAAATTCTAGAGCATCCCAGATATATCTAAATATATGTGGATATTTTGCTACCTTGAGGTAAAAGAAAAAAATGCAAAAAAAATGTTAAGGATAGTTTTTCTTTCCTCTTTCACCTTTCTTCAAGTCACTTTCCATTCCATCAACTTCCCAATGTCAGTTTTGATTTATTCTGCACTGAAACAACAGGTATCTGAACATAGTTTTTCTCATCTCCATAGCTGCCTTTGCCTGACCCACAAAAAGCCTAAATTTTGCTTTTTTGCTTTAGGCAATTAGTTCCTAATGCTTTTGTGTGTTTTACCCTAAAAATAAAGTGAATCAAACAGTAGTATTATAAAAACTTGTCTTTGTGTACTGCGGGGCAAACAGTACATACTCATTATACATGAACAAGGAAATAATCCGTTGAATTTAAATTGAAATTGATAGAAGAAAATACATTTTGATATAGTGCGTGTTTAGCCTGCAGAACAAAATGCCACAAGACATCAGTGAGAGCATGAGTTTTGGACTGTTTAGAGAAAGAGCAAGCTATTAGTGAATAAATAGACTGGAAGGCATTCATTCCCTCCTTTTCTACTGGCCACATTCAGACAGGGTGTAGTTCTTGATGGTCTACCGTACTACAGTAATTCCTGTTTCTACTTATTTGGTTACAGTTTTACAAAGCTGTTGTAACTATTCACTAGCAAACAAGTTACCTCTTTCTCCACAATTTTTGGAATAAACTGACTTTCCTGTTGTTCTGCATATGCTTCCAGGAATCCTACCCCTTACACTGCTTTTTAGACAGACACCTCCATCAGAAGTACAGGCCAGAGATCATTTCTAACACTGGATGCCTTTTATAGTGCAGTCTTCTGAGTGTTAAAGCTGTTCTTCCTCAGTTGGCTTCTGGCAGTGGGCTGTAAGGATCAGAAGAGCCATGTATCACTAACTGGATCATCATGGAACTGACCAAACATTGCATTTAGAACAGCATAGGAGACAGGGCTGCAAGAAAACCTGTAGTGCAGTAGCACTAAGACATTTTTCACTGATGACAACAGAATCTCTCTATTCAGAAACATGATCAAATTAATAGATTTATTCTCCTCCATATTTTTCAGATGATGTTAGTGTACAACGATACACAAGATCCAAAGATTTAGGATTAAATTATTTAGGATTTTTAAACACATATATTCTAAATACAGTTTTATTCTGGATCAGTGGTATTATAGCTCTTAAGATGAGAAGTGTTTAGCTCTTGTATGAATAAGGCCTAGCAATATTGACCTTTATTCTTTGATAGCAGACATCAACTAAATAATAATGTTGCACAAAATAACAATAGCTGCCATTCATTCTCATTGACAGGATGATAAAATATGATGCATATTCTGATGTACTCAAAGTACAGAACAGTTTTGCTGGGCCTTACTCCCAATTCCATATTTAGTATGAGTGAAAGTCCTGTGTGACTTTTAATACGGTGTGACATACTTGCTTTGTAAGTCAGCACTCCATTGGCAGAGTTGCACTGTATGAAATAATTTAAAACAGAACTAAAATGCTGCCAAATATTTTTAAATGATAAGGTAGGCTTTTTTACATCTTCCAAGTATTGCAAAGCATTCTATATACACGATACCCAAAATTATAGAAATTATTCTTTAGCAAGGTGAAGCAATTTCAGCATAAGCTGAAAAAGTCATGTATCTAATGTGAAAATTACGTTAGGAATGTTAAAATTATGCAATAACTATTCAAATTGAGACCAGTCTATTTATAAAGTAATGCGTACTATTCCTTTTTGCTTGGTGATAGTTCATTTATATAATATCTCAGCTTCTGGCAATCTGGAGTCTAGGGCTTTCCAGATGTGTTTATATAATATTGCATTCATTGATGCATAGTATCCATTTTCTTCTAAACTGCAGTCAAAAGTTCTTGTCATAGATCCTTTCATGAAGAAAGTTATTCTAAATCACTTTTCTGTTGCTCGACACCTGGCTATCTTACAGTAAAAGTACTTGGACTTCTGGGCTGAGTCTTACTGTCCTTGAATATTTTGATAGTCTATCTCCATTTCTATAAAGACACAGTTTTCAGTTCACTTGATATTTCTCCAAACTGAAGGATAGTTTTTATCACTTCTTTTCCCCCTTCTGTTTTCCTATTTACTGAATTTAGTGGAGAATGCTTTGGTTTTATTTTCCACAGAGGAAGTGGCAGCACAAAGAAAATCTGATTTGCTGTGAGCCCTCTCCCCACACGAGTGTGAGAAGGAAAAAACCGTCTGCATGTCAGCCGGTACACACTTGGTGTGCTTAAAGAGTACTGAGTAAAATTAAAAACATGATTATTTTACTTTTACTCACATGCTTCTGTTTTGTGAGCTGACACCTTTGTGGTTTGTGATGCTGTATTTCTGTCTTTTCTTGTAAGGGCAAAACCATTGTGAAATAAGGGTACTTCCCAACTGTCTTTGCATCCAAAGATTAGTTTATGATATAACTTTGTATTTTGTAGTTTAGATTTGTTAGGTACTGAATACTTCCACTTAAAATATTAAGATTAGCTGACTTTTTAATAGTAACGTGTATTGAAAAAGTTGGCAGAAATACATATTAAAGAAATGTAAAAGTAGAATATTATTTGCTTTAAAGGTTGAATTGATTTATTTAATAATACAGAACTGGCTTGTTTTGTAAAATATTAACATGATTCACTGAAGTTTTGTACCTCATAGCTTAATAAAATATTTAAAGTGCTGCTTACGTGGAGATCTAGCCAAGTGCATGTTATGTGATCAATTTTGAAGGGAAGAGATACTATTGCAGATGCTATAAGCTCCCTATGAGATGAAATATGGTGTAATTTCCTGTAAGTCAGTGTCTGGTCAAGTAGTGCAAACAGTTTAGGATTTAGAAATTAGCTATTTGAGTTCCATAGTTTGAAGAGACAAGGTAGATTGATATATAGATAATTAAAATCATTTGTGAATGGCTTATATTTCAAGAGCATAAGAATTTCAGCATTATCTGGAAGCAGCCTAGATTTGTTGTCAGATACCATATCCTTCTAAGAGTCTCATAGGAACAGTTTGGCATGGCTCAGTGAGGCAGACAAGATGTGCAAGTCTGATAGCATTACACTTTAAATACTTAGCACTGGGAGTTAATGTAGCAGGAGAGTCTCTGACAACTTTGTTAGTAACTCCACTCATTAGAAATAGAGAGATCTAAACAAATTTTCTTAACCCACGTGAAGATGCCAGACTGACTTTTCTGTCATTTTTTTTCCCTCAGCGTTCAGCCAGACAGTGCAACCACTCTGGCATTGTATTCATGGGAATTCAAAGTAAAGGAGAATAGCTTAAAGTGAGGAGCTGTGCTGTGTGCTGCCTAAGACAACACATTCCTGAATTCCTACAGCATGCTGTGTAACTGGCTGATCATGCCATGGAAAGGTGCACTCTTTACTGGGTAGAAAAGTGGCTGAATGGCCAGGTCCAGAGGGTGGTGAGTGGAGTTAGATCCACCTGGTGGCCAGTCACAAGTGGTGTTCCCAATGACTAAGTACTGGGACCAGTCCTGTTTAATTTCCCAGAATCACAGAATAAGCTGAGTTGGAAGGGGCCCACGAAGATAATCAAGTTCAATTCCTGGCCCTGCACAGGACAGGCCCAAGAGTCATACCATGTGTCCAAAAGTGTTGTCTGAACACTTTCTGGACTGTCAGGTTTGGTGGTGTGACCTCTTCCCTGGGGAGCCTGTTCCTGTGTCCAACCACCCTCTGGGTGAAGAATCTTTTTCTAATACCCAGCCTAAACCTCCTCTGACACAGCATCAGGCCAATCCCTTGGGTCCTGTCACTGATCACCAGAGAAAAGATCAGTGCCTGACCCTCCTCTTCAACTCACGAGGAAATTGTAGACTGTGATGAGGTTTCCCCTCAGTCACCCCTTTTCCAGGCTGAACAAGCCAAGTGGCCTCAGTTGCTCCTCATACAGCTTCCTCTCAAAGCCCTTTAACATCCTCATGGCCCTTCTTTGGACACTCTCTAATAGCTTTATAAGCTTCTTATATTGTGGTGCCCAAAACTGTACCACAGTATTGAAGGCGAGGCCCCAGCAGTGCAGAGCGGAATAATCACCTGTCTTCCCCAGCTGATGATGCTTTGTCTGTTCTCAACAATCTTTATCAATCTTCAGTCAATTAATGGGGAGGTTAAGTGCACCCTCAGCAAGTTCACAGAGACACCAAGCTGGATGAGAGTGTTGATCTGCTGGAGGGCAAAAGGTTCCACAGAGGGATCTGGACAGGCTGGATCAATGGGCCAAAGCCTACTCTATAAGGTCAAATAAGGCCAAGTGCTGGGTTCTGCACTTCTGTCACAAAAACCTCCTGCAGCGCTACTGGGAGGGGGAAAGAGTGGCTGGAAAGCTGCCTTGCAGAAAAGCCCTGGAAGTGCTGGTTTACAGCTGATCATGATTCAGCAGTGTGCCCAGCTGGCCAAGATGGCCAGTGGCTTCCTGGCCTGTATCAAAAATAGCGTGGCAGCAGGAGTAGGAAAGAATCTTCCATCTGTACTCAGCACTGATGAGGCCACATCTCGACTCCTATGGATGTTAAATATGAACAAAAGCAGGGAGCACAGTGCCTGTGGAAAAGCAGGCCACATAAATTTCTGTCTCACCTGAGAAAGTGGCCTGGGAAATCATAAGGAGGAATTAAAACAATCCTCAGAGATAGAAGACAGCCTTGCAGGTGCTGTTGGTCAGTTTCTTGTTTTCTTGCAAGAGAAGGTCAAGGGGTGGTGAACCAATGATGGTGATGTGTTAGTTCACTAACCAGTAAGGGTTTTACCTTTCTGTACTTTCACATATTGGTCTATAAAAGAAGATCTGAGGTAATAAACCTTGCTCTCCTGTTCAACGCACAAGAGAGTCTGTGTTGTGCTTTTTGCCATTCCCAATAAAGCGACAGAGTCCTGCTCTCCAGTTCTGATTCCCTGTTCAGGAAGGACACTGAAGTGCTGGAGTGGGTCCAGAGAAGGGCAGCGAAGCTGGTGAAGGGTCTGGAGCACAAGCCTCATGAGGAGCAGCTGAGGAAGCTGAGGTTGTTTAGCCTGGAGAAAAGGAGGCTTGGGGGGGGTGGGGGGGAGCGTGTCTTACCGCTTTCAGTAACCAACTGAAAGGAGGTTGTAGCCAGGTGGGGGTTGTTCTCACAAGTAACAAGCCACAGGACAAGAAGAAATGGCTTCAAGTTGCACTAGAGGAGGTTTAGATTGGATTAGGTAAAACTTGTTCCTTGAAAGGGTTGTCAAGCATCAGAATACTCTGCCCAGGGAAGTGGTTGAGTCATAATCTTTCCAGGTATTTACAAAATATGTTGATGTGACATTTAGGAACATGGCTTAATGGTGGACTTGGCAGTGCTGAGTTAATGGTTGGACTCAATGATCTTAAGGGTCATTTCCAACCTATTTTTCTAAGATTCACATATAAAAGTTACAATTTTCTTTCATTACCTTGATGCCTGAGGTGGACTGTCAGTTACGACAGTTCACACCATCCCTGTCATCTCTCAAGTTTATCCATGGGATTAACTCCTCAAAGGCTTTGAGAGTATTGGATTAGTTTCTAGTAGTCTGTGGTCTACCAAAGCCAACATCAATTCTCACTTTCTCAGAGAAAATTAAAAAAGGAAAATAGCAGTGGCAGACTGTTTTATTGCACTATTTTCTTAAAACTTAAAGTATATTGGAGTTCTAGTCAAGTGCTCATATAATGCCAATTCCCATTTTTAGTCTGTTGAGTCTAACAGCAGGAGAAGGAGGATGTGAAAATTGCAGGCTGGTCAGGCAGCTTCTTATTTTTAACAGGAAGCTGATGTATGCGAAGAGTATTGTTGTATCTACTGTATGGCTTTCCTTCTGTTCCCCAAAACAGTACACATTGCACATGGAAAGGGAAACAGCTACCTTTGTGTTTGGTGGGATTTTGAGATCTGTCGGTGAAATATACCTGGACATAGCATTTACCACATGTATCCAGGAATGAAAGAGCAATAAAGGTCAAGTGGATAAGGCACTTACCAGGACTTAATGAATTTACATGATTCTGTGAATCTGTGCAATCAAAGTAATGCTGTTGTAAACATTTTTACATAGGGCTAGTTATTATTTTGGTGTTTGCTACATTGAAAATGTCACAACTTGTAATGAAGTACCTTCTTAGACAGGATTTAAGCTACCAGGGCTTTGTCTTTTGAGATTATTGATTATACTCTGAGCTCAGAAGCCAAAACAAATTTGGGGTGCGCTGTTGTGCACCAGTAGATTTAGTACATAACCTTCTGTTGTTGCTGCCATCAAGTTTAATGCTGTTCAGAATGAGGTAACCTATGTAAAATATTTCACGGAATCACGTTTGTAATGCAAATATTTTCAAGTAGAGGGTCTATGCCAAGATGCTCTAATTCATCCATTTACCTCCCATAGCAAAATCACCTGTAAACAACAAATCTTGTTTATCAACTGCTGGTATGTTTCTCAGGCTGCAGTGGGGCAAATTAATTTCTGGTGTCTCTACAATGTAAATTGGTCCATTACTATGCAAGAAGTTGAGCATGTGCCCCAGAGAATCAAAGTCCTATCAGCTAAGAAGCAGTTCACACTGCCACGTGGAGTAACTAGAAAGGCTTTTCCCTGCACAGCTGGCTCAGTTGGTGCTGGATCCTCTGAGCCTTGCTGTATAAGTGACAGGGAGGAGGCAAATACAGTGTAGGCATGCACATACCTTCAGGAGGACATGTGTATCAGCAGTTCATGAGTGTCTCTTAGCTATGACAAAACCCAAACAGCTTTCTGGTTCGGTTTAGCTGTGGGTTGGTAAGTTCAAAGTCTCCACAGTATGGTTTCTTGCCATTTTTAGATATAATGTATTCATTTTCCTCGGCGTAATTATGTGAGGGCAAGCTATGTGCTACAGAGTTGCCAACATAACAAATTGGTGGGAAACCTCTGGTGCCGAGACCTTTTCTTTGGATGAGGTTTTTGTTGTTCATTGACTTGCCTGTGTGCATCTGGAGAAAAACTCCAGGTGGAATGTGCCATTTTTAGAGGCTCTTTCAAAGTAATTATGATTGCATGAACTGAAATTAAGGGATTCTGTCATATAGAAGCTCAAAGAGTAATATTTCCTTTGGAGATTTTAATTGAAAAAATAAACTGGTAACTCACAGTGTGTCTGAACTTGGACTTTGCTTTTCATATCTGTTGCTGGTTTTTGGTCTTCTTGAACACTTAGTAAATATATTTCTTTAGAGTACTTCTCCTGGGCTGTAACTAGCTGCTTGTATCCATAATCAGATCTTTTTATGGTAGGATTATGTGCGCGTTGATGTGAATTAGTTAACTGAGTACTTAGGACACACTCAAAAATATTTTTAACTGACTATTTTTGGAAAACTTGCCAAAAGTTTGTAACTGAGAGATTACTGTTTTCCTTGTACTTAACCTAGGAAAGCTGTGATAAGTAGTGTGGGCTGCAGTCACATTGCTCATTATTGACTTTTTAATGGAGTTCCCTATAGTCTGTTGCAGAAGCCAACACAAATAAACAGCAGCAGAAAGCCTGTCCCTACTTGTTGGATAAACTGTGAGAGACTTCCTCCCTGCTACACTGTATTTTGGGTAGTTCTGTTTCCTGTCTGGATACCAGTGTATTATTAATGTTTGGGGGGCTTTGGTCTTTACTTAAAGGGAAAGTGTGTGTGTCATGTGTGAGTGTCATGACAAGTTATTGTTTCTATGACCCTTTGTAGATGGGATGTTGTTAGCTATTTGATAAATAGGCAACATCAAACAAGAATTATGATTGCCTGTGCTCCAGCTTTATTTACTTTTATACTTTACCATATGCTCTTTCTTTCACAGGCATTTCCTATTCAAAACAGGAACAGGGACCACACCACTGTTCAGTACTGCAACGCCAGGGTACACAATGGCATCCGGCTCTGTTTATTCCCCTCCTACTCGGCCACTACCTAGGAACACTCTATCCAGAAGTGCTTTTAAATTCAAGAAGTCTTCGAAGTACTGTAGCTGGAAATGTACTGCACTCTGTGCTGTAGGGGTCTCAGTGCTGCTGGCAATACTGCTGTCCTACTTTATAGGTGAGTCCCATTTTTTATAATTGTCACTATGAACAGTGGTGTCTGATGGATTGTATACGAACTGTGACATACTAACCTTTAACTAGCAAAGTCGTTGGTAACAGTAAAAGCCACAAGGGTTTAATAAAAACTCTATTTAGAGAAATTAGAAAATTTGACTATTTTGCAAGCATTCTGTAGCTTGAAGGTCAGTGAATTAACTTTGAAGAAGTATTTGAACTACAATTAAATTATGTGGGGTCAAGTTCTTCTGAAAGTATGTGTAAAATATAGGCATGTAAAAATTCCATGATGTGAATACAACTTGTAGGATATCTTTGAAACTCTTTTAGTCTCAATTTGCTGAAATATTGCTTATACAATCTTTTGAAATGCTAACCATCACTTATTTCATCATTACATACATGTATTTTTGTGTATAGAGCTGGAGCAGAAGTCTAATACAGTTGTTTGATTATGAAATAGGGAAAATAATTGTCTAAAAGGACAACATGCAGAGAAGATGTAGACTTCTTCCTCTCTTGTGGGTTGTTCACTTTTAATTATTAATTCATTTACTTTTATTTATTAATTAATTAACTTTTCTCTATTTGTTTGTTGAATTCCATTTTCCAAATTTTATTTTAGAAGATTTCCTTCATTTTTTTCATCTCCTTAATTATTTTTGTAAATGTTCACTATAAATATTATATAATTTGAGTTTTAGGCAGTTAATAGGAGCACTGCTTGGCCATGAGAAAATGTCCTTGACTTTAATAAGGGAACAGAACAGGATCATTTTGCACTCCGAACTTCCTTTGCATCTTTGTCCAGAATAGATTTTTTCATGCCTGAGTCCATAAATGATCTTCAAATACTTTCTTTTAAATGACTTGTTAATTAGAAGTTTAGGTCACCACAGTTATGAAAATAGAAGTATAATGGTCTGGTTTTTGTTATTGGCTGCACACAAGTTTTAAGTCTTGAGGAGTGGAGGAAAGAAAACAGAGTCAATGTCTCTTTCCTTCCCTCTTTTTAAAATCAGTGTTAATTTATATCAGAGCCTAGAGGGCCTTAAGATCCTTAAATCTTCATCGTTGTTCTTCAAACAATCTTGTTGCATTTCAATGCAAGACACAGCACAAGCTCTACAGAGCCTTTGTAGATCTTACTAGTTGAAACTCCTGTGAACAATGCAAGAAACTGGGTTGCTGAGTAGCTGGAGAAATTCCCCTCTGACCCAGCAAAGCTGAGCCCCCTGAGCACCCTTTCCACCTCAGCTGCCAGCCCCAAAGAGCAAAAGACATATATGCTAATGTAGGCCTTGCCACTGCTCTTCAGCCTCCTTCAATCTTTGGATTTGTGGTTATTTTGTGTGAATGTGCAAGGAGTTTAGGGTGTGGTTTAGAGTTAAGTTTTGACACGAAATCTTTTTTTTAAGTGGGATTGAAATAATCCCACTTATAAAACACATTAATTGTGCTCGGTCGCTGTAATATTGCCTCATAAATCACCAGAAGTAAACTACTACTACTACATAAATGCATAAATATGAAAGAAAAAATTCAGCATGAAGTATCACTGTCAGAAGCCAGGAAAAACAGCCATATATATAGTAAAACACTGGAGACCTGATTGTGAGCTGAGCTCTACACTTTGCTAGCCCCAAAGAGCCAGATTACTTATGAATCTGAGGGGCACAGGAAGATAGCTGTACCGGATTATTTCTCCCACAGGCACATTAAGAAATATAAGCATGTCTAATGCACCTCTATTTCTGTATTTGGGAAAAAGAACTGAGCTTTCCAGTGAGCAAGAGCTGAAAGCTCCACACATCATTTATTCACATACCCTGTAAAGAAAAGATAGCTGTACAACATTTCATGGGTGCACGCCAGCTCACATCCTAGCTGAAATAAACAATGCACAACAGCCTTCCTCTGCCCACAGTCAATAGGGAGCACAGTGCCTACTGGTGATATTGCGCATATTTCAGCTAACTCAGCAATCTAAATGTAAAATTCAGCACTCAGAGATGCTCTCTAGAGAACTTCGTGTCCATAAAATCACGAATGGATTACACTCATTCATATATGTGGTTTTCCCATCTCTGCAGATGTAATATCAGATATATCCCCCTTTTAATAGGGCACCCAAGTATATATCAGTAAAAATCTTTAATGTAAGATAGAAGCACTCCATCTTAGTTACCTATTTCATAGAATGGCTTGGGTTGGAACAGATATTAGTTGCAAACCCCCTGGCATGGACAAGGACACCTTGTGCTAGACCAGGTTGCTCAAAGCACCATACAGCCTGACCTTGAATATATCCAGGGATGGGGCATTCACAACTTCTCTGGGCAACCTGTTCTATGGTCCAACTACCTCACAGGAAAGAATTTCTTCCTAATATCTCATGTAATATGAAATATCCTATTTCAATTAAAGCCATTCTCCTTTTTCCTGTCTTTGTGAGAAGTCCCTCTCCAGGTCTCTTTCAGGTCCCCTTTAGGTAATAGAAGGCTGCTGTAATAGAAGGTTCCCCAGAGCCTTCTCTTCTTCAGGCTGAACAACCCCAGCTCACTTTTAGCCTGTCTTCGGAGGGGACACATTTCATAACATAGGTGTGAAAGGGAAATGACTAAGTAGGAAATTGGTTGTAGCATAAAAAGAACGGAAGGATTGCAGAATTGTGTGACCTAGCACCCTGTGACATGCCTCCAATACAGTGGCCTGGCACCTCTGATGAAGTTTACAGCAGCTGAGGTGACATGTCACCTTTGTATAGCGAGTTTGAGATATGTTTTGAACTTCACAGAGATACGTTGCCACAAGTGTGAAAATGCTACCACCTTGTAGCATTTGCTACAAGGAAAGAAGGAATTCAGTGTGAAGTATCACTGTCAAGAGCTGGGAAATCACCTGTTTTGCAGAATGATTGCAGCAAAATAGGCCAGTACATGTGGATAAGGTGTGGCTGATGTCCACTGTGTGACTGTGGCAGCTGCAGCCTGAAGGACTAATAGACCACTCTCCAGTGAGTAGTGGTGTAACCCAGCCCGTCTCAGAATTGCCAAGAGATGAACATGTCATGCCCAGGCTTATTTTAGTTACAGTGAGTATGGGGTAGAGAAAGTGACTTGAGATCTCGCTGCCTCTGCTTAGGCAACATAAGGCAGAAGAGACAGTTTGCTAGACTTCATGTCTGCCTTTGTAGAGCTGCTCAGTCAATTACTGCTCCGTCAATTAGCCCAGCCAGAGGAAGGAGCTGTATCAAGTCTGGTACGTCTTGCACTTCTTCAATCACTCTGACAGGAAAGACTCCTACGTTTACAAAGTCTGCAAAGATGAGGTGAGAGCAGAGAGTGTCAGCATGGGTAGAGACCAGAGCAAACACTACACTCTAAAGCCACTTAATGCAGTCTTGGGGATCACAAGGAATTGAAAATGTTATTTTCAGTCTAAAGGAAAGTCTTCCCATGCATTCTTGCATTTCTAGCCCCCATGGTCTGTCTTAACCATTCTGCAATGCACAGAATATTTAAACTTACTATTCCTGTCACTTAGACCTGCTAAGTTTTAGAGGAAATAGAAGGGAGTTGTGGAAAATGTTGGTCCTTTGCTTAGAGGCTTCATCTACTGTTAAATGGTTGATAAAGAAGTAAATCAACAGAAACATGGAAGTGCTGAACCAAAAGATAGTGTAGCAACACATAGAAGACAGGAATTAAAAATAGCTCTAGTTTAAAGTAAAAGTTTCAAGAAAAAGCTCCCTGAAATAATGGATTACAAAATGGGGAGTAAAAAATTTAAACTGCCTCATTTATGGATCAAGTTAACAACAGAATTTCTTTAAGCTGATCATTTACTTAACATCTGTGTGTAATCAGATTTACAACCAAGGAAAAAAGTGACCTTTTTTTCCCAACATGAAGATTTTAGAATCTTTTTTCCCTGTTTGGAAGACTAGGAAGAACAGTACTAAATATAAGCCATTAAAGGGTAAGAAAAACGAAGCTGCCTTTGTTTGACCTCTTTATAGACATGAACAGTTTTAACCAACTTGGTATAGACAGTCGATGTGAAAGCCAGACATAGAGTTCAGTTTTACAAAGTGGAGATAACAGAACTTAGTCCTTTGTTTCCCCATGGCTTACTGCCTCCTTCAGCATCCATCACTTGCAGTGAATGAATGAAAAAAAGGAAAGTTCTGAAGGAAAGTTCTGAACAGCACCTCCTGGTTCAAAAATGAGCACCAAGTCAAAGTTTCATATGTAACCACCGTCCTTCAATTCCATGTTTTGTGATCTTCTTTGTCTACTTGGGTTTTACTAAGGCAAAGATCTTCTGGATGTGATTTTTTTCCTAACAGAAAAGTCCACTGTGTAATTATAAAGTACTAACCAGTCAGTAGTTGTTTCCAATATGTTGATACATATCACAGACTCTGACCAGCTGTATTAACAAACTGATTTGTACTGTACTAATTATTTCTGCTGTAGTGTGGATTCAGCAATTAATGGATGAAATTAATGAGAATTTGGGGACCTCAGAGCCCCTCTTTCTTTCCCAGGAGCTGCTCTAGCGATTGATTCTCCATTGCCAATGGCACTGTCTTGACATTGTCTAAATCGATACAAGAAATTACTGCCATTTTCACTGTACATGCAAATGAATTGGGGAGCAGTTCAGTTCTTCAGTCAGTGCTGGAACTACACGATACCAGATTCCGTCAACTAAGTGTGAAGAGTTGTACACTGAAAAATTGTAGGCGTCTGTCATGAATTTTGTCTTATGTCTGCTAAATAAGTTTCCACGAACATAAAACACCATTTGAATGCACAATAGGACCTGAGCTATTTAGTCAGGCCCTTCCTGTCCTGGCTGCTTCGCAACAACCTGTCATACTTTCAAATCATTGAGCATTTTATTCTTTGGGTAACTTGGGATTGTTCATTTTGTTAGCCTTATCTCAGCAGTCAGTGGTCAGAACAAAAATATACACCAGCCAGCTATCCGTTGTGATAAAGCAAGTATTTATGTGTCAGTGATAACAGAAGGGCCTCTCTTCTGTAGGAAAAGAAGAGAAACAAAAAAAAAGGAAAAAATGAATTTAATTTAATTTAAAAGGCCACATGATTATTTTTGTCACTATTGCCTTTGTTATTTTTTATCACTGCTTTCTTTATCTATCAGTACTTTCTTACTACTTCAACAAATCCATTTCAGACAGAAAAGAAAGCTAACATTTAGACTTAACAGATGAAATATCTTCTGGGAAAACATGTATTTTAGTTGATACTTCATTCTATGGGAAACAGTAGAAAAACTTGGGTTCTGCTATGACACTGATGATCATACAATCATAATGCAAATTTCAAATGAAATGTGAATGGAAAAGATATTAGATGGAAAGCCATGCTTGATAATTACAGATAATTCATGTTTTCTATGCTATATAAAAATAGCTACATTGTACTTATTCTGCAGTTATTATAATAAGCACTGATGCTTTTTGTCTATCTAAAAATGTTACTGTTTTATCATCATCCCAAAATATTAAAAATAAGCTGAACATTATGTGCTAGTACATTTCTAATAATGGACAACTGTCTTCAGAGTTACCTCAAAAATTTCATGAGACTAAAGCTACTTTAGAGGTTTTAAGGTATAAAGAGAAGAAGGAAGTGTCTAGGAAAAATAGCAAACAAGTTTCATTATTAGAGGAGACTGGCACATCCGAAGCATGCAAAATGTGAAAGATAGTGTGTAACTGTCTGCGGTGAGTTTTAAGTAATTGCAAAAAATTATTAAAATGTCTGTTTCTGTAGGCTGAGGCTAATTTCCTATGTCTTCAGTGCTATTTCTGAGTTTGTTGTCTGTGGTTCTCCCATATTACTCAGGATTTAGTGCGACAGCTGCTGGCATTCACATCTCTTCCCAGATTGTGGAGGACCAGCTGCCCTTCCTTTGGATTCAGTGTTAGAAGTCATAGTAGGGCAGAACCACTCTCCCCAAAACCAATTGATTTACAGCCTTGGCAATTACAGAACTGAATTTTGTGACTAAAGCAATGACTAAATATACCTAAGAATGTATTTTACTTTATCAGTAAAAAACAATATAATATTTCTTTTTTATTGCAATGCCAAGTTAACATTATTCTGCTGTTTGTAAAGCTCAGTTACTGCCAGGAATAAGGAAAACAACTTAATTGATAATGCCATTTTAATGGAATTTTTATTACAATACCCAGCATAGGTATTGTAATTAACAGGCGTGAGGGAGAATATGGTTTAATTGCCATTAATCACTTTACCTTTCATTATGTGTTTATAGAAACTATTTTTCTTTTTGACATACATTTAATTTTGAGCAATGTAATGCTGTTGTCACTGAGAGTTTCATCAAGAACTTTTGGCTTTCTTCATTCTCTTCCCATTTCTGTCTGCTTCACTCAGTTTTGCTGGGACCTTAGCCATGTCTGGAGCTTCACTGAGGTGTGTAGGTTGGAAATATGGTCCCTGTCTACAGATATGTGGCAGATTTTTACAGTTAGCTAGGTTTATGCTCTCAGCCCATTTGTTTTTTCCAACAAAACAAAGCCATGAGGTAAACTAATATATTTATATATCTGATTCTTTAAAAATAAAAGTTTTCCCTTTGATCTGTTGTCATCATTTGAAGGAAGTGCTATTGAGATTTTACAGTTTACCCAATCTACCTATCACAATGTATTCAAACTACCATGCAAAAATCTACAGCAGGGAAACTTCCCTTATGTAAACCTTTCTGAGAAAGCATGCCAGCTATCTAAGCACGGCTCTTTAGCATTGTCTGATCACACCATGCGCTTAGCAGAACCACATTGATATTCTCACGTTCTCCCTCATTGTGTGCCTATATCTGGATTTGTGAAGACAGCCAGTGTCTCCAGCACTGTTGAAAGTACATCACTTTTTGCAAAGTGTAGACTCGCTACTCATTTTAACAATCTGTGAGGCTTTTAGGGAAGGTTTCATGTGTCTAGTGTATTTAGAGGCAGCAGCAATGTTCCTTGTCTATTTTTTGCAAAATTAAAGCTTGGTGGGATTGTAAGTAGCTGACTCTCAAATTAAGAAGTTCTGGAATAGGCACACGGTGATGTCTCTCTTCTGTCCCGAAGGAACATTTCCAGATCTCTCTTAGCAGTGAGTGTCAGGAGCAGCCAGAATCTGGCTGCCCCTGATGGCAGTGCCATGTGTAGGGGTCTGCCTTCCCAGCACGTGTGGCTCTGCTCTGCACCTGGCAAAATCTGCCTGCTTGTTTTAGACACCAGTGCCACATGTTGCATACTTCCACGACTTTGTGCATTACAGAGGTTTTCAGCTCTAACATGTGATCAAATTATTTTCCTTGGTATCCCAAAGGTATGAATTTTAGATATCTGTGAGTTTCATATAATGTTTACAGCATTGGTGATGAATTAATTTGACTTCCTTAGAGTGGGAATATTTTGTAAATAATAATGTAATTTCTTACATTCACCGCATTCTTTCTTTCAAGACTGGGAGACAGAGATAGAATGACTAGTCTGAAAATGAAGTTGTTGTGCCTTACCACTTTATTGCGATGAAGGTGTTTTTAACATCCTTTTTGAAATAGTACAAAATCTAAACATCTATGTCTTGAAGCATAAACATGAAATATACTTTCTTGTCTCTTTCAAGAATACCATGGTGGATAATGCCTTTGGCTGATGTTTTTAAAGCAAAGATCTTGTAGCTGTGTTCCAGATTAAGTGCAAAGCATATTACTATTTCAGGAGTGCAGGGAATTCGTACTTGATTGGTGTTGTGGATGTCACTTGCTATTATTGTTAGTGGCACTGAGAATAAAATGTTCATTGAGGAAGATAATCCTCACATGAAAGGATGTAGGAACATATAACTGACAATCAGGAGGTTAAAAGAAACTTGACAAGATTTCAAGGGATTAAAAAAGTTAATCTGTCAAGGCACACCTCTGCTCCAAAGGCTTGTATGCAAATTAAGATTTACCACAAGCTTTTTGGCAAGGGTCCTGTCACCCTTGCACTTTTGCCCAGTGGAGAAAATTGAAACTCAGTAGTTCTGGCAATATAAGAGGTGTAGTAATAATCTGCAAGATGACATGGTGATGTCATTGCCCATAAATCCCACATGTCATATCATGAAGCAGTATGATGGTTTTTTTTCAAAATCTGGATGCTGCTTTCAGGAAAATTCTACAAGTCTCTTCCAAACAAGTTTTGTAGAGATTTGTGTTCTTCTGCACTCATCCTATAGTCTTCTGACAGACTCCCAAATATTAGCAATTTTTTCAGACTAACGAGATACTCAGTTAAAATGCACTGTTTTTCGATAAAGAGGAAGCTTAGAGTAGTTTAAGAGGTGTTCTTTGTATGTTATCAGTCCAGGTAAACATGTAGTGTATTTTAGTAGTAGGCAAACATGTGTAATACTTCAAATGAATGCTTATGTTTAAGAGATTTTGCAAAGCAGATATTTGCTTGGATGATTAC
The DNA here is from genome assembly GCF_030490865.1 of Poecile atricapillus. Lineage (NCBI taxonomy): Eukaryota > Metazoa > Chordata > Aves > Passeriformes > Paridae > Poecile > Poecile atricapillus. The sequence goes on from NC_081252.1 coordinate 43,761,373, forward strand.
TTGAGCTGTTGTGGACATAGGATTAATCTTCTCTTCTTTGCTGATAGTTTCAATTAATTTCTTACTCATGCATGTGAAAAAAGAAGCCAGGTCTTAGACATGTGCTGTCTGCTGTGATATTTGAATTACAATACATGTATTAAAGCTGGCCGTTTTGGTATAAATTGCATCTTTTCTGTAAACTACAATCTTTTCTTGTTTTTTTTCTGTGAAGAGAACTGCTTGATTTCTTTTTGAATGCTTTAAAAGTATTCATTCTGTTAAAAGTGTCTGACCTAGATGAGATTTTGGTAAACCTCTCCATACACAAGCACTATAGAATAAAAAGGTCAAGTACATGTGTCCAACATAGCTTTAAGTAATACCATTTGATATTACATTTATGGCTGAGATCACAAGAACACATGGGTTTTATATGGATGTAATTACCCCATTGCAGGGATTAATTATGGATGAAAGTTAGATGTCCTCTGAAGTAGACAGGAAATTGATGCCATTTCAGACAACTCCATTCACCAAAAAAAAACCACCAAGCCCACTGTCTCTTAGGAACTGTCACCTTTAGCAGCATTTGTAGTTTTACAATCGAGCAAAAAGGAATGTGCTACAACTGTTTAGATGACATGGACATTTGCATTTCAAAAGCTTATTTTTCCTCAATAATAAAACCAATGAAACAAAACCAGAGTGGGTTTGACAACATTCGATAAAATAGGATCACACAAATGCGTGTCTTCTACTATTTCTATAAAATTAGCTAGTTCCAGAAACCTTTAAGTATAGAAATAGGTATTCCTGTGGGTTTTTTAATTTAAGAATACTTCTAAGTTACCTTTATTGTGGTACAAGAAGAGTAGTATTTTTATTTCAGTAGTACTCATTGAAAACTAAAATAATATCCATCTGCATAGAGTTAACCTACCACTAACCACTGAATCTCCTGAGGTGTAACACAGTAACTGGGTACAATAAATTTATCTTCACTTGTAGAAGCTCCAAGCTTATCTGTTGTTTTACCTTCTCCATCTTTGAAATGCCAAGTCTCACACCCCTTTTTGTTGAGGCATTTTTGCTGGACAGTGGCTCCTCATTTGACACACTCCAAATCTTTACATGCTGCTAAGCTTTCACGCTTATTTATGTTTTTAAATTATTTCCCAGGTTTTTAATTATTTCTCTGGCTACTTCATTCCTGCCTCCTGTTAGTATTCTCATGTCGAGGTAATGAAATTCGAAAAGGAGAGATGCAATCCTTACTGCTATTTCAATTCAGCTGTAGCCAAAAGTAGAGGGCAATTTTAAAACACATCCTTATTACTGATCCAATGTCTTTTCACACATTAAAAGGAGTAGTTGGTTTTCTCTATCAATTCTGTAAGTGACCGTTACTGTAGAGCCAAGGCTGGCTATTCTTAATATCACCTGTAAGATTTTACTGTGCAGTATTGTGGCTGATTTAACTTTAAAGGGGAAAAAAAATCAATGTGAAACTGTAATCCTAACTTGTTTTTTCCAAGGCTTAGATAACTGATACAAAATATGAAGTGGTTTACAAACTGTCTTGAAAGCAATTCACTAGCTTTACAAACAATTAACAGTCAGTTTGTCTTTATGTCGCAGTTTCCTTTCATAAATCATATATGGTAAATTATTTTTTCTGTTGGTAGTATTTTTCCTGTACCTACAGTGTAACTTTGCTTATAGGAATGGTTTAATAAAAAACACATTTCACTCTAGTGGGGGAACATGGTACATTATTCCAATGCACATAAAACATATTAATGATGCTGTAATAAAAGATGCCCTATCTAATAGCCAGTCCCTAGAGTGATGGTGATATTTCAATAAGAGGATGACTGAGCTGTTGTAAACCTTGGGGTTTTGAACCAAGGATTTGCATACGATTATTTGCTTATGCACATACCTAGTGGCTTACAAATTTACACTGGAGGTGTTGAGGTAAGGTAGAGTTGTGTAAAAAAGGTTGTCTTGAAGGTGAACTCAGCATGTCTATTCTGTTTTTTAATATGGATTCAAGTGGAAATTCTGTGGGCTTGCAAGTTGATCTGCATGCAGTGGTTGGCTTATGCATCTACATAATTAAATGGTTCGGGTAGGTGAATGGTAATTACCATGTAGAGGTCTAAATCACCATGAAGAAAAGAGGTTATAGGTTATTTTCTTTTGGCCTCAGTCATATACCTTTGATCTACAAGTGGACTGCGGTAATTGTGATATCATGAAGCCTAAAAAACAGCAAAGGATTAGAAAACCTATATATTGACTTGCACGTTCAATCAACTTGCATATGATCTCAGCAGGAAATTCAAAACAAAAGCTAATTTATGGAAAAATATGGAGTTCTAATCACAGTTTAGCTCCATGGGGTTCCAAATAACATACTACAATCTCTACACGCAGATGCTTTCATCTTACATTTCAGATTTGGTGACATTCCAAAAGTTCTTATCAAGCCTTATTATCATCTTTTATTAAAGCTTATTACATTTATCCTTATTGCATGTTTGCTGTAATATTCTGTCATTCTTAATATGGAATAAAAAAAGCTTTGATCTTTTTAGCCAGTCATGAGATGAAAATAAGCAACACAAGTGTTTCACTATATAGTATAAACTCCCAGCTCGGTGTGTCCTTTGAACATTGCATTAATTGGCCCCTGTTTCTTTTTCCTTTGGTTCATAAATCTTTTCATCAGACTGCTCTTCTCTGTGCCATCAACATGCAAATAGGCTATGCATGATCATATAGTACCACTTAATTATATCCTTCAAGCGATTTGTGGTGGTTTTGTTGGGTTAGAGTTTGGGGTGGTTGGTTTCTCTGTAATAAATAAAGCTTTTGAACTATAAAAATGGTTGGATCACTTCATCAGTGCTCTTATCTAAGAAAGGTGTTTCCAATTAATTTTGAGACATTTCATTGTCATTGCTCCTCTTAATGCTGTGGGGGTGTGATCTGAAGGACAAAGCAAGACTTCGGTTGGAGTTGTGAAAAAAAAAAAAACCTAGAATAGATAAAAAAAACAGGAGCCTTGACTCTTTTCTAGAAAGCAAGTTTAAGGAAGGAAAGGAAAGAGTTATAGAATGAGAGGCAATAAAATAAAGAAATCCCTGAAGGAATACAGAAAAGTTATTAGCCTGTAGTCTTAACCTGGGAAATCAGGGAAATTTTCTTCTTCCCCACAATATTTTAAATTATTTATTATGACTTTATTAGATAAAAACCCCAAAATTTACAGAATGGTTTTCCTGTCTTTGTATGAGCAAAACATCCTTGTCTCAAAAGAGTCTGCAATCCAACATGCACTTTCCCATCATTCCTGTCATTTCTGTACTTGGAATGATTTTTCACCATCTTTTCAGACTGAACAACATTAGATGGAAAAAAGAAAAAAGTTATGTTGAGGAGAAAGCCCAGGATAATACTAAAGGCTATATAGGTATAGCTGAGACTATGACAAAATGGAGTAGGTTTGCTAGTCATCAGAATTAATGGGCAAATCTGAAACAGGACATAATAGATACATCTTATTTAAATGAGAGGCTACTCAGAAATAATCTTTGTTTCTGTTTTAAGAAGTCTGGATTCTCCCTTAAGCTTTGAATGTGCCATGTATAATGCAGTTGACAGAATCAGACCATTGTTACATAAAAGTCCCTGCCTTGACAACTGAAATTAGACATCTAGCCATACAAGTTTCCAGAGGAATAACTGTTCCATCTTGGGGTGACTATAGTAAAAATATTTACACCAGGACTACCACACATCTTTCTTAACGCTTCAAAGGCAACAATACTTTAAAGTGCTGTGTAATCATCTTTGGTTAGCAGTCAGAAATTTTATCCACAGTAGATAGCTGATACACCTTTGTTGCTAAATTTTTTCTAGGCAAATTTTTTTGATGTTTTGCAAATTCATTGTTAAAAGGTTCCAAGAGAAAATGAGGAGTAGACTGGACAGGTTGGATTTTTTTTTGCAGATAAAACAGTAAAATCAGTGGACCCATTCAACTCTTCACAGTAAAAGGGAAAATACCCATTTTTCAGTTACTATATTGATCTTGATAGGTATTGCTAAGTTTTTCATATAGCACTATACTAAATGTTTTACATTCAGTGTATATGTTCAGCAATTTTATATGATGCTGCTGGTGTCTAATCTTTTGAAGGTGCTCAAAAGCATGTATTTTAAAGTTATTTTAAATTTAGAAATAACAGGAGTTTTATTGATTTGAGAAAAACAGTAATAAATAAAGAACTTGTCTTTGTAACTTTTAATTCATTTTATTTAAGATTTTAATTGACTATTTTTAATTCACTATTTGATCTACAGCAACATCCAAGGTATCCTATTATCTTAGAAAAAAGCAAATGAATGCAAATCACTGACAGTTCATTTGCACATCTTCTGGTCCACTTCAGGTCCTTCAGAATAAAATAGGTTTAGATTCTAATTATGGCTGCAAGAAAAATACATGGAAGATAATTTTAAAAACCACTTCAATGTTCAAATATTTCATTTTAAAATGTATTGCCAACAGGGAGATGAAATAGAAGATAATCCTTCAACAAGATTGAGCAATAATTGCAATTTGCTTAGTTTAAATTATAATCTTTTTGCATTGCTTTAAATATAGATTATGTTCACTTTTCCTTATGTTCAAGTGTGCATAAAGATTTTTCAATTAATTTTAAGGAAGCAATTTTTAAATCATGGTTTGAAAATATCAGTACCCAGAAATATGTAGCAGTGGCAGTCCTGGAACATGAGTTCAATGACTTAGCAAAGAGCTCATCTTCAAGGAGAGCTTCATGAATAATAGGAGTTGATTACAATACCTTGTAAAACACATGGGACAAGGGAAGGAGGGTCACCAGTATCTCTTCAGTTCCTCTTGCCAACTTCCCCTACAGTGTTGAGTTCTTTATGTTCATAAAACATATGCCATAGGCCTTATCTCCAGAGGTTCTGAGGAGATGATTGCTCTTCAGGGACAGTGTTTTTTCTTTCTGCTGTCTGGTGTTAATTTTTCATCTGTTGCTAGTCTAAGAAAAGCTGGGGGAATACTCTGTTTCATCTTCTTTCCACTTTAAAGAATCCTCTAACCTGTGAATTATTGTTCTCCTGAAATGCCATGTTACCTTTAGAATTCTTTCCTGCAAAAAACAAGTTGCCATATTAAGAATGGAAGGTTTGAATTGATGGCACTTCTGACTGATGCTTCAGAGGGTTACCTCTTCCATTACTGTAGGACTGCTTCTGTGAATAAAGCCTCTGCTTGTATGTGTATGGTTTTGTTTGTGCATCCTTATGATCTGCATCTGTGATTCTTTCACCTGCACAGCTCACAGAGTGTTTGCTATGCTCTTTGTGTTTCATGTGACCATATTTGTCACTTACAGTACTTTAGAAAAAGTTGTGGTTGATCCTGGTGAGTTATGATAGAGACAACTTTGGATTTTGACCAGAACAATAAATAAGTTTCTCTGGCTTTTACAGTATATTGCTACCTTTTCCTACAAAGGAAAAAAAAAAAAATCTGATAGTCATAAACCCCATATTGTGTGTATATTCACGTCAGAAAAAATTGTTTTCTGTTCAAACCTACACTGGATACTGGATCATGCTAATACCTGTCTATTTCCTTTGTGAACTAGATGTCCTATCCTCATAGCATTTAAGTGTACGAGAAGAGGGAAACAAATTCAGACAAATCCACTTCTTGCTAAGCAGTAGAACAGCTACAGTACAACATTAATTGGTTTTGTGTTACAATTCTTTTCTGTGCCTCTCAATTTTGGCAGAAGAGAACTTAGAGATACTGAGCAAGGCAGCAAATGCAGCAGGTATGCAGTCAAATGCAGCAGGTAATTGTCATCCCTCACAGTTCTAGTTCAGCCACTTAGTAACTTAAATTATCCATCTTTACCACCTACTGATAAAGGACTGACTTCTTTTTGGATGCACGAAAGTCTTGGAGAGGATTTTGAGGTGATAATACAGTGTATTTCTCAAAAACAAGTGCCTTGTAAAGGTAATGCGTAAAGCATCGAATTACTAGCTCGAGAAAGGAGCAAACAAATGGCCAACTTCTTTCTGAAGGTTATTGTAAAATGTTTTACACAGTGTAAACTAATGATGGTTTTTTTTCAAGCATTTGCTGTGAAATGTATTCTTAGTTGCTATTTTAATTATTGAACAGACATGGAAGGCTTTGTAGACTGATTACAAATCAAAATAAGTAGACTTCAGTTACACAGTGAAAGACAAGATCAACCAAGCTTGAAAAAGCAGTTTTAAGATGGTTCAGAAATTCTTCAGTGAACTGTGTGGTGACAGATGGCAAGATTACCCAATTGTCTGCAACAAATAACATTTTTTTGTTAGCATTAAGGCTGCTGTTGGTACAAATGCACTCCTTTAATTTGCGTTTTGAATTTTTTAATAACCCAGCCCATTTGGTAGGGGGAGGGGAAAGGGGAAGGCAAGAGCCAACTATTAATTTGGTTACTGCTTTTATGTTTGGGATTTGTTCTGGTGAATTTAGCCATCTTCACCAGCACCACACACACTCACAGACGCTGGTAGTATGTTCGTGCCAAGAGCAGCCCAGATCCAAGAGAAGTTTCTCAGCTCTGAGACCTCTTCTTTCCACTCTGTTAGAGGGAATGCACTCCTCGCCATTTAGACTATCACCATACTCTAAAGGCTGGCCATGCAGATAATTTGTCCAGTAGTGGTACACCTTAAACAACTCAGTCCAAAAGTAAATGCTAGCTACCATGGCTTTGGTAGCTAGAGATTACTTTGCAGAATAGATGTAGGGACTGAAATAGTAGAATAGGTAGACGATCCTAGAGTCTTAGGTTTAAGATGGTAGGTTTTTTTCATAAATTAAGTTAAAAGTCATTAAAATTAATTAAAATTAGGTTTAATTTTTATTTGCATTTTTAAAAACGTAACTATTTAATCATAGGTGAAATAGTTAAAAATGGAAAAAACCTTAAAATCAACAAACCATCAACCTAACACCACCACCATGTTCACCATTAAACCATGTCCTGAAGAGCCGTATCCACTGGGTTTTTTAGCACTTCCAGGGATGGTGACTTCACTGATTACCTAGGAAGTTTGTTCCAATATTTTCCAATCCTTGTCATGAAAACATTTTTTCTTAATACCTAATCTAAACTTCCCCTGGCATAATTTGAGGCCATTTCCTCTTGGGCTGTTATTTGTTACATGGGAGAAGAGATTGACATCTTACTACAGCCTGCTTTCAGATGGTTGTAGGGATCATGAGGGTCTCCCTGAACCTCATCTTCTCTGGGCTAAGCAACTCCAGCTTCGTCAGCTGCTCCTCATAAAACTTGTGCTCCAGTCCCTTCACTAGCTTAATTGCCCTCCCCTGGACGTGCTTCAGTACCTCAATGTCTTTCCTGTAGCAAAAAGAGCTGGACACAGCACTTGATGTGTGGCCTCAACAGTGCCAAATATGCAGGGCAATCCCTGCCCTGCTTCTGCTAGTCACACTATTTCTAATACAGGCCAGGATGCCATTGGCTTTCTTGGCTGCCTGGGCAGTGCCTGGATCATGTTCAGCTGCTGTCAACTAGCACCCTCAAGGTCCTTTTCTGAAGGACATTCTTCCAGCTACTCCTCCCTGAGCCTGTAGCACAGCATGGCATTGTTGTGATAAGTGCAGGACTTAGCACTTGGCCTTCTTGAACCTCATACAACTGGCTTTGTCGCACTGATCCAGCCTATCCAGATCCCTTTGCAGAGCCTTCTTACTCTCCAACAAATCAAAATTCCTGCCCAACTTGGTGTCATCTGTGAACTTGCTGAGGGTGCAGTTGATCCCCTTGTCCAGGTTGTCAATGGAGATTTTAAACAGCATTGTCTCCAATACTGTGCTGTGGGGGTCACCACTCGTGACTGGGTGCAATTCCATTCACTACCAACTTTCTGGGACTGCCCATCCCGTCATTTTTTAAGCCAGCAAAGAGTACACCCAGCCTCACCATGGGAGGGTTCTCTAGGAAGAATGGAAGCCAGGGAAGCCAGGTTCTCTAGGAGAATGCTGTGGGAGAAAGTATTAAAAGCTTTACTGAAGTCTTGGTAGACAACATCCACAGCCTTTCCCTGACACACTGAGTGGATCAGTTTTTTTCAGAAGGACTCCAGGTTGGTCAGGCAGGACCTTCCTTTTGTAAACCCCTGCTGGATGGGCCTGATCCCCTGTTTGTCCTGTTCATGATGGCACTTGAGATGATCTGCTCCATGACCTTGCCTGGCACTGAGGTCAGGCTGACAGGTCTATAGTTCCCTGGAAGCTCCTTCTGGCCCTTCCTGTAGATGTGCGTCACATTATCCAACTTCCACTGACCTGGAAGTGAGTGGAATCATTTACCAGGGCTGCTGATAAATGATTGGAAATGGCTTGGTGAGCTCTTCTGCCAGCTCCCTCAGTACTCAGGTGAATCTTGCCTGGCCCCATGAACATGTATGTGGCTGAGTTGCATAGCAGGTCACTGACAATTCCCTTCCAGATTACGTGGCCTTTGTTCTGCACCCTGTCTCTTGTCTCCCAGGTCCAGGACTGGATACCTTGATGACAGCTGGTTCTGTTATTAACAGCTGAGGCAACAAAGGCATTAAGTACCTCAGGCTTTTCCTCAACTTTTGTCACCGTTTTTCCAAGAAAGAATAGAGGGTTTGGGACCCTCCTTTTCTTTCTGATGTGTGTGTAAAATCATTGGTTCTCTTTTATGGCAATGGCCAGATTAAGGTGGGCTTTGGTCCTCCTAATTTTCTCCCTGCATGGCCTCATAACACCTAGTAGTCCTTCTGAGCTGCTGATGCCTCTTTCCAGGGGTGATAAACTCTCCCTTTCTTCCTGAGTTCCATTTAAAGCTCTCTGTTCAGCCAGGATCATCTACTTCCCCACCCACCCACCTTTTATCACAAGGGGATGGCCTACACCTGTGCTTCTAAGGATTTCCTTCTTTAAAGCACATCCAGCTTTCCTGGACTCCTTTTCCCCAGATATCATCATCTGTTTTTCTGCTTAAAAAGCCATCCTGTTCCACAATGGAAGCAATCATCCCAGTCTTGATAGAAGTAAAAGGAGACTTTTGTTAGGGTTTGTGGACGCGTTTGGAATTTTGACAACCTGTCTTTTCTCCCATCTCCTGAGAATTCATCTATGCTTGCAGCTGTGGATTATTTGGGTTGAGTTGTGATCTGTGACCACAGCCATTGCAATCTGCCTGTCTTCTGGTTGGAGGCATCTGGCATTCTCACACAAGTCCTTGCTGCCATCAAAATTACACCAGTATTGAAAGAAAGTCATTCCTGTGTTGGTATCCCCATAGATTTGGCGGAGTCAGAACTAGTGACTCTAGGAAGGGTCTCTTGGGTTCACTGTCATTGTCTAACACCAAATAAATTCCAGATTGATTGGGAATAAACCAGACCTGACAGGCAACATCTAATCCAAAAATCAAGAAACTTTTTTACGTTAGATTTGGGACAAAAATAGCAGCAGGAAATAATGAAATGCCTTTTGCTGCAAATGTGCTTTAAGTTTTGATTTATATATCAAATTATTTATAAAATGGAGTAAACCTACTGTTTCTCTAAACACAGAAACAGAGGAGGGGATTGATCTCTTACATCCCCATCCCAAAGCTGAAAGAAGGCCTGCATCCTTTTCTAGATTGAAGGAAATCAGACAAACATGTACACCTCTGCATTCTAATTGCATCATTCTCCCTTTGGAAATTCAGAACTAGTTCATACCATTTGACTTGAGGGTCTCAGACATCCCCCAGTACCATGTGCTGCTAAATTCATAATAGATTTATAATAGGCTCAAGAATTTTTATTACAGACTCAATTTTCTTATAAAACTGGTAAGGACATAAAGTTTGTTTTTATATTGATGTCCAGCTGAGAGAAGGCAAATTTTGATTGGCAGAGTAGTTCCTGAGCTTGTCTTCATCAGTCGATTTAATCATGTTTCTAAAGTTCATCATCTCTAAAGAAGTTCTGCCTTGTAATCAGATACTTCAGCAACAAGCCTGTTTCTTTCATGTTGTTTTCATGTTTGTTGTGAAAGGAGAATTCTCTAAATTACACAGTACTAGCTCAAAGAGATTGCATAGTTGAATTATTTAGTGTATTAGTACACACTGTAAGTTTTGTCATTGGAATTGTCTAGCAACAGTTTTCATATGCTTAAAAAAATATTCTTACATTCCCAATCTGTGAAACAGCTGCATTTATCCATCTGTTCATTTTCATTAAACAGTGTGTATTGAACTTTTTTCTAGTTCATTGTCAAAGCTGAGAAAGGAATAGTATATTTAAGGGATACACTTAACACTCCCAGTCTTTGACAGTAAACTACAGTGGGAGTCACATCAGTACAAAGACAAAGAAAAGGTAGTTGTCACTTATATTCCAGTAATTGCAGTTATATTGATGTAATCAATATTGATCCCACAGTCCATGCCTTTGAAGACTTCAAATTCCAGCTGTTTTGAATTACAGGGGAATCACTAGAAGGTCATGTTGGAGCTTCCCCTTCTGATCTCCCAGTGCATGAAGAGGCACAGGGCATGTACATAGCACCAGCGGATGTTAATGATGTTCTAAGCTCCTGTGTTTCTAGAGTTACAAAATGAATGTCATTTTCTTTTTGTTCTCCAGAAAAACTAATAAAAGGGATAAGAAGATATCAAAGTTAAGAGAGTGATTTAGATCTCTGGACTTGAAAACAAGAAATGTGCTGGGTTTAAATCATGAAAATATTTAGCTGTTTGCAGTCTTTCATTGCTGCCGGTGAAATGAACAGGTGTAACAAATAGTAGAGTTTGACCCTAGGGATTTTAGTGAAATATATTAAAACAGATGCACTTGTCAGGTGATTAATACATAAATAAGGATTTCAGCTGAGGTAGGGTCAAAATAATAATGGCTAATTCTAGTGATGTGCCAGAGATGGTGGTGGTCAGATTTATGGTTTAACAAGAGTTGAGAGGGGATAAAAGAAAGATATTTTTAGGGTCAAGGAACATTCTACATTATAAGGTTTCGACAGGCAATTTAAGGTCTGGGAAAGAAGCATAATCGTAGAGTCAGAAACTTGGAATTAAGAGACTATGTCATCTGTAGTGAGGGTTTCAGTCTTTGAAGTATTCAATAATAGGTCTTTAGTTGCATTTTGGTTTTTTGTTTTGCTCAGGATAAGGGGGAGGCAAATACCTGGCAGACAACCTCTTAATTCAGTAGTTTTTATTGCCTGGCTAACTAAACTTCCATTGATGCTTGCTCATCTCAAGTAAGAGTTGCCATGGTCAAAACAGAGAGATGTAAAGATCAGAGATGAAAACAAATGGAATGAAGAATTTTTTGTCATTTGCATAGAGGGAATGAATAAATTAGTAATGTTGACTATAGCAATAATCTTGCTTCAGAGGGAGAGAAGTAGCAGAAGCAACAAAGTACAGTGAATTATTTTCCTTATATTTTGCACTAATAGTTAAAATACATGATTACAGATTTATTTTTTTTCCCCAGTGTATTTTTATTCCCTAGTAGCACTGAAAGACTATTTTAGACGCTTTGCAGATAACTCTTGTCATGGAATGAGCAAACCAATGTTCCACCAAGAGTAGAGTAATTACAATAAAATTAATTTTGGTAGCATTATAGAGACATTGGAAGAGAGGAAAATAATCCACAGGCAGCATGAAATTGCTTGAGACTATCACAGTATAGCACTAAGATAGGGGTTTTTTTCATATTTTTGCTCTAAAAGTTTAGATGCTGAGTTCATTCCTTAATCCCTGGTGATCAAGGTTCCTTAAATTCCCGCTAACGCTATGGAAGGTTGATTCTGTCTCATAATTAACTTAGCTAAACTCTTTAAAATGGTATCACCTTTCAAATTACTGTGGTTGTGGGGAATTAAGTCATTCAGAAACCTAATTTATGCATTACCATTATCAGAGCAAAGTGTCCCAGTGTTTCTGGATCTGTTCATGGCCTCGGCCTCGTTTTGTAGACTAGTGTGGGGAATGGGAGGTTGTGCAGGGTGTTGTTGACAGCATGAAGTGCTCGTGTCTTAGGTTAGCCCTGCAACACCCACAGCACCCTCCTTCCTCTCCTCCTGAAGTTTTTCTTTCCCCTTTCTGTCTAACCAGGACAGATCCATCTGCTGGGAAAATCATTTATTATAGTAGGTCATTTAGAAGTTCACTTAAATTTGCCTCTTCAGAAGGATCAAATATGAAAAAAAAAAGGAAAAGAACATAATTACTGCCTGTCCTTTTGAGCATTGATTTGGGACCGGTAAAAGACTCAAAATGAGTCTGGTGAGCTTTCTGTCAACTGTGTTCACTGAAAGCACTGTATTGTTAAAGGACGGTGGTAGTAATTGCTTTGTGCCATTGCTGAACTATTAGTCTGCAAATGCTTGTTCATGTAATTTAATTTTTTTAATGTATGAGTTGCTATTCCACTGCAAAGCATGGGAAGTCATTATTTGTGCAATTTATCGTTGTGGTTAAAAGCATCAAATAACCTGTATCCTCTACCACCAGCAATGCATCTGTTTGGCCTCAACTGGCAGTTGCAGCAGACTGAAAATGATACATTTGAGAATGGAAAAGTGAATTCTGATACTGTGCCAACACATCCTGTAACAGTTCCTGCTGGAGACAGTGGTAAGTGAAATGACACCATCTTTTTCTTCCTTCTTTTGGGGCATTTCCTTCCTTTGTATCTTACTTATATCATCAAACTTTAACAGTTTGTGAAAACTGAACATTTGTAAGTAATAGTAATTTTAAATAAACAGGAACATACAATTTCTCCTACCTAGCATGTGAAGGGGCCTATGGATCCTGAGCAATAATGCTAATCTTGCTAGGAAAGGTAGCTGTCAATCAAAATTCCTCACAGGAATTTACATGTGATATTTGATGAGGATAGGAGAGCTCTCATCGTATCTAGAGAAGCAGTTTACTGTTATTTCTGTTTACTCTAAAATATACGATAATATTTTTTGTTGTTGTTGTGGGGTTCCCAGAGATAGCAGGATGGTGCTGAGGCTGGCTGGGACCATCCTGCCATTCTGAAGATTTTGCTCCAGAAGTCGCACTTCAGGAATAATTTGCATATTTTTGAAGCTTCTCTCGTAGCTGTGCTTAGAAGGCAATTCATGATCAAGGAGCTTCGTGTGGCATGATGACCTCACTATGGAATATCTTGGGTTTTTCTCTGCAGAGGTTGACGTTCTCTCTTTTTTTTTTTTAATTTCTCTCTGAAACTTTATAGGTCAGATATAATATGTACATTTGTTTTCTCAAAGTCTCTAGCATATAATATTGAGTCTGAATCATCCAACCAATATATAAAGCAAGAAAAAAAACTTTCTTAATTTTGTTGGAAGAGCTTTTAAAATACAAACCACATAAAGGGATTATTTTTTATCGACCTTTTTCCATGTTGCCCTTTAAGATTCTCAAAACATTTAGGAGCTTGTGCACTTTTGGCTAACAGAGGCTTCAAAATCAATAGGTTTTGAATGGAAAACTTGATTTAAATGGTTGATGTATGCAGTGTTTGCTTCATTACACAAAAATCCATTTTCCCATTCACAAGGTACATCTGACCTCCTTACCACTGAGAAGGAGGAAGCCTCTGCCAGCAATTGACATCTTGAAAATTTTTCAAGTTATCACAGCTCCAAGTCATAAAAACGTTGTAGCTCTGTTCACCCCTTTTGTCATCTTTGTAAGCCTGTGAAACTTTTCCAGTAGGACATTTTCTTCTCGTTTCCTTTGCCTTCCTGGGTTTTACTTAGTCATTATCATTTCCTGTGTTATTCTTATTTGTTTTGAATGAAGAGCAAAAAGCTACTATGTGGTTAATGAATATTGATGCTGCAGTGACAGCTCATCATCCCATTGGCTTCTGCATTCAATAGCCAATATACTTTCTTTTATAAAATATATTGATGTTTTTGTAAATATTTTATAAACGCTTATTGGGTTTTTTCCCCTTGATAATTTTTAAATTTCTTTAGCAAACTAAAACCTGTTATACACTGCCTCAAAAATAAAAGTAAATAACAAGGATATCAAATGCATTTTTCCTTCCTTATGTGCTTAAATGCTGTTCAAGAGAACAGGGTTAATTCCACCCACTTAAAATGCTGTCCTCTGCAGAATATGGTATGTGGTCATTTATCAGCATGCATCAATACTAAACAACAGACAGACCAGAGAGTACACATTTTAAACCACAGAGGAGGGACCAGTTAGGCAGAAGGGAAAGTGTGATCACTAGATGTGAAATGTGAGGAGCGGGGCCCCTGGGCTATCACACTGGTTACTGAAAACTGTAAAGAAGAATCAATGAAGCCTTGATTCAGATAATTTGACAGCAGAAGAACTTTCAGTACCACCCTTCTCTAGTCCCCTGGTAATGTCCTGATCCTCTGATTTGGATTTGAGAATTTTCAACCACCATAATAGTAAATGTGAATGAACATGACATTTCATGTTTTGATTTAGAAAATGGAAAGGAAATTATGACACTCTGAAGATTTTTCTTATGCTTATTGAGATACAACAGGGAACAAAGAATAATTAACGCCCTAACCTTAGGGTGACAAACAGCTACTGACAGTTTTGAGAGAGGTGTTGGGGTGCTAAAGGGGCATGTGGCTACAAAGTAAAACCAGCTTTATTTCAGTGAAGAGCATAAGAGTCTATAAGTGTATTATCTGCTGAGTGTTGAACCCCAGAAACAGGCATTCCTGGGAAGCTGGTTAATGTATTTGATAAATGGCACTTATTCAAGCTGTCTAGCTGATCTTTTCAGTAGTACAAGGCAGTTATTTTTCATTTGAAATGTAGAAATAGGGGAAGTTGCAGATCAATATGGCAAACAAGTGTTTATTGTTTAGTGATTACCAGTCATCAGTGGGTGAATTTATTCAACACAATATGCTTAAATTTGAAGAAAAAAGTAAAAAACAAATGCTTAAATAAACTGAAATAGTGAATACAGATCCATCTTCTAGAATAACACACTAATATTTATGAAAGGTTAAGTCCAAATTTAGAAAAGTATTAGACTCATCCTGAAGTGTTTAAAAACTGGTTTCTTCAAGATCAGATATTTCACTGTCTCTCAACAGCACTCTGATCAATGTGATAATCCCGTGGGACATTTTCAGTGACTGCAATGCCGCTGTGACATAGCTCCAATGATGATACAAGTTCCCACTCAAGGCCTCTCAGCAGTGCTTCTGTACCTGTTTAATTCAACAGCAGGCTTGGTTCATCTTGAATGCACAAAAAGTGGCGAGGATCAATCTGTGACCTCACCTGGCATTTCAGATTTTAATCTAGTTTTTTTTACAGTCTAAATGTTTGCAAAAAGGTTGCGTCAGTTTGTTCCATCAAATGATGAATAATGTAGGATTTGAACATAAAAGACAAGGCTGAATTGTCAGTTCTTCAGAACACTTGTATACAAACAAGTGAGCATCACATGAACATGCTTATCACATGTACTTGGATTTAGTTTAATCTTTATAATAGACTAGCTGATGAAGAAATATGAATTGATAAAAACACAGCAAACCCCAAAACTATAATGACAGTTCCATTTTTCTTTGTATTGCTTCACTCAAGCCTCACCTTCATGTGCTGGATGCTTAAATACGGCATGGCTTGCTTAGACATAACCAAAAATAGGTAACCAGAGCTGTAGCATTTGTTATTATTGAAGAAATGCTCTTATATTTAATGTAGAAAAGATTATATTCGTTCTCTTGGCTACCTGTGTTTATGTATGTTATTCTTAAAATCTCTGTATGCTGCACTTCAATCTTTTTTTTTTTTAATGTGAGACTCTATTCTGAAAAACTCCTGTTAAAATGCTAGTGAAAAAGGGAATAGTTTAACATAGAATATAAACCGTTTCCATAATGCTTCTCCTTAGGGATGTTACAGCATTTTTAGTATGTAGTTATTTGTGGTATCTTTACCTTTTTATTTCCAAATTATTGAATTCCTGGGATCTTCTATTCAAAAAGATTGTCAGTTAACATTTTTCTGAGGTAATTCTAAATGTTTGAAGATATATATGAAGGATGATTGAAAGTCAGAAAGGAACACTAATTTTTTTATCTCCTTATTATTCTAACCCATCAGGAAAATTAGGAGGATTTGCACAAGAAAACAACACTATAGATTCTGGAGAACTTGATATAGGCCGAAGAGCAATACAAGAAGTTCCCCCTGGGATTTTTTGGCGATCACAACTCTTCATTGATCAGCCACAGTTTCTAAAATTCAATATATCCCTTCAGAAAGATGCATTGATTGGAGTATATGGTCGAAAAGGCTTACCACCTTCACACACTCAGGTGAGATCTGCTTGCATTCAAAGTGGCACATTATTGAAAACCATGATCTTTTGTATCTTTTTTCTCTCTCAGGATTACATTTTTTTCCATTTTGCTGATTTTTATTTTTGTTATTTATACTTTATTGATCTCTTGTGATAACCAGAATATTTGTAATGCTCTTGTGTTGGGATCTAGAATAGGGGCACAGGGTATCCTTATTTATGAGCTGTTCTGTTGCCAAATCAGTGATGCATCACATATGGAGTTGTTTCATGCAGAATTTATAGGTACTTTTTTTATTCTTTGGTATATGCACATATTTTAAAAAACCTAAGCAAACTAATACAGAATCTTATGGCCACACATAAGGTGTGGTTGAGAGTTCCTGCAAACAGAAAATTTCCAGATTTCTAAAAAAGAAGACGAGCAAATACTACAGTATTTACAGCTTGGTATCTCACTAAATAAAAACGTAAAAGAAAAAATGTATGATATGTATCTACAAAGATAAAGTGAGCTGGGGTTTTTAAAGTGACAATCTTCACTAGGCATCTAGCATCTTGAAACTTTGTTCTTAAGTGCCCATGGGGATTTATGCTGTTCCTTCCCTCAGAAGGGGGAACAGAAGAAATCAGAAGGTTTCTAATGACACCTTTTATTGCATATGGTCACACTTCCTAGTAGCAAAAAAACACTTTTTAGCCTTAGTGATAGAACAGTTAAAGTATAAAGGAATGAACAGTCTTCAGGAGTGGCAGGAGAAATGAATAATCAGTGCCTCAGATTGTATTTTAGCATCACTTGTATTAATATTATTTTAAAGATTTAAAACCCTCCAAGATTAAATTTCTTTCAGCAAAATATTTCTCCAAGTGCTGGCTCAGATCCATTTTTCTACCTGAATAGGTATTTTAGCTCATTTTCTTCTACCCCATTTGAAGAAACATCTTTGTGTCTTTTATTTTGTGTGTATGGATTTGCCATGGACAGAAATCTAAGTATAACAACCTAATGGCATAATTGTATCAAAGCTTGACTGATTACGTCTGATACGTAGTTTTAACAGCAAATCCATAGCTGTAAAATTAATATATTTTAATTCAGTCCCATTTTTTTAAATTTTGATTTTCATGCTACTGGACCATTTAATTTTTTGGGTGTTTTTTTTTATTCAGGCATAACTTTTAAAATATGCACTATATAGAAATATATTACTAATATATTAATAATTATTACACTTACTTAACAGTCGCAAACCACAGAGGAAGGATCAGCAAAGCAGCTAAAGTCATGGAATGTTGCATTTACTTCATTTTGTCGTTTCCATTAAAGTACAAACACTTTACTGAATGCAGGAAGTATACTCATGTTTACTTAAAAGTTTGATCTTTATAATAATGATTAAATAGATTTTCTTCAGACCTTCACGTATGAACACCCACCCTCAGGCTGGCAACAACCACATGAAATTCTAGCGTAAAGAAAATTGATTCAGAAAGTTATCAGCCATTTGAAATAGGGGTTTGTAATACAAATGCCATCTCAATGATAACCATAATAACAGGAGTTAGGGGAATACATGTGTGGCATGAATGAATGAAACTGAAGAAGCTGATCTAGACTATGCATTCATATGAGAAGTTATGCAAGTAAGTACATCTATTAAAAAAATGATCTTTACTTGATTCCTTATCCTGTCAAAAGAGTGAAATTGGAGTGCTTTTTATCCAAAAACGCAGAGACTACTAAATCTGTTCCCTGTCCTCTGTGTTACACAGACTCCAAGTTCTTACTACTGTTTAAGTATGACACAACAGAAAGACTAATATGTGAGTGGTACTTGGCATTTTGGATATACTGTTCGCAGGATATAGGTCAAACTCTCTTGTCCTATTTTTGCCTGGTATATTATTAGAGTATCTTTTACAAACCATTGACTGACGCTTGATACATTGAAAAATTAGGCATGCTTACTTATCAGTGCCCTAGTGAACTTATAAGGCTGCTAAAGCTTCCCAAGGATACAGGTTTATCAGAATGTTTTTATGGCCTTGAACCCAGTGATGTCCAGGTTAAGTGCCTATGATAAAGCATATATGTAATCTCCTAAAAATGCAGTTTCAGTAAACACTTGGGGTTTTCTTTGCAACCATGTTCCTTCATGTGGGGAAAAAAATGGAGTAAAAGACATCTTGACAATTTAGACCTTTTTCCAACAAACTCCTAACACAAGACTTTGATGAAGACACAACTTGTCCTGGTAAAATACATATTTAACTGAAGTAGGTTATGTAAACAAAATAAGGTATTTTGGCAAAAAGACATCTAATGAAATAGAACACTGGGGGGATTGCAAGCATAAGTCCATTTATTGCTCTCTTAGTTTCCCCAGCTCTTATGGCTTGTACTGACAAAAGTTCCTAATTGCAAGCTGGGCATAGTTAATAGGGGCAGACTAACAGCTGATGGTGGCTTCACTGCATCCTTTCATTCCACTTCCATCCTTCACTTCCATCCTGTCCATTAGACAAGGCAGCTCTACTCATGTGGCTCCAAGTGTCACGGGAACATAGCAGACAAACACATGAATATCTTTGCTGAGTTTGGTCAACAGCCCATCTAGCCTTATGTCTGTGATAGTGGCCATGAGCAGACAGAGAGATCAATAAAGCAGCATGATAGTATCCATAGTTATTCCTCCCACAATATGCTTTTGGCCTCCAGAGTTTTAAGACTGAAGTGTTGGAGTCCATCAGGGCAAGGGGTTGATAAGGGACTTTGCCCCAGGCCCTGAAAAGAAGGATATCCTGTATTTGGGGTGAGGAAAAGCTTACCCACAAGACCCCCTGAGTAGCTATATGGTAATCGTGCTAGAATGTTCTATGGTTTCTTTGTTATTACTGGTTAAATTTTGTCACATTAATTTACATATTCCCAGTCCCCAATTCTTATCGGTTCCTTCCCCTCAAACTCCACCCCTAACCTATGTTATATAAATTATTGTAACACCCTTGACCCTGGCCTTTTGTGTGCATCCCCATATGCTGTTTGGATTCCGTGTCTGTTATTTTGCTTATATTTTTCGGGTCACACATTCATTCCTGTCCCTCTTTATTGCTGCCACCCTCAGACCTCACACTGATTATCTCCGAGCTAGCACCCGGCCAGACCATCTGGGCCCAGCGTGCTACACTGAAGGACTCTGCTGAGTGAAATATGCTGTCTTTGATTTCTCTACAAATCTTTGACAGATTCTTTTTTCCTGTGAATTTGCATAGTCACCTTTGAATCTATGGAAGCTTTTAGCTGTGACTTTTGCAGCAGGGCTTAACTACACATCTCACACTGTACTCCTCAGTGTGTTTTGAGACAGTAGCTTTTGTTTTACACACTGTTGGTAGTGTTTTGGAAGAGGCAGGGCAGAATTTCTCATTCATTTCTTCTCCATGCTACCCTGGATTTATGGATCTCTAGTGTTATCAGTGAGTTGTATTTTTTCCAGTCTATTTTATAATTCTTTTTATGAAAGCTTTTTCAGTCCTTTGGACATCCGTTTCTGAATGTTCTCCAGTTCAAATGCAGCCTTTCCAAGGTGTGGAGACCAGAACAGCACAGAATATAAAAGCTGTTTTACTATGATGGTTTCATTCAATGCCTTAATGAGGTCTGCTTTTTTTCCTTTTAAATTATCGAGCTTGTATTTCCATAATCTGTCTACCATAGCTCAAAGATCTCATCCTATAATGACAAAAGTTGGCTCAGAGCCCATCTCTGGATGTGTAAAGCTAGGGTTGTTTCATGAGGACTTTGAAAAGTAGGATCTCGCTCACATATATCACTTCGTGTCTGTGTCTTTTGAATCCTATCTGCCCTTATCTTCTAGTCACACAGAATGACAAGTGCTAATAACAAAATTTATGCAAATGAGCAACTGCTGCTTGTTTCTCAAACGTCAGTATTTGAATTTTCAGATCTCACATTAAATAATAGAGAACTCATTACTTCTTGCACTCTGCCAGCATTTGTAAAGTTACCTTGTCACCTGTCCTTCTTGCTCCTATGCCTGTGATACCCTACACGTGTAACCACACAGCACAATTTTCTTTAGCTCGCTCCTTACTCCTTCAGTATTTCTTCCAACGTCTGCCTCCTCTCCACTGTCACCTTTGACTGTAATGCAAAACTTACTTCTTATATTTGCCAACTTGTTCATTTGCCACCTTGTTCTCCACTTCTCTCCTGTACCCTTTGCCTGTTTCTCCACCTCTTTTTTGTACCCAGTTAAAACCTGACAGCGATGAAGAGGACACTGTAGTCAATATCTGTCTCTAACTGTACAACCTGTGGTACCAATTATCCTACCATTGCAGGGGACATAATAAAAGTATGATAGAAATAAGCTTGGGAGAGATGTCAAGAAGTTTTAGTTTGCACCCTTGTCTTGTAATAGGATGAATTATATATAAACTCTTACTATCAATTGCTTAGAATTCTATTATTAAACAGTAACAGAATGCAGAAAATTTAACTCTTGTTCAGTCCCATAATCCAAAACAATAGGGATATAGCATGTAGGAAATGGTTTGATGTATTCAGGACAGAATTTTTGGTTGCTTTGCTGTATTGTTTTTAGGTGCTAAAATTAATCTCAAACACAGCTACTATTTGTGTGTCACAGACTGATCTGAGATGCATAGTTTTCTTTCTGGGGAATCATAAATAAATCAACCAGAAATAATTGACGGTGGCTGTCCATTCAAAACCCAATCAATGCAAGCCTGAAAGTCTTTGTGACACTTTCTAAAAATGTCAGTTCCATTGCACCCAGAGAATCAATATGTTTATTTAAAGAGACTTTTAAGAATAAAAAAGAGGCTTTGTTTTAAAGCAAAACTGTATGGAATAGTAGGACAAATCATCACATCACTCAATATAAAGGAAATTTATCCTCATAGGAGGAAAATAAAATTGGTATGGTTATGCTTATGAAGATTTTTCCAGTCTGTTTTTGTTACCATGTCCCAAATATAAAAAAGCATCCTCTAAAAGGGTTAGTTAAAATCAATTATTGTTTTTTGCTGGGGGACAGAATGAATTTTAAATTCCCCTCTGTATGGCTTTTTAAGTGTAGTCTAAAATGGTATTCTGATAACAGCATATGTCCTTATTACATTACAGATACAAAATAGTGAATTGTACTGTGCTTGTCAGCCATTAGTGGCCAATCAAATGGTGTAACCACTTGTTTCTGTATCAAAAATACAATTTTAACCTGAAATTGTCCTTCTACAAAAGTGGTCTCTTGCCATATACAAATTACTAAGTCATAATTAATTTCTATGTATGACCTTCTAAAACTCAGAGCTCCCTGAGCCTTCCCTTTTCAAAAATATTAAAACCACCAGAGAGGAAGGAGTGAAAAAAAGCCAAAATTGTTTTTCTCTCTCTCACAAAATAAGATAAATATTTAATTCTCTGACAAATGAGAGTGTTGAACAGTTTTGAATAATTGTTCTCCCAAAACAATTGCATTAGTTTCCATGTGGTGCAGCATATACAAACCTGCTGAGGTACCGGCTTCTGCGCATTCTAATCACATTATGTTCTATTCTGCTCATTCAGACATAGCTAGAAAAGTGTCTCAGGTATTGATAGAGTCATATTAACTATGCATGTCTTTCACATCCTGGCTGGTGGGAAGATGATTCTGATGACTGGGGAGGAGCACCAGTGAATTTAAAGAATATAACATAAGTACTTAAACCCTTGTTTCAGGACAGAGGCTATCATATTTTCTTTTGTCCCAGGAGCACTTTCTGAAGGTCACAAGTCATGGTGTAAAATCACTGATCCTCTGGTCCTAGGAACAGATCTTATCCCAGCTCAGGTGAATCAGTGGTTCCACATGCTGGCCTTTAATTGAATAGGCCCTGGATGTAATTTCATTTCAGAGAGATCTTCAGCATGTGGAAAGATTGATGGTTTATGTGCTACAGTTCACTTCATATGATAAACATGTGTCACAGTAGAAGTGAAACTTTGAACAGTCTTAAGTAAAAGCAGAGACCCTCTACCACAAGCAAAAATTTTCTTTAATTTTCCTACCTGTTTAATTTTGCTCTATACATATTGATCTTTACATGTTCAGCATGCAGAAGACAACTTTCAAACCATGAGAACAGACTCCAGATAGTGTAAAATCAGTGTAGAGCCTGGAGCAGTTTTATTCCTCCAGGTGCCGTTAGCCCTAGTTAAGGTGCATAAACATGCATAGCATGCATAAAAACTTGTGTTGTGAGTTTGCTTATTTTAAAAGCGGAGATGCTGCTACATTTTTCCAAGCCTTGTGATAGTTGTTAAAATACAGTATGTGCTGTCCATTGACCTGAAGTACCATAGGGCTTGGTCAGTTTGTCATTTTTGATAGTTCCAATGTTTTCTACTTTCCATCACCTGTTTTGAGCTTCTGTGATAGGAAGTAAAGCTCTTGCTCTCCTTCCTCCAGAATTCCAGGCTGTACAAAAGGGGGATTGAGCAGTTAATCCTTCATCTGAAATTAAATGAAGAAAAGTAGATTATTGGATTATTTATTATTGGATATTATTATTAGCCCATATGTATGTAACACAGTTTGAAAATAGCTCTCACCTGTAATTAAGGTGCCAGTCATGACTGCAGACTCATTTCAATTGCTATTTTCTTCCCCTACTATGTAATGGGTTCATTGGCCACTTTCTACTGAAAAAGTCATTCTAATAAACATGAGAACTAGTTGGTTATTTTGTTTGAATGCTTAGCAAAGAGCAAAGAAATTAGAAAGGATTGTTTTCAGCTCCTGCTGTTTCCCTGCTCCAAAAGAAAACTCTTGGTCTAAATATAAGCATACTGTCAGGGTGGTGCCACGGTCATCCCATGACTTGTCAAGCTCCCGTCTGTGCTTCTTTGCAGTATGACTTTGTGGAGCTCCTGGATGGCAGCCGGCTGATTGCAAGGGAGCAACGCAACCTGCTGGAGTCGGAGCGAGCAGGACGGCAGGCGAGGTCTGTCAGTCTCCACGAGGCAGGTTTTATCCAGTATTTGGATTCTGGCATCTGGCACCTGGCCTTTTATAATGATGGGAAAAATGCAGAGCAGGTGTCTTTTAATACCATAATTATAGGTAAGCATAATCTTTAAAGCTTTTACAAAATGCTAGCTTGAGGTCAGGTTTTTTAGGAATTCATAGATAGGTTTTCGTAGTTAAATGATCTGACTTTGTTTTTTGCAGGTTTTCCATTTATGTGTTTCTTTTGCTACTCAGAATAAAACAGAGTATATGTTTCAATTTCTCGATCTAAGGCTTAAGAGTTTTAATTTCTTAGTGTAAGGCATAAATACTTCAGGTGAAACAGTGCTTGAAAGGAGGATGCTGTTTTGAAGTATTTGTTAAATGGCACAGGACTAGATTTTAAGTATGGAGCTTATATAGTTTTACACTTATAATTTTAGCCTTTTTGTTGGAATGTATGGTTCTAAGATACTGGGGGCATCAGCAGTAGGAAATCACAGCTGTTCCTGCTCTTCAAACAAAACAAATGTAAACACTTCCCCGGGAGAGAACAAGCTGCCAGTTAGTAGTGGTTCAAATGAAAGGTACTTCACGCAGTGGGCACCTGTGAATTATCCTTCTCTTTTTCCTTTTAGAGTCTGTGGTGGAATGCCCCCGAAATTGCCATGGTAATGGTGAATGTGTTTCTGGATCCTGCCATTGTTTTCCTGGGTTTCTGGGCCCTGATTGTTCCAGAGGTAAATCAACCCAATGCTTTTCTCAAGTCAGTTTAAGCAAGCATGAAGACAAATCCATCAGAAAAGCAGCATCTCAGATGTTCTTCTTTATAAAGCTTTGGTGAAGATCTTTACTTTGATTGTTCTGCTGTGTTCTGTTTCACAGCAGCCTGCCCGGTGCTGTGCAGTGGCAATGGGCAGTACTCCAAAGGACGCTGCCTGTGTTACAGTGGCTGGAAGGGCACCGAGTGTGACGTGCCTACGAGTCAGTGCATCGATCCCCAGTGTGGGGGACGGGGCATTTGCATCATGGGCTCTTGTGCCTGCAACTCTGGGTACAAAGGAGAAAACTGTGAAGAAGGTAAATGCGTAAATATTTATGCCAGCGCCAGCTGTTGTCGGTCAGGTTAACAGCTGGCTCATTCAGCTCTATGAATTTCTCTAGATTTAGATGTTATGCACTAACCCCGTTTCTTCAAAAATCGTTTTACAATATTACAAATCAAGTTTTGGAATCACTAGTATCACTGAATTCTACAGAGTTATTGAACTCTATTTATTCTCAAGTAAGCAGTGGGAAAATTCAAAGTATCATGCATGTAATCTTTTTGTTTGCCAGTATATTTGGGTTTTGTCTGGCTGAAGTCAGCTAAGAAGAAAGCACATGAAACACATATGTAGGAATTCTTACTGAATTTTCCAAATATAGAGTAATTGTTAATTTATTGCATTTGTTAGTATTTGCTTCCACTGACTAGATTGTGGAAAGTGCTGTTTCAAATGCATCAGGGGGGAAAATGATGCATTATTCTTGTATTCCAGAGATGTGCATAATAATATTTATTCTGGTGTGCTGCAAAATGCAGTTCATTTTCCATTCTATTTTTTTTAGGGAGTAAAAACTGCTATTTTCTTCCCCACACAAATTGATTTTATTGATCTCCACATACGAAGTAATGCAATTAAGTCTCTGGAATTAAATTTTCAGACCATTGACCCTACAAGTGTAACATCTTACTGAGTCAAATTGCTAAATTAAATCTCATAATCTAAAGCACAAGTGAATTAAGACAGATAGACAGAATGCAACTCATTCATTTCTGAAACAATCTGGGGGTCTTATACAGCTGTCAAAACTATGTAACAGTGGATTGGTTCAGTTGTACCAGGGAATAGTGCTGCAGAGAGTCCAACACTTACTACATTATGATTAGGCAGAGTCAAGATGAGTTGCCCAAGACCCAAAGCCAATCTTGCTGTAATTCAGAAAAATGAGCAAACCTGTAAAGATTCTCCATTGATTCAGCAGTAACCTGTAATTGTCTTGATGTCAGTTATGTGCATGCACAAAATTTACAGGATCAGAAGGTGATGTGAAAGGGAGGTGTTGTAGCAAGGAAAATTGCTTCTATGCAAGAAGTGAGGACAGAGAGTGATTTACTTTGTAGCCAGAGAAGGGAGGCTGGCACAAAGAGATCTTAGTCCATTCCATCTTTTCCTCATTCATTGCAATGAAAGAAAGGTGAACTTCTCAGCTTCAGCCTACTAATATTTACTTTCAAGGTATATGCAATGCTGCCTATTTAATAAGGTTTTGAAATGTGAATTAAGCCCAAAGGTGCCATTAGCACCTATGGGTTGATTACTGTTGTTAGGATTGACAGGTTTAAGCTGATCTTTCTCATCTCCCTGCAGCGGATTGCTTGGACCCAGCCTGCTCCAGCCACGGTGTGTGCATCCACGGTGAGTGCCACTGCAACCCGGGCTGGGGTGGCAACAACTGTGAAATCCTGAAGACAATGTGCTCTGACCAGTGCTCTGGTCATGGCACCTACCTTCAAGAGAGTGGTAGCTGCACCTGTGATCCCAACTGGACAGGTCCAGATTGCTCCAATGGTAAGTGTTAAAAGCACTGACATTTTATAAAATGTTGATGTCTTGAATAGCAGCATTTTAACGACATTATTGTGTTAGGACCTGACCTGCTGAGCTGATTGATCACATTGAGTTGACTTCAGCATGAACTGTAAATTGATTCAAAGGTTCAAAATAATTGATGAGTTTGAGGGATTTGAAAACCTATGTATTTGTTTGTATCTTTTAGCTAATATCCTTTATCTGGTAACTTTGGGTATTTCGCAAGCTAGTTCAGAATGTTTCTTTGCATGATATGGGTATTTCCTAATACATCTACTTAGGAACTTAAAATTACACTAGTGAAGCCAGGGACATTCACATTTTAAGAATCTCCCCAGATAATTTGAGGTAATTTTCCTGAAAAACAGATAGCCTTCAAGTTTGAAAGCAAAGGGAAAGCAAGAATGAGTCTTAAACAGCTTTCAAGGCAGGGTGCAGGCTGCCAGGGTAGAAGGAGTTGGTAGGAGTGAAGAAGCAGAGGAATTTCTTGAAATATGGAACTGTGCTTATTAAAACCATCATCTGAGCTTAGAAACAAAAGGAGAAAACTGGAGGTACTAGCGCAGAGAGCAGAATCTAAATATTTATAAAGTATGACAGCTGCTTTTTGACAAATATGAGTTTTTAGAATCTTTGGTAGCCACATATCAAAAAAGAAATCATGTCTAACTGTGAGACATGTATTTGCGTATACCAGTTCATCTAAGAACTCAGACATTTTGTTAATGAAAACTGAACACATGGGCTAGCTGGGTTTGTGCCAGCTTATGAATAAATATAACTTTTTCATGAAAAACCATCTTTTTAAAACAAATGTACTTCCTGACCAGGATCTGTGATACTTCATAATGGTTTATGCATACGAGAGTGATAGAGTTCCAAACATGTAAGGAAAAGTGACAAAGAGAAGAAAATGTTGTCTTCTGTGAAATTTTTTCAGAAGGAAAAATCCTTTTCTGTTTCTAGCACTAAAACTGGTTATTTGTGTTAGACCCTGTCTAGTTTTTAGGCAAAACATGGATCCCCTGTTTACTGACACATCCTCTGTGCTTCTTTTGATGACCAGTTATGCTCCATCTTTTACTTATGTTTCATGGAATAATTTGTCATTAAAATAACATAAAATGTTTCTGATCTCCAATATCTGAAGTGTGTCAGACTCACAGAAGAATGTTTGTAAGAGCATTCAGAGATTATTTGCTGAAACTGTACAAAATGACCTTCAGAGGAGTACACTAAAAAAGTAAACCTTACCCATAAACATGTTGTTAAGCTGTTAGATGAAGAAAAGAATGAGTTATTTCCATCAGAGGGTTTTATAGGTTTGAAATCAGCAGAGCTTTCCTCTATCTTCATCAGCAGTTTGTCCATTAATTAGCCCTTCAATTCCACTTCAATTAAATTAACTCTAATTAATAAATTCATTACAAAGATTGACGCACCTTGCTCAAAGCTAGTGTGGTAAAAGCTGATAAACACCTTCACCCTAATGAAAAATTGATTAGATTGAAGAGAAATAAACCTTTCTTTCTCAGAGCTGCAGTGATGTTTTGTGACTCTGAAGTTAATCAAACCATCTTGCATCTTTTAATCAAAAATTTAATTCAAAGTAGATATAAAATGCTATATAGTTGGTGAGGGGGAAAGGAGGAGGAAATTACAGCTGTCTTTCTCCATAAAGGTTTTGGGCTGTTTCTTACGGGAAATGTCACAGCTCCTTGATACTGTGTTTAATGTTCTACAGTGCTTTGAGACAGCAGGGAGAAAAACACTGTTGATCAGGAAACTGGAAACCTTTCTTGTACTGAATGCAAGTTTCTTTTGCTGTTAAAAATAATTTTGATCTTTTATTACTGAACTACTTGCTGCCTTTAAAAAAAAAAAAACCAAAACCCTAAATATAGCATTTCTATGAACCACACATGGCTACAGCCAGCTGTATGCCAAGGAACTAAACAAGTCCCTCAGGCTGTATTGTATCTCTTTGTTTTTCTGTTTTGTGCTTAGCAAAAGTAAAGTTTGCTGGAGTCTGAATAAATGAACCAGAATGGTAAATGCAAAATCTAGCAGTGTAAATTATCATCTTGTACTAGCTGAGAGTTAATATGTGTTGTTTGGCCTCTGACTACCTTTGTCTGTTAACGTATTTTTCAATTATTCTATCAGATACAAGATCCTGTTACTATATGTAAATGACAAGTTAAATTGCTGTATGTTGATTTATTTTTTAACAAAGTATTATTGAAACCAGACTGTTCATAGCTGTCACTGATACAAATTTATTGAAAGTAAAAGAGTAAAATGATCTTTTATACTTTACAGATGTGTCAGTGTGTCAGCATAGTGCTAATTTGTCTCACTAAGGCTGATTCTTTATAACGAAAACTGTGTCAGAAATGGCACATTTTAACTTTGAAAGAAAGAAGGGAGAAGAGTATGGAGAGGAACCCTTGCTAATTTGAACTTCGTCATACTAGATTTTCATTCACAAGAGACAGTGATATAGGTACATGTTACATTTTGTCACTGTGAGTACAGTGTAACTTCTGGTAGGTCTGTGTGCCATATAATGTAAGATACAAAAGGTTACTCTTAAGACATATGTGACCACAAAGAAGCATGCTTGAAAATTACTTCAATCTATCAAAAGAGCTGTGAACACTTAAACATCGCTAAAGTCTGCTGGCCGACTAAAAGAGCATTAGCAAACAGATAAAGCTCTGTGCTCTCTATTCTGTTGAATCTTACCTGAAAATGTCTTTCACAGTAAATTCCTTTGATTTAACTTTCAAAGATTTTGCCTTTCTTATTCTTCACATGTTGAATTAAAATTTAGCGCTTATAATGAACATATTCCCTCTCTCTCCCCTGTTCTTGCCGCCTCCCTTTCTCTGCAGAAATCTGTTCGGCGGACTGTGGCACGCATGGCGTGTGCATGGGCGGCACGTGTCGCTGCGAGGAGGGCTGGACGGGCGCAGCCTGCAACCAGCGGGCCTGCCACCCCCGCTGCACCGAGCACGGCACCTGTAAGGACGGCAAGTGTGAATGTAGCCAGGGATGGAACGGAGAGCACTGTACCATTGGTAGGCTGCCTATGCTTTATCCTGTCCTCGCTGCAAAATTCAAACAGCTGGCGCTGCTGGCCACGTCTGAATAAGAAGTGTAATGCTTTGAAGAATGTTTCTTCAAGCAGAATATTTGCATGTGTCAGTCTGTAAAAAAGAGTTGGTATTTTATGAAAGGAAATGGGTATATAATGGTTCATCAGTTCTTCATACCTAGTTTGCCATGAAAAGAAGGTGGAAGAATTTCCTCTTCAATCTTTTCCCTCTAACTACCTTTCACCGAGGGGGAGGTAACTTGTATTTTAAACGGTAAATATACTATTTGATTTGTGCTTTTCTATTTTTATCTGATAGCTTTATGTCTTTTGGAAATGAAGCTTCCTATTGTTTTTCTTTCTTTTTTTTCTATTTTAAGGAGATGAAGCACTAAAAAGGGACTTGCCTACATAAAAATGTCACTTCTACCATGTGATAAATGTGATCTAACTGCCCAAAATTATCTTCTTGTCAACATAATGTTCTATTTTAGAATACTATCAAATTTCTTATGTATTAATAATGTAACAGCAGATGATTACAGCTGGTTGAGAAGAAGCCATCCTTATTACAACTTCTGTGTTTCTGTAACCAAGTTAGTTCTAGTGCCTGAAAACCTTTGGAGGTTACTATACCATTATCCAAATGGAGCTTTTCTTATCCTGTTATTACAGTCTATATGTCCCATATAGAGCAGAATATCCTTCTCTGCTACACAGACTTTGACAGAGAGCTAGCATGAGAAATCATGGATGTAAATAGGTGGACAAAGAAAACATGGAGTTGTAGTGCTAAGAAATTCCCTTCCACGCTAATTCCCCTTTGTGCAAGATGCTGCAGGTCTGTAACAGTGGAGAAGAGTCCTATCCAAACAATTTTTATCTCAACAGAACCCCAGAAAAACTTCTGCATGACAACAGGTAGGAAGCACAGGCAAAGGAGCTGGCAATGGTCTAACATGTAAGAGATGATTGGTTTGTACTTTGGTGAGTGGAGAGCATTGCATGAAGCTCATTAGAGGCTGTGACAGGAGTAACCATGTGACTGAAGTATTTATGGGGCACATCTCCCAAGTATGAGAAGCATCATGGCTAAGCACTTTGAGGTGGATTGAATTGGCAACAAAAGAGGTAGCCACAGGTCAGACAAAGGCAAACATAACACTGAATGATGAGGAAATCATGGATAATCTGAATAATAAAAAAAAGTCCAATAAGTAAAAAACTCCACATAGTTCTGTGTTTGGATAGATGAAGGAGAGATAGTTAAAAGAGGTGATGAAGCTGAAGCAACAGGATAGGACAGTAAGTCTAACTGCAGTGGAGCTGATTGATATGAATGTAGCATGATTTGCTTTTGCCACAAGCTAAAAAGAGCCTGGAGAATTTTAACTTTCTTGGAAGTTTTGGCAGGGCTCTAACTCTGAATGTGTTAGCACAGCTAAGCTGTAACAGGGACATGAGTATCTAGAAAAGAGCAAAACTCAAGCTGTGCACTCAGGTATTTTGCAGCCCTGGCTGAGGGGCAGGTGATGGTGCTGTACTTGGTGCTTGCGAGAAGCAGTGGTAAGAGCTTTGAGGACAGGGAAGATGAGGGGCTGTTGCAGCTGTATCAGTTAATACGCGCATCATTGTACCCAGAAGATGAGGCAAGGTTTTCTTTTTTAGAAGGGAGCCAGGTGTGAAAGTAATAAGATTGACTTGAGAATTATTTTTTACAGCAATCACAATTGATTTTTAAAATGTATTTGGTTGGTTGGTTGGTTGGTTGGTTTGGGGTTCTTGTTATTTACTAATGAAATTGCTCAAACTTATGAGGGAGAGGTAATCAAGATGCATGTGCAGAATTGCAGGGAGAATCAATAGGGTTAACGTTTTCGAGGAGCTTTCAGAAAACATGCTGACAAAGAGAGTGGAGAGGTGCAGAGAGGACTGCTTTCTGAACAATAAAAGAAAGTAAATATTTAGAAGTAGGATAAAGCCTTTCCCTTGACTGCTTTAACTTGCCAACGAGCGATTGCTCAGCAGATCACTCTGCTGTTGGTCTTGCTGACCTTGGCAGCATTTCAAGGGTTGTAGTTATACACGGATGAACTGCTCTTGAACAATTTTTCCAACATATTAAGCACAAACAAGTTTTTCCTCAGCACTGGGCAAGCAGGTCTGTCTTCCCACCTGTTTATTTGTTAAATGGGTGTTTACTTTGTGGCTGCAGCTGTAAAGATAGTTTGATTTGTTTATATTGCCCTTACAGCCTCCAAGGCAAGTAATGAGGTGCAGGCTTTAGCCTGCTGTTACATTTATTATTTCAGAGCTGTTTTCTTCAGGAGCCCCACATTACAGAGAAGCCAGGTCACTTTATTTCTCATTTCCAACAATATTTCAACTTAGTGGGGGAAAAATTCCTGCCTCCTTAGCTTGGCAGATGAAGAGTCAATTCGCTTTTCTATCATCTACCCTACAGTAGGTAGTAGCTCTTTCTGAGCAATAAATTTCAAAACACAAGGGACTTCAGAATGTTCTCTGTGCAAATCAATTTTTTATTGTCAACCTCCATTTGTAACCCAGGCATTTTATGCTATTTACAACTCTCTACTTAGTAGCAGAATATTTGCATAATCTGTGTTATGTGTATGAAAGACTCCTACTCACTCTCCCTTTTTATGTCTAAAAATAAACAATTGAACCCTTCTTATTTCTAAAAGTCATTAACCATTTAGCTTCAGTACTGTGAAGTATTTTAGAAATGCAAATGTGTTTCTTTGTTGCAGCTATTAGCTGGAAGCCCTATGAAGTGCAACAGCCAAAATTAACAGCTTCTTTGAGAAAGGAATATTCCAAAGAAACTGTAAATCTTAAGGGCAATTCACTTTACTCACTTTCTGGGAAAGGAATAGACCTCCAGATCTCTGTCTGGATATGCAAAACGGAGCAGATGTGTATGCATTACTCACAGAGGCACTAACTGGAATATATACTGAATCATCTGAATTCATAACTCATTTGATCAAAGAATTTATGGTATTTTTGTAAAGCATGAATGCCATTCAAAATGGTACCAAAAAACCATTTTGTACCTCAGCTAACAGTTTTTATGTATTCTTAAATGATCACTATCTGTCCAGTCTCATTTTCAGTTAGCCCACTGTTTGCATTGTAAGTTGACATGTGTTAAAATATAGAATGAAGGCAAAAACCAAACCTGTCTCCTTATTAAAGCAAGGTAGGTCCTTAGTTTTATTTCTCTCTGAAATCATTTAAATCTTAGGTTGCTTCTTGAGTTATGCCGATTTTTACATATACTTTAAAATATTGAAGTAGAATTTAGTCAGAGGAAATTCTAATTACTCTAAGTCAGATACCTATTTCATTGTTTTTTGGTTTTTTTTAATTATTTCAATACTTCAAGATATTGGGAAGAAAAATTGTAGGTGATTGCAAAGGTTTGTGCTTTTTTTATTCATAAAAAAATTCAGACGTCTGCTTATCTGGGTCAAATATCAGGGTTTCCCTAAGGCTGAAGATGACAAGACTGGATTGGAGAAATAATATACATATGTATTTTATATACTTTGATTTGATAGAGAACAGAGTAGACTAAATAAGGCGGGGAGGTCTATTTGTTTGAGGTAATGTGTATAGTAAGGTGGACAAGATTGATATCCACTGTTCCATTATGGCTCTGGCACAGGGTACTGCAACTTCCATACCACACCTGATGTCAGCCACACTTGTGAGCCACTGCCTTTGCTCTGAATGCATACTTCCACATATTTATATCGAAGATGTTCAGAGATAAGTACATGCTCAGCATTTTGATGAATGACTCTAATAGGAATTAGCAAAACTCAAAACTTGGTACTATTATTGAGCATCTTAGAGGTTTGAACTAAATATAGGCAATGTATGTTTCAAGAACTAAATAATTTAAGGCACCTAAGTTGCTTATAATCTCTTCACTCTGGAGTACTGTAGTTGGTCATAGGATCATGGAATAGTTTGGGTTGGAAGTGATCTTTAGAGGTCAAGCCCCTCTGCAGTAAGCAGCATCATCTTCAACTAGATTTGCTCAGATCCTCATTTGCTGAGAGCCTTATCTAACCTGGCCTTGAATGTTTCTAGGGCATTCACCACCTCTATGGGCAACTTGTTCTAGTGTTTCACCACCTCATTGAACAAAACTTCTTCCTTAAGTCTAGCTTGAATCTACCCTCTTTTACTTTAAAACCATTACCTCTTGTCCTGTCACAGCAATCACTGCCAAAATGTTTTAATGTAATGTTTTACAATTTCCTGTATCCCCATGAGAACAGGTTAAATCAACAGTTCACTGCAGAGCTGTGGAAAATCACCTGTTAGTTGTTTATTTGGTCTGCAAGTGGCATTCATGGGTCTGAGGTGAGCATCCATATATTATTTCTTGAAGCTCAACCTGCATCTCAATGATGCGCAAAAACAAGATAGCAGATGTACAGCTGGTGCCCAGGTGATAGCCTGGATGAAAATTTGCTCTGTAATTAAGTTTTCCTAACAGAGTTGTGATAAAGTATGTTTTGGTATCCTTTCTGTCCCGGCTTGCAATGACTTCAGTGACCCTCTCCTGTCTGAGAGTTGTTTTGCGGGATTGGAACAGATATTATTTCAGAAAGTCTATTATTTTTTGTGATATAACTGTCATGTACCATGACTATATTAGGTAACTGTCATAGGAAGCCCATAAATATGAATACTTTTCCAGCTGCTTTTCCATTAAACTCTGTTAGCTGAATGAAATTAGTAAATAATTATGTTGGTGGGGAACCTGCTATATCGATGAGCTATGTAACAACTCACTTTTACAATGCAGCCTAATTTTTTCTATAGACTAAATTAGTTTTTGCATAATCTAAATTGCAAATTTACCAATTTGCATTAAAACTATGCCTTCTTGTTCAGAATTGTCAACACCTCTTTTTTAAAAGTCTTTAACATTAAGCATGGGTGGGTAAGACCATCTGTTTATAAAGCTTGCCTGCAGCTCCATTACTTAACACAAGACAGGTTACAGCTGTTTAATTGTTATCATGTTGAATGATTATCTTTCAATCCAAAATTAATATTTGTATATGTATGCATGGAAAGCATATCATGAAACATAAATGAGCTAAATGTGGATTAATGCCATTAAGCATTCATATTAATCCCTCAGGAGAGCTAAAGTTAACATCATAGCACTTCCATGCTACTTTTGAGTGCCACATGAGGCTGCTTTACCTGGTATGCAGAACTGAAAATCAAAGCCAGTGGTGGTTCACTGAGAAGTGTGCAGCTTATGTTTATATCCCAGTGAAAACTGGGATATAACTGGTTTATTTTATAAGAATTTCCCCTAAAATTTAGTTGAGAAAAAAAAATAACTAGGAACAGCAAATTATTTATTTGAACA
This sequence comes from Poecile atricapillus, assembly GCF_030490865.1. Classification (NCBI taxonomy): domain Eukaryota; kingdom Metazoa; phylum Chordata; class Aves; order Passeriformes; family Paridae; genus Poecile; species Poecile atricapillus. Next base: position 43,796,035 of record NC_081252.1, read on the forward strand.
TTTTTCTTTGCATGAAATACAGTAGCATGACCTTCAAATCAATCAAACCAAAAGAATAAGTTTTCCTCAGCAAGGAATTTCTAGTTTCATTTATTTTAGCCAGAAAATCAGGAATGTCATCTGGTTTAGATATGCAGAATTATGAAAAAAAATAAGTCTAGAGCACTTTCCCATAAGTGTTTCTGTTAGCACAGACTGTTCTGGTGACTGATTAAAATGGTTTTCTGACTGGGGACAAACACAAAGCCATCAGTGTGCTGGTTCTCCATGTGACCACGATCAGATCAGCATAAGCACAGAAGTACAGCAAGAGTTGAGGAATGCTGAGGCACAATCTCCTCCAATAAGTTGCATGGCCTGCACCTGTTCTCTTCAGCACGTGTTTAGCTTAGGGCTCCTTATACTACAGATTTCAAATATGACTGCAGGGAAATGATACTTTATCTCTCTATAAGATCAGAGAGCAAGTAAAGACAAATGTGTTCCTGCAGTTAATTAAACAAAATGCTTATAGAAAACTTGATATGGCTATATATCATTACACTATACATTTTTGACACGTGGGCTTGACAGAGTAAGTCACGAACCAGTTTGAGGGCTTGATCTATCTTCTCTGTGTTTGCACATTAGCAGCACAGATAACCAGTATTATGATGCCCACTGTCATTTCAGTGCTGATGCTAATTGCCAAGCATGGCTCACTTTTCTCGGAAGTTTAAATTCCTGACAATATTCACATTTCAGAGAGGTTTAATGCGTCACTTACTTATTGTACCTTAATGCCTGCACAGGAATTTTTCATAAATTTTAAGATTCTTTTGAAAATTTTTGTCCCTCTAGTTTTCATAATTACTTCTGTATGAATATATTCTCTAATTATCAAAATTCCTAAATTATGTTTTCCTTTAGTTATGGGTTCGTGGAATCATACCCGAATACAAGTTTCATCTTAAAAATAAGATTGTATCTGAATGAAGGTATGACCTTTGGCATTCAAACAGTTTTTATCAGATAAAATCAATCAATTATTCAAAACTAATTATATCCTGTATCAATTAGTTCACCACAGTATTGTGAGTGAAATCCTAGTTTCAAAACACCTGACTGCTTTGTAGCTGGGATTTTACAATATTTTTACCTATACCCTCAATGCAAAAAGCCTACGAGGAAGAAATGATGACTTTTTGGCATCCAGAGGACTGATAATCACAGTTTAATATGATTTAATGAAAATTGAAACAAATTGCAGTTTTGTATTTCCTGTGCCTGAAGGGCATGTTATTAATTTGCCAGGCCAAGTTTTGAATATGCCAAATATTTGTACATTTGGTAACCATAAAAATACTCAATTACCAGGTGAATTTAAGATAGAGCACACATTTTTGGGACTGTGAAAAAAAGTGAGTTATTGGTCAGGCCTTAACACATTTCAAGACCAAGTATCTCAAATACGAATTAACTGTTAGCATACTTTAAATTGCTAATTGGTTAATTTGCATTTAAATGAGGACCACATGTGAAGTTCAAGTTAGGCACATTTTCAGAAAGCATCAGAATCCTCTGAGTGAAGAATTTTAAAGCGTGTTGTGTTGCGCAGCTTGTTTGAGCTGAAGTGGTCAGAGAGTAAGTGCTTTTGTACATTGTATTGTTGTATGCTGGTCAAACCACATTCCATAAATACTTTCAGTCAGGGAGAAAGATGGAAACAAAAATGCTTTCCATCCTGATCCATGCCCTAATGTGCTTTTAAGCTAACTTTATCTTTCATGCAGTTCTCAATGTGTCAGGTTTTTACCTGTATGTGAGGCAGGTCTTCACAAGTTTGTTGATTCAAATGGGCATTTGAACTTTTTCAGCCTGTACATGTTGGGATAGTTTTAACTCCTTAATGGCATATCCCCTTTCTTCTAAATCCTCTTCCTGCTAAACTAATATTAAATAGGAAACAACACTGCTCATGATTTGTGACCAGTAGTCACAAATTTCCTGCCTACTACATTCTAAAAGTAACTGAACCTTTTATTCTAATACATATGTAGCTTTCCAGTAATAATGATTAGAAATCCTACTTTACAGTAAAATTGGGATGGTCTCCAGAACAAAAAAATCTAAAGGATAATATGCTTACATGCCTTTGTATATAAATCCCATAAATGATTGCTGCAAAGAACAGTTGCAATTTTGGCAAAGGATAAATTGCAGTGAAGTCAGGTCTTTCTGCAAATATTTAAAATGCATAAATGATTAGGAAGGTGTGAGTTCAGGGTGACAGCAGTGTTTTGGCCTGTGTAAGGAGGAAAAGAAATAAAATTGTGTGAAACTATAATTCCATCCATGTGCTCTACAAGAAGGGCAAAGGGAAATTTAGGAGTAAAAAAGTATCAAAAGGGGAGAGTGTTTGTAATCCTCCTCTATTGGCAGCAATGCTCTGAACATATGGTATGTCTAAGACAAGGTTCTTACAAACTCAGAGAATGGATGATGACTATGAGCTGCTTACAGTGGAAGAACATGTGCTTTCAGTACTGTTCAGTGATGAATAGAAGGAATTGCATTTGCAAATGATACCAAAGCCTGCTGCCCCCAAGCACTTTGGAAGACAGGACAAGAATTTAAAATTACTTTAACAAATAGCACAGACTATGCAGAAAAATAAGGTGCAATTCAACAAATGCTGTCTTCCGTGCTTAAGAATAATCAGCTGCACAAATCCAAGTTAGGAAGCAGTTTGCCAGGCAGGAAACACTATAGGAGATGCTGAATTTGACATGAGCAAACCCTTCTGAAGACAGGGTACAAGAGTAGCTTTAAAATTGTGTAAATTCTGGACTTCTGTGAGTTTTTTTGGTAGAGGCATGGAGCTCCTCCGAATTTGCATATGGATGCATGCTTTTTTTTGTCATTTTTTGGAAGGGAAACAGTCACCTAAACGAATCAGTATGCTATTCCCTAGGTCTGCTGTGGGTAGGATAAGATATGCTAGATTTAAATATTACAAGGGTTATTTGTGGTTTTATGTTCAAAAGGTGGTTTAAATGTCAAAATAAACTGTAGCTGGGTGGAAATGAGAGGAAATAAGGGTGATCTGGTGGCCATGTCAGGAGGATTAAACCACCATGAACTGAGTCTTGAGTAGATTAGAGAAGTAAGATCAGAGCTGTCCACTCTGGATTTTGTACCAGTTCCCCCAAAACAAGCACCAAAACTTGTTTACAAATTGTATTCTCCCTAAAGCTTGCAGTAAGTTTTCTCTTCCACTGGCAAGTGCCTGTGAAACCGCTGATAGTGTATGTTTCATCCCCTGCTACTGCTTGGCTGCACAGGGAGTAAAAAGTAATGTTCATAAGAAGAGACTGGTGCACAGGATGAACTGGTTAAGGATGATTTTGAAGATCTGGATTCCACCCTTGATTCTAACATGTAATTTCAGTTAGTTGCTCACAAATAAGGACTTTAAAGAAGTGCTCTCTGGCTGTTCTTCACTTTCTGTGAGCAAGATTTGCACATGTATGAATTGCTTAAAATGTTGGTTTGTGTATGAAATGTTATATAATTCTAAGTATTCCAGAAAATCACATCATAGGTGCTTATAGGCAAGTGAATGGAGATTTCTCACTCTGATGTTTTTATGCTTTAGTTACTGGTAAAATGAGGTAAGAATGTATTCTCTTCATACTAGTACTATGAAGATAGTGTGCTAAATAATTGTGACTTAGGGAGGAAGGTGAGAGGAAAGTCTGAAAGAGAACTGTTGCTTCTTTGTTTAGGTTAGCATAGTGTGCCTGCTACTAGGGCATCAGCGGCTTGTTGTTTCTGAGAGAATGAGTGCTGAATGAGGACTGTGAGCTCTGCACATTCACAAGGGAAGAAGTGTATAAAACTTGCACAGGTAGCCATAAACCCATCATTGCCTAAATTTTGGATGCTTGACATGGCCACTGTCATGGTATTCTTCTAATGTGTTCAGGGGTTTTTGGCATATGGGTTATAAACAAAGTTTTATACAAATACTAAAAATTAATGAAAAGAAGTGATGGTATTAAAACTTTCTACCACTAAACAAACAGATGAATGTGTGGAAAGCTTAAGGGAAACAATATGGCAACAACATAGCATAGTTTACTTACGGTCAGTTTTTATTCCAAGAAAAACCTGCTGGCTCCCTGAATGACACCTGGTGCAAGGTTATGTAGAGTGTAAACGTGACTGATGCAAGGTATCTGGTTCACATATTCCTGTAGAGGATTTGTGTCTGAGAGCATGAATAAAAAAAAAAGCAGAGATACTTATGCAGTCATTCACCAGGGAATGGGAACTGCAATAAGGAACTGTGGGAGATGAGGAGACGAAGCAAAGCAGAGCTTGATCCGAGAGGAGCAAACAGCATTCTTCATTGTTGCCAATACTGAAATTATTTCTTCATCATCTCTCCTTTCTTTTCTTCCCCGCTTTGGTTCTCTTTTCTCTTTCTATTTTCTCCTGTTTTCTTTTAGAGGAAGAGGTTGTAATGCAGTAAGGAAGGGAAAAAGCTGATTGTATTAGTGGAGAGGAGGCAAGGGTTTGACTCATACTTTCAAGGTGTCAAAAGTAAAAAAAAAAAAACTTTAAACAAAAAACAAGTATTTTTATTTAGGCTGACCTAGTCAGTATGGCTTTGGTCATGTTAATTTGTGGTTTTGCTTCATGTCCGGTGGTGCTGTGAGGTTAAATCTGCTCTTACACCAAAGTAATTCATGACTTGAGCTACTGAGTTGACACTGTAACGGGCCTACATATACATTACAAAAACACGGGGCATGTTACAGTCTAGTGTACAGATTACAAAGATTATGATGGGTAAAGATGTCTGATGGAAGATAATGATTTAAATTAATAGAGATATAAATTTGCTATACAGCATTTAGAACCATGTCACCATTGTAATCCCACATGACAGAATAATCAGAATAAAGCGGTGTTATAAGTACCAATTAAGGAACATCAAATCAATGGGTATGTGACTCATGCTGATTTAAACAGGAGCTGATTGGAATAAATGGATTTAATATGTACTTTTATTCTTAGGCTATTCTGTCATACCTGGAGGAAGTAGTATATGAATAAGGAAGACACTGACTTACATCTCTTTGATAGGAAACTAATGGGAGGCATTAAATAAATTTTCGTAAAAAGTCAGGGTTCTAATTGGTTCAGAAATATGCTTTGTTAAATGCGAATTTGCCTGATTGTTACCATTTCTTTGTAAAATCATTTATCTGTCACATATTTCTATAAATACCCACACATGATGCCATGATGGCATCATTTCTATTCTATTTTGTATGAATTTTGAGTGCAACTTGGATCTTCTTGGGCTTTGAGTAGCCTAGAAAATGTTATACAAATCTTATACCTTCATTTTTGTTTTTCTTTTTTCCACTCGGAGTTGTATGAAGTCCTTCTACTTCTGGAGATAATAGCAAGATTTTAAATGGCACAGTCTTAAACTCTGCAAGAAAACTCTTGTAGGTATATTGTCTGGTCTGTAATTAGACATTTTAAGGACATAAGATAACCTTTATGTGCCAGATCTGTAAATATCTTGCCAAGGAGCACCTGCTGAGATGCTCCATCCTACTGAAGTGCTCCAAATCCCACCTGGAATTCTGTATACAGAGGGGGGGAAAGGCTTGTATTTTGTATTTCCACACAGGTTCATTCCTCTTTCAGTTGCCGTGCCATGAAGATAAGGAAGACAGCATGGCTAGTTAAACTTCACTGCAAAGTTATACAATTTTTTGTCATTAATTTTCTGCTTTATGGTTTTTCTACAATGCTGCATATTAACCAAAATAGTTTCTAACGTTGTCCTTAATGTCAACTGACCGTGAGTAAAAGGATGCTGGAAGGTAGAACTTGTTTTCTGAGTTCTACAGTTCTGTGGTTTGGAGCTGACTTCTTATAAGACTGCTAGATAAAAAAAAATCTTAAAACAGCATTTTCTTAATCTCTCTTGTGTTTAGGAGATTTCTGTTGTTGTTGTTTGTTTGTTTGCATTTTTTTAATGAGGATTGGATTCTGAAGATAAATAGTGTGGGGGGCTTGGGATAGCAGGGACTGTTTTCACTTGCCTAGGAGGTTGTTTTAATGTTCTGTTACCTATCCATACACTTGTAGAGGATAGAGCATTTAATGTTTTACTGGTGGACAGATGAATTCCCCAGACAGACCTGATTGCTTTCATTTTATGAAATAAAGCTTGATTTTTCCTCTGCACATACCATGTTTTAAGCTGTATAGGAGCAAGGGGAATTATACTGGATGAGTAAGAGAAGAATTTGATCCACCCTGAAATGTAGCTGTATCATTTTTCTTTTTGTTTGTGCTTAATGTGAAAAGCTACCTAGTTTGTTGCTGCTGTGCTAAATGTTCTGTAATTGATGTTTTCATCTTACTTTGTCTTGCATTAACCTTACCATTATAGGGGAAAAACAAAAAAAAGAGCTGTGTAGTGGACACCTGACACTTTCTTCAGGAAAAAGGAACTAGAAAATTTCCTCCTCTTAGTTCTAGCAGTGACTGTAACTCCTGATATATATCACATCCCTCCTTGGAATCCAGAGTAGCTTTTTTCTGTTCAACCAAACTGGAGGAAAGGCTGCAGCTGGAAAGGTCTTTGTTGCCCATCCAAAGGGATCCTAGCAATGGCAGAGGACTTGCCAGACAGGGGCCATCATCCATCAGAGATTTAGGAAAGTCAAATTTTAAAAGAAAGAGACGCCATGAGGGCTGAGTTGAGAGACTTTGCCCCCAGCAAAACCAGGGGATTGAATCCAATATTCCTGGCTCAGCTAGGCATGTCCCCGCTGCAGAGGTCTGTAGCCTTCCATCTTCTTGGGCGTAGGTGGCTGGCTTTGATAGCCTCCAATGGACCTGGTGGCTTTGCTATATGACATTAACCCCTTTCACACAACTGCAGTTGCTGTCTGTTTCCTGGAAGGAAGGAGGGAATATGTTGCCCATCTGTGCTGTGTCTCATGTATTAAAAGTAGGCCCTGCTGCTTGAAATCCATCTTATGCTCTGTATGTCGTTCATCCATCTGCCTCCTCAAATCTTTTGTGAAATCTTAAGTGTCATAACTTACAAAAGAAGTTTTGCTATTCTTGTATATACCATGCTATTTATTTTTATACATCTAAAGCCTAAGTTTAATTTTCACCTGCTTTTCAAAATGAAATGGATCATCATGCTACTAACCCCAGTACGCCCTCTTCCACCCCATATTTACAATACAGCTTATTTTACATACTTGGTTTGTGTGCTCAGAAAAGTAACTGTGACTGAATTGAAGCAGAAAAAAAAAATCCTCCTAAAAATCCTGTTAATCCATTGAGAATTAAGATAGTGTGCTGGTTATGCTGTCAGTCATGAGTGACCTGCAAATCAAAAATCTTCCCTCATGGTTAGTGTTTTGAAGCTCATAAGCTAAGGAATTGCTCTTACATTGTGCTGAAAATTGAATTTTTTAACTAGCTTTGATTATATTTTTTGTTATATAAAAAATCAAAGCATGTGAAGAGAAGTCAGAAGAAAATGTAGTCTCAGAAATGTAGCTTCCCTTTTGCTTTTGGAGGTCTACTTTCTAAAACAGTTTCATTGATTCATGACGATGTTTGCTGAAAAGAGAATTTCTTGCATTTTTAAAAGCCTTGAAATACATTTTCATTTTGTAATGTAAGGCCTCTCATGTTAGGTGCACCTGCTTGATTTGCATGTGAATTCTGAACAATTCTTGTTTCATGTGACACTTCTGAAATGTCTGTCTGTTTTTTTTTTTCTTTTTAATTCTCAAGCTCACTATTTGGATAAGATAGTGAAAGGTACTGTATATTTGCTCTTTGACATACCTTTATCTACATGGTTTGGGTTTTTTTATATTAATATACAGTTAAAAACATACTAGTCTGGGCAGAAGAATCTTCTCTTACATACATTCCATGGTTTATATATAACTCATATGGCTTTCAACTCATCTCAAAATTTTGCTTCTGTTATATGGTAACACTTTATCAGTAATTATACATTTATGTACAAACTGTATACATGTATTAGATTTATTCTGAACCAATAACTGAAGATAGTATTCATTTGCTGTTTGGAACTTTTTTTTGTTAGTTTTGTCATTGGACCTTTACCAACAAAGCCCTAAATATTAAGGAAACAAAGCAAAGTGATAATCTTGAGTGTGTTTATATTCTGACACATCAATAGAATTCCCAAGGCTTTTAAGCTTTTGATTATCTGAATGTAGAAAATCTGTAGGAAATTATGACTTGTATTTTGTATGAGTCTAGAAAAATCTTTTATAGTCTATGCAACATTCTGAATTATGACGTTCAAGGATGCTAAAACCTAACATGAAACAGCAAAGATTCTTGTATCTTCAGTTATGGTGAAAAATTGATTTAGAAAAATGTTTAAAATATTCCTACCCCTCTTTCCCTGAGTATCTTTCTCTATTCCTTGTGTTTTTTCATTAGAATATGGCAATATTGATGGCAATATCCAGGCTTTCACACAATAAGTCTTGAGTGTACCCAGTTGACTCCTAAATTTCTTTGTCAGTATTGCAATTATATATGTAAGTCTTCCATAAGTTGAATAGAAAAATATTAAGAAAATAATAGATCTCAGTACATTAACAGATACTACTAGCAGCTGCAGTCTGAAAGAATAAAAGTAGGAAGACTAATTTTTTTTTCAGCCTGGCGTGATGGCACAGCATCCATAACTGTAGCATCCCCATCCTTCCTCACAAGATGTTTTCCTGATTCTCTGCCTTCTAAAAGTGATTTGACAAGAGTTAAGCACCCTTTATAACTCTTTTCTATATGTTTGTAATTTGGAGCTACAAGGGTGAAAACAGTCAGTAAATTCAAAATTCTTTAGAAGAAAAAAGCAACTTACTTCTGAAAAACCACTCTAAGCTTAACCAAAATGGATCAGTAGGTTAGTTGACAAAGATAGGTGTCCTAAAAAGTGAATAATTGTTTACCCTGTTACTTAGGGATTTTGGATGAAAGTTTACAGAAAATTGTTGTGTCCAGAAATATCTGATTTGTAGCCACCTTCTTGTAAGATAGTTAGTGCCATATCTGTACTTGCTTCTGTCAGTGTCTTATCATAGTCATAGATAAGGAGCACTGAAATCTACATATTTATAGCGTTGTCATCCTCATACAGATCATGTTGGCTGCATGCCAGATTTCATCACTAGGAAGTGACAGAAACTGTGTTTTTTAATGCAATGTTAGACTGAAAACAATTATCGATTTTGGATATATTAAATTATGTTAATTGTTTCCCAAATTTTCCCTCCTTGGCCATAAAAGCAGACAAGATAGGATATAAAGGTAACAGCACAAAAGCCTTAGGGAGATTGTCACAAAAAATCACTTTCTGCTATCTGTCTTGAAGCACGTCACTACCGTGTTTTTGTTCAGTCTATCAATGTTTATTGTGGTCCTTATGGTATTTCATTTTGTCCGTCCTAAGTAATCAAATACGCACAGCTATTACATTAAGTTGGAAATCCTGTTGGTCCTGTCCCATCCGTATGCAGCCTGAATCCTAATGTTTGTTAGAATAGATGCTAAGCTGCTTCACTATTCCTGGGCTTTGCTTATTCTGTGAAAAGGAATGTATTTTTGGCATAAAGTATAGTCATTAAAACTGGCCTATACTTTGTGCAATTATTTAACGCACTGTAATTTCACATGAATACACGGCAACTCTGAGACCAGATAAAGTTAACCTTCTCTTTTATTACTTGCCTAAAATCATACCCATTTTCCTGCCTAAGAATTTGGAGGGATTTGTTCGTAGTAACAGGGAGCTTAATCATTTGTGCCAGTAATTAATCAATACTGCATAGAGCAAATAATGAGCACAGAAAAATGTATCATTTTACACAGCTGTGTTTGCACTATGCACTCATCTCTTGTGACTTTGAAAAAAAAAATTAAAAAACCAAACTTAATTTTGTCTGGCCTGCAGGTATTTAGAGGATTGGTGCATTTATTTCCTGCCTGTACAGGTAAGTGGTGTCTCAAGTGTCAGGCCAATCAAAGATGCCACTTTGTTAAGAATTACGTTCCCCAGGTAATGTTGCTGTTCCACTCCATGTGCAATTACAGTATTTGTGCTGTTCTTAAGGCCTGTTCCCAGTAAGTGTCCCTTGTTTGTATTTTCTTTTCTTTTTATATTATTACAATATTTAAATCACTTGTGCTTTTTCTTTGTCTGTTTCGACAGAGGGCTGCCCTGGTTTGTGCAACAGCAATGGGAGATGCACGCTGGACCAAAATGGCTGGCACTGTGTCTGCCAGCCAGGATGGAGGGGAGCAGGTTGTGACGTAGCCATGGAAACTCTCTGCACTGACAGTAAGGACAACGAAGGAGGTAAGAGACACCAACTGGATCTTTGAAGTCTGGGGAGAACATGTTGAGGAATGGAGATTTTTCCATCAGGTGATTAAATACTGACCATGAGAACCATACACACATTTGACTCTCGCTTATGTCTGTAAGAATATGCCGTGGTCTTCGGTGCTTCTTTACAGCATATCAGCAAAGACTTACAAGCTGCGTGTGACAGGTGAGATGTGTACTTAGAAAAAGATAAGAAAACCTTAGTTTTCTTGCAGTGTTCTGTTATACTGGAAAAAAACGTAGTTTCAACTCAGTGAACAGTTGTAGAGGGGAAAAAAAGGAAGGAGTTCAAAATTTCGGTGACCACACAAGGAAATTGTCCAAGGCTGAACTGGGAGTTCATGTTTTGTACTATGATGCAGTTGCTGGAAACAATTGGTTACCCAGCCTACAGAGATCTTAGGTCTCTATAGCCTGTGAATGCTCACATAACTGACAGGATGCCCTTTTTTTTTGCTTACTTTTCCACAGTCTGTCATTCAGGTGACAGGTAATCTGCAGCAAGATGCAGGCAAGACTGCTAACCTAAGGAATCAATCTATGATTGTTGTTGTAGTCTGGAGAAGCTAGAGGGACTGTGACTTAGCATGATTCCAGAATCATATTAAAAAAACCCACAAAGACAAGAGTAAATGTGAATGCAGTCCAATATTAGATCAGCATAATGCTTTTATTGTCTGTCTTTCTTCCCCTTCTCTCATCAATTCTTTTTGTTTAACACCTTCAGATTCAGAGAAGAGATAAAAAACTTCATTAGGGCCTCTGGATGATGATAAAGCCATCTGGGACTTGTCTTTCGGTTTTAGAATGTGTATGCCTCTGCAATTGCTGGTTGATTCTTTGCTGTCATATCCCTACTGCAGCTGGGATCTTAGGCATCACAAACCATAAATAACAGCAGCGTTTACTTCCTGAGAAATAAAATAACACCATTAAAACTGTAAGCCAATGATGTATGCATCACTTGGCTTGTCATCCTTCTCGATTACATATTATATATTTTGAGGCAGTTTTCCATACTTAGGGGCCTAAACAGTCTAACGCAGGTTCCAGCAGAGATGTGCTTGTTTGGGGAATTAAGTTCAGGTGGGCCAAGAAATTACAAGATAAGGAAAAAAGAGAAACCTGCAAACATGAAGAGAGACAAAGAGTGGAGGAGGAGAAACTAGGTGGAAGCATAAAAAATTTGAAGAAAAAAAATAGCTTATGCAGGGGGAAAAAATTAATTACAAGCCCAATAATAGACTAAAAGAGATTAAGTAAATGTTAAAGATCATATAAGATGTGACATGTGACAGCAACAGTGAGGACCAGGTAATGGAGTGGTAGGAGGAAGAAGAAGAAGGTGAACAGGAATACATGTTAATGGAACAAGATAAAAGAAGTTTCTCCTTCAGACTGAAAATAATAATAGCTTCTTGTGGGGAAAAGGAACAAGGAATTGGAGCAGAACAATCTAACAGGGTGACTTAAAGAAGAAAGAATGACTTTGGGGAAAAATAGCTAATGCTGATATTTTGTTGATTTTTTCTCTCATTTCCTTTTTTCATATTGCCTTTATGGACATCATTGTAGAACTATGCATGAGGAAGGGGCTGGCCAAGCACTTGTTTTGCGGTGATTGGCCTGCATAACGCTGTTTGTCAATGGCATTTCTCTTATTTTAATTTATATGCTTCAGTACAGTGCATATTCACTTCAGTCATTGTGGCTGAGGAGAAGGGTTAAAATTTAACAAATTTTAACAAATAAATTAAAAATGGAATTATACATAAAAAAACTAGGGAAAGAAAGTCTCCTTTGTAAGCTACCTGAAAAGAGAAGAAGTATTGCTTTCCTTTCCTGCAATCAACACACTAATCTCCACACAAGCCATTAAAATTTCAGACAGCTACAGGGTGTACGAGCATTCTTCTGGCACAAGTATTCTGCTGTATTTGTTTGTCGTGGGAGATTAGGTTATCTGAGCACTTGTGATGAATTTATAGTATGACTGTGGGTAGTGTGATCTACATCTCACTAGTCTCAGTGGTTATATAATTAAAGTTATCTTAGTTGTTGCCTGTTTGATAGGCTGTGGTTACACTGGGTAGAATATATTTCATATATTAGTCTGAGCACAGTTTGTTAAAAAAGTGTCAGCTGTTCCTTTGATTCTTAGCTCTTTCTGGGACTGATTATTCAAATTCTGTGAACATGAGCATCCTAAGGATCCCAATGGCAATATTCTCCATAGGAAATCATAATGGCATCAAAGCGTACCTTAGTATTTTCTCTTCTAGATACTATTGACACATGATGTGTAATACTTACCTTCCTTTTAATACAGATTTTTCAGAGTCTTAGAAATAATTTCCATTCTTGTTAAGACTGACTCTTTATTTTCCCCTGTGCTTGACTGGATTTTTCTTTCCATTTTAGCAGCCCACAAGGAAAGTGTGTCCATCAAGCAGATCTTAGTCTGAATTAAACTCCTAATGAAATTGTGAGGAGGGGGAAGTCAGAGCTGTCTGTGGGTAGAATAAGCATAACTTCTTGGCGAAAAGAGGTGCCACTATTAGACTTGAACAAAGTGAGCCATGCTTTGTTATCGCTGTAGGAAGAATAAGAAACAGGAGGACTTGCTGTTTACTCTTTAGTTTAGATGGGTCTTAGGTCCTATCCAATTATTTAGCATAGTTACAGGTTTCCACGAGTAAGATTTAAGGGATCATTAATATTCTTTCTTTGCTGAAACGAAAACAAATACTGTAATAAAGCAAAGTATACTTAGTGCTCCTGTGTTTTTTTAATTACTTGTGTAGTCTAGGACAGCCGGTTCCTGTCAAACCTCACAGGATAGTACAAATTCAGCCTAAAGATTGCTTAAACCTCTTCTATTATAGTGGCTAATAGCAGTTGCTTAGCAAAACATCTTAATAGGGTAGATGTGAACTTATATTTTCTTTCATATGCTAACAGGCTGCTAATTAAAGTGAAGAATTACTTCCACAGAATATTTTGAATATCAGAAGAGTTGCTAAGTGCAAAGATAACCCAAGCTAAGGAAATCTCAGGAAGTATCTACCTGAACTAGGAGTGATACAGTGGCATGCTTATGTTCTCTGGCTTGTGTTCTGACACTTCCCATTATTCTTCAGCTTTCTGATTGCATCTATGGTAGCTGGTGAATGCTGAATTCATATATCATGGGACTTATCCACAGTGGCTCCAATATTTCTTTCTAGAGTGAGAACTCATTTGGAGCCCCACATTTTCATATTTTAGGCTTCTTCACTCAACAGTAAAGCTGAATTTCAGTATACTACAGGTATGCTTGTAGAGTTACTGTAATAGTAACATTGAGCAAGGCCCTTGCACACTGTTTAGGAATAAATCAAGGGCTGTTTGTGTTTTTCTGGCTTTTCTGACCAGCTGTTCCTACAGGCAGTCATTTTGATGAATGAAGCATTCATTATAACCTTTTGCAAAATTGAAGTATGTAAGGATAACTGAGATTTGTTTATACAGTTTTCTTTCCTTTCCTGTCTCTTGCCTTAGTTTGCAAGTCACCAAAATTGATCTGGTGGAATGGCGAGCATCATAGTTCCAAAACTATATTCTTCCTGTGTAGGCACTGAATTTCACTTTATGGAGATTTTTGTTTCCTAAATATATAATCAACATATTTACCAAGAATGGGATTTACGTAGGTCCTTGGGTACCATCTCCCCTTGACACTGGCAGATCTTTTGCCCAGGACTTACTTTGTCCCTCCATTTTTCTTCCTTCCAGCAGTTTTTTTTCATTCAAAAGCAAACAGTCCTACTGATACATCTTATTTCTAAGACATGCATTGCAAGGATCCTCTGTCTTGACTCCTCTTACTTAATCACATAAAGAGAGACTGGAGAGGAGAAAGCTTGTGTTGGGTTGAAAGTGACCTTAAAGATCATCTAGTTCCAATTCCCCTACCATGAACAGGGACGCTTTCCACTACACCAGTTTGCTCAAGACACCATCCAACCTGGTGTTAAATACTCCCAAGGATGGCGAATTCACAGCTTCTCTGGGCGACCTGTTCCAGTGCCTCACCTCCCTCACAGTAAATAATTTCTTCCTTATATCTAATTTAAACCAGCCCTCTTTCAGTGTAAATCCATTCATCCTTGTCCCATCACCGTCTGCCCTTGTCCAAAATCCCTCTCCAGGTCTTGCAGGCCCTCTTCTGGTACTTGGAGGATGTACAAGGTGTCCTTGGAACTTTCTCTTCTTCAGGCTGAAAACCCCCAACTTGCTCAGCCTATCATCATAGGAAAGATGCTCCAGCCCCCGGTAATCTTCCAGGCCTCCTCTGCACTCAACACATCTGTGTCCTTCTTGCACTGGGGGCCCCAGAGCTGGACACTGAACTGCAGGTGGGGTCTCACAAGAGCAGAGTTTTGATGGTTTTATGAATCTCTCCAAATATGCAATTTCATCAACAGTCCATGCTCCAATGCAATTCATTGCATTTTGCAACAAAGGGAAGGGTAACATTAGTCAAGATTTTTACAGCTAGACTTTAGCTTTTGAGGAAGAAAACAATAAAGTGGTTATAACATCTTTTGTATATAGAACCACTTACATCTAGAACAAGAAAATATAAATAGCCTTCTGAGACTGATAATGGCTGCCCAGCTGCCTGTAGGAGTTTCTATTTTCTTTATAATTTCACTGTCACATTTGAGTGATATAAGTGACAAGGCACTCTTGAACCTAAGTCTCATATTTTTCAGGCTAAACAAAATTCACCAATAATTTTACAGAGCCATTTCAGGAAGAAAATTTTACTCTGCTTCACACAGTGCAATAGAATACTTGACTTAGTGGTACTAGATAGCTCTAGCCACATAAGTACAGAGGAAGAATGAAAAATGTTTTCTCAAGTTATAAGGAACCAGATTCATAACCATCCGTCACTCGCCTGGGCAAGTTACTGATAAACTGCACAGGAAAATAACAAACAGCATATCCCTGTATCTTGGCTGGTGAAAATGAGATTCTTTCTCTGATTGATGTTAGTGGAGAGGCTTGTAAAAATGCATTTCCAGCTGATTAGTTCAGAAGGTGTCAATTTCGTGCAGTTTTATGACCTGCAGACTATACTCCAGATGTACATTTGCTTTTTATAAACTAACAAAGATGAATGGAGAAATCTGAGCATTTCTTTGGCAACTGCACCAGATATTGCATGGGGGACCATTCAAGTAAATAATACCCCAAAAATACTGTCTTAACCGTCAGTACCCCCAGCTTTGACACTAATCCAGACTTCTGGAGTAAAAACCAACAAGTACTTCAGCTAGGAAAGGGTTTAATATTTTACAAGAATGAGACTAGAAAATCTAGTCAGAGACTAGAAAGGCTTCTGGAAACCATCCAGTCCCACCCCCTGCTCAAAGCCAGATTAACTAGAGCAGGTTGCTCAGGTATGTACCCAGTTGGGTTTTGAATCTAAGGATGAAGACTTCACAACTTCCCTGAACAACTTGTTGCAGCATCCAGCTACTTTCACAGTAAAAAAAAAAAAAAATTCTGCTGTTTAGACCAAATTTCTTGTGTTTTAGTCTGTGGCCATTGCCTCGTTCCTCTTGCTGGGCACCACTGGAAGGTGACTTTTTTACACCCTCCCATCAGGTATCTGTACATAATGATGAGATCTTCCCCGAGCTTTCTATTCTCCAGGCTCAACTCTCTCAAGCCTTTCCATGTAGGAGAGATGCGTCAAGCCCTTAACAGTCTTCATTGGCCCTTCACTGAGCTTCCTCTAGGATGTCCATGTCTCTTCTACCAGAAAGCCCAGCCTGCACACAGAGCTGTGTACTCCTAACACATCTCAGAATGGTGTTGGCACCTTCTTTGCTGCAAGGGCGTGTTGCTGGCTCATGATAATTTTGTGTCCATCAGGACTCCCAAGGTCTTCTCCACAAAGCTATGTTACAGTGCAGGAGGTTGTTCCTCCCCAGGTTTTTGCACTTTTGCACTTCCCATTGTAGAAACTTCACATGGTTCCTGTCAGCCCATTTTTCCAGCCTGTCAGTGTCTATCTGAATGGCAATGTGACCCTCTGGCATATCCTCATCCCAGGAAAAATCAATGGGTTCTTTTGTCTCTTAAAAAAGTTTAAACTCTGATATACTTAATGATGCTTTTTTCAGCCCTTTTATTTTCCCTCAACTGATTTCAAAGTCAGACAAGTTAAATAAGAATTTTAGATGTGAGAAAGAACAGAAATCCCACTCCTTTACTATTTTGCCTGTCTTCTAACTGATCCATGTAGTGCAGCAATACTTAGAAGAATACCTTTAGAAGATCTCTGTTTACTTACACTCTTTTAACATATGATTGAACAATAATGGATGATATTTTTCCCTTCAGAAAGAAGTTTTACTCTAAAGGCAGATTCTTTTGTGAGACAATCAGTTATGGGTTTCCTCTGAATGCTGCATTGGTGTATTTTTCAGTTCAGTGCAGCAAGCTCCCTCTCTAATCTAAATGGAATAATAAAATGTTTGAGCTATTTCAGTCTTGCTGTTCTTTTGGGGAAACAATTATCAGCTCTGTGATACCAGATAACATTAATCTAGAAATTTTCTGTAGCTGACGTTTCCAGGCTCATTTTCCTTATGACTTTACTTACAGCAAATTAGTAGTTATCAACTTGATCTTGATTTTAATCTTTCATCAAATTAGATTTCCAGTGATGTGGCAGATCTAATGTTCCACATATGGGAATATTTCAGCACATAAGCATAAAAGCATCCATGTGTTTAAATCTTGTTTATACTGGCCAGCATTTCCCATCAGTTTATTCAGAATAAAATCTAAATGTTAAATACAGATTTTGTTCTCTCATACATTTTCATGTAAAAAACTTGTGGAAATTGCCTTGCCATTAGCAACAAAATCTTTCTGCTAAGGTATAAAGCAATCCACCTTGATACATGTTGTGAAATATTTAAAGGTACTTACAGCATAGATATTGCTAAAAAAACTTGAGGAAAACAGCAGAATGGGAGTTACTTGTTTCTTTTCTCTAGCAAGTCAAATAACCTCACATAAAAGCTAATTAGGCCCACCTAAAATATTTAATATTTATAAGTTAAAAGTGTATGTAGAGCCTGAGTGCCTTCATTTTCTGGTTTGTTCAACATGTTTTTAGGAAAGTATTGAATAAATAGGTTCATTTTTACAAGATACTGAGTATATTCAGCTTGCATGGATTCCATGGGAGTTTAAGAACTCAGAGGAAACAAACTCTCTTTTTTTAATTGAAAATGAATTCATTAAAATCTTAATTATGAGTATTCTTTCATACTACATAACTTTTTCATCTCCCTGCTGGCTGGCTCATTCCAATGCACAGGGGCAGGAGGAAGAGTTTGTTCATTTGTGTGACTTTCTGCCAACAGATGGGCTAGTTGACTGTATGGATCCTGACTGCTGTTTGCAGAGTTCTTGCCAAAACCAGCCTTACTGTCGTGGACTGCCTGATCCCCAAGATATCATCAGCCAAAGCCAGCAGTCGCCATCTCAGCAAGCTGCCAAAGCGTTTTATGACCGGATCAGTTTCCTCATTGGAACAGACAGCACCCATGTCATACCTGGGGAAAGCCCTTTTAATAAGAGGTGAGCATGACTTACCTTGTACTCATGAACACAAAAGAAACCGGAGAGTGTGAGGTTCGTGTGAGGAGGAGATCTGCTATGACCATGAATTTCTGGGGTGGATTTTGAGCAAAGACCTTTTCTCTTAATATATTGAATTGCTTGCTTTGTGTCATTTCCTGCAAAATTCAATTTACCAGTGCCACTAGGTTCCAGAAGGTACTTGCCATGCTTAGTATCTGTATTCTAACAGGGCACTTCATTAATGGTTAAATAAATCTTTATTTAACCAGTTGATTTGGGCTAGCACAGTTGGAAATATATCAAAGCAATGAAAACACTTCAGAAGGAAAAGCAAAGCTGCACTTTTTAAACTGATCTCACTAAATAATATAAATTATGAATTAATGTAATAGAACTGTTAAGTGCACGACAGTATAATTGCATAAACTATTTGACTGGTGCTCTATGAAGCAGTAATGACCTGAAAATAAGCCAGTAACAGGAAGCAGGTGTCTGGGATCTCACTGAGTGAAAGAAGATGATTTACACTAGAACTACTGCGTTTGCAGTAATTTAACAGCATTAATGTGTTTGGGCACAGCAGTTGATTAAAAGTTGTTGCACCAATGTTCCTTATTGCTCTTTTAAATTTTGTACTTCATAGTCCCTGCAGCTTTACAGATTGCTTTGATACTAATTGAAAAGTACATTTTTCTTTAAGAGTCTGCCAGAAATATGACTTAGAGTGAGAACCTATAGAGTTTATAAGTTCTTAAAATTCTTCAGTTAATTTCTGATCTCAGTAACTCAGTACAGACAAAATAAACCCAAGTAAAATCAACATACTGAAACAAAATTATTATCTGTGGATTCTAAGACATTTGTTTATACAGTGTAAATTATGTGATCTTGTAAAAGGGTTAGAGTCTGAGGAATGTTTTTTAAGTGATAGTTGATAGCATGTGGAAAAGGGTGGGTAGCGGGGTAAGGGTGGATGTGTGTGTGTTCACTCACTAGCTTTTATTAATGCAAAAAGAACAAAAACCCCTTAACTGGTAATTTGATCCTTCATCTTTTTCACAGTCTTGCATCTGTCATAAGAGGCCAAGTATTAACTGCTGATGGAACACCACTCATTGGAGTCAATGTTTCCTTCCTACACTATCCAGACTATGGATATACAATCACTCGCCAGGATGGAATGTAAGTTCCTTTTGAAGCGCTTATAAGTCATAAAGACAGCAAAGGTGTTACTGAAGAGCTGCTTGTAAAACTGAGATAATAAAATAACAGCAAAAAAAGACATTAGCAGACTGATTGACTAAAGTTGTACTTTGTACATTCTTAAAATGTAAAACATACTGATTATTATATACTTTAGAAGTAGAAGAACTTGCTTAATTTAAACGCAGCATCCCAAATTCTCTGTTCTCTCTGTGCAGTATAATGTAATTTAATTGATTTCTCCATTGTTCCCAGTAGAGCCATTCTGCATTCAGAGCAGTACAATGGAATGAAGAATCAATCAGTAAAATAGAGGCTGTGGGTGGCTTTGGGAATTTGCTGACTAGCTAGCCCTCTTGGGGTTTTTTCCTAGGTTTGACTTGGTAGCAAATGGCGGTGCGTCTCTGACACTGGTGTTTGAGCGATCACCATTCCTGACACAGTATCACACAGTATGGATTCCCTGGAATGTCTTTTATGTCATGGATACCCTTGTCATGAAGAAGGAAGAGAATGACATTCCCAGTTGTGATCTAAGCGGATTTGTAAGGCCAAACCCTGTTATCGTGTCGTCGCCTTTATCCACTTTCTTTAGAATTTCTCCTGAAGATAGTCCTATCATCCCAGAGACACAGGTAAGGTGTATTTCAAATAAACACAAATTTTATCTCAGGCTAGTGGTCAGCAACCAAAAGGAAAACAGTGCACTGCTGTTCAAAAATGTCATTCTGAGTAAGTGCCAGGAATTTGCAACATGTGATTATTTTCTGATCAATTTATTTATTCTGTGAGATGATTTTTAAAATTTCATCTAAAGAAGAAAAGTAAGAAAGCTGTGGTTGTATTGCTTAGTTTACAGAATGTGTTTCGTGTTCAAGCACTGGCCCACAAACAGGACACACTCTAGTACATTGGCCTTTTAGGATTGCCCTCTTGTTAGAAGTCACCTCAGAGTGAAAACAAAAGGTGTTTTTCCACTGTGTCCTAAAGAGACACACAGTTTGAATTATCTGTTTAGTCCTAGTAAATAGCATTATGCACAGATTTTTATAAATAAAAGAACTGCAACACTGAGGACAAGCCAGTGAGCTTGTGGTCTAATCAACTTTTTCCAAGCTTGTAATACCGAAAGTAAGACTTAACATCCAAACCTTGATTTAAGTGGGAAAAACTACAGATGAAATGGGGGTTTTTATTAATTTTTCAAGGTAGGTGTATTAAATTCCTCCATCTAAAATAATAATCACTAATACAATGAATAGGCTCTTGGCTCTTAAGGCATTTCAGTTGCATATTAAGAAGTAATATATGTCTCAGTGTTTTTCAAACTTTTCCTAGTGAAAGAGTCCTTCTTCTGCCTCCCTCTTTCTCTATTTTTCTTGCCCCTTCTTCCACAATGTCATAATTACATAGAGCATTCTTTTCCACATTCATTAAGAAATGTCCTTGCCTCTTCAAGAGACACACAGAAAATTTATTCAAATGTTTTCATGCAGAGCTCTTAAGAAAACAGCTAAATCATTAAGCAATTCATGGTAAGAGCAGGTTTAAAGGAAAGATGTCAGAAAATTACAACTAAACAGTCATACAAATCTAGACTGTGCTAGGAAATTGTTGCTTTTATCTTCACTATCATTTCTGTGCCTTTGATAGCTGCAAGTCAATTAAATGAAAGTATTTACAAAACAGAGTCCACTGAAAAACAGCTCTGATTTGCTTGTTTTGGCAACAGATGATAGATGCAGTTCCTGAAATTATGGAAAATGGGTTAGCTAGATATAAATCAAGATAAAGTTATGATAGAAGATTGTCAAAAAACACAGATTTAAAAAAATAACACTTGTAGTGTCTAGATAAACAAGTTACTTCATGAGCAGTGGGACTAATGAGGTCTGGATTCCTACTTATTCCCACCCACTGCCATAATTCCATCTGTCTGTCACATCCAGTTCTTCCCCACAGACTGCATTCAGCCTTTTCTTCTTTCTCACAGGAGTCTCAAATTGACTATTCCCTACCGGAACCCTTTTTTTTTACAAACATAAAGGAACTGAATTATCTTTAGAGATTTCTACTGTTACTTAAAATGCAGTTGAAACTGTCTACCAGGTTCAAAATTTGTGAGGTGGGAGGTCTGATATGCAGGACTGTTGGGTCAGGTTGTCTCCCTAGGAAATCAGCTGGAAGGAAGAATATTCTCAGTGGATGCTAGGCAGTTGGTGCTGCTGGGTGGAATGATGAGGGAAAATGGTACTCTTGTTATGTATGCAAAAATCCAGTTCAATACTATGTAAAAAACATTAAGCAGTATTTTCTTCTATATTCTTTCTTATCCCACACATAGATTTCCCTCACATAATTTTCTGCTTCAGCAAGTGGGAGCTGCACAGCTGTGACTGGCATGTACCCCTTTGGATCAGATTCCCCTCAGAAATGCATAATGCTCAACAATCTGCCACCCCAAAAAAATTAGCCCTCTCATAAAAGATGGGCAGAACCAGATTCTATTCAAAACTATGTTCAGCTCCAGAGGAACTGCTGCTGATCTTTTCATATAAAAAGAGGCAATGCCAGTTTAAAGTCTGTGAGACTGGAGGAAAGCAGAGAGAAATAAGTAATTCCCTGTGCTCTTGCAGTATTAGCCACCCTGTTCGTGTGCTGTGACAGCACTCACTATCATGTACTACAGGAGAAAAAGATGTGCTGCTGTAATCATCATCCCTTGAAGTGCTTCATCATCCTTTGGAGATAATGTTTCCAAGAGTGTACTTAGTGGCTTATGAATCCCAGATTGATCAGAGGGAGAATTAAAGTCTGTGCCAAAGGAGCAGCATGAAAGAAAACTTAAAAAAAAAAAAAAGGGGGCAAGCAAGGGGAAAGAACAAACACAGTGGGTAAAGAGGTGATCACAGACCCAACAAATCATTACTCAAGAGGGTTGATAATAACATGTTAACTAAATTTGGACTGCTTAGGCATGATTTTATCTACTATTAATTGCAAGTTACCATGCTTTGCCTAGGCTTAAGTAGCTGAGATTAATTGGTGTGGAACGAGGCAATAAACTCCATGCAGATGAGGGAGTTCAGGTTAAGTTGGAGCTGCTTTTATGTATTAGGTAATACTGTTAGTCTCTTTTTCCTAATAATTTCCTAAGATATCTGTTTTCCATATATTGCCATGTGGTCTGGAAGAAACCCATGTGAGTCACAGTGAGCACTTCTGAAATTGAGTATTTGAGGGTTTCCCTCTCGTAAACTTCTGTTATCCACTGTTACATGTGCTTGCAAGATGCCTTCTGCAGGTCTGGAGCCTCTTGATTCCATCACTTCAAATGTATGAGAGAATTGAAACTGGATGTTTCCTTCAAATGATGCATTCAAGGTTCTTCTCCTCAGATTTTCTCTCACTACTGGCAGTATACAGCAGAAGTTGGCAAAATTTATCTACCCAAAGGAATTCAGGATAAAATATGAACTGCAATGACTTAATAAAAATAATTATTGGTAATTTCAGGATGGCTAGATTTTCAGCAAAGAAATTAACCTGCTTCAACATTTAAACTACATTAACAACATAATAGGATATCCAAAAATCTTAGGATTCAATGGATGCTGCACCCTAACTTCACCTACCTAAAATCATCAAAATGTAGAGTTCATGCTGAGAAAAAAATGGAGATTATTTGTAGAACTGAATATCTCTATTTGTGTATCTCCTTTTCCAGCACATTTTACGGTTTTCTTTTCTTTTGCTTTCTCTTTGAGACTTTATACATACCTTTTTCTGTATTCTGTTACGGACACATTTTTATATTTCTGCATGTATGTGGCTTTTTCCTACCCCTCTTCTCTGTAGTACCTAAACCATGTTTTAAGTCTAGAAAAACCAAGTATTTTTACCCTTTATATTTCTCCTTGATTTAAATGCTAATTTAAGAGCCTCAATTGTAGGGGAAGGCTTGTTTTTTTAAGGAAAACATTTTTTCTGTCTTGAAATGAGCAGTTTCAGCTTCTACTTGAAGTATAATTTTGGTACTCCTTAATCTCAGCCTTTATGTAATAGCAGCAGTTGCCAATATCTAAAAATGCCATCTTTACCCCCTCAAACCTAGATCATGTTACATTTTAATGCAGCAGCTCAGCTGTTACTTCTAGCAAACAACCTTTTTCTGACACTAGGACTAAAGTTTGCACTCATTTGTGAAATTTGTCCTCAAATCCTCTATTGAATTTGTTCAATTTGCCAAAAAAAAAAAAAAAATCACAGCACCACAGCAGGCATTTCTCCCCCTAACTGAATTACTTATTCAGTGTTTTGAATACCATCAGAGCATGTCAGTTGAGTCATATCATATTTTGGAGCAGGAAAGCATTCTAGAGCCTGGACAGCTTTAGTCTTGCTGGCCATAAGAGACAAGGAGCCTTGCACAATTTATGTGACTCAGACACCAGCTCAAATTCTCAGGACAACAAACTCTGTGGAAATTGAGGTGACCCTTATCTCAGTCCCCCAAGTCAAATATTTCATAGCTGCCCTTAAGAGAAGCTTGATCATCCATAAGTAAAATGTCAGCCATTAGGATTTGGTGGTTGGGCAATAACTCAGTCCCCTTAGGGTATCCGCCTTTCTGAAGGTAGTTTGATACTTAGTCTGGAAAAGGTGAAGTACAGACAGCTTGGCTGTGTTGGTGATTCCTGATGTGACTTTTATTCCCGGTGACTTTCCCGATTGCTTTACAATTGATGTGTTGTCATGGCTCCCATAGGAGCCCTCTGCTGTGCCTGATGATTTACCCTTTTGATGAACATTAAACTGTTTAATTCTCTTTGTAGTGCTTGATTGGGAGAGAGATTGAGTTGCGTAACCTTACCTATGCATTTCTAAAGTTCTCAAGAAAATAAGTTACTACGGGGGATATTTTATGGAAAAAAGGAAGTTATAAGTCAGATTTCCAGCAGGCATTTGAGGCTTCTGCAGAAACTAATAATAGGGGTTTGGGTTTTGTTTCAAACCTCGCTGAGAACTGCATGAGTGTCCTAGTTTCTAATTTGATAGTAATCCAAATACACAGTGGAATTTCTTGAAAATTGAAACTTCAAGGTGTCCTCTTTATTGCCTCTTATCTCAGCCAAGAGTACTGGAAGACCACCTATGTGTTTAACACTGCTCTTCCACAGTTGCAGTTGTAAAAGAAGCAATGGTCGTAACAGGAGACCACTGAAGTCCATTAAATTGTGTCCTATTACAAGCATATTATTTCTTTTTCTCTTCTTGCTTACAGAGACCTCCATCTGTTAGACTAGTTTTAATGTGCAGTATATGAGAGTCCTGCTGATGTCTTGAGGAGGAATTTGTCTTTTGTTCCTGGGTGGTTTGTGCTTTTTCCTTCAAAGTCTCAGAAAAGGAATGTGTTCACAATCACTTACCTCTCTAGAGAGAGGTGTTTTTGTTCATGTAGAAAAGATTTGCCTGTTCTCTGGATTAGACACTGTCTGTATATTGAGCTGAGGGAAAGCAGACTAGATTTACAAAGAAAAATGAGGCCGTGCTCACCTCCTTCAAGGTGACTACTTCTCATTTCTTTTCAGCCAGGTTCTTAGTGGGGAACAAAGAAATATTCAAAGAACAAGAATTAAGAATTTAAAAATCATAATTTCATTTGTCTTATATTTTCCAATTCCTATGTTATTTCCTACAGCTGTATTATAGTCTTAGTGGAGAACAACAGCTTTATGTCTGTCTACATGTATCAGATACAAATCATTATGCCAGACAATGAGTCAAAATAGTATTTCTGAATTTTTGTGACTGTTACTGGGAAGAAAGTAGATATAATTAATATTGTATAAATCTTTCCGTAGATCCAACAAAAATGCTATTGTAGAGGATGTTGTAGCAAGTGTTGCCCTCCTTGAGCATCAACCACATTATTTTACCCTATCTAACACAGTAAATTTTTTAGAAGCAGTGTCCAAGGATTTCTCTCGCATAGATCGCTAACAGCACTTGTTTAGTAGCCAGGTTTTGATCCTACTAAAGTCTTAAGCCTAGTATTTGTGACAGAGCTCTTCCTGAAGTCTGCTTTCCACTAGTACTAAATGGTGTTTAGTCTTCAGACTTCAGGACCAGGAGATAGAAAAGTAAAGTAAACCTTTCTTAATTTACTTCCCAAGAGTGTTCCTGTAACACCGCTAAGGTTCTGGGCTTGTGCTTCAGCATTCTTTGCAACCTTTGTTCTCTCCACCAAAGAAACATTGCCTTTATAAATGTGTCTAGATACATTTTTCTTCTTCTTTTGTTTGTTTCAATAAACCAGCATACCTGGTAGCTGTTCACTCCGAGTGCTGGCTGCTGTGTTTAAGTTCTGACTGAGGCACAGAACAATATAGGCTGCCTTTATCCACATTACACAGAAACATTTTGCATCTATCCATCACCCACAAAAGCTTCTCAGCTCAGAGGAAATGACAAGGTAGAGGAGGGGAGGAACCTTTTAAAAATGAAATTGACTCATTCCACCTCTCTGAAATGTGAAAGTGATAAGCTGATATCTGAGTAGTGAATATTGATCAGAAAATATGGGAAAACTTTCCCTGAGGCATCCTACTTATCTGTCTTCAAAATAAATGGAAGAATGCTCTAGTTTAAAGCATTTATAATCCACTGGTAATGCAAATAATAAAATATCTGGAAGTTCTTCTTGCTCCTATAGGAGAAATTAGGCATTCCACCCCAAATCTCAAGCTTTGCTCTCCTTAGAGGCTCTACTGCCTTTATTATTCATGCTTTTATTAGTTGGGACATGGGTGGCAGCATAATAAGGGGCAATTTTCACTTAGGTGGAAGATCCTTTTTTACCTCTTCAGGAAAAATCAGTTGGGAATATTTTCTCATGGTTCCTTTGCCCCCCATAAAAATAAAGGAGATAATTTTGGAACACTTGAGCAAAAAGTACCAACTAAACAGCTTCAGTATAATAAAGAACTTAGACTTAACTTTTTAGAAAAAGTATGAAATTTTATTTCACATTTTTGTTATTTATTTATGGGGTTTTTTAATCATGAAGACCAAATATAGATGACATTTCTTAATAGATTGTCATGAAATATGTTAGGCAGCCTCTAGTGATAGCTGCATTGTTTTGTTCAATTTCCAAATAATTTAAATACTGTATTTTTCTCTTAACAATGTATAGGTTCTTCATGAAGAAACAACAATACCAGGAACTGATTTGAAGTTATCATACTTGAGCTCCAGGGCTGCAGGATATAAATCTGTGCTGAAGATTACTATGACCCAGTCTGTTATTCCATTTAATTTAATGAAGGTTCATCTTATGGTGGCAGTGGTGGGAAGACTTTTCCAAAAATGGTTCCCTGCATCCCCAAATCTCGCATACACCTTCATATGGGATAAAACTGATGCATACAATCAGAGGGTCTACGGATTATCTGAAGCTGTTGGTATGTGTTACAGAGGATTTTTGCACTTCTAATGTTGTCTTGAACATAGGGAAGCACAGCTCAAATGCTTGTATCCATTAAGTAGAAAGTGTTTTGCAGAATAAAATTATATCAGTGGATATTAAAACATATTAAAAAACACTAAGCTTTGAATTATGAGAAAAAATTTCCTTCAGAAGGAAAAAGAAATTTTTCATTCACATGAAAAGTGATGTTTTTGACTTCTATTCCTTCCCATGAAGTAGCTCTCAACCTAATAATACATTATGGTGTTTAGTCTGCACACTCTGTGTACTTTAAGTAAAGCACAATAGCAGTCTGACATCACAAAATGGCTCTTAATTCACTTACTCTTAATAACTAAAAATATTTTAATAACGTAAGATTCTGGTTAATATTTTCAACATGGAAAAGAATCCATAGGAATTTTCATGTGTCCTAGGAGAGCAAAAGAATATATGTAGTTTAAAGAAATCATATTATTTGAACTCTTCTTCAGAATGAGATCCTGTACTTAATGAGGACATGTGCTGTTATTTCAGTGTCTGTAGGTTACGAGTATGAGTCTTGCTTGGATCTAACTCTCTGGGAAAAACGGACTGCCATTTTGCAGGGTTATGAGCTGGATGCCTCCAACATGGGTGGTTGGACATTGGATAAGCATCATGTACTGGATGTTCAGAATGGTGAGGAGTTAATTTTCTTCTTGCTCATTTTACTGTTCTGCTGCCCTGCACTTCAGGTCTCTCATTCAGAGTTTTTCCTATTAGCTCTGTTATTTTTTAAAAAAGGAAATTATAGAACATTCTGCAAATGGTAAATGCTTTGAGCTTCCCTGGCTCCCCAGGGAACTGGTCACATCACCAAGCCAGTCAGAGTTGGCAGGAAGTGTTAGGACAATGTTCTCAGGCACACAGTGTGATTCTTGGGGTTGTCCTTTGCAGGGCCAGAAGATGGCCTAAATAATCCTGTGGGTCCCTTCCACCTCAGGGTAGTCTTTTTTTCTATGATTTACATCAAATGTCATGCTTCTGTATCCTACAAATACATATGCATGAATAAATTCATCAAACAGTCTGTGTTGGATATGCTGTGGTGGGTTGACTCTGGCTGGACATCAAAGCCACCCAGTCACTCCCCAGCTGGACAGGAGAGAGAAAACAGAAAATGCTCATGGGTTGAGGTAAGGACAAGGACAGATCTCTCAGCAGTCACCATCATGGGCAAAAAGAGAATTGACTTGGGAAAATTATTTTAATTTATTATCAGTCAAATCACAGTAGTATAGTGTGTGGGTGTTCAAGCAAGGCTGGAACCCTGGCTGGAACCAGCACGGGCGGCTATCCTCAGCCGCGCGGTCCATATCCCACTGCATCAATGTGATGGATGGCAAATATGGCGATTTATTGCAGGAAAACTTAACATTTTATAGTCTGGGGTCACTGTGTTACTCCCATCTACATACGTCACACCTGGGTGCTATTGGCTAATTGCTAGAGGCCTAGCTATCCTAACAGAGGGGGGTCGGATAACTTTCCGTAACATCCCGAATTCTTCCGCATCGCCAGGCCCTAAACTACAACATATTCCCCTCTCTCTATGAATAATTAATTTGCTAAAATATAAGGTATATTAGTCTTCAAAATTCTAATGTTATTTTTTATATATATTTCTAAACACTTTGTCTAACTTATCTATATTATAAAGTTTTAAAAATGGATAATATAAAATTGAGTTCAAAGATTAACACAAGTAAAATCATCACAACTGGTCCAATCAGGATAGACACCAGGGTGGTTAGCCACGAAGACTGATCGAACCAGGATTGGAACCAGCTTTGCTGGGCTTCTCTCTCTGCTTTTCGTTGAGACAGCCTGTCTTGTAGCTCTGCCATGGTGTCTCTCACTACCCCGGTGTGGTCAGCGTAGAAGCAGCATTCTTCATTCAGGGCGATGCAGAGGCCTCCTTGCTGCATGAATAGAAGGTCGAGACCTCGCCTGTTCTGTAAAACAACTTCAGAGAGTGAGGAGACTGATTTTTCTGGAAAGGATATGGATTTCTCAATTCTCTGTAGATCTTCATCTACAGTCATCTGTAGCTAAAGCAGTCTCTGTTGTTGGGTCACGATGTCAGAGACACCTGTGGCAGCACCAGTTGCTCTCAGGTTAAGCAGCATCGCTATGGTTACACCTGTCATCACTTCTCTTTTCTGAAGCCGGGTGAGTCTCTCCACTTGCAGGCTCAACTCTTCATCCAGGTGGTACAGGACTCTGGGGATGATAACAGCTAATACACACAAAAGTCAGCAGAGGAGTTAAAGCTTTGGGTGTAAATGCAAGGGCTTGACTATTAGATCATGGGTTTTCAGTTTGTACCACAAAATTGGGGCTCACTGCTTCAGGTGTTATAACTATAAACAACACAATTACTATAAACAGTTTACCATGTAAATGACATCATACTTATAAACTTACAGCTAAAACTTTAACATAAATGAACCTTTAAAGATGCTTACACTACCTCTTAAAGGAAAATACTTATATTTTATACTAACATAACAATTATTACACAGGCTAAACACTTTATCTTAAACTATTATCTAACTACTTTTAACACACGTGCTCTATATATATGTAGTCTAAGCGTGAAAGCAATTTGCTAAAAGGATAAACACACAATTACTATTTGCTTTGTATATAGTTAGATGGAGTCTCTACACCTCTCAAATCTTTTACAGAATTTCTCTAACACGATTTAGTCCTGGAATGTTCACTGCTCCTGTGATGTCAGCTGGTAGCTGATCGGTGACTGAGGGCTTTGATGTTCAAGTTGTTCCTCACATCTTTATAAATCTTAAAACAAAGGATAACTGAAAAATTAATAGAAACACCACATCATAATAACAACATAAAATTTCTGTTGGCAACTGTCTGTGTATTGTTCAGACACAACTGTGTCCTGGCAGGTCCACTTCTGATCCAAGTCTGGAGTACCAAGGCTGTGTGATGATCTCTCCATTCACTGCATCTCGTGTTCAGAGGCAGACAGTCTGGTCAGATGGACAGGTGACTTTTCTGAACCTGCCAACAAAACACAGGCACTTCTCTCCTTGAAGTTAATGAAATACACTAATCAAATACTTTTAGGGCATCCATCTCCCCTGTTTTCCTTAAAAAAAAAAAAATGAGATGTGTTTCTGTTCAACATTAACACAAAACTTTATACACAATCAGTAAAAACCTATAACAGTTAAAAATCAATTAATATAAAAGTACTGTTAATTATTAAAACACTGCACCAGCATCCCATAGTTAATAAACAAACAAAACCAAAAATCATCAGTGAAGGATTGGATCATCATCTCCGGAAATGATTCTCCAAGCTCACTTTAAAATTGATCCAGCTGTCGTACTAATAGGGTCAAATTGCAAAGTCAAAAAATGACTCAAATACTGATTTGGTACAAGAACATCTGGATCTGTTAATAAACATTCTGTCCAGGTAAAGTTAAGACTTGGCCAGGGCCTTAGACTTTAAACTGGAAAGATGCCTCTTAACTCATTTTTAAAACAAGGTTTTCAATAGCAACAGCTATGAGATGCTTACAGTACAGCAAACTGTTAAAATGCATTTGTACAAAGCAAATAATTAAAAACCTTAGGTACCAGACTAATTAAATCATTCAACAGTTGGTTTAATTTGAAGCTTCTTTTATGGCAGCTGATTTTCAGCAATGGTACATCTTTTTAAAATTCTGGAAACACTAAAAAATAAAAAAGTTATAGCAAACGAAACTGCAAAAATTGCAACAACTGAATAGAACTCTCAATGAAGTCTAGGGTGTCACAGTCTGCATTCATTTCTGTCCACAAGCAGGTGTTCATCAGTGGTTTATCACAGTTGCTTCAGTTGTAGCTGTCTTCATATTTCTAGAAAAATAACTATACTTTGCAATTTAAACAAGTGTCTTCAATAAAACATAAAACAATTCAAATTAAACAAAAATTTAAACTTAACAATAATTATTTATAACAAAAGGAAATAACAAAACCTAACTTTAAAAGAATATCCAAGTTATACAGCTTAACTTAAAAACATTCAAGCCAACGGTAACATGGATTCACTATAAAAATTATAAAAATTTAACAAATACATCACAATTCCATGTCATCTAGCTTTGAGAATAACCCATAATAACTGCAAATGTTACTAAAAACACTCATTCACAATAAGAATTTGCCTAGTATATGCTCAAATTAGCTAAAGTTCTAAAGTGCAGCCTCTCTAAAAAAAAGCCACAACACAGGATTGGGCAAGTTGTCATTTAGCTTTTGTAGCACTTCTCAAAAATATCAAGTCCAATTTTTAAACTAAAATCCAAAATCCAAATTGGTATATATGCAGTTATATGTGTTTTGTATAACAAAAATATTCACATTAAAATTTCCGTATTAAAATTGTCAAAAACTCAACAAATGGGTAATATATGATTAACATAACTTTAAAATTACTGAAACAAAACAAGAATCTTTTAAGTTTCTTGGGATGCAAAAATACAACATTTAAACCTTTTAATCTATTTTTAAAGGCACTTAATTCAATAGAAACTTATTTTTAAATCTCAATTTTAATTACAACAATTTGCTAATTTATAAACAATACAATTTACAAAGCTTCTAATTTTTAAATTGTCTAATTAAAACTCTCTCTTTTTCTTATCCTTCTCAAAAATGTCCAGCTTTCTGTTGTTCTTCTTTTGTTTTGTAGTTTTACTTTCCGCGGTTTCATTGAAGTAGCTGTTACTTGTTTCAGCGGTGGTTGCCATGGCGACAGCGTACTGCCGTGTGTTTTCCTGAACTGGGCCGTGCCGGGCTACTTTTTAAATCTGAGAAAAACTCTGAAAACTCCAACTGCATAAACTCATAATTACTTAAAACACAAAATTAACTCCAAAAGGGTACATAAACACCTTTTAAAAACTCAGTAAATTATGACTTTGTAACAAACTCGGTATTGTCCCGCCGCTTCTCAGAGAGGGAGTGGGGGGGGGTGTGTGTGTGTGTGTGTGTGTGCGAACCGCTCGTATCTCAGTCAAAGTCAAAACTGGTCGGTTACTTCCTGTTTGCCGTGCCTTTTCTTGGGCCCCGGCCTCGCTACCACCCCCGTGGGCAGGCTGTTCCTTCCCCCATGGTTCCACTCCGCCTCCATCCCACCTTTCCTTCCACCTTCTGCTCCTCCCCTCTCTCCTCTCCTGCATTCCAATCCCTGTGCCTCCCGCGTCTTATCTCTTTCACATTCCTTATCTTTCTTCTTCACATTCTTTTTCTTTCCCATGCCCCCCGACCACGTTCCTCTTTCTTTGTTAGAGACATATTTTTCCCGCGCTACAACTTCTTTCTCTGTGCCATCTTTATGTCTTTGGAGGGATGTTTTCTTCTTATTTTTTCTGCCACACCTCTGGCTATTTCTGTTAACTTTTTCCAAAAATCTTCTGCTCTTCGCTGTTTCTCTGAGAGCAGATAAGAATTTAGGGACTGAGGGGACTCCCGGCCCCCCTCCCGGCTCAGTTGAGCTTCTCCCGTCTGGGGGCTGTAAAGGTCTAACCCTAAATTTCAGGGTAGCCAGCATACAGTTCCTTGTTGTTCCCCAGATCTCTTTGGCAAGCGTTTTAGTACATCTGTCCCACACCTTAGGGTGGATAAACCTTACAAACTCATTTACGACTTCTACAACCCAAAGCCTTGTAATAACAAGCGAATTAGGTTTACAACTTAATTAATTTACAACTTACAATCTAACCTTTTTCGATGATTTCATCATCCTTCTGGGCCCAGGCTCTTCCGTCAAGAATAGACTCACTATCTTGACCGCTGTTCCTTGACTCAGGGTATCCTTGCTTTCTTCTTGTCCCACTTTTCTTCCTCCCGGGTTTCTGGCACCATATGTGGGTGTTCAAGCAAGGCTGGAACCCTGGCTGGAACCAGCACGGGCGGCTATCCTCAGCCGCGCGGTCCATATCCCACTGCATCAATGTGATGGATGGCAAATATGGCGATTTATTGCAGGAAAACTTAACATTTTATAGTCTGGGGTCACTGTGTTACTCCCATCTACATACGTCACACCTGGGTGCTATTGGCTAATTGCTAGAGGCCTAGCTATCCTAACAGAGGGGGGTCGGATAACTTTCCGTAACATCCCGAATTCTTCCGCATCGCCAGGCCCTAAACTACAACAATAGTGAGAAAGAAAACCAATCTTAAAAGCAGGTTGCGCAATCTTCCCTTCTTTCCAGGCTTTACTTTGCTCCTGAATTCTCCACCTCCTCCCTGCCTGTGGTGCAGGGACATGGGGGCTGTGATCGGTTCATCACACCCTGTCTCTGTCGCTCCTTCCTTCTCAGGAGAAGGACTCCTCACACTCTTCCCTGCCCCAGCATGGGCTCCCTCCCACAGTAGACAGTCTCTGTGAACTTCTCCAATGTGAGTCCTTCCCACGGGCTGCAGTTCTTCACAACTGCTCCAGTGTGGACATGCTCCATGGGGTGCACTATTTCAGGAGCAGATAGCTCCAGTGGGGCCATGAGTCCTGGCAGAAAACCTGCTCCAGCACAGGCTCCTCTCTCCATGTGTCCAGAGGCCCTTCCGGGAGCCTGCTCCAACATGAGTTTCCCACAGGTTCACAGCCTCCTTTGGACATCCCCTTGCTCTGGCATGGGCCCTTCAGGTGGATATGTGCTCCATCATGGACCCCCATGTTCTGCAGGGGCACAGCTGCCTCACCATGGCCTTCTCCCATGGGCTGCAGGGGAATCTGCTCTGGTACCTGCAGCAGCTCCTCCCTCTCCTTCTGCAGACCTTGCTGTCTGCAGAGCTGTTGCTTGCTCATATTCTCAGTCCTCTCTCCAGCTGCAATTTGCTGTTGCACGGTGACTTTGGCATCAAAGCATATTTTTTGAGCATGCTGCTCAGCAACTGTTTGCAGGGAGCCATGCTTAGGAAACCTCAGCTCAACACTGAACAGGAAGAAATTTGGAAAAACTTGTCTGAAAGCATGTAGGAAAGGTGAAGTAAGCAGTCACACAGCTTAAAGTAGTAGTTGCTAGCACTGGATTTTCATGCAAGAGAGGAATCCAGAGTAATTATCAGGAAGATGGTCACTTCTGCAGTACTTGATGTCCCATGAAGGTCTCCCCCTAGTACACAGTTATTATGTGTAACACAGTAGTCAACACCTAAAGCAGTGCTTCTGACTGGTAAGGAAACAAGGTAACCAAATCAAGGGGAAAGGTGTCATTGTATGTAATTTAAAATGTTAAAAAAAAAAGAAAAAGAAAAAACAAACAAAACCTGTGCAAATTATTTTAAAGTAATCCACCTAAAAATGTGAAGAGCTATAATTAAAAATATATCTGTAAGATTGATTCTGTTCACTGGGTAAATTGATGATGGCTTTAAATTATGTTTAAGAGTACATTTGACAAGTAATGACTTCTCAAAGTGTCGTGTGTCTAATTGAATAAACCAAGTGGAGAGTTGTAATGACAAGGTGGATGAGATGCATAAATCTGTTCAGAAGAGAGTGCAGACAGTGTTTGCACAGAAATCCAAACTACTGCGGTAAATAGTCTACTGTACATCTTTTAGTCTGTGATAATAGAAGAGAAATGTGAAGGACCAATTTTTCAAGGTAATGACAGAATAAATCAGGTGCAATAGTGCACTGTGCTGACTTCTAGAATTCCTCTGATGAAAATTGTAGAACTCAGCTATTTCAGGTAAAATTATAGTGCCATGATTGTCATAAATGATGTAATCATAGGAGAGGGGATTTTGTGTACTGTTAATGCATTCTGGCTTTAACTAGTCATGAAAAATACATTTTTCCTATTTTGATTTAGATTACTTATTTAGATTACTTGCCATTAGATTTCCATAAACCATTTTCATTTTTTCCAATTTTATCATACATATTGGTTTTACATTTATAATCACTTACATTTTGTAACATGAGAAAGAAGTTGAAGTGAAGACACCTAAAACATTTAAAGAGGAAAGCAAAGTATTTTTTCTCCTACCTTTCAGTACAAATCGTGCACTTTGGGAGTGAAAAGGGAAAGAGAAATGCATCTTAAATTTCTTCTAAAGTTCTCAAAAGATTACTATATCCCTCAGCTCTAAACTGCATGAAACTCTGGGCGTGCAATCAATAAAACCCAGGTCTCTGTACAGTACAAAGTGACGTGTGGTTTACATGGATTATACCACGGGAAGATATATGGTGACTTACAAGTAGAGCCATAATAGCTGACCATTTGAAGAGGACACCTTAATGGATTCATCATGAGATTTGAACAATGAGGGTCCTGGCAACACTTTAACATACTTTTTTTTTTTCCCCCAAGACTGAAGATTTAACATAAAGCATCCATTTTTCCTCTTATATTTCCTACATAGGCTATCAGGAAGAAAAATACTGCTGGCACATTGCTTTGTCTTCACAAAATTATTGTTTCTTTCATGCCTTGAAGCAGAATTAAGTTTTAGAGGCAGGTTGGCCTGGCACCACATTTTTTTTGTTGTTTTGACATTTTTAATAACTGCCTATAACTGTAGATATGGTATTGA
This sequence comes from Poecile atricapillus, assembly GCF_030490865.1. NCBI lineage: Eukaryota > Metazoa > Chordata > Aves > Passeriformes > Paridae > Poecile > Poecile atricapillus. The sequence continues at coordinate 43,831,455 of NC_081252.1, forward strand.
GGCAGACTTTGTTGCCAGAGGAACACTTCTGTTGTGAGCTGAGTAAAGAATCTTTTATAATGTAAAATTGAGGCAATCTACAACTTTTTGAAGTGGCTCTTTAATTAATATTTACAATTTGCAACAGTAATCCACTTCAGATTACATTTGACATGATATTCATAATTAATTATACTAGGACTTTAGGAATACAATTTGCAAATACATTCTTTTTCTTTTTTTTATAAGGCACATTAGAATTTCAGTCCTTTCTGGGCTATTTCAAAACTGTAAAGATGTAGAAACACAGACCTTCCTTCCATTAATATGCTTTACATTTCCTTCAGCATGAAAATTTTTATTTTGAATTGTAACTATAAAAATCATTAGCATTTAGAAATAATGAGTGAAAATATTTTGGGGTTTCAAGAGCTACAATATTTAGTGTTTCTACTAAATTTTTTGGACAAGATAATCTAATGTTTGCATGTGTGTACCTAAATGTAACTATAGATGTTTTAATAAAGTTGTTTTTTGTAGTGAGAAAAATATGGCTGTGAAGCAATAAAAATTCATTAAACTTACACTAACTAGCTAAAAGAATATTTAGAATACTTTTGCATCATTTTATGTGTATACATTCAGAGTTTTTATGAATGTTATTGGGTTTTGGTTTGTTCTTTTTCTTTATTATCTGGCAGGAATCCTCTACAAAGGGAATGGCGAAAATCAATTTATATCTCAGCAACCCCCAGTTGTTAGTAGCATTATGGGCAACGGGAGACGGCGCAGCATCTCCTGTCCAAGCTGTAATGGTCAAGCTGATGGTAATAAATTACTGGCTCCGGTTGCCTTAGCTTGTGGGATAGATGGCAGTCTGTACGTGGGGGATTTCAACTACGTTCGGCGGATATTCCCATCTGGAAATGTAACTAGTGTTCTGGAGCTAAGGTATGTTTTTTTCTCATCCTGGACTTTTGAAGTTATGAGTTACTCTGTCAAATTAAAGTATTAAATAAATTTCTAACGTCGTGTAATTTTGAGTTCACGAATGCTTTTGGGAACAATAGTTGAGTCAAAAGATTTTTTAAGTATTTAGAACTGAAATGAAAACATTTTATCCTCCTAAAATATTTTAACTATGCTTATCTAAATGTGAGAGTTTAATCTACCCAGAGTAATAATTCTACAGATTTTATGAGTTAACATATGTGGTCAATGTAAGTGGACAAGGGACAATCATTCACCACTTCACTAATGATAGATGTAAATGTTGCCTTCTTCTCATCTTTTAACATCCTTTCTGAATGTTTGTCTAATAATGTTTTTCTGTTCTTTTTTACTTGCTCCCACCAAGAAATAAAGATTTTAGACATAGGTAAGCATTCCTTAAAGAAGATTTATATTTTTCTAACTGTTCTTCTTTCTTTTTTAACAAATGAATGCTTATAATGGGCAAGTCATTTCTGAGATGTATTACTACAAAAGAGGAGTATTTTTCAAAAATAATGAGTTCATATGTTTTAGTTATGTCAACTGTCAGGCTGTATCGTCCTTTCTGATGAGTTCCTCTTTTCTCATCACTCTCTGTCCACAGTCAGGCTTCTTGTTATGCTTGTGTGTGCCCTCCTTTGCTGTTCCCTCATCTCTGCTCACTCCTTGCTAGCAGCACTTTTGCTGATCCTATCAAAACTCACTCATTAATCAGATACACCAAGTATGATGAGAATGGCATATAAAAGTATCAAGGGAGTTCATTTCATTAGCCTTTTGATGCTGAATCTTTTCAGGCTCTCATTTAACAGATTTGTTCCTTTAAAGGTGAGCTGCTTTTAATAATGGAAGTTGAGATAACAATAACACAACTCCAGGAGTTAAGATTTTAGAATACACCAAGACTTACAAAATAAGTCATAGAAACAACAGTAATCAGAGGAAAGTACAGTATTCATCCATCCTGGCATCTGTACAATAATGGCAAGAACACAAGAGTAGGTGGATGCTTAGAATTGCTTTGCCACAGCAGCTGTTCCTGATAAGGAGAAAAAAAACCAGTCATGCTAAAATCTTGTTGCAGACATGAAACCCTGCAAACCTTTGTGGCAGATCTGCTAAGTATACAGCTTAGCAGGCCCATTGGTACCTTTCTCTCTTTCGCTGCCATTTTCCTTCCTTGTTTTTAAACAAATCCCAGAGTCCTATCTCTTATGTCTTTTTTCTTAAATCCACTTTTCTTTGGACATACTTCTGTGTGAGGAAGGTTTTATGTTTTCAAAAATATGTTTCAGATGTGTTAGGCAAAATAATTCCGTGACTAAATAAGGTGTGTGCATCAGTGCTAATGATCAGAATTGGTTTTGTGGGTTTTTTTCCTGAGATGACTCAGAGGCAGTCTCTTCTCTTTGGTGGGTTTAGGGTTTCACTACTGCAATTAGTCTGTATGTGTTCCACTGCTATTGAAAGAATTATATCACTTGTGGAATCACAAAGGTGTGATTGCTACTAGATAGGACATTGTCTTGGCAAATACATAGAATGTGTAATAGTACTTAAAATGGGGATGCGGAATGCACAGAAAGGGATTAAAGAGTGGATGCGTATTGAGGTTTGTTTTCCTGTGATTTAGTAGCGCCACCCCCTCCTGCCTCTGGCAGAATTGTGGTCACAGCCTCAACTGCAGCATTTCAGAAACTGGATCCCTGCATGTAAGAGAAGTTGGTGAGGGAGAATACTGAAGCTTTTCTGCTTTATTCATGCCTAAACATGCAGAAGCTCTGGGTAGCAAAATTGCAATCATACCACACAAATTAGTGTAACAGCATGGGCCCACAGAGCAGCTGTGAAGTGGGGGCTCCTCCCGAGGCAGGAGACAGAGGACTGTGGGGGACTGGCTCTGCAGGAACAGTTGTGGACCCAGTAGGCAGGAGGTGTGGAGCCCACTGTGCAGCCCAACACAATTTATTACGAGTCTGAGTTTTCTCTCACATCATAAACATTTTCCCAGTGTCCACTCTCAGCCTTAGAGATTTGCTGATGAGAGACTTCCTAAGCCAAGAGTGGGATCTTTATGCTTAATATCCCCTGCAGCTTTTTATTCTATTAATTTATCTGCCTTTTATTTAAGACATGTGAACTCTTAGGATCCACCAAATCCTCTTGCCATGGGCTCTACAGCTGAGGACACACTGTGAGACCAAATACTTTCTTTTGGCTGCATGAATTTGTGCAGAGTCCTGTGAACAGCTGTAGAGGGAAGCACATCTGTCTGGCCTGTAAGGGGAGAAGGGAGCAAATGTCCAGTTTCACTGGCAAGCCTATCAGACTGCTGAGATTTCTACTTAAACTGCAGTTTGGAAAACAGCCCTCAACAGACTACTTTGCAAAAGATAATTGCTAGGTATTAGAAGAAAATGCACTAAAAAATGCATTCCCCAAGTAACACTACTGAATGATGGAGGCTAAATACTAGTTCAGATCTCTTATCTGTTCAAGCATTCACCTTTCCTGGCCTATAAACAGTGCTTCAGCACAGTGTGATGTATCTCCTACCTCAAGAAGCCTGTACTCTATTTTAGAGAGAGAATGCAGATCAAATTTCTCCTGTCATGTACCAGTGACCTCACATTTTTTCAATCTCAAAGCTGAAATGATGTCTTTATATACACTGCTGCCTGTGGGTGATTAATGCTGATAGACATTCATGGAAGAAGTCACTTTTAGAAGGACTTTGAAGACAGGGAGGTCTTTTGTAGGCTATGGCACTATCCCAAATCTGCAGAGAGCCAGAAAAAAAAGTTTAACAAAACATAAAAACAGCTTTGAGGGGATATATGGTTTAGAGGGCACACAGTGAAGGCAAGACAGGGGCTGGAGCAGGAGGAATATTTTAAAAAAATCTGTAGATGGAGAATACTCCAGGTGACCTGACAGCTGAAGAATTAAAAGATTGGCCTAAGCAAGAAAAAAGCAAAGGGAAATAGATCGTTACAGCTCTGTGCACATGTGTGCATACTTTCAATTCAAAGCACTTACTATCTGGCATAGACAGAACAGAAGTTAATTTTTAGACATGTCTTTACAGGAGCCAGTGTGGGTATGTAACTCCATGTTTTGCAGGCTACTGAAAGTGATTAGGCAATACTGAATGAGTCAATAAGTCACGGGCTGGGGATTTCATTTCTTTGCATTTGTTGTTATTGGTAGAAGGCAGAAGCTTAATTTCATTTCAGGGTACAGTGAAATTGCATAAACTCTGTAGCTTTCCAGCTGCTGGCTGCTTATCCCTGTACTATTTTTGAGATCTGCATAGTGCTCATGGATGTTTTCTGCCAGGAAAACAAATGTAGTTTTCACTTGACAGTTATTCAGGTCCCCAAACTGTGCCTTTCTCCCATAAATTATTGGGGGGTTTTATTGCCTAAAGCCTCCTCAGCTGTTTAACCTTCACCTGAAAAGAAATGCTGAGGTTAAGCCTGTTGTATCAGCTCAGAAAGGAGCCATTAGACATCTACATATGGCAAGTTGGAGAGTTTCTATTGATTCAGTAGTAATACCCTATGCACTTCCAAACTTGGAGGGATTTTTAATAAAATGAGAAAATACATTTAAATTATCAGGTGTATTTTTTTGGTTTGATGAGGATACACTACTTACCATGAGAACTCATCCCCTGATTTCTTTTTTGTTGGAATTAATTAGAATGTACTTCTCCATATTTATAAAGAAAAGAGCTTTAAAACTTCTTTTTGGATATAAATAGTTGTGTTAGGAATAAATTACTTACTTTTTGATTTGATGACTTCTTATTCCGATGGCTGAAAAATATGATTGAGGCAGTGTTAGATGGGTTGAAGAGAGGTACTTTAATTTAGATTTCAGTAGTATAAGAAAGAACTTTATTTTAAATTACAATGAAATAAAATTTAATTGCACATTTCACATCTTGCAATGTGTTTGTATTTGAAGTGTTTGCAAAGTTTCTTAAAGACCAAAGTAATCATGTAAATGGGTATAATTTAATTTGCAGTCTTTGGAGGTATAAATAATTCGTACATTACTTAGTGATCATATTAAATGATCACTGCATAAATTAAGGTTTTGAAAATACCTTCTAACTATTTAGCACATTGGCAATAATAGATTTGTAACAGACAGAAACTTAAAGTAGGCCTGCATTTGATTGTTTTCAGACATGCTGTACAGTGCTCAGTGCAATAGCAGAGCTTTTTAAGAGGTGCTAATCACTGCGTATTTGATTTCATTAGCCTGTTTCACTTGGTTTCATTCGTTCTGAACCAACACGTTAAAAGTCTTAAAACCGAATAAAATCCTATTTATGCAACACATTTTTTTCTGTGTTTTTGTAATTGGATAGCTATAAAAATCTGTCCCTGCTAAAAGACATAATTTGTTCACAAGTTGTTCCTGTTGGTCTCTTGTTGCATTTTCCAAGTGGCAGTACATAAAAATGTGTTACATTAGCACAGTTATGTATTTACAAAACGTGAAGTATAGCATTCTGTGAACAGATGTTTGGCTACCACCAGACTGGTAGATCTGTTTAAGCAGTGCTTTTGCAAACATCAGAAGTGACTGTTCTGACACTGCTTCAATCCATGAGGGGAGCATCTGAAATTACCTCATGTATTTACATGACCTTATTTCAGCTCTTCATGCCATAAATTAGGTCAGGAATCCCAACTGCAGTGGGTTAAGTTTCTACATCATAATGTATCAACACAAAAGGTAATCTCCAGGGCTGTTTTTTTCACCAGCAGGGAAGAAAAGACAGTAATTCTCAATTATGTGGCACCAGTGGAGAGGCAAAATGTACGTTTCTGGGAAAATGGTTAGCAATATATATTTTCACTGTAATAAAGACTGTGCTGGCATAGTTAGCAGTTTTGTGCCAATGTGCACAGTTATTTGAAATATGACTCTGACTTAAGAAGAATGGGAAAAGCTCTGCTTGGTCTCTGGTGGAAGAGATGACATTTCCTAATGTGTTAAATCATGCATATCACGCATTTGAAAGCAGTGGATTAAACAAATACTTATGAATGATGTCTTATCTCTTGCCTGTGAACTCATCATTCAAACTCTGTCTTATCTGTTTATGAATTACATAAACCATGAACCCCAGCCGCCTTATATAAATTATAATAGATAGGTTAATACCAACCAAGTGTAAGTGAGGGCTGAGCTCCTGCTACAAAATTTTGGACTAGATCAGGGCTCCCAGAACTCTCAGAATGTTTTAAACTCCCATATTTTGATTTGGTTTATTAAAGAGACATTTGCAGTCTCTAATGAGAGAGCCTGAACTGGCCTAAGAGCATCAAAGACAAAATTGACCTTCTTTCCCCAGAGGATTAATCTAGATTGGGCTGCCTGTGACACAGATGAGAAATGTGGACCAAAACCATTTTGGGGCCATGACCTGTGCTACCTGCATGGAGCATCACCATTGACTTTAACTCTGTCTGCGTTACTTCACACTGCATAGGAACTAAACAGTTTTCTCCTTGATCCAATGTTAGGTACAATTAACTACAGCATATGCAATGTGTGATTCCATTTTACAGCAGCAACCCAGCTCACAGATACTACCTCGCAACTGACCCTGTGACGGGAGATTTGTACGTTTCCGACACAAACACACGCAGGATTTATCGGCCCAAGTCGCTCACTGGTGCGAAAGACTTGACCAAAAATGTTGAGGTAATAGGAGGAACAGGGGAGCAGTGCCTGCCGTTCGATGAGGCGAGGTGTGGTGATGGAGGCAAGGCAGTGGAGGCAACTCTCATGAGCCCTAAAGGTAAAAAGAGTTCTCCCTCTGTAACATTCAAAATAATACAGAAGTTTGGAGCTGGGGGCATGATCGTGTTTAGTTACTGAATTCAAGAGTTGGCTCAAAAATTGGGGATTTGAGTTCTTTTTGTCCAAGTAGAAAGTCTATAGAGGAAGAGAGCTACAGGGGACTGATTTTTTTAAAAACAATTAGGGCTGATTTTTTTAGGAAGTATTTGGCTTGAGTGGTTATTGAGCATTTTTAAACGCTCAATAAGAGCATTTATATTATGTGTTTGGCAGGCAGCAGTGAATATCTAAGATGAACATTGCTTTTGGTTCCATTTATCCCATATTTAAAGTTAACTTAAAAGCTATTCCCTCCCCAACACACAAAAGCAAATGAACAGCAAATGCAATCAACAGTAGTATATTTCATGCTGAATATCGGTTTCTCTTGCAAAACACATTAGCAAGCTGTGTTACTACCTACTGCCTGAGACCAGATTTTCTGCCTACAATTTCCACTGTATACACGCTACCTCTACCTTTAGTTATGGATAATATATTCACTGCTAGTACAACAAGAAAAACCCTAATTTTTATTTGCTTCACTGAAGGAATAGCAATAGACAAGAATGGGTTAATCTACTTTGTTGATGGGACCATGATCAGAAAAGTGGATCAGAATGGAATAATATCGACTTTGCTTGGCTCCAATGATCTCACCTCAGCACGACCTCTAACTTGTGATACCAGCATGCACATCAGCCAGGTACTTTTCAGTTGCTGCTAATTTGGAAAGCTGAGCTGGAGGTAGAAATTGAAGTGCAGCTTTTGCACCCCTTAAAATAAAACTAGGTGTAGTGTGATGGATATTTAACAGCAGGTTTGGGGGAGAGAGCAACCTGTTCCACAGGTGTGAATTGGACTGTATTCTCTTAGCTGCTGTATTCAATTTTTCTGCCCATAAAGTTCAGTTTGGTTTAGAACAGCAAAACTATCAGCAGAAAACATTAAGCCTGGTAGTAAATACTGGGAGAATGGCATATCTGTTAGAACTATCTTGGCATGTTGATGTTTTCTGAATTGCCGACATCCTTAGCCTACTATAGCGAATGAAAGGATTTACACAAAACCCCTGCATTTTTCTATTTGTCTTAAAAACTTGTGTAGGTAATAAGGGCTGTGTCAATAGTGGTATGTTCAAAGGATGGAGTACAGTGTTTCATAATCTGGAAGGTAGTACGTAACTTTTGCTACTACAAGAATAAAAGATGAATACTGTTGACAAGTATTTAGACATTGATATCTGTCTCCGTAGTCATTTATGCATTTGTGATACAGAAAAGTATTGCATTTATTGAAGGGGAAGCTCAGCCTGTATTACAGTTTCAATGCAACTGCCTTTCTTTTCAATAAAATGGATACCTGAATATTGTTCCCCTTGCCTCCCTGAAAAGCTTTAGTTTGCTGCATGTATTCATGCAAGTTCTTCAGTCGTGATTACTTACAGCAGATGGGAAATATCCTTACAGCAGTGTCTAAAACTAAAGGCTAATTAATTAATTTACTCTGCAGTGGTTAACTGTTTAACAAAACACTTCTCTTTGTTTAGGTTCGTCTGGAATGGCCTACAGATTTAGCTATAAACCCAATGGATAACTCCATTTATGTTTTGGATAACAACGTGGTTCTGCAGATCACTGAGAACCGTCAGGTTCGCATTGCTGCAGGGAGGCCGATGCACTGCCAGGTCCCCGGGGTGGAGTACACCGTGGGCAAACACGCTGTGCAGACCACGCTGGAGTCAGCCACTGCCATTGCCGTGTCCTACAGCGGAGTGCTTTACATTACAGAAACTGATGAAAAAAAGATAAATAGGATAAGACAAGTCACAACTGATGGAGAGATCTCTTTAGTTGCTGGAATACCCTCAGAATGTGATTGCAAAAATGATGTTAACTGTGACTGCTACCAAAATGGAGATGGCTATGCTAAAGATGCCAAACTTAATGCCCCTTCCTCCTTAGCTGTGTCTCCAGATGGCACCCTGTATATTGCTGATCTGGGAAACATTAGGATACGGGCTGTGTCAAAGAACAAACCCTTAATGAATTCAATGAACTTCTATGAAGTTGCTTCTCCAACTGACCAAGAGCTGTATATCTTTGATGTCAATGGTACTCACCAGTACACTGTGAGTTTAGTCACCGGAGACTACCTGTACAATTTTAGCTACAGTAATGACAATGATATTACTGCGGTAACGGACAGCAATGGGAATACTCTTCGGATCAGGCGGGATCCCAACCGGATGCCAGTAAGAGTGGTCTCTCCTGATAACCAAGTCATCTGGCTGACCATAGGCACCAATGGATGTTTGAAAAGCATGACTGCACAAGGGCAGGAGCTGGTCTTATTTACCTACCATGGCAACAGTGGACTTCTGGCCACTAAAAGCGATGAGACTGGATGGACCACTTTTTTTGAGTAAGTACATAAAATAAAGTCAGATGCCTTATAGTTATTATTGAGTTCTGCGGGACCATTTGAAATATTGCTGGGTGAAGTAACAGTAAAATTGACCCTTGATAACAAAAAAGCACAAAAAAGATACTTTTAATTTCCCATGCTGTCTTCCTGTGTCTTACTTGTCTGACTTTTTCTGAACATTGGGTCTGAATAATTTTGAATTCATTATTTTGAACTTCAGTTTTATATATTGAAATAATAGTGAGACAACATTTCACTCTTGTCAAGAAATTTGTAACTCAGACAACCATGGGTTTGTAGATTTGCATCAAAAACTAGATTTTCATCCCACTTGCTCATTAGATTGACATTCTTCTGCTGCAAATACTGACAAGAAATTTGTCTTCACTGCTGCTTTTACTTTATTAAGTAAAAGCATTTCTGCATAGTCTTTCACCCAAAAATAACATCTGGTTAGGTAGTAAAAGGTTGTGTTTCACTCAGTGGCAAGTACATAGGAAGGATCTCCTGGACCACATAGCAGACTTTCACACAGGTGGATACTGTTGGAGGAAGCTGAGAAAGGAAATGTGGGCCATGGGGGAAGTGTCATTCCTGTAGGAATCAATTGAAAACACAGAAACCACCAGCACCATGGCATGTACAGATGCAAGCACAACAGCAAGAGGTATTACTGGAACAGTAGGACTTTTAATTTTACCAACCTCAGAAAAAATCTTTTCAGTGAGTTGCTTTAGCCTGTGTTACACTGATTAAGTCATCAATGCCTGTTCATATCAGACAGATTAGCAAAGCGTTTTACACAATCTTCAATTATATTGACTAAAGAAGACCATAACAATTTATAGATAAACTAGTAGAACCAGAGAATTCACATATGGGCTTTATAGGCAACTTAATCTCCAAATGAACTGCCAACTGATACACTAAGCAAATCACAACAAAAATGCGGCTTAAATCAGAAACCATTATTTCAAAAAAGGTCAATGTAGAAGTAACACAGTTTTTTTCAGTTGTTTCTGCCAACTGAAAAAATACGTGTATATTTAGCTCACATGAAAGACATTATGAGATTGGGTAAAAAAGTGTCTATGAAGGAGTGGTAGTGTTAGTGTGATAAGTAAAACTATTAAGAGGCCCTCTAGTTCAACTATTCAGGATTACAAAGGCCATCATGAAAATTCAGTAAGTCCCTCTTCTTATTTTTTTTTTCTCCTTTTCTTCTATCTTTATGATGAAATGCAGTAGCAACTGCTTCCAAGGTCAGGGCCTAAAAAAAAGGCTTTCAATTCAACACACATGATAAAGAAAATAAAGTGCCAGTGTCAGGCAGTGGCAGCAAAGCCAAACATCTGTGTTCTGAGATAACTTCATATTTCTGTTAGTGTACATTTGGCTGAGGCAGGGTGCAGGAGGACTTTGAGCACCTGTATCTACTCTCCAGCCTTTATAGATGCCCATCAGAGACACAAGAGCAGCAGGTGCTGCTTCACTGCATATTGTGTCCTGAAGTGGAGACGGCTAGAAATGCTGATCCCTGACAAAATCAGCAGGTGGAATGGTACTGCTGCCAGCTTTAAGGTAGTCTTACAATAATCTGTAAATTGGCAGGCCTTTGGTAGCGGGCACCTTCCCAAAGCATTAGCACACATCTGTAATATTTAACTGTGCTTTGGTGCATCCACTGTGTATCTTTTTAGGTCCTGCCAAGAGGACACAGAAGTACAATGAGGATACACAGAGGAATGAGAAAGTGTTGTATTGGGAGGGCAAGTGTTCCCCTTCTCGTGAGTTAGCCCTGTCCTGTATGCTGAGAGACCAAAGCCCAGCTTTAGGTGGGCTGGGAATAGCCATCCACTTCCACAGAGGGTAAAGTCAGCGTTTAACTGTGGCAGACACAGCCACTTGTTTTCAATAGGCAGGTTGGGCAAGACAGTCGGTTTGGGAGACAGTGAAGTCCCATGCAGAAATTAAGGCATCTGCTGGGTACAGCAGGCACTTTAAATCATGCTGGCATTCATACTGGCTAATTGAGGACCTAGAGTTTTAATCAGGGCAGTAATTTCTCATCATGTTGTCTGTAATTTCTGTGTAGCCTACTGTGGTGTACTGCAGTAGCTGGTGGCTCCTGAATATATCTTAATGGTGTCTGCATGATCACAAAAAAGTGGATATTATATTCACTATTCAGTGGATGATAGGTCTGTAGCTTTCATTATAGGGAGAATTTAGAGTACTGTGTGTCATGAAGTATGTAGCTATTTCCTGAGTATGTAAATAGCTGTCTTTCACACCTGATCTGCTTTCATGCAGACTTTCTGGTCTGAATTAGGTTATGTCCAGCTGGCTTACAGAGAGCCCAAAGGGCAGGCTATTCCCCTCAGTAAGTATTAGTATTATTTCCAAGCTGCTGCTTATGCACTTCCTAAACAATTACCTCCAACCAAAGTCTCGTTAGAATTCCCAAGCTGAAGTAATTATGGGAAAAGCTAGGCAATTTCACTCTCCCCAAATTTGCAAGTGTATGAGGCTTTTGCAGAAGTAAAGATATTTATCTCCTCCCTGTAGCCATGGTGAAGCAGTAATCTGTTTAATTGCAACAAGGAAGATTCAGATCAGACATTTGGAGGAACTTCACTGTGAAGATTTTGGAGCCCTGGAGCAGACAACAATGATAGTGACCCCCTGCCCTTCATAGACTGACTTTAAAAACAGATCAGACATCTTTCAGGACCAGTGCAGGAAGAACAGATCCTGCCCTGGGGTAGGGGTTGTACTGCATGACCTCTCAAGGTCCCTTCCAGTAATGTTTTCTATCATGTTCTGTACAAGTTAAAACCCAAAATAAAAAATTATACTAATTATGTAAAGCTACAGGGAATAAGGGGCAGGGGGAATGCACTGCGTTATTTTTCGTGCCAAAACAGGATTCTTAAAAACATCCATCAGCCATCATTGCTACTTGCTTCTTTTGAATATAAAATCCCCATACATCAAATCTATGTCTGTATATTTCCCTTTTGAAGGAAAAAATAGTGACCACAACTCTTTTGCCACTTTCTATTCTAAGATCAAGTATTATTGTGATTTTTTGGTGCTGATGATTTGTAGCATTAAATCTGATGACGCTGGGTTTCAAGAGATTTCTGGTACTATTGCCAAAATAGATGGAGACCATGAATTAGCATAGAAGAGTTTGTGTGGGGGTGACATGGTGTACAAGTGTGTATCTCAGCTTCTGCATATTCAGGTTTGTAGGTAGGATGGGCTAAAACATTTTCAGATTAAATGTTTTCTATTGAAAAGAATGAAGCCTTGTTAAAATGGAAAAGTATCCCTCAAACATCAAGTGAGGAACAAGAAACTATGAAATCATTCCGACTTCATAATTTTTCAACTCCATTGCTGAATGCATTTTCTTTTAATATTACAGTTTATTTATGTATTTTATTTACTCTATTACTCAAATTCTCAAAATATTTTGAGAAAAGGATAGATTTTTATATTCCGTGGTGAATTCAGACTTTCTTCCCACTCACATGTAAAAATATTCAACTGCTTGAATGTCCAATGGACTAGAAATGCTTTTTGTCAAATAGCTTTGAGTATAGCGGTGTTTTTTCATCTTTTGATTGTCACACATCTGTTTAAGTGGCTGAAACTACACAGAGGAAAAATACTGTAGGTTTTGTAATAAAAGTCCAGTCTTAGGAGCAACTCAGGAATAGCTTTGTGAACTATTCTCCTGTGCAAATCTGGTTGTATAAGTGGAGCATGGATCCAGAGAACCTATTTCAGCTATCTCAGTAGTTTGAGAGCAGGTTTATGAAAATGATTCAACATTCAATCTTTTTTTCTTTTTCAGAACTTTTCAGTGCAAAGGGGAAATATTTGCAAAAACATTGCATCCCAAAAATTGGCAATCACTGCTCTGGCACATACTAAAGCATTTGGTCTTGTTTCTTCCCATGGCTTTCTTCCATAGTTTAAATCACACTAATATCAGATCCAAAAGAAATTTACTTTTTTATTTATTTTAGCCTGGACACTAATTAATCTATAGTTTATTTTATTTAGTCTCCTCTTTCCCTGAAGAAGGGAAGGACTGACAAGAAATATTTTTTTTACATTATTTTTGGTTTTTGCAATGAAATTGTAAGTACTAGCTTGAATAACTTAGGATATCATATAATCTGTTTTCATTGCTTACAGACTTGGGGGATTTTTAATATCTTTACGGCAATATGGATTTGTAAATTTCTGTTTTGCTAAGGGTTATGATGTACTGATCAAAACTGACGCCTTTTATTTCAGGAATGTGTACTTTTTTAAAGCACTATCGCTCAAATTCATAGTAACTATTATCTGTTTTCAGAGGTTCAAAAACTGCTGAATAAAAATTATATTAACAGAGCATTTACAAAAATGATTGAAAATGCATGCATACTAAAAAACCAATGGAGCCATATGAAGCTAGAAGTTGCCCAGATTAGGTTTTATAATGAAATTATAGTATTAAACAAGGTATAAAAGTAATCAGCCTAATCAAATTCTCTTACAAAATTCTGAGCTATCTGAGCTGGAAACTATTAACTATAACTGTGTATTATGTATGCATAATATGAACATTTAGACAGATAAATCTTGAAAGTTATACTAATTATCTGCATATTAGCATTTTGGAAGTGACACTTCCTAGCTAGCCTATATGGCATTATTTCAGTGCAGCAGTTTCCATGCTGAATTTACATACAGATAGCTAAGCCAGGTGCACAAAAGAAAGAGCATTTTTTCTTGACCTAAGTTTTGAAATACCAGAAGTAAATGCCTAAAAAGCCTTGCGTGTGCCTCTGTGCAATCGCCCAGCCCCCAGCCTGCAAGCCCGGGTCTCCGTCAAAGCCCTGGCATTCCAGCAGTTGCCAGCCAGGCAGCCGTGCCAGCCTGTGGCTGATTTGTGCTCCGTAGGTTGCTTGAGGAGCTGGCAGAGGCTGCTCTGCGAGGGAGAATCCCTCCAGGACAAGCAGCCAGCAGCGGTGGCTGCCCGGGCAGACCGGCTGGGCAGGGCTGCAGTCTGTGTGCGCATGGGAGCGCTCGGCGCTGTGCCCATCTCGCACAGACACGGAGTCCTCCCCTACAGCTGCTCTGCAACAAATCCTGGTCAGCCCAGGGTGAGGTGTCTGGGATCTGTCCCTCTGCAGTCACAGCCCGGCATCTTCTGCAGGCTCTTCTGTAAAAAGACAGGTGTTCCTTCCCTGTCAAGCTCTTCTGGAAGGTTCAGGCTCAGTGTGCTCTCCTTAGACGTGAAGTAATCCCAGTATCCACTGTTCCTTATCTCTTTTCAGCTTTCTCTCATTTTTCTTCCTCTTCTTTTAGAAGCAGTATCAGCAGGCAGAGATCTGATCCAGGCTAAGATGGCTCCTCCTGTCTGGAAATCCACTGTCTTTCTTCCATTACTCTGTTTTACTCTCCAGACCTCCTACTATGTTTCCTTACTTTCTTACCTTGTGTCTTGCTCCTTCACACATCTCCCATTATTTCCCTGAGGTGTGTTTGACTTTCCTGGTTTTTCCTTTCCCAGCAGTGAATTTCTTCGCAGTCCCCTCTCGTATCTCTTGACAGTCCATCCAATGTTTTCCCCGACACTTCATGCCCTGAGCTCATTTGTCTTGTCCTTCCTCTCTCTCTCCCACTCAATCCTTGTCTTCAAGGCAGTGCAACAAGAAGCAAAGAGAGTGACATTAGCAAGCACAGTTCTTACAAGTTTACTTTGCTCCCACAGTTAAATTAATGAGCTTTCCAGCTATTCTGGAAAGGTGGTGAAATCATGCAGAATGAGAAATCCTTACAGTAATTTATGGACTCTAGAGAATTGCAAGCAAAAATCTATTTTCACTGTGTGCTGCAGAGTTTGCATATTATGCTTTTATTAGCAATGCATTCTGTGCTGTGGTTTCCCTAAAACTCTGTGATACGGAGTCAGATATTGCCTCTGGCTTGAACTTGTTTAGTTTCCCCAAGTACCTGGCACATCATCTGTAACTGTCAACAGTTGGCAACAGAGAATAGATCGTGTTTTGCAGTTTTTCTTTTGCTTCGTCTTAATATATTACTTGTGGAGTCTGACCTGGAAATACTGAAATTTGGCTACAGAAAAGTCTATGGAACTTATGCCGAAAAGCAAGTATTTAATTTGATCAGATGAAAACCATACCCTAACAGTAGTGTCAGTTCACTTGCACTTTTACTGTATATTAAGAGGTTCAAAATCCAGTTTTCATAATTACTATTTCTGTACCTTTTCTGGTAACATTGGTGGGGGAGGGGGAGGTATTTTCCTGTAACATTTGTGTTTCTATTTGTGTTCATTTTTCTATCCCATTTATACTTCACTAGTATAAGTACCTAAAAATGCCTAGGATTCTTTTTACTTGCAGTTTTGGGGCTTTCATTGTAATTTGGTTCTGCTTATTCTTACAAATACGAGAACTTTGTACGAAAGTGTAATCTGGACTTTTTTTTATCCCTACTAAACAACACTATCTGAATATCCTTGGTATGATAGTGCTTTTTAGGTATTTTTATCCTTTTACTACCAACAGCCTTTGGTACCTTCTGCTTTTACTGCTGCTGCTTCTTGCTTCATCAGTAAAATGAGTAATCAGTAAAATGTAGTGTCTATACATATTTATTCAAGCACTTTTTTTTAGCCAATTATCTTGTTCTTGCATTGTCTTTTATGGAATCACATGAACCCTTGATTGCAAACTGTGACATACAAGTGCAGTGTCTTTAATCTTCCCATCCTATGTATACTCAAGCAACAAAAAACATTCTCTTCCTTCTTAATTGTTTCTGAAATGTCTTTTGGGGAATATTTTTGAGCTATGCAGTCCTTGCATAAATGCCTTTGTATCCACATTGCCTGGCACAATGCAGCATGCAATACATATGTTTCTCTCTTAAAGCATATTTGCTTCTCCCCCTCTCAATATGACACAAATTGAAGATCTAGTAGCTATAGCCTTCTCTCACATCTTCATGTAGACCCATGGAGGCAAGGCTGGCCAGAAGGCAATTAAAACTCCCTTTCCATTCAAACAAGCTAAGTATGCTCTCTAACCAAAGAGAACTTGTAGGGAAATATATCAAGCTGATATATTTAATTTGTGGTTTTTTTGACTTTCCACTGAATACATCAATGCTACACAAGTATGTAACCATGTTTCATGCAATTTGCAATTTCTGAGAGGAACTTAGATGGCTGTGCTTGCTGACAGGACTTACCATGTTTCTTCTTAAGATAAATCATTCAATGCATTTTTTAAATTCCTATCTTCAACTTTAAAGAATAGAGGTTATGTCTCACAGTTTTCTAAACCAGAACTGTAACTTAGCTTTACAGTAGATGTCATAATACATTATATTATTTAGTCTTTTAACACTGGAGCACAAGTTTGCTGTTTCAAACTCATCCTGCTTAATAGAAAAAACAGCCATGTTAAAAATAATCCATGTAACATTAGATGCAAATAAGAAATTTTTTTGAGAACTGCAGTGTATCCCCTAATTTCCCCGATAGCAGTAGTATGTCTCATCTAATAGACATTCACCCATTTCTTCATTCTTGAATGTTACTGTTTCTTCTCCTTAGAACTAGACTACATAATAAAAGCAGACCTGAGAAGCCATTGAATAAATAAAACCATCAAAATCAGAATGCTGAAGACACATATCAATATTATTACATCTTACATTTAGGAAAAAGGAAGAATTTCTTTAATTTCTGTCAAGAAAGTCAGCATGTGATGTCTGGTTTCAGAAAGCACTTAGAAGTAAGGATAGTACCACAAAATAAACAATTTTGTTTGTATTAATGAAATAAATGTCCTGCACTGTCAATCCAGTCAGCTCTGCCCAGGCTCCTGAAAGTATGTCTCACTTCTGGCTTTATGAAGGACTTCACAATAACATTTGTTCAGTTATTGATATGTTAATGTTCTTGTTCCATGGTAGATTTTTTTGTCAAACAGAAGTGAGGGAGGCTAGAGTCAAGCCAGCCCACCCTCCTTCATGCTCACTTTGCAGGGAACCTGGTGTGGTGGGGGTGGAAGGACAACTCAGGACCACATGTGAAAAGGCTAATCTCTGTTTTCAGTCATGCTATATTCAAACATATTTTCAAGCCCCATCAAGAGGTTTGGTGTTCCTTGATGTCCCAGTGAGGCCAGACTGTTCAGCTCTCTAGGAAGCCTACAAGGGATATGCAGTTTAAAGTCTTACCTTAGGAGTCCCCTCCCAGGAATGGAAAGTCTTTTATTTCTGAAGCCTGCATTAATTGGGTGTGACTTGTAGTCTGCAGGAATAAAGTTCTTATTCTAAATTAAACCACAGAACCTAAATCTAACAATTATTGTTTACTATCTTGGTATTCCACTGCCCTAAAAGGAAAGAAAATACGCACATATAATTTTGATTTCCTAAATTTGCTTTTCAGACATAATGTAATTTAATAAGTTGATTTGTCCACTTTTTGTGACCCTGTAAAAATAGCTTTATTGAGTTTTACCTTTCAAAATAAAAATAAATTAAATAAAATCTCCACCCTACCAACAAATAAGAATTAAGGGGGAAAAAGCAACATTACATCTTATTCTGTGAACAAAAAATCTGGCCAAACAGACCAGCCTTACATCCTTTTCTCACTAAAGGCCTGCACACTCCATTCTGACAGTGTAAGCAGACCTTACAGCAAGGAACAATTTGTCACACAAAGTATATATACACCAACATTTCTTTTATTTGAAAGGCCATACTCCGGTATTTATATTGACAAGGCACACAGTTTATTTGTGCAGTAACAGATGAGCTAAAAAGGTGGGGGAGGTGACACACACAAGGCAGCAGCCCAGAGGAGCCCTGAGGTTAGGGAAGCTGCCTGCCGGCACACCCTGGCAAATCCAGAATCCATCCTCTGTGCATCCAGCAGGGCTCAGGGGCAGTGAATTCCCATTACGGGGAAGTTGAAAAGTGAAGGATGAGTGTTGAGGTCTTGTAAATAACAGCCTAGCTACTGTATTTAATCTCATCTTCATAAGAACGAGCCCCCTTGAATTGCTTCTGAATTGGCTGCACTGGGTTCGAAAGAATGTGAGCTGCTGAGGCACACCCCCAGCTCTGGAAAGCTGCTTCATCCCTGAAAATGCCTCTCATGTAAGCCACACTGCCTACATCCTGCTGCTCCCAGTGCACCCCTTCCCCAGGCACATACACTGGAGCTGTCCTTCCTTCTCTTCAGAAAGCACCAGCTTCATTAACCCTGTTCATGTGTGCATGTAGGGTGCATGTCAGACATGTGAGTTGGGAGAGACTCCTTGGTTTTGTTGCTCCATATGAGAATATACATGGCAGGTGTTTGCTGCAGCCATCAGCACAGCATGGAGGGCTGCAATACCATACAGCAGTGAGTGAGAAGTTTGGCAGTATTCTGGCAAAAAGTAAGGCATCCTCAGCAGGTATTGCTTCTTTCTCCACAAAGCACCACTCCCCCAAAATACCTGGCTCCAAATACCTGGAAGTAATTTTGGATTGGGCTGTAAAAGTGGTCAATCTAATGCAGCACAAGCACTGAACTCCAGCTTGTTTGTCTGGTTGTGCAGTGAAGTGGAAAATGAGCATCAAAACCTTCTCCGTATGGGAGTGAATGAGCTATCATGGGAAAAGGTGTTGATTCATTCCTTTGAGCTCCCTTTCCAACAGACACATTTCCTGCAGTGATTCTCATTTAGAGTGTGCCTAAATGTTGTTTTGTAGATGAGTTATGGCTGTCAGGAAAGGCCTATTTAAGTGAATTGTTCACGTCTGGTGTGCTGAATGCCAGTTTACAAAAAAAAGACCAAAAACGGTCCTTTTAACATTATGAAAAAATAGACACACCAAATAAAAAGCCTCAAGAACTGCAGTTATAACAGAGTAAGGTGAAAAGAGAAATTGTCAATCACTTTCCAGCTGAGGAAATCTCTTCATTAAACCCAGACTAAAAAATTCATCCTGACCACATTGTTAAGATAAAACCATTACCTGAATTATTTAACCAGCTGTGCAAACAGTTTTAGAAGATTTCTCCAGATGAAAACAGGGTAAAGACCCTTTCCCTATGAAAAAAGCCATCAGATAAAGGAACAGGAAAAGCTTGAACTGTCTTACAGTTGGTTGGACAGAACAGAGAAATATAGCTGATACAAATACTTTTAATGACCTTCTAAGTTAGGTGGTTTTATGAGTTTGCATTTTCTGCCCAAATTCCATTAAAAAACAAGTAGGCATATGCATTTCTGTCCAGAATTGGGATTCTGGCTGTAGTTTAATTTAGCTCTTTCCTAGAATCACCTATTTCCTGTAATTCCTGTTTGTCCACTTTTTTCTCAGAGCTAGGCAGAACAGAAGAGAAAAGGAAAATAAAAAGACACAGGTGAAAGGAAAAGGAGAGGGAGAGGGCAGAGGCGAAAGGAAGATTTTTTTTTTTTAATATATTTAGAATTCTGTAAGATTGGAAAGAATATTGATTTTTTTTATAAAATCATGGAGTATTCTGAGTTGCAAGGGACTCACAAAGATCATCAATGTCCAGCTCCCAGCCCTGGCCCTGCACAAAACAGCCCCAAGAGTAACACCATATGTCTGAGAGTGTTGTGCAAACAATGCTTTATTTCTGTCAGGCTTGGCTCTGTGACTACTTCCCTGGCGAGCCTGTTCCAGTGCCTGACCATCATCTAGATGAAGAACCTTCTCCAATATAAACCATGTCCAACATAAACCTCCTCTGACAGAGTTTCATGTCATTCCCGTGGGTCCTGTCACTGGTCACCACAGAGAAGAGATCAGTGCCTGACCCTGCACTTTCTCTCGTGAGGATGTTGAAGACCACAGTGAGGTCTCTCCTCAGTCTCCTCTTCTCCAGGCTGAATAGACCAAGTGACCTCAGCTGCTCTTCATGGGGCTTCCCCTCAAAGCCCTTCACCATCTTCCTTGCCCTCCCTTGGATGCTCTCTAACAACTTTATATCCTTCTTATATATTGTGGTGCCCAGAACTGCCCCTCGAGGTGAGGCCACCCCAGGGCAGAGCAGGGTGGGACAATCCCCTCCCGTGCCCAGCTGGCGATGCTGGGCGTGATGCACCTCAGGACACGGCTGACCCCACTGGTTGCATTTTTTCTCATGCTTAACAATATTCCAGATAAGAGAAAAAGAACAATCCTATCACTTCTTACACAATAATAAAGTAAAATTTTAAAAATCCACTTTTCATAATTTACAAGCTACTAATATATACCAAATTGTCATTTGCTTTCTTCTTGTTAAGCAAAACAAAATATTAGGAAGACATAATACCATATTCTTTATTGTTTGGGGTTAAAAAAAACAAATTGTTTTATCTCCAAAGGAAGTCATTGTTTAGTATTTCAGGTTTACTATGAATTCAAAAGCAAGATGCTAAACCTTTTAAGATACAAATAGAAATGTACTGTATGGAAATAAAGATTTATGTGCAGGTTATAAATGAGTAGTTATGGATCCACTGAAGTGTCTATTTCAATCAGACAAGATAAGAAATGAAAAAAAAGGAGAAATCATTTCTGTCCATGCATTTTTAGATAATTTTCACCTTTCTCATTCTTAGCAGGCTCATTCAGTCTCTCTACAGACACATAAAAAACAAAAATGCATATCAGAATGAGGAAAGTAATGTAAAAATTGAGTAAAGGAAAAAAAAGCAAAATTCATTACATTCAAGTTGAAAGTTTTTTTCTTTCTTTCTACAACCTACATAATGGTTAAAGGTGGCCAGAACTATAGCATCCAGTAACTTGCTATGCCAAATTTTAAACCAGTGGGGGACAGGAATTCTCCCTACAGGTAATGAAATTCTAATAAAAGTGATGTGATATGGGCTTCTTTCCTTTTGATCAGCAAGATAACCATTTAGATACTGGTTGAACTTGCAGTCAGAGTGCTACTAGAGTGGCTTTTCTTTACCATAATTTTCCAACTTTGAATTCATATTCATTTGGGAGGGACTAAACTTGCAGTGCGCTATGGAGGCTGAATACAAACAAAAGAACGTATTTGGAAACCAAAATTCTGTAATGTTAAAGACAACAGTCCTCTATGTAAATGTAGCTTAAATGGCCCCAACAAGCCAAGGGAGACATTTCATTGCCAGGTTAGGACAGATTTTTCAGCATGTTGTCAATGTGGTATGCACCTAAAACAACACATTGCACTCCTGAATGTCAACCTTGAACCTTCTGTTCTCACCTGCCAAGAAGCAACACTCTGGTATAAAAGGCTTCCCATTAATAGTTTGAAACAAGTAGGGTAATGTTCCATAAATTTTTTAGCCACTCTTGGTAATCTGAGATGCATAGAGGAAATACCTGATGTGAGTTGAGTGAAAGTGTAACAGTACTTTTCTCTTTCTACTGTCAAAGTTATACATGTCTATATTATGAAATGCATTCATGCTTCATTTCTCTATTACAGTATCCCAACTAATAGTATAATCTGTAACCAGTCTTAAATACTTAATGTGCATTTTGACTGTAAGTCTTGTTACCTGAAATGTGCTGGAAATGATGTGCCTTGCTCTTCAACATGACATGTTTACAACTGAAAAAAAAAAAACATAGAATTTATTTTGTTGAGGGATTGTGCTGCAGAGGTCTGGGGAAAACAGTATCAGTCATAACTTAGCAACTGGCTTTAGGTGCAGCCTTTACTATACACTTTACTTTTACAGCTCCCTTTTCTACATTGAAATAACTTCTGATATAAAACATTAATAGTGCTCTGCAAGTTGGGGTTGAGCTAAATGTGCTACAGACTAAGATAAAATACACTTGAGAAACAAGTCAAAAATAAAGAAAGTAGGACATTTCCATCTGTGGCAAGGCTTACTAGAAAGTTATTACTGCATAGTGAAGTGTCCTACATAGCCTAGAACAGAAAATGGTCTGGGAAGGCATGTAATTAAAACTGAAGGAGATGAACAATGGAAGAGAGACTTCCAGCAGGTGAAGAGCAAAAGGTCGAGAATCTGGGAAGCTGATAATCATTATCTCTGAGAAATTCTCACTGCAGAAATGGAAAACTATCTGGCACTGGCAGCTCATCCTAAAGAAGAAAAAGGATTGATCTAAGGGAAACTTCAGCTAGCAGTGGTGGCAGCTGCCCCCATTGCTGCTTTCGTAGTTATTGACCAAATATGAAGATTGTTGCATTAATGCCAACAGAAATGAGCTGAGCTGAGTGGATTAATGCACACAAGGTCACGTCCAGGGAGCAAGTTTCTGGTTTAGATTCTTGAAAAGTTTATGTGAGATTCACTCTTGAGGAATTGAAGAGGTTGGTGGAAAGTCTTTGCTGTGGAGCCTGGCAAAGGAGAAAGATCAGAGGGTTCCATGGAAACACATGTGCCTGAGCTTGTGTTTGGATGAAAAGATCAAAGAGGCTGTGAAATGGCAAATATAGGCACTCGCCCTCTAGACTTCAGATCTCATTCCTTCTAGGGCAATTTCAATATTAGAACACTAGGCAGATAAAAAGAAATCTCTCAGTCTAAAACTGACAATCTTGGATGAATAAATTCACCTTGGCAGCAGAATGCAAGGATATTTGAATGTAATAAGAAAAATGGCTGCAGAATGCCCAAAGGTATGAGTGATGTTGCTATGCTGTGCATTGATAAGGCTTTGATTGTGAGCAAAAAGATAGCAAGTATAAAGTAAGTTTAGTATTCGATATACAGTGAACAAAATGAAGGACACACATAGCAATCTGTCATAAAATGGAATATGTAGTGAATTGTAGGAAGGCCTATTTCCCCTTTTTCTTTTTGTTCCTGGCTATAAAAGCATGAGAAATCCTCTTCTTACCTTTCACGTCTCAGTCACATTTTCTTCTTGCACTAGGATGCCTGAACCAAGCAATCATGGCTTTTAAGATTCTTTCAACTTTAAAGTCATATTTTAAGAACATGAATGTGTAACATGATTTCTTGCTGGTCTTTGAACTCTCCCCCACTGTAATAATATTAACTGCTTATCTCAGGCTCATAATGTGCCTTCCCATATTTGTGAAAGACAAGACCAGTTCAAGAACTATAGGCACAGTCAAAAAATAATAATGTGGAAGCAAGAATGCATAAAAGAAGGATAGCACAGTTCAGTGCTGCATACTTCACTAAAGCCGCACACTGCACTGAATACTACTGATGTGTAGCATTTTCCAGCTCAGGTGGTATACTGGGAAATATGGTAATTAGTTTCTCACAAATACTGTGATTAAAAGGGTAAAAAGTTCTTACAGGGAAATCTTACCTTCTGTTGCTTTAGTAAGCATTGTTTAAAATAAAGACCAGTACTTCACTACTGCAATCAAAGGATGGAAGTAATTCCCAACAAAGTAATTTGGTACCATTTTCAAACATAAAGCAGAAAATATAAAAGGACACTAATTGGACAATATATGCTCCCCAGGGAGCTGGAAAGGGAAGTTGTGCATGAAAATAAGTTCTTGGAACTGAGGCATGAGACTGAAGGTCATGAATAGGCTAGCAGTCACATTCATGCAAAAGGAACTTCGGTATGTTTTTTTGGTCTCCTGCATAAATGGAATATCTCAGCTTGCCAAGTCCAGTATGTGAAAAAAAACCACAATTAGGGACAGAAACACACTGGAAGAAACCCCATTGTCTTGAAACACTTCAAGTACTTAACTTCAAAAAATAAGTTTCCTCACTTGACTTCCCTGGCTTGCAGTATGGTTTCTGATTTTTAAAGATTTTTTTCTCTTGCCTGTTGCTAAGTGAAAGTCTTACATAAACAAAGGAAATCAACTGTGCTAAAAGGATGGAATGACTGTATGCAAAAAGCTGTCAAATCTACAGAGTAAGCAAACTGGAAGAAAACATTTCTTAACTTAATCCTTTCAGTTACAGCAATGCTGTGCAGTACTCATGCTGTTCAGAGAAAGTTAGTGTTGTGGGTTACAGCTGTTAGGATTAATTCTCTCATTTTAACAGAAAGAGTTTCTGTAGCCTCAGTGATATGCTTGGGGCTTTTGGGGGGCTTTTTTTGGTTTTGCTTTTCTTTTCCAGTAGGAGCAATTTTGATGATAAATGCCAGCATGAAATGTCTAGCACACTGTGAGGACCTGCAGGGTCATGTTCTAGTTACTTTAAGAGACTAAGGCGTTGTTCAGTTTACCACTACATGGTCACAGGAGAAGGATGGAAAACTCCTGAGAGCAAACAGGTCATATGTGGGCATGAAATCATCTTTCAGATGCTTTTTTCTCTCTGTTGCAGCTATGAGCAGGCTATACTTCAAGACAAGGACCTTCAGCTGAACACCTAGGCTGACAAATCAAGACTCTAGTACTGGAATAGCTAATCTTAAAGACAAGCTTTATGACCAGAAGCTCAGACAGTGCTTTACCTCTCTCTATACTGTGGCCAAAATGGTTGTTTGGATGTAAGCATGGTCTCTGGTCATGTACCAAGATCTACTTCAATTACAGAAATTCTATCTACCTATTCCTATTAAGTGGATATACAGCTGTTGGTTTAAATAAATGCCAGTAGACACAGAAAAAAAAAACAAAACCTCATGGTTTGTGTCACAATTCTCAAACCATGATTTGCAGGCAGTTAACAAGTTAGAGATGCTAGCTGTTCTGGTTTCCAGCTTCCAGAAGCTTAAGTAGATTAAATATTACCCCAGATTCTGCTCATCTTAATACATGGGAGGTTGAGCACTCAGGAATACAGGTGTCCTGCATATTCCTTGAATAGGAAAGGCCTAAGAGACACTCTTATTAAGATACCCCTTTTTCAAAAATGTTGAGGATTCCTACAGTAACAGCAAAATCTAGTCCAGTAAGAGGGAGTGAGTACAGAATGCTACAGAATTTAGCACAAATAAATATGCTTCCTTTGAAATGCTGAATTAGATGTGCAGCAGGATCTGGTCACACTTCAAAGAATAATATGCAGAGCTGAAGATCCATCTGTTTGCTCTTGCTATCACCACTGATGCTGCTGTATGTTAAGCAGTCTTTTGAGTACTTCAAAGCATGTTTGAAGTCTTTGCTATGCCTATCCCATGCACACAAAAAAAAGCAAAAGTGCCTTAATATGAGTAGCTGGCGTTTTTGTTCATTTTAGTTGTAAGTGAAAACTATTTGTTCCTGCTATGTATCATTTCTGGACTTTTTTTTTTTTTTTTTTTTTTAGCTACGATAGCGAGGGCCGTCTAACAAATGTAACATTCCCAACTGGAGTTGTCACTAACCTTCATGGGGAAATGGAAAGGGCCATTACAGTGGACATTGAGTCATCCAGCAGAGAGGAAGATGTCAGCATCACTTCCAATTTATCATCGATCGATTCTTTCTATACCATGGTTCAAGGTACTGTAAACAAAAGATTTCTCAGCAGATACCGGCCTGAAAATTGGTTTCTTGTGGTACAAGCAGCTCCAAATAGAAGTGAAACTTTAGGGGCATAGTGGCTGGAGAAAGGGCTGATACATACACGGTTTTACACCTATACAGAAACAACTGTTCTGGAAAAGCAGTAGTTGCAACAAAAGTAGCATTAAGTTTTTCAACCAAATAGCTTTTGTAAGCAGCTATGGGAAATAGAATACTTACTTTGTATTAAAAAGGAATCTTGGAAAGAAGAGATGGATTGAAAGGGAAATAGGTACAGAAATAGTATGAAGTGGTATTTAGCTTAAAAATATCATAATATCCCAGCAACCACATCCTTGCAAAAGTGAGTAGTGATAGTATGCATAGGATTAGGCCAAAAATGCCTAATCAAATAGCAGAGAATGTGTTTTGTGCCAGTCCAGAGAATATACTATGAGGATAAGGCTTTGTTAGGTGCTTAAGTAACTTTGATGATAGGTCCTAAAGGCATTTTTGCTCCTCTGGGATACACTTATTCTTAACAATCTCACCTTGGCTCTTTATTACCTTTAGGTCAGCTATGTGAAGTCAAGGATGCACATATTGCATAAAGTATCCAGTATAAAGGCAGAGTCTTAACCAATGTAGGTGACCTGAAATTCTTTTTTTGTCCTTTTCAGATCAGTTAAGAAATAGCTACCAGATCGGTTATGATGGCTCACTGAGAATCCTGTACGCCAGCGGCCTGGACTCACACTACCAGACAGAACCACACGTCTTGGCTGGCACTGCCAACCCCACCATGGCAAAGAGAAACATGACCCTCCCAGGGGAGAATGGGCAGAACCTGGTGGAGTGGAGATTCCGGAAGGAGCAAGCCCAGGGAAAAGTCAATGTCTTTGGCCGAAAACTTAGGGTAAGCACACAAGCATGAGTGGTATCTACTGCATTCTCATTAAGGAATGAGGAAATGTAAATACATTCCTCTAGGTATTGCCATCCAGCAACCACAGAATATTTACTGTGGACAAGCTAACTGTAGATCTGGAAGTACTTGTTTTTATTATTTTATTTATTGGCTGTTTTATTTATTAATTGCTCCTTTCTGTGTGTCGTGGTTTAAACCTGGGCAGCAGCCAAGGCCCACACAGCTGCTCACTCACTCCCCCACACAATAGGATTGGGGAGAATTGGAATGGGAAAACCAAGAGAACTTGTGGGTTGACATAAAGGCAGTTTAACAGGGAAAGCAAAAGCCACACACACAAGCAAAGTGAAACAAGGAATGAATTCCTGGCTTCCCATGGGCAGGCAGGTGTTCAGCCATCCCCAGGAGCACAGGGCCCCATCACAGTAACAGTGACTTGGGAGGACAAAGCCATCACTCCAAACCACTTTACATACTGAGCATGGTGTCACATGGTCTGGAATATCCCTTTGGTCAGTTGGGGTCACCAGTCCTGGCTGTGTCTCCTCCCAGTCTCCCATCACCCCCAGGCTGCTCTCCAGTGTGGCACTACCAAAAGCAGAAAAGGCCTTGGCTCTGGGGAAGCCCTGACCAGCAATAATAAAAAATTTTTAGGTTATCAATCCTGAGTTCAGCACAAATCCAAAACATAGCCCTGTACTAACCTCTGTGGAGAAATACCCCAGCTAAAATCAGCACTCTGTGAAATTTAAACTGTTTGATTTAGCTTGGAATGGCTAAAAAGAATAATTTCCTGCTTTCCTTCATTGTTTTTCTTTCTGGTACTAAATTAATGTACCTGTTTCAGAATCCTGTTTTAAATTATTCTACCGTAAGTTAGCACAATCCCTGGATTTTATTTTTTTTTTTATTTTAAATGAAAATTGTACTAAGTCTTACTCTTCCAGTAGAAAGGGTTTAATTGTGTGTGCATGTGTATGGCATATTCCTCTAACATATGTCTTTACCATTTTGTTGGCATTTCTTCTTCCTATATAGTGAGTGAAATAAAAGTAGGAAGCAAACTATGATTTCTGACAGCCATTTGGTAAAGACAACACAGATTAAGCATTTAAAATTGTGTTGCCAGGAGACCATTTCAAGACCACATCAAAAGTCTGACTTACTATTAGAACTGAATTCAGTTCTTAAAATAAGGCCTAGGCAGTGTATAAAATGAAGGTAAGTCATCTCAGACCACTTGACTTCTTGCCATTTGAAATCTTAAAATATTTTGTATCTTCCATTGGGAAAAGAAAGGAGGGGATGCTGTTATGCAGGTCATATTCCTCTCTACCACTTTCTCTGCAAGAGGAATGTATTTATTTTCCAAGAAGGAAGAACAACTATGCACAGTAGCAGCTGTTTAAGAAATATATTAGTAACTACCTGTGGCAGCTATCTTTCATTCATAAGGAAGAGGAAAAGGAAGCCATAATTCTGAAGTTCATCCTTGTGGTTCTAGTTCATAGGCATGTCATTATATACCACAGTGGTATAATACGCCTGCCAAGTCATTTGCGAAAGAAGCCCAAGAGAGGTTTGGCAGTGAAACAAACCACCACAAGTGCAGCTCTCAGAAGTGATGCTAAGTTTTGGCATTTGAGTGCAGAGGAGGTAAAAGTTAAAAAGTGGTGGAGGTGAAGTTGTCATAGGCAACTTTAACTTAGAAGAATTAACCAAAAAAAACAAAAAAAAAGAAGAGCATACAAAAGAGAAAGGTTTAACAAGATGGGAGGGAAAATGAAAGATTACATATAAAGATAAAGTAATACTAATGTGTACATAGAAATGGGAGAAGTAGGGCAGGTGTAGAATGAGCTAATAAGAGACAAATGTCTCAGAAAAAAAGGAAATAAACTTGTCAGCAATGAAAACGAAAAAAAATAAAAAGGAATGTTTTGTGAAATTTATTTACATGGAGACATACCACCGAAATGTCTGTTGGGGGTGGATGGGGGGATGTAGGGAAGCAGAAAAAGAAAACAAGAGAAAGAACAACAGGAATAATTTATGGAGCTCATAATTTCCATTTTGTACAGGCAGATGTGTCATCAACGTTTTTCTGCAAAGACAAATGTAGAAAAAAACAGTGCCAAAATGTATTGCCAGTAAAGGTACTCATCTCTGTGACCCTGTGTTATATACATGCAGTATCTAATGTTAAAAAGTACGCTTGGTTTTCTATCTTGTATTAATTCTACCTAGTACTAGTAATTTTTCTAAAGAAATTAATTAGGAATTATGTTGCCCTTCCTTAACTCAACAGTCTTCATTCAATCTTGCTTTTGTTCTGACTCAGTTTGTAATTGTTCAATCCGCTAGTTCTTGTCTGGAGCTGTATGTTTGGCCTATAAGCTGGTCATAGGCAAAGGTCCTGCCAGTCCTCTGCATGAAAGAACCTTTATAGGGCCTTTGTATTGAGGATCTCACAAAGGTCTCAGATAAAGGAGCTGGTATGAACTCTGTCTCAAGGGATGCACCCTTGAGTATATAGGTAACACAGACAAGGGAGCTCACAAGAGGCATCTCCTCTTGAGACCTGACATACTCCAAGCCATGCAGAGGTTCCCCAGTTTTCACATTACCTCTTGAATCTCTCTGTAAGACACAGCAATATATTCCTACTCCTAACAGAGGAATCAAACATTTCATATTTCTCACTGGAAAGAAAAACAGTAATTAAAGTAGAGGAGGATAGGTGAAGACATAAATTAGTGAAACGTATCAGGACAGTAGGTAAGGACTGTCAAAAGACTCGGTTTTGTGTCATTAAGTGTTTCTTCACTGGAAGTTTCCTTGAGTACAGTTTCTATCATAATGAAATACAGAGGTTTCAAATGTATTTGGAGTGTGGTTATCTTGGACACAATAAAAATATTCAGCTTTTCCTCTAAAAGTATTTTGCCAGCAGAGATGTTATTAAGAAGTACTTCAGAGGAAGGCACTTCATTAGCTGTGTTAGTCCAGCCCTACACTGCCCAATGAAACAAATTATATCACCAAAACTTATTGTTACTCTAATTGCCATCTCTATATTGAGATTAGGCAAGCACAACCAAAATGTCACCAAAAGCTCCTGCCTGAATGCAATAGCTCTGTCAGCAAAGTCTGAAAGCATGAAACTGGCTGGAACAAGAGGTATTTCCTTTCCTTCTCCTCATATCCTGCCCTTACACAGACCAGACAGATGGGAACTGAAATCCCAGTTAGCAGCTAGGGCAGTGAGACAGAGGATTAAGTACTTTGTTGCAATTTATACAGGAAGGATGTGCTTAGCCAAGAAATTAACCACAATTGCTTGGACGTCTGCCTTAACCATAAAACCACCCTTATTTCTTTGCCAGTTCAGAAATCAGAATTGTCCATTTTAACTTCAGTGTCTAATCCTGAGAGGTGGACAAGAAAATTTATAAAAATCATAATTAAATGTAAAATAACGAAGGGAAGGTGGAGAGAAAGGGAACAAAAAAACTCAGAGAAGCAAAACAGGCAAGGAAGGACATGCAGAGATGAGTGCAGGCATATGTGGGGGACACTGGGAAAAAAAAGCCAGAGATAAAGAAAATTTAAAAGTTAATTTAGGTAAATGAGCTAATATTAAATGTTGGAAAATTTCAAGAAAAACTCTCTGAAAACAAGTAAAAAAAATATTACAAAAAAGGAGTTGAATGGAAGTACTTCACAACTGAGTTTAAACTACTTCTAGAAGCAGTCTTTTAGCATTAATTTTTCATATTTTATTTAGATAACTTTTGATAGTTAAATAGATAAAACAACTATTCTGCATCTGCTAGACTTTGTATTCTTTACTTATGAAATTTACATGAAAGTGTGATTTTTTTTTTTCCTAAATTGATAGTGCAGATTCTTCTCATGCCAATTTCATATTAACGAAAAGAAAGGTATTGTACATAAATAGACAGTCTGAGCAAAACAGAGCATTTGGAGGAACTTTTTTTTCCTATCTGCCTATGACCTATCACCAGCACTTTAATACATTTTATACCAATAACAAAGGATCTAATTTATATTGATCTTTTAGAAGATTATCAGCCTCAGGGTGTAAGTACCAACATCAATGGCATATAGAGTTTTGAACATTCAGCCTGAAAAATGCAAAAATCTTCCAGTCATTTCTTTGGTGTATCCCTATCTATTTTCTAGTCCCTTTCTGACTGTTATTTAGCCATCTTTATTCACCCTTTGTAATGTATATATGAGGTACTTAAAAATGAATTAAAAAAAAAAAAATCTTAATACACGTAGTTCTCTGTCCATTTCTATCCTACTTCCCACACGTTTGCAAAATACAGTGTTGAAAAAAATCTCAGTTATCAGTTTTTCACCCCACCTGGAACACCTTTGAAAAGACACAGCAGATAACAAAAATGGTTTACAGATGAACAAAGAAATACTCAAGGCCTGTTGAAGAACACTAATTCAGTGCAAAAGAAAACCAGACATTTTCCTTTTAGAAATTCAAAAGTGACAGCTAATTCAATGAACTTGAAAATTGTCATATTTTGAACACTAAAGGGAATGAGTATGGATTTCAGTGCAAATGTATTACACAGAAATCAGCACCCATCACTGTAGTTTACATATATCAATAACAAGGTTTTCAACATAAATGTATCTATGCTAAGGCTTTATTTTCAAATCAAAATACTGATAAACTTCAAAGCATTTTTAATTGTTTTTCAGTGGTTCAGTAGTCTTCCAGTCATTTATGGCATTAAGTGGTCAGTTAACTAGGAGAAAGATACAATGCTCTACTAAGGATTTCAGCCTTATAAATATATTGTAGCCATGGATGGTATACTGAGTTAAATTTTCATTTGATCCAAAAGGGGAATGCCTGTGTTCTAAAAACTGTTTAAGCTTAATTTGAAGATCTAACATGCTTTTGAAGATCTTAATCTTGTATTTACTATTTTGAAAAATGCTTGCTGTAAAGGACTAGGATTCAGTTCTTTCTTAGCATGATTGTTATGAATTGCAAAAGCAGTTGCTGGGAATATATTTTGACAATAATTTGCTAGATATACTTCAGACTGCCTATAAAAGAAGTAGTTTGTTCATTGAAATGACCCCATTTATTACAGAAGTTTTCAGTACACATCTTTCAGTATTTTCTTAATAGTTGACTAAGCATCAAGAAAGAACACATTGCAACAAATTCTAAGCCCTCTCTTCATATAATCAGATCTTCTAAGGGAGATACGAATATAGTGCCTTAAAATGATATCAAGAAGTTGCTATTTTACACATACAGCAAATCAATCACTGTAAATGGAATTTAAAGGATAGCTAACTTTGGAGAAATAAAAGGTGGCTGGGGGTGGCTGGGGTTTGAACAGCATGATTTATTGTGTCATTTTGTTTGCTTTAAAAAGGTTAATGGCAGAAACCTCCTTTCAGTTGACTTTGATCGAACCACAAAGACAGAAAAGATCTACGATGACCACCGTAAATTCCTGCTGAGGATTGCCTACGACACGTCAGGGCACCCCACCCTGTGGCTCCCGAGCAGCAAGCTGATGGCTGTCAATGTTACCTATTCATCCACAGGTCAAATAGGCAGCATACAGCGAGGCACGACTAGTGAAAAAATAGAGTATGATGGACAGGGAAGGATAGTGTCTAGAGTGTTTGCTGATGGGAAAACCTGGAGTTACACATATTTGGAAAAGGTAAAGAACACTCAGGTTTTTAAAAATGTGCAGAAATTCTGCAGCACCTCACTGCTGCATACAAAGCAAAAAATAGGTAGTAGAAGCACATTGCAATTATTCTAAGTATCAACATGTGATTCCAAGGGGAATGTTTCATTCCACAGATATGTAATCGTGCTGTAGCTAATTGCTAGGAATTGATGTGTTTCTAAATTATTTAGGCCACTGACTAACAAGAAGCATCTGCATTTACCTTTTATCTTAACACTTAAGGTCCAGGGACTATCTGCAATTCAGTTCAACTGAAAATAATTTGTTTGCAAATGCTCCACTGTTGTGGGCTTTTTTCACTACCAAGAAAAGCTCTTTTTTCTAAATAGTTACAATTGTCAATTTGTACTTGCTATATGTTGTAGCATCAAAATAAGGGATAGGCAAAAGATCAGGAATCAATATATATGTAATGCGTGCTGAATGATAGCTGTCCTTCTAGAAATATCTGTGAAAATCACCCATATGAGATCTCATGTCTGCTATGCAGAAAGAGAATCGATTTCTTTTAGTGATTTAAATATATTTCTGTTGAAGATGTTGCTCATCAAATACTGTTTACTAGTTACCACAGACATAATTTAATCAAGACCTATGATACATAATAGCCACACATTAGGAAAATGTCAGAATAATTCAAGTAGCTCCTTTTGATATAAATAATCTAACAATTGTTTTGCCTATGTCTCAAAAGCTTACAGAACAAGAACACAGTATTCAGAGATCTCAGGCTATTCAAAATTCTTCAAAATCGTCTCATAATTGTGGGGAAGAAATTGTATCTCCCATATGTTGTTCTCCTCATGAGTTAATGGCTCTAAGACAGTTTTACTTCTTCCCATATTAAACATGACTTATCTGAATCCATTGACAATCTGCTGTTTAGCTGTGAATGCTTGATAAAAGAGTGATACAGTCATAACAAGTAGCAAATTATGAATGTGGAACTACTAATTACAGAACCCCCTACAATTAAGCATACAAGTAAATTAGGCAGGGAGATGTTAACAACATGTAAGGTCAATGATAACTCAATTAAAGAGGAGATAATTTTCTCAAGTGGGAATGTCACATTTTTGTGAAGAAATAATATCGGTATATGGCGGGAAGGGAGATACTGCACCATTTGTCACATGATAAAAATCTGTTCTTAATTTTCAGTCAATGGTTCTTCTGCTCCATAGCCAACGGCAGTATATCTTCGAATATGATTTGTTGGATCGGCTTTCTGCTGTCACCATGCCCAGTGTTGCTCGTCATACCATGCAGACTATCCGCTCCATCGGCTATTACCGGAATATATACAACCCCCCGGAAAGCAATGCTTCTGTTATAATGGACTACAATGAAGAAGGGCAGCTCCTTCAAACTGCTTTCCTGGGGACAAGCAGAAGAGTATTATTCAAGTACAGACGGCAGACCAAGCTCTCAGAAATTTTATATGATAGTACAAGAGTTAGTTTTACTTATGATGAGACAGCAGGAGTCCTGAAAACAGTAAACCTCCAAAGCGATGGTTTTATCTGCACCATTAGATACAGACAAATTGGCCCGTTGATTGACAGACAGATTTTCCGCTTTAGCGAAGACGGAATGGTAAATGCCCGATTTGACTACAGCTATGACAATAGCTTCAGAGTGACTAGCATGCAAGGTGTCATCAATGAAACCCCATTGCCTATTGATCTCTACCAATTTGATGATATCTCTGGCAAAGTTGAACAGTTTGGAAAATTTGGAGTTATATATTACGATATTAACCAGATCATTTCAACAGCTGTAATGACGTACACAAAACACTTTGACGCACATGGGCGCATCAAGGAAATTCAGTATGAAATATTTCGGTCATTAATGTATTGGATTACAATTCAGTATGATAACATGGGACGAGTGACGAAAAGAGAAATTAAGATTGGGCCATTTGCCAACACCACAAAATATGCTTACGAATATGATGTAGATGGTCAGCTCCAGACAGTTTATCTGAATGAAAAAATAATGTGGCGATACAACTATGACCTGAATGGCAACCTGCACTTGCTCAACCCCAGCAGCAGCGCCCGTTTGACACCACTTCGGTACGACCTGAGAGACAGAATAACTCGACTAGGAGATGTACAGTACAGGTTAGATGAAGATGGATTTCTGCGTCAGAGGGGTACCGAAATCTTTGAATACAGTTCAAAGGGCCTCCTTACTCGAGTTTATAGCAAAGGCAGTGGGTGGACAGTGATTTACCGTTATGATGGACTTGGGCGACGAGTTTCCAGTAAAACTAGCCTTGGGCAGCATCTCCAGTTCTTTTACGCAGACCTTACTTACCCAACCAGGATAACTCATGTATATAACCACTCAAGCTCTGAAATCACATCTCTGTACTATGATCTGCAAGGACACCTTTTTGCCATGGAAATTAGCAGTGGAGATGAGTTCTACATTGCATCAGACAATACAGGGACACCACTCGCTGTTTTCAGTAGCAATGGTCTCATGCTTAAACAAATCCAATACACTGCTTATGGAGAGATCTATTTTGACTCTAACCTTGACTTCCAGCTGGTAATTGGATTCCATGGAGGCTTATACGATCCACTGACCAAACTAGTCCACTTTGGAGAAAGAGATTATGACATACTGGCAGGCCGGTGGACAACACCTGATATTGAAATCTGGAAGAGAATTGGGAAGGATCCAGCTCCTTTTAATTTATACATGTTTAGAAATAACAACCCGGCCAGTAAAATACATGATGTGAAGGATTATATCACAGGTAAGAGGTTACTTGATTATAGCTTAGAGATGCTGGATCTACAGGCATCCAATTTAGAGGGAGTGAGACTGTAGGTAGCAAGGGCAGGAAGAGTCCTTCTGTGATCACTTTAACACACCTGCATCACAGAAAATACTTTCTGGAAGTTGGTTGATATTTTCCAGGGCAGACTTTTGCAAGGCTGCTAATGTAAATTGCTCAATAAGCTCCAGGGCTAGCACAAAGTAATGAGTACACAGCCAGGTGCAGGGAAAGAGGAATAGAATAGTATAGAAAAAGGAGTGAACTTCTCTTTTGGAAAAAAAAGGTTCTAATGTGCTAACTTTCATATCTCAACTCTTAGAAAACCTATATGTTTTTTGTAGTTCTAGAGTTAGTGATGTGTAATGTTTTCTGTTATTCTACATACCAGAAATCTGACTGCACAACTCCAGAATTTTTGGAGAAATGTATGGCTCCGATACATTTGATATTTTGTATTTTAATTAGATGTAAATAATCCAATATACACAAACATTGCAGTCTACAGGAAGGGCTCAACTCCACTTACTTAGGAGCTGTGAGGCTACCACTTAGAAGAGCATCCTGGGAATCAAGTGGGTTTGCATTTATTTAACAAACAGCAGCTATTAAGTGGGTTGCTAACAGGCTGCCTGGGAGTAAGAATAAAAACAGACCTCTGAATCTGTCCTCTTTTAGCAGCATGTACTATAGGGCATGCAGTTGGAATCAGATTCTTTGTGGCATTGCACATTGCTTCATGCACTTAGTTCAGAAATTGCCCTCAAAATACAGTTTTGGTTCTTTTCTTAACATCTTTGATGTCTGAAATGCACAGGCACACACTGCTTATATAAGGTTATTATTACAATTGGTAATTTGACTGACTGGCAGTTTTAGATGCAGCGCCTCATGAGGCATATCATTTATTTGAAAATGTTATAAATTATTTTAAGATAAATATTTTTTTATTCTTTTAATTTTTGGAAAAATCTGCTTCCTTATTCCACATACTGTGAGCTTTCTTAAATAAGAATTATTAGACTTGGTAAGGAGCACTCTGTCAATCTCTAAGCTTAGAATTTGTGGAAGATAGTGTAAAAGAACAGAAGCAAGGCAGAGGACTCATTCTTTCCAAACAATTGTTAGCTGATTGCTGGCACCCCTAATTTATTTTTAACAGAACATAAAATGTATCATAAATAATGTTATCTAATGATAATTTGGTATCCTGTCTGCTTACTGATGCATTTCATTAGTTTTTCATTTCATCGATCCCACATCATCTTGAAGAGGAGCAGATTTCTCTTGAATCAACAAAAAATATCTGCCAAATCATTTGAAAGGTAATTGGCCATATAGGTGCTATTTCAGGAGTAGTTTGAAGTCATTACCATAACATGCACCAAAAGGACAGGATGTGATCTGCAGTACTTTTTGTTTTGGCTTTGTTTTGAAGTATTGATGATGGAAATGTGACATAAAGCATGTTTAACCTTACCATGAAATCCCAGTTAGTTTAGGCTGTATGACAAGGAAATCTCTCCTTAATTGAGCTGCCATAATTGTTTTGGAAGTCACCGAGGCCATCAGACTTGCTGAACGCTGCAATAACTTTCAACTGAGCCTAGTGCAACTCTTACAAAGAACAGACATTTTCTTTTAAGTTTAGAACTGTAAGTTTCCTGTATAGGTTTGCTGTTGCCATACAGAAGGAAATCAACTATGCCAAAAGCATTATTATATGTAAAAATGGTACAGTTGCAAAATAATGAACAATTCTAATATTTTTCCCTCTTTTTTCTAATAATTATTCCCTTTCAGATGTTAACAGCTGGCTGGTGACATTTGGCTTCCATCTGCACAATGCCATCCCTGGCTTCCCTGTTCCGAAATTTGATTTAACAGAACCTTCTTATGAACTTGTGAAGAGCCAGCAATGGGAAGACATACCAGTAAGAAACAAAACTAAACATACAAATTGAATAAGCTAGAATGTTCCCTTCTATTCAGATCTTATTAGAAATGGATAATTCTGACAGCCAGGGTTATTCACTAAGTTCAATCCAAACTTAGTACCTTTATCTAGTTTCAAAAGAATTTGAGAAATTACAGGTGGAGGGTTTTTTTACATATTTGCTAAGTTAGGTACAATTTTATATAAGCTTTTGTTTGCTTTTAGCAATAATAAATATTTTAAAAGACAATAATCAATGAAAATAAGTTTAAAATGCTCTAAAGGTGTCTCATTTTCATAGCAGAAACTACAGAGATTATATTTGTACTAACATTCTGCCTGAAGACAGTAACTGAACACTGTAGTAAAAAAGAGACAGTGAAATATACAGAAGAGGTGATATAACAAACACACACCAGGCACCACTATAATTTTACTTCTATTTAATATTAACCATGCATTATGGACACCATGTGTTATATGTAAAGATAAAATACTGAAACTGAAATTACCTAAGGTAAAATCTACTATATTGCATAAAATTCAGGTGCTTATAGAGTTTTTTGAAAGCAAAAAAAAAAGAACTTTCATTCTGAAAACCTGCTATGATTTTATATACTGAAAGAAATGCATGTAGAAGTAAATTCTAAGTCTGCTATTTAACAAAACTGTATTTACAATTAGGCTTACTCAAAGATCAGACTTATGCCCTCAAAAATCCTATGGTTTTTCATTTAGAAGGAAGAGTTAAGAGACATTAAAATGGGTGATCCCTTCTAAGTAGTCAAAAAAAGATATCTTTTTACAAGAACCACGATAGAGAATGTTACAAGAATTAAAAATTATACAAACCTCAAAAATCGTACAACCGAATGTAGACCAAAAGTCCTTAGAATGGTGGCTCAGGAAAAAGCAACACATGGAAGCTACCTTTGCATTCAGGAAGTTAGTTAGTTAGTTAGTTAGTTAGTTAGTTAGTTAGTTAGTTTTTAACAGCAAATAATTGAGTAATAGGGAAAGATTTTAGAGAACAATGTGAGATTAGTGTCTCCCATGAGCAACAAAAGCAGTGAAGGAGAAGCATGGCAAGCACTCCAGTTTTACTGGGAGATAAGAGACCTATCATCAGGCATGGCTGTGAAGAACTATCAGAGGTTGTTTAGTTAGGTCTCAAAGGCCAAAGTATAAAATCATCCACTAACACCAGCAAAGGCATACCAGGAACAGAACCAGTCTGGTCAAAGAGATGAGAGCAGACAGCTAGCTGTCAAAAATCATTGGGAGAGAGCTCAATAACATGAGGACTGCCAGGAGCATGTGACATGACAGACCGAGAAGCGCATGATAGGAAAACAAAGATTCAAAATTCTCAGGTAGGAAGAAGCTGTAACTCTGATATTCACTGGTGAACAAGCAAATGCAAGCAGGAGGCAGAAATAAACACACAAACCACTTGGTATTTTGAAACATTCTGGAGTGAGTGAGCTTTACTGGGCTCTGAGGATACATGTTAAAAATAAACTTTGTCATTACGAAGTTGCTATAGCATCTTGCTGCTCTCACTGATGATTGCTGTCTACAATATATTTTGTGCTCAATAGCTTTCACGTAGGATTTACAACAGCTGAAATCCATACTTGTTAGCAAATGCAGACCAAAATCTGCCACATTCAAGAAGAATGGAGAGTCCAAGTTAATTCATAATTCTCTCAGGAGTTATCCCCTCCAGAAAGCTACCCTTGTGTCAAAACAGAGAAGCCTTTGCAAACTTTTTGATCAGCAGCAAGGCTGAATTAAGGTTATATGAATCTTAATGATTTCTGCTTGGTCTCCCATCCAGAAATTAAGAAAACAAAAGAGGTTTTTGACTCCTTTGTCAGCAGTGGATCAAATGGTTTAAGCAGTATTTTACTAAAAGAGAAGGGGTCAGTTGGAAGATAAACTGGATCATCATCAAAAACTAAGTACTCATTTTCAAAAGTGCAGCCAAAGCTATTTAGATCTTTGTTTCCTGCTGAGGCAACTGCCAGGGCTGCTGTCTGCTCACACCTCTATCAGTACAGCTCATTCACAGCTTATTGCTGTTAAGACCCAGGGTTAGACCGATAAGATGTGTCTATTCTGCACAGTTGTGAGGTCCCATCCCAACCACAGCTGACCCTGTAATTTGAGCTGCCCTGCTATCTAGGTGCACCAGCTAACCATTCCTGCTAGCTGCTCCTGCTCTTTCAGCTGTCCAGGCTAACCACTGCAGTTACGCTGACAGGTCCCATTCCCCAGCCATCCTCTTTTTACCAAGAGTGCATCTGGCATAGTGGGCTACACGCAGCTCTTCCATGACATTCTGCTCTCCTAGCTTTTCATTAGACTGGCTTGTTGGTTCTTTTCATTCGTTGTCCCTTGTCTTTGCTAGCTGTGAACAAAACACTGATGTATTCGGGGTTGCACCCATCTGAAGTTCTTGGGGAAAAGCTCTTTTAGGCAGGAGGTTGATCCTTGAAGTGAAATGGAAGGTAACACAGCCGGATTGGCCACAGTCTTTGCACACAACCCCTTTTATCAGTTTCTACAAGTATTTGCAAGAAAGGGTATCAGTCCCCCAGTATTCCACCTCACTGGTCCATACCATTAACTTCTCTCTCTTTTACTGTAAAGACTGTCATTACAGTTTGAGTTCCCTCATTTCTCTAGCAGCTTGAGGGATTATGAGAGCCTCCCTGCAGTTTGGTCTCAGGCTGGGGCTACTTGAGAGACTCTTATCTACTGACTCAGTGAAAAGAAAGGCTTGTTCCAGTTCCAAAGCACAGCTTCATGACCTGCAAAAATCTCCTCAGTTTGACTGCACTCATGGTAGACAGGAGTCATAATTGGACAAGCTCAGAAGAAGAGATGACACCACAGTAAGATGACACTGTAGTAAGATGACTCTTACCTGTATTAACGTGACGTGGTCTCCTGGCAATTTTGCACTGGCAACCCAGAAAGTCAATCATGTCCTGGGCTGCATCAAAATCCATGGGGCCAGCAGGGCAAGGGAGGGGATTTATCCCCTCTACTCTGCTTTTCTAAGACCTCAGCTGGAGCACAGCGTCTAGCCCTGGGGTCCCCAGCACAGGAAGGACATAAACATGTTCAGACAAGTCCAGAGCAGGGCCACCCAGTTGATCAGAGGGATGGAACACCTCTCCTTCCTATGAGGAAAGAAATTGGGATTGTTCAGCCTGGAAAAGAGAAGGCTTTAGATAACTTAATTGCAGCCTTCCAGTACCTGAAAGAACTTATAGGAAAGATGGGGTAAGTCTATTTACAAGAGCAGGTGGTGAAAGAACTAGGGGGAATGGGTTCAAATTGAAAGAGATTATGTTTAGATTACGTATTATGACAAAATTCTTTACTGTGAGGGTGGTGAGGCCCTGAAACAAGCTGCCCAGGGAAGTTGTGGATGTCCCATCACTGAAGGTGTTCAAGGCCAGGTTGGATGGAGCTTTAAGCAACCTGGTCTAGCTGAAGGTGTCCCACAGCAGGGAGTTTGAACTAGATGATTTTCAAGGTCTCCTTCCAACCCAAACCATTCTGTGATTCTTGTGGTTATGTACTGGCATTGCAAGTCTATCCTATGCAGCCCAATAAGTAGGCTCTGAAGTTAAAGCTGATTTTTGTGCAGGTTCTCAGGGAGACAAAGAGTAAAAGCACTGAACATTAGCAAAATAATCTTGTAACTCAGCAGAACAAGTGGTATGCAGATCTAATTAACTCCCTGGCACTGTCAGTTGTGGCATATCCTGTTGTTGTCCATGGGCAGCACACCAAGAAATCCTGGCTGTTTGGCATTTAGGGGACTACAGATGGCTGGTAAAACTTCTGTCTGTTCTTGTTTACAGCCAATTTCTGGAGTGCAACAACAAGTGGCGAGACAAGCAAAGGCTTTCCTTTCCCTGGGAAAGATGGCAGAAGTGCAGGTCAGCAGACGGAAATCCAGTGGAGAAAAGTCGTGGCTGTGGTTTGCCACGGTGAAGTCTCTGATTGGCAAAGGGGTGATGCTCGCTGTCAATCAAGGCAAAGTGCAAACAAACGTGCTCAACATTGCTAATGAGGACTGCATAAAAGTGGCAGCTGTTTTGAACAACGCTTACTACCTAGAAAACTTGCATTTCACTGTGGAGGGAAAGGACACGCACTATTTTATCAAGACCACCTCCCCTGAGAGTGACCTTGGGACACTGAGGCTGACAAGTGGGCGTAAGGCCCTGGAGAATGGCATCAATGTCACTGTTTCCCAGTCCACCACTGTGGTGAACGGCAGGACTCGTAGGTTTGCTGATGTTGAAATGCAATATGGTGCTCTAGCGCTTCACGTCCGCTATGGCATGACACTTGATGAGGAA
This sequence comes from Poecile atricapillus, assembly GCF_030490865.1. NCBI lineage: Eukaryota > Metazoa > Chordata > Aves > Passeriformes > Paridae > Poecile > Poecile atricapillus. Next base: position 43,873,001 of record NC_081252.1, read on the forward strand.
AAGGCCCGGATACTGGAGCAAGCCAGGCAAAGAGCTCTTTCAAGTGCCTGGGCCAGAGAACAACAGAGAGTAAGAGATGGAGAGGAAGGCGCCAGGTTGTGGACAGAAGGAGAAAAGAGGCAGTTGCTAAGTGCTGGAAAGGTACAAGGATACGATGGGTACTATGTACTCTCTGTGGAGCAATATCCAGAATTAGCAGACAGCGCTAACAATATACAGTTCCTCAGACAAAGTGAGATAGGAAAGAGGTAACACACTGGCTTAGCTCAGGCTGCCAAAGAGACTGTGTATCAGTGTCTTCTAAAAAGGAGACCAAACTGTTTTGCTGCATTACTACTTGAGCCTAAGCTTACATCTTTGCTCAGATTTTTTCTGTAGCACAATCCAGACTCTGCAACAAAAAGAGCGCCTTCCAGAAGAATGATACTGCTAATGACAAAACTTTTTTTTTTTCTCAATGACCTTAAAGGTGATCTGCTTTAAAGAATATGTTTACATATGCATATCGCTGCACTCAAGTTGGACTGAAAAGTATTAAAAAAAAAAAAAAAAAGAAGAAAAAATAAAATAAAAAGGCCTACAGATTTTGCAACAGGCTGTTTCTTTGAGGCACTGTATTTAATTAAGATACAGACCCATACAGTGTTTCCAAATAGTACTGAATTGTTGACCTTTGCTTACGAGAAGTAGTCTCTCTCTTTCTCTCTCTCTTTTTCTCTCTCTTTCTCACTGCATAGGATGTGGTATATATCTGTTAATTTTAAAACATGGGGCAAAAATTACTGTTTATAGACAACCCAACTGCATTAAACTGTGCTGCTTTCTAAAAGGACATTGGCACAAGTGACTTATGCTACCATGGGAATTTAATAATGGATTTTACAATGCTAACATGGTTTGCCTTGGGGGGGAAATGGCAAGTAGAATCCTTGTTGCATATAAGCAAAGGAAACCCTGATTTTTTTGTAAATTATGTGAGACAAGTTGTTTATGGATTTTTATATGAATTACAATTTACTGTACATCAAATATTAGTCTCAGAGGAGTTAATTTATGTAAAGTGTTTAAAAAAGTTTATACTTAAAAATAAAATGATAAAAACATGTGCTGTGTGTGATTTTTTTTAAAGAAAAAGGAATTGCACCTTTTATGTTATAGCTGTACAGTATAAAGGATTATATTGTAGAGATATAACAGTGATGACTAATGTCCAAAAGTGTTAATATTTTTGTATTAGGTTTAAAGCTGTGCATCTATCACTCTGCTGATAGGATGGGACACTCCACAAAGTGGCTGGCTGAATCAGACCACAGCTCCCTCCCCTCCCTCTCCTGTCACCCAAGCCAGTGCCACTGCATCAGTCATTGTTAGAAGGCACAGTAACCAAATAAGTCTCATTTAGTATGATGGAAGACTTTAATAGGTTGGGGTTTCCTTGTCTTTTTCCAGCCCTAATGTAATAAATGGACATTTATTCATACCAGGTGGGGTTTCTGTTGGTTTTTTAGAAGCTTTGTTTCACAATGAAGGAATAGTGTCTCAGGTGCTTGGCAAATTGTATGTAGAAGAAGAAGAAGAAATGATGTAGTTTCATCCAGTTATGTCAACTTTGTCTTCTGTATAATACAGCTCTTTTAGGTGTTAATAACTCCAGATAGAAGAAGCGTACCTCTGACCTGATGCTACAGAATTGCTCTTTAGGCAGGCAGGCTGTTCAGTAGGTTCATCTCCTGGCCTTCAGCTGGCAGATCAAATCTTATTACTGTGAACAGAACCTGGGGATGGAGAGGAAGGTCCAGTTCTAGTGCCTAGTCTGCATCTCCACACCACTGCATAGATTTGGCATGCTCTGCTCCAAGGCCCAGTATATTTGCTGCAGGAAGACCTGAAGTGTGCAGCTGGTTCCTTATAGGAAGCCTGTGGTGGCATCTATGGCATCTGTTCTACATCTTGGCTGAAACCATTCTTAGAGCTTTAGTCTCATGAGCACTAAATTCAGCCACAAAAGTGAATATTTTTAAGATGAGACAAAATTGGGGGTTTTGATGTTCATTGAATTATACACAGTATTTCTATCCATGTATTATAATGACAGAACATAGTAAGTGAACGTGTCTTAACTATGAATGGTTCAAGTGGATGTAATAAAAATAGTTTTCTAACTGCTTTGTATTCTGAGAGTCTATGGTATTACATACTCTAAATTGCACATTAGGATTGTTTGATAAACAGATTCGAATTTCTCCCAGCCAAGTCGCTACCGAATCTACAGTATCAGTGCTATTACTGTATGTGTGTATTTGGTAGAGCATACAGAACTAATTACACATATAATGAATGCTAATCATCTATTAGAATTAAAGCACAGATTAGTTGTTAGTATTTTTACCCTTGAAGCTTGAGGGCCCTAAATTTAGAGAGGATGGTATGTCAGACCCCAGAGGCGTGTCATTGATCTACGTATTCTTTTTAAAAGATGTAAAATGCTAGGTGTTTGCAGTTCTGTTGGGTGGCTCTTCCACAGCACTGTATTTAGCATGCTGTAAGTGCTCTCTGTTGAAATAGGCTCATATTCTAAATTATGTCCAATGTTTCTGTTCTGTTTGAATATGAAAAGCTTGTATAACATGTCAACATTGAAATATATCTTCTACTTGGCGCATACCAGTCCCTTCTCCTTTGTTCTGGCACCAATAAACAACAAATTATAGTATCTGTTGGTGATCATTTTAGATACAGTCAAATCAAGCCAATTAGTGGCCTTGTTAGTAGGTATAATGAGCCTATTTCTTGCTAAAATAGACTTGTGATCTGGACATGCTCCTGCAGGAAATAGTGACCTTGGGGAATATAGAAACAAAAGATCTTTTTAAAGAAAAAATATGCATAATTAAAGAAGCATATTACAAAAATAAGAAAAAAAGAAAGGAGATTCTAAGTATTTTAGACAATGCCAGTCAAAATGCTATCCTGATATTTTAAGATGTATATTTCGTCTGATTTGTATTGTTCTTTTAATTTGCCTTCTTAACTTTATATGTGTCCTGAATTTTCCACAAATTGATAACTATAGATTGCATCTAGGCTTTCCAATAAAAGCCAACCCAACGTGTGTGTGTGTGTGTGTTTATATTTGGGGTTTTTAATCTGTATGTCAGATATTGCATCTGTGCTGTCGCTTTTCTCATATTGAAGAAGCAAAGTGATCCCCTTGCACTGGAATTGATTCATTTGCTTCACAGTTGGCAGTATCTTTTTTCGGCTCTATCCAATGGCTTCATCTGCTAACTCAGCAAAGTGAATTACTCCATGGGATCTCTCAGGGGGTCTTCTTTACAGAAAACATTAAATATACCTCACAAAGTCAAATCTTTCATAGATAAGGAAAGCCAAAGAACAAAAAAATCACTTAGAACTATTTTTACTCAGGAGGATAAGAGAGAAAACATGACAAAAAGTACTTGATTATAAAGAATTAGAGATTGGCACTGGTAGTTACATATATACACAGAAGAGATCCTTCAACCTGCATTTAGGACCCCTTTGCAGAAACTGGTGACTTCAGCACTGCTCTTCGTCAAGAGACTGCTTTCATTTTAGTTGGAACAGGCAGACTTCACCACACTCACGTTGTAGTGACAACCTTGAGTTGGTAACATGTTGATCCAGCACTAATCAGGTCACTGCTTAGCTAATTGTGGCCTAATTTTGTTATTAAAAAAAAAAAAAAAGGCACTAAGAGATCTTTGTATGTTCACACTTGGGAGGTGAGAGATTTGCATTTGACAAGGGGGGGGAAAAATGCCAGTTACCACTGCCACTCTTCTGAGTCATTTCTAAAGTGATGGCTGAAAAGCTGTAAAAGAAAAAACACTGCATAAAATAACAGTTTAAATTGTCTATGAGAGAATAAGCTGCGTTTGCAGAGAATCAGATGACAAAATGTTTGAATTCTGTTTTCAGACAAAAGAGAAGGAAAAAGCTTCTGAAAGTGTTGATACCTTGGTATACTGCTATGTCCAGGAGGGCAAGCTATGGCTATACATGTGGCCAGCTTGAGAACCTTTAAGAAAAAGAGAAAGAGATTCATGCATAATTCTTTGGGGATGGCAAAGCAGAGGACTTATTAGAAACAGCTTCTAAGCAGCTTATTAGAATCTGCTTATTTGACACTTATTAGAAGCTGCCAGGGTTAAAAATAAGCCAAAGCATAGAGCATCATCCCACAGCATAAACTGAACAGCACAGTCATGGTGATAACATATCCCTAACTGCAAAGCCACATCCAAACCCACCAAACTAATCAGCTTCTCATCTACAGCCAATCAGTCCTAAGGACTAAATATACAAGCTTTATACAATTAAATTGATCTTTACACACACAAGTTGCTGGAGCTCAGTGATACGAAACAAAAAAAGCCAAACAAAAAGTGATAAAAAACAAAATGTAAAACAGTTAATTGATGAGTGCATGCCAGTTCTTCCCCCTGAGAAAAAAAGGACCATGTGGTCTATAGCTGTCATGCTCAAAAGCTTAAGACTTAATTTTTTACCTCTGAAGTTTTTAGTTTTGTGGCAGACAGACCACATAAGGCAAATTTAACTGTGTGAGTACTTAGGCTAGACCTATTCATAAAGTCAAAATACTAATAATAGGTAAATCCCTGTGCATCCCTCTGAGCCCATTTTTCACCATAAGTAACATAAATAAGGATGCCAGATCTTAATTAAGTGTACCATGAAAAGCTGAAAAAATGCAGCTTTTCTGTTCACCCATCCCAGAAACCTGAGTATTTGTTATGGACCACCAAACATGTCTTAGGCCTTTCAGGGTGAAGAGGTGGTGGAAAGGTTTGTTTGTCATGCCATCTCCCAATCAAAAGATATAATACTGGCAATTGCAGGCGGCACTGTGAGGGACAAGAACATGCTATTTGTGCTCTGGCACAATCTGCCCTGCTTTAATAACAGATATGCTGGAGACAACATGGTAGGGAGAGCAAAAGAGAGATGAGCTGCCCTTAGGTGGTCTGAAATGCAACAGTGAGAATGAAGTCATGCAGTACCACACAAATAGCAGTGTGAGGATTATCAACTGCAATATTCTTTGCATGCATGTCTTTTTTAAAAAATTCTTGGCCTGATTTCTAACACCACAAATGCCAAATTTATGCAATTCTGAGCAGTGCAAGCATGACATAAAATGCATCACTAATATGCTAAATACAGGTCCCCACTTCTAAACAAAGCAAGCTAAACTGTAACACCACCCCTTTTTTAAGTATGCGAGAGCCTTATATGCAATTTAAAAGGTGAAGAGTAAGTGTAATATGATGGCAGCTCATTAAAGTGACATGTTTTCACAAAACCTGCTTCATTGCAGGTAGACTCTCTTGCTGTTAATTACTATTACTTTGTAGGTAAATTGAGTAAACCTTTTAATTTACTAAGTTAAAATTCCAACACAGAGGAATATAAATTTCTAGACGTGCATACAATTTTTTCCCTACTATTAAATAAGTCAATGCTATAGTAACATAATTATGCAGCTTAGAGTTAATGGCTTCCACAAAGCTGTCTTAATAAAGCCTTTTGGGATTCAGGAGGAAAAGGAGGAAATTCAGAAACTAAGAACAAGGCTGGAAGGCAACAACATGTTTCAACTGGCTCTAGTTACTCAATCACACTTAAGCTGTCTGAGACAGCGGGGTGAGTGCCATGCATTACAGAGGCACCAGGGAAAATTGTTATCCCAATGCAATAAAATATTTCCAAATTTCAAGCCCAGGAATAATTTTAAAACTAAAATTACAGGAATGGCTACCTAATAAACTAATTAAAGTTACGGCAATAATAAATAAAACCAAAACAGCAAAAAGAAAGATAATAGAAGGATCAGTTAGTAATGCAAATCTGAGTGTAACTACAGGCATGTTGGAAATGCTGTAAAGAAAGTATGAAAAATGCATGAAAAAGTTCATCCGTTGTTTGCCGATAAGAACCAATATTGAAAAATGAGCTGGGGAGGGTGTGGGTGTACAAGATCATAATACCAGAACCAGGTATTAGTCACCAAGTTACACAATGATGGGAAAGCACATATTAAAAAAAAAAAAATCAGTCACGCCAATATCTGCAGATGACAAAAATTAATGGAGTGGCAAATAATGGCTAGGACAGAGCAGTCATACAGAACAATATGGATCACTCGCTGAAGTGAGCCCATTCAAACAAAATGCATTTTAATACAGGCAGCTCCAAAAGTAAAATATCTCAGAATAAGAAATGCAAATCTTGCTATGAAAGGTACACAGCTGCCTTCAAGAAAGCACTGACTGGAAAGAATGAGAAGTGCATAATGGATAAATAACTGATTGTGAGATTCCAGTACAATAGTGGTGGCAATGAAGAGCTTTTAGGGGTGGAGAAGCTTAATGAGATTACTGGCCTTGTTAAACAAGGGAAATATGAAGGCAATGTTATCTCTGCATATGGTGCCAGCAATACCACTCTTGCATACAATCCTGAGGCAATCACTGTGAAAACCTTGGAGAGAGCACAAGGAGACATCACATGTAAATCTGAGTCTTGGAAAAATTAAAAAAAAAAAGAAAAAAGAAAAAAAAAGAAAGGCACAAAAGGGTGCCATGACAATAGCGTCTAAATGCCCTCACATTAAAAAAACCCCACGTTGTAGCAAAGTGTTTCCAAACGGAAGGAGGGAAGAGAAGGAGGGTGGGAATACAATTCTGGTAACTGACTACGGAGTAGTCTCCAAAAGCTTTTGGTAAAATAAGAGCTATTAGAAGCACATGGATGCAGGTGATGTGAGTTTAAACTAGATTATGGCACCGTTCATTTAGCTGCACAGGAGACATCAAAGAAAAACCTTTAGAACTGGTAAATGCCAGTCCAAAGGGTTTGGGCTTGTCTTCTTATCACCTCCCCTTTAACAACCCTGAAATATCCAAATTAAGTTGATACAGACCGAAGCCAACAAACATTTCCCTAAAAGTTTCAGTTCTTTAAACATCAAGTACAAGGCTGAGGCATTTAAAAACATCCCTCGGTTTCCTCAGCAGAGACATGTTGTTCTATTACCTTTTATAGCAGCTGACTATTAAAACTAAATAAAACCTCCTCACTCTCTATTAACATAGCCAGAACCAATATGTCCACGTTTATGTTTTCAAGGCATCCAGAGGCAAGTGTTTAGGTTAAATAAAAAAATCAAACAATCAAACAAAAATTTTAAAATCGTAAAACCTTGCCCGCACCAGCCCTGAGCGCATCTCGCCCTCAATGACCGACGTTCCCCTCCCAGGAGTGCACTGGGAAGCGCCTGGTCCCTACCCGGTGCAGAACCGGGAGCTGCAGCCGGGCTGCCGCCCTGCCTCACCGGGAACAGCGAACTGTTCCCCCCGCTCCTGGCCCGCCTCCCAGCGCAGCCCAGACCGAAGGGAAGGGACTGACGTGCGCTCCCAGCCGCCAGCGAGCCCCGGCACGGCAGCCGGCACGGTGTCCGCCCGGGACCGACACCCGCTCCCGCAACCACTTCACCCCTTCGCCAGCAGCGCACCGCCCCTCAGCCCCCAGAGCGGCAGCGCGGGCCGGGCTAGGCGGCCGGGCAGCTCCCCTCGCTCCCTGGGCCCCGGCTGTCCCTTCCACCGGGACACGCCTGGCTCCCTGGGCCCCGGCTGTCCCTTCCACCGGGACACGCCTGGCTCCCTGGGCCCCGGCTGTCCCTTCCACCGGGACACGCCTGGCTCCCTGGGCCCCGGCTGTCCCTTCCACCGGGACACGCCTGGCTCCCTGGGCCCCGGCTGTCCCTTCCACCGGGACACGCCTGGCTCCCTGGGCCCCGGCTGTCCCTTCCACCGGGACACGGCACCGCCGGCCGGCCGTGGCTCGCGCGCCCCCTGGCGGGCAGGGGAGGGGCGGCAGAGGCCGGCGCGGGGCCATTGCGGAGGAGGGGGGTCTTGGCCGCCATTTTATCGGCTCTGGGGGGCCCGCGGCGCGCCGAGGGTGCGGCTCTTTGTGGTGGATTTCCAGCAATACAAATAAATAAATAAATTAAAATATACGTACGTACGTACACACCTAAGTACATACATACTGCCTTAGGATACCGTGTCCCCTAGCAGCTCCTCGTGCGAAGCCGCGGCACGGAGCCCCATCAGACCCGAGCGGGGCAGGCAGCCTGGCAGTCGGGCCAGTGCCATCGAGCGGCTCCTATCCCTGAGTGTGCCACTCCCGCGGGCTCTGGGCGGTGGCAGCGGCTCCACAAGGGCGGCACCACAAGTGGGTGCTGCTCGTGGTGCTGCCTGGCGCTTGGTCCTGTTCCTTCTCACACCGCGATGGCGAGTCGCGACCTGCCGCCCCAAAGCACAGCCCTCTCCTCGGCAGCTCACCCTGTGACGAGTAGTAGGCTCGGACCACCTTGCTCCTTCTCCAAGGCAATCAAAGGGTGCCAGCTTGACTGCACTATATATACATTCGGTAAAATACATGGGGGGGGGGGGGTGTTTTTTGGTTTTAACTATACAAAAGGTGTTTTCAGATGGCTTTCATCTGCAGCCAGTGAAATGTCCCAGTGTAGGGAACAATTGCTTCAAACAAAGCCCAGCCTGTTTCTCAGCCCACGGTCACTGGTGGCTGGCAGTGGCCATGGGCACTGCCACAGCTTCTCACCGATGCTGGGCTGGCAGCCTGGCCAGTGGCTGCCGGGCAAGAGCCACCCGGCCAGGGGGACAGAGGGGAAGGGATCAGGCTGGCATTGTGCAGCAAAGCATGTGTGTGCGCATGCCTGCAAAGTTAATTTGTAATTTTTGCTCCTCAATAAATCAAGACGGATGCCCCTATAAATCCTGCTCCTCAGGAAGGAAGCAGAAGGGCAGGAACTGCATGGAGTAGAGAACAGGGCTATTTTTCTTTTCACTGCCAACAGCACATCGCTGACACTCAGTGCTGTGCTGGGTCAGGCCTTCACCCTCTGCTAAGTTAATACCAACAACTCCTTCATCTAAAGGGCAGATAGTAACAGTGGGGTCCCCCTTGCACTTTTCTGCCTTTCTTTCCTCTCATTGCAATAGCAGTAGCCTCTGAAGGAACTACACTAATTAGCTGCTATTACACTTCTTGGGTGGCTGGAAGAACATACTGCCTCTGACCTCATGCTTTGCAATGTACCTTAACAGCTTATTACTGCTATTGCATGGCAGCAATGGTTCATTTTATAGTTACTTTGAAAGAGCCATTCCTCCAGTGCTGAAAAATAATCTAAGACTAATGCACAGTCTCTCCAGAAGACTGCTGTTAAACTGTCTATATCCAAGTGTCCAAACGCTGCACAAAGCTGTTTCATTTGCTTAACATCGACTCACTAGCAATTAATATGCCTGACATAACAGCACACTACAAGGCCCATAAAATCTGTAGCAGTAGGGGAGTGAAATGATTATAACTTTTTTTTTTCTTTTTTCAATAATACCAGACTACAGTTTGGGCACTGTAATCTTTTCAAAGCAAGAAGCTGAGCTGCATTTGAACAGCTGTTGTTTACTGAAGCAATAATTAGCAAGGAACTCAAAATACCTGCTACCTTCTGCATCAGCTCAGTAGACACTTGCACCCTGTACCTGGAAGCAGAGAGGCTATCAGATTAATATGTAGACTACACTTGCTAAAAACCTCACCTAACTAAAAAAAGGAAATGTTTATAATGGTAGCGTCTGCCAGTCTTATACATACAAGTAATCCTAGTGAATTCATCGTGAGCTGGGAGGCACAGACCACAGTTCATACCAGATGTGCCTAGTGATTTGCAGCTGGTGAGGGGCAGCACATGCTGCAGGTGGGGGACAGGACATTCTGCAAATAAGGTGTTAGGCACAGTCCTTCTCAATGTGCTCTACTGGCTCCAGGCAAGGTCGAGCTGCACGCCTGCTCCTGGGACTGAAATCTTTGGGGAAATATGTCTGCAAAACCATTCGTCATGTCTGCAAGTCTCTTGGTCTTACAAGATTTTTTTAGCTTAGTTTGACAGAGCAATTGTCCAGCAGTAAGGGAGAGAAAGAGGACTGCAGAACACAAGGGAGCAAAGCACTAAGCACACTGAAAATGGACTTCTTGATTCCACACCTGGATAAAATGTAATCTCTATGATTGGAAGCCATCCAGAAGTAGCCCTTTGTTTCTTGATTAGGTCTTGAAGCTAGTACATATAGGTTTGCAACCAGGAATCGGAGCCTGAGTGTTACATGTTTCCAGCTCACGTGCTAACCACGTGGTTACTGGCAACAGTGGTGTATCTACGCATTCCGCTGAGACTGAATGAAAACATTGGTGTAACTCCCAGGTAAGGCTCTAGAGAGGTTTTAGCTAAGCTACTGTAATTGCCCTCTCCTGTCTGAAAGGATAGTCGTATCCCTTTCACCCACTTCTTCCCAGCCAAAGTCTTCCATTGCTTGTGCCAGCTCTTAAATGCATCTCAACCTGTTTGGAATCTGAGGACCTAAAAGCCCTGCTTCCTAGAGATTCATTCTCCATGAGTCTTTTGTCTCTGGTATGCCTTCAAGCATGACTCTAGGCCCAAGAAGAGGTAGGAATGTGCAGTCAGGTTTGGTGTGAAGAAGAGACAGGATCTCACTGACCAGAACCAGTTTAAGTATATGTTTGGTAACAGTTTCAGTCACCTGCTCTCCCTGTGGCCCAATAAACATCTAATTATTCAGTTCAACACAAAATAGAACTAACTCAGGTTTGAGTCAGTCATACCTCATACTAGGAGTAGCATTCTGGAGTTCTCTCCTTCTGAGCATTAGAGATAGAAGTTTAAGTCTCCAGGTTTTAAGTCTCCATGCTGTCGGAGCACTGGAAGCAATCTCCAAGGAGCCAGGGAGGGCTGCCAGCTGCACTAGGGGAAGCGGGATGCTCTGCAGACAGGCGTCTGCCCTGCTCCAGAGATTCATTCTCCTGCGTGAGAAGACTCGCCTGCCAAAACTGATAGGTACATTTCCACTAACAGTTGTCAAATCAGTGACTTCTGACTAGAGAAAATAAAAACATTTTGACAGAAAATGCCTGACCAGCACTACACAATAAGCCAGAAGCTGACTTATCTCATTACACCTGTAGTGCCTTAGAAGTCCCTTTTCTGGCTAGTCAAGGTGCCCTTTTGAGATGGAGTACTGATGTGAGAGACACAGGGAACTGGGACAGTCAGCCATGAGCTTGAGGAGTTTCAGTTAAATGAAAGTAAATATACTTCAAAGTTAAATATTTTGTCATAATTACATTTTTTATTATCAATAGATGATAGCTACCACTTCTGTCACTGGAAATCCAAATAGAGTCACTAAGCTAGTAAAAAAATGAAAAAAAAAAGGACAAAGAAAGCAGGAAGCCAGTTACAGACCAGATAAAAGGCCAGTACAGACCAGATAAAAACCAGTACAGTTTCACTGAATGAGCTCAGCAAAGTAAGAAATGGTAAACAGTGGCCATGATTTTAAATAAGGTCTTCCAGTTTTAGATGATAGGAACCTAACTGTCCTTTCAGCAAACTTGTTTACCACCCTGGAGCTGCAACTGCAGAAGTTCAGTCATTTTAAAGTAAACATGGTGATATGTACATAAAGGTAAATAAAATCAAGTCACAGCATGCCATACCTTTCAGGGCTATTAAGACATACCTCATGTGGTGCTGCAAGGTACAAGGCCAAATGAGTTCAACAATCCAAGAAATACAACAGTGCCCTCAAAGTGGCTAGTGTGCAAATCTGGAAGCAGGAAGAGTTTTCATTTCCTCATTCCTGTTGGCACATACATAAATCACTGCAATTCAGTAAAGAAGCACCACTATTTTTTCCAGAGCCCTATTTCATTTCTCAGTCAGAGCAGACAAGAAACATTGAGCCAAAATGCTATAGATATGATGTTAGGTGACAAAGAAAGGGAGATGTGGAGCTGGCAACCCATAGTGAAGAAAGGCTGCTGAGCCCAGATCTTGCAGCCCACACATTGCATCAGATCACTTCATGCCTTACCCCACCAGAACACGCAGCCAGAGGAGCTCAAATAAAAGTGTATCTGTACAGAGGAGGTACAAGCTGTAATCGTGCTCTTGGAACTCAGGTGGTACAAGCCCCATCAAAGGGTTCATACAGGTTCAGCTGCTGTGACTAATGGGATTTATACAACCTTTGATCAAAACAGTTCCATTGCCAAAACATTTGTACCGTACAAAATTTGTAAGACCAATTAGGATATGACAAGCTATCCTCTGAAATTCATGGATAGAGTTGCAAGGTTAGGAGTTTAAAAAAAAAAAACAACAAAGACAACTGCATATTACAGTCCAAAGCTTCCATTATTAATTAGTTAACATGAACAGTACAGTGGTTAATGGTCAGATATATCCCAACTCAATACCCCCATCATGAAACTGTTAGTGTAGTGGATATTTTTAGGCAGTAGGAGAGGCTGAGGCTGTAGAGGGAATGGCTGGAGCAGTATAACCTTGGCTTTGCACTGTCTTCCAGACCAGAAGCCTCTTGCACATAAGGGGAAAAGCCACTCAGCTTGGCTCCCTGACTAGAGTGACTCGACACTGGCCCTTGGGGGAGCAGTTTCTCCACACCTCATTGCAGGCTTGGGACTTCAAAAGACCTTGCTCTGTGAATTTGCTTAAGGGCTTGTCTGGAAAAAGTTAAAATCATTATTCAAGATCATGCTGTGGTGTATGTACCAAGCCACAGGTCAGGTGGAAAAGCAAAGGATGTCTTAGGCTGGTGACACACAAAGCCCAAATAGGAGAGGAAAAACAAAGTGAAAAATAAAAAGAAAAGGAAGTACTAACTAAAGGAAATGTCACTGATTAAACAGAACACCAGCAGCAAGTAAAGGAGCAGGAGGAAATCCTCTGTACCTGAGTGTAGAACATAGGAGGCAGTGTCACATGGGTTGGAGCAGAGAAGGGTGGAGGCCCTGACCTTGTAAGCAGTCATGTACTGTAGAGGATCTCTTATCCATCTGCCCCCCAGGCACTGTCTGCTCTCCCTAATATGTCTCCAGAAGTTAAAAGAATAGGCACAGGTTGAAGACCAGGCATCACTGATCTCTGTAACTCTAGCTGTAACCAAAGTTGCAAACTTCTGTTTGTCATTTCCAAGCGACCTCAAGCCTCCATGGAAATAACAAGGTCCTTTTTTCCAATCACCAGACCACCAAGCTTTTCCCTTAAGTGCTTTGCAAATGCCTGAGAAGACCTACACATGCTCACAGGAGCAGCAAATAAATCTTGTTAATGGTATCTTGATAATCTGCATGCCCAGAAAGAGTGCTTATTACTTCCTCGGGCTAAGAAGCACCATCTAAGAGCTTTCTTGCCATTTATTTTAGGACATACTCTCTTGCTACTCTTCTGGGGAAAACCAAGGTGAAACTGTTCACTCTTCCCCCTCTCAAACTTCTGATTCAGACTGTAATAACTCTGCAGCAGTATCTGTCTGGGGTATTACCCTAGGCCTAGTTGGAAAGTTTGCTGGGGTGAAATTATACAATTACCAGCCCATTGCTTCACAAGTCAAGCTGGCCCCAGAAACAGCAGTGATGGGCTCCTGAGACTGCCTAGGCACCTTCCAAGGTCACAGCTCTTGTAGTACTTCATACCACAGGGGCAAGGAGGAGGTGAGAACAGAAGAGGCTCCTAATAAAACTTAGTTCTTTTGAAACATTGCGCTGTTGAAGTGCTCATAACATTGTACAAAAGGAGCTAAGCTTTATCTCTTTTCCAGAGAGATGGTAAGAGTTACAGCTACAGCAGGCCAAGAGCAGAGTCAAGAAACCGATCTCAAGTCTTCCAGTTTATACAGGCCTAATTATGGGAAGAGGATGTAGTCATGGGAATCATCTCATAAAGACAGTATCTCCACAGAGGCTCTGATATTTTTGCACTAATTCCAAAAACATTTCCGCCAATAGCAGCAGGAGACTTGAATGCTGATGTAATTCTCATGGAAATGAGGTTTGAAGCAGGATCCACAATTCCCTGCAAGAGCCTCAAACATTAGCTTATATTACAGCTGCCTTTCAATGAGCATTCAAGCCAGTTTCCAAACAGCAGTTGTGAAACTTTCATAGTGAGACATGTCTTCAGCCAGTCAGCAGATGCTCTTAGGAAGTTTTGCACTTACATGAGGTCCTCTGAACAAAGAGATCTTCAAAGGTATAATAGTATCTACTTCTGATTAAAAGCCTAGCTTAATATGACGATTGAACACCACTGGGTGCATCTTGTATAACACATTTTGATCAGCAGTACACTGAATATTCAGAAAAAATATTTTTCTTGTCCTATTATTTTTTATGCAATTTAGTACTTTCGGTTGTTCTTGACTGAAACACACCTTGCAGTCAGCAGGCAGCCCTGGACTCACTGTTCAGAAACAACCATTCCTGTTCTACACCCCTGTCCCAAACGTACAAGGAGTCATGGTGAAGATCCTTTAGTGTTCCACTGTGGTTAGAGTGCTTGGCAGTGGTTAGATGTCAGCAGCTTCCAGAATTTAGAGCAAGTACTTGGGGAAGCCCAAGTCAAATTTTATCGTCAGCGTTGAATGTACTGCTGCATTAACACCCCTCCCAATTCAGTGCTGCATCAAAAGTTGTGCCACTGTAGCAGAAGACCAGGCTCCTCACATTTCTGAGCAGAGATTTGAAAGTTGACTCAAACCACATTGTAAAAGAAGTGACCTATGTTTCTGTATTTTAAGTATCAGATGCAATTTCCTTATGAGCTGCCACCAAAGTCTTCCTGGTCTCTTAAGTAACCTGCCTACCTTGTTCTTCCACAGCAGAAACTTCAGTGCAATACCCTGTGCAAAGGTTACCTTGTTTCATGTCTCTATCTGCCCCAAGGTTGTCAAGAGTCCAGCCAGATCCCCGCATCCCACAGCAGTGCTGACTTCCTGAGTGATTTGGGGGCCTGTTAGCAGCCTGCCTGCGTGTTCATGTAATGGACTGTTAGGAGAGCAAATCTCAGCTGAAGCACAGATGTTTGTTTTATTAGCACAGAATTTTGTACCACTTCTCTGGGGAGGAAAGAGGGAGCTTTGTTCCCTGCAAATGTGTCTACTCTACAGACTGAGTTGTAAGAGCGCATAAAAGCTGCTGCCACTGCCTAGGCAAGAATAACAATGTAATGGACATGAGAAGCCAGGAGAGACATTTGGTACACAGTGAAGCTTGGGTAAGCTACAGAGCCTGACACCTAATGGAGAAAGGGCCAAGGAAGGCCAAAAAATTATCTTGGGAATCTCTGTACTGCATTTAAACTAGAAATGTTGCCTGTTGCCAGTGGCCTTTGGTGTAGTTTTCACTGTGTTCATATGGTAGCTATTCATTGTTGGGTAATTATCTTGTTTTATTTTTCTACTTATTTATTGAATAAATCAAACTAATACAATTCCAACCCACGATTGCCATGGGAACACTCCAACAAGGACAGATGCAGTCTATAGCTGCAAGGAAAGAAAGCAGACTTCAACATTATTAAATTATACACAAGACAATCAATACAATTTAACACAAACAGCCCTTGCAGGCTCTACACTAACTATCCAGAAGGTTCAGCCAGTTACTTTAGAGCCTCTTGCAACACCAAAGCTTAACAACCACCATTTCAAGTTTCTATAAGGGCAAGTGCTCCAGAATGCAGTCTTTCTTGCCTTTCCTTTGTGTCCTGATAAAGGGAATCACAGAAATAATGTAGTCTAGTTTTCCATCCCACAGACATGACAGATATTTTTCCAGTAGATGTATAGTAGGTATAAGTCCAGTAGATGTGTTGAATTCTTGTTCTAACATTTTCAGAATTTGCATTGAAAATTCAGTCCTAGTGAAAATAACACACTTAGAAAATTTCAAACAGTTTCTGAAAGCAGAAATGAAATCAATTGCAAGCAAATCTAAAAGGCTGTTTAGCTTAACTTGGTCACTGTCTCTGCAAAGATGGATGACAAGAGACAGGGAAATAGAAGGCAGAGAGGAGAGGAGATTAAAGCGATAAAGGGCCTACAAAGCTCATAGCAATTTTTCTCCTTAATTTCCTCATATTCAAGGTAATGCCACTGAGAGGAAGCCAACAAAAAGAATTACATGCACTGCCCAGACTATGTTTGTAAAAGGCAGTCTCATCAGTCCTGATTCTTTCTGCTACTGGCAGCAAGGACTGTCTTTCTGGACACTGCAGAGGGAGAAGGTGCCAGGTATTTGATTAAACCAGATCACAGTCTCCTTAAGTCCCCCAGCTGGGAGCCATCTGGCAGTAACTCACTCTGTGCAGATCATTCTTTCTATTGCAATGCCTTCCCACCTGCCAGAGTGCTGTGATTACCCTCCCTGCTTACATCCCCTTAAACTTGTCCCAGCAGTGCTGACAAGACCCCCTCACCCCTCATTGCAAAGTTAGGAACCTGACTCATCTCATTTCTGCACTGGGCATCTTATAGAAGTCCTAAACTCTCTTTCTTTATTTCTAGTCTTCTTTGCATGACAGTTTTTCAGGAATCAGCTCTATGATTGAACAATTCCTATACCAAAAACTTTGCAGAGTGAAAGATTACATTCATTTGCTTTGCTGCCTCCTCTGCCTGGTTCTGCATTTCCACTACCTGTAAATATCATTTCCAGTGCCTGCAAATATCATCTCTATGAGAAATATAATCTTGTGAGAAAGATACACTGTTTCTGCATGGCAGAACTGCAGCACTGAGTGTACAACTTCAGAACAGGCAGACACTGATCTTCCCTATTTAAGTCACCAGTGTGACACTGTTCATCCAGGACATCCAGCTTCCATCCATGCTCTCTTGCAACATCTCCAGGACAGTGCTTGGTTCTCCTTGGTATCTTTGCCTTATGTATTCTGTTATAAGAAATCCTTGGTGGTAGCATTCCTTTCCTCTTCCTATGTTCTGTAGTGGCAACTCGATGATTATGTGGCAATGTGTATATTTTTATACCAATTGAGCTAAAACCAGTGACTGACTCAAGGTAGGCAGCCTGCCCTGGGAACCTTAGGAAGGTGCTTACTTTCTTCATTGCAATGAAATTACTTAGTTCAAATGAGGTTTGTCAAGTAGATCAGAATGCTTGCAAAGAGCAGAAGAGCGCCAATAATAGAAAGTACTGTTAAAGGCTGTCAAATCTGAGGAGGCATTGATCTGGAACCTAACTTTACAAGGACTCCTAGCCTCAGCCTGGAACCAAAATCCAAGCCCTGGAGAGCCTCAAACTCTGCAAGTTCACATCTGGCTCCAATCAGACCACTCAAGCCCTTTTCCATGCAGAGGCAAACTGAAAGGCATGTGGTGTGCTGGGGAGACAAACTGCAGATGTTTATTGTACTCTTGTGCCTTTAGCAATTGTTTTAATGGGCTGGAGTTCCTGGGAGGCCATTTGACTTCTGTTCCTGTCTATACTGTTCTCTTGTAATGCTGACTGTGCAGAAGCCCAAAGCTGTCAACAATCTGCTTCCAGTGTTATTTCAAGAAAAGGAAAGTGAAGTGACATCTGATCTGCTGAGAGAGGATGGGGAGGAGGGTATTTTTAAAACATAAAGCAACAAAAATCTGCATGGAATCAATATTAGAGTCGATGCCTTCTATCTCTCTGGAAAGCACAGCTTAGTACAAAACACAGGTTTTCTTTTTCTCTGTTGCAACAACTATACATTAAAAAGACTCATACTTACTTTGCCAAGACCACATTGTCAGTAAGTGTTTTGAAGCTCTGCAATAATGATTTTTGTGCAGTATTTCATTTTAATAATTCAAATAAACCATGGAACATTATGATCTCTACAGCTAAGTAAATACTTTTTTGCAACTCCAGCCTTGGAGAGCATCATCCATTTCAGTGGAATGGTCTCCACAGAAAGTAGAACCACTCTGCCCTCACAGTGAATCACTCTTGGAACCACTCTGCCCTCACAGTGAAGCAGCCCTGGCTCCTGCTGCTGTTCTCCAGTCTGTGCAGAGGGGAGAATTTGTGTGCGAAGATCATTTTCATGTGAGAACTTTAGTTTTCTTTTGCTGTCTGTTCTATCACAACACCTGTGCAAGCAAGAGGATCCATCCATACCTGTCAGGCATTTAGCTCCTTTACTTTGTTCTTCAATCACCAAAATACAGTTTGGAATTAGAACCTAGACAATGCCTACAAGAAGTACCTGCCTGTTTAAGTTTTGAATTATTTCATTTTTTAAATGATGCTACAGGACCTTGTTTAACACAAGAGCGTGAACTGCAGAAGTTACTGGGGTGAGGCATTAGTTCTAGCCATGAGTTTACACAGTTCTGCTTACATCCAAGGGTCAAACTGGGCAGAAATGGAAAGGGTCTTCCTTCCTCTTTGACACAAAGCACAAATGGTGAGAGATGCTTTGTAAAGGGCACTAGTGAAGGATGAGTGGATCAGGAAGAGAAGAAAGACTCAAGGACGGTGGAGGTGAAGAAATGCTACAATTTCACAGGAATAAGTAGAATCCTCCAGGAAAGAAAAGAACCAGACAAAATTAAAAGAGAAAATAGAGGTCAGGACTGAAAAAAAAAGAAGTGTGATTACTCAAAGGAATTGGTTTCAGGGGGAGAAGAGTTAGAGAACATATTGCTTAGGCTAGAAAGTACACTAGGGAAAGCTGTCAAACATGAATGTTAGCTATGTAAAAATATACTGTTGGTATTGTTCATCTGGACTAACATATGGCACACAAATTCCTGGATCTCCCAAGTCACTGAGAATTTGACAGACTGCTTGAAAAGCATGAGGATTTCATTTACTGTTCACCTTAAACACAACCCTTTGTGGCCACTGAGATTTAGATACTAATAAAAGTGCAAATTCTCAAAAAGTGAATGAAAACGTTTTCTCTTGCTGAGGATAGAAAGCTTTTTTTTTCAGTTCTTACACTAATGTGACAACACAGAGACTTATTTCTCTATTTATACTCTTAAAACTATGTTGCATAATTATACTACTAAAACTTGGAAAGGCTGTCTGATCTATTTAGAGTGGAACAGTAAAGACAAAGGGCATTTTCTTATCTGCTAAATCATGTAGCCCAAGGATCTCTCCACAGTTCTGCATGAAGTTTTCTACAACCAACCCTCAAAAGAAAACGTTAGATTAGATGGAGTATTATCAAAACCAGAATCACTAATGTATCACTAGTAAATGAAAAAAGTTGCTGTCTGTGAAAGTGTAACAAAACTACTAAACTGGTGACTGGCTACAATAAATCAAAGATTAATAAGACTTTGAATCTATACAGGTTTTTATTTATAGCAGAGAACTGAAGAGGCTAATATTTGTCATTCAAGTTTACATAAAAATGTTCTTTACTGTCTGCTAGGACAAGTGGAGTCCTGGTAGATGCAGACTCCATTTCCCTGGCTTCTGGGAAGTCAAAATAGCCATGCTTTTGAGGAATGTGTTGCTATGACAAACAGTAGAATAAAAAGTACTCTATGACAGGTACAAAATTTGCATTTCCATTAGTGGGGCCTTTGTCAAATGAAATCCCTGAAGGCAGTGAAGAATGTGCGCAGAAGGAAAATGCAGTGTATTAATTTACCATCCCCGCATGCAAAAAAAAAACCCAAACCAAACCCCACACACCCTGAATAGTTCAATGAACCATAAGTTAAGATAAAAAGTAGGAGGAAAGGTTTACATTTCTGGTGGTCATACAACAAAGGGATAGTAAATGCATGCTTTTGCCACCAGATAGGCCAGAAAAGAAATGCTGTAGAATAGCTTGGCTGAGCCACTTTTCTCTTCTGAAAAACCTGGCCTACATGCTCAAATGTTTGGAAAAATGAACCAAATTTTTACCTTCTTTTAAAGTTTATCAAAATATGGATACACTTTAAAGGATAGCACCTAATCTTTTTGGCTGATGTATTTTAGAAATTAATGAAAATATTATTTATTTTAATAAGATTCCTATTCTTTTGTGCTCTTTGAACTCTGTTTTTCATGGATGAAATTCTTACTAGAAATTAACAAATCATCAATGGGATTACAGGTAAAACAAAATACTATTTAATGTGAATAAAGATGTCATAAATTGGTTCTAAGTTTAATTTGGCCAGCCTTTAAAACACATCAATACTTTCACAACTAACCCTCATCATTTTAGGATGTCTATATCATCCTGCATTAGTTCCTCATTTATATCCAGATATTTATCATCAAAAGTCACTTTATCTTGAGACCGATGAAATTAAATTCATGGATTTGGCACAAGGAATGGCAAAAGAAAAAATATTTTATTCGTTGATATTGTTTTTCCCAGATATGTTTGAGTATTTCAGAATAATATATGCATTATATAAACTAACTTGAGAGCATACAGAATTTATGTTTCCAAATCTTACTGGTTTATCACCGTGTTCTTGCTGACACAGTCCATCCCACCAAGGACTGGCCCCTTCTTCAGCACTACTTTCCCTTCTGACACCCCCTCCTTTATTCTGGTGCACATGGCTGTGGAGCATGCTAGCTGAGCTTATTGTAGTCCTTGCCAAAATTTACTTTAGCTTATCTACGTTGCTGTTATCATGCAATGCCAGCAGTTTGCCAGGACCTCTGCATTCAGATGTGGAAACAGGATCCCAGCTCTGAGTCATTCAGGGAGAATACTTGAGCATCTGTGTGCACTGTCACTAGCTTTAGGAGAACCTGCAATCTCTACCATTTCAGCTAATGAAATGATTCAGCTAATGATTTCTTTCACCAAGAAGTCTTTTCAGAAACAGCTCAGATATTTATATGCTCCTTTTCATGCAAAACTCCCATAGGTTGACTCTACTGATCACAGCTGAAAGAAAACAAATGCCAAGTAAAATTAGTTATTCTTGATCAGGCATACTTCTAGTTTATTCCTCCTCTTGTATGCAGTCATGTTGTGTTGGCACAGACCCTTGTGTGGTTCTTGTAAACCATTCCTTCAAAAAAAAATCCCAAAACTTTATCCCAGCCAGTATGGTCATATTGGAACAAAGGCTATGACATAATGACCTTCTGAAGCGTAAGTCTTAATAATGTCTTCTCCTGCAATTTGATATCTGATGTGAAGTCATTTAAGAGCTTTCAAAAAACATTTTTCCTGGAATAAATGAATATGTTGTGTGACCATCACATCCGTCTCAAAAACTCCCAACCCTACCAGAGTGACAGGGCATTTAAGAGCTGCAATCAGTATGTCTGTGATGAAGCTGTACTTCCTTCACGCTGTATCTGCCTAGATGAATTAAAGAACTGAGACCATGCACACTGGGTAGGGTAGCATTCTATTATCTATTTGTTCAGAAACAGGTGCAAATTGCTTTCATTATGTTTTTATAAAACACTGGGGTTTTTACAGGCTCTACTAAGTATTACTTTCTGCTTTGGGCTCTTTCTGGCTCTGTACTTATTTATTCTTGCCTCACTAACTTTATTGATAGCAAGGTTTTTCAGCATTTCTTTTTTATTTTACTCCTCTTTTCATACAGCAATAAATATTATTCAATTCAACAAATGCATACAAATGGTTTCCATTAGAATTTTAATCTACTCTCAAAATGAAAGAAAACCTTTGTATAAATCTTTTTAAATTACCAGAACATAAATTCAGACAGGGACATCTCCACCTAGGCTGAGCTGGGGAGATCACAGCCTGCTGTCCTCATTCATAAATTAATTGAGGTCTCTAGCTGCTGTAAATGAACAGTGCATCCTGCAAAAGATCATATCTGTCAAGATTGCAGATTGGTTTCTATCAGAGTTTGCAAAAGTCAGAGCTCACAATGCTTTCATTATGTCTATGAGTATGGCTTCCCAACTGGAAAGAAATGTGTTTTGTTCTGTTGGGCCAAGATTTACAGAAAGCAATTTTCCTCCATGCTCCAGTTATGACAAAACTACTGAAAAATGTCATTTTGTGATTTCTTTCATTCAGTCACCTTTTTACTGACAAATATGTATTCTTTCTGCTCCATGTGTATGCACCAACTGTGACATTTAATGGCCAAGGAAGGTTAATCACAGGTGGGTACATATCCCCCTTGGATATTGCAAGCTATACTGCATTCACTGCCACTTATCCATTATAAAGTAAGCATGGCTTTAGCTGACTCACACAACTACCTGTTTTATATTACAAATTCATACATTTTTTAAAAGGCTCCGTAGGATTCAGAGCACCAGACAGCATATCCATGAATACCTCTTAGATATCTTAAATTACGTAAAGGTTGTGACAGAGTGTGAAGAGAGTCAAAGGCAAGGTGGATAATACTGAGTCCTTGGATTCTTTCCCTTTGATTTAGCGGTGTTAATCTGCAAGCATGTGAGGGGTGGAGTAAAGAAAAGAGAACATCAGTTCCCAGAGTTTGGGAAACAGAGGTTGTTTTACTTTTGGGTCTTTTTTAATCAGTGCCATATGTGAAAATGATGTCAGGGATTCTTTACACATAAATACCAGTTTGTAAGACACTAAAAATTAAAAGGAGGGTAAGACTGGCCAAAACAGCTCTTAAGTGAGTAGAATTGGTCTATTTCAATTTACAGGTTAGGGACTAAACCTCAAACACAGCACATGCATATATGTCCTTCCTTGCTTCTGTTGGCCATGCTGGACCTTCTCTCTTCACAGCTGAAGCTGTAGAGGATGAACCCACAAATCACCTGAATGTCAATTTTCACTTCTACCTCTAAGAGAAGAAAAATTTCCTTGTTGGGGTATGCTGAGTATTGCCCAACAAGTGAGTATGACTTTTCTCTGGAAGCAATAGAAAGCCATCATACCAGCTCATAAAAACGCTGGGGAGATTCGCTACAGCTACAAACACTGGTCACAGAGAGGCCCTGGTGATTTTGGTATGCAAAAGTGTAGTGAGGAAAATCTAGAACAGCATGCTATGGTAGTTTGCTCTTTAAATACACACACAGCCTTTCAAGGAATGAAGATTATTTACATGCTAAAAGTTAACCTGCTCCTTAATCTCTGTTTAAAGGCTTCTGCCTCAACCTAATAGTGCCAACCAGTTAGAAAAGTGGCTGCCAGCTACAAGAGCTAAATACATACTCAAAATTAATTATTTACTTGGCAGGCTCAGCAATCACTATATTATCAAAGCAATTGGGGCAATTCAGCTGTTTTATTAAATACCCAATATTTCTGACCTTTATCACACAAGTGACATTTGGCATCCCAATATCATGATGTTGTCCCTTCCTACCATGAGAGCACCACACTGTCAAACTCTTCTCCAGGGAAAATTCTTGCAGGTGGAAACATCAGCAGTTATCCTGGTAATCTAGTTTATAAAGCATTTAACCTAAGTGTTTTAAATGTACAACTGCTCTGCACTGGAACCAAACAGCAGGGGGGAAATTTCATGCTGGAAGTCTTATTGCAACAAATTGCAGATGCTTGAAGATGTGGATTGCAGTGGAAACTGTGGCAGCAAGTTCCATATCTGGGAGAAGTCAATATGGTGTGAAAAAAAATCTCTCCTAAGCAAACACTCATGCCAACATTTTCTGTTTTATCAGCCCATCTGATATATACTAGCATATAGGTATGTACAACACTCCACTGAACAGCAGCAAGAAAAGGAATAAAAAAATAAAAAAAACCCTCAAACCTTCAACTATCTGTTGGTTTGGAATACAAATCAAGCTAGAGGTTTTTGTGCAACAATGGTTTGGTCCCCAAAGCTGTGTTGCTGTTACAGGCTTGCAGTGACACTCTCAGAATAAAATTCCTCCAAATATTTAATTTTCCACCTCTTTTTATTTTATCATACTTAGTCCTTAGTCCCATAGCAGTCCCTTGTTACAGACTTCTGAGCCAAGTAGTCCCACACTATAGCTTTAAATATTTGACAGCACCTTAGTGCCATTCAGGCATCATTCAAAAGGGTTACCCATTTTGAGTTCTCCCCTCATCCTCAGGTTCCTAACTCTCTTTACACCCTCTATTACCTAAAACAGAAATGGCCTTAGACACAGCACCTGCCAGTGCACAGGATACCTTGCAGAACAGTCCTGTGAACTTCTTTCTTCCCCATGACATAGTCCAAAAGTCACGCTTGTTTTTTTTAATCTACTGAATCCTATTGCAAACTCATCTATTGTGTTCTGTTGGCTAACTCCTACGCTACTTAATAACCTTTTCCTATATTTCTCCCTCACAGAGACTTTCAGTGTTTCAGATGTTTTGGATTTGGTTGGTTTTTTTTTTTTCCCCCCCCACTGAAGTAATTTTCTTCTCTCTTTTATAAGGGTAGAGAAGAGTGGTTATGGAGGCTTGCAGTGAAGCAAGGCAGCCTTGAGGGCAATTACCTGTGTAATTGCCTGGAGCAAGACCCAACCAGTCCAGCTAACTCCTCATTCATGCTGGAAGACTAACACAGCTGAATGCAATACTTTCTCCAGACACAGCTGATGAAAGAAACAACCTCACTATCACACTTTAGACACATTAATCTCATGTAGCATTTTGGTTAGAAGTGTTTGACCTTGATTTGCCCACAACCTAAGAAAAAAGGGGGGAAAGTCATTGAGACTTAATGACCCTCTTTTCCTCCCTGTCCCCTTTTCCTACTAAGGATTGGCTGTGAATATCTTTGGTATTTACCTTCAGGTGACTAAATTGCATCTTAAATAGACCACATCAAACTGAAATCTTGAGTCAATCTATGGTGATGCAGGATAGAAACCAAATAGTAACTGCCTGAGCTTACAGGATCATAATCCCAGGAATATTCTGTTATATGTGTGTTCATCAAACCATGGGGGGAATCTGTGTGTTAGTTGATAAATGATGATCCCCATTAAAGTGCCCACCTAAACCTACAATAAGTGTATTTGACTAGATTGCTGTCTGCTTTGATTGTCCAGACAATTCTCCTAACAAAGGCTATGCCTACCAAATGGATCAAGACCCCATCAGCTCTAGACCCTGGTATCAATCCCTTCCTACCTTTGTTTTTAGCAACAGTCTCATGGTGATTCCCATCTTAGTAACTCAGAAGTTCTAATGACCACAATACAGAAGTAAGTACATAGTTATGTATAAGGCAAGAAATTAGCTCTTTATTTTCTTTTTAATTCAGAGGTAGCTGATGTATGTGACATCATTTTTATTAAGTTCTTGCTTAAAATGCCTTAGAGGAGAGATATAAGAGGAGAGCAAGCTCACACAACTGGGGTTGTTTTTCTCCTTGTACTTTGAAAGTGGCAGAGAAAGGGATTTGAGGATCTTGATTACTAAAACAAACAAAATATTAAGGAAGGGTGCTTTATGTATGAGTCTGTATTGGGTTTGTGTGACAAGGCTTTGGTAGTTGGAGGGTGGATACAGAAGCTCACAGAGCTTCTGTGAGAAGCTGCCAGCTTCCCCTATGTCCAGTGGAACCAGTGCCAGGCAAGTCCAAGACGGACCTACCACTGGCCAAGGCTGAGCCTATGAACAATGGTAGCAGTGCCTCTGGGACAACAGAACTAAGAAGGGGGGGAAAAACCCCAAAATGGCAAATTGAAGCCAGAGAGAAGAAGGAGATATGAGCAAGCAATAGCTCTGCAGACACCAAGGTCAGTGCAGAAGGATGGAGAAGAGGTGCTACAGGTACCAAAACTGAGATTGTCCTTTAGTCTATGGTTAAGGCCATGGTGAGGCAGCTGTGCTCCTGCAGCCCATGGATATCCATGGTGTAGTAGGTATCCACCTGCAGCCTGTAGATGACTCCTGCTGGAGTGGGGGAATAGCCAAAGGAGGCTGTAACCCTGTGGGAAGCTCATGTTGGAGCAGGCTCCTGGCACCCATGGAGAGAGGAGCCCATGCTGGCCAGGTTTTCTGCCAGGACTCAAGGCCCCATGGAGGACTCCCACTGGAGCTATCTGCTCCTGAAATAGTGCACCCCATGGAGCAGACTCTCACTGGAGCAGTTGTGAAGAACTGCAGCCCGTGGGAAGGACTCACATTGGAGAAGTTCACAGAGACTGTCTACTGTGGGAGGGAGCCCATGCTGGGGCAGGGAAGAGTGTGAGGAGTCCTTCTCCTGAGAAGGAAGGAGCGACAGAGACAGGGTGTGATGAACTGATCACAGCCCCCATGTCCCTGCACCACAGGCAGGGAGGAGGTGGAGAATTCAGGAGTAAAGTTAAGCCTGGAAAGAAGGGAGAGGTGGAGAGAGTTGGTTTTAAGATTTGCTTTTCTTTCTCATTATCCTACTGGTTTTCCCAAGTCAAGTCTGATGCTCATGATGGTGACTGCTCCAGGTGAGCAATCTGTCCCTGTCCTTATCTCAACCCATGAGTCTTTTGTTCTGTTTTCTCTCCCCTGTCCAGCTGGGAAGGGAGGTGACAGAATGGCTTTAGTGGGCACCTTGTGTCCAGCCAGGTCAACCCACCATGGTACTCTAGGAGTATTATGGGGATTCTTTGTCAGGAAACTGTATTTCTTTATGGGAAGTTTCCCACTATTGCTTTCTCTCTGATAACATCATCATAATAACATCTGCTTCACTGAGGCTCCCATCCATAGTTTTCAACAGAAATAGGATTCAGGAAGGCAAATTTAAGAAATTAATCTACACCCTTGGATGAAGAAACACAGCCTGGAACACTATCCCACTTCAGGAGCCTGCATAAAATGTGCTGGCAGTAGGACAGAAAGCAAATGTTCACATCAGTGCAGGTAAATTCTACATTTTAGAATAAAATTACAACAGAAAGAGCAGTCTTTTGAATATTATGCTGTTCTCATTTAAAAGCAGAGAGAAAGGTAAAATTTTAGTGCATTATTGAGGGAGCATGTAGACCCAGCTTTCCTGTGACACAGACTATACTGATCACCCACATCCAGCTCCTAGCAAGCAATTCATCTCTCTCACAATCTAGCTTTTCAATGGGAGGTACCTGCTTTTTCTAAAGTTATTGGATTGTATTCTGACAATAAAGTTAAATGACACAAGAAGTATCTAGAATACTTCCACACAAAATCAATGTGCACTGTTTTATATTTTGCTTTCTCCCTCATAACTTGCATACTCACACACTGGTCTATGGAAGTTTGTGTTCAGTAAGAACACAATTTCAAAAATCTACTGCTGCCTCAAGGAAAATACTGAAATATATTCTAAGACAGAAGTAATTCTATTTATCAATCATTTTTCTTCCTCACCTCTTTGCTATTTAGAATATTTGCATGAAAATGGGATATTTATTTCCCAAGAGTTCATCAGCTGCTCCTGATATAATTTCCATGGATACCAATTGTATGTGATGTTGCAAGCACACAGCAAAAGGATATGGAATAAGGAAGAGAAAAAATCAACTGCTTTATCCTTTGACTATGCTTTTGAGTAACTCCATAAAAAAAACCTAAAAGCTTATCTAATCAACTCATCACCCGCACAAATAACCCATTCAGTCCCTCTTCCTTCCAAGCCCTCTTGGCAAAAATATCCCCACATATATAAATGTGTTCAGTTTCAAATATTATCTGCTACTCAATGAGCACAAAACTCAGGAATTTAGAAGGTGACAGAGGAAAAAAAAGTTTTTAATTTGCATTTTTTAAGCTAAATTTTAAAACTTGCTAATTTAGAAATTTAAATGCTAGATTTCTCCATTTAGAAGTCTTGGTATTACTTTCAGTAAAATGACTAGTAACAAAGAATTATTGTTACAATAAAAATCTCTCAGAAATTACAAAAGGAAACAGCAAGTTTCAAAATGTATTTGCTTCATCAGTAGGTTCAGCTACTTACCACAATGTACCTGAACAGCTACAGAAGACTGAGTTTCTTCACTGTCTGATGAGGATTTTGACACGTGGGTCTTTTAAAAAATCATTTGAAGACTATGTTATCTTTTGTTTAAAGCTGCTTCTTATAACAGGCTTTGGATGAACAAGTTTTCTCATTTTGTAACTATACAAAAAATATTTTTCATTTAAGCTTGATCAGACTATGACCCTGGGATTTCAATTTAGCTCAGAAAAGAAATGTCCAGAAGCAAATGGCAGAGTAGGCAGGAAGAACTGTAGTCTCCATTTATTTAGGGACCCCTGATGTTACTCACAAGCAAGACCTTGCAGTATTTTAATGTAGTGGTACTGTGCGTGACCCATACAGATGCAGGAAGAGAGTCATAACTATAAAGCCTTCACTGTTTTCTATAATCCCTCTTTCCAATATCTCAAAGGAAGGGAGACATTTCACAGGGAAGGAAACACATACACAATGAGATCAAGAAACCTGGCCAGAGTCAAAGGCAGGGTTGGAAGCAGAGAGGGGTCCCACCAGAGAACACTAATCACAGAGGCACAGGACTGGTCTGAGGGTGGTCAGAGCATGGCAGCCAGGAGCACCAGGAGTGTCTCAATGTGTTCGTCCAAGCCCCAATAACATCTCACCCAGCATCTCTCAAGTCACTCCTTAGTTACACTTTGCAAACAGAATCAAACTTCTGTCAGCAGCTAAATGTCACTGACTGTCATAGTAGAGACGGACAATGACACCTGTTTCTTCTTCCATCATAGCCCCATCTTTATTGCACACAGCTTATATTTACATGGTTATCAGAAGGCATTGTGTTTAATTCCAATTGGTTAGGAACTCAGTTCACTGGTCGGCAATGGTGAGTGTACATGTCAATCAAAACTTTTCTCTCTATCAATGTTTACATACTTTTTCTACTCATTCCCATGGAACAGACCCCTTGTTATTACAGGCACACTTGTTTTTCTCCCAAGAATAGTTTGTTACATTAACAAACTTTTCATTCTCAAGATGTTTTTTCATGAAAATTTACACTCTAGCTGCTAGCTATACTTAGCCAAAGTAACAAGGCCTGAACCATGATTTTACAAGGCCTTTCATTTGTAAGGTTTTACCTATATGTAACCCCTCAGAGTTCCCACTAATTTTGGTTTTGATTATCCCAGGCTCAGGCAGCATGCTGAGGGCAACCACAACCAGCCTGTTGTAGCTTGCAGGCTCCTTCCCAGCAAGACCATGAGAAGACGATGCACTAGCAGAGGGAGAGCTTTCTGCTCTCTGCCACAGAAGGTTCACAGCAAATACCAGGCAGGGGCAGCACAGGTTGGCTGCTGCTCAGCCCCCCGGACAGGCATTGTCCTGCAATTTTGTAGTCTCCTCCCAGAAGATGAAAGTCAAGGTGTGCATGCCCTGCAATTCATAGGGACAAGGCTCCAAGTATGCAATTTCTGTTCACTCTACTTCCAGTGGTCTTAACATTATCTCTGGGTTAGAGATAAACTTTTTTTTTTAACTTTGCTCATCTGTCAAGTCTCATTGCCTGACATCAAGGAGATCAATCTGCCTTCCTTAAACACAACTCCTGGCTCTTTCGAGAGGCTTCCCTTTTTAGATGTTGGCCTCCTAAGTTCCTCTCCACAGCCTGTCTCCCCTGCTGCATCCTTCAACAGATTTTCTCAAATCAGAACAGACAACCCATGTAGGCTGACATGCTTTTTGCAGTGCTCACTGCTCACATCTGAATGTTACTGCCCAATCTGCAGGCATTCCTGGGCAGCACAGCAGAGGAGAGCGCGGACCAGAGGTGTCTGCTACATGTGTAGAGGCATGCACACTGGAAAGGACCCTTTTTCTGCAGTCAGTAAAAATGACATGGGTGAGGAAATTCCTAAGGATTACTGCCAGAGAGTTTTAAGTACCAGGACCAGAAGTTGTCTGTGAGATAAAAAAATAAAATAAAAGAAAACCAAGAAGAGACAGAAAAAGTCCCTGCAGATGTTATCAGAATCTGCCCTCTCTCCCTTTTGGAGGTTTTTCTTTTGAAAGAAAACACATTTGGGTGTGTGAATGCATGACCTGCTCTCCCTTGAATGCCAAATTCTCAGAAACATCATTCATCTTACTCAATATTCCTCCTCTGCCTGAGGTGAAGTCACTCAGCTCTGCACGCCTGATACCGGGAGTTTTGCCTTAACCTTAAAAAGCAGTTGAAATAAAACAAAAGTGAAGCTCCAATTCCACACAGGTATTTCAATTTTATAGGGAGTTACCCATTAGAGAAAACTGTCACCTGAAACAGTTCTCCTTTTCTTTTCCCCAGTCCATCCCCAGCCCCGCTGGGGATATGTGAAGGAATACCTTAGTTACTTCAGTCTAAGCTAAAAGTGCATTTAAAATCAATCCAGGTAATGTGTAGCCCCACTTGAGGGCAGAATCTCAAATCGGAATATTTATTACTGAGCTGTAAAGCTCTGTTTTCTCAGACTTTGTCAGAAAGGAGATATTTGAATGCCAACAGGGACATCAGGCTCCATCTCTTTATAGACCTTGGGTCAGGAAGAGATGTAAGTACATCATCAGCTTTAGCCCTGCTGACTTAAAGGATAGTTAAGCACATATTTTTTTCTGTCATGAACAGGAAATATGTAGTACTATATTCATCTTAGCTGCAAGGGGAATATGCAAACTCACACAAGCTACCTAGCTCAGAGCAAAGGGTAGGTGAAGCTTTTCTTACACTCTAAGCTATGATTAACTGAAAAAAGAAAAGGAACTGGCCAGAAGTGAACAGTGGGATCAACCTATTGAGATTTTTGTTCAACCCAAATGTATGAAAGTACTGTTTTATTATGCCACACAGCAAGAACCATGCCAGACACTTTTCCTGGTGGAAAAGGACCTGAAGATACTGGATGACATCTCGCTAAACATGAGCCAGCAGTGGGCACAGGGGGCCAAGAAAGCCAGGGGCATCCTGGCTTGTATCAAAAATGGCATGGCCAGCAGGACCAGGGCAGTGATTGTCCCTCTGTACTTGGCAGTGGTGAGGCCACATCTCAAGTTCTGTCTTCAGTTTTGGGCCCCTCACTGCTAGAAAGGCATTGAGATGCTGGAGTGTGTACAGAGGACAATGAAGTTCATAAAGGGTCTGGAGCTCAAATTTTATGAGAAGTGGCTGAGGGATCTGGGGGTGTTTAGTGTGGAGAAAAGGAGTCTGAGGGGAGAACTTCTGGCTCTTTACAATTACTTTAAAGGAGATTGTAGCCAGGTAGTGTTTTGTCACTTCTTGTGACAGGACAAGAGGAAATGGCCTCAAGCTGTGCCAGGAAAACTACATATTAGGGGGAAAAAAACTACGGAAAGTCTGTAAAGCATTGGAACAGGCTGCCCATGAAGTGGTGGAGTCACCCTCCCTAGAAGTGTTCAAACAATGTGTGGATATGGCACTTGAGGACATGGTTTAATGGTGAACATAGTGGTGGTAGTTCTAGGCTGATGGTTGGACTTCATAATCTCAAAGACCTTTTCCAGCTTTAATGATTCTATGGTTCTATGATCAGTGACCTCTCGCTGGGCTTGTCAGTCCTAGGATCCCAAGGGCCCAAGCTCAGGCAGATGTATCCTGCTGGGGAGTGACCTGGCTCATCTGTACCCCCACAAGAGCACTTCCAACAGGGAAATGAGCCAGCATGAACAATGAGGGGAAGAGCAGTAGGGACATCCTGTTTCTAGAGCCATCCTACCTGAACCATGGTGTTGCCCTAGAAAGGAGAAGTGTCCCTCAGATGGAAGTGTTTACCATGGCTCCCACTCTTCTCCACACAACATGACCGTGTGGAGTCAGCTGTAGTGCTGCAAGACCCCATATTTCAGGGAAGGGCAAAGGAAGGAGCAGAGAACTACAGCCCTGCCAGGTGAAGAACGACCCATGCTGACCCATGGTGATGCCACTTCTGCCACAATTCCCTCTTGCCCACATCTCTGTAGAAATCCCTGAAGGGAAAAAGGCTCTGGAAGAGATGACGGGGTCTGCAGGAAGAGACAATGAGAGGATGTAAGAGCAGGGAAGGGAGGAGGAGGCAGTAGTCAAAGCATATACCTGGAAGTCACCAGGGACCACTGCACTGTGAAATCTACTGGTCAGTTTTATTTTCGGGGTAGAGATGTGGCTCACAGTGAGATACAGTCACTGTGGGATCCCCTGGAAGAGAGGCTGTAGTCCAACTGCATCCAGCCTAGACAGGAATCTCAGTCACCTCCCACAGACCAACCACACCTGTGCTCTGCAGTGACCTCTTGGTGACCAGGCACACCAGGAGCACTTACGAAGCCTGTCCAATTGAGAGGAAAATTACTCCTGTTAGCACAAGAGAAACAAGGATTTTTGGCATACATATTCCCTAGCCACTTTGAACACTCCTTCAGTTTCGAACATGGTTGTCTGATAGACTCTCCACGCTCCTTGTTACTCCACTTATTTTTCACCAAATCACCGGGAGGTTCTTTCCCCCTACTGCGTTTTCAGACGAGCTTCCTTTGGCCTTGCAGAGCCCGACAGGTGACAGACCTCTTGTGCAACCACACACTTCCTTTTCTCTCTTCCTTTCATCCCCAGACTTCAACATCCCATCACAAATTTATTTTGCTGTCTTGAACTTCCTAGTCTCCCTGTCCTTCCCCTCAGGGCAAGTCTCCGAGAACCGACCAACACTCTCTTACAGTGTTTCCACACCTAATTAGCTCCTAGTTTTTCTCCTCTGGAAGTCAGATAAGCAATGTTGCAGTTACAAGTAGATTCACATAGACTAAGGCATGCATGATAGGGCTGTTTGTTACAGTGTGATGTCTCCAGTTGTCAAAGAAACAAATTTATTTGTTTTTGTATTTATTTAAAAGAAAAAATAATTTGTATTTATTAAAAGAAAAAATTTATTCTCCATGAGACTAAAAAAATAAACAAAAAACAAAACAAAACAAAAAAAACAAACCCAAAAAAACCCCAAAAAACCACCAAAAAAACCCACCAAAAACCCCATATCCAATATAATTACATACAGTCACCCTGGAAAAAAGAAAATACTTGGAAAAAAATCCTGGCATCTGAATGTGAAGCTCTTAAGCAAAACTTGTCAAGTGTTTCAAGAAATAAATATGAAAACCGTACCACAAAACACTAGATGCATTATTAGCAGTATCTTTAATAACAGGAAAAATATTAAAGTGCCATATTGTTTACAACACAAAATTAAAATTTTAATTTTAATCAGTCCTGTTTACCCACCAACATTCTGATTAACAGTCAGAGTTGATTGAACAGTAAAGAAAACCCTCTCACAAGAAGATATGCCACATAAAAGACTTCTGCACGAGTCAACAAGCAGCAACAGCAGAGTTACACTGCCAGCTAAAGAATGTACCCGGGTCTCTGGCAATCCAAAACACAACTTTATGCCTCTGAAGCAGTGATCTGAATAGATTTCGTTTCCTCTCCTTTGGTGCAGGGAGCCTTCCTGAATATTTGCATGGCAGAATTGAGCATCACGCTTTAGCTTGAAACAATGAAGGAGTAGGGAGGTACAGAACTGAGTAAGAAATCCCAGGAAACCGTAGGCAATTGCTTCTTTATTATGCATATTTTGCTGCTGGAGCACATAATGCTCATTCTCTTCAGGGCAGGGTTTTTTAAAAGCACAGTAAATAATGTCAACAACTAAAAATCCAGCCTATGGAGCTTTTTTTTCCTCTTTCTTTTGCCTCATATTTAGCGGGGGGAGTGCCCTGGCAGAGGCAAGATTTTCCAGCACAAATCTTAAAGCATACAAGACGGAAGTTTGCCATTCCAATCCCTACTCCTTAATTCCTCCTAAGAAGAAAAAAACCCTAATAGGTATATGCACAAAACAAATGACGGTAATCCATGTACCCTGTCACACATATCTCAGTTTTAAGCTTTGCCCTTCTGCTGCACAGTTCAGAGAAGGATGGTGCCCTTCTCACTCGTTACTCGGAGTGACAGGCAGCAGCTCTCCTGCCACAATTATCTGGTGGTGCCTTCCAGGCATGGAGCTGCCCAAAGCACCTTCCTCCTGGGATATTTCCTCAGCAGGGAAGGGGTTCAAAGCTCAGCCGCATCAGTGTCTTTGAAGCATTCAGACGACATAAATCCACTGCTCCTGAAGATGAGCAATGTTAGGAAGCAAGCTGCTGCAATTAAGCTCTTACTCCAGAAAAAAATAAAAAATAAAAAAATTGAATGCTGCACTCTTCCATAGCTTGATTAACCACATGCTTCATTAAAGCTTCCACTGCTCTTTAACTGAGCTGTAAATGCCAGGAAGGCAGTGTTTTTTTTGAATGAGACAGTTCATTAATTTTTTCCCCTCTTTCTTTCCCCCACCCCGCCCCAACCATTTCCTTCTAACCAAAGAAAGTAAACAGGTGCAGTAAGTGTAAAAGGAAGGGAACGTGGATTTAAAAGTCTCATGTAGGGTTTCTTAGTCAGCTGTGTTCAATGCTTTTGCACTGTGCCTTTCAGTAGCTCCCAAGGCTAAGACCACGAAGTAGATGCAGACTAAGTGCTTGAAATAAGTTTTATCCCTCTGTTCTCAAATCAGACAGAGTTTTACATTAGATAAACCTGGATTTTAAAGGGAAGGGAGATAAATCTGCTAAAAGAAGCTATAGTGGTGCAAAACCTTTGAGCCATCACCACTGAAGAAAGAGAGTTGGTACTTCACACTTTCAGCCCTCTATTTTATAAATCCTTTTCTTACCTGCAACTGAGAAGAAACAGCCGTAAAAAAATGGCCTTTCAGCTGTGGTCACTTCTGTACTTCATTCTTAAAGTGCTCCCAGAGCAGCAGCAACCCAAACCAACCCTGCTGGATTACTAAAGCACTGCTGCCTGCTCCTTTATGAGTCTCATGCTGCTCCACAGCCGTTTCCTGGCTCCCTAAAGCCCACCTGCTCCCCACAGCCCCAGCTGCAGCTCATAAACTTATCCCACGCACCAGGTGAGAATTAGCCCCAGCCCCCTGCAATTGCGGCTTCAGGGCATCAGGTGAGGCCTCTGTGCTTGTCCCACCTCACTCATAAAGTCTCCTATGACCCAGCTTCAGAGAGCAAAGGCAAGGGTGGCAAGCAAGAATTTTCATTAATTTTGCTTGTTGGCAACAGCTTAAAATCCCTGCAAGATTCATTTTGTTTGCTGATGAACTACTGCAGCTTCTGCAGTTATGTACATAGAGCTTTCAGGCTGAGCTATTGCCAGTGTTATCACAGGCTATTTGAGAAATCAGAACAACTGTACTGGTCACAGCACACTTTGTAATCTTTGTGAAAATATTCCCAATATACAAAGCAATAAAATGCAGTCAGTGATCAAAGCTTCAAAGATGCAGATTATGCTTTTACTCAGTATGCCAACCTGTGAAACCACCCTTTCTTAAATGAAATTTATGTAAATAAGACTGCCTGTTCCTTGGGTTTTCCAACAAGGGAATGATCTAATGTTTTGTAAGGAAAATCTAGATGCTGGCAGAATTTAGATTTAACTGTGAAGACAGCATTATATTGTACTGGATGGGACCTCAACATTTTATTGAATGTGACTGCTTCTTCTACTTAATGGTACCAAGGTAACTATGGAAGGGTTCCCCAGAGTCTCCTTTCAGGGTGCTGTAGCATGTTTTTCAATCAATCCCTACTGAGGCCTGAGCCTACAGTCAGCTCCCCTTCCCTGGCAGGCTGGGGGGTGGTTACCGTGGGAGTGGTGCTGGCAGCCACAGAAGGACCTGTGCAGTGTCACCTGGGTGAACCACCAGGCTCCAAGGGCCAATGGTTCAAAATCCAGCTGGAGTAGTGGCTGGAGAAATGAGCTGACAGAAACTCGATGAAGTCCTGCACCGGGAACTGAACAAGTCCCAGCTGGCTGAGGGCCCAGTGGATGGAAGGCAGCTTTAAAGAACAGGGTCCACCTGGATCCCTGCATCCACTGAGTGGATCCTGTTGTAGTGCCTGTATCACAGAGGAGGAGAGTCAGTGAGCACCAAGAATTAGAATGGCTGACCAAAAAGGCTGCAGAATCTGTTTTTGTAGATACTCACCTGGACAAGGCCTGAGTAACTGGATCTAACCTGTAAGTCAATGGTGCTAAATACCCTCTAGAAATCCTTCCACTCCAAATGGTTCTATTAATCTCAAACTTGAGCTTCAGCAGTAGAAATACAGTTTATTATATTGAGATGTTTTCTTTGTTTCTTCTATTAAGTGCTCTTTGTTTTGATGTCAAAGCACTATCTCCCAAACCATTAAAACAAAACCAAAAAAACCTGAGAAGTGTAGAGAACTCTGGACATGTGCAAAGTAAGGATCAAAACTTCTTCAAGATTTTCTCTAAAACATTACCCTCAAACTAAGCACACAGTGTCTCAAGACTTGCATATGCTTCTTCCCTTTCCATAAAGCTGCCCTGGAAATTAGAGTCCATTTAATGGCCTGAGTCCACTGACCATCACTCTGATATCTTGTATCTGATATCTTGTATGTGTGCCTCTATCAGATCAAAACCTGATCAGGAAAACTTTAAAATCCTATCTTTTTCTCCAGTACTGCATTTTGTTACACAACCAGAGAAGTCCTGGGGGAAAAAATAAGTTTATAAAAGTACCTTCCCCAAAACATCTGGACATTGGTTAAAAAAACTTCCAAGTTTTTAAGCACATTATATATTCACAGCATCCATAACATTTCATGTTATTTTCTAACATTTAACACTTACAGTAACTTGAATCACAATGCATATGCATTTTAATCTGAACTTAGATTAGCAGTTTTATATGAAGAAAATAGCAATGTTGCTGCAAAACCCCAAAATTCTGCTTCTTCTCTCCCCTGTCCTATTGTCAGATACATATAAGTCAAAATACTTCTACTTACTAATTCAGACCAAAGAAAAAGATGTGCAGAAACTGGCTTAGTGACATTTTATTAAAGTAATTTTTCAGGTTTCATGCTCCCCCACACACACATATGTGCAAATTTCTTCTTCTGGCACTAAGCCACAGACCAATTTTGACATGGAAAACAGCTGTAGGAAAAAGAAACTCAGAAATTATCTTATAAATGGATACACAATACATTACAGTGATCCCTTTAGTAGTCAAATGGTTCATGAACATTATGCTTTATGCAATATCACAAATGCACAAAATATGCTTTCCATATGATTGCAAAAACAGCAGCGCTCTGGAGCCAAGTGCATGACTTAATATTATAATAATGAGTCTACTTCAGTGTAGTGGATTTTAATAAGACTTTAATAATACTGGTATGAAGCCAAATTACATAATGTCCCAAAATATGAAACAAAGCTTTTGTAGAGAAAATAAAAGCTCATTGAAGTATAACCACATTAAAAAAAACAAAAACAACAAAACAAACAACCACCAATGTTATCTAAACAAAGCCATTAGGCATATTTAATTTTTAAAAATCAAATTAGAGAAAAGGAACTCAAATCTATTCCCAGATCTCAAGATAAAATTAAAGAGGATATTATTTTAGGCAACATTTATGAAAATGGAGGTACTATGTCAGCACTGGGAAACAAGCTAACATCATAATTACATCTTTTGGCACAGATATGGATATGGGTTGAATATCTCGAATTTCTCTCAAAGGACAAAAAATGATTCAGTTACCTTACAGGCGGAGTTTAAGACTAAGCTATGTTGGATTATCTAGGAACAGCTTAGAGTGCATTCATAACATAGACCAACAAAATTATTTTCTTTTACACATGAAAACAAATTCAGTTGTGAAAGTCCCAGAGGTAAAGCACTGAACTATTTACTCCCTCAATCCCCTTCAATTCTGGAGTCTTGGGGAAAGCAAGGATTTGAAAGCACCTGTAAAGTTCACTCAGGAATGGACAATTATCAGAACAGCTTCCTCACTTAAACCTGCCCAAATATGACAATGTCAGATAGTAATTAAAAGAAAAATCAGCATTTCATTTGTTGGATAACAAGCAGAACGCCACACATTCCTAAAGCTGTAAAACCTTTTCAATATTAGTGTTATGCTAGTTTGAAGATTAGCATTTGCATGGATAACATTCTTTGTTCTTTATTAGGATCAACTGTTAAGATTCACATATCCAACAGAGATCAACATACATTAGCATATTCCACTGTACTACTGGTTACAAGAAGTACTGTTAAACTGAGGCTAAATCTGTGCTGACAGCCCATCAGAGCATGTGGTGATGAATACAGGAAGAATCAGAACAGTTTTCTTTACTTATATTGTTTCATCTATGTGCCTCCACTTTTTAAGCAGTTTTGATAAAGGCATAAAAAATTTTAAGTAGATTTAGATTCCACATGACAAGATGAAGTGAGCAGGACATTTTATGCCTTGGATTTCTTGTAAGTCTACTTCAGCTACAGAAACCATTAAAAAGTTGCAAGTTACTTGGAGATGAAAAGCATTAGCAGCTTTTTAGAAAAGGATAATCACACTCTTCTAAAGACTTAATGAGACATAATTCACAGAAGCTTTTGACTTGGTCTGCTGTTAATTGAATCAAAGTCAATGATGATCTTGTTACACTTTGGCTTGAATTCCCTAAAAAAAGAAAAATACAGATATTAGTGAGTAGTTAAAACATTTTGCTTGCTTTAGTTTCAGCTAAATTTTTGAAGGAATAAAAAAATACTAAAAAAAACATCCTTGGATTCTCATAGTTTTCTTCTCTATGGGAGCCAATTATAGTGCACCACACTGAGAGAAACCTGGACAAGAAAGACTAAGACAAAAAGACACATGGGGTGGGTTACCCTGTACATTCTTCAGCTATTGGAATTTATAAATTACCCAGGAGTCAAAGGACTTTTAACAACTTAGCTGCAGGTGGTGGCATCATGCTACCAGGTCTGCGATTTTTGTTCATATATTTTTAATATATATTTAAAGATCTAGGTACAGATATAGGTATCCAGAAAAAATATTTAAATCTTCTGTATATGTATGCATATAAAAAAGATATTTGGAATACGTTTTGATAATATTGATATTTTGATCAATTTTTCCCTGCCAAGCTTTAGAAAAACACTTTCAAGCTTTGTGTCAGCATAATAAAATAATTTTTGTAGAAGGGGAATAGATCACATTATGCCATACTGGGTAAAGCCCAAACTATTTATGAGGAAATTACTTAAAAATTGTAACGTTAGAACTCTAAAATTAATACTGCCACAAAATGTTTCCTTTTATTGTCATTACAGCATCTGCTACAGCAATTAGCAAGGAAGGTATACAGGGACTGAGCATATATTTTCCAGCCTACCAGTAAACAAAAGATTATGCAAATAGTGTGGATTTAGTGCCTAATTAAGTTCTGCCGTTCAGTTCAAGAGATTCATTAAGTACCACCTACATCCTCAGCAATCGATACAAGGATAAGTAACAGTCAACGCAGGAAAGCACATGCTGCTGACCACAAAAACTCTGAATGCTTTGTTCTGAATAGCAATCTGAAATGCAAGAAACATTTCTCACCCTGGAGAAGTTACAAGATTTGACTTGCAAGAGAATGATTTATGCTTCTTAGTCAAATAGTCTTAGTAGACAGGAAATACACTGAAGGACTAAAACTGAATTTCAAGTACTGCTGTGTTTTTCCATGGATGTTTCTTAGCCCAGTAGGTATCTTTCATCCTAAAATTTTATCTGTCAGAATTGTTATGTTTGCAAATTTTTCGAAGTCTTTATATTAATACTGTAAAACTTTATAGAGCTGCAAAGCCTCCCTGACTACATAATTAGCCTCACCCACAGCATGTAACTCCCTATCAAACTCACTGTTCAACAGATTGTCTTTAGGTATCTCTGTCAGTGTCTTTAAAAACCCCAATCTTAAAACATTTTTCAGATTATCATTACTTTAAAGCCAATCTTCCAGCTTTTACCCTTTCCTCACCTAAAATCTGACCGAAGAAGATGAACAGCTGTAGGTACCAAGAATTAATTACGGGCGGCTTGTTTGACACCTTCTCAAACTGACCACAAAAAGATACGGAAGTTTCAATAAGGATGGAGTAATCCACAGAAACAACAAAATCAGTTGGTTGTTTCAGTCCAACTCGTATGATCAAAGGGTAATTCAGGTTGCAAGGCACTTCAGGAGATCATCTAGTCCTACCTCCTGCTCCAAGCAGGGCCAAGGAAGACTCTACAGAGTACAATGTGACAAATAACCACCCCCTTGACAATTTGTCTTGCATTCCAGGAACAAAATGAGTCATGGACCATTTTCTCACACAAACGTTCCAAAATTGAACTTTGACCATACACAAGACAAGAAGAATGGTGCAACAGTCTGTCAACCCAGTCCTTCTACAGAGAAAACCATCTACAAACACTACAGATGAGTAGATGATAGTCTACTATACAGAGGAATATATAAAATGCTACATAACTGATAGAAGAACATTTGCCCTAAAGTTGGTCTCTTTCACACCCTCCTTTTCTTCCATTCCAGAGTAAAGATAAAGTTAATTCTCTCACCTATATATAATACCTGCCAAATCAAACATCCGCCGTGCAGCTGTCATTTCTGTAGTGTCATGATACTTGTCAGACATGAAAATAACTTCCTTTATGCCTAAAGAAATCACATAGAAAAAACGTTAGAATTACACTGAAAAAAAACATTAATGTCTGGTGCACAAAATCAGATGAGGCAGCATTCATCCACATGCTCTACAACTCCTTGGTACACCTCTACTCACAAATGTATGCTGTGTAAAATTGCTGAATGATCTTTGCCTAAATCACTTAGGCAGGGGAAAAATATAGAGGCTTCAAAAGAGAATTCACAAGTGTTTTGCAGCTGATCAACATCTTCCTGTGTTTGCCAGACAGCATGAATATCAGTACATTGCGATTTAGTGCTGACATAAGTGCATAAGGAAAAGGATGAGTGACTACATTGAGAACAAGCAGCCAATCTACCTTGAAGAGCATTTGATTCTGTAAGTAAGAGAATTGTATGAAGCACAATGCAGAATACCATCATCTTTCCCTCTTCACCCCTCTTGATTTCAAGCCATACTGAACCAAAATAAAGAAGCGTTCTGTTTGCTGCTTTCTTCCTATATTCCTGTGGCCATTAGTAGTGAGACACCCCCCAGAACAGCAATCCATGCTGGGACTGCATGACTTCACTCAGTGATCAAAATGCGTGCTACTTTAAGAAGAGATTTTTACAGAACTGAAGCCTGCTGCAGATACTGCCTAATCTCAAAAAAGGAGGCATATTTAGGCCAGCACACTTGCTGCAGTGGCACGGATTTATAATAATTGTAATGAAAGACATAATTAAAATAGGATCATAGAAATCTTATGACATTTATGAGCAAAGATATTTTAAATTCTTCAAATATCTACCATGCATCATATTAAAATTAAAATTTCATGTAAATACTCCCAACAGACCTTTTGTCATGCAGAAGTTTATTTCTTTCTGCCCTACTCTATTCAAAGTGCCAGAACACAGTAAAATTGACAGTAATTATATGCAAAGCCTGTGTTGTTCTTTGGCAGCTCCTGGTCTAAGAAGTTACAAACCTAAATTAGAAGCACGTTTAGAATCACAGTAGATGCAATTAGCACTGGAAAAATTTGGCACCATTGAGATGCAAAAAACCCCCATAAGTAGCATCTTATGAGGTTGACAGTGCAATTAATTTAGATCTAACATCAGCAATTTAACATCAAATACATCTATTAGAAGATACCAATGAGCAGGCAGCACTGCAACCCTGAAAAAGCAAGCTGGCACTACTGCTTACCTGCCTGGATGATGAGTTTTGCACATTCATTACATGGAAATAAGGCAACATACATGCTGCAACCTTTCACATCAGCTGAGTTTTTGTTCATGATGGCATTCAATTCAGCATGGCACACTGATTAAACAAAGGAAGAAACAATTCATAATACTCATCATTAAAATAAGTCGAACAAACTAAAGTGTTACAATATAACTGCTTACATCTTTTCAAAGGCAAATAGCTTGCACAGCTTATCATAAGGGGCAGAGAATGAAATAAAAGCAGAAATACCAAGATCAATGAAGGTCAATTGTTCTGACCAGGCTGCCGATTAGTAATGATATCATTAAGTGCATTAGCACTGCCATTTGCTAACACCTATTGCAGGCAACAAAGCCGTAGGCTGTGGGCCAAGCCATTGCAACCACCCTTAGTGAAGCAATCTCTCACAGCTTCACAACTCTCTGGAGTATCTAACTGCCAGTATAAAACAGCTCATTTATGTGTTTACATGCACAGATAGGAACAGTCTAATGGTTGTAGGAGCGCACTGTGTGCTCTTAAAGGCAGCAGAATCGCCAAGTAAAACTGAGCAGCTCTGTCCTCTGGGCCTCAGAATGGCTCAGTGCTGCTGCAGGATTCTCCCACCCCCTGAATACATGAGACACACTCAGCCATAAAAACATCCAACTTTAATATCAGAATGACTTTACTGCTCATTAAAAGGTGCCAGACTTCACAAGCAGGAAAACAAAGTCCTGTATTTCTCCATGGATTTGAGATAGGCCAGGTAGCAATGGACCATCCTGCCTTACTCCACCATTAGCACAATAGCTGTTTCTGGACAGCAGCACCTTAGGGTTTCAGTGTTTATACACTACACATGAGCAGATTATCTAATGTGCTAGCAACACAGCTGAGAAGAGCACAGTTTCTGTGTCATCCACAATCAAGCTCTGAAAAAAAATGGGATCTCTGCAAGAACTTCCTGTTTACTCCTAGGAATAACAGCAA
Organism: Poecile atricapillus; assembly: GCF_030490865.1. NCBI lineage: Eukaryota > Metazoa > Chordata > Aves > Passeriformes > Paridae > Poecile > Poecile atricapillus. The sequence continues at coordinate 43,915,692 of NC_081252.1, forward strand.
GTTGCATAATTTATATACCTACCTACTAAGAAACTGCCTGCTGCCCTGACTTCTTAAACAGATGCTAAAGTGTGGTGTGGGTTTGAGATAATTTAGAGACCTGCATGTGCAGACAACATTAAAAGGTTTTCCACTGCTTTTTTTGAAGAACAGATTTTTTTAAAGTCCTTTTCTTCTCCCTTGCGCCCATGTGAAAATTAAAACAGACCAAGTTTCACCACACAACTTCATAGTACACTTGGTGCTATATGCTGACCTCCATGTGAATGATCTCACCACACAAATAACAGACTGCAGTACCTTCAACATGCAGGAATCATCGCTGAATGGAAATGTTTTCCATATGCGCTAAATGTCTACATGGAATTTTCTATACAACAGCTAATGCACTACAAATTTACAGTCTAACTTACAGGACACAAACCTTCCCGTGCAGACAAGTCACAAAGGACCGAACACTTGCTAAAGAAAGCTCAGTATTGGCTTCTACCACACCCATGTCATGCTGTCCACATACCTTCTCATAACCAGTAAAACCAGAAACCAACACAAAAAATAGGAAATTGAAAAGGAAAAAAAAACCAACGAAGAGCCAAGAACCAACACATTAAGGTTTCTTTCACTATTTTTACTGTTTCTATTGCAACTGTTATTGGGTCACACTGTATTTTAAATATATGCCATTAAGTGTATGAGAGATGCAGTTACATGAACCTATACATTTAGAAAAACCAGAAAATATGTTGAACTCCAAGTATATTACTAAGATGCATCAATCTTATAAAGCCTTTACAATAAATAGTCAGAGAATTATTTTTCTGGGGCTATGGAGGATTGAATAAAAGTGTGACATAATTTCCACCGCTGGAAGTAGAAATTATGTCAACAGAAACATCACTTTTAAGTTTCTTTGAACAATATATTTATGTTCTAGGCAGCAGCTTAAAAAACAGAAGGTCTCCAGAAAGAAGGATGTTTTCAAAGACTCCCAAAACTATAAAAGAAACAAAACTAATTCCTTCAGTAAATCTTTTTCCTTCACTAAAACTCAGAAATCTTCAGCTGTAAAGCCAGATAAGTTTCATTACTAGTACTGCAACAAGCTTCCTTCCTGCACTGAGGGAAATGGGAGAGAAAAAGGTTCTTTTGGCAGACTTCTACAAACTTTCAACAACAAACCTCTTCCCAAGCAAAAATAGTATCAGGCCAAGCATAACTTATAGAAGATGATCAGCTGGAGCAAAATAAGTTTTGCCTCCTCACCATCTTCACACAATCTGAAGTTAAGAAAAATTACATCCCATGTGGACAGAAGGCACAGAGACAGCAATAAGAAACAGACTAATCATTCCAAGACAAAAAGTACTTAAGTCTACAATGAACAGAGTAAGTTTTCATTTCAAATAGAAAATGAGGTGCATGATAAACCAAATATTTCTGACTGAACTTACTGGAGAAACCAGTACAGGACCAGAACCTTGCACTGATTCCAGAAGTGATAATTTTCCATCCAGTATTACTTTTTTTTTAGTCTACTGGGCTATTGAATACCAAACCATTTTGTCTCAGTTGCTGTGATTTGAAAGTATATTCTGGGGAACTATCATTACACGAGTTTTTGTTTTATACATCTCCCTAGACACCTGCTACTTATAAAGGGATATTATGCCAGATGGTTCTTAAGAAGGTGCTGGCATCAGACAAATATTTTTAGGCTTTGTCCCATCACTCTTAATTCCCTCTTACTCATATTCACCTCTCTCTGACAAATAGGCATTGAGCAGGTAAGATAGATCTATTACCTGCAGATTTTTCTTATAGACATGCCCAGCTTTTTTGAAAAACAAAATAAATCCAGAAGTCCAAAATCCCTCTTGTTAATGACTAACTAGTTTACATTTGGGGTGTTATGAAGTTTTATAAGCTGTTAAGTATTCCTGCTAATAGTTACAAATTGTCCTCTCTGAGATTCTCAGAAGCTAACTTAAAATAACCTTTCACAGGTGCACAGTATTCAGAACTCTGAAAATTGGATCTTTAAGCAGACTAGTAAAACTAATAATTTTTACAATACTCTATAAGGAGCTCCAGAGCTTTGGTATTTTTAAAAAAATATTCACATACAGCCAACACAATATCAAGTCCACAACACTGGTTTCCATTCTGGAAAAGTAGCTTGAAAAGTATTCTCAAAAGGCTTCATTAGCTGAAGAAATAACCATGCAACAAGAAGTTAAGTGTGTGTGCTCTGACATTCCCACCACCTGCTACTATGTTCATGAGAGGGGGGGAAAAAAAAAAGTAAAAAGCTGATGATTGACTGCTTCATTACTGGCAGTATTAATTGCTCGTGTTTCTATCTCTTCTCATTCCATGCTGGTTTTTGTTGCATAGCTGAGGTGGTACTCATCCTTAAGATCACCTGTAAATAAGAGACCCCTGCTTACCCTATAAATGGTAATTTTTCAGGATTGAATACTTAGCATGAGCATGTTCCCAGTGGGTTGCAGTCAGAAGTACTCTTCCCACATTCTAAGTATGTTCTGACTAGCAATTTTGTAAGAACCACAAGACTAGTCAAAGTGTTTAATACTGTTAAAAGGCTTACATGCTTGATGAAGTGCATGCTAAGGACAACCATAACTTTAAAGACCCTTTAAAGAAGCAATCGGAGAAGGGCTAGGGAGAATGACTTTTTAATTATATTAATTACTAATTGAGCCAGACTAAGAATTTTGTTATCCTTTACTTGCTGGAACTCTGACACTGAACACAGCAAGAATCACAAAATGTATCAAAACATTAATTTAAGGAATGGAGTCTGGAGTGACAACCACTGGGGGCAGTGGTTGAAGGACCTGGAATTTGTAGAATGACATCTATTTTTTTCAACCCGTTCAAAAGCATCGATATGATTGCTGGTCACTTCATTAAGGGCAGGGAGACACTGATACTGGGCTGGTACTGCCCTCAGCCCTTCCTGCTGTTCTCTCTCTTTCTCTCTGTATACTGGAGAAGAGCAGCTGCTGTGGTCAGGGCAACAGAGACAAGGATAACAGCAGCAGATTTGTTGGGAGTCCTAGTAAGAAAAATGGAACCCCAGCCTCACTGCTTTCTTCCATGAATAACGAGTACTGGGAAGTGAAGATGGCACAGTATTGGCTCACCTCATCTCATTTATGAACATCACAAAACTTGCTGGGTCAGAGAAGCCCCTCTCAAAAACCTGAGCAGCATTAGGCAACCCACTCTATTTTATTTCACAGTTTCTCTCATCCTGCTCCAAGTTAGTTCTACTCCTAGCAGAACACAGAGGTGTTCCTTAGTGGGCAAGTAGAACAATGGGAATTGTTTCTAAATCTCCAAACTTTCTACACATTTGATGTATGACACCAGAACCGGACAAAAAAACCATGCAGGACAAGAGTGAGTGCCTGTAAGTGGAGACCATCTCCTATAGATCCCCTTCCCAGATAAAACCTCACTTTGCACTGCCAATTGGAGAGAGAGCATCACACTTCTTCAGAGTGCCTTATCAAATTTTGTACTGTCAAAATAACAGCTTCCATAAAACTAACATTTGCCTGAATATTGTTGAGTGTTCATTTCTCTGAAAAATTGACAAAAAGCTCATAATCCTAACACAAGGAAATGTTGATAACAGTTTGTTTCATTTTACACAGCAGGTACTGTTCAATTAGAGCATACTTTTTGCCACAGCACATATTTTATCATATTTGAACCTGTATAAATATTTGTAAGCACACTTACTCAATATTTTCTGTATTGCTCAGAGGTTTCTAATTTTGCCAGTCATTTTAATTTAAAACCCTTAATTAGAGACTGGTTGTCAAATAGATGTTCTTAGATTACAGTGGAGACAGAGGGCATAACAGGAGCACAGCAACTAGATTTAGTGGGAAGATTTGTGTTAATAGGAGAAAAATGTAGTATTTTAAATGATTGGTGTGAGAAAACAGACCCTCAGATTCATCTAACAGAAGCAGAGGGCACACTTTTGACTCTGGAAGACAGAATTTTGCCTAATTATTAAGAAGCTTCTGTACATAGTACTGAACACAATGCTTCAGGAAGAGCTTTTAATAACATCTTAGTAAATGTTTAATAACATCTTAGTAAAAATGGCCTTCCATTTCTCTCATGTGCACACACACATCCCTGCTGCTGTCAGTGACTGGCAGCCCGGAGCCAGTTTCAACATAACGATGAAATCCTGATTTTGTGCTGTGAAAAATGGCACTCTGTAAAACACTCTGTGCTTTCTGATACAAGAAGGCTATACTGTCCAAATATACATCACAACTAGAAGGAAGAGCCTTTATCCACTTCAAGAGTCTCATAAGGAATGCACAGTATCAATACAGGCAATCCATGTCACTATTCCTGTAATATCCAAATGCCTTGCAAATGTTTGCATCCTCTAAGGAAAGGTGAACACTAGCTACCACATTTTGATGCCTTCTCCCAGTAGCAGCTCAGGTTACACCTGGATTTCTTAATCAAGCACAACCCCTAACAGTGAGCTGAGCAGAATCCACTCTTGAGGGTGAGATAGATATATACAATATATTACAGCAGACATAGGTAATCAAGACAGTGGTGAATTCCCAATCAACAAGTTTCAAGATACAGCAAAATTCAAGAATGACAGGACTTGTTTAACCTCACACAGAAGTTCAGAAGGTAACTGTTGCCAGAAAGTGCACAGGGAAGAAAGAAGGGTTAACCAAATTGAATAAGAAAAGCTAAAAGAACATTGCTGGCACATGCAAGAACCTAAAAACTAACCACAGATAAATTTAAGGTGGAAATTGGAAGATTTTTAGCCATGAAACTGGATCTGATCAGAGCTATAGAATCAATGCACCCATCAGTTCTTCTAGAGCTCAATAAATTTGTTATATGATCACTTAACACCCTCCTGCAAAGATCGCCTCTGGGTCCAATCCCCTACTATGTCTATGCTGCTAAACACAGACAGGGCCAGGCACTGACCCCTGGTCCTGAAGCCAATTGGCACAGACTGGCTTGTGCTCATCTTAGGGCTCCCTCAGCAACACACTACCTTCAGCCCTGGGTTTCCTCAAGCTCCAGGAGTCCCATGACACCACACAGTTATTTTGTATGTCTCAGTTCAAAGTGCATAAAAAAGCGAGAAGACTTTTATGCAGCCCACCAGAGAGGGATTTTCAGAGCATGAAACAGAGTATGTGTTGCATATCTGCCAGTATGGCCCAAGGGAAGGAGGAGGGTTAAGCATATCATCTCAGCAGGCTTTTCATTTTAAGTCTATACCTGATGACTGTTCTCTTGCAGTCTTTTTTCCATCCTGCCCTCTGGAGCACCATTGGAAGAGCAATACTGAAGCTTTGCTCTGGAGAAAGCTAGTCAGAGTGGTGAGAAACACGGGAAGTGAGCTAAACATTCACAGCTAACCCTAGAGGACCCAAGACCAGGTGGTCAGCACTCAGATCCAACCCCAGACCTTTTCTGCAGCACTGCAGATGCATGAAGTAGCACCAGAAAACATCTTCCAACTTAGTGTGGTGATACATGCACAATTACCATCAGCTTCATCTAATAAGCTACATTGCAGTGATGAAAGTGCCATCATTCCCATGATTAGCTAATGGAGCACACAGTACGATGGTACTGTCTCTGAATAAGCCAGTAAGGAAAAAGCAAGGATAAAAAGTTCAATTTACACAAATGCTGTGATGATTAGCAAAAGGAGAAAGGAAAAATGACAGTTTAATGAGATTTTAGCAGCAATTCTATGTGTCTCTGCATCTACCAGAATTTTTTTAAGCAGAAGATTTTTTTTTTACATATACTTGTCTGGTCTGTCAACTGTGCTATCAAGATTAATAAGAAATTGCTAGAGTTTAAATGATCTGTGAATTACAAAATAGGTTGTTTATTCATCACAGCAGACACTTTGTGTTACAAAGTTGTGATTTTTTTAATGAGGTGAAGACTAAGAAAATGGTGGGGGAAGGGCAGTAGTTAGACCAACTCCAGGAAATCAACTTAGCTCTCCAGGCTGTTACTAGTTAGCTCATTTTTTAAACATCACATGCTCCACATCTTCTGCAGTCAGACTTAAAAAGAAAAAAATTCTCACATCATCTTGTACAAAGATTGCTCACAGTACTTTTAGTTTAAACTGGTCAGCTTAGATTTGAGTGCTTGGAACATGCCCCAATGCCAGAGACCACCCATGCTGATTTTAGCTCAGAAATGAGACCTTAGAGCAGCATAAAGATTCAACCAAAATCAATATTCTGTTTTCAGTGCTTTATATTTAATCAATGAGCTAACACTTGTTTCCTTGCCCTGTAAATAAAGAGCAGTCATACCAAGTTGTACCATTATGGTCACAGCACTATAAGTAAAAACAGTGGTTCAGAGCAGACTTCAAATTTGGCCCTATATTGGGAGTATACCTGTTACAAAAAATATTATGAAGTGGTCTCAAGCTTAAGAATTACCATTAGAGGTTTTATAATAAATTGGTGAAGTGAACAAGGACAAAGTACTGGGGTTTTAAGAAGTCAAAAATATCAAACTGATGAATTATGTGCTGAGCCACTGCATATCATCTTTCACTTCAATACTATAGAAAACCAGAAAATGTCTTTAGAAAGAGCTCTGAGTGAACTCAGGCCATGTCAAAACTCATGTAAGTTTAATTTCTCTATCACACCAGTTGTTAAAGTTACAAGTAAGAAACAGAATTAGTAGGCAGAGATAAATACTGGTCACTGGAAAAGAGTATTTCTCTGCAAAAGGTGAACTCTGGTGCTAACCTTCCCCCATCCATGCAGGGAGAAGGAAAATTTCCCAGGGCTCTGGCCCTCCCTTTTGTGCTTCTCCACCCTGCCATACCTGTGCTCAAGACAGGCTGAGATGCAGCACAGGATGAAAAAGCTCTGTTCTTTTCTGTGCCCATGGCTTCTGCTGCATTGGTGTCACACAGAGGTGCAGCAGGAGCTGGAGGGGGTACAGAGAGACGAAGGGGGACTTAAGGAAGCATGGGAGCTGTATGGTCTCTTACCAGTCCTAACCAAAGTTTCTTCCCCACATCAGCCATTGCAGGCCACCAAGGCAGCTCTCTACTCAATTTCCACGCACCACAGACAGCACTCATGGCATGACGCCTGAGGCAGCCCAGTCTCCTTGGTTCCTGCAAACCACATCTGATCCAGAAAAGTCAGCCCTGCTGATAGGTCCACCAAATTTCACAGAGGGCCTTTTAAATAACACTTACAGAAGACCAAACTATGCCTACTGCAAAGACAAAGGCAAGATCCAAAGCAGCAGTCAACCACATCTACCATGAAACCATCCTTGCTCTTCATTCCTTTTGTCCATTTAGTAACTGGGAATCAATCAGAGGCTAAAATAAACCGTGAAAGTCACCTCACCCATAGAAGGGTAGACCCACGGCACACAGACTTCAAGACAAATATCCAGCTTCTTCGTAGTACATATAATCTATGCCATCAACACCTGAAATGGAAATTTCCCACAACCACTGGAGTTGTATTTTAGACCTGTATTTTAGACCCAATTACTTGTTTTGCATATACACACTGAAATTTTTGTGGAGACAAACACACAGAAGCAGCAATCATCTGTGTGCTGCAACTGTGTGCTAATGAGCTGCTTCATATTTACAGGCTTTCACTACCCAATCCAAAATGGCTAATATTTATGAACCTATTTCACCAGGAAGTCAGTCCTACAAAAAGACTGATTTTTATCTTGGTGTACCACATACGGGCACATTAACAATAACATATTAATATGAATGGAAGGAAAACTGATCAATACTTTAACAGCTGAACTTTTACAGATACAGACATCACAAGTCTAACCTGTCAACCACAGGAAGCCTTACCATAAGGATATTTTGTGTCTAATCTATTTGCTCCTGTTCTTGTCCAGGGTAGTACATCATCGCTGCAACCATTAGGCATCCCATTGTAGCCAATTCCAACAATCTTGTTTTCTGAATTTACAATGCAGGCACCAACCTAAATAAAATCAGATTTATATAGTGTCAGCAGCATGCAAAACAATGTGTCAACAACAAAGATGAGACATGAAAAGTTAGTCCTACAATTTTCATTTAAGAGATACAAGCTTCACTTAATTTATAAAGTCATATCATCTAGTGAGCAGGGCTACAATTGTACCTAACTGGGTTTGAAATAAGTCAGGGCAGATGTAACTCTGCTCGCACTTGGGTCATGCTGTTCCCATCCCAGCCTGCCAGCACTGTTCCTTGTCTGCTCATGAAACGAACCTAGTTCAGGCAGCACTGAATGAACCCTGGTGATCACTTAAGTTCAGCTTCCCAAACTAGCTTTCCCAGGAGCAGTATGAGCAACATGAGCAAAAGAAAAGTTATGAAAGATGTAACAGAAATACAAGTGCTGGCTTATGCAGTCCTCACAAGCCTTTGTAGCTTGTTACAAACATGAACTACAATTTTAAACCTTTTAACTCCCACCCTTTATTGCTTCAACCCAAGTCTACAAAGGGACTCTTCTTAAATGATGATGTGTCCCATTTTTATGTGTTCCACCCATATCATTTGTTGAAATTGCAATACTATTAATTTTAATTCACACAATGTGTTTATCAATCAGCCTTGGGTAACAAAACTTTAGTCCCAAGTGAAAAACCTTCAGAGAGCTAAGTGCCATAATGTACAGAAGGAAGTGAATAGATTATTTTTCTGGTATTTGCTTCCTGATTTTTTCACACAAAGGAAATCTAACAGGATGACTGGATCCTGCAGAATAACATGTTTCAGGAGCTGTATCAATGACATGAAATCAATATTGAACAATATTGAACAGAGGCACATGAAACATGTGAAAAATGGGAACAGACAGTGAAGCATAGGGAACAGGGGATTCTGAGGGAGGAACAAGCTAGATGAAAACTCTAGTCAACCCAATAACAAACAAACAAGTACTCTTACAGGTGAGGAAAAGAAACTTGTAAAGGTTGTAAAAGGTCTTTAAAAAATTACAACTTAAAACTTTCAGCAGTTTTATCCTCCTCTTAAAGTGACTGTATTTACTGGAAAAAGGAGACAAAATTCATGCATTATTTTAACTTCCAGATAAAAAGATGATTTCTAAAACTCCAAGCTACAAATAAATGTACACAGAATTATACACGAGGTCAGGCCCAATAACAGAATTTCTGTAACAGAAGGTGCTGACTACGTTAAAAACTGAATAGCTATATACTGAAATAACTTTTATTAGGAATTTCCTGAAACTTCTATGTGTACATCTGATTCAATATGCGGTATAGATTAGGTTATCTTATTGTTATATGTTGCCTTCTTACCTGAGAGCTTGGATCCTTGCTTCTTTGTGCTGACAGAAAAGCTACTGCCATAAAATATTCAGGCCATTCCAAATAATCCTCTCTTTTTTTGTAGGATGCTTCACTGCTGAAACTACAGTTTATAGTAAAAAACAGCCATCAGCAAACACCACAGACCCAGAGATACTACAAATTTTATTATTTTAATGTGCACAAGTTTAAAATAACCAGGATCAGAATGTGGCTAAGACCACACATTCACTAATATTTTGATAGTAAAACCATCAGTGTTAAGTGCTTTCCAGGAACTTATATATGCAACATTTCCTTTCAAGGAAAAGGCATCCAAGCAAGGTTGCAAATTTCATTTTTAGATAAGAAGGTTGAGATATGCAGAGCACTGAGCAATTCAAAGACAGAGCAATTTATCCTTTATAGATAACACCTTGTATATTTCAAAGGTTCAGGTATATCATGTACTGCCATTCTTCTCACCCAAACATAATCCTTTTTATGATGACTGTGATAACTGCCGGCCTCTAAGTTATTTTGTACTTCTGCCTATGACAAGTGCTCAGTAGCTTCCTATTTGGTACCTTTCTCTGCAGGTATTAATTTCTGACCATATGTTTATCACCTTAAGTTTACCTTTTGTTACAACATTTACCACCAAAGATTTGAGGCCATTCCAACAGTTCCCTGCTAATTTTCTCTTGAGATTATGTCTTACGAAAGCCTTCTGAAAACTGACAGGAGATGGGTTCAAGAACTTTTTCTTTAGATATAACATATAAAAGTGCCACAAAAGGTTGCTTCTTTCCCTGCCCTGAAGAGTACATCTGGAGGAAGGAGGAAGGAAAAAAAAGGTGATACATCATTTTCTCATGCCTCCTTATGGGTGAAAGCCTGCTCAGACAGTGTGAGACACAACGGGGGAATTTCTGTGCTTTTCAGCTCAAAGAAAAGAAAGGCAGACATCTCTCTCCACAAATATACTTAAGCTTTGAAAATTTCAAACAAAAGAGCAAATTAGAAGAAATTTCTCCAAACTCTCTCACCTATATTGCTACAACTTGAAAAACAAACCAATGGAACATCTCAGTGATTAGCCTATCAAAATACAAGGGGCACAGTACTTTTCTTCTTGGGCTCCTCTTACCAAAGACTATAGCTTAAGACTAAGATACCCTTCTTGTGATGTACAGCCATGCAGAAAAATATATCACAGGTAACTGCAAGCAGCAAGACATCTCCTAGCAACACTAGTACCACCACATTCAGAAGACAAACATTAGAAGGCAAGTGTTTAGTTAATCATTATTTTTATAACTAAAACCATGTATTAGAGGCTTTCAGTTAGCTTGTCATAAAGAGGTTACACTGTTTGAGTGAAAACAATGCCAGCACATGATAAAATTGTACTTTAGAAACCTACAAGGTGCTATTTACCAAAGATAAATTGCTGGTTTTGAATAATCTGTATGTGGCACATTACAAGTTAGCAATTTTGGCTTGTTCTTGGAATGAGGATCATCTTTAGGGCTACCATCTCAAAGTAAAGAGGGAGGAACACACAGTCTTGATGTAACCCACACACCTCTCTCACACTTTGACAACATTGGAAATAGTGCCCAGAATTGTCAATTGTCAAAGCAAACATGCAAATCCAGTATGTGATTCTAAGAATGCCCAAACTGACTTGAATCACCGTAACTACAGAGTTGGGGCTATATCCTACCAAGAAGGAAAAGTGCTCAGAGAAAAAAAGAGATTAAAGACAAGCCCTCACACCACTCTGTGCCAAACTGAACTTTGACAGGTTAACTGAAACATCAAGAAAATGTTTCAGCTATATGATTATTTAAAATATCTAAAAAATAGGGCTTTACAAATTCTAAAACACAACTGGACTTTAAATGATCGCTTCTGGCTAAGTGACATTCACAGTGATGTCTTTGGAGAGGGATGAAACACAATGCAGAACTACACTGAATAAAACATTCTGGGAAAAGGGCTCCAGAAAGATAGTAGTATTCTGAACTAAGAGGTCGTGAGTTCTTCTTTTGTTAAATTATTGCCTAGCAACTCTACTTATTCAAAACATAACAAAAGCTAGTATTTACTTTTCTAATAAATACAGAAGTGTATGTAAGTGGAGGTCCCTCAGAGTACCAACTTCACAGGGAGAGGAGCATATCTAAAAAATAAGCAGAAAGCTTACATCAAAGAGAACATAAAAACCCCCCAAAGGGCTTACTCAATTACTTCTACTTAAAATCACTGTGTTTGGCAAGATAATTCCCTCAACTCAGTGCACAAGAACTCAAGAGTGTGAAATGGGTATAAACCACTTAATTTCTGATTGAGCAGAAGCCAAGGCCTTGGCTAGCAGTCAAGCACACACATGAAAATTAGTTTATGGATTTGGGGCAGCTGATAATCTTCTTTATGCTCATTTGTAAGTTCTAGAATTGCATGAATGAAAGCTACTCTAAAAAATACTATAGCTAGCTGTAAAACAGGCAATCGAGGCTTACCCTTAGGATAACCCATAATAACTTCTGAACAAAAATAACAGAAACTGAAAGCCATGAAGAATACTGCTAAGAACAATGGGGGAAAACAAAACCTTAAATTTTAGAGTAATCAGTAGTCTATAAAAATTTTCTAAAGGTTATTTCAAGGGAAAATAGAGAAAAAGGTTTTGTAGCTAGAGAACACTGCCTCCCTTTTCACTGCTGTTTCATCCATCTAGGCTTCAAGTAAGCTGTAACACCATCTGAAAAAGGAACAAATGTCATTCAGCTACTTAAAAAATGGTGTACCAAAAATTTAGTGTAACAAAAATTTATTTTGAGAATCCTAAAACAGAATTTATCATCTCAAATTTTTTCATATAGCAATTATGACAGTCAGCTACACAACAATATAGTACAACTAGAGGACTGGGGGGGTATCAGATCAACCTCCTTTTTATAAGTTTTTCCTCTGCTTTGTCATCTTTGATGTCATGTGCATTATGTTACAACTCTATTCAAAGACCAACTATCAATACCTTGGCATTGAAATCACAGGTAAAAAATGAAGTGCATACTAAAAATAAGAAATAAACATCTTCAGCTAAGGTCTTGTTCCCCAAAAGCCAACCAACAGCTCTTGATGACCTTCAATACAAACTTTTTCTTTAAATATCGTATTTTATGATGACTACTAGATTAAACGAATGTGGGATTTCCTTTACTTGAAGCTTCTCATCTTTCCCCTAATACAGGTACTGAGATAAGGTCATTACATATTCCGTACTGGAAGGGAAGGTTTTGAAAGAGAAAACTCAATCTTTCTCACAGAAAAACAATACTCAGTGCATTGCAAATTAATTATATTCACAACTTTCTTGGGAGATAACCCATCAAACTTGTAAAGATAAACACTGTGTACGAATACTGAGCCTCAATTAAGCAGTACAAGAACACTTCCCTTCACTGAACGTACTTCACTTTTACAGAGCCACTTCTGACTTTAATTAATTGCATATTACTCACGCCGGCCCTCATTTCCGGAAATAATGAACACAAGACACCCTGCCTGCTCGTTTTCCTATCCCAGCGATTACGAAACCCAAGTAGAACAGGCCGTGCCCTCACCACAGGGCCTTTAGGGCCTGCAGGAAGCGCCTCCCCACGGGACGGGTTTCCCCCGGCACGGCGGCGGCCGGCGCTGCCTGGAGAGCCCCCGGCTGCACGGACCTTCCTCCCCGTCCTGCCCCGGAGCATTCCAGCCTCCCTCACTCCCTCCCGTCCCGTCGGATTTCAGCCTTCCTCCCTACCGTCCCGGAGGATTCCAGCTTCCCTCCCTCCCGCCCAAGAGGATTCCAGCTTCCCTCCCTCCCGCCCAAGAGGATTCCAGCTTCCCTCCCTCCCGCCCAAGAGGATTCCAGCTTCCCTCCCTCCCGCCCTCAGAGGCCGCGGTGGCCGCACGGCGCGGCCCTCGGGCCCCGCCACCACGGCTTCACCCGCGGGCAGCAGCGGCGCGGCCCGCCCGGAGAAACTTTAGTCAGCCGGCGTGTGAGGGGAGCACGGTGACAGTGGGAGAGGGAGCCGCGGGATGGCGGGCGGGAAGAGCCCAGGGAGGCCTCCCGCGGGCTCTGCAGTCGCGTACCCGTTCCGCTGCTGCCCGGGCTGGGGGCCGCTCATGCTGCCGCGGCCACGCTGCTCTCGCCTCTTGGCGCCTCAGCGCGGGCGGGCGGGCGGGGCCGGGGCGGGCCGCCGCTGCCCAGACCGGCGGAGGATGCGCCCGCAGCGCCCGGGAGCCGATCCCGCTGCCGGCCCGGGCTGCTGCGAGCCTCCGACACTGGAAACCAGGCGCTTGAATGTCTGTGCAATTTTCTGACAGATGTTGATTCTAATGTTATGCTTTGACACAAGCATGCGGGTTTTCGCCCTACTCACGCTCTTGAGGTAAATGCTATTTATTAAAGCTTGACATTAACATATTAAAACGTCGAAAAATCGGAGTTTTTATTTGTTCTGTGGATATAAAATGGATGTGGAAATTGAGTTATGGTTTATTAATACCTCCAGCTGCTGCTAGGTCATAGAAGTTTCCCAGGATGCACAGGTAGCTGAACATATATATATAACCCATTACAGTGCAAAATAAGAGGTATGATAATAAATATTAAATGTTGGCGTGGTGTGTTTGTGTTCCTCGTGTGAGAAGCTGCCTACCTTAGCTGGCTGGCTGCCACCAGGGCATGCCTTTGCGGAAGCTCTCGAATGGGAGCAAGGTACACATGTACCACGGGGCTGCGAGGCATCAAGTGAAGACTGCCCAAACCCAGCCAAACGTGACCAATTCGGTTCCCACTGGAGACAGTGACAGGGGCAGTGAACTCAGTGATGGACAAAAGGAGAACACTTGCCTTTGAGAGCATCCCCCAAGAGGGGTTTTTGTGCGCAAGCGGTGCGTTCGCACTGCATGTGAACTGCACCACTGATCTGTGGTCAACTGACGTGGCTGAGAGAATGGTTTCCTGCAGCCTGGTCAAAAATCTTCCTCTTCATCCAGGAGGACGCTTCAGGATGGAAAACAGGACACTTTGGGGAAACTGAGTACAGAGCAGTCCTATCTCAGGAGCTGTCTCTATAGTTCCCCCTTACTAACTATATGCACAGCAAATTGCACAAGTGGGTACCTTAGTACACCAACATGAGTACAAAAAGATGGCTAAACCAAGGAATCTGCCATGCTCATAGTTATTCTTGAAGCTATGCCAATTCAGTGAGATCCTGCAGTGATCAACACAGAGGAGATTATTGCTAATATGTTTTCATATTCAGATTGCTGTGTCAGCTTCTTTTTTTTACACAACTGACAAACTATCAAATATGAAAATGTTACTTAATTTCACAGATATTCCTATTTAGTTGTAACCAGAAAACTTGGCAAAAGCAACCTGTTATACTTTAACTGACAAGTTTTTCAGCCCTCAGAGTGGGAAAACATATAGCTATTTCAGTTAGCAAGACTTCTATTGGCATAATTTCATATGGACAACAAATGTTCATGTATGGTTTGTTAATGAATGAAAAGGAACTATTTAAATGTAAGAAAAATAAAACAAATTTAATGAAAGTAGCATCACTCAGGAAAGTATGAGCCTGAAGATGAAAACAAAGGCCTGGCTACAGTTGATCATGAAGAGAGTTGGAGTAGTCAATTAATCTGGAGGAAAAAAAATAGCATAATTCAGTTTAAAAAGTTCTTTACTATCTGTATATCTGTTTCTGCACTATTGAAGTATGAATTAAAATCATAGTGCTACAATTATCCATGCCAAATTTGTTATTTTTCATAATTATGATTCTGAAAATAAGCCCATAACATCTACTAACTACTACTTATAATAAATCAGTGATATATGGCCTAAGAAGGAAAACCTATGGTAGAATTTTACTTAGCAGACTTCTATAATGTTGCTAAGTGACACATCTTCTAAAAACCTTGCTACTTTTTTATTTCCCCTAGGCTTTTTGAAAGAGTTATACTGAAAACTTAGGCCAAGTCGTGACTGTTCTGACAATGTACTGTTGTACCTGACATAATAGCCTCTTTCTTTAAGCACACATGGGATGAAGGGTACACCTGGACTAGGTAAGATTTAGGCCAAGATCATGTGTTTTAAACACAAGGTTGTGCTGAGGGTAGGTAGCTTGACTTACTGCAGGTGTGGGGCAAAGTCATGCTGCCTGGCAGGGTCCATAAGACTTCTCTAGCAGTTGCCTGCTTTTCAAAAGCAGCAGCTTCCCTGGATCAGCTGTCTGAATCCTCCTTTCCATTAACTCTGAGATCCAGAAGCTAATTTACACTTTTTAGCTGCCTCAGAACCATTCAGATCTCTGTGATAGAACTAGAGGGCTCTAACTCAAAGCCCCTGTTAAGACAGACATGCATTGAAATAGGCCACATTTACTTTATGTCTGACCTTTGCACATTCCTCTCTTGTTCCATAGAAGGAGGATGTATGTCAAAAAACTTCAAGTATCTCAGGTAATCTTTCATAAGTTATTTTTGTTTGTGTCTCATTTTCTAACAAGGTCCTTAGTGTGGACTATCTCGACTTCACTGGATAGATGTCAATAAACAATCTGAGCTGATTACAAACACTTTAGATTCTCTTATTAATGAAAAGTGATATAAGTTTGAAAGACATGGTAAATATATAACCATCTGTCAAGCTGCTTATATTTTTAGCTTACTTCTTATGAAACATTCACACCTACCTTTTGTCAGTTTTTAATAAAAGCAACTTAAGTTGAGTTTGGGGAACCCCCACTTTACAGACCCCTCCGCACTTTCTTGCTGCTTGCCAACAGACTCTTTTAACTTCACTGGCAAGCAAAATCTCTCCCCAAATGTACCATAAGTTGTTACTCAGAGAGTAATGTTTGCTATTTGCCAGAATATGGAGCATGCAGTTTGGTAGTCCACCCTGAAATCAATCTCAAAGCTTAAGGGAAAAGCAAAAAGAAATTGCTAATAAGCTGTTGTCTTTTTCTCTAATAGAATGTATTTTTCAGGAACTGATTACTAGGTTTGAAGAGAAAGACAAAAAAATATGACAGTATGTCTTTATATCTTCTCTTTCTTACAGAAAAGTAATTGCTCAAGGAGAGAATAGTTAGATAGATTCATAGCTAGATAACATTATTTTTTTGGCAAGACTCATCTTCTAAATATTTTTCTAAATAGGAATTTCTACCTGAGTTAGACTTTTCCATCCATACCTTCTTACAGTCTGAGGAACACATTAAATACAAATGCAGGTATTTGTATATGCTGTATACTCTGTATATGCTGGTATATGCTGCAGTTCTGAATTTCTATAGATAATCTAGTAAAGAATATGAAGTTATGTCTTCCTCATGGCCCAAATAACATTTGTTGTTCAGGCTTTGTACTGTGAACAAAGTCCTATTTTAGAACCCTCTTGCTGGAAGACCTAAACAGGGTTAGCTGCAGAAGCTTGTTAGCAAACCACCCCATTAACAGACTGCAATAAACTGTTAGATTTTTATATTGTAGTATTTTCTGTAGGGAGCATAAGTATGTCAGAATTACTGTAGGATTTTTACCTTTAGCATGTAACTCTTTATACTATGCAATTTTGGAACTACTTATTAATAAAGATGGTAAGAAATGCAGCTTATTACCAGCTTTTGATTAAAACCAAATAGGATGACATCATGGTAATTGTGATGCAGATGGAAGCCTGTTGCAAATTCAGTATTTTCAAACTCAGGTGTCAAAATTCAGGATATTGAAATCTGTGTTTAGATGCCTACCTTTACATAGGTTTATAAGCATTGAATGCCAGAGATTCTTGCGCATGGTATCTGTCAGAATCAGTCAAGCAAAATATTAAGATAGAATATTAACATATTCTATGCTTTTCATGTCCTAATAGGAAATAATTACTCTTCTCTATTCTTAGATTCTGATGGCTTGTTTATTATGTTACCTTTCTATAGCATCTGTTCAGTGAAAACTAGAGCCTAGTGCTAGATTTAAGTTTTCTTCCTGTCCAAGTGAGATACTATTTTAAGTATCACATTCTCAGTCTTCCAGAGAAAATTCTGAAAAATTCCCTAAATCCAGAATTTTTGCACTTCATACTGTTTGGGGTCAGAAATGAGTATATAAATTATACTCTTTAAAGAGTCTTCTGATCAATTTTTAAAAGTACACATTTTTTCATCTCACATAATTTTCTGGACATATGGTGATTTCCGAATTTTGACTGTCTTCTTGTTTTATTCCTACTTATGGTTCTAGTGGTAGGTAAATATTGTCTTTGCAGTACCTTGATCACCTCATTTTTTCTTTGGTATCAGTATATTCTCCAGCTAGATTTGCTCTTTCTCTATACTGTGTGTTATTTACTGATGTTTTCTTTCTTTGTTTTTTCACGATGTTTGTATCTGTCCAGTCCTCTACTTTTGAAACTCCTTTTCCATTCATGCCCACCTTGCATCCAAATTCCCCTTTTTATGCAATCTCATACAATTTCATACCTAATCCCAAGCACAGCACTGTACCTGCCACTAAGAAAAAATGTAATTTTATCCCAGCTAAAACCAGGACAACAGGATAAAGATGGGTGCTAGAAAAGTGGAAGATATTGCATGTCATCTTTTTTCCTATCTCCATCCACAACTGAAAATCACATAATCTTGCTAAATTGTCCTTTGGAAAGTAAACAGAGACACAAAATCTCAGACTGCAAGTCTTCTGGTCATCCTAGTGATTCCTTCCAAAACATGAGTTACCTTCTTTGCCCACCCATAGTAGTCATGATCACAGATATTCCCTAGTTAGAATTGAGAAATTAATTTTCTGCTTTCAGTATAAAATTTCACTTTCTTGAAAGTGAATGCTTCTGGACTCAGCAGCTGCCTCCATACTTCACAGCTTTCTATTTCTTCTGTTACCTTTCCCTTATTTTTCAAGGCTATTTTTAATATCTAAGAAGATTATCTTTTATTTCTGTCCCTTCTGATTTGGAAAGATTTTCCTGTGATGATGCAGTAGCTTTTCACACTACATCCATGAATTTTCCCCAAGTTCCCAAATTTCTTGAAGTGTATCAACTTGCAAAAACTCCAACTGGAAAATGACATTATCTGTAATCATTGCATCAGACACATTCTGAAGACAGAAATTTTTACTCTTGCATGCAAATGATATTGAATACATGTATCCATTTCATATTTGGGCAAACTAGTTTGCTGTTGGTAATCTTTTCTTTTCTTCTCCTGATACAAATTCCACTTATACTCATCTTTTTTAACCTCAGTGGAACTTCTGTCCAATCTTCTTAGGTTTTTTTTTTATGATAAGCTTTAGATTTCTGCTATAGAGAATTTTCTTATTTTTATGTTTAATTTCTTGTAATTTATCTTAACTGTATCTTTAGATTTCATTATTACAGTGTGTTAATCTTCATATAAGAGCTGCTATGCAGAATCATTTTCTTACATCTTTATATGGGATTTAGCATGGAAGGTTTTAAGTAAATGTGCTGAATCCATTCTGTGATAAGAGATGAATTACCCTTTCAGCTAACCTGTGGATTGGGGCAGCAGGGAGGGGAGGAAAGATAATATCTCAGGATTCTCAGATACACTGGCAAAATTAAACTAAGTTAAAAAACATAAAATGAACTGTTACGCTCACACTGGGTTTGTCCTGTCTCTCACCTCAGCATGATGAAATCCCTTCAACCTACTTGCCTTTCAAATTGCCAATACACCCAATTGCTCAAATTAGCTTAAAAGGCATTTTCCTTCCTCAGTGGGAGGATAACTGCTCTGTCCCTAGGACATAACACCAAGAGAGCTGTGAGACACAAGGCATGATGCCTTCATTTTGTAACATCCTGAGTGTTAGCTTGGCATCAAGGCAGAGGGAGCTCAGGTGCCACTATCATATTATGTGTGACTACTTTTCATCTCTTCTACATTCTGGCTGTTTCCTAACCTCATTGAACTAATTGCACAAGAGCAGCTAACAGCCACGCTGCTCTAACTTATCAATAATGAAAAGTGAGCTGGAGCTGTCAGGAAATACATTTGACATCCTAACTTGGAAGAACAGGAACTCTGTGCTCCCTCTGTAGATATGAGGGGAAATAAAACCATTAGTAAACCTAATTTATTTCATAAGCAGAGTTGACAGCATGATTCCTTTTCAATATTTCCTGGCACTTTCCTATTATGAGATTCTGCTTTTAGTTGTCTTCATCAGACAAACATGATTTGTTCAGACTGAAATAGCCCAAGCTGAGCACTTTCTACTACTAAGATTATTTTTTTATCTTTCAGTTTGTATCCATACTTTTTATACTATTGTAACTTTAAAACCATTATAAATAAAAACATACTCACATTAGGAAGACGTTGACTCAGATGGCAGATATAGCATAGAGTAAATGAAGAGTTTTAGCATGGAGCCACAGCAGCTCTGTGCTATACAAAAGAGACGATTAGGTAAAGAAGGCAAAGATCAGGATGTGATTTTTGAAGTAGGGATCATTAAGGAATTCAAAAGTGGATGGGCTATAGCCTGTGGAAAGGGAAGACAGACATTAGCTAAGATTTATCCAATTCTTATTTCTCAGAATACAACAGAATGTTTTTAGGGTTCAAAGTACTGAAAAAAACCTGTCTTTTGAAGCCAGCCTTCACAGCAGCCTAGGGAGATAAAAAAATTAAATAACAGATGTGCTTTATTTTTTCAAAACTGAAGAAGCAAAAGGGAACTGATGTGCAATAGTCCTCCTTTACAGGAAAGTAAACTAAAAAACTCCCTATTTCTACAAAAACTTCAATAGGTTCTATAGGGAAAGAAAGAAGGAAAACTCCAAATCACTCTGCTGGTATATACGTCCTCTAGGGTGAGCATTTTTCTGCAGAAGATAAATGTCCTAAACAGGCAAAAATAAGAAACATGCCAAAAATCCTAATAATTTTATGAACTTTGTGAAAACTGTCTACTCTTGTTAGGACAACATTTTAGAATAAAAATGTTTTTATGCAGAGTTTCTTAAATTGACTTTAATGGTCTCTTAAAGGATTAGAGAACAGAGGATTCTTATTGGAAGATACTATATAGGTCAATTTCCTTGTGCATTTTGCTTCAGAACATTCTTCAGTGTTTTGAACAGCACTTCAGCTGATCTGCAATACAAGAACCTGAAATTAGCTAGCACACGGGGATCAATATTGAGCAATATTTTGTCTCTGAAAGAAATTCACTGTGACAGAGAACAGTAAGAGCAGTGTAAGGAAACAGAGACTCTGGCTAAAAAGCTGGATACAGAAATCTCCTACAAAGCAGTACAAATTAATTGATGTCACCAGAGCAAGAAAACCATAGTGACAGAATAAAATGTTATCCAGGTTCCAGAATACGTTATTATCACCACCTTAGGTCACTAAGCTTCACAAGCTATATCCATCAAATTTGATAGCAGTATATATACTCACAGCTGAAGCTAGAAGGTGCAGTGCTTTAATGTACTAACGATGTACATTAAGACACCTGGGTTCAAAGTCAGTTTATGACAGGAACAAAATGAGTTTGTTGGTCTCAGCCTGCACTCTAGTGGACAATTGCACATAAACCCAGTCTTGAGAAGACTCTCAAGAATTAGATTTGGTGGCCAAAACATATGGTGAAATTCATATTCTCTGTACATTATTAAAAACAAAATATCTTTGCTTTTTGTGCTATTCTGAAATACTGCAAGATGAGACATTTCCGTCAGCATCTCTTTAATACTGTGCTTTCTTGTTGATTTGAAAGAATGCAATAGAAGGTGAAACACTACAATGGAAGGCAGCAAAGGCAGTAAGATGCTTCCATGTTAGGGGGAAAATGGAGATATGAGGACAAGCTGCCATAGAAGACATATATAATGTTTATAAATAGGTAAAATAGTTATCTTTATTTACCTATTTTTATAATAAAATACTGAGAAAGAAAAAAATTACACACATAATAATGACAAAATAATATTTTCTTGATACATAATACACCTGTACATCTCAGGTCTTAGATATCTTAGAGGCAAGACCTAAACAGAACTTGAAAAAAAAATGCTGTTACATGAATAATAAGAATAGCAAGGTAAGATAGTATTAAAGGGACTCAATACTAGTATGAGGGACTCAAACTCTCACAATTCAAGATATAAAACAAATTGCCTTAAGCATGACTAGAAACTATACCCACAGATCTTTTGTTTCATTATTGTATTCCATACAATGTTTACACATATTTCAGTGAGCATGCAGTAGAATGCTGGAGTCTCAGATTTGTGCAGTTTGTGGTGTTTCCTATTTGAAGAAATTAGTTGCAAAATGTTGTTTGGAACACTAAACCCATTTCAGGTTATTGCCCTTTATATTGTTTAACTTCTTACCAGTCAAGTGAACAATATTGATATCCAAGCATTTACAATTACAGTCATATGTTGACTATAGAAGCAAAGTAAAAAAAATATTGAGTTATCCTATCTTTTCAAAACTCTATTTAAATATAAAAAAGTTTGTTATCATAGCTTAAAATTGACCATTACATTTTATACATTATATTAACATAAATATATATTATGTTAACACAGTTTTTTACAGTCTTGTGATATGTCTTAGTCCAAGCTGACCTTTCCCTTATTTTCCATCATGTCATCTACCTCACTAATTTTCTGAAGTGTTTGGACACTTCTACAGTTCACAAGCCTACAATTCAAGATCAAGATAAATTTAAAATTAATTTTTTATTCAAATAAAGTTCACTTGATGGTGTGGCTACTGTTTAGCATGTTTAGAATGCTATATTTCTAGATTTTTCATAATTAAAAAGCAGTCTTTGTCAGTCTTTTAGTGACAGTGTAGCCTCTCTGATTGTATGCTGATTCCAAATTTAGACAATCATCAATTTTTTGCAAAAAAAAAAATATTGCCCTTAATTTCATGAAGAAATTCATGTTTATCTGCAGCTCCAGATAAACTTTAAAGTGAAATTTATCAAACACGAATATCCTCTGTCCCCTCAGTTACTATTACACTATTTGTTTATCAAAGCTCTTCCTTCCATGGTGCTTTCATAATTGCTTCTTCTGGTTATTTTATTTCCAATCTTCTGACAGTTCATGGTTTTGCATGAGGTTTTCCACAAGGTTGAATAATAAATGTTAATGTGAAAATATGAGTTATGATTTACGAAGTTCCCACATTTTTTCTAGCTTTTGTAGATAAAAAGTGAATTTTAACTACTCTTTAAAAGTGAACTAAGTGAATCTGAAAACCTCTAAAATCACAAAGCAAACAAAGTCAAATTTTAATCTCTTGGGAAAGGAGCTGAACTTGTAAATTCTGCTTATGCAAAGACAACAATATGCTTCCATGAGTAAAATCTTACTCCAAAACTATGTTTTAATGGAATAGCTTGACAAGAATAATTTCCTTGAAGATAAAAAAAATAATTAGAAATGTTAAATAGGACCCAAATTTGTCAAGCATAACACAGAGGAATGAAACAGCTAATGCTCATATAACTTCAAAAGAATTTGAATTATGCACTTAAATTCAGACTTATGGCATGAACTAAGATAATTACCAGGAAAATAGCAGCTTTTGCAGTCAATAACAGGCATTGGATTGAGTTTGTCAATTTTTCTGAGCTGACAAATGAAAGGTGATAGCTGCTGAAATGTGCTGTGGATTATATAAGAACTGCTACAGTATGTAAGAGCTAATGCTTTTATTCTCAAAGGCTGAAGCCAAAAATTATTAATAAAACCATTTTTATCTAGCTAGTTTTAGTGCATCAGGTACCCAGGAAAGAAAGGTTTATTGATAGAGGTAGTCTTTGTTTACACTTGGCATCAAACACAGCTTTCTAAAAATGTTTTTCTGTTCTATTCTCCTGATAATTCAACAGCAGTAGGACCAAGAAAACCTTGTCAGAAGTACCAGCTGCTTGCACAGAATTTTTGTTGTACTCATGACCACCTGCTGGCAAATACTAATGCACAGAACAAAAATAAGTAAGATAGCTATAGCTCAAAATGGATAGTGCAGGAAGTCTAATATAGCAAGTGTACTGATAGAGAAATCCTATCCATATAATCGTGATGCCTCACTGCCAGAGAATAAATAAATAAAACCCAGTATTTACACTATGCAAGATTTTAATCTTTATTTGTGATCTTACAAAAGAGCTTAAAATCCTTTCCTTTCTGCAGAGCAGAGATCTGTGCATACTGAAGGAGGAACATACTGTAACCATGACTATATATTCCAGGGATATAAACCACTGAATGACAGCTCAGGATCAGCCAAAGCTGATCAAAGCCTCAAGAATTTTATCTCCCCAAATTCTGTAGGAGCCTACTGTGACAAGCTTATCTCTTTGATCCCAAATTTAGAATATGTCAAAATAGGTTAATCCTACATGTTTATTTTCACATTTGACAATATTTTTTTTCATTAAAATGGTAGGCAGGACCCAAGCTTTCAATTTTCAATTTTCTCACTAGTTTATCACTTTCACTTGGAAAGAGCCATGGCACAGAGCAAAGTTCTAACTTTTGGATTTCACCTTTGGCTGAAGTATTTTCATCTTTTCCTGAGGTCTTCAAAAGGTTTCTGAATTGGTTTGCAGAGAGATATGAGTGTTAAAAAAACCTTAGAACAAAAGTCTTATAAAGTGCTACAGAAAGGAAGTGAGAAGAACCCCTGCCTATTACTATTTTTACACCTCATTATTTTGAAAAGTTGTTGATTTTTTTAATGCTGTAATTGAACTATCTTAGCCATGGTACAGATATGGTACAGATTTCCCAGGTCAGGCAGTCAGTTCCCTGTACCCAAAGGAATGGTGCATCCAGACAAGCAGGTCATCACGCTGAGCAATGGATCTTCTTATGAGCCTGACTGGCAGCTGAGTTACCAAAGGCTGATACTCCCTTTTAGGAGGCTGGTGAGAGGGGAACCCTACACTTTCCTTCTGCTCAGTCTTTTTATCATTCACTGCAATCTCATGGTTACTTCTGCACAGAGGCTTCGATACTGAGCCATTCCCTTTGTTTCCGCTGGCCCTGTGTGCCAGCCTGGTGACACATATGGGTTACTGAGCAAGTTCCATGCAGAGTTGTCCCTGGTGTCTTAGCAGGGAAGCTCAAGGCATGTCTATAACCTGACTGTGCACAGCATCACTTTCATTACAATTGTCATTCCAGATGTGACGCCAGTAAGGGGGTCACAAAAATACCAATGGGGACAACTGTTCACTAAAACTGATAGTGCTATGAGGGATGGAAGCACAGGGCAGCTCCATTAATTAAATATCCATAGGACTAAGGGAAAAATCAAGGGCAAATGGGACAGAAAGTCCCAGAACAGCACGTATTCCCCCATATCTCCCCACTTTGTTATTTATTTGTTCTTTACAGACACAGCTCTGAGGAAAGGAACCCTGCCAGGAATGTCCTCCAAAACCCCTAGACTAGATCATGGTCAAGGAACAGCTAGGGGCTTACACCTAGGCACTTCTTCCCTACAGCTCTGTTGTAACTCAAAAAAGTGTAACGTTTTAAGAAAGAGGAAATTTGTCAAAATGAAGAGAAGAGCAGTTAAGACTCTCATCTCTGTACAGGCACCATGGAACCTATTTAAAGATATCATAGCTGAAGTACATATTTTCTCTTAAGAAATACTTCAGAAAGGGCAAAGAAAGCTGGTGTAACTAACCAGCAGGGTAAGTAAGGCTGTTAGAAGCAAAAATCTATCTTTGAAAATGCTGAAGTCATGTTCAAATGACACAAGAAGAAAGAGTTACAAACTCTGCAAGGTTAAATGTGAAAATGTACTAAGGCAGACCAAAAAGCATCTGAAGAATACCTAACAAAGGAATCAAAACTAATAATCCTTTTCACTACAAAACACATCAGGAGCAGGAGGTTTGTCAGAATCTGTAAGTCTAGTTTGTTTTCAGGGCATAAAAGAGTACTCAGAGAAGTCAAGGTCATTGCAGAGAAGCTAAGTGAACCCTTTGCATTGGTGTTTGCTGTGGAAGGAACTGGGAAGATTCCAAAATCAGAATCCTTCTTGGCGGGGAACTCATCTGAAAAGCAGTCTGAAATTGAAGAAATTATGGAATAAGTAGATAAAGTGAGAATCACCAGGAATATATAGCATACACTTCAAATTTCTAAAGGAAGTCAAGGACAAAAGAGCTGAATTACTCACTGCAGGATTTAACCTATTGCTTAAAATTGCTTTGCTTCTGGAAGGCAGAAGATGCAAAATCAATTTTTAAAAAAGGTTCCAGGGAAAATCTGGAAATAGTGGGAGTCTAAGTCTGATCCGTACAGGACAAATTACTAGAAACTTTGATAAGAAACACAATCAGGAGACACCTGGATAGATCAGATTTATTTGGGAAGAGTTAGCATTCTGTTGAGGAAGACACTGCTTTGCAATTCTGATTGTTTTTCAAAGGAGACAAAAAGGATGTGGATTATATAAGCATGATAATATTGATACAGCCTACTTTGATTTCCAAAAGACATGAGTTCAGGTTAAAATTAGGGTTTTCTAAACCCAAATGTCTACAAGGGTGGTAAGACTGAGGGTAGAAGAAAAAGACCACCAAGACAGGACTTGGGAATGCTGGTTTATAGGGAGCACATTATGTGAGGGCATCCTAAGCAAGTTCAGCCTGGTCTGACATAGGCCTTGGGGCAAGACTAAGGAAAAATTGTTCCAAAGAGCATGACTCTTGTTCTCAAATAAAGGAAAAGGCCCAGAAAAGCAAAGGCCTCTTACTGGTAAAATGAGAAACTATCCACTGTGTTGTTTTTTTCATTGCTTTCAGATGTAGCTCAGTAAATAGGATTTTGTCAATACAAGTAAAAGGCCAGACACTCTGTAGCAACCTGATAGTGCTGGGTTTCAGGAACTCTCTAGGCTTGTCTTGACATAGGCTGATTTTAATTTGGGGTTTTCTTTTGTGTGTGTGTGTATGACATTCATCTAGTGGCCAAGAGGTTGACCACTGTGTATACTTTATATGGTAAAAACATAACTATCCCATTGTAACAGTGGCTTTTTACATTGAAAGGAGCTGCAGGGAAAATTTCAGACTTGAGAATCATCCAGTCATCCAATGAGAAGAATGCAGACTGCTGTTAAGAAAACCCAAGCAGATCCCAAATCAGAGGGGAAAGAGACTCCTACTGTGAATATCAAAGTCTTTCCATCAAAGGACCCAGGAGGTCAGTGACATGCCCATTTCTGAAATAATCTTTTTAAGGAAGATGGAAGTTGCTAACCTTAGGACCCATTGGGACATGCAGGAGGTGAGTACAGCCCCACAGAAAGTAGGAAAAACAAAGTTTATAGGAACAATTTTAGCTGTATTGCTAATGTACTTTTTCTGCAGTAATGGGGTTAATTGTACCATTAGATTATTAAAACATTAATAGCATTAACACTATATTTGTACCTCCTCTTTTAAGGCATGATCCCTTTAGCCCATAGGATTTGAAAGTAACATGAATCCAGCCTCAGGTTAGGGCAAGTCATAAGGTCTAGGGTTAAAGTGTGAAAAACTAGAAAGCTTACAGAGGGTGATGAGGCTGAGGGTAGAGAAGGGACTCCAAGGAAATGCAGGACAGGTGTTTAGGAGATTCCCAGGGAGAACATTATTCAAGGGACCTTAAACATGCTAGGAGGCTTCGGCCTAACCTCTGTGTTTGCCCTTGACAAACTTCAGAAAAGGTGGTTGAAAGGAGTGTGCTTCTTGATTCAATGTGGAAGAAAATGTCCAGGGGAACAAAGAACTATCACAAATTATGATATGTATGTATGTATCTCAGAAGCATTATCTGCTGTACTGCTCTTTGTGCATTCACAGAAGCGTAGAATCATTTAGGTAAGAAAGGACCTTTAAAATCAAGCCCAGTTATAAACCACTTCCAGGTCCACTCTTTGAACCTGAGCTCTGCCTAGGCTATGATTAAGGTTTGTTTCAATACAATCCTGACAGGAATGGGAGGATAGAGTAAGAACTAGGACCCCCTGGGAGTAGAGGGCAGGCCTTAAGAAGTTCCTTAGGAACAACATTAAGCTAAAGGACCCTGCATCTATCTAAACAATAACAGCTTAAAAATGGAGGCTTCCTGCATGGATAAGTAGTTGGTTAAGAGATAAAAGCAAGGACATCAGACTAAATGGTCAGTATTCATAGTAAAAGAGGTCAAAAGTGAAGTTTCACAGTGGTCTGTCTAAGATATGTTTTCCCATATATTTATAAATTATTTTGAAATGAGAGCCAATAATGAGATGACAGTGTGGGTTGGTGATACCATAAAATTAATACTTAGTGGGACAAAGGTTTGTTGTGAAGAACTGCTACAGTACCAGAGGCCAGTGAAGTCCTTAAATATACAATACAAACTATGCCTCCTCCTTGAAGGGATTGAAAGAGAATGTGCCAGGAGGGATATCTGCTGGTCCAAGATTATGAAGAGGTAGATGCCAGCTCTGTCACTTCATTTGGCCCCCAGTTACAACTCCATCTGGTAATGAATGGTTCAAAGGGCTTTGGCCTTGCATAGTCCAAGAGATCAATTGTCAAGATGGACAGTGCCAGGGGCCAGAAACCCTCCAGAAGCAATGCTAGGATGAGACAGGCAGTTTGGTAAAATCATTAAGTTATATGAATGGCTGGAGAACCAGTCTTCTAATGCTCTACCAATTTGTGCAGCTGGCTGTAGTGGTCAATTTATGGGACCATATTTGGCTTAGAGAACACAACTATCTCTGCATGGAGAGTCACAAACTCAAAGAACTTTGTTCTTTGGATTTCAGAAAGCCAACAATGAAGATGCTTACATTTTCCTCTTTATTTTTGTCATTATTTAAAATCTGTATCTACTAGTAAATCACAAAGAACAGAAATTCAAAGTATACAAGGGAAAAACTAACTTCACTAGCAATGTTCTATATTACCTTTAACATGCCCACAAAATTTTCAGTGAAGCAAAAAACAGCATATGGCAAAAGTCTCAAATCAGACTTCTTTTCACCATGAAACACTGTGGAATTCATTGGGGTTTCAGTGGCAAGACTTTTAAAAGGAACTCCACTTTTAAATATATAACTGCCTAATAGGTTGGAATAGTAATTCTTCTTCCATCAAATTTAATGGGTACTTTTTAGATTTCATGTGTTTGTGACATTTTTGCAGGCTCATATTTCTTCTGCTGTATTCACATTGCAGCAGAGTCGCACCCCAGGGTACTCTCTGAAACTGTGATGTAAAAACTTGACTGGCAGATTTTGTGCACAAAATATATGCTTCAGGACATTTTAAAGTATTTCTTGATGGAATCTACTTTGTTCTGTATTAGGCTGGAGTTAATTTCTGTTATATAAAAACATATTTTTGCATTGGGTATAGTACCAAACACATTGCTTTATGTACTGTCTCCAAAATGTTAAATATTGCTTATGGCACTATGACAGGTATCTAAAAATACAAGAGGAACATTTCTATTTTGGTAAACTGTCCAGATCTTCCACACAAATAGATTTTTTAATATTTTGGTGTGAAGATTACCAAAATGGAAATCATGCATAACAAACTAGATTTGTTTCTTTGGGAAAATGACAGCAAAAGCACACAAAAGTAAAGAACCATATATTATTCCCTTGGATTCCAAGGAAGCTTTTAATCTAGTACCAAATGCATTATTAATGAATAGGGTAAGAAGGTAAGGAAGTAATTCTCAGCTGGACAACAAACTGGCTTACTTTCAAAGTCAAGAAATGGCCATAAATCTGAAAGGAAGATGACAAATGCAGAGAGCCTAGCATTAGATCCACATTTTCATCACACTGAAGAACGGGACAACTGATAAAGCTTCAAGGTGCGCAATGTGATGTGTGAGGAATACAGGTAGCAGCTGATCATGAACAGAAACAAGGATGATAGAGTTCAAATTCAGTGGAGGAGAAAAGGTGGATATGTATATGCTATAGAAGTGAAAATTTATAATGTAGAAAAGTAAGTATGTTAAAAGTAAGAATATTAAAAAACAACAGAGATTATGCCCTAAATTATGGGTTGTACTGAGCATGTCAAAGACCTTGTGATGTTCAATAAAAACCTTAAAACATCAGCTAATTGGATAAATGATTATATTAAATTCTGTTCAAACTATTTGGTAAGAATGAAAAATACCATTAGTCATTCAATATCTGGCAGCAGCTAGAAAGGACAAAAACCATGTACAGAAGATGGAGAATGCTAAATTCAGACTCACAGTAGAAAGGAGAGTGGCAAGAATTGAAACTACAATATTAGTTTGAATCTGTTTCAGGAAGACAAAGATTAGCACTTCTTTCCATCAGTTTACTTGTTTGTCTATGCAGTGAACTGGTAACTATGCCAGCAGACACATCAGTGACTGACGGAATTGCAAAATGAATTTTACTCTGAGAAATTTCCAGTTACTGTCAAAAAATCAGAAAGAGTAACAGAGGTAGAGGACAGCAGTTGTTGGAAGATTGCTGTGATATGTCTGGGAATAAAGAAGGATTTAGTGCACTGTACTTCAAAAGTGAATGTATTAAGCACTAAGTGATGTTCTTCGTTGCTATATTCTCTAACCAGTGCAGTATATGCTAAACTCATCACTGGTGAATACACCCTCACACTTTGAGTTCTGCAGTGTGAATTCTCCCCTCACCCCCAAAGTGTGTACTCAAAACTCAAAAGGGAGTGGAAGCAGAACTATTGCTACCAAATCCTCAATCTACGTAAGTCACATGGCGATTTTGTCTCCCACCAGCCTTTTCAGTTTCCAAATGCAGAAGAATGACTTAGAAAGATGGTCATAAAGTAAAACACATGAAGTTTCACCTCAACATGGGGAAGAACTTCATTACATTAAGGGTAGCAGAGCAGCTAGGTTCCCAGGGAGGTTCTGGAGTCTCCCTCTCTGGAGAGCTTCAACCCACCTGGATATGTTCCAGTATAACCTGTTCTAGGTGACCCTGCCTTGGCCGTGGGCTCAGGCCAGATGATCTCCATAGGTCCCTTCCAACCCAAATGACTGTGATTCTGTGAAGATAAGGCACCACCAAGTGTAAAGTACACTTCACATATAACCATACTCATCAGAATCTAAATAGCTTATTCTTTTAACAACAGCTCCTAAATAAACATTTGACTGAAGATGAAGCAAAGGAATAAGTTATGCTACTTGAAGAGTTCACAGAGGTACTAAGTCTACTCTGGACATAAAAAGCAGTAAGTGGCCAACTCAGGCCATAATTATGGATGGCTTGTGGATCCTTACATCTTTGCATCTGGGACTAATGCTTTTGTTGAAAGCATTAGATCTCTTTGTTGAACTGCTCTAGATAATGATCTTGCTTTGTTATTCTAACTTCAGTTACCTAGATTACAGCAAAGCAGAGTGAAATCTTCACCTTTCCAGGTGCTCTAGCCTGTTTTTCATCTTCTGAAACTCAGAGACAATTCTGGTCCCATAAAACTCATTCTGCACTATTCATACTGCTTTTTCATTGATTTGTAATCTGAACATCTGAGATCCCACTATTCTGCAGCCTCAGGCCAAGCTAACTGAAATCTAGAGGATGAAGAATGTGAGGTTATGGTTTGAAAGAGATGCTCTATCAAAATAACATCTACCTGTATGACAGAGAAAATTCTGGAGGGAGAGAGGTAGGGGAAAGAAATAAAAATAGAATCAATTCTTGCAGAAAGAAAAGACAATCACACCTGGTCACTGCCTTCTGCTTCATCTGCAAGACCAGCTACACCAGAAAACAGACCCTTCCTCAATGATGCGAACCAAAATGATGCATGAATATTGCCCCAGTATTTTTATGGCAGAGGTTAAATGATACCATACCTCATTATTGAAAGAATTCAAGTACCAACATACTAAATGGGGCATAAGAAAATTAATACAATTGAATAGGTCTTGTTTTCACAGTGAGTTCTAGCCCTCACTATATAGAGGAAATTCTTGCTACTGATATCAGATACCTATGGAGAAAATTGCATTGAAAGTAGTGATTGTGGGGGATCCTTCCTGACAGTTTTTTTTGCTGGAGATCAAGGTACTGAAAAGAAACATTCTCCTTGTCCCATCTGAATCCTTCTCACAGCAAGAGCATGAACTAATCTCTGCCATGCTGACCCATTCTGTGTTGGTCTTTTTTAGCTCCTCTTTGCTGTTAAACCTATCTAAGTGGGAATGGACAGCACTCATGGTTTTCTTTTATGATTCTCTTGAATTAGCCTGTGGCTGTTCTTGCTTAATTCTTAACACATCTTCGACATTTTCATCATCTTACTGGTGATGGTAATATAAAAGTGCTGTCAAATGCTCTGATGAATCTTAGATCTATACTTAATATCTAATATTTTCATAAGGAATTTTTCCTCAAAGACTTTCAAATATCCACCTTCGGCAGATTTCCAGATTTTGTATCCACACATTAAGATGCAAATTATCCCTCCTATCCCTCCTTAAAACTATCTCTTAATGCTTCTTTTCATAATATTGTCAGCTTCTAACTTTTAAATGCTCATTTTTTAATAGCAATAACCTTTTTTGGTAGAATATGCAAAACAGAGTAATCTGCAGTTAGCACAACTGGCATTGGTGGTATTATTCCTACTCTTGGTGAGTACAATGATGAATACAAATTGGCCCAATGCATTTGAGAATAGTTTCTTGGAATCCTGTTCTGGACAATTTTCCATTTAATTGTTTCTTTTATGAAGCTTTCAAGACATCCAGAAATTTCTATAAATCTTTCAAATAAGTTGGAAGAAATATAATAATATATTTAATAGGTATATACAGAATGAAGCTATGAAAATGAAATGAGGATAGAGGCAGAAATGGAAGTAATCTCACCACTGTACTATTAAAAAAAAAAGGACTTGCTGTGAGTTCTTTGCTTTATGTTATTATATTGAAAAGAATTAATATATTAAATGTACTTACTGGTGGCTCATTTATAAGTAAATGGTCATCAGCTATGGTCTATATGGTGGTCTTACATTATTTATTAGCTCCTGCTCCACATCAACAAAATGTAACCCTTAATCAATACCTCTCTTCTTTATTCTATGGGATCTTATGTAGCTTTTTTAAAAATACATTGTATCTATCTATCTATCTATATCTATATCTATATATCTATATCTATATCTATATCTACATCTGTATCTATATCTGTATTTCCCAGCCTTTCCAAACCCA
The DNA here is from genome assembly GCF_030490865.1 of Poecile atricapillus. NCBI lineage: Eukaryota > Metazoa > Chordata > Aves > Passeriformes > Paridae > Poecile > Poecile atricapillus. Next base: position 43,948,441 of record NC_081252.1, read on the forward strand.
TCAGAAGTAATTTTATTTCTAATCAATAAAGACGCACATATCACTTGGGAGCTGTGATTAGTTCTATATACAGAGCAAGGATTTAAATAGCATAAAATAAAATGGCACAAGTTGTTTATGCATTAGAACTTTGCAGCCTTAGAGCTTTGAAGATGAACAGAACTAGATTCCATGTTTAGGCAATGGTTTTATTTTACTGGGAATTGTGCTTCTGTGTCATGAGAATAGAGAATGCTCAAGAACTCAAATTTTAGAAGAGAAGAGAAATGGTATAAATCTCTCTGAGGTGTAACTTGATTCTCTCTGAATTCCTGCAGTTTTTTTAAAAGGATAGAATTATGGAACACGTTACTATTACAAAGTATTTTCTTACTGAATTTGTAAGATTTGAAGTGATTGAAGGAAAGGTAAAACTTAATAAAAACAGTGTCTGTTTTCCAATAAACTGCTTCCTTCAGGAAAGTGAGATGGTTAATGACACAACAGTAAATGCTGAAGATACAGCTTGACATACTTTCTGTAGTGGGCTTGTAGTAGGCCTTAGGCTGAATGTTTAAGTACAGACATACTTCACCCACAGGCTTGAATGGAAGTTCAGTTCACTTAGGAATTTAACTTTATTTCAAACCACAGGGAAAAAAAAACAACAACCTTTAAAGCTTCTTACTATTACCCCTAAACTTATTTTAAAGGTGCCTTTTGAGAAGGAAAACTAACCCATTAGTCTGAATGACAATTATTACTGTTCTCAAAATGAAACCACTTAAAGAATCTGGGTGTTCTTATGGAAAAGTTTAAAACTATTATACTTCAAATTAAATTTGAAGGTATTGCATATTGAGTTGCCTTTTTCTTTTCTTCCATCGATTTTAATTACTAGTACATTTGCATGAAAATAGGATCTTTATTTCTTGAAAGCTCATCAGCTCCTGCTGCTTATTCTTCATTGTATCTATCACATGCAAAGGGTTAGATCTTCAGGTGAGGTAGAAGCAAGAGCAGATGTGCTTAGAAGAAAGGAAGTTTTTTATGCAAATACTATTCTTAATAAAGCAGAAGAGGATAAAAAGTGAAAATACATGCTCTGAAAGCAAAATTCCAATATCTCTTTCAGGATATACAGATGTCCCTCCAAACAAAAGTAATTTCAAATTTTAAAACTGGATATAAAACATGAAAATACAATATGAAACCCTAAAGAATCATTGCACCATTGCTTACTCAAATTTCTCTTCTTGATACTCATGCCTTTATTGCACAAAAAAGAAACAAGACCCAAGCAGTCAGGTTCATTTAAACCCTCAAAATAAGATTTTTTTCCTATATAAAGTTTCTAATTTTTGATGGTCCTTTCTGAAACAAATGGCTGATTTCTACCTTCATATTGTAAAAACAACAGTCAAATGCTTATGTGAAGAAACTGCCAGCAGCCAATACTGAACACAAACTATGAAGTAATCATTGGCTTCTCCAGGTGCAGATTCGGTTTAACACAGTGGTGCAACTCTTTGAAGGAGTTTGCACCACCACATGTCTGTGCTTTCAAAGAAAACTGAACGTATTTAGCACCACATTTAATAGAAGACCCCTGTTTCTACATCTTGATAATGTAGCTTGATTCCAGCTACCAACAAAACTGAGTGTGTGAAAAGAGTAAAGAGAGACTGAAATGTATTTGCAGTACAGGAAAAGCCATCAAAGACCTACACACTGCTCTGCTTTAGAAGTGCTATTGTGCTCTACTAAATTTTATTGAATATTAACTGATGGCTCTTCTGATCAGTCTTCATCAGTCTTCTGATGGCTCTGGCTATTGAGAAAATAAATGTGGCAGTTATGTTTGACAATCATTGCAATTGCCTGCAGCCTATCTAGGAAGCACCCTGAAGTTCATGGCACTATGAGCACCAGGCTGGTGATGACAGTAAATGAGCTGTTATTCATCAGGTATTCCAAAACTGAGCACAAAAATTTGGCCGTGTACGTGTTTTGGAATGACAAAAGGGCACTAATGATTGTCATGGTCAGATCCCCAGTCTGTGTAGGGTAAATTATGGGCAGTACTGCCTCTCTGATGAGAGAGGGCACCACAGGGGAAGGGGGAAGGGGAAGGGGAAGGGGAAGGGGAAGGGGAAGGGGAAGGGGAAGGGGAAGGGGAAGGGGAAGGGGAAGGGGAAGGGGAAGGGGGGGAAGGGGAAGGGGAAAGGGAGGGGAGGGGGAAGGGGGAAGGGAGGGGAGGGGGAAGGGGGAAGGGGGAAGGGGGAAGAGGGAAGGGGAAAGGGGGAAGGGGAAAGGGGGAAGGGGGAAGGGGGAAGGAAACAGGGTTGGGTTTATAACCTGGTTTATAACATGGGTTTATAAAAACAGATCTCTGTCAAATTTCTGGAAGTGGTATTTAGCCTCATTTCTTCTGGTACAGAAAATGGCACAGAGGCAGAGGTAAGGCCCAGAGAGTATTTTACCTGCAGCAGGGAAATATTGACAGTGCACTCAGATACTTGGATTCAAATCTGCAAAACAAATGAATTGCTACTAATAAAAACAAAGCACAGAGTCCCTTTTACATTGTTTTATCCTGTTTAAAAGACAAACATTTGGATGCTGCAAGCCTCAAATGGATAAATGCTACCATGAGAACTTATAAGCCATCTGCTAGCTTCCTAATGAAGCCAGTAACTATTATTGTTTACAGTTGAACATCGGGGGTCATGTGTATTTGCTGAAATGAAAGAATCAATGCATCACTGCAGATGCTAAAAGAAAACTTTTTTTTTCCAGACGGCTAATTATAAATACAATAAAGTAGCAAATTAAAAAAAAATCTGTTCATTTCCATAGAGAAATAGTTCTTGGCACACCAATTACAAAACACAGCACTGCTGTTTTCTAGTAGTCTACACTTGACAGATTCAGTGTACAGAAACAGAATCACAAAAAGTTACTCTTCAATACTTAACAAATAGCTGATCACCAAGGGGTTCTTAGACCCTGGTTCTCTAATCTTTACAAACCTCCTACATTATTTAATTGTATTATTTATCCGAATGCAATGACGAAGTGTGCATTAGCAGATATCTCTCTGTTGCTGTTTCACTCTGTTTTTCTTGCTCAAAGAAGACACATGATATATGAAAACTTCAGCTATTGAAAACATCCTGAAGTTTCTTGGATTTTTTAAATGTTTGTTGAAGAGAAATTGATGCACAGCAATAATACAATTAATTTCTCGCTTATGATTTCATCACTTCAAAAATAATACAAACTGATATTAATTCCAAACATTTAGCAAAACAAAAAAATGACAAACAACTGGACCTTTGTACATGATGGAATTCTACATTTCACTGAAAACAAGCCATTAATTTTGACATTTTATTAGTGACCTTTATTTTCTGCAAAAATATTATTTTAATTTCAGGAAATTTCCTAAAGCCTGTGAATCAAGAGACCTTACTTGTCTTATGAGTCAAAAACCTGCAAGTGACTCCTCATTACCCTCTGATACCATCAGGGCCATGACACAGCCTTCTTGCAGCTTGTACTTCCCTCATGCTACTTGCAACATACAAGGAGCTACATATCTATCATATGGGTAAAATGCAGTATAACGTAGTGCCTAGATGGGATGTAATAAACAGGAAACCTGCATTATTGTAGGTCACAAATCAATAAGTTCACAGGAAACATAGGGAACAAACAATATTCCACTTTCACAATAATAAATACTTGCAGCAGGTTTTGCTCAAGGCTGAAATAAAGCAAGCTGTCAGCAGAATACTACTTCTTTTTAAATTTTGTCTTCATATTGTGGCAGTGGCCTAGGAGAGCTAACCCCAGGTAGACCAGAATGGGAAGAGTTCATCAGTGAGGTCAGAGAGCGCAGAGGAGCACCACTATATAGGAAGATCTATTAAGTCTGACACTTGGGTACACTGCTGCACCCTGGCAATCCTGCATATCACCTGCTCCCTGCTCCCACACTCACATGCCTGCTTGTCACTGACCATGGGAACTGCAGGGGCTGGGAACCCCAAGGAGAGAGCCCACTGCAACCCCTTGCTGAGGTCCCCTCCTTTTCCAATGGTCACATCCTGTGCCCAGCACATGTGAGCAAACCTATTGTGTGAACTGGCACGTGTTTTCCTGAAGTATGCATGTACCACCAGCAAATGGCCTGAGATGCTGGGTCAAGAGAAGACAGAGGGAGCTCCTTAGTATCCAAAGCTTTGCTTTGCATTGCCTTACTTTGCCTTGCTTTGCTTCACTTCATTCACTTTACTTCGCTTCGCTTTGGCAGACCTTGCTGAACCCTCCCAGAAAAAATCAGTTAAATGAACTAAGTGACTGGAGCAGAGAAGAGGATGAAGAGAATAATTGTCCTAGTTTCAGCTGGGATACAGTCAATTTTCTTCCTAGTAGCTGATACAGTGCTGTGTTTTGGTTTAGGATGAGAATAATGTTGGTAACACACTGATGTTTTAGTTGTTGCTGAGCAGTGTTTACACTAAGCCATGGAATTTTCAGCTTCTCATCACATACCACCAGTGAGCAGGCTGCGGACAAGAAGCTGGGAGGGGACACAACTGGTACAGCTGACCCAAACTGGCCAAAGGGATATGGCATCATGCTCATTATATCAAGTAGGGGAAAGCTGGAAAGGGGCCAGTGCTCAAGAGCTGGCTACACATTGATTAGGATGAGGTGAGCAATTGTTCAGTTCATCACTTGTTTAGTATATTATTATTATTATTATTATTATCATCATCATCATCATCATCATCATCATCATTATTTCCCCTCCTTTTTCTGTCCTGTTCTGTCCCCTGGACTGTCCTCATTCAACCTACTGATTTTATTCCTCCCCTCCAGTTCTCTCTCCTATCTCCATGGCAGGAGGCTGGAGCAAGTGTCTGTGTGGTGTTTGGTTGCCTGCTCAGTTAAACCACAATGCCCCACCCAACATGGGGCACAAAGGGTTGATGTAACATGAGATCAGACCAAAATGCATTAAAACAAATATGCTATAAGCATTTATGAAATTGTTTAATAGTTGCTGGTCAAAATGTTGACTTATTTCCTATCAGAGCTGTTGCACTTGTTCTCAGGCTTGTGTTACATAACACTTTATTTGCTGTGTATGTTCCCTGTTGTGCTGTTTATCACCTCTGGGGCCTGGATTAAGGGTATAATTTTATTGTACTTTGTAACACCGGTTTATGATAGGACAAAATTACTGGCCATGAAACTAATCTGGTATTTGTACTCAGCATTACCATCATCCCAGTGCTTTGGGAGCCATCTCAGAACTATTAATTATTAATAATTACACTCTTTAGCTCTTCAACTCAGAGCACTAATCTGTGGGGAACACAAGGCAGGACACTTTCCTCTGCTCCTCCACCTTCCCTTTCTCCTTCACCTTCCCCTTCTCCTCCAGGCTAGTTAAAATAGCTCTTGAAAATTTTTTATATCCCCAGATGTTCAAACTAGCATGTCCCTGTTGATATGTCTCCTACTCCTGAGTATGTTTCAGGTCATGTTTAAACAACTATTTAAGAATACCACCCTAAGATCTCCCCCAAGGCTGGATAGTTATGAGTGGCAGGGTATGGGGGGATAGTAAGAGCAAGTACCTTAGACAGTGCAAACCTCCAATGTTTCAGAACCTCACTTCTGAACAAGTGGAGAACACTGAATAATTAGTAAAGTATTTGGAAAAATTATGCCATCACCCTGATCATTCCAGAGAGACACAAATCACTGCAACATGCTGGGGACTGGCCCAGGCCAACCAAGCCCTGCTCAACACTACCTAGCACCTGCAAGGAGAAAAGAAAGTGTCTGGATCTGATGAGAAAATAACTGGTATTGTAGCTACTCCAACACTTGCAACATGCACTACAGCTACTGCAAGCCCCGTGACAGGCACGTGGCTACTCCAACCCCAGTGACTGGCACAGCTACTCCAACCTCCATGACAAGCACTGCAGCTGAACTAGAGAACCAGCCCTTGCCAGTATCAGTCACCCAATACACAAGAAGAAATGTTGGAAGCAAAAGTCAACTCATCTAGAAAAGGAAGAAACTCTTCCCTTACTAAGGGAGGAAGTGACAAGGCAGACGACTCTAGAGCAGGACCATCAGGAGAACATGAGAAAGAAGATGCAGGACTCTGAAAGGAGAGGATAACCTATTCCCAAGTGAGATGCGAGATACGTGAAAAGATTTCAGCCATCATACAGGGGAGCACATGGTCACCTCATAGCTTTGCTGCTGGGATAACCCTGAAATTACAGGGTAGGAAAGCCAAAGAGCTGGGATCCTTTTGTTGCAGAGACAGCATTGATAATGCAGTAGGAAAAGGGACACAAGTACTCAGCTTCTGGGGCTGACACCTGCCAGGCCCTAGGGAAAGGTATCCCTTCAAGAAAGTGGTTGTGTATCACCCTGACAAATGGAGAAATGTATGTCTGGAAGCTTATACAGAGCTCAACACCATCGTATGCCAACTCATTGTTCGTAATGACCTAGAGAGACAGAGAGGGACAAAAAGTGTGTGAATTGGCTGTCCAGCTTTGGCAATATGAGGAAAGTATCTCTGCCCCATTACAGACCTATGCCTCAGCTGTGGCACCCAAAAAATTGTCCTGTGAATTCCAGCAACTCATATATTGTACTCCCCACCACTATGGACCAGCATCTCAGCTATGACGACTCTGCTCAAGAGAGAGGACAGAGTGACTACACACCATGGGTCATCCTGTGGTTTTATCTGCATGAATTCAGAGATGACAGGAGGAAAACCAACCTCAGCTCTAGAGGGACAGGTATGTGAGTTGCAAGAATGCTCAGTATATAAAACTAGGGGGGAAGCTGGCTAGGGACCACTGCTTGGGAAATGGCTGGACATCTGTCAGTGGTTGGTGAGAAATTGAATTGTGCACCACTTCTTTTGTATATTCTGATTCTCCTTTTATAATTATTATTACTATTATTATTATTATTATTAATATCATCATCATCATCATCATCATCATCATCATCATCATCATCATCATCATCACAACCATCACCATCATCATTGTTCCTTTCTTTTCTCTTCTATTAAATTGTCTTTATCTCAACCCATGAATTTTGCCTTTTTGTCCCTCCAGTTCTCTTCCCCATTCCAGTGGCAGGGGAACAGTGAGCAAACAGCTGTGTGGTGTTCAGCTGCCTCCCAGATTAAACCACAACAATAATTTCATTTCAGACCCTACTCTAACAATGTTTCCATCTTTGTGAACTTAAGTGAATAACTCAATTTACATGTCTTAAGTCTCTATTTCATAACATGTCTGAGATAATATTTTCTTACCCATACCATAGGCAAATGTCTATGAATATGCTCACTTCCCCAAATTACAGGAGAGTTAGTTGCAAGAATTAGTTAGTTAATGTTTGCAAAGTGCTCTGAAGGCAGAAAGCACTCTATAAATGCTAATGATTATTATATCAATGGTTTATCTGACTTTATTAACAAACCACTAATAAAATAAGTTAAATAGCTGTTGCAGGTTGGAAAAAGCACTTTTACTGTCTAAAAGATATAAAGGTTTTAATTAGCAAATATTTTGAAAGCACTTTGCTGAGGGAAAAAAATGGTAACTGTTAATACAGGTTTTCCCTAATGTAAATAGCTACAAAATATGAACTCCTGGATGCTACTGTAACGTCTGCATATATTATCTAAAGTTTTGTCCCATGGCAACAATATTTTTATTTGAGGCACAATTTTTGTAATATTTATGAAAAGATTGTGCTTATGTTTGTCAAATAAATGTTTGGATGCAGCAAGAGATTAAAGGTATCATTCTTAGCAGAGAATAGAAAAACCTAATGCATTGTCAAATTATACATGTATACACTTACCATTATTCTTACTATTTAACTTAAAAGTGTATTTTGCTAAGTTTCCAAGCTTCTGCTGATTCATGAGGCTCAGCTCTTCCAAATGCCATACTTTACCTGCACATATGTGACTTGTGATCTTAAAATCCAAGCATGCAAACAGATTTGAAACTTCTCTGTATAGGCAGTTAGAAAGACTTAATTCTCAAAGTGCCTCAAGCCCTCTGAAACACTGTAGATCTCTAGCTCCACAGTTTGATCCTGCCAGAAGAAACATTTTGCTCACCTGTTGTGACACGTGTTTCCCTTCTGGATGTAATAATATAAACTTGGGTATAATAATAAAAATGTGTTGATTTATTGAGTGTAACAATTAATGTATTAAGATCATTGGTTCTGATTCATCCCCTTCCTACATACATTTTTGATATACACTTTCTTGTAGAGCCTTAAAAGCTATATTATTATTTATTCTTTTTATTATTGTTGTTGTTATTGTTAATATTTCAAAGTCGTCAGATAGTTATCAGTATTTCTCAAGTACCTGGACTAGTGGTTTGAAAAGAAATTTGGAAGTAGATCATGATATGCTTATTCCCTGATGTAATGTCTGCCTGTGACTGTAGAAAATCAGAAACCTTGAGCCATAAGGAAAGTCGTATTAGTCTGCTTTGCTGGAAGAGAAGTATGACAAAATCCTCCCCACTTAAAGCTCTGCTGATTCTGGGAGGATAAGGATGCAGTCAGCCAGGCCCATTCAGTGAAGCAATGCAGCCTGGCTGTTGGGCCCATTTCTACAGTCCAGGAGACAAAAAACCTCCTGCTGTTCCCAGTGCTCTTAGCAGGAAGGAGGGATCCAGGTGCTGCTCCTGGAAACTGAGATCAAGGGTCTGCAGCTTTCCAATGCCACAGACTGGTGGCTCCAAAACACTCAAACACTCCTGGGGAAGGTGGGGATATATGTTCATTAATTTGAGCCATAAATCACAACTTCATATGGCAGAAAAATACCCAGAAAATTATATGCTACTGTAAAGGGTTATACCCATTTCTGTGCTCTTACTATAGCTCTTCCAGGCAGATGGGGAGTCAGAAGAGCAATGCCAAACCTTTATCTTGCATAGATTTGTCAAGTTATCCCTGAAGGAAAGGTGACTGAGATTTTCTAGAAAGGAGGCAAGGTTCAGGGCTGGGGACAAGAAGGGCCACCTATTCCTAGATGGGAAACAAAAAGTGTCCAGGTGATCTGTCAAAACGTTAAAGGGGCCCTCAGCAAAAGAAACTCAAGATTACTAAATTTCTCTAAGCCCAGGGTTTTCTGATTATGTTTTCTTGGGTCGCAAATTTACTTTATAAACCAAAAATTAGTATATCTTTATCTTTTTTAATTTACAAAACAATCCTAGACTACCTAATAAAAGGTCCAAATTATTTTGTGGTTAGTCAAAAATTACACATTGTGAAATAAATTGTCAATGACATAAAGCAAGAGCAGTGGAGCTGAAGTCTTGATATTTTTGTTGTTATCACTATAACTATTAGCTCTTATTTTTAAAAAATCATAGAAAATTGTGGTGCCTTTCTGAAGAAAGTTTATGGATTTTAAGATTAATAGATGGCATTGAGATTATACTAAAAAGTGTGGAAAAAGAATAAGAATCCATTTGAAAATTATTTTTAATACTACATTAATTAAATTAAAATGGACTCAAGTAACATAAAGGTATATACAAATCCTTGCTTGGAAAACCTTAAGGCGTATGTCAGCTTCCTTAGAATAATTCTGATGGCATCAGAGCTCAAAAATACAGGTCTACTTTGAGTCCTGTATTTTGACTATGTGTAGTTTAGTTTTTCACATTCTGGTATCACAAGAGGTATTGTTCCATTCATGGATAGCAACAACAGAATTAGACATAATGTAGAGGAAAAAAGGCAGACATGGTCAAGAAATACTTTTGTCTTGTAGCTGGGCAAAAGGCACATGAAATATTAATAAATGATGCTAATAAAATACTTCCTGTTCTGACACTAAATTCTGAAAAAGCAGGAGATGGCACTGGAATGGGCTGAGCTTTGGAATATGATGCCAGAAGTAAGCAATAGGAATTCAACAGGAAAAAAATTGTGTTATCTAGGGAAACAGTATTCAGGTTATCAGTAGAGGAGTATGCCCTTAGCCCTGGGAATCTCTCAGAAGAGGAGCTTCAGTCACAGAAGCAACTCTTGGACACAAGTTTGTCCACAATGAGATGGTGTAACTGAAGGAGTTAATCCAATCTACAGCAAAAAAAAAAAAAAAAGGAAACTGTAGCAGAGGTGGATAGATACTTCCTATCTCTATACCTGGTGTGATTACTAATGGGGAGTTAGTTGTATTTCTGACATTTCAAAGAGAAAACAGCTCCTTTAACTGGAGTGGAGTCAGAAGAGAGAAATGAAAATTATTAAGTGTCTGGAAAGTAGGCTTTACAGGGGAAACTTATCAAAAAAGAGATTATGATGTTATTTGATCATATTATGTACACTTGCAAAATAGAAATATTCATTTCCATGTTTTCAGGATAAGATTTAAACTCATTTGATAAAATACAAGAGTGAAGAATTCTGTGATGGAAATGGTATAATTATGCTTAATTCTGGTATATATAAATTAAAGTCTATGGAGGTTTTAGGATGCAAAAATCCACTGTTTGACTTGCTTCAATTAAAAACTCAACAGTTACTAACATCAGCTCTTTCGGTTTCCTGGAATCATTTGAAGGCAACCTTCCTATTTGGTTTGGTATTCCATCACCCTTGCTTAGCTTAGCAATGTAGTTTTCTTCCTACAGGCTACATGTTTACTTGCAAGGAAGTCTGCTCCTGTGACTTGTCCCAGAAAAATTTGCTTATACACATTAAAAATCTGAATAAGCCTAACTACACATTGAGATAATCTCAGATTTCAGAAATCATGTGTAACAATCCAAGTAGATTATATCCCAGCATTGGTCAGGAAAAGCAAAGCTTTCCAGAGGTGAAGTCCTGTTGTACCCTGGAATTGACATTGCCCTGCAGCCAGGCTGGATGCCATTTGGAATATGGGATCAGGTTAAGAATTGAAATCACTGGACTAGCAGGACTTTGCTTGGTGCTGCAGAAGTATCAACTCTCAGGTAGAGCAGCAGGGAAAACAAAGTTTTGATGTGCTCATTACCCTTTCCCTTTCATCTATCATAGCTTGGCTTTGGTTTTGTTTTATTTTGCTATTTCTTCATTTTCTGCAGGTCCTTCAGTTCAGCATTCGACATGGTTTCAAAAACGTGACATGGCAAAATATCATAATTATTCTGTCATGATGGTTTTGTATATTTAAACATATGAATTCTCTGTAAATATGTAAAAGGTTATGAAAAAGAATTTTAACTCTGCAGTCTGTTTGTTTTTTTTAATTTTACTTTGATTTGGAAATGTCATGGTTCACTGCAAGCTCACCAGAGTGAGTTTAATGGATTAGAATATATTACTAAAATGAGACTGTTAGAGAAGTATATTTCACAGATGTGGAATCCTGTGAATGTGTTGCTGTAAACTCTGCTGCATTAGAAGGCAGCGTACCACTATCTTTTCTTTCTTGTCTTAGAGGATTACAGGCAGGAGCAGCACTGCAAGTTCGCCACAGTGGAAAAATTTTATCTATTTTCAGGTTTTCTTCATCTATGTTGATACATCAAAAAAGAGCTCTTAAAGATAAATACATAAAAGCATTACTCTTTCATATCATATTATGGACACAAAATGTGCATATATTTACTTTTGAGATTTTTTTTTTTTTCTGAAACAAGATTTAAGGATTTACTTCATTCAAGAAAATCTCTTTTCATAAACAACTCATTATCTTCTCCTTCCTTACCTCAGAGTATAAATAAAACAAAAGCTTGTGTTAGACTGCCCATGATCCATGAAAACCATCTAAAATTTTAAAAATCTGGTTTTAATTGGACAGATCTTTGTTTTCTCTTAACAGCATTTTGGCACCTGTGATTAGTGATGTTACATGTAGCTTGAGAACAGCTCGTTCTCTGAAAAGAGTGTAGAAGGCACACCAATTGGAAGGGTGTCAAGAGCCCTCAATCTCCAGTTCCTGCTTCTTAGAGTCATAGAATAAACTGAATTGGAAGGGACTCACAAGGATCATTGACTCCAGCTGCTGGCCCTGCACAGAACAATCCCAAGAATCACACTGTGCATCAGGGAGTGCTGTCCAAAATGCTTCTTGAACTGTATGGAACCATAGAGTATTCTTCCAGCTCTCACTGCTAGAGAGGCTGTTGGTGCTGTTTTGAGGCCACTGCAGGATGTGCAGTGTAGTCCCCTTCACTCAGAGCCCTTCCCGAGCAGAACCCAGGCTAAGCACTCCTGTTTTGGCTTTAAATCTATTTTTCTGGCTGAGTGGAATGGTTTAAATGACAACCCCAGCCACTGACTCAAACAGCAGATGTCACTGTTAGCAGCGTGGTCCTTTGCTGCCTGTGCACAGCAACAGGTAGAGAGGCTTATAAGACTCTCTTCCCCAAGAAGTGGGGTGTGGGGATCCTCCAGAGGAGGGAGCAGCAAGGTTGGTATGACAGTACACATTGTGGGGCACAGTGACCATCAGCGATATATCAAAAATCACCATGAATCCTGGTTTAAGTATAGGGGGTGAAACGAAATGGAAGCTGTACCTCCTTCTGTATTTTGAAGATATGCTGTACTTTATTTCCTTGGGGTGGAAGACCTAATTCTGCAATCTAAAAGAAAAGTCCAAACTTATTGTTTCTGTGCTCCTGGAGTGGGAAGCACACTACTGCATAGGAGTATTGCACTTCTTTCACATTTATGTTTGGGAAAAAAGGTGTCCATGTTAAGTGATCAGAGTTTCTGAATCAGTATTTGAAAACACCATTTTTCTTCTTTATATTACCCCCCCACACTTCAATTTGTTTCAGTTACTGAACATGGCTTATTGAGTTGTACAGTCATGTATTAATGCTTCTGTAGAAGAACCAAGGCCTTTTATGAGTGATGATGTCCACAACACCACTGACAGCTGCAGAGACTACGATCTTGAGACAATTTATTGCTTGTTCTGATTGTCTAGTGAGACTAAAGGCAAAGCACAACTGATTCCAAACATCCAGTCTCTTGCTTGCTGGGCACCTCTGGCCTACAGTATGAGAAGCCAGTTTGCAGTTCAGCAACTTCTTTGGTCTGGTATGTTTGATTTATAAGGCAATCTTTTGTGCCCTTTAAAGATGTGGAGAAATGAGCAAATGGGAATCTCATGAAGTTAAAAAAAAAAAAAAATGCAAGGTCCTGTACCCAAGGAAGAATAACCTTGCGTAGCAGTACACACTCCAGGCCAAGGTGATCCTTGGTGACACAAAGTGATCAAGGAAGGTGATCCTTGTCCTCTCCTCAGCACTGGTCACATCTGGCATGGTGGGTACAATTATGGGCTTCCTTGCGCAAGAGTCCAGCAAAGCACCACACAAGGATGATTAAGGGACTGGAGTGTGTAACTGGCTCAGTTATATCTCACAAATGTATAGAAAGGCCTGAATGGAGGATGCAAAGAAAATGGAGCCAGGCTCTTTTCAGTGGTGTTCAGTGACAAGATCAGAGGCAATGGGCACAAATTGAGACAAGGAGATTCCCTCTGAACATCATGAAACTTTTTTTCCTGTGAGGGTGACCAAGCAGTGAGCAGGCTGACCTGAGAGGCTGGGGAATCTCCATCCTGGGAGATACTAAAAAGAATGCCTGGACACGATCCTGGGCAACTGTCTCTAGGTGGCCCTGTGTAATCAGATTGAACAGGATGACCTCCAGATGACACCCTTCCAACATCCATCATCCTGTAATCCTGTGATTCCTTTGGTATAAGCACCAACTATTTATCCTTTTGCTTTCACCTTTACAGAACAGCTGATTATCAGCAACAGCTCTGACATTTCATACTCCATAATGTACTTCATACATTATGCAGTATTTAATACTTAATACTTTAATACTTAAATTTTGCAGACTTTGCCTAGATTCAAATTTTTTTTTTTTTAATTCTTGCTCAATATAATCTTTTTATGGTGTTGGAAGCTGTTTCTTTATTAGTGTGTTTCATTTTTAACAAGTATAGCTAACTACAATTAATGCTTTTGTTATGTTTTTCCACAAAGAAATTCAAAGGAGAGAGCTGTTGAAATATTGTCATGGGTCTTATATATGGACACAAGCAACTCATAACACATGCTTGACCATATGGAATTGATAACTTTTATATATATTTTACCTGAGAATAAGATACCAAAAAAATGAATTTTTGGATGAATCATAATGTTTTCCTAGTGATAATAAAGCTTATCCCAAGCATTTCTGAGACCACATATTGAAATAATAAAATTGACACAATTCAGTTCAATAGATTCAGTTCAGGAGCTGAAAGCACCCACCATTCTAATACCTGTCCTATTTCATATAGGTATTTTTTTACTCCATCATGTCACTTAACACAATTCTTTCTTTGATGTTCACTGAAAAGTGGACATAATAATATCATGCTGTGTTCTTCAAATTATTTCAATTCTCCAAAAAGGGCAAACATTGGGAGTCTGGGTTTTGGATAACCAGACTAGAATGAAAATTGCCATGGAACGATTCATACAATTCAGTAACATCTCTAGCAGTCTAAAGTGCTAAATCATGGTATTAATGGATCAGTTCTATTTTTGCTATAAATTTACACAGATTGATTTTTTTTTTGCAGCATGGTTTTTAGCCTCACTTAGCATTAACATAGGATTGAGGTTCCTTTGCTGTTAGCTAGGGCAGACATCAAAATACTTTGGATTCATGCAAAGAAACTGTATTTTTGTGGGGAAAGAAGAGATGAAAAGTGGGTAAAGGAGAAAAATGCACTTTTTTATATTAGAGTTTGGCAAGTCCATACTTCTTTGCATTTAAAATACAATTTTTCATTTGTTAGAAGGAAGATTCCCTAAGGCTCTCCATCAGTCAGAGAATCTTTTTTTTTTTTTTTGTAGTGCAGGTGTTAAATACTCTAATAGTCTAGTCTACTTCATTCACTGCACAGTGTTCCTGAAAGTATATGGATAACACAGAGAAGAAATGTACTTCAGGATGTTATTGCTAAAACATGACTTTTCATGTTTCATCTGTTTCTCCTCTTAGATACAACACAGCAAACATACACTAAGTGCTTTCTTCTGGCTGAGGTGGGAACACTTAACTACTTGCAACAGTAGAGAGGGACTGTTAAAAGCATTAGCTCTGTAAACCTGTAAACTTGAATATTAGTTCATAAAACATCTTAAATACTTCAAGAAATTAACTGCTGTTCACTGCCAAAGGAGCTGTTACTGAGAAATTCCTCCATTCTTCCCTTCATGCCAATGAGCATTAACCCTCTATTGCTGGCCAGCTTCTTTCTTACATTTGGCCAAAAGAGAAGCCCAGGCTCTTGGGAACCTTCTTGGCTAACTAGACATGCTTTGTGGTTTTCCAAAGCCATTAGGCAGCAGTGAATGGTTAGTGTAATTCCATAGATGTGATGAAACGTAGGAACCTAAATGTGTGTACAAGTATCAGAAATACACAAAAGATACAGTGAGACTGTTACTATGGGGGATTTAAAACCAAGACTGCATCAAGAATTTTTTGGAAATGTGCATCAGACACTAATTTGGACCTCATCAGTCCTAGAGGTTTTGGAACAACCAAAATTCTCCATCTTCTTTTTTATTTGTCCACAGAAACTTCAGCAGTATAAATCACACTTAACAGAATTGAATGCTAAAGTCAGTTTAATAAGTGGCTTGGTGTGAGTTTGAGAAGAATTTACCATGAAAATGTTACTCACATTTCCATAGCTAACTTTGAGGCAAACCTTATATCACATCATTTCCATTCTAAACTTTTCATTTTCTACTCTAAACTTTTATTCGGACTAACACTAATTTAAAACCATTCTCTGCACTTGCTTTCAGGGTCATAGTATGTCTTGATTCAAAACATTTAATTGCTCAGTACTTTATCCTATGCACGTCGGAAAGGAAAAAAGAAGGGGTCAAAATTCTGGGAAAAAACCCAACAAACTAGTATATATTAATTTGAAGCAGAACCTGGTATAGTCTTTTTTCACTGATACTCTGGGAAAGCTTTGTAGAACTGTCTAAGCAGCAAGCTGTTCAATTGGATGTAAGTGGAGAGAGCAGGCTTTGGAATAACAAGAAAAGCTGGATGAACATAAACATTATCTGGCTCCATGGATTCTGCAGAGCTTCATCACAAATTCAACTAGAAACAGTATTATTCAAAGATCTTTTACTCTCAGATGTATACATGCATCAGAAGCTGACAACAGTAAAAGCAGCACTTCTCCTCCTTTCCTCCCTTATGCATGTACACAGTTTTTCTGTGCAGGACTTTTTAAACACTCGTTAAAACTAAAAATCTCGCTGCATATGGGAGAATTTTTTGGTGTGCACTTTTTTCTTTGAAAACATAGCTGTCAGATAAAATTCACTGCTGTTAAATAAACAAATATTTATAATGCTGAAAATACTGATTACTTTTTAGAGTTTTACAGTAGCTACATGTGACAGAAGTCAGACTCATTGTACATATTTGGTGGTTTAAGTGTTCAAAAAACCCCAACATAACCAATATATATTTTAAAATATTTTTGTCAGATGCTCCTAGAAATTAATTCTGTTACCATACCTCATAATTCATTCTGCAGTCAATTCTGTGTGCAAGCTGTGAAAGCTGAACTGTGGAAATTTTCAGGGAGATTGCTGCAGCTCCTGTTTCAGAGCCACTTGTGGATAGTACAAGTTAGAGCTGTAACAGCTGTACATTTCATTAGGGATGACATTCCAGTGGATCATCAAATTAAGTCTCCCATTAGGGAAGGACAAGGTACAAACACAGATTTTTTGATCATGGTCAGTCCCGGGAATAGACTTATTATGAAAGAAGAAGCAAGCAGAAAGTATCAGGAGATTAACTATATTAGCAAAGACTGGAGTGGGTATTTTTCTTGTTACATGACAGGATACAAGTATAGGCCTTTGAAGACCTCCTTTTTGGATACAGCCATTTCCATACCTGTGTTCTGAATTTTCACATAGACATTTTTTCTTCTAGCTGACACAAAATAGCTATGATTCTAATTCCCTTTAGCTCAATTTTTTAACTATGCACTACTTACCGTGGGAATTTCTCCAGGCCTGTTAAACATGCATATGCAAAGCAAGATAGGAATGATTAGCTCCTTCGCATTGATTACTTCTTGTTATTTATTGTACTGATAGATACTTAAATCATACCATAGCTGCACTGTTCCATGCTTTTGGACACCTACTTCATATGAACCCATCTGTGTTTTGAATAAAGCATGCTTACATCTTCTGAACTATGCTGTCTTATGCAATTAAGCCAAACAATCTGTGGTATGCTGTCAGCTGACAATGTCAGCACAACATGCTAGGCAGGTTATCAGTTGAAATGCAGGAGGTATACTTGAAAAAAATACTTTCAAGAAGCTGTACGTTCTCACTGGCAATATTAAAGGTCTTTTTACACAAATAACATCTACTTTTTTTCCATCTGACTTCAAATACTGTCATGCCTAAGTAGTCCTAAACTGGCATTCTGGACTGTAGACTAACTATGGATGAAAACACAATGAAAAATACAGGGAGACAATGGAAAATAGAGGGAGGAAGGGGAGGGCCTAACACCATGCAGCAGTTTATACTTCAGTGTAAGCACATCTGTATATAAACACACAAGCATATAGATAAAAAGTAGACGATTATGCAATGACTTCAGTGTATTTATTTCCAAAATTTAAGAATTAAAATTTCCATTTATGCATACAAATTAAAATATTGATGCCTTCTGATGAGAAGTATTACATTGGTAAAGATGGTTGTAACAATGACAATGGTTATGATTCAGGTCCACATCCATGTGGATCTTATCTGACCAATAACCAAAGATGTGGGTCTGGCTGCCTTGGTGGTGACAGGAACTGAATATTCCCTCAGGTGTCATGACTACCTTCAAAGGAAGCATTGACACAAATGATGTTCCAGTTTTGTCTTGGTATTGCAGATATTCTAATTTTATTCTTTATTTTGTGTGAATTATTTAGAGACTAGGACTACAGGAGTGCTGATTTTTCAAGACGAAAAAGGCTATATTGTTATAAAAGCTCTTGGTTAATGCCAAAGATAAGTAACTGGCAGCTGGTTTCAGAAAGAAAAGTATCTCCTCTAAAGATTTTTATCAACTTACATAACAAAATGTTTTACTGATAATGCAAACTGAACTTTAAAATGGTAAAAGAAATTCAGTTTATCCTGTCCCACAACAGTTACATGTAATTTCTCACTGTAGGGCAACACCTATAAACAAATTATAAAAATGAGTAGACTGTTTAAAAGGACAGAAACTAAATGCTTAGTAAAAGTGGGGATTTTTTTTTCTTCTTAATGATAGACAAGAAAACCGGCCCTTACAAACTAATCAGCTCATTTAAACAATATTCTCAATGAAAATAAATGCATCTTTAATAGGCAATGATCCTGCTGCAATCCCTAAGCGGCTCAATTCTTATGGATATCCAGAAGTCAGGACAGCTCAGTTTTTCTCCATTTTTCTCCAGGACCTTATTTCATGTATGTAATTTCACTGCACATTACCTTAATACAGCAGATGCCAAAATCTTCAGGAGTCTGGAGGAGGGAGGCATATGGGTCATTTGGAAACAAGGTTGCAGAATAAGTAGAATGACTGAAATAATACAGATCTTATCTGTACCAGACAGGCAATTAGCTAAATTAAAATAATATCTTGCTGGTACATTTTTCTATTTAGGAGCAGACCCAACAGTAGAACTTAGATAGCTGTAAATTAGTTACTTCAATGCTTGTCAGATACGTGGCCTCTGAAGTGGAATCCAAAAACTTGTTATGCACAGAACAAGCCCAGTACTTAATAAGTGTAAATTGTCCCACAAAAATAGTTCACAGAGCTGAATACTAGAAAGCTATAATGGAGAAGGTAAACAGACATAAAAAACCCACAAAAACTAAAAACCAAAAACCCAAACCAAAAACACAGCTCTGGGTTTGAGACTTCTCCCAGGAAAATCTTGTTACTTAAAGCCAGTAACTTTAAATGAAAAGAAATAAAACATTCTAGGAAACAGGGACTTGAGTTACCTAGGAGTCCTAGCTGCTAAACTAAAGAGTCATATTCCCCCATTGATACTCTACTTCTGGTGCCAGATCTTGGGAATCAGATACGCATGCAAATTAATAGAGCTCATTAAGTTACCTTCTATCAGCTGAACCATGGTAACCAGCCTGGGGTACTCTTCTCCTATGGCAAATGAGAGATAAACACTCAGTAACTCACACCTGGTGTCTATACTTAATGCGATTTAGCTGCTTGCTTTTCAGGCCACAAAAGTCCAGGGCACCCATGGTGAACGTATATTCTTCACTGGTGGTTCTGTTAAAAAAACCCAAATCAAACACACAAAAACAAAGCTAAAGACACTAAGTTTAGGTAGTTCCATAGTTAAAGAGGGGTTCCCATTTGTATTTAAATTTTGAACCCAAGTATTTTAAATATCAAGGTCCTTTTTAGGATCCCTTGAACCTTACTGGACTTTAGCGAGAGCTCACAAGGGTGTGAAGAGAGATTAGCGGGACCTGAACAGCTGGGAGAGAGAACTCGGCACCGCCCCGACTCAGGGCATGGAGGCAGTGGCAAAGCTGCCTTTTCCCGGGGCGCGTTCCCCGCGCTCCCAGGGCCAGGACATGCCCCGCGACAAAGTCTCCTGCGCCACCCGATGCAGGGCCGCGGCAAGCTGGCGGACAAAGAGCAGGACGCGGCGGTGTCCGTCATGCTTGGCGCTGCTGTCCCCCGCGGGCGGCGGTGACCGCCCGGCTCCGGGCCCTGACAGGCTGCGGGGACGCGGCCGGAGCGCCCGTCCCCCGCAGGGGGCTGTCTCCTGCCCCTACACCGGCCGAGCCCCCGGGAAAAGCTCAATGGAAGCAGGCGGGCGCCTCTCGCAGCTTTCCTCCCGCTCCAGCCCGCCGTCCTGCCCTACGCGCTGTCCCGCCGGCCGCTTCCGTGCGGGATCCGGGGCCTGCCCGGCCCAGCCCGGCGGGCAGCGCGGCCAGGGTTAACCCTGAGGAATGCGGCGGGAGGAATGTGCATGCAGATGAGATGGATGCTAATCTCATGCTAATGAGCGGCGGCCGGGGCCGCCCGGGGCTCAGCCGGGCTCCCCGCGCCCAGATAGCAGCTGGGCTCCGCCGGCAGCCCTGACCCGCCGGCAGCCCGGGCATGGGGCACTGAACCCCGGCCGCTGCAGAGGGCTTCCCTGGGCTCCCGCGAGCCCCCGCTCCCGGCCCCTTCCCCGGCCCGGGTCGGGGCTTTTCCCGCTTCCCGTCTTTCTTTCTGTCCCTATGGAGCAGCCACCCCCGCCGCCCGACCATGCCTAGGAAAGCGGGGAATGGGCAGCTTCCCTTACCCGATGGCTGGGAGGAGGCGCGGGATTACGACGGCAAAGTCTTCTACATCGACCACAACTCCAAGCAGACCAGCTGGATCGACCCCCGGGACAGGTGGTGCGCGGGCAGGGAGGCGGCGAGGCCCGGGCGGGCGGTGGGGTCGGAGCGGCCCCGCCGGGGCAGCCCGGGCACGGAGGGACGGGCGGGGGGCGCCGAAGGGTCCCCTCCCGGGCCGGGGAGCGGGGGGGGCAGGAGAAGTCCCTGCTTACAGCCGGGCACACCGTGCCCTCCCTCCCTCCCACTGGCACCGATACGGGCTTGTTTCTAAGCCAGTGGCGTGAGTTGGTGTTGGGGCGGGGAGGGAGAAGCCTGTAGAGTTCCTCCCGGAGCGGCCGGGGGTTGCTGGCATTTGGGGAGCTCCCGACAGGTACCGAAGTTTGCGAGTCCCTCTCAAACCAGGGCTCCTCGCCCTCCCTCTCCCCAGGGCGTTGCCGAGCGAGGCCGCTTCCCCCGTCCCGGCTGGCGGAGCATCCCGGGCTCCGGGCCCCCCCGTGTGCCCCGCTCCCCCGGAGCCGTGTGCGGGGCTGCCGGAGGCCTCGTGTGCTCGCTAGGCCTCAGCGAGCCCAAATCCGCTCAGCCCCCGCCAGCCGGAGCCAGGCGTGTTTGCTGAGCCCTGCCGGGGCTGCGCTCTGTAAAACTCCCGTGGAAGTGCTTCATGAGCACCCTGCGCCAAGGCTGCTCGTCCCGGCCTCCCCGGGGCAGCTCTGCCGGCTGGACACGGATGCTGGCTCTGTGCGTCGGCTTCAAATGACTGTTTTTTTATAATAGCTGGATCACAGGCGCACAAAATAGTTAGTGCAAAACGTATCTTTTGTCTGCAGTGGTGCTGCAACGTAATTAAACCTCAGAACTTTGTGCATAGTATGAAATACGATGTTGCAGTTGAAAGCAGTGCAATCTTATTATTAAAAAAAAAGACCCCAGCTTTTAAAAGACATTATAAATTTATGAAACAAGGAGCACTGAATTATAAATGAAGGCCTTGGTGCATATTTCTCAGGTGAACTTGGAAAAGGTGGTCGTGACGAAGCTTGCTGGCTGCAAGTTGCAGAGGGAAGTTTTGACATGCATCATGTGCTATGTAAGGCCTTACTTGCTATAACAGCAAATTCCAGGAGTGACAAACTTCATGCTTAAATTCCTCCGTACTTCACAACATGTTAATTACCTTATAAATATTAGTGAAGTGATAATTTACACAGGACAATGTTATTTGTTACACCTGGCATTCTTGGGTGTTGTTTTTTTTTTTAATGCAGGCAATATAAAACTTCTGTCTTTGTTGTCTCTAGAAATAGTGGATATGAAGTTTTGTTTAGTTTTAGGCCTTGAATGTATGTTTCCAAAATAGAATAGAAGATAGTATGGTTGAGGTAAAGTAAAATGTGACATGGAATGTACTTGTAATACTGCCTCAACAAGTATACTACTAATTTAATTTAAGATACTCTGTATTCCTAAAGAGTTCAAGACTTCATATTTGATGGTAAAATTTGAGTCTTCACTCTCATTAACAGAGTAGACAGTGACATAACTCTTGTGTGTTTGCCATCCTATAGGGACACCTTACAGGTGAAAGGGAAACCGAGTCCTAAGACTTTACTTCCTTAGCTCTCATAAGAGATTTTAAAGACCTTTTTCAGAAGAGAAGTGTTTGAAATAATTGTTAACCTGTGTCAGTCATGCAAAACAAACAAAAAGGGATTTTGCCCTAGGTACTTAAGAGAATCCATGCTTTAGTGTACATGGCTCAGCTGTGAAGCTGAATTGCCTGCACAGATGAGAGACTGACAAGTCCATTTGATGTGCAGCTTGCAATATTTGTATTTACAATATCTCTATTTGTAGTCTGCATTTATATTGGTGGCCTATTTTGGAAAAGCTAATAAGAAATTAATGAAAGTCTTTTGATGATTTTACTTTAGATTTAGTTTTATTTTCCATGTATTTAGACAGTATACATTTGGAAACCATACAGGACATTATTTGGACTTGCTGTCAGAAAAGTTGAAAAGTGGCTTTCCAAGTTTGTCAATACAATAAAATCTGGATTAATGCTATTTCTAAAACTTATATTAAATTGTCAAAACGAAGGTAATGGATTCTAAAGAATGAATGAAAACATGTTGCCTTGTCTGGTGATACTTTAGGACTTTTTTTTCCCCCAATTATTTTCTCTCATAGAGATCATAAAATTTTCATACTGTACCTGTGGAATATTATCATGCACAGGTTTCTAAAATGTTTCATTGGTAAAGCAAGTGTAAAATAGATAAGTTTTTATCAACAGTATTCCTTCTGCCGTTCTTACATTGCATTTCCTGGATGATTACATTACTGTTGAAAATGCCATATTTGAAAGCGTCTTGGAAATTTGTGCTTGTTGTTGTGTTTTTAAATATTTTTTGTCATGTTCTTTTCTAGAAAATGTATTTGTTACTGCTTGTGTACAACCATGGGAAAAAACTAACATCAGCTTCAAGCTTAGGACTCAGTTTTCAGTTTTTCCCACTTTATGTATCTGAATAATCCCACTGATGTTGGAGAATCTCACACTTCCAAGGGCAGTAGTGACTTAGCTTGTGTTTTAGGAGGGTTGTGGAAGCTCAGGAGTTTTGATGTTTTGCACTGTTCACCAGTGATTTTTCTCTCCAAACACTTACTGTTCTGTGCTGATTTGTTTTGAATTAGAAAATTCAAACCGGTGGCCCAAAAGAGAGGGCACTTTAAAATCTATAATTCATAAAGGCGAGAATGTGAGAGTTGTAGCAACATTTTCAGTTACTAAATATATAGATGTGATATCTTTGTTCATGATGCCCTCAAGCTACAGCAAGCTGAGAACTTGCTGGTCATGACAGTTCTTCTGGAACTGGCTTATTGTAAGCAGGAAAATAGCCCAAAGTATCAATTTTATCCTACTACTACTTGATGAAAATATTAAAAGACAACTATGGACTGAAGAGGATGAAGCAGATGAAAGGGGGAGAAAGGGTTAGAGGAATGCATACTTTTATCTGAAGTTCCCCTGAAACTCTTTAAAGTACTTGGAATACTGAGTTATTGTAAAGTACTGCTTTGGGTTTTTTTTTTTTTTCTGATAATTAATAGGGACTTGGGGTGGGACAGGAATTTGAGAAGGAAAATTTTTCTTTTTTCTGTCATCAACACATTTTAAGTAGGCCTCGTGTTTGTTATATTCCTGAGTGGAACCAAGCACCAAGGAGGAGTGAAATAAGATATAGGAATCTCAGTAATGTGTTTTTTTCAGCAGTTGGATGATGCTTGGTTTTCTTACCATGAGTTCAGGGCTTCTCATATCTTGGTTTCTCCATAATAAGTAGTCCAATGCATGCTGCTGATCACCATTGACTCAAAACAGGTGTCTTTTTTATAGCTTGCCTAAATTGAGTTCTGCATCACAAATTCTGAAGCTGCGAGTGATCT
Organism: Poecile atricapillus; assembly: GCF_030490865.1. Classification (NCBI taxonomy): domain Eukaryota; kingdom Metazoa; phylum Chordata; class Aves; order Passeriformes; family Paridae; genus Poecile; species Poecile atricapillus. The sequence continues at coordinate 43,972,413 of NC_081252.1, forward strand.
TCATTTAAATCTTAATCTGCACTCTTGTCCCACTTCTGTCAGTGGTAAGGAATGAGATGCTGTGAAAACAAAACTATCCTTTCTGTTCTCACTTTGCTTTCCACTGAGGACTAAAATCTTTTAAAAATACACTTGTACATTTGAAATAGTTTATAGTATACTTCTGCTAAAATGTTTCGAGAGTACTTGCTAACTATATAACTAAGAAAGTGCTTAAGAAGCATTGGACGTGCAGAAAACCACAGAACTTTACAAGTTAAGAGATTGTGAAAGAGTTTGCTTTATGAGTAGGGAATGCAGTTTCCATTGCTTTCACCTTTGTGGAGGGGAAAACTGCTTTCATCTTTTGGGGATCTGAAAACACTACAGTTTTTAGCATGGGATTCTGTAACTTGTGCTAGATTTGTCTGAATTAGAAAATTTACTATGTTTCAGCATTTAAATGTTGTTTTCTCTTTTTCCATGGAAAAGAAGGGCAGTTTATTCCTTTTTTTCTCACTGGAACTTGCTTTCTCTTGTCTTGTGAACAGCAGAGACTGTGAGGACTGAAGATACTGAAGTTGAAGTTATTTAAGCAAGGGGACTTTCATCCTGTCTCTCTTCTGGACATTGCTGTAGCTCAGGGGTGCATGGTAAAAGACTTTCAGTCACAATAGAAGTAGGACTCATATAAGACATTGGGCTCATTAAAGGTAGCAAATAAGAGGCAAACAGAAATGAAGTAACATGGTGAGAGACATCATCAGAGACTTAAAAATATATTTAGATTGATTATTTCATGCATGTAAGAAAGCTGTGCTGTGACAGATTAATAAAATAATAAGTGTTAGTTATTACACTTGGAAAGGGATTGATCTTAATTCTGTTTTAAGTGCTAACCTCAACACTGATCAGTTACCGCTACAGCAAGTACCTGATAAAGGCCTTTGTTTGGGCTGCTGCTTTCTAAGAATGAATTTAATGGCAAACCATCACTGATTTCTCACACCATTTCTTATTATCTTTCTATCTTTCCTTCCCTTGTTTGCTAGTAACTGAGGAGGAAGTGAGGCTTTTGTTTTTGATGGTGTGGAGCTGCTAAATGATTGTTTCAACATACTTTATGACATTTGAGCCTTAAAAAGCAATGGTCAACTTGCTGTTTTGAAAAGAGCATCCTTTGATGGCACTTCAAGGTGTACAGCTTGCAATAATACTGTAGGGAGATAGGGCAAGGATTTTTTCTTCAAATATCTTTTTCTTCTCTGTTTCATCCTGTAGTATCATTTGCTGGTTTTTATCCCAATTACACCTAATTTATTCCTGCTTCCTTGTCTGCTCAGGCATGTGCATGCTCCCTGAGAAAGTGTCTAGTATCTCATTCTGATTTCAGTGACAGGTTGAGGACTGCTCTTACTTAATTCATCTATATTTATTCAAAATAAAACCCATGATGCAAGTACTGAACATGCAGTGAGAGACTAGCTGTGTCTGAAGTTCTGACATCTTCATTTGTTTACCCAGTGTAAAGCAGAATTCTAATATTGCAGTGCTACTATAGCTGTGGTAGCATCAGACAGTGTTAAAATACAAACTGATTGTGTATGTGAGTTCTTTAACTAGTCTGTCATTTGCATGGGGCTGTGTGTTGTTGATTTTAGCATTAGTGAAAATGGCTATAACTCTGAGATAATGCTTTTATTTTTTATTTCTCTGGGAGTGATAGAGCTGTACTGTGTCTTTCATCTTGGAGCATGTGAAGCTAACAAGTCAGGAAATGCTGTGGAGTATTTGCTTATGTGTGCAAAGTATGTACTGCTGGTCACAGCCAAGAGCTGTGACCTGCTCTGTGAAGTGGGACAAGTGCTACAGGCTGTGGTTTATCCAGACCTATGTCTGTAGTGCTTGCCTACTAGAGCTATTTTGATTAAAACCTATCTTGACTTATAAAATAGTGTTACAATAGCTGTCACACACAACATAATACTTAATGAGAAGTTGAATGCGTGAAGGAAAATAGTGAGAGTCTATATATAGATCAAAAATGAAAAATTATTTATAACTTTAGAGATCTCTACAGATTGCATTAGGAGTTCTTAATTTTTTTTTCAGTTAAATAACCAGTCTTCAACTGTTTGGTTAAGATTGTGTGATTTGAACACAATACTAAGGTTATTCTAATAGGATAAGAGGATTTCTCTACTTCCACTTACTTATGTTTGTAACATCAAGAGAAATGTTAAATTTTGTGAAAAGGCTTTTCTTTTGGTTTCTTGCTACCTTCTTCTTTTTAGCCTAAGAAAGTGTTATAGGTATCTGTGACTGAACAGTTTATACATCACACAGGTGAGTGAAAACTGGACTTAGTACTCCTGGAAGTAATGGAAAAGATTGAAAATGGACAAACAAATATTTACATACAGTAATATTTCCATTGTGAAACACCTTCAGAAAGGCATGAATAGAAATGATGCTAAGACCCCACAACAGTTATGCTGCGGTGTTTAAGTTCTTATGAATTTTAGCTACCTGGAAGGGAAGTAGAAAAGTATTCCAGGAGAATAATGCAGCCTACTGAGTCCAGACTGGTATGGTTCTCCTTACATGTCCTCTTTCTGCCACCAAAACTGAGCCCAGGAGACAATTTGGCTGAAATGAACCCCATTGTTTTTAGGGTTGTTTTCCAGCAGAATCAGCGTGTTGTGTCGCTGACTGGGTACTAATGCTAGTGCGAGCCAGGAGGCAAGTCCAGAGCTGGGAGCAAAAGGGGAGAGTGGTGCTGTAGAAATCAAGATGAAAATTAATCCTAGTTGCCATGGAACTATTGTCTTAGGTGTCCATTTCTGTTGTTGGGTGTCTCCATTGTTTTCTTGTGCCTTTGTGTTCATCTTTGCTGGGTGAGCCAGTAGGAAAAGTGTCACAGATGTCCTGATTCTAAATATGCTTTCTGTCACCAAGAAACCTTTATGATATTGCAGAATTTTTTTGCTGACCTTTTAAATGTTTGTTGCTGTGCAGCTTGTGTTGAGAGAAATTGTCATTGCATGGTTGCAGAATGAGAAGCTGTATTTTGGAAATGTGCTGCTGTTGACAATATGTTTATGAATAGCTAATTTCTACGGCTTATGAAAGTAGATAAGAAATTCTTTGACTTTGGTGCATTTTGTTCCTAATTATTCATAAAATGTGTTTTATACTCTGGTGCAAAGTGTCTCACCAGAATGATGGTGTAATTCAAGATTTTTTAATGTCTTATTGTTTGAGCCATTTTTTTTCATGCATCTGAGGTCATCATCTGTATGGACAACTCAACTTGTCCTTCATTTGGAAGGAACAGCTAGTGACTGAAAAGGGGAGTTATACAGTAGTGTTATGGTTTTCCTTTTGTGTTTCTTCAGTAATTTGAAGGGATTTGCACTGTGGATGTAAGTTTTGGGGTTTTTAATAGCACATATTGGGTATTCATAAATATTACTGCTCTTCCCAGTAACTTTTTCTGTTCAAATCTGTTAATGATGGTGAAGTTCCTACCTGATGAGGTCAATCTCTGACTCTTGTTTTTAAAAGAACTTCTTGGGAGAGAGATTCCTTTCCCCCTTTGTTTAAGCATACTTTTCAAAAGCTAATTTGCTTCTGGAATTTTTTTGCTTGTTAGGACTTGTGGACTAGGGGCAGTCTGTCAGTTTATTCTGTCAACTGAAACAATCATTTGCATCTTATAGAACAAGATCAGATGCTGTCCTTTGAACTTGAATACTGTTTGTACTTGAAGAAAAGGAACTTTATCTCATCAACTCTGAATACATATTGTATTCAAAGTAATTGTGTGGGTATGTAAAGGCACATTATCTTGGGACAGCAAACTTGAACTTCTGTATATTCTTGCTGTGTGCAATACAGTATTTTAAGTTGGACCTGCTTTGATATGTCTGTACTATTTTTGTCAGTTAACAAAATAAAACTTCAATCTTTATTTGAAAAACAGAAAAAAACAGCCTACTGGAATGCCTTCCATAATATGCTGATTGATCTGCTTTCAGTGTCTAGAAATACCAGTATTTTTTGACTTTTCCTACAGGGGAAGGATCTAGGAGAATCTATATTTTAACTAAACTCTGTGAGGACACACTTTTTATATTAGCAACTTGTTCCTGTTGTTAATGAAGGAATAGTACTTTACAAACCTTTTTAAAGTAGTTTCAAGTGCTAAACTGTAGTCTTGTCCAGATAAGCTTATTTTAAGGCTTACAGATCTGACTGGTGAAGAATTCTTACTCTGATTCAATGCCTGGCCCTTCTCTCTTAAGAGCTTACCTCCCTCATGGAGCTAGGAATGTCTGCCTGGGAATGGGGCTGTTTTTAATCATATGGCAGATGAACTTTTGATAGTCTGCAAATTGTGTACAAGCACATCATACCATATGGTAGAAAATATGCCCAATGCATGATGAATGTCACCTGCCTTTTAGCTAAGTGGCAGGTGTATGCCTTAGTAGCATCTTGTAAAGATGGGTTTGACCAAAGCACAGGTGTCCCCTCTCATATAGCTGCATGGCAGTGTTTTTATTGGGATCACACTGTGGAGGAACAATCCTGGTCTCTTCTGCCTGTCACTCCCTAGGACATTTCTGGGCAGGGTATTTGCTATATCGTTCTCTTAATGCTTCCAAAAGAGAAGGTATGACCCACTTTGGCTAGAAACGTGGGCATTTTAACTTTACTCGCTCTGATGGACTGCAGAAAATTGTCAGGGAAAGACATTTATTTATCCTTTATGGAGACACAATGGATGGGTTTTTTTTCTTTGTCTAGTACTGTCAATGGTTAAACTGCAGTGTAGTCCAGAAATGTCTGTGTCATGAGAGGCCATGCTGACCTGATCTACAAGGAGTACTCTTATTCAAAACCTAGTCTCTTCATTCTTAATGCACGTTTACTTGATTATGCAAAAAATGTCTGTATAGATTTAAACTTTTTGTCTCCTCATCAATGTAAATGAAATGTCTCTGGGAAAACTTTTAATTCCTCTTAGAAATAATCCTGCACAAATCAGGGTTAACTGTAAAATCCAGTTTGCATCAGAGATGTGATTCAGATTTATGTGGTAGGTTTTTGAAATGCTGTTATTAGCCAACTAACTGTATTTTTAAAATGCTCTTATTTAGCAAGAGATTACAGAGTCATCCTGTGGTTTGACTCATGTTCCTGAACCATTCTGACTGTAGCCTGACTCTTGCAGACCAAGGGGGTTGCTGGTTTTGGCTTCTGTTGCACAAAGTACCCAGCAGTGACCATTTGTCAGTAGAGAAAGATTTATAATGCAGGAAGGCTGAAACAGCTGGGAGATGAACTAGAGAGGGAATAGTTGGATGTTCTTTTAGGGAAGGCAACAGGAAAAGTAGGACATGTAGTGATACCTAATGCACTTTGCTTCTGTGAAATAGTTTGTGATCACTACTGCTTATGAAGCTACTTTGACTTCGATGTAGTCTTTGGTAGGTTCATAAGAGGTGCTAGTGATACCAAGTTCCCTTGTGAGCTAAGTGACATTTTTGTTTCATAGATTATCCACCACTCAAGTGTACTTCTGTTGTCATATGTGTGTTGTTACTTGGGATGTAATTTAAATTTTAAGACATTTTGTCTGTCCTGGTTTGCACTGTGAATACCCAGCTTGAGGTATCTCTGTATACGTTGTTTCTTGGTTGAGCATGAAACAATCTACTTCTATTTTTTAATTATTTTTGAAGAGAGATGGCAAAAATACTCTTCCCTGAGACACTCGGGAGACTTCAGAAGTTTAGGAGCTCAAATTTCATATAGGAAGCATTTTCTCATTAGGAGTATATTAACACTTTACTTGTGTTCTTAATTTATTGTTAAAACTGTGACAGAGGTCAGGGTCTGCCTAAGGGCTCTATGAGACTTGATAATGGTTTTGTGTACTCTTGGGAATATACTCCCATGTGTACCTAAGCCCACTGTCCTTCCAAATCTGATCCTCCTATTCCCAAGACCTGTACAATATATATTTGGTGTAGGTACATGTTACAGAAAATAAAAATCTTGTCTTTTTCAGTTCCTTCTGTTAGTGCAGTCTTAACATGTCCTCATCTTGTACAGTAATTTGTAATAAATTCTAAATTATGACCTTGAAAATGTTGCTTGTGACTGTATTTTTTCTGAGGTTTATTTTAGTTTCATTCCCAGTAATGGAAAATTCTTTTGTATGCAGGATCTGACCCAAATGGTATTTTGGGTCCTTTGTTGCTTGAGACCTGTAGTGTGAAGTGCAGACTTGCACGTAGTCCCCCTTTTTAGTTTGAATGGAATTATACAGTGGATATGAGTTCTAGTTTGGAATGCTATGGACTTCTGTCAGAAAGATTTACAAAGTAAGTTAAGTTATGAGTTTAAGGCACAAAACTATTTAGTATTACATTCCAGAAGGAACAGTGACAAACTGACATTGGAATGTCCATAGGGTTGGAGTAAGATGAAGAAAACGGGATAGTCCTCAGATGACGTGATCTCTGAAGGTCTGACTTGAATGTCACCAATTTCACCCTTTGAAGTAAGTTACAGTGTACCCTTTAATTTATGGTTAAGTAATTGTTTTGAAAAGTAGACATGTGGAGAGACCTCAGAAATATCAATGTCTTTTTTCCTGTGTTTTCATGTCTTAATGTTGCTGGTCAGTAGGACTTTTGTCAAAGTTTCTTGTATTTCCCGCATTCTTTTGCGGTTTGCAGCTATGTTTTATGCAGAGGTGGCAGGCTGAGGTGGTGCTTTAGTGGGCTACAGCATGATCATTTGGAATGGAAGTATAAAATATTTAAAATATATTTGGCCTAAGCATTGAGGAGTAAATGGGAATACATAAGAGAATGCAATTCAAGGCAGCAATCTGACAAGGAATTGAGACGTGGCCTCTTTCTGTCATGTTGTGAGTATTGTAGTGTTTGAAATGAACTGCTAACACATTTACGGTCATTCTAATGAGTAGTAGAATGCCATGGATGTGAATAATCATCTGAAGCCTCTACAGGACATTCCTGAAATAGTGTTTAAATGACTAGAGATATTATAGGATGCAGGAAAGTACACAAATACCGTAAGCCTTTTAGGCTAGCCTGGTCAGTGGTTTACTACTGCAGCAAGTAAGGCTGACTGTGCAGTATTATTGAGTACACAGTAAACAGACGTTTTGTTCAAGTTTCTGAACTCTGCATGTTCTTTTCTGGCTTTTTGGTTTGTTTTTTTTTTTTGGCTCTGTTATTGATAATCCCTAGGCTGTCATTTTACATCATTTTATATCTACTCTTGGAGAGAAAGTTAGTTCAAACTAAAGTTTGAAGTTTGCTAAGGGATTGTTGGTTAAGCAGTTGTTAGGTAAATTAATGATGCTATGGTCTAGAATGAGAATGAATTGCTGATAGTAAAAGAAATTATTGTGGTGTTATGGATTTTGGTGTTTCATTCTTGCTTTTGTTCTTGTTTGCTTATGTGGTTGTTGTTCTGGCTCACTTGCTTACAATGATGTAAAATGAGCCACAGGCTTCTGTGCTGTAGCAGGTTGCTGATTTGCATTCAGGACCTGGCTGGCCTGTTGGCTTATGCATGAAAGACATCAAAACTTTATTTTTCCAGGCAAGATTTTGGCAAGAAAATGAATTTCGAGGACAAATGTAGAACAGTTAGGGATTTTTAAAGCAAAACCCTTAGAACCTCCTTTTTTTTTTTTTTTGTTTGTTTTTGTTTTTTTGTTTTCCCCAGCCTGGTTTTGCTGAGAAATTGTAATGAATCTTCTTTCTGGTCAAAGTTGTGGTGCCTAGTGTGGCTAGTATTTAAAAAATGTATGAAGAGTATTTTATAAAAGAAACAGCAACAACAAAACAAACTCAAAAAATGCCCTGAAGTAATGTTCCCATAATCAACACTTATGATTAATCATTTAATCAATTTAATTACTTTTTATTTTATTCTGAATTTGGCTGGTGTCCTAGTTAGTTAAGCAACTTCATCCAGCTGCCGGAAGTTCTTGAAACACTTTCACTGCAGGTGTCTGATGTTGAGGGATGACAGTATTTAAAGAACCCTTCTTGTGGCAGAACTTAATGAGGTAGTAGGTCATTGCTTATTAAGGTAATAGGTTTCTAACAGATCATTTGAGAATAAGCTCTCATAAATAGCTGTTTTGTAATACTGTATTTGAAGTTTTTTTTAAATGGCCAGTATTAAACTTTGAATGCCCTCTTTTTACTTAGGTGTGGTAAGTACCCATCTATTTTAGACTTGCAGAGGTGTTTAAAGCTGATGTTGCACTGATGATGAACACAGTAACATTCAGATACCATGAAAGTTTCATGTGGCCTTGATGGTGGTGATGTCCTGAAGGGTATTTTGATTACATAATAACTTAGTGCTTATCTTTAAACATTCACTACTTGTAAAAAATTTTGATGGGCAAGAAGCTTAAAGGGTGCTGACTTAAGAATGGTTGCACCTAAACAGAAGTATAAGCACATACCCTGGAAATCTAGTCCAAGGGCCACCTGAAGTGTAGTCCTGACCATAACAGGTTGTAGGTCTCTTTTGGACCAGCTGATCCAGAGGTCAGCACTGAGAGATTGGAGCAGCATTTCAGCAAGTTTCACTTCATTATAGCATCCAGCAGCCCAGGAAGTTGGAAGGACTCTGAAACCACACTTTTCCCAGTTGAGATACACCCAAAGAGCATTGCCTCTTTATTTCTTATTGGAATATCTCTTTTTGAGATATCTCCTTTGGCTGTGAATCATCGCTTGAAAAAAGGAATATTGGGATGGTAAAATCTTTCAAAGTGGCCATTCCTATACTGTGTGATGTTTTGTCTTTTCATGAATGTTTACACTGAAGTCATAGAATTCTGAGCTAAGCCGGGAGTATAAATAAGCTTCCTATAGCTGTGTACAAACTCATCAAGGTCCAAGTGAGGCAATGTAGGGACAAATTTTTTCTTCTAGTGTTAAGACCTTTGGCTCTGCTGTAGAAATATCCTAAGAAAATACCTGGTAATAGAAATCAGATATTAAGTTGGAAGGCAGAAGGGTGGGCCAAGAGTCTGTATGATGAATAGCAGTCTTTATTGTTAATTATTTTTTAAATAAAAAGAAGTAAGCACAAAATTTTACAAAATGAATGTTTGCTGTTCTGTTTCAGAGAAATGCATTAGTGCATTACTGTATTTCAGTTCAACCTGTTTGCTTGAGATCTATTTGATTTTCATGTGAAAACATTATATGTTTCTTTAAGACAGTAAAGTGGTTCATGGGGCAGTATTTAGCTGATGTTTGTTTGTGTAGTATGATGAATTTATAAAAGAGAGAACTGAGACTAGCAGACTGAAGTTTTTAGTTTGTGAATCAAATTTTTTGCTAGTAAAGGCTGAAGGCAATTCCCTTTCCATGTGTTGCCTCTGTTTGACACCCCTTTTCAGTCATACTACAGATCTGTTTGTGCAAATTTGTTGTGCATCAAAATAGAAGGGTTTAAAAGCAGCAAGAACAAAGATGAAAAATATCCCATTAAAGATCATAGCACAAAAAAACCTGATACTTCTGCATCAATGAAAAGTCAGTTTACCTTTTTTGTAGAAGTTATTATTATTTTGAAAATTTTGATCACCTGAACACAATCCCTGCACGTTGTGGAGACTAAGGATAAATTAAGAATAGAATGTGTACCACGTGAGTACGGACTTTGGTCTTCCATACAAATGTTAAAGTAACAGCAGGCAACTGATGAATTTCTTTTTTCAACAGAAACCAGAGTTTAACATGGAAATAAAATTAGTACTATTCATCTTATTGAAACTGATGGGCCAATATATAATCTGCGTCCCAGAAAAGCTTTAAAAATTTTTGCAAATGGAATTGTGCAATTATTTTCTGCATCAGAAATAAAAATGGCAGTGTAGCCTGGGATTTGTGGGCAAATACTAGAATAGGTAGAATAGTCATGCCCTGAATGCCTGTGGGCCTGACTCAGAGGCCCCTGGTCTGGTTTCAGAATTGTCCTGCATTGGGCAGTATGTTGGCCCAGATAACCTTCAGATGTTCCTTCCCTTCATTTTTTACCAGGCATATGTAGGTAAATGTGGCTTTATTAGTGTTAGATCATCTAATAACTAGACACCATATTTTGGAAAAAGATACTACTTTTGGCAAGGTGAAGGGCTGATGTAATCTGTTTAAATGCAAGCAAAGTACTTCTTACCCTACCCGACATGAAGTCCTTAATCCCAAACACTTCTGCATTTGAAGGACAAATTACATGATCAAGTAGCTGTGGGCCAAGGAGACTAAAATGTTCTGTATTGGAATGGGAATTATGAGGGTGGTTGGAGGTTTTAAGGTCTGTTTAGCAGCATAATGGAAGTAACTCAAGCACTCTTCACTTCAGTAGTGTCTACAAAGATTTAAAGCTTCAATATGCTGTAGCTATCAATTCTACAAGAAAACTATAGAAATTAAATTTATTTGTCACTTTAAAAAACAACTCTGCTTTGTTTGATATCGATATAGATCTCTCACACCCTGGAGCTACTGTGTACTTATAATAATTTGAATTTTGGAATTTGATGAGGAAAATATTTATTACATCTAATGGTTGTCTTATTAAACATACCCCTGTGTGGGCTACATAATTAGAAGCATAATGTTAAAGTTCCTACTAAATGTACTAGAAACATCTTGTTGCATTTTTTTTTTCGTATTCCTTCAAATGTGACTTTGGAAAAGACAGCACTTTAAAGTTTGTTACGGAAGGCACTTTGAGAGATGGATGATTGAAAACAACTCTCCTGAATGGCACCTTGCTGCACTACACAGATCATAACAGCTTTTATTCACCACTGTGATTGTTTTTTAAATTACTACCTGTGGATGAATACTTGAAAGAATTGGTCTGCTGGCTACATATTTGGTTTGATTGAGGGCTATCTTGAAGTTGCCTTTAAATTACGTGGGGTTCTTGATGATCCTAGCATTTTCTAATCTTTTTTGTACTACATGGTTTGTTTTGTTTCTTAAGTTCTTGCAATTTTCAGAAGAATAATAATTCTATCTTTAATTTGTTTTGTGTTTTAAAAAAAAGTAATTTCAAGCTAAGATTTACAGAAATGCTTCTTTAGCAAATGATAGTTGCTGCTTATTTTGCATCATTCTTTCAGTTAAAGTAATAAATTATGTAATGAATAATTATTATACTAATAGTTGCTGATGGACTGGAAACTGTTTAATTTATAGGTGATACATTTGTTACAGGGATTGCTCCAAGTGATATCCATAACTGTGGTGTAAAAAAGCAAAACTTTATTAGTTTATTGAAAATACCAAGAATGTGCTATATGCACATTTCATTGAACTGTTACTAATAAGCCAGGCAGGAGAAAAAGGAAAAAAATGAATGTCAGAAGACAAAATGACTGTTGAAGTTGGTTAAAACATTTAAATAAACATTCCTTTTTATTTTTTCAGAAGCTGTAGTGTTGATAAATCTGTACAAATCATTCCATTATTCCATTTTAATGAAAATTTTGTGTCAAAGGCTGTTTTGGGCGTGTAAAACTTGGGAATATCTTATTGCTTGTTAGCCAGTGCAGTGGTCAAGGATGTGAAAAAAAGTCAGATTCCAATCTGTTTCCTGACTTGGAATGGCTTGGTGCTATTGAAAAGCCACCTTCCCATAATGAATGAGATGGAAGAGGTACCTGATCATCCCAGTTCTGTTTCCTGAGCTGCTATAACCCAAGGCAACAGGAAAATCCAGTTTTTAGTTTTGAAAATGGATCAGGTTGAAAAACTTGAGGGGGGAAATGCAGACAAATAAGTGCAAAGAAAGGAAGCTCGAAATTCCTGTGGAATGTAATCATTGTGCCCTAGATAGCGTTGAGAGGTGTGCCTCTCACTAGAAACATTTAACCAATCAAGGACTGTCTGTGATCTATGTAAATTCCTTCAGAATTTATCACTCGCAGTTCCCAGCTTCAGCTGCCATGTCCTGATCGCCCTCTGTTCCTAGTATCTGATCTTTTCCCTTTGCATTCAGAAAATAGCTTGATTGAGTAAGCAGAAGATAGGAGTGTGATGAAAAGAGTGGGTCTTAGCCTGTTTGAATACATCACTGTGTGAATAGGACGGAATAAATAAAAGGTAGGTAAGGGTGATAGCAGCAGGAGAATGCAACATTTTTCAATGCTCTGAAATCCACAATACATTTTAGCTTGTTGGCAGCTTAACAACAATACTAAGATTGGTAGTGACTGGAAGAAGGAGCGTGATTTGCACTGTATGGGTCTTGTTAGTTCTGCTTTTTTTCAGGCCACAACAGCAAAACAGAAGGAAACAAAAACATAAAGGTCAGGGCTGGGGTGTTTAAGTCCTTGTATTGTCTCTAGTAGGGAGTTTGCAGGCTCCAAGCATCTTCTCTAACCTTGGCTGAGGGATTTCCCTGATCCCTCTTCACCTCATTCTGCACATAGTGACTGAAAATCATGCTCTGCAAAACATACTCTGTCCCACTTTGCTCTTCTGACAGACGGACTCGGCAGCCTTTCTGCCTGCTGTCGCTCTATTGGGAACGGCGAGAAGAATGACACAGACTCTCTTGTGAGCTGAACAGGAGGGCGAGGTTTATTACCTCAGATCTGCTTTTATAGACCAATATGTGAAAGTACAGAAGAGAAAAACTCTTATTGGTTAGTGAACTAACACATCACCCTCATTGGTCAGTGGGGTACACCACCCCTCCACCTTCTTTTGCAAGAAAACAAGAAACTGACCAACAGCACCTGCAAGGTTGTCTTCTATCTCTGAGGATTGTTTTAATTCCTCCTTATGATTTCCCAGGCCACTTTCTCAGGTGAGACTGAGAAAGTTATGCGGCCTGCTATTCCACAGGCACTGTGCTCCCCGCTTGCTGCTTGCATTTAGCATCCATATGCCTAGCGTGTGTATCACAGGAGCAGCACACCACGTGAATCTTCTTGCCTGTGTTCCCCCTGTCCCTGCAGTTATCCGTTCTGCAGCACACTCTCAGTTACAGCCATTCAGAAGTATTTGGGCCATTTATAAAGGACTTCAGTTATAGCTTAAGCATAGGAAATGTTAGTACAGTAAAAGCCCTTTGGACATCAATTAAGCTTCCCAGTCAGGTTTGTGAAAGGAAGAGATTCTGTCTTCCCAAAGGCAGTGAAAGAATCAAAAAATGCCATAGCCTGCTTTTTTCAGCTGGCACAGTGGATTGCCATGCTCCATCAACCAGACTAATTCTTTGGCTGCCAGTGAGGGTCACCAAGCACTGCTGCTTCCTTGTATATCTCCCAGGAGCTGGCTCTAGAGGGACAACAGGAAGAATAATCCAGGCATGGAAAAACAAGGAGATAAGGCTAGTTATTTTGCAAACTCTCTTGGTCTCTGTTGCACAAGACCATGCATTTCTTCAGCAGATTCTTGACCAAGAATATTGATTTCATTATTGGAAGTTATATATGGTGGTGTTTGGGTTTGGGTGAGCTTTTTTTGTATTTATTAGGATTCCAAATAAAAGATGTCTGCTGGTATGAATGGATTACTGAAAGTGGCAGTCCCTCTGAGACAGAATGTCTTGTATGTGTAGATGCAGAAATGCTAATAATTACTGAGATATTGTAATGGTAAAAAATGATCACTTCTCTCCCTTGGTACCTGGAGAATGCTCTGGTACCATTTGGTAGAAATCTCTAGTTCTTGTTGCTGTTTATGTAAGTTTTTGTAAACCAAGCCAGAGACCTTGTTAAAATCTGTTTAATGCAAATGATAGAAGTACAATGACTTCAATATAGAGAAAGTAATATGGTGATGAAAATTAAAACCTTTTTGTGTCTGTGGCACGAAGCAGTGAAGTCAGCAGAAAAGACAAGACTTGGACTCTTTCGCCTGGACTTCTAGTAAAAAGCTGAGTTTTCCCACTATTTCTTCAGGGGAAAAAACTGGTGAAACACAGAAGTTAGGCTGGGAGATAATGAATTGCCTACCATATATTGAAAAAGTCAGTGAAGAGCTATGCAGATTGCATTTAAGAAGAAGAAATGCAAATGCTTTATTTTATTACAGACTCTGCCGTGCTTCCTTACTGTTTTTACCTACAAAAGTTTTGTTCTTCATAGCATGGCACAGAAAGAGATGCTTGTTATGCTGAAAACTCAAAGCATGATTTGATCAACTTATAAGAGGGTTAAAAATATTTTGAACCAAATTTAAAAGAATGGGGTTTTCTTTAAGCAAACATGCAGTGCTGATGCTTAACTTCTACCTTTTCAAGAGCTGGATGGAAGATCAGATCTTTCTTTTTATGGCTTATTTAAATCCATCGTTATTCTGTCCAGCAAAATTCCAAGCCCACCTTTGAAAGCTCTTTTGAGAATTATACTTCCCTACCCTAGGTAATTTCTGCCAGATCAGGAAATTCCAACTTCTTCTCTTAAATTTACTAGAGAATTCCTGGAGTCTAAAACCCTAAAACTCAGAAAACAGATTTTTGCTGGTCTGTGTATAATCAGTAGGAAGAAAGTACTCTTTCTTCCCTAACCTTCCCTAACCACATACTTTATAAATTAGAACTGTAGCCATGCTGAGTGCCTGCAGATAAGCTAGAAAAGAATTGAATGGACTGTTATGAGTTTGGAAATCTGTCCTCTTGTTAATTAAGCTTCATGCTCATACACTTTCTGACTGAATGTTAATTTTCCTTGTATTTGTTTTCTGTACATAGCATACTGAAAAGCATTGAAATGCATGCAGATACCTAATGGTATTTTCAACAGATCAGAAGTTTGACTCCTATTTAATTACAGTGTGCCTACTTTTAAACTTTCCAGTACTTCTGGAAATTGTTTTAGATGACGGATGTTTATAGGATGAGAGTCTAGCCTCCAAGAAGATATATTTTATTTTAAAAGCTTGAATGATACATGAATTAATTTCCTAAAGGAACCTAAGGATATTATGTAGAATTGCAGGAAAAATAGTAGCTCAAAGCATTAATATTTATGTTAAAGATTTTTCACAAAAGCATCTGATGTTGGTTGATTTATGAGAGATAGTAAGAGCCTTCCATTGAGAAATTGAAAGAGACTACATAAGTAATTGGATAGTAGAGATTTGTATCTGGACTATCTCTTAAGAGCAATCTTCTCTATTCAGTTTAAAAGAATAATAAATGGCAAATGGAGATGTAACGGTTATCTTGGCAAGGAGTTACTGTATTTCCACTGTATGAGTTAATGCTGAGGTTTTTCATTACTCAAACTATATAAAAACTTTACATCCAACAAAATACTGAAAGTGATTTTTATGAAGTATTCATTTGAAAATACTGTGTCTAAGAAATTCCAGAAGTCTGTAAAATTGCAACTTCCTAGTTCAGCTGAATTTATTGAAGCATTGCTTATATGGCAGCTTGCCTCTTACACTACAAAAGAAGTGTACAGTGTGGGAGATTACCATTAAATCAATTGTTTATGCTTAGGTGTTGTTTTTCTATGAAAGTGCCTCTGCTCAGTATTTGAGACAGCAGTGTAGTTTTTGTGTCATTAGCAATTATTTTTAAACTCTCTCCTTATGAGCGCCTCATTAAGGAACCAGTTTGGACTTAAAAAAAAGAAGTCAAAATGCCTAAGGTAAAGGCTCTCAGAGAAGGATGAAATATTTTTTTGATTTTGTTTTGGCAAACATGACAAAAGTATTAATCACATACTGAGTTTGCTTCTAGCCTTGTCCAAGGCAAGGCTGCCTTTGACTTCAATGTAGAAATTTCCTTGGTTTGCTCTGTGAAGTTTTGTATCCTTCACAAAATTGGGCAGTTAACTGATTTACATTATTCTAATTTGAAATTCAAGTAGCAAGTAGATCAAGGTATTAGAATAAACAGAAATTTTCCTATGCTCAAGCACTTGCATTTCATAATCAAACATCAACCAGTTAGGATTCATCGTTAGTCCAAAAAACCCTCCACCTACCAAAATCAACCCCCTAACTTTCACCACATGAAAACATTACAAAGCAGGTAAGCATTTCTCCAGTTTTGCTTGCTTAGTCCTATCTGTCTTGTTCTAATAGCTAAATCATAAGGGGAAGGAGGAGGTGGAATCATGTAAGTTCCAGCACTCCATGCAGCTCCAAGAGCCAGGGTTTCAGTATCTTTTACGAACTGTTGTTTCATGACCAATTCACACCAATCTGAATTTGGACTGAAAATTCTGCCCTTTTTCTTGTATTGACATTTTTACTGGTAGTGAACTGGTTGGGCAGATAAACTGGTTAAAAAAAATTAAAAATTCAATTTCTCCTCCTAATTTTTTTCTTTGAACTGGCGTATTACAGAGTCACATGAATGCCAGAGAAGAGGTATGAACATGCAGCATGGAGGAAAAGCAGGACTCTGACAGCCGGGTTAGATCAACTTAAATTGTTATGAAACTGCAGTATTTGGTGTGGCAGTAGGATGGTGCAAAAAATACTTTTCTATACTCAAGTTACACAATGTTGAAGTGTTAAGCTCCAAGAAACAAAGGCAATGTGTGAGTGAGCACACAAGTATTTATATGTGTGCACATGGTTTGGAAGCGTGACAATAGCAAAGATTTAAAAGGTACATGCAAAAGACATGTTTAGTTGTGAGATCAGTTACTCTCATACAGCTTCTCCATTTAGTTTGTCCAACCACATGCCTATCCTCATGGTGAATTTTTTTCATCATATTCAACTTAAACTTGTTTCAACTCATGTCTGTTTTCTCTCATCCTTCTACCATGTTAACCCTTGAAAAGTGCCTGACAGTCATCTCAAAAACTTCCTTGTAGGTAGGGGCAGGCTGCTGCTGTGTCTTCTCCAGGCTGAACACCTCTCTGTCCCTCAGTCTCTTCACTTCAGCTTGGTGCTTGGGTGCTTCATCTCCCAAGCATCCTGATGGCTTTCCCTTGGACTTGCACCAGTTAGGTTTGTTGATTTTTTTTCTTGATGTAGAAGATCAGAACTGGGTGCATTAATTGAGATGCAGTGTAGTGAGTGCAGAATAGAGGAGGTAATTGCTTTCCTTGATCTATTTGCCACACTCTTGCTGATAGGATAGGCTGTTGGCCTTCTCTGCAGCCAGGGCACTGGTTCACTGACAGATCACTGCCCACCAGGGCCCCAGAGCTGCTCCTCAGTCATTCCCAGCCTCTGTTGCTGTAAAGGGGCAGTTGCTTCCCGGATGCAGGACTTTGCATTTCTTGATGCTGAGTCTCTGAAGGTTCCTGTTGGGCTTTTCCTGCAGCTCAGGTCTATCTGAATGGTGTTCATGTCTTGACTGTGTTGGTTGTTCCTGGCCAACATGGTGTCATATGCAAATCTGATGCCTTTTCCAAATCATTAATGCAGATGTTAAACAGGACAGGTCTCCCCAGTAGTCCACTTTTTACTGGCTTCCAGGTAAAGTACAATCTGTTGACCACCAGTCTGAAGAAAGTCAATGATGATGTGCAGGCTGCTGTTGAAAAACTAGGGCAGGTGAAGAGAATTAGGACTGTGTTTTTAATCAAAAGTTTAGACTTGCTATGACTTCTTTCTTACTCAAGATAGAACTCAAGTGACACTCGGTCCCACAGTCTAGTTGTGGTGTTAGAGGATGGGTTGGACTTGATCTTGGGGGTCTCTTCCAACCTTCTCATTCTGTTGAATTCTGTTGTTGAATTTAGTCTCTCAACTAAGTTAGCTTTCCATTGTTAGTAAAATGCAGTTTTGACCACATATTATTTGCCAGAAATGGGATTCATGTAAGTCTAAGAAATGTCGACTTGACTATAATTCAATACAAGCAAAAAAAAAGTTAGGCAAAACCAGTGATTCTTTATGAAAGGGTTCAATAACTATATGGTTATTAAATGAGAATACACTGAAAGGACTTCAAGGATATTTTTGCTTACGAGTTATGATGCTCACAATATTCTCTGTAGTAAGACAGTTTTAAGAATACTTCCTAATAAGGTCCAGTTTGAAGTGTGTGCACAAACTCCTATAGGAAAATGGTTGTATCTGGAATATCATATTTACTGTCACGGTGAATCTGTTCTTTGCAATTTTTGTCAAATCAGTTTTTGAAAGCAGTTATGATTTTGACCTCAACAAAATGCAGTGGCAGTGAGGTCCAGCTATGATTGTGCATTGTGCAGAGCTTTGGTTTGAGCCTGCTTCTCTGTATTTCTGCATGTGTTTCTTGTAGCATGAGAGACAGAGTAAATACTGCCTGTGCCTTTCATGTATTTGGTATTTGCACCCTGTAAGCAGCTACCAAGACGAATGACATTAACCTGTACAGTTATGTTACATTATATACCCTGATTGCCACTGCCCACTTTCTTCTGTATGTCGGTCTGTAGTTCTAGTTTCAACATGTTGTCATGGTGCAGAAGTGCTGGGGCCACCAGAGCTGAATGCAGTATCTAAAGGTAATCAAACAACAGTTTTATATAAATTGCACAGTGTTGTTTTCTGGTTTGTTTTATATTTGTTTCCTCATAACTTGTAAGGAAGCTGTTTGGTATTTTGACTTTTGCTAAATGTTCAGCTGATTCAAAGAGCCATCCATGAGGAGTTCAATGACTTCTTCAGTGGTGTTGGCAAAAATAATTGATGCCTCTTGGTCTAGAACAGTGATACAAAATCTCCTCACAGATTTTTGTAAAATACCTACCTCCTTTTTTAATTTTAAGTGTTAGCTTAAGAAATTGAATTTGAAAATGTTTAGAATAGCTTTGCTGTGGTATTCTCATCTTCTTTCCCCATCTCACATACGCTTTCACTTTGGAAGAGAGGACTTGTAAAACGTGGCTGTTACCTACTCACAGACATTTTTTTGAATATTGTTTTAATGTTGTATGCTTATTTGAAGAAATGGTAGTTTACTCTGTGCTGTTAGCCACCACAAATAGGGACGAGGTTTTAATATATTCTATATTCTCTGAAATAATTGTTTAACCTGGTTTAGAAAAATCTCTTTAAATCAGTGATGCAGACTGCTAATGAAGCTAAAGGGCGTGCATTTTCATGTTTGGGAAAGGTAGGCAGCTCTATTTGAGTCAGTAAGTAGAGTATTAACTCATCTGGAAACTCCAGGTTCCCTTTTACAGGGTCTCAGATAATTCCTCAGCAATCTTTGCAAATTACTGCCTTGGAAATATTTCCCCTGCTCTAAATAATTTTGTGCCAACCACACTTGGTAAAGAGGGGTGTGTGGCAAACAGTTATATGCTGGGGGTAGAGGAAAGGCTTGTAAGGGTTCAGGGAAAAGGAACCAAAAAGGATAGCTGACCTGAAAGGGGTTTGGTCAGTTTGATGTGAGAAGCAAAAACTGATTTTTTTTTTTTTTCTTTCCTTACAATAGGCCATGCATCAGTAAAACTGTTTGTACTGTATTTCTGCTAGGAATTGCTGGAAGATTTGCTGCCTCCATTACAGATTTTGGGGTGTTTTTTTCAGGCAGTTTCTGGGAGTGGGTGTGTGCGAAGGAAGTCACAGCAAACTTAGGCGTTTCCTGTTGGGTAATTGTTACATATTTCCCATTCCTCAAACCTTGCTGCCACTGGGAATAAATTTGATCTACAACTTGAAGTCAATTAATATTGTGAATAAAGAAATGTTAGAAAAGTAGAGACACTGAAGGAACTCTGCATTGATATTGTTTAATATAACACTATTTTCTGATAATCTCACAGTATACGAAGAGAGGCATTATGAAAAAAGCATTACAAAAACAGCAGTATGAACTAGAGTTCTTTATAATAAAATTAGTAGTGGGAGGGTTTAAATGTAGGCCAGAACATATATCTGAAATCTTCTTATAATTACAATTTTACATTGCTGTAATCTTACAGTACTCCGACTTCATTATCTTGCATTTTAAGTTCAATGTTAGATATGTACAAAGCAAACGTTTGCTACAGCTCTTACTCATCAGTTCAGTTTTGTGCCGTTTTACTAATATACATTAGCCCCTGACTTCCATCACTCTGCTGTCAAGAATGACTTTTCTAGAGTCTCTCGTGTGAAAACAGCTGATATTGAGGGATCTTTTAGAGCCATTTGCATCAAGGGTTGGCAGATGTTTTTATGACCTCTTACTATTATTAAAATACAAATGTATTGTCCTTTTTGTCTTCAGTATTATGTTGATTTCAGTTTTATAAAATCAGGTTTGTTAATTTTACATGTATAAAACTGTTGATACATTTTTAAAGATTTCTCCTATAACATCTGGAAACAGTTTACCAGAGTCCAGAGATCGGCCAAGCGATTGTGTGCCATTTGAGCTCTGATCTAACACAGTCTTTCTGCAACAGGAGCTGCATTGTACTGCAAAACACAGAATGTATAATGAAGTATGCACTGAAAATTGTTACAAGAGTTGGATGATAAGCTGGAATCAAGACATGAAGAACTCAGTATTGAGAATAACAGAGTGGGGTGCTCTCTCCTGTTGGATGCAGTTTTTATGTCTGTAACCGAATTGTAGAGACATTGGAGATCTTAACTCAAGTTCATTTCTCCCTGCTTCTGGAATGATTGGTATACTTGGCTGAAGGGCTTCACAGCACTGAAGTCAAAAGTTTGTGAGGTTATCTGAGATGTTCAGATGGATACTACTTTTTGAAAGTGCTTTTTAGAGATTTAGGTTTCCTGTTACTGAAATTGGTAACACTCCTGCTGACTTCAGTGGGAGCAGAGTTAGGTGAAGAGAGTCTTTAAATATCCCCTCTATAAATCCAAAGGTCACTTACAGTGCAAGGGTTTGTTTGCAGGAAAAGTGGAATTTACAGAACAAAATTTTTAAAATAATTTTCTTTAGCTGATGAGGTGAGCATTACTCATGCAATAGGGGTGATTTGGACTAGTGTGTATGAAATTACAGAAAGGAGGAATGCAAAAAGTTAAGAGATTGGGAAGATCTTTTAATGCTGATGTTAAATATTATAATTTTCTGGGTTTTGACTGTGTTTTTTCTTTGAAATACATTTCTCTTTCTCATATTTAATTATCACAATACAAAAATGTCCTAAATTTAACCCTAACAATATGCCATAAAAACTACTTTTGGTTCTTTGTGCCTGACAGCCAAGATGACAAATCACTGAAATTAACAGAATAAATGTTTTAATCCTCTATCATAAGTGTGTCTGTTTTGATTAATTCCTAATAAAGTATTCCAGTCTCTAGACATTTTCTACCTGTAGTTTGTTGTATCATACTTCTATCAAACAGTAAGCTTTTGGGTATGAATTAGTTGCTCCCATTTGCATGTGGAAATTACTGCAGAGTTTGTGCCATATTTTGAATTTCATGAACCAATGCTTGACTGGATTTGTTGTAGTTAGTTTGATTTTGGTTTGGCTTTTTTTTTTCTTACCTTGAGTATTCTTAAGAGTAGATCTTCCTATTGTAGAAGAATATTTGCTTGTAAATATATAAAATGAAGAGCAGAGTGGTACAAGATAAGTGAAGAAAAAAGTTTCTAATTCAGATTTATACTGAGAGACTAGAGGATCAGGAACACTTAAAATTGCTGGGAAAACAGCATGGTGTTTATGTAATTAAACTAAAATTAATAGCTAAGTTTCTTAACAGTGCTGTCAGTTGATGACAACATTTCCCCTCTAACAACAGTGTACAGTCATGTATGGATAAATAACCTATAGCAACACTGCACATAACAGCCTTTTAATAATGTCACTGCATTTGAGCTTTCTGGGGGAAGGCACAAAGGTCGTATCATTGGTTTATGGCTGTGGAATTATCCCTGTGCTAGGGTATGGTTATCAGGCATTCCTCACATTCCAGGTGTCTAATATTATAGTGCTTACATGCCAGTGTAGGACCAACTGCTGCGTCAAAGAAAAACGCTGGAGAAAACATTCATGGTAGTACCCATTTCCATTTCTCTGTGGACCCCTTCCCCCCGTAACCTTTCAAAATGTCATCTTTGCATTGAACTTGGCAACGTTTAACAGATAAATGAATTAAAAATAGTGATGGGGTTGGAGGCTTTGCCCTACAGAAACAAATAGCTGGTATGCTGAGCTGGAAAAGATTGGTTCTCCTTTTCACTTTTATTACTTTCAACGATGAAATGATGTGGCAAAATGTATAGCTGAGTTCAGCGTGGGGTTTTTTTCTTCATTGATGGCAATTGTGAAGTGGAAAGCCAAAACAGTTTATCATAATCAAAAGGAAAAGGGAACAAAAAACCAAGCCAGCAGGCAGTTTGACCTGGTCCTTCAACCAGTGGGTGTGGGTCCCTTCCTTCCCAAATGCATTCTTCCCTTTCTGGGTCTCAGCTATTCAGTTCATGTGCCTTTTCACAGACGCACCTGTGAGGGGACCGAGTGAGCTGACATTGAGCTAATGCCACCGCTTTGTAACTGGGAGGAGGCAGTTATGCTCGACTTCCTTGCTGGTAGCCCATTTTTATGGCAGTCATTAACATGCACACAGCATCTCATAGCGAGCTGGGAGGCAGCACACTCCCTCTGCACTCACCTCCCCCTGTCTGCTGCCTCCTGGACTGAAAGCTTCACTTGTGTGTTCTCTGCTTCCTGCCTTTTGGGCATGTGTGTGTGTGAGAAGGACATCAGTTGTCCATTTTGTGTGGGTTCTTTTCTGTGGAGGAAGCAGGCAAGGTCTTTGGATGACCTGAAGATTTTCATCCTTAGCTTTTCTGTATTGCATAAAGCCTGGGGAGTTTGGGGATGTGTAGAACTTTTGACCATTGAGAACAAGTCTTTTAAAATAAAGAAATAAAAAGGGTATGAATTTTTGTTAATATATTGCAAGCATTGAATTTCTGATGTTTTTACATTACACTCGCAAAACTGCTAAATGAAGTAGGAAGGGTGTTTTTTTTTTTTTAAATGGACATTAGGGACCTTAAAGATCATCCAGTTTCAACTCCCCTGCCGTAGATTGGGGCATCTTTCACTAAACCATGTTGCTCAGATCTCTGTTCAGCTTGGCCTTGAACACTTCTAGGCATGAGGCATCTGCTATTTCCCTGAGCAACCTGTTCCAATGCCTCACTATCCTCAAAGTAAATATTTTTTTTCTTAATATCTAACCAAAACCTACTGATTTCACTTTGAACTGTCCTTTACTTGTCTAAAACTATAGCATTTGTTCTGTAGGGGTTTTGTTGTTCAGCAATTTCTGCTATCAGGTTTTATTTTGAATACTTGTGCTTCTGTTAAGTGGAGTAAAAAAATTTGCAGTTATATTTTTGTTTCAAAGAACTTGCTCTCTATGTCCAATACAACTTTTGTAGTAAAAATTCATAGCTGTATTGGCTTAAACTGGTTATGTTCATAATAGATATTAGAAAATAGAACTTTTGTCAAGATACCTGATTTTCCTATATTGTACAAGTTTGGTAAGTTATGTATAAATATAGTGAATTGGAGACTTTTTGTTGTAGTTCAGTTGCAGTAAGGTTTGTTGTTTTGTTTTCATCCTTGCCCTGGCAGTTTAATGTTTAACTAAATCAAGAAGAACTGGAAAACATTTGAGGAATGGAGTACAGTTTGCTACTGTAGTTAGTGCTTGTCTCCAAACCCCGTCATTGGTGAGCTGCAGACTTGCTGTTTCTAAGCAGGACTTGCTGAATATGTTGAACAGTTCATGCTGTGCTACAGTGTGGGAGACTGAGTTGGTCTGCAGGAAGGCAGCAATCAGAACTGATGATGGGCTGATACTGCCTCTTCACATGGCAGCAGTAGTGCAGCTGTCTGGAAGGCTGACTGGAAACTGAGACACTGCTCAGCACACTGCCCTTTTCAGCAAAGCATTTCAAAAACCACCTTGAGTACTTTGCCTAAATTACAGAGAAGAAACCACTTATTCAGTACTCTAAAGTTGTTTTTTTTTAAATCCCAAACCTTACAAGGACAGAAAAAGATTAGATTTTAGTTTCTACTTGATCCTTGTGTGCTTCCTGAGTATGATATTGTGTTTACCTGGGTTGCTGGCTAGCTAGACCCAGGTCTAAAAGAGTCTTTTAATGGCAAGTGTATTTTTCGAAGTCTTAGATAATCTCTGAAACATCATTGAATGTGGTATAGTACTATCTAGTGAACCCACAGCTTACTTATAAATAGGAGTTTTAGCAAATCATCTTCAGTATGAGTTCAATACTGGAAACTAAGTTTTTGAGGTTATTAAATAGTTGTGTGAGCCTGTTATCCCACTAGTAAATCTAAAATAATGTCCCTCCATTCTGTGTTGCTGTGAGGTAGAGAAATAATGTATGTCTCTTAGTATAATTCTCCATCTGCATGTTTGTACATTTTTCTTTACCAAGGAAACTCTGTAAAACCAAGAAATGTATTTCTTTAAGGCCGGCTGTCTGTTTTAAGTATTCAAGGACTTAAAACAATCACAGGATAGAAATTGCAAGCTATTAAAAGTGGTACTATACCTGTATATTTTTTTAGAACACTAGAGTCAATGCCTATTTCAAGTTTCTGATCTTACACAAATTTGAGTGTTTTACCTGTCTTTGTATTACTAGGAGCAAAATTATCTGAAATCTAGAAAACAAGTGAAAATTCATGAAATGCATCCAGGAAATACTTGCTGCTGGAGTTAATAAATCTTTGTCTCCAGAAAGTGTGTAACTGCTGTGAGTTCAGTCTCTGCAATTAGTTTTTGAGTATCCAGTGGTGTAAAAAGGTGAAGACGCAGTACTGTTAACTGCTACATATCCATTCTAGCCAGGAGCCATGAACATCTGACTATAAACCTCTACTGCTGTGTGCACGTGTGTGTAATACAAAGCAAACACATTAGTGGTGCACATGCTAGTGTCTACAGGCATACATTTAGTGCTATTAAGAAGTTTAATGTTACTGAACACATTTCATCATTAAGGAATGGTTTAGTTTGAGCTATTAGTGATTCTGTTTTGGCATAGAAAAGGTAACATGCATGTTTGCTGTCTTTTGAGCACAGGAATTTGTTGACATTTGGTTGCACACATCTTGTGAGCAAGGTAAACATGCATGACCTTACCATATTTGTTTAATTTGCACCACTATTTCAAGCTGGGATTGCGACCATGCTGCTCCTTGTTCGATCTGTTCTGCTCTGGTATCGATGTCCACTTAGTTACTCTTTCAAAATAATACCTGTAATAAAGTGGTGCTATATCTTAATAGTACCCTTATTAAAAGAGAATGTACCTAAACAATTCAAAGTTTGTACATAACATCTTGGCCTGATACCTGAATGGGAGGCACTACTGTGTTAAGAACATGGTGTTTAGCAGTAGAAATCCTGTTGACAGACTCATGAATGAGCTTTTTCAAGAGAGAGATTTTGTGTGGGATTTCCTAGTTAATAACTTACAGGATCGAATGAACAAAGGATATGGCAAAAGGGCGTTTTGTGGGCCAGTTCTGCCCCTTTTGACAGGTAAACAGCCTGGTTACCACTTTTCAAAGTTAGGAAAGAGTTAAGAGTTAATAGAATTAATACAAAGTAAATGCATTTTGTTACCGCTTCAGCCACTGTAGAATTTGTAGAAGAGAAAATTGTGTTTGCTATGAAGTATAATTTTCATGCTGTTAGTGACCTCAGCCATAGGGAGCAGCAATGCCTCTCTCTAACTCTGACCTGCAACGTGGAGCAACAGCTGGGTCTCTTTTGCCATTCTTTGTTCACTCTGCTGTCTGCTACAGAATTCATCCCATTTAAATTTACTTACCCTTGCACAAGCTAAGGATTCATACATTTAGAATCCTGTACTCACCAGGGAAAGAGGGGAACCTTCAGGTATGAAATAGATGTGCTGAATCTGCCTCCCTAGGGAACCTAAAGGGGTAATTCAGGCTAGGTAGCTGACTTCTTGAAGTTAATGAGATTAATTGCACCCCTGAATTTTATATAAGAAATTAATCTTGAGTGCCTGAAGTGAGTAAAATCCATTTTTGTAAGCATATTTAGTATGGGATTAGAATGCATGTTTATACGCCCTTCAAAGTAATAATGCCTGTAGCTTTAGAAAGTTGGGTAAGAATTGAATTGATTTTGAGATCCGACTTGAGCACTAAATTCAGGAGGTTTGATGAAGAATTGAGAACATTTTTGAGAACATTTTTCTTCTTCTGTTTGTACATTCCTGTCACTGATTAAAATTTTATATTTGCTTCTCTCAAACTATAGATCAAAATAAGAATTAAATACTTTCACTCATCCTTTTGCAAAATGAAAAATTAGTTTATGCTGATTTTATGTTACTATTCTGTGTAATTGTGCTAACTGAAAGTGCTTGAAGTAAACTTTTTGTAAACTGTTGTATTGGTGGGTATTACTGTGGGTAAACCATCTGTAGACCCTTCTGTAGTGGTGTATGGAATCCAAATAAATGTGCATGGAATTCTTCCATCACTGGATTTCTTCTCTTACATTTTAATAGATTTCTGCACATCTGAATAGCAGCTTTTGTTTTGTCTTCTCATTTCCTTGGAGTTTGGAGAAGAGGTATATGTTTCAGAAAAATTTCTGTCAAGAAAAAGTACTAGCAAGTACTGCATTGTAAAAGAAAATAATGTATAATATACATCATAATATATGAGAAATGAATTAATGTGAAATTTAATCTGTACAACATTTTGTATAAGTGTCACGTAGGATCTTGCTACACAACAAAGCACATGAGTTCATTTTGGATATTTGGAGAAAGTCCTCAAATGCACATTGAAGTTGCTATAAAAACTGAGCATTGACCCTAGTTACAACTGAGTTCCAAACTACAAATCTTGGCTGTAAGTCAAGTTCCACACAGCAAAATAGATGTTCTTGGAAGTAATTTTGAAAGGCATTAAGGTGAACCTGTTAATAATTCTCAGTTATTTGTGTACTTCTTACAAACCTGTGTTTTCTTCCTTTATAGCTGAATAAAAGTATATTCAGATTTGTGTGGGGTGGGGTTATTTTTCACATCTGTGTCTCTTTCCCCCTGCTGCTCTTTTCTGAGATCTGTCTATTGTAACCATCTTCTTTTTTCTATTCATAGAGTACTAGCCATAATATGCATAACTTATGTTTCAGTATTACAGTTTACTTAATCCTGAGTGGATTTTTGAGAAAAAAGGATTCAGAAAAGGAATGCAGCAGAATCCAGCATTTCTCTTGCATAGAACAGTTTGTTCATAGTGTGTGTGTGTGTGTATACCTATATGTGCATTCACATTTTTAAGAACATGCCTCTTGATATTCTCAGATCACAGAAATGGGAAGTATCATGGGCTGTCTGTATCTTGGCAGAAAGATAGTCTTACTGGTATATGTAATAAATGTCACATTTTTTTGTGGACCCCAGTCTTGGAAAGAAGCCTGTCTTCTATGTATTTCTGTGATCGGGGGACCTCAAAATGAGATTTACATCAAATAAGAGTGTTGTCCAAATGAAGCATTATTTCTGCACTGACAATCCATCAGTCTGTAGCTATGGTTCCATTTTCCAGTATCTTCAGCCTCATGGTTTTTTTTAGACCATGGTGCTCGTAACACCAAGGTTTTGGGTTCCATCCCCATGTGGGCCATTCCCTGAAGAGCTGAATTAATGATCCTCCTTGGGTCCCTTCCAACTCAGAATATGCTGTGGTTCTATGATTCATTATTAACTTTAGCTGCATACACACACTTATTCTTACAGGTGTACTCCAAACCCCACCATACCACACAGGTATGGCCGTAGATGCAAGAACAGCTGTTAATGATAACACATACATCATTGCAGAATCTGCATTTTAAGAGCTTAGCTAGCTAACCCCGTGTTTTGAAAACTTGAAAGAAAACTGTGGATTTGTTATGATAATAGAGATTTTCAATGGGTAAACTGTATTTGCCTCCTAAGTCTCCCCAAGTACCTGTGAAGTGATTGACACAGTCATGCATTGTTTACATAATGGAATTGCAGAATGCTTCCTGGTTTTCCTTAAAATAGCCACTTCTCCATACCTACACCTGCCCCTTGCTCACTAAGGTTAAAAAAAAAAGGAGCCTCTAGGTGAGAATACTTGAGCTTAATGATATGCATTAAAGAAATCCAAGCCTTTTTTTGACTAATTGAACTTCGTTGGATACTAAATGCGAACTTTGATGTAATCCTTTTTAAAGTATTGGCATTCTTTTAAGAAATGTATGGCTACAAACTGAAACAGTATTATGAACTATCTCAGAATGTCAGTGCCCAAGACATGCAGCACTTAATCCTCTATTATGGTGTAATAAACCTCATTTTTCTTGGTTCGTGTTTAATGACTGTAATGCCAGTCCATCTATCATAGGTTACTATGTCACAGATAATGATCTTCACACAGACAAGATTCCTTCAGTCCCTGTTCCTAGATATTATTTCCTGTCCAATTACATCTTGTAACTCTCTGCTTTTGTCTTGCAGATTTTCTCTTGCTTCATGTTGTGTTAATTTCATCTATTTGTCATAAGCATTTTGAAAGTAAATAGCAGTTATGTTGAGGCAGTTCTGAGGGCCACAAGCAATCAGGTATCAATCACCCTGTGCTGATTGCTGCTCAGTTGTAAAATGACACATCAGGCTCAAAAATTGTGTGCTATTAAAGGACTCTGGAAAAAAAAAGGAGTAATGGAAATGTTACCCTCTTAAGTAGTTGTGATCTTATTATGTACAAACCTTCTTATGTTTTAAAAGTCTACTCTGGAACAGTTCTGACGTTGTGCAGATCTTAAGGATGCGATGTCCAAGCATGATCTGGCAGAGTAGAATTCATAAAACAAGTTGTCCTGTACTGCCTCTCTTTTTGGACCTCTGTCTCCCTCTTCTTCTCATTTTGTTTAAGGTCTAGTGTGGGTCACTCAAGTACTTATCTGCAGTTTTTTAGTGTCTCTTTAATTTATGGAGTGTCTGGGATGAGAGGATGGCTGTTATTCATTCCCATGGTATGTGGTTTTGGACAGGTGAGAACACCTGGATGGAATATTTGCATGATCAGAGTAGACGGCAGTCTAACCTAGAGAATGTGCTATTTATAGTAGAAAATATTTTATTAAAAATAAAATTGGTGTAGAGTGCAGATGAAAAGTCAGGGTTGTACTGGGCTTATATCCCTCCTATGGAGGTGATCTAAAAATCACGTCATGACTGTTGCTAGCTCTGGTGTGTAACTTTGGTGAAAGTATTGAATGTTTATTAAAAAACATCTGGCTGTTTATATTTTGAATTCATATTAGGATTTCTATGTTGCTGTATGGCATTTCAGATATTTTTTTCTTCTTGAACTACATGAATTGAATTTTGAGTTAATATTACAGTGTTAAGGCTAAGGATGACACTGAACTTTAATTTTTATTCAGTTTGTTTCACGTACATCTACACGTATAATCAAATTTGAGACAGGACTTTCTTCACATGTAGATGTGCCCTTGTAGTTGGCACATCTCGTTCTCATGACTAACCAGACTCACCAAAGCACTGTTGCTTTTACGTGACTGATGCTTCCTCTGAGCATTAGTGGCCTGGGAACTCTGTGACACGGATGCCCTGTGTTCAGTCTGCTGCATGCTGCCTGCCTGAAATTGTGCCTGTGTTTATCCTGCATTTGGAAGGCTTCTCCTGCTTCCCTGAGAGCCACCCCTTTCTCTCTAGCAATTACTATTTACAACAAAGCAGTAATCTTTGAAGTGGTGCTGGTAATTGTGAGCAGGCAGCCTTTGGGCAGGTGTGCTTGGTACAGCGGCGCTAGGCAGCTGCAGCCAGCAGGCCAGCCAGCTGTTGGCCTGCTGAGCTGCACAGCTGGATCCTGGCCATGGCAGCACAGCTTCTGCTGCCCAGAGAGGAGGAGGAGCAAGGTGGCAGGTCAGAGCTGGGGTTTCTGGAGAGTCCTTGGAGCAGCCCCACTCAGAGCTGTGCCAGTGTCTGGATTTAAAAAGGCAGGTCAGCAGTGTGAGAGGATACAATACACTGGCTTAGCTTGCTATAGACCTCCTCTTCACTGGAAATCACTAGCGAGTTGACAACCTACTTCTGCTACTTATAATCCATATTTTTTGTATATGCCCTAAACCAGGTCACCTAGTAATCCAAAAATGACCACATTGGTCATTTCATCTGTATTTTATAGTAGTTTTTGGTGTGTTTAGTGGTTTAACATAGCAGTTTATAAATGGCAATAAATTAGGGAATTTGTGTTATACTTTGGCAATAAATTAGGGAATTCGTAAATACTTGCAAATTTGTTCAGAACCTCAAACACAGTGTTAGTGACCTTCACAGGATTATGATGTAAACTTTGGAGAAATATGAGGAAGTCAATTCCAGCTTGCAATTTAAAAATGTTTTGAATCCTAAGAGCATTATTCTTTGTGGTTTCTGCAAACCTAGCTTGGAGGAATACTATTCAACTTAAGGACTTGGTAGATCATATCCATTGATAATGATGATAATAAAAATAATAGTGGGGCAATGATTTCTAAATCAAATTTGTGCTTAAATTAATTTTTTTCAGCTGCATAAAGAATTCAGTATTTTTGTAAAGTACTTTTTTTTTGTGTTTTGTACACAAAATCCAATTCAGTTTGTAAAAGGTAAAATGTACTATTGTTTTCTCTTGCTTTTCTCACTAAAGTGTCAATAAACCTGTTTCTTTTGGTCAGGAATTAATAAAGAAAAAATCCTGAAACACATGAATTAGCTTTTTATTTGTATACAATTTTAATGGTGAGATGAAAAAATAGTCTTAGGTGATAAAACAGTCAGCAGTGAGTAAAGTAGTGCTGCTTGTGTGTCCCACAAACTGGTCTTCATCATGTCACTCTGAGGATTTTTTTTTTTTAACTCCAGATATCTACTTAATCTTATTGTCACCATAGTGACAATAAAACCTTAAATTGCCTGTTCTTCCTATTAGATATATCACTATGTTAGAGATGGCATTTATCTGTGGATTTATCAATGGAAAACTCAATAATAATTTATTTTTTTCTAAAAAAGGACCAAAAGATGATCACCTAAAGCTTTGCTCAGCCTCAGTTGCAAAAGAACCCATGTATTATTTTTATCACTCTAGTTCTTATAACAAATAGGTGCTCTATTATGAAAGTGAAAAAACTTTAATTATCTGTCTTCCTACAAAAGCACCATGTGAATATCTAAGGCCCATTAAATGTTACTTATAAAATGTCAACCCTGAACACACTGCTGCTTGTTTTATTCAAGTGCAGGGATTGATAAGTACTGCTAACTGCATCTTAGGTGGTTGTATTCTCTTTTCTCACTTCCCTGTCTCTGGTCATTAGAAAGACTGATCTTGAAATCTTGTGCTCTCTTCACCAACTCAAGCAGTTTTCCCGGGGACAAATAGGAATTTATTTTTTTAAAAGCTGTTGGTTGTTGTTTATTTTTAGACTGTCAGATGTGAAGGGTGCTGCAGTGGATTCCTCACTTGAATTCCTGTACTGAAAAATGTTTGAAACAATACTTTAAGAGGGGAAAAAAACTTGCTCTCCTTTTTCCCTGCTATGTTTCTTTAGTCTCTGTCATAATAGGAATTAATAAAATAAAGACTAAAATAATAATTAATATTAATAATTAATGTTAATAATTCATAAATAATAAAAATAGGAATAACAAACATGTATGGAAGAGAGAAAAGCTATATCACTGAATTGTTTCCTTGTTGTAGGTTAACAAAGCCCTTGTCATTTGCGGATTGTGTTGGGGATGAATTGCCATGGGGATGGGAAGCCACGTATGACCCTCAGATTGGTGTATACTATATTGATCACATAAACCGTAAGTATTTCTTACTTTTTTGCCATGTTGATTGTAAAAGGCGACTCATCTTGGTTAGGCTCAGAATTCTTGATTAGAATAGAAATACTGGGGAAAATTTGCCTTTGGTATAGCATTATTGGCTTTACAATGCTTGCAAGAAAATCTGCTGGTAGAAAATGGCTGCATCTGTTTCTATGTATATTTTTAATTGCATGGTGATTATGTCTAAACCGTGTAAAACTAGCAAAACATGAAATACAATGGTATTTAGACCTATTGAAATGAATATATTCCTGAAAGCATTTATATTTTCTCTCTATACATTTATTACTCCATATTGATATGTTTTTCTATTTTCCCAGAAATAGTCTTTAACAGCACAATGGCAAAGATTCTATTTGAGATCAACACCTGAATCTAGGTACCTGCATCTGTGCTAGCAGTACCTGTACTTACCTAAAAATTACAAGGTATCTACAGCCGTTTCAGATGCTTAAAATTAGCAGAGGCAACTATACAAGGTCCGTAAATGTGGCATGGACAGTAAGAGGCAGGTG
Organism: Poecile atricapillus; assembly: GCF_030490865.1. Classification (NCBI taxonomy): domain Eukaryota; kingdom Metazoa; phylum Chordata; class Aves; order Passeriformes; family Paridae; genus Poecile; species Poecile atricapillus. Next base: position 44,004,806 of record NC_081252.1, read on the forward strand.
GCCTTCTGAATGGCATCTCAAATGCATGGGCAAGTGAATCCACCCTGCCTTGTCTAAGCTGTTTTTCCAGTCAGTACTCTTTAGTCAGTACTGTTGGAGTAATATAAAATGTGATGTAGCTGACTGGTTGGGTGTCTGCTTTGCTTATGAGATGATTTAACCTCCTTTGGTTGAGTTGGACTAGAACTCTGATAATTAAATGAGACATTAGATATCAGGTGTACTTGTTGAGCACCTGCAGATAGACACCTAATATAGACCTGAATCCCACCCAATAACCTCATTTGTGCTCTTACAGCCCTGCTTTGCAATGAGAGTCCTCTGATCTTACATATAGTGTTAGACACTCAAGAACTTTTAAACATACAAGCATCCTTGACTGAATTCAAACGGTGTAGAAATTAAAGGGTTTTCTTCTGAATCTAAATGTGATTATCATCTTAAACTTGTCTCTAACTTCTGCTTTGGCCAAAATTATGGGGTATACACCTGTAAAATTTTGAGAGGCCAGTTACATTTCTGGGTGTTTTGAGAGTGCTTTCAGATATGTGTGCTCTGATAATTATGGTCTTTTTATTTAATGTGTGTTCAAAATTTTTAATCAGTTCTGAAAACCTCTTGTAGCTTTGTTACCTTTTTTTTAGAAATAATTCAAATGCTTTCTTTACTCTTAAATATTACTCCTGTGCATTGAAGGTAAATTCCTGAATATTAGGAGCTATTAATGGTTTGAAATTTTGGTATACTTAATTGTATGTCCGTATACTTAATATACATCCACTGTTCAGTAGTGCACTTGATTCCTCTTATATTAATATGTGTATTTCAGTGAAACTTATTTTATAAAGTGGTGAATTTTAGTTTTGTACACTGTATTTTGGACAGTGTTTTTTTGTGAGAGTACTCTTCAGTTGCTGTGTGGTAAACTGCCTAAGGATCTTACAAGTAGGTCATTTGTTTGATGTACAAGATATGGAGATTATAACTTCTTCTGACTAGGGTGCATGCAATATTTCAATGCTATTGAAATCTGTGGCATGGAGGTCACTTGAAATTAGTGGAGAAAAGCCTTTCTAGAACACAGTTGTTGTGTCTGTTTAGTGCTTTTTTAGTTTTGTAATAAGTCAGATGTGCTGAGTATGCTTTTTGGATTTGAAGTGTTAAAATTCCTTGTCAGGAGAGTAGCTATATTAGAACAAGGAAGACTTTTACTCTTTTGAAAGTAGTTTTGTTAATTCTCTCTGCTACTGGACAAAGAAGCCAAATGGGGGAGAAAAAACTTATCTACTGCTAGGAGGAAGAACAAATAGATAGATGCCTGAAAAACAGGTTGGATAAAGAAGAATTTCAGGACTCATAAGTAGCAGCCTGAGGGATAGCACCTTGGGAAGAAATCTGCTCCTATGTGTTAGGCAGGGAGAGGTGACTAACGATGCTTCATGTTCACTGCCATTTGGCTGGATTTATTGCAGCAAAATGTTTGAGAAAAGGTCCACTGATTCTCTCCTTTTGCATCCCATAATTAATTATTCTGAATAGCTTCTTTCTTATCTGTCCTTTTTCTCATTTGCTTTTCTAGTGTTGTTCCTACTGTGTGCCTCTCTACAAAGCCACTTTTGTTCCAACTGTGAAGTTTAAGGTTGTCCACAGGACTTGGACCAGTTTTACTATGGTGGCTCCAATTTTGTTACATTTCTCAGACCAGCCCAGTGAGCTGAGGAGCAGGTTGTCACTCAAGGTTGTTCCCTCCTTTTCTGTAAAAATTTGAGGTTGAAAATGGTAAGGGTGGAGTTTCCATTAATGATTAGATAGGTACTTACTGCAGTGGATATTGATGGAACTCCCAATAATTTAGAGAAAGCAGTATTAGACTGCACCTGGCAAAGTTCTAAAACGTCTATTTGTAGAATTTGTAGAAAGTTTTTTCAAAAAATACGTAAATCAATATTAATTTTATTTTTTTCAAAGTATTTTCCTCATCTGTGCAATTCTTTTTCTTGATCTTTTTCCTTCTCTTACATAAACCTGAGAAAAGCCTACTCTTCTCTTCTGCAGAGGGTTAAGAGTTGTCTGTAAGCAGTGTGCAAATGTAGAAAAATCCCTCAGATTCTTTTGGTGTCAATATGTTTAAGGATAATTTAGTTCTATTGTCATCTCACATTTTCTATATTTTCTATATTTAATTTTTTTTTCTTTTCCCCCCAAATACAGTTTGGGTTTTTCAACAGCCCTAGAGCTTTCTCATGATCCTTTTGGATGATGTAACCCACTTTGAGAAGCACTGACTGAGGTCATTACTTTATGAATATATTACCCCAATTAGGAGATTTAATGTGATGCTTTCAGCTTCAAGAGAGACCAGATTACAGGCCATCTGGCAAGGCAGAACATGCATATGATGTGGGTAGCTAATACTGTAAGAACTTAAATGCTTACCCTATTCTTCAGTAGTGCCATTTGTTAGAGGATGACTGAAAGGATATTATTTAGTGGACAGCGCCTGAGGAGTTTGTTTTATGCAGGATCCTTATTACTGTGGTTTAGAAAAGTCCAAAGATTTTATGACTTACGCAGTTGACTCCTATAATCAGTATTGCATACCTTGTTCTCATGTGTTCATCTACTTCAGCTTATTTGCTAACATTTACTAATTTTGCTAAATAACATGGTTAGGAACTCAAGGCAATACTGAAAATAATATATAACTATTAGTCCACTTTATTTCATATATCTGCAGGCAAAGTCATCACTTTCTAATTTTTTCCAATTCTCCTGTGGGCTTTTCCACATCAAGCGTTAAGTGTCTGAGATGAAAACATTTATGTTCTTAGAGCTTGGATTTGCAAACACCTTTAAGCTGATACAATCTTTGAAAGTATTGGTCCTGCTCTATTGCTACCTCTGGCCTTTTGTTCTGTCCCTGCAAAGTTTTTGATTATACTGCCATGAGCATTTGCATGGCCAGACAGTGAATCAGATCAGGGAGCTGATTCAAGTTGAAACTAATCCAGTATGGAAGTAAAAAAAAAACAACTGCTATTTGTTCTCCTTTACACACCTTTATTTATGCAAGCAAGAAAAGGAAGGTGACCTGGGGATATGAATGAACAGTCAGGTGGAAGAGATGGAGGATAGCTACTTTTCATAGTAGAAGTGGTTAAAGGCATTTTGAAATTACACCCTTGAATTTTCATGTTCAATGTGCAGGCTTGGCAGGAACCAGTTTTCACTCTGAGGCTGTGATTTCCAGGTGCACTTCTTAGGTGGTGGTAGCAGCTGAAGTAGCAGTCAATGCTTGTTCTGGTTCCTGTCCCCACATTGTGTCTGCATGAGGATATGCAGTGAACATAGACAACAGGAAGCACTGCTTCCTGAGGTGTGAGTTTTTCTCCCCCTCCTTTCCCCCAGCTGGTCAGCTTTTCTGATGTGGATCAATCTATGGTGTGTTTAGATGAACAGTTGTGGAGGTAATGGCAGAAAAAAAAGGAAACTTCTGGTTTGACATGCACTGTCTGAGGGAATCCTGTAGTGAGACGAGTTCTGCCTTGACTTCAGCACCCTATCTGTTCCTAAATAACTTACCCCCTTTACTTTCAACTCTCATCTTCTCAGATAAGTCTCAAGAATAACAAGGAAGTGGTTGCTTTCTTCATTGCATTGATCTAGTTAATTCATAAATACTCTGCTCTTAGTTTAGTGGCAAAGGTAGCAGAACGGCAATGAGTGACAGAGTTTAAAAGATATTGATAGGAAGGAATAGTTTTCCTAGCCCAGTACAATTTCAGACCATCACACCACTTTTTTTTTGCCATTCTGTACTTCGTGTTCAGTATGATGATTCTTCTCCCTGCACTCCACCTGGCACTTTTCTTCAAAATGGAGTTGGACAACCACCTTCTCTGCTTCTGCAGCTCCTCGCTACTTAGTTTTAACTGTCCCTTTTGGAAGCATTGAATGTGTCTTTCCCAGAAACATCCTTCAATCGCTGTTTCATCCACAAAAAATCAAAACTTGAGTCAGCGATGATAAAAAAAATAGTGAAAAGAGTAGCTATTTACATACAGTTTCACACTTACAGCACAACATTTTAACTACAAGAGTTCTATTTCTTGTAATCATAAAGGCTTTCATGCTAGTTTATGCTTGTGCAACTGGTTTATCTAACACAGGGACTTCTGTGGATAGACTGCTTCAGCCTGGGAGTCTAGTACATCTGCATCTATGAAAGTAGGCCAGATCGATTCTCAGGAAAGGCTGGATCTGAAAATCCCACCACCAGTCTGCAATTGCCAATAGCCTGAGGGAGTCAAGTGGCATATCATCACAAATGTGCCCCCTTTGTTCCCATGACCTACCACCATCTTGTATGCAAGTGGTGACATGCTACCAATTGTGAAGACTCTTTACTGTTAGCAAATGCACATGGCAGAAACCCAAGTGTTATGTGTCTTACCTTGACTTTCTTGTAAGCATTGTCTCTGCATTCTGGCTGTAGGAAGGGATTAGAGTAATCTGGTGCATGCTGGCTACAGGAGGCTCGAGTAGTGAAGGCTCTGCATTAAAGATGGTTTTACCTGCTGGCATTTATGTAAAGATCATACTTGCATCTTTTTCTTCTGTCTTTGTTCTGCTAGTCTGAGCAGTAGAACATTACCTACTTGCTTGATAATGTAGAACAAAATCCTCAGAATTTCTACTGCGTTTGACTCTGAAATAGATAAGCATATGCTGCCCCATATCTAGAGGAAACCAACAGTAAAAATCTTTGAATTAATCTTTTTTGGAAATTTGCTCATACTTGGACAGTATAGCTGGAAAAAGTTCTCATTTTCTCTCATTGCTCAAATTCAAGAGCAAAATTATTTTATGGACAAGTTAAGAAAGTGTCTGGAAGAGAGGGGGCACTTGTTGTATGAATATTTGATGGCAAGAAACAAACTGTAGAGAGGTCAGTTTTGAACATACTCCAAATAACCTAGTTTTCATCCATGTCTCTCTTTAAAACCCATATTCCATTTAATTATGTGATAGAATGTTATTTTCTTTGAGTATCCAGCAATGTGTTAGATCATTTTTAATATGTCATCTTTTTGGCTTGCATGGTCTTACTGAAACTGCTGTCTCTGTAATGTGCAATTCTTTATTTTTATGTACCTATGGAACAAAAATGTCAGTGTGAAATGATGCAATATTTACTTGTGAAACCTTCTACAAATTTTTGAGTACAAATTGCTTTTCTTGTTGTTTGAGTTTGAATACCAAGTATTTTAAAAGGCAGGGGGGAAAAAAGGAGTAAGGAAAAACAAATTCAGAAAGTACTTGCTATGTAAACAATGAAGTACATTCCTTAAGAGAGTCTAGTAACACTTGATTATTCTCCTTGAAACTAGCGCTAGTGCAATTGCTCCTTTGCTAAACATTTATCCCAGTTGCCTGCAAGATGTGTTATGCCTGTTGAAGTACAATGAGGTAATATTTGCACTTTCTTTTCCTAAGTGTATTTTTGTTTGATTGCAGGCAAAAGTACTGGAGGATTGAAAGCCAGTTTGTTTATCAAGTAATGTGGGATATACTTGTAGAATAAACATATCCATAGTGATTACGTCATGTTGTTGATAAAATTGCTTTTATCAGCCACCACTTAGCTAACTCGTACTATCCTGTGGTTGTTGGTATCCAAATACATTTTTCCTCTTCTGATATTATATGTCAAAGGGTTGTTCTTGGTTTTGTTTGTGCCATCTTGAGACATTTTTGTGCAAGCTACCATGAAAATCTTGATTCCCTTTGCTGCACCTAGCCCTAGCTTGATTTGCCTGCAGCCCTTAACCAGGAGCTTGCTCTTAGCATGCAGTAGGATGCTTTCAAGATACCTGCTCCTTCTCCAACCACCTCCATGGAATAGGATGTAAACCTGACAAAACAATGGTATTGAGGACTGTTGAAAAGCCAATCTCTATTTAGCTTGCACACTTTCTTCAGCAGCTAGGGTCAGGAGAAGTTCCAGTGGTGAGGGAACCTGAATGTAGTCAGCTGTTGCATTTAGGGGTTTGAGGTCTGCACAACTCTCTTAAAGGTGGGGTTTATTTGGCTGGAAGGGGTAGTCCTCCAATTATTATGTGAGATAACCAGAGATGTCAGGTGTAGTGGAGTTATCTTTTCATCACTTACTGCTTCAAGCAGAGAAATTTCCACCTTGGCACAGAGTATTGAGCTCAACCATGACATGGAGAAGTAGCTCTGCACCAGTCACAACTACTGCAGGGCTCAGCCACTGCAGTTTTGTTGCCTCCTTCTGGTAACCCAGGTTTCCAGGTTTGGGAGTATTCCTGTAAGTTGTTATATGAGGAAGAAGGTACACAGTATTGATGAATAGGTCCATATTTATGAATGCAATACATTACTAGATCTGTAAGTAGGCTTACTGTTGCCAGAAAAAAAATCTTTCCCCAGCTGAGTTGTTCTCCCTACTTTGTACTGGCTCATTGGACCTTTGACAACATGTCACAACTCACCTAACCTGCTAGAACATGATGTGTCTGCCTCCATGTCATCTTCAGGAGACAGGTAGTGTTTGGGTGGGCTTCAGACATCAGATATACTGGACTGAGTAAGTACCAGACTGTGTAAAGAGAAAATGTGTATGTCTAAAGGTGGGGACTGAGGGTTTGAGGCGATGATAGAAACCATCACTGACAAAAGAGAGAGCGATTACACAGCTCCAGATGTGGCATGCAACTCTCCCCTGCTCTCCTTCCTACAGATCTTAGGTCTCTGATCCTCATTTCTTGCCAGGTTGGCTAGTTTCCCTTGGGATAGCCACTTTTCTGAGATGGTGATTCTGCAACAGTTACAAACTGAAATAATATGGGCCTATGTTTAAACAGAGCTCTCTCTTCAGAATAAAAAGTATGTCATGATTTTCTCTCCTCTTGCTGTGTATTTGTCCTCCTCAAGTAGCAATCTAGATTGTCTGGCTTGTTTTTTCTGAGGGACCTCTTGAGAGCATTTTTTTTCTGTGTTGCCTGAATGCAAGTGTCTCTGACTTACAATTTACATATTAGTTGTTCTTGAGCCAGTTGACGCTATTATTTTGTTTGGCAAGGGGAGATATTGGAAAACTATTGCTTCCACATATTGTTTATCCTGTAGTAAAATATCCAATTCTCTTATGTTTAGCAGTGGGGCGTCAGGGAGCTGTTCCCAGTGGGATTTTCTAGTGGGATTGTACTTCCATGTATTTTAGGGAAATAAGATCTACTGCTGATAAAGTAATAGTTTCCTTCTGGTTAAGTAGACTGTAAAAATTTGGCAGAACTTCTTGACAGGAAACAGGAACGTAACATGTGAAAATATCTCATTTTAAAAAAATAACATGCCTGACTATTGCCTGTATCCCACGTATAATATATATCCTATGTATAATTACAAAGACATGTGTAACATTTTTGCAACTGAAGTGTATTTTTGCCAAAAGAACAAACAAAATTTCCAAGGCATAAGGTCAGTCCTGACATTTTGATTTTGAATTATTGTTCTGGACAGGTTTTCGTTTTTTGGTTGTTTTTTTTTTTTTTTTTCTGAGTTTTAGTGCACCAAACTTGGCTGGCAGTGAGCCAGGAGGAGTGCATTTCATGAATAACAGTGTGATTAAAGCCAGCACAGCCTCCTCCTCTATGTTACAGGGCTGTGATCCTTTCAGGGACAGGAATGTCCTTGGGTGGAGTGTGCCATCCTGCCTCTTGTGTGGTTCCGCTGAGTGAGACCACAGAATTTCTCCCCAGTGTGGCTAGTCACTTAGATCTTTAAAAAGAAGGAGGAAATAAACTGCTTGTTTATTGGGGTTTTTAAATAAATTTATTAACTATACACTTGCAGTAATTTGTTTCAAGTTTAATTAATTGGTTCTAAATTAAGCTGTCTTCATAGAATTGAGTAATTTTGCTTTGCAAGAGCCTTTGCTTACAGGATGCTAAATCCAAGTCAAATTAGGAATAAGTAACCTGAGTATTACATGCACTGCCACCCTCTTCATTCTGTTACTATGGATCATTATTTTTGCATTGTGTTTGGACAAGGAAGTTGATACACACAATTTAAAAAAAAAAAATCTAAGTTGTAGTATTCATAGAGCCTGATGTACTACTCCTACTCATTTAAAGATCCATTTGAAGCAGGTTTCTTTAGTTCACACCTAAGTTTGTGTAGAAAATGTTGGAGAGGCCCTGCCAAGAGGAGATGGTTTGTTCATTTTCCATTGTTGGTGATTGAAGTCCAGTTTGTGTTTTCTAGAACAGATGCAGCTCTACAGCTCTGTCTAGTGTTCATTACCAGTGCTTACTCCTCACCTGAGGAGCAGAAATAACATCTCCCCATCTGACTAGCAGGCAATCTGCTGCATTATTTGTATCTGCTGCAGACAGGGTTATAAGGTATCCTGTTGCAGTCACCAGTGGGAACATTTATCTGCCTTAAAAAAGAAATGAGATCTCCCTACTTTATTTAACATTAGCTGCTGAATAGTAAGGGGAGGAAAAAGTTTGGATGTTCTTTGTGGTTTAAATCTCACTCTGGTTTAAGCATGAAGGACTTCATAACTCGTTTTCAAATGTTCAGGAAACTTTTCCCTCAATTATTTGCATGTAACTATCCCAATAATATTCTTGTGTGTACAAGTTTGTCCTTAACAGCAGGTGCTTGAAACATTCTTGTCCAAGGGAAAAAATCCTTATCTTTCCTGAGAAGTATAAATATTTATTTTTGAAAGAACACTGCTTTATAAAAAGTTATCGGCTCTTGGAAGGTGCTGAAATGAGCATACTTTTCAGTGCTACATTTCAAAATGTAGTGCTACAGAACCAGAAATATCATCCATAGTTCTGTCTTTGGGGTTTTTTTCTTCTGTGGAGTAAACCTACTGATGAAAATAGAGATAACTGAAAAATATAGATGAACAAACATATGGTGCTGCTATACAGGCACATGTTTTTAGAAATATGTATACGTACATATATACATATATATATATATATATAATATGAACAACTTGCCAGACAAGAGATATGCTTTTTTTGGTTTTTAAATTCATAATATTTAAGAAGAGAACAGAATAAAATTTTTAGAGTCTTCTCTGTTTGATAAAGAGTAACCATTCTAGGATAGTCATTCCATACTGCTTCAGTTTTTCCATGGTGATGTATTTTCACAACTGAGCATTTGTTCCATAATAAATACATGCAGTTAAAATTGACTGAGAGTAATTTGATCAGCCAATGTACCTACACATGCAAATGCCCAAACGTTGGTATGCTGAAGTTAGTGTGCAGTTTTTTTAAATGCAGGGTCACCTTTAACTCATTTATGACTCTCAGTATAAAGGATGCTAGCTCATATAATCGTAGTATTGTTTTGTACTTGCAGCTTGGAGAGGCAAAAAGGAAATGTTTGATTGTATTTGTCAGCAATACAAAATAATCTGCTGTTGATCAGCTTTGTCCTTCTCTTGCAGTCACAAGGACAGGGCATCTGTAGGCCATGTTTTAGAACTCTGCGGGCTACATTTGGTCTTTGGGCTGCATGTTGAGCAATCCTCACTTAAAACCTACAAAGCAATTACCTGCAACATGCTCGAAGATGAGACCTTCCAATCTTGTAAGATTATTTGGTGTCTGCTGGTTGCACTCTTAAAACACAATCACATCATTACATTCATCTAAAAAACCACCATAACTGCATTTATCGTATTTGATCATTGACCCATGAGAATTCTGCTTCATGCTCTTCAACTTGCTTTACAAAAAAGGACAAGTATGGAAACCAGCACTTCTTATCTTGTGTAAATAACTGTGAATGTGCAGTGTGTTAAAGCACAACAACAATAAGTGGGCACAGATAGGAACATGTGTTGACCATTTAGGAGAGAAAAGGTATTGATTTGCTTCTTTGTGTGCCCAATATCTTTGTGTAAAAGAGCAGGTGGCTATAAACACGGATATATGTGTATGTGTGTCTGTAGCCATAGCTAGTTTTTTTGAGAGAGCCTTCCTGTTGGGGTTATTGGAAAACCAACTGTGTATAAAGCTTTTCTGCTTTAATCTTTTATGCACTACACTTGAGTTTATGTGGGTTATACTCTCTATGAATTCATCATGCACATCCAAGAAATGCCTTTCCCAAGTAGAAATGTCACATTTGTAAATGGTGGAGGGAGGGTGTTTATGTATTTGTTTTTTAATGCATCACTAGCTCTATAGAGATCGTCATTTTGGGATTCTACAGGGTTTGTTTTATGGGATGCTGCTTTTCCTTTGTATGTCTTTTAGTTATTGTGATATTAACAAGATATTGTGATATTAACAAGAGAAAATGCTTTTGAAAAACTGGTAGACTAACTATTAGAAATTGTTTTTAACCAGGTCCTGTCCATATCAGCTTTTGCTGTTACATAAGCTGTTTCGCATTCTTACATGGAGTTGAAAGAGTGCCTTCTCCCAGGAGTGCACTTCAGCTACAGTTTAGAGCAATCACATTTGTTTGGCTGAAGTTCTTTTTTCTCTCCACATCTTCAGCCACTTGTTCCCATTTTTTTCCCCCTGCATTGGTTCCAGCAGTAAAGCAATTCAGAGGACTAAAGCAGCAGAAATCTAACTCAGAGAACAAATGTGCCTCCTACTTTTGCAGAAAAATTCTGAAGTGAATACTTTGCACTTAAATATTTTGGTATCAAATGTTACTTTTTATCTCTGTAGATCTATGCAGATTTACAGAATGTAACTTGGGAAGAGTGGTGCACATTTGCATTTAGATTTCAGACTTTTCATGGCTATGTCTTGTGAGAATGTTTCTGTACTTAGTACAGCTTTAAAGGAAGAATATTCATTTTACAGCTTCAAAAAGTGCTCAACTAAATCAGGAAATATTGATAAGTTTGAACATTCAACCATATATAATCCTCTCTGTATGTTTGCATTAGAAATAAAATCTTAAAATCTTCAGTTAGGTTGATCTCATATACCACTCTGTTATGTCTGGTCCTCTTGTCCATGTATCCTATGCAAGTCTATGTTGTGTGTGGCTGCTGGACTTCAAATGTTACCTGAAGCCCTTTGTAAATTAAAGGCCTACTCATTTTTATTACCTGAGTAGTCGGTGAAAAGAAGGAGACATCTCAGAAAAGCAGTTTGGTCCCGCAGATCTCTGACACGTGTCTTCGACTGACAGAAGTGCCCTCTGAGGGCAGCCCTCTCTTGGCCATAAAAGAGAGTTGAGTGTTGGATCATATGTCTAGCAGCATAGGGATGGAGTTAGGAGAGGTGAGCTGGAGAGTTAATGATCTATTAGTTCAGTTACAGGGGCGAAGATAAAATTGTTTTTATAGAGTGAAAGGAGAGAGATAACCACTAAAAACCTGAATAACATATGGCTGTAAAAAATAATGAAGTGGGGAGGAAGGGAGTTGAACAAATGTAATTGCTAAGATTGATTTTAGTTTTTGTTCAGAAATACATTGTTTTAAGATGTTTAAAGACTTCGTTGATCCTATTATTTCCAAATACTCTGATGCAAAAAAAATTTTTTTTTTTTTGAGTTTTAGGATGTTGCTAATTCAGTTTTAACAACATGGGAATGATCTGCATAACCATTTGTCTATTTTACTCTAATTTCTAATTTTGCAACTGATTCCTTGAATTCTGTTTCTTACATGCACTGTGGTGACAGAGGAAGGGAGGCATCTGCTTAGTAACCAAAGGCAAACTATGGTTTAGACTACTCTAACTGTGAATTACAGGAAAAGAAGCAAGTTTTGTTGTCAGTGGGTTTCAGCAGAGGTCTCTTTAAATCATTTATTTTTCTCCTATAAAGAAACAACACAGATAGAAGATCCCAGGAAACAATGGCGGCAAGAACAAGAAAGAATGTTAAAAGATTATCTTACAATAGCCCAGGATGCTCTCAGTACCCAGAAGGAGCTGTACCAGGTGAAAGAACAGAGACTAGCACTTGCACTGGATGAGTATGTACGGTTGAATGGTGCCTACAAAGAAAAATCAAGCTCTCGTACAAGCTGTAAGTACAGTAGAGAATACAATGTAACTTCTTTGATCTCTGCCTTGCAGGGGATCCTGTTTCTCTTTAGGATAAGTTTTCAAGGTTTGATAGGAACACCTTGTACTCTGGCTTTTTTAGAGTTAGCATCCCTAGATTATTTATTTATTTAAGACAAAGATATTCTGCTGGAGAGAATCCTCTTCTCTTTGATACAATTGAACTCCTTTGAGCCATGATTTAGAACAGTTGGCTCTGAAATCTATTTTGTCATGCAGTTTGTTGAGGCAAAATTATGCCAAATCTATGTTCAAAGTGAATAGGATCTCTTGCCTTCCTGGCTGCCTGCTGAACTGACCCTTCAGTGTTGACAGGTGTCTGCAATAGACCAATAAGGGAATGTGCTGCTGATTTATAGGAAGAGAAGACCGTAATTTTGTAGCCTGTGTTCTGTGACCAGGGATGGAGTAGAGATACAGGTTGTTGTCTTGGGCAGGGAATGGGCATCTGGAAAAGCACTGTCAACGCTTGTTATTGGCCAAACACCTCTCTTAGAAGTAGGTAGTGTATGAAAGGAGCATGTACATCTGTGGAAGAACTGAGTGCCAGATCTCTGAGATTTCTGAATAAATCTTCTGCTTTCCTGAGATCTCGTTAAAAATTACAGCTTTCAGGAAGGAAGTGATTGCAAGATGGCCCAGCTAGAGGAATAGGAGCAGAGAGCAAGGAAGAAAGCCAGGGAGAATGAGGTTCTACCTAAGGATCCTGGGATAAATAAATGAGGAGAGAGATGTAATGAAAGGTAGTGGTAGGGGGAAAAAGGGGAAAATTTTGATTATTCAGTAATTATTGCTATGCTGCAATTATGACTACTCTATAAAAGGCTAGCTTTTAAAGTATTATATGTTTTTGAGCATATTCTAGGGTTTTGATCAATGTGGATTCATCAAGGAATGGACAAATTAGTGATTTTAAAGTATTTAAATATTTGTCTTTTTTATCTTTTTTTAAAAAGTGTTTTCAGGCTCTTCATCAAGCACAAAATATGACCCTGACATTCTGAAGGCTGAAATCTCCACTACAAGATTAAGGGTGAGAGTCTTTAACTCATGTTCATCTGGATTCTATGATTATAGAATAAGCATAGCTTGAACTAGCAGATGTATCTTGTGTCCTGGTACTGAAACCTCCTAATGTTCTAATTAGATACCATTCAGAGGTTTCAAGTTAATTTTTAAAGCTGTCTCTGGTGCTTTGAGATAACACTTTTTTGGGAAACTTTGACAGATATTCTAATGAGATGTAGGTTTAAATAAATATGATAATTATTTTCAGTTGTATGCCTTTGTTTTCTAATGGAAGAGTAAAAATGGAAAAGTAGTAGGCTAAGGTGAGCTGCATCTAGATTGTTTTTACACAACCTTTCTTCTGTGAGAAATGCATCATTAGCTGCTTGAACTGCCTCAGAAGTTTCTGTTGGTTTGAAAAATACTTCTCAATAATGGTGCGAAACCCCTCTGTTATGTCAAAATGGAACAGTTCAGATCAACGATGAAAGTTTGTGTTTGGATTTTGAAATTTCTAATGAGCATAAATCCATGGTTTGGTGAGCTGTGTTCAGTACGGTCGGTAACAAACTCCATATAAAGAACTTGCATTCATAGGCTAGTCTCTAGTGAATTTATCTTGAATAAAGAAGAAATGGTGTGCAAGACATTTAAAATATCTATAGGGATTTCATTTATTTCAGCTGTGGCATATAATGTTTTATGGATAGCCTACACTCTCTGTAGTTAGTAATGAAAAAAATTACGTCAAAGCCTGCAGGTTAAAAAGACAGCACCTCACAGCACAGTTCTTCTGTGTGGGCTGGAATACAGACTCCAGGAGAGCAGAAGCAGCATAAATGACAGCATTTACTCAACTTTTCCATTGCCCTCTCCTGGTTTGTGTACAGAGCAGCACTCATAGAAGCCCCAGAGAGTAACATCTTCCTTCACCTGGAGTAAGAGTTGTGATTATTTGTGACTTTTTGTGTCTGAGAGGAACTTTGGAATAGCTCATTCAACTTTTAAAACCCAGTATAAATCAGGGATGGAATGCACTCTAAAACTCATGTCTGGATGTTACCCTCCTGACTGCACCTACTCATCCTTACCAATCTTGATTTGGCATCCCTTATCCATTAAAGCAAAGGGATGGTGATTAGTGAGGGAGCTTATTAGAATGCTGGAGGTGGGAAGAAAATTTTTTTAAGCTTAGTAGGGGGCATCAAAGCCAGTAAGGACCCTGTCAGGAGCAAGAAAGAAGAAACAAGGCAGTAGCTTCTTTCTAAAATGAGTGGAGCAGTAACAGATGTTTCCTTTGCAAGGCAATCACCAGTATATTTAGGAAATTTACAGTGTTGTTGAAGAACAAAACACATGATGAAATTTAAGTACAGTCATCTACTTGTCAAGAGGGGAAAATTCAGGCATGGTTCTGTGTTCATTTTTTCCCATTACCATTGACTGCAGATCTACAAATTGCTCACCACGGTGAGAATCAGATGTGTTTATCATGGTAATTCACTTTTTGGAGGTGCTTTCCTCTCTTCATTGTTTCTTGGAGTCAAGGAGCCTAATATCCTGCTGGCTCCCAACACCTGATTTGTTGGCATTGCATAGTCCTGCATATATGCCTAAAATAGGTGACCTGAATCTTGTCTGCAGAGTTTAGAAGGGTGCAGTCCAAGAGTATCTGTATCAGCATAAAGTGTGTGGTCATCCAAAGCCACTGGATATGAAAACTGAGATAAGAAAAGGTGGAACCCTGTGATGCTAGGGCTGGAAAGTGGTTGTCATGGAAGATGGCAATAGAGGTATGGCTATTATCACAGTTTACCCTTCTTTGAATGTTTGAAGTTGCTTGCTAATATGCCAGCTTTGGGCATTTTGCAGTATATGCATGCATGGACTTCATGAGAAACAGTCATTAGTAAGCTGCTAGCCAGCTACTTAGATTTTGCATTTTGTTAGATCAGTTTGTTAGATCAGTACTAAACCTGTTTCTCTGTGTCACAGCATCTGAGGCTTACTGGTATCATCAGGTTAACGGTGGCTGGAGGGGGGGAAACAGCATTTGAGGAATTTCTGAATTGGCCTTTGGCCTTTTCCTTGTTAGCTGTGTGTAATATATGTGTGTGGAGCCTTCTGGATACATGAACTGCCTGTTGTGCAATATAGGTCATGGAGAAAATATGACAGAAATCAGACACCTGTTAAATGAAATAATAATAAGAAATATTTTTCTCACTGGACTAAAATTGAGGGATCATATCCTGCAGTAGACTTTGAGTGGGGCCATTTGGGGTCATAATTAGCAATCAGCAAGATAACTCAAACAGCACAAAGCATATGTGATCACAGTAAGTTTTATGCACATGCAGGAAGTGAGTAGGAAATGCACCTTTATAAAATAACAAGGGGTGGAGGGGCTGGGGAGGGTGGCTCTGTTCCATTAGGACTCGAGTGTTAAGAAAGGGGTTAGCACAGGAGCCTGCTTGAAGATGTGGTTAGGAGTAGGAAGGAGAGATCTGTCAGGTGGCTGAAGATGATGTGCAGAAGCAGTAGGAAGGGGGTGAATGTTAGAACAAGTAAAGAGTTGTGAAAAAGCAGGAATTATATGAAAGTTTTGAAGGAGAAGACAAGGAGCCTAAGAATAGTTTAATGCAGGGATGATGCAGTAAACACAGAGGCTATATTTCAATGTAGGTCACATCCTTCTAGGATAATGCACCCAACTCACATTTCTTGATAATGAAATGATGATTAAGTACAGCAGAGGACACTCAGAGGATGATCTTGAGGAAAAATATAAGGGTTTCTGAGAGATCAAATCCTCTAAGTTGAAATCAAGTATGCCTTCTGCTATTAATGTAAATACATGTTTCTGATTTTGAAAGGGAAAGGTTCAGCCATCCTGTATTTTTCAGAAAAATTCAGACTTGTTTCATATTTTACACAACACTTTAACTGGAACACAGAGGTGATATCTGTTCATTTTCCTTAACCTTGATCAGAACACATGAGAAATTATTCTTGGAGTTTTCATACTAGTCAAGGAGAAAATAGCTGAGGAGCACTGAATGTATACTTAGAGAAATTGTCTATTTGTCATGCTAACTATTCAGTATGGTCAAAATAAAAACAGTTTTCTGTCAAGTAAAGCAAGTAGTGATGATAGTATGATAGTTTCCAAAAGCCTAAACATTACCCCTCATCCAGAGAACAGGTTTTGCTTTGAAGAAAATAGAGATTAAAAGCATTTTATTTCTGTCACAGAAAATATATTAGCCAGAAACTGCAAGCTGGAATGTCTAAGTATCATTCACAACCCCCTACAAAGACTCTGTAAATCACTAGTTATTTTAGAAATGTAGAGCATTTTAAGTCTCCTGGAAAGCTGCAGCAGCTTCTGATGCTGAGTGCTTTTTGTTACCTGGCATGCTGGGAAACATATCTGTTTGTTTGTTTGTTTTTGTTTGGTTGTGGGGGGTTTTTTGGTTTTTTTTGTTTGCTTAGGTTTTTTTTAAAATTATTTTTATTTGAAGAATATCAGCAAGTAGGAAGTCTAAAGGGATTTGGATACAAAATACCTTGAAGACATATTTTGAAATTAATTTCAGTTAAAGTGGTCTAAGTTCTTTATATTAGTATAATTTTTCAAGAGTTGAATATCAGAGGAGCTTTTAAAAACAAGCAAGAATTTTACAGAGGTAGGTGACAGCAGCGGACTTTTAGCTTTTCCTTTTTTCACCTTAATGACTGAAAAGTTAGAAAGCCTAACAATATCTGGCTACTATGTAGAGTGCAAACAAGCCAGCTGTAGATATATAAATACCAAAATCTTGGACTCCACACTTTAAGGAGGCATTTTTCTCTATGGGTGTGCTGATGATTAATTTGTGTTTAAGTACATTCATTTTTAGGTGGTTCCTAAGACTTTGCTTCATACATTTGGGAAATATGACATTAAAAATTAAATGAAGGATTTTTAAATTTAATCTTGATTCATAAATATTTTTTAGTGCAGTCAGATCTGCTGATGTCTCAAACAGCAATATTACATTTAAGAAGAAACAGACCATGAAAATTTAGGGAGAGTAGGGATTATTTTTCCAAAGACATTTTTATTAAATAGACATGTATATTTGTGATTCGCATGTCTTTAGTGATTGTTGTCTTTGGATTAAATAAGTGTGAATTATGTATTTATGGATCCAGTATCTGTAAAGCTTTATAAGAATGGATGGTTCCTAGAGAAAAAAGAGTCCATTTTGTCTTTTACAGTCTGAACAGCTTCCAGGAATTAAAAAGTGAAAATATAATAAAACTAAAAGTAAACAGGCATGTCCCTGTAGGACAGTTGGAATGCATGCTTAACAAGTGAGAAGTAAATTACTTGTTAACGTTCTCTCAGGTTTAATAACACAGTGTGATATCAATACAAATAAGGAATGTGATTTAATCTGCTTGTGTCCCTTTAATACTAAAGCATGTTGCCCATAGACATCAGGAAGAGATAAGATCCTTTTTTTTTTAATGTGTATCAGTAGAGCAATTTACTCTTTTTCTCTCATCTGATATAGTGCACACTTTAATTGTTCAAAGCCATGTGTTACATCGTTTAACAAGAGGAATTTTCTAACTCTTGCTTTGATTTAACACACAAGGTTAAGAAGCTGAAGAGAGAACTCTCTCAGATGAAGCAAGAGCTGCTGTACAAGGAGCAGGGCTTTGAAACACTGCAACAGTGAGTAAATGAAAATAGTAGAGACTGACTTAATTCAGTCACCTGATTTCTTTTCTTTGGCATGGAATTGAATCTGTTTTATCTAAGAGAATTATTGTGGAGGAAAAGGGGAATCTAATAACTCTGGTGTAGTTAGGAAATGGGAAATCTGTGGAAATGGCAAGTGCCGTTTTGTGCAAGTGTTAACATAAGAAATTTGTCTCCCCTCTTATGTTTTTTTTCGTGGGGTAGCTTGTGTTGCAAAGAGGCAGACAGAAGGGCAGTGGTCAGGGGTCCTAAGGACAAAATTAGCTGCTTTGTGTGTCCAATTAAAATTAATTTTTTTTATTTTTGAAAAGGTACTTAGGTCTTTCTTTCCTCCTTCCCCACCTCTGAGCTCAAAAGAAAGAGAAAGGTGCTGTTCTTGGAGGTATGAATGGTACACAACTCTGCAGGGTTGGAAATTAGTCACAATTTGAGGATTAGAGACCCGCCTTTCTTTGTTCCAGTTGCTGGGATGCCTGGTGTCCAAAGGGCTGATGCTGAACCGGGTGAGCTTTCTGGGTATTTAACCAGTTAGATTACTAGGGAATGATTTTTTTTCAGTCCAAGAACTCCCTGCTGCTCCTGCCTTACAAAATTAGGCCCTAAAATATTAAACATTACTGGAACTGTCACCATAAAGAACTTGCTGCACAGGAAACCTTGCTAACAGGTGTGTTTTCCTGACTAATGTGAAGAGAAATTTATTAATGCTAGCTGTTCTCCACACTGTGGTATGTATCCATACATTAAGGATACATTGCACATTAAAATGCTGAGCTGTTTGCTCTTAGTACTAGTTCCAGTAGCAGAAGTAATCCTCAGCACATTAGGAAGATGCCAGTTAAGTCTCTATCCTCCTTCATTTTGACTAAAAGAGAAATGTAAGATTTGTCTGTTATTTAAATTAATAAAGACCAACAAGGATAGTTTATTGAATTTAACCATGAATCAGATCTCATTTGTAGTAAAATTTAGAAGAAGAAAGACATATTGATTCCAAAGCTTAAGGTAATAAAAACTCACACTGCTGTCCCAGGATTAAAGGTTAGCCAATCATGCTGGTTTTATTATATTAATTCAACAGTGAAGTATTGTTTTAAAGCAGCTTGCTTACAAGCCATTTTGATAGGAATCCAAAGCATGTTTCAGAAACTGTCAACAGCATTCCACAGAAACACAATGGACGTTTGTTTTTAAAATTCAGTCAGCCACGTTCAAACAGTACTAATCCCATTAATTTAAAACAGGATGATGGAATATCTTATATATCAGAGATCCTTCTTGTCTATCTTAATTATATACAGAATAAAGCAGTTGTAATTTGAATGTGGCTTGTCATGTTACTCGACAGCATGTGGTGTATTACCCAACTGTTCATTCATGATCCCAGTGTTGGTGTATCCTGTATCTATTTGACCTTAGCAACCTGGTAAGTTACCAAAAATTGAGAGCTGTCACACAGTAAGTGCCTGCCTATGAAAGAGTTTGAGGAACTTTAAAGCTGAAATAAATATATCCTTGAATAGGAATGATTGCCAAGTCACAGAGGTATTTTTGTTACACAGATGCAGTTTAGTTTGTACAAAAACTGGAATGTAGGGAAAGGAGAACAGATATGCTCACAGTTTTACAGACTACTTTAGAACTTTGATATTTCTGTGGCCAAAACTTGAAGAAAAATAGAATACACCTGCAGGCATTTTGTAAGAATTGCTGTTCTTGCTGGGGATGCTCCTGGTCACTTCTGATTTGTTCACTCCTCACTCACAAAGCTGTTAACTTCCAGAAAAGATGATGGATGATGATAAAAAACAGAAAACCAATTGTATTATAAATGAATGTATTTTGTACTAAATGCTTGATTTTTATCAAGATGGCTGTTGGTGTTAATTTTTGAAGCATAGTTGCAATCATTTCCATGATACTATGAAATACTCTGTTATGCTAGACACCAGAGAAATGTGTTTACAAACTGTAGTTCTTGAAGGAAATATGGAAATACTAAAATGAATCCTCTTTTTATCTTTTTAAGTTTTTTAAAGTTTTTAAAGTTTTTTAAGTTTAGCATAGCCTTGTTTTATTATTTTCAGGTTACAGTTTCTAAAATCATTGGTAGTTCAGGAATTTAATGAATTGCCCAATCTATGACATATGGTATTAATTATCCAGAGATTTTGTGAATAAAGAGAGCCTGGTGACTGGCTGAGCAGAACAGCTGTTCCAGACAGTTAATGCCCAGGATTAGGGTGAACTAGAGAGAAGCTGAGACAAGAATGGTGCTGGTTATGTTTCTGCTCAGAAAGGCTGATCAGTACCAAGAAGCCTGCCTGTATGCCCATGTCCCAGTGTGGATTTGGGTGGAAGGATGTACTTGAAATAAATTCTGCCTCTGTAAGGGGCACAAACAGTTATTAGTATGAAAGGTGTACCCAAAATCTGCTTTATGTTGCAGAGTTCTGGTGGGAATGGGAGTATTGTCAGCAGTAGCTCTGTGCTCCTTGATATTTTTGCCAAGGATTAAATTGCATTTGAATGGAGATCTCAGTGTCATTTTTCCTTTCCATGTCTGTTGAAGTAAATGATATTTCACCTCCTTCCCTTCTGTTCTCTAACTCTGCTTCTGCCTGAAGTAGAACAGAAGAGATACTGGTATGATTTTCTCTGTCTTTTATTAATATTCTCTCTTTCCACAGAATTGACCAAAAAATGTCTGGAGGCCAGAGCGGGTATGAACTGTGTGAGGCCAAAGCCATCCTGAAGGAACTGAAGTCCATCAGAAAGGCGATCAGTTCAGGCGAGAGAGAAAAACACGATTTAATGAAGGTATTTTGTTTGGTTAATGGAAGTTTTGTGTGGATTTGTTTTAACATGACTCACTTCCCTGATGATAAATACTTTGGATTTTATACTTTCAAAGGATTCTCAAAACTCTTTGAGCCAAACTGGTATTAAAATTAATTTTCAGATGCAGAAACTGAAGCCTGTGACATTCCTAGTTCAAAAAGCTGCTCTGTATCAGAGAATATAGATTTTTTTTTTTGGAACTTGAATGTAATTTACCATGCATATGTTACCTCTAAAGCACAATTTAGAATGTTAAGTGGACAAAATTGATACATTCTAAGATGCCTGACCATTCTGTAAATCAATGAAAGTTCCTAATCTAAATTGTCTTATTTCCATTTCTGAAAGCAGATTTCCTTTTTGTTTCTTTTATTTTTTTCAGCAAAATTCATAATTTTCATAATTGGTTGACAAATTAAAAAACACAGAGGAAGTCCCAGAACAGACACAAACCCAAATGAGTAGCTTTTACTTTTTCACAGGTGTTGGTCACCCTTAGCGTCACCTACCAATGGCTTGATTAAAAGGATGGGTTGCTTAATATGAAATAAGCCCAGTCTTTTATGTAAATATCTTTTGGAGATAAACTGGTATAAACATGGTAAAGTGCAAAGGAACTTTACTGCCACTTACTTCTCTAATTCCTGGACAGAGTCTTGCAAAGCTGAGGGAAAAATTCAATGTTGACCAAACCACGGAAACATCTGAAGCAGACTTGAGTTCCAGCTCTGTAAACTCCCAGCTGTGTTTTCCTAGGCAAACTCTGGATACAGGGTCTCAGACTGACATTTCTGGTGAGGTGAGCTTTTTTTCCATTTTGTCCAGTGTAAAGAGAAATTGAGGAGAATGCTACTGTTAATGGAATTGGAATCAAATGGCTGTTCGCTGTTGCAGATAGCATATAGGTACACTTATTTCACGGAATTCCTTAGAATCACTCACACTAGAATTACTTTTCTGATGTTTTACCCTTGAATGTTACATCAAGATTCAGATTAACTTCATACATTTGTCATGAAGCATTTATGACAATCTGATTTAGTCAAATGGTTCCAGTACAATGAAGATCAGAAGAAGTGGATAGTATTTTTTTATCTGTCTATAGGATATGTTTCACTTAATAGACCTAATTAAATAGAAAAATTAACTTAAAAAAAAAAATTCAGGAAAAAGGATCTCAGAATTTAAATGCACAATTTTATTTCACACAGCTGAAAAACTGTGGAATTACTTGTTCAGTGATTTAGTAAAACTTTGTTTCACTGATGTTATATTTTACATACACAGAAGGCTGTTTAATTTTGATACCTTCTTTGAAGTTCTGCAAGCTAAGTTTGTAAGAAAGAGAAGGGTACAAGGTTTTCCAGGCAAAGAGCTTGTCTGTGTTTTGTAACAAATTTATTAAAGTCTAACTTTGAAATGCACTGAAATGAACTCAGAGTTTAACAGAATTCATAGTAGGAGATCAGAATTTTCGATGTAGTTGCTGCAAGAATTCTTTGCAAGGGCTCTGGCTTTGGTGGAATGTCAGCACATGATAGTACAGCAGCTAAAAATGTATGAAGTGACTCGGAAGAAAACAGCACTGCTTTGTACAGCTGAGTAGATGAGATCTTAACTAGGCATTTAACAGCAAGTGGCTGCAGGGGCAGGGGGTAGTTTTATTTTTCTTTAAGCTGTAATTTTTCTGGCTTCTGCCTAGGTTTTGTTGGATCATTTAAAAGCTTTGCACACTAACAAGGCTACTTTTTTTGTTTGATTTTTTCCCTTAACAGAGTGGAGCAAGAAGTAGATCAAATTTAGCAGAGAAGGTCAGACTCAGTCTGCAGTACGAAGAGGCCAAGCGAAGGTAACGGGGACCATGTGGGAAGCTGTCGGTGGCCGGGAAGCTCTCGGTGCCCGGGAAGCTCCCGGTGCCCGCGGCTCCAAGGCTGTGCTCGCAGCGACATCCAGCGGGCGGTACCTTCTGGGGGCTGCGGCGCTCGGCAATGCTGCGGCTGCTCCTTAGTGCTAAGCTGGATGTGCCGTGAAACAAAATTAAAACGCTGACAAATTAGTGGCAGTTCCAGGATTAAGGGAATAGGGTGCGGTGGCTTTCTGAGGAAAAGCAGTCGCCAGGTTATTTATGTCCATTATATCCTTCTTTGGGATCATAATTTCGCTTTACTATACCACTGAAGGCTCGTCAGTTTTAGAGTTGCTTCAGACTGCCAGCGCAGATTTAGTAGGCTTAATTATTTCTTTTTTCCCTTGGGACTTTAGATAATTTAAAAACTTGTTTTCACTATGGGTTGGCTTTTTTTTCATTAGTTTAATGTGAGGAGAAAATACGTCAGGAGCTGCTGAATGAATGTGGAATGCCTTTCAAATGAAGTTCTGTGGTGCTTGCCCATGAAAGCAGTGCCATCTTGATGAATTGCCGCAGCACTGAGAAATGGGCATCAGGAAGCTGAACATTCAGGGTTTGAATGACATCTTCTGGTGTACCAGAAGTGCTGCATAATACTGGGGCAAGATTTACAATAAGGATAGTACACTTGTGTGGTATTATTTTCTGATACTTGTCAGCAAATTATTTGTCAGCTATTCAGAAGCCTTATTGTTTTTGTTGTGGAAGTTCATTGTAAGTTAAGGGAAATAGAAATCTAAGTACTATTCCACACCCAAGTTTTGGGGTTTTTTTACTATGAAGAACTAAACAAGTCAACAAAATTAAAAAATAGTGCTTTTCCCCAGATGAAAACTGTGCCTAGAATGCTATTTAATCTGAGATTTAAATATTATTTCAGTTGGAAAACACCGGCATGATCATTTGAAAAAACACAAAAATAAATTTTCAACTTAGAAGTACCAAGTAACAGCTTAGTTTTTAGGTTTTAAAAGCAGGAGTCTGCATGAATTTTTTTTTTGCCGAATTTCAAATATATACTTCCTTCTGCAGAGTAGTATCTACTGTCCTTACCAGTAACAACAGCAATCCTTTATCTGTTCATTATGGATCATAAAACCTCATTGTATGCTCAATGCATTCATCAAAGAACACCAAAGCTATTGTGTTTGTTTAATATTGAGCGTGTATGATTTTGGCTCAGAATCATGGATATATAATCTTGTCAGGTGGTAACTTAGATGCAGGTAGGTGGCATTGTTTCTCAGGCATAATTGATCCAAAACCTGTTCACCCTCTGTTTTGGCTGTGTCTTGGTACCAAGAAGTCCCAGCACGGCATTTCATCTTTCTTTTGTAGGAACAAAAACTTCCTTGAAGTAAGTCAGTTTGCCACTTCTGTCTTGGGGTGGGGGGAAAAGAGAAAAAATGAGAAACAGTACAGTGCTCAGAGTATGGAGTACTGCAGCACAGAATCAATCTTTCTCACAAATTACTTAGCCAAGAACATGGGTTGAAATTTCAATGCATGTAACTTGGAATAATGAATATACATACCAGTTTGCACATGAAGTTCAGTATCCCCCAAGTATTGTGGCCACTGTAACCACCACTGTAATTTAATAAGTGTTGATCTTCTCTGAAATAATATATGTGCAAATTCTCTATTATTTTGTGGTAAAATAGCTAAGATGAAGAGAGGATCTTGTAAGTGAACATTTCTACTTGAAAAATTATCAGATAATTTTGTACATTGCAGATTTGACGTTGCTTAGCCAGCAGAATGTCTTGAAGAGGTGGAGCGTTCATAACTATGCTGAATTCAGTTGCAATTGTTATTCAAAAGGATCTGATACAACATGCTGACACTCCTATCTTGATATGATGAAGATCTGGCTAATACTCCTTTTTGGCCTGTTGTGACATCCCACCCTTAAGGGGAAAGGAGCACCCAAGATTCATAGATGCCCATGGTCACTAGGGAATGACAAAAGCCAAAGAGTCAGCAAAAACTTACAAACTTGTATTAGTAAATTATACACGCAGCATGGAAAAGGGGATGTCAGTCCCTGACCTCAGAGTATAAACAAGTGGTGATGGATTTTGAATAGGGGGTAGGATGAAATAGGAAAGGGAGAGAAAAGAAGAAAGAGAGCAGAGAAGCAAACAAGCATCACCAATCCTGGCTCCAGCATGGATTCATCTGATGAGGCGTCCAGGGTCCTGGGACACCTGTGGGGGTATCTGATTTTATAGCCAAGCTTTCCTTGCCCTGGAGTTACATTTCTTGCTTTCTATGCAAACTAGGTATCATGAGCAGTCTGTACTTCCAGACCCTTCCAGAAATGGGTTGAGGGCTTCAGGAGCTTTGGTGGTCTTGATCCCCCCGCTACTGCAATGGAACAGCAGTTGAACAAAGTCAAACTGTTGAGTTCATCTCTTTTCTCCTTAGGTAGCTGCTGTTGTATTGCCTTTTTCTTTAATTGCATAGGAGAGCAATGCTTTTGTCTTAAGATCTGCTGAAGTGAGCGCCTTGCTGTGGTGCACATTCTTTTACCATGGCCATGTCTGTTTCTGAGGAGCTGTCGGCCTCCCACAGCATAGGAGAAATCCATCATACTCGTGAATGAGTAAAGCATGCTGCCACTGCTATGCTACCAGACAGATTGCTTCCAAAAAAGCTTTTAATAACATTGTGACTTCTACTTAAACTGGAATAGGAGCAGCTAATTTTTAATGCATATACATATTGCCTCGATATGTGGCCTAATTCTCTGGCATAGTCTTCGTTCTAGTGAAACAAAATGAAAATTAGGGCCTTGAGTATAAAATGTTATAGCCTGATACATTTCAAAATATTGTATCACTTCTCTCTGTCCTGGGCTTTGTGTGCTGTGCTGGACTCAGGTGAATCTGCTTTGTTTTATTTTAGCATGGCTAATTTGAAGATTGAACTCTCTAAGCTAGATAGTGAAGCCTGGCCTGGAGCACTGGATGTGGAAAAGGAAAAACTGATGTTAATCAATGAAAAAGAAGAGCTTTTAAAGGAGCTCCAGTTTATTACACCACGCAAACGTACTCAAGATGAGCTAGAGCAGCTAGAAGCGGAAAGGAAGAGGCTTGAGGACGAGCTGGTGTCTGTGAAAAGCACACCCAGTCAAGCACTTGCTGAAAGGTAAGGGGTTGCCTTTTGCTAATGTTTAATGCTGCTTTCTGCAATCTAACCTTTGTACTCATTGCAGACCCTGACCTATACCTTAATGGGCTGTTTTCCTTCAGCGACTGTTCTATGTAGATCTTAATTAAATTTGTTATTAGCCCAATGGGCAGAAAAACAAAGAAGTCTTCAGTACTGTGAGGAATGTGAACACCCTGTATCTGCTCTGCAGTATCAGTTGCTCTGCATTTGTTACCAGCATGAAAATGCCTGTGACAGATGTTAAATAACTGAGGAATGTCAACACAGCAGCAGGAAGGCAATACATCATTCACTCGTTTCTGATAATAGCTGTAAACTGTTTGAACTCAGGTTACAAAGATTATCATGATTGTTGCAACATCTGAAGCCTTTCATTGTGAGTTTTATTACGCACAAAAATGCAACCAAAAGCGGGAAAACCCCAAAAAGTTCAGATGAGAAGGATAATTGCTGCAAAACTTTCCTAACTTGCTGCTACCCAAATAGTAAGTGAAGCTACTCTCACAATAAATTGGTTTTAGCCATATTCAGAATTTGAGAAAATCAAAGCTGACTGTCTCAGATGTACTTTTCATCAGCTCTAAGTGGAAATAAATTTAGGGGCACCTCTAGCCCACATAAAATGCAATAAGCACAAAATGTCCTTGTGTGTATCACTGTAGTATGCCTTACTGAAGTAATGCAATCAGCATTGTGGGGCTTTCTTACTTCCCTCTAATAGGAAATATCTGCTGTTGCTCCAGTGTACTATATGGCCAAATTCCTATTATAGGATTAGAAGCTGAGTCCTAAATTGTAGCTGAGTAACAAGGAGGTTCTTTTGTTGACAAAGTACAAATGTGTGTATTAAGAAAGATACATTTTTTAACATTTTTGCACTTTATAATAGTTTAAACTGCATTATATTAATAATTCAAATACGTTTTAGATGAAGGGAACTATATTTTCACAGGAGAAGCTACTTGTCTGTGCTAGTAGTGCATAAAGTACCACGGATCTGTTGCTCTTTTACTCCCATTAATACATGGATAATAAGGGGTCAGTAATAAAATCTCATTCACAAATAAGTAATTTGAATCTAAGATTTTGATAATATGCAGTTGTATAGCTAAATCTTGACTCAAGCTATAAATAGGTAGCTGGTGTCTGCATCTTGTGGTTTGGATTTGCTTTAGTGCCAGAGTAAGTTCTGCACCTGACTGTTCTCCCATATATGTCAGATGCCAAACTTGGAGTACCAAGGGCAAGTAAAATTGTCCCCCATTGTCAAGAGGAAATTAATTTTCCATGTATACTGACAGAATGAGTTGTTAGAGCTTCCTTTTTCCCCCTCTCTTTTCCTCAAACTTTTTTCCTTGTATTTTTAATCCTGAAAATATGGAGTGTTAGGGCTTTTTTTTTCCAGAGGTTAATGTAAGCTATGCTGTGCACTGCTGATTGAGGTAGCAGTTACGGTGGCCTCTGGGTTACTTCTTTGTTATTCCAGGAAATCTCCTGTGAATTTCTAGTTTCAACTGTTTATATTAAAACTGTCTCCTTTAATGACTTCAGAGCACATAAATTCTTTCACATGAGGCTATTTTGAGGATCATTTCTTGTTTGCCTACTATAAACAAAAAGTAAATCTTCTTTTTCAGAAAGATTCAGATGATGAAACTTTTTCTGAAATGTTAATTTTTAAAAAATACATTTAATTGTATCAGATCAATCAGCAGGATTTTTTTTCTTGAAGATGAGGGAGATTCTCCTCTCTATTACCAGTGGAGGAGCCATGCCATCTTCAAAATATTGTATCATTGTTGCATTACCATTTTCGTGTATGAGGTTTCACGAATGCCTTCAGTTTTCAGTGTTTTCACAAGTACTGATAATGAAGCAGCAGCATAAGAAGCTGTGGATTGTACCAGAGCTTAATGCAAGGAGGGTTCTTTCGTTTGGTTTAGTGGTTTGATTTTTATTATTTCTAAAGGGAAAAGAAACAGGAGACGTGCTTTGACTTAAAACAAAAACATCTGACTTAAAACAAAAACATAGCCCTGGGTTATTTTGGAGCAGGATGCTGAAATTGCCACTCATAGATGTACGTGGATTCAATTTACAGAAGGTGGGTGTAGATCATAACATATCAACTTCAAAAAGGCAGAGACAGGGCGTACTCTGACTGCTTTAAGAAGCCTCAAAGCAACTGTGTAGAAATAAGTGGATTGTGGAACTGTTGAGAACTACTTGCTACTTTTTTGCCTCTGAGTTCCATTATTGCTTTAATCCTTGGCAGTATCTCCCAAGTAAACACAGCCATTTGAACAGGTCCATGATTTAAATACTTGATTGTGCTGTTGTCTGCAAAACTGGCACCTGCTCTTGTGCCTGTCACAAACATGTCCATCTGAGTTTGCGCTGAAAGGTTAGGTATGTGCATTTTAAATTTTAATGTATTTTCTTTAAAGAGTCTCTGCTCCTCTCAGTGATGTTACAATTTAAGACCAAAAGAGAAAGATGTCTTACTAACACTAAAGTCCCTCCTGCAAGGAGTAATAGGTTAGTTTAAATAGAAGTGGTGGAAACAGGAGAGACTGAGAGAAGCCCATGTCAGAATAGATAACACAATGGTTGTTTAGGTGTTTACACAGGGTTTTTTTTGATATTATAATTCCTGCTTGTGCTATAAAGAGGGAACGTTCATTGTCTGAAAGTTTTGGAGGTGGGGTTGTTAGGTTTTTTTCCATTTGGCCTGATGTAGAATGAAAAAACTTCCCCTGAATCTCAATTCATTGTGAGACAATAAAATTACTTCCTGCATTTCCTCAAACTTCCACAAGTGATTCATCACTCGGCTTGTATTTGTGATTTGTGACTAGCATCTTTCTGACATTAGCCTGCAGGTATTAACAATTGTATTTAATTACTAGTAGATCAAATTACTTCCAGGAATGAATTTTTTTTCAGGTGCTAAATTATAAGGGATAAATTATGTTTATCCACCTCCTTAAGACAGTAAAAGAAAGCAAACTGTTAATTGTGCTTTTGAGAGAAAAACCAATGAAACCTGTTAGTTCAGTAGTACAAATTCTGTTGCTATAGTGTCTCTCTCAAGGTGGTTGTAAGTGTGTCTTTGGAGGACTTCAGTCAGAGAAATTATTAAGCTTTTATTTTTTTCTTGTTTTTACCATTAGTAGTTGAACACAGAGCTATTTCTATGTCTCTTCCTTGAGAAAAAAATCATAGTTCATTACTGGGAAGCCACAAAAGAGCTAGTGAAGAGCACTCTTGCTTGGGAAAAGCAGGATAGATTAGGCTTTAAAATAAGACAGAAGGCATTGATAAATAGTAAAATGATAGGAAAGAGTGTCTGATACTATAGATGAACATAATTCTTGGTGTGGAAACCTGTGTGTATGTCTTCCTGAGTGAAGAATTAAATACTGTGTGTGCTTTTAACAGCCTTAGCAGGTATTGGCAGATGAACACATCACTGTAGTGTGAGAGCACATGTACCGTGGGCAGTGGAGTGGAAGTCACACACTGGCTCACCCCAGGGTAACTTATTCACCTTTGCATAACCCAGATTTGCTTACTGAATTAGCATGGGTGTAAGCAAGTGCTTTTCATGCCTTGCTGAATCAGGGACTTAATGTCTTTTTGCTGGTATCTGATGTTCAAAGGGAGTGAATTCTGGGCACTCTTGAGTACCTAATTTAGTTAATTCACTCTGTGTAAGAAAGCAATGGTTGATGTTTCTTGTTTCTCAGATTAGTTGCTTGAGAACTTGTGACATGTATCAGTTGACTGGGCAATGCCTAGAGAAGAATATAGTAATCCACAACTACAGGAGGATTTTAGCTGAATCCACTGAGATAAAGCAATTTATTTAGTGTAAATGGAGTGATAAAAGGGAATTAAAAGAGGGGGGGAAATCACTCTAAAGGTTAGTGAATAATTTCTCCTGTCCAAGAGGAATAGGAGAGTTCCCCATTTTGTGGCTTTAGAGCTGTGCTCAATAGCAAAGCAGGAGGCAATAAATCCTGCTTTCTCGTAAAGGTGAACTTGTTGATGAGCATTACAATGCTGTGTGGCACTGAGGTGCTGACAAAGCTGTTAGGAATGTAGAAATCTTTACCAAGGACTCCTAAATATGGTCTATAATCTCAGAACCTTTCACTGCTTTGATTTGCTGTGCTTTATCCCTATATAAAGATTCTGAAATTAAAGGGAGTGCTTTGATTTTAAACTTCAAAATATCAAAACTAATACTGGTATTACTGGTATTAGTGTTCTTTAGGTTTGTTTCTTTGTTTTGGTGGGTTTTTTCCTGGTTTTGTTGGTTGCCTTTTTTTTTTTTACCCTGGAATTTTTACCCTGGAACTATATTGAGTGAGGAGGGAGTCTGCAGCATGGCTTTTAAAAAGTGTATGAATGCAGATCTTATTATCCTGAAGTTGTAGCTATTTTCCCATCTGTAGCATTTTCTCATCTGTTACTCTTCTATTGGGTGCATGTTCCCCTTGGTACAGTGTGAATGTCCCAGCCCTCTGCTTGTTTGCACACTCAGCAGGTTTGTTAGAATGCTTGGTATTCTGCAGTTAAAGTCACTCTGCTGAAGCAGTTGGGGTTTTATGATCGGACCGAGAGCTAACACAGTATTTTGGATTTTAGTCACTGGCAACCTGATAAAAAAAGAGGGATCTTGATTTCATTTCTTTTTTTATCTATAAAATGTTCTAGACTATTCTGTAATGCTTTCCTGAACTAATATGTACATCTTTTTGCAGATTAAAATTGGAGGAGAGAAGAAAAGAGTTGGTACAGAAACTTGAAGAAACGACAAAGTTAACTACCTATTTGCATTCACAGCTTAGGAGGTGAGACTGTACTGCACGATGTAAAACCTGTTTTGTAGTGGACCTGGATGTCTCAACTTCATTCTTAGGTTTTTCTCTTAGCTGAAAGCCCAGCAAAACTTATTTAAGTAAGAAAATGCAAGTGTAATAGCTTCAAGCATTTTGTCACTATGCAAACCTGGTGTATTTAATAATTTCTGCAAATTTTCCAAGTTGGTAGTTCTGTCATTGTTCAGTAAATGTATTTTAAGTGTTTAGAAGGGCCTGCTTGAATTATTTTTCCTGACATTTTTTCCCAGCAGTTCTCCAGAACCGAGGCAGTGACACTCACTCTGGCCTGGCAGGACTCTCTGTCTCCTGTTATTAATAGGACAATATTGCATGTTACAGCCTTTGCCATAATTTATACAGCTGGATTTACTGTGCATGTGGAGTGTGTGTTGCCACACAGATGGGAAGCAGTTCTGCTATAAGTTGTCTATCTGGCATCTTTCCAAGGTGCTTGGGCATAGGGTAGGCTGCATGAATTGCTCTAGAAGTGGCAACACTCCTCTGCTGTCATAAGCTCTATCTTGGGGATCCCTGTGCTGTCACATTGACCACATGAGCACTCACATCAGAGTGGAGCAGGTTTCCAGTGGGATATAACAGCGGAGAAGGCTTCTGTTACTGCCAGACCAGTTTGTCAAATCTGCAGCCTTCTCCAGAAGAAAAGGGGTTTAGGCAGGTGGCCATAAGCTGGATAAATTTCCCTGGTAGCACGCAGGATGGGCACACTGAGCTAAGCTAGGTATGGGTGCTTAAAAACATAAATGCCCCAAGCAGCTTTTGGTTGTGATCTGTTACAAGGTAGTTTCAGTCAAACTTCCCTCTCTTTGTTCTGTTTTGTGCTGGTTTAGTTTAGTAACATCAGTATGTTTGTGCTTTCTTTGCAGCCTCTCAGCTAGTACGCTGTCTGTGTCTTCAGGGAGCAGTTTGGGATCCCTGGCATCCAGCCGGGGATCTCTGAACACATCAAGCAGAGGGTCACTAAACTCACTCAGCTCCACAGATCTCTACTATAACCAAGGCGATCAAATTACAGATTTGGACTATCAGTACAAACTTGATTTCATATTACAAGAAAAAACTGGTTACATTCCTTCGGGACCTATCACTACTATTCATGAAAATGAAGTGGTCAGCTCCCATGGGAGACTTGGTTACAGTGACTCTCCTTCAGCTGCAGACCATCCCAAATTGACTGAACCTCCCAAATCTGTGACATCACTATCTTCCAGATCCTCACTCTCCTCCTTGTCGCCCCCAGGCTCCCCTTTGGTTTTAGAAGCTGCATTTTCAGCTCAAAATTCCCCTCTGCATCATCTCACTACAGACTTTGAAGACTCTGACCTTTCAGGTGATTTTGCAGGCATTAGCTTCTGCGAGAACCAAATATTATTGGACTCTGAAGCCAGAGCAGGATCTCAGATTCCTACAGATGATAAAGATCTAAACGTTAGGCAGCCTTCTCTACATGAAGGAAGTTCAGGTAATTAAAAAAAAAAAAAAAATCTTACGTCATGTCAAATGTATACACAACATGAAAAAAAACAGCTGGCTCTTGAAATGAGGAGGTACCTTGTGTAACTGAAGAGTATCTTGATCAGCATGCACTTGCATGTTCTGAGGGATGTTACCTAACTTCTAGTTTTGGCAGCAGAGAGCTACAATCACTCTGATTCTGTCCACATTTTTCAATAGCTATTTTAGTAAGTTCATGTATTGCAGTCTGTCATGAAAACAATAACACAACACCTGAATCTGGATTTTGAAAGCATGGAGGACACATGGTGTTCCTAGGTTTTATCAGGATGTATGGATATGGGGCAAATACCCTCTTCTGGTTTTTTGATAACTTGAAATCAGATACTTTGTTTCTGATTGAAAAGTTACAAACTGACATCCTCAGTAAAAGAGACTTCTGGAGTGAGAATTATGTGTTATGTGTATCTAATTATTTGAGTGTTGTCACTGAAAGATCTGAAGTTCATTTTGAATTGAGAAAGACAGGTGACTACATGCCACATAAGTTACAGTGAGAGTTCCCCCATTTTTAACATGGATTTCACAGCTTTTAGCTTTCTATGCAAGTTAGAACAGAGCTCCTAAGTGAGTCTAAGCTCCCCCTGCAGTCTGTGGGTAACTTCCAAAAGAATGAAGCATCTTGTCCTAAAGCATACTTCCCTTCAAGGAAGAAGGGATGAATGACTGTGAGTTATCAAGGTATCCTCAGTTACTAGTTAACTTTAACTTTGAGTTGGCTGAATTAGGTGTGGTGAATTCCACTTCTGGTCTGTAGCAAAAGCCACGCAACATACTAAATTATCTTATATTGTCAAAACCTTTGTCAGAACTAGAATTTCAAAAATTCCAGCTGTCAAGAATTGGTGGTTTGTGCTCAGTCTTAGAGTGTTCACTTTTCTGCCTTTTGTTAGGGCTGACAGTATGTTGTGCTATCTCTGCACATTTATTCATTTCTAGTGTCATTCTGTGTCATTGTCTTCAAATATGTTACAAACCATTCCTGTTTATGTTACACTCTGTTTTCTCAAGGAAGAACTGAGTGAGACAGATTTCCAGTAGTGCTGAGCACTGGCAGCCCTATTTGAAACCTGGTCAGTACCTGGCATTTCCAACTGTATTTCTGAGCTGGTAGGGAAGCAGCTAACTAAGGAGTTTGGTGTTTTAGAATAAGTATGGCCTAGCTCTTGAGCATTGTCCTGATTTGTTACAAAGTTTGAACCCTTATGCTTGGAGTTTTCCAATTTTTAATAAAAGTACCTTGTCATATTCATACAGTTATATACTTGAATGAGAAAGTGGCTTTTATTTTTTTAATTCTCGCAAGGAATTGTTGTAACATCTGTTGTATAATTAGATTAGCTTACTGCATGTGGTACTGTGGTAATTTCAATGTTGGCCAGAGCAATGTGGCACCAGAAGAGAATGGTGTGCTTAGTACTGGAAGGCCCCACTCTGTTTCACTGTGCAGAAGGAAAATAAGAAATTGAGTGATATCCTAATGGTCTGAACCTGTGAAATGCAAAGTTGAAGAAACATGGAAAGGAAATTTGGGGGGAGGGAGTCTTTTTGTCCTTTGTCTTTTCAGGACAGTATAGCACAGTATTTATTTTACTTTAGAGCCATATTATAAAACATTGAAACAATAATTAATTTTCCTGCCTGTATTTCAACAGCATATCCTTTCCAAATTAACAACAATTTTCAGTCTGTCTTTGCAATCTGGCTGCAGCTTACATAGTCAGAGAACTGAATTCAAAATGACTTGGAATTTGGGAACACTTTGGGCTATGTGGAATCAGAATTTTTTTTAAAAAAATTATTTCTATAGATCATTATTTTCAAAAGCATTTTGTGGTTCTCTGACATTTTTTTAACTTTTTGAGGATCTCTTATTCGGGATATTGTCAGGTTGCCTTTTAGGTCTACATAAGTAATTATGGTTTTAAAATGTAAATTAATTCTGTGACTCTTCATACTGATACTTCCTTATGTAGCACCATATGCATAATACAATTTGTCTTTAAACTTGTATTAAGGCTGCCAAAACAAGAATTTGAATTTTGAATAGCCAGATATTAACTAATTACACTTCAATACCTCTGGTTTCCACAGTAAAATGGGCCTCATGGTGAGACTTCAGTAATTAACTGTGAGACACAGACCTGGGGTTTGTTCAGTGTTTCTACTCCGATTTCATTCCTGAAACTGCTGTGATGCTGAATGGGAAGGTTTGAACAAACTCAGCCAGAGGCACTAAACCTGCATAGAAAATTTCAGCCCTTAGATTTTTACTGGACTACAGATCTGAATTCTGCTGAACCTTAACTTGAGAATAGACAAAGACTCAAAGGTAGTACAGCTCCTATTGCCATGTAATCTGCACTGGCTCTCTAAATGCTGTGTTCACCTGCCTCTCTGGCTGTCTCTGACTTTTCTGTACAGGTGAACCATAGAGATATTTGCTCCTCTGCACATGTCCCTGCTGTCAGAAACCAAGTTGGAATATCTTGTAGTTCTTTCACAGTCAGTCTCTGTCATTGTCAAAGTCAATTCAGGCTGCCGTTGTAATTCCTAAGGGTAATCAATAAATCATGTCATCACCTTCACCCCTCACACGGTGAGGGGGAAGGGAAAGAGCGCTTCATCATCAAGGAAAAAGCATTCCTACTGCCATAAATAAAGGCACAAATGCAGCAATCAATCATCTAATCTAGAGCCTTAAATTCTAACATCTTAACAGGATGTAAAGTCATGATTCCGATGGGGATGATAATGCATACCAATATCCTCACCCCTTGGCAGATAAAAGGACTGCATAGGCCCTCAGCTTACTGTGCTGCAGAATGTGGCTTCACGGCATGACACTCGCATATGAATGCAAGTTGAAGATTAAAGCTAAGTAGTCATTGAGAGCCTGTAGCATAGAAAGTTTTTGATGATAGTAAACCAGAGAGGATTTTATTTCTAGCAGTTATATCACTGGGGAGAGGATGTCTGTCTGACTTTTGAATATTTAATAAACAGTAGGCAAGCACTTGGCATGTAGCTGCAGTGTTACCACAGTGCTGAATGTGAACATGGCAAATACTGGTTTAAAGATCAGGAAAATGAGGGTTGATAATGAAGGATAATAACTAGCTCCGTGCATAAGGGTGATCATAGGAGTCTGTGTCTCTGGGAAGGAATAATAGTACATTTTCAAGTTCATCAGTCTAGTTATATCTGTAGCCAGAATATGTGGTAGCAGCAGTACAGTCTCAGAATGTTTAATGATTTGGAACAAAACTACTCTGTGATACTCAGCTAAGGGTCACTGCTTTCAACTTGACAACTTTCTAAGCTATGCTCATCTCTCTTTCTGACTATTAATCTCTTGGACTAATTTTCATTCTTTTTCCTTTTTGTAGGTGGTGATTTACCAAGAAGAACAGCTGGTCATCTGCTTGAGGAGAAAACAGCTTGTGTATCTGCTGCTGTGTCTGATGAGTCTGTAGCTGGAGATAGTGGTGTATATGAAGCTTCTGTGAAACAGTAGGTTTGAGAAATCATGCAAGTCTTTCCACCAAAAATTTAAATATATCTATGATCAGTTACACAGTACAAGCAGAAGTCATTAATTAGCTCTGCCCTTTTTAGAAATAATTTGTACTTTCAGACGGAAAGGAAGGCATATTTACCAAACAATGGAGTTTGATTTGGGTTATTTTTTTGTGCTTGTATAACTTGGTTGAATAGCATTAATATACTTCCTTATAATCTTGGGGTTTTTTCTTGCTGGAAATGTTCTCAAGAGAAAAGTTTGATTTAAACTATGAAAGTTCTGCCATGTGACTCTATTGACAATACTCAGTTACTGTTTTTACTTCTTGTTTTGTTAAGGATTTTTACGATTGCATAGCAATTTTTGGAATGTTTTTATTTTTAAAAAGAGGTTATAGAAAAGACAAGAAAAAACTCTGTTGTAATATTGGTATTAAAATAATCTAGGTTGAGGCTTAATGTTCACTGCAGTGATCAGGATATAAGAAACATATTTGCTGTTACTTTTGACCAGACAACTTCTATGGGATTCTGCGTACTAGTTTATATAGTATTGCCTGTAATCTTCAGTAATCAGCCTCAGGCCTTTCTGAATCATTGCTGCAGTTGTTAAACTACAGTTGTTAAGTTGTTAAAGTTGTTAAACAACTGTCCCTAAAACAAGCACTGCTGTTGTATAGGCTCTGAAATTCTTATTTGAAGCGCATGCTGTAATTAAATCAGAATGTTTAGGAGAATGGATATATGTTCTGTGTATGCATATCTTAATAATTACTGAAAGCTAGCTATAATTTTCCAAAATTTGAGTATTTGCCTGGTTTTCCTAGATCAAACGAAACTGAGGACATTGTATATAGTGAAGATGATGCAACAATTCTAGAGGCTGCTCAGGTACAAATAGGACTCAGGTGAGTGACCAGCAAAGGGAATATTTCTGTTGATCCATAAATGTAAATAGTAAATTCCCTTTGTATTGTCCTTTCTTTAACAGATATGACCACAGCAATTCAAGTTTCATGATAATCATAGTACGGCTTAGAAACCTTCCAGCGTTTTCTGTCCCCCTTGGCTCTAAGGTGTAAGTCAAACAATCACTGAGAAGTAGTGTTGAAATATAAGAGAATAATAAGAAATTTTAAAAATTATCTAAAGGAATCAGTTGATTTATGGCTTAAAAGCACTGAAATGTGTATTAAACTTTTCAAACTGTTGTAGTATTTAGCTTTTGCATATTACAGCAATGCTGCAAGAATGAGATGTTATCAGGAAATTTGCACATTCCACTGAACTGGAATAAAAACTATTTTAAAATGGTGTTTTATCTACTGCTAAACATTCTATCTTTGTGAGTGCGAAACAGTTATGCTCTAGTTACTAAAAACATTCTTTTGATACTTTGGCATCCTTTCAGCTCATAATGTTGTCTTTTTACATTTATGTGCCTTTTTGATGTAAAACAGTATTTAAAGCAGTATTTGTCTTTTAAGTGAGCTTTTAAAGGAAGGGGGTAATTTAATAAATTGCAAGTGGACAAGCACAGTCACATTGAGATACACCATCCCTAACAACTAGAGCTTGGAGGTCTGCTAAGAATTAGTTCTTGAGTCAAATTGGACCAACATGCAAAGTCTAAAAGTAAATTACAGTGTAAATCATGTGTAGAAAATTAACAGAAAAGCCTGAATATGTTACCACTGAGTTTCTAATCCAAAATTCTCATCTGTATAAGTAAGTACCAATTGTCTTGGGGATACTTGTACTTGAGCAAGCTTTTTGACAGACTGTAAGACCACCTTAAACAGTTGAAAAGCTTAATAAGATTGAAGTAGTATAATCAATCCTTGAAAAGTTTGTTTTTCATGCTGGTTCTTTTCCTTTTTTATCCCATTGCATTAAATTTTATTGGCAGATAAATAGGGAGCCACTGGGTTGGAAAGGATGCATTAAGAATAGAGGCCTGAGTGCTTGCTGGATTTTTCTGTTTGTTCTTGTTAATAATGAATGGTTGTTCTACTATTATCCTTCCTTCTATGAACTAGTCTTTCCTCTGCTGACCTTCCAAGTCCACTAACATTTAGCACAAGAAAACAGAAAAACTATAGAAGAATAAATTGACACAGGTGAGAGGAAAAGTAGATAATATAGAACAGCAAAAAGATGTTCAGTAACATAAAACTAGATCAGAGTAGGCATCTACATCAGAAAAGACGTACAACTATTACTATGCTCATTTGTGTGTATGAGAAACTGTGCAATATGTAAATAGTACACACAAATTGCATTAAAAATGTCTTTTCTCTGTCAAGCTGCTGCTAAAGTGGGACATGCAAGTTAGCTAGTACAACTTTTATCCACATAATATCCATTCCTACTGGTTGTATAAAACTAATGCAGCCTTGTAAAAATTTCAAGTTGTTCTCTGTACTTTAATTTAGACTTGCAAGATGCATTCTTCCATATTTCATTTAATATGTTATGAATTGATCTTTAGCAGCCATGGCCCTAGCTATTTTCTTCATTGCTTTCCTTAGTTTTCTGCTTTCTTTGGAAATGTTGTTTGATTTGTTTCCTTAAAAGATTAAAAGACATCACTGATTTTCAGTGCTGCTTGCATTGTTCAAAGAATTTAATTTTTACATCCGCCTCAGGTTTTCTCACTTTTTTAAATTTAACATTAAGGACGTGTTTCCTCCCACCTGTGACATGATCTTCATTGTTTCCAGTACTAAACTTGGATAGAGTCAGAAACTGCTACCTCTCTAGGTACTACTACATTACTAGATATAAAAATTCCTTTTTAGGAAATGTTTCTGTAAGGGCCAAGAGGAGCTCTTTGCTCATCTTTGTCATCTCTTTTCCATTCCACTGATAAGTTACTGTTC
This sequence comes from Poecile atricapillus, assembly GCF_030490865.1. Lineage (NCBI taxonomy): Eukaryota > Metazoa > Chordata > Aves > Passeriformes > Paridae > Poecile > Poecile atricapillus. The sequence continues at coordinate 44,043,424 of NC_081252.1, forward strand.
CATTTTGTTGCTATGCAGTCCTTAAGTTGAGGAGGTGAACTTCTCTCATGCATCACCAGCAAGTGCCAGTTTAAACAGAGGTAAAGATTTTGTTTTGTTTCTGGCAGGTATATTAGAGTAGCAGTCCTTCCATCCTCCACTGATATCAGCTGTCTGTTCCGCACTAAAGTTCATCCTGCCATGGAAACCATTTTATTCAACGAGATATTCAGAGTAGCCATTTCTCAAGTAACACTGCTGCAGAAGACACTGAGAGTAGATGTTTGTGCTGTCAGTAGAAGTCGTCAGGAAGAATGCTTGGTATGAGGTTTTATTTCTGGTGCTTTTTTGGCATGTGTTTGTTTATAGTGTCCCCTCTTGATGGTCAAGGCTGCTAAAATTCCACAGCAGTTGGAGACAGTGTCTGAAGCATGACTTAGTTGTTGCTATAGTACTTAAAATACTGCCTTTCTCTGAAACCCCTAGTACAGAATCTAATCCTGGATGGAGGATGTTTTGGTAATTCTAACAGCACTTTAACCCTTTAATGAGGGACTGATATTCCATCTTTGCCATTTTATACATAAAACCCCTATAAATTTCTATGCAACATTACTTTCACACTAGGTTTTAAAGTAAAAACTGAAGAAGAGCCACAGTAAAAAAATAAGAGAGCAAACCCTCATTATCATCACTTGTCACAAAGAACAAACTAAATTACATTTTGGACGTTATTTTAGATTATATGATGGACACCTTTTTGGTCTTTATGATCTGTTGAAATAAAAAACCATGAGAGTTATAGATCAGCCCATTGGAAGCTGTCACTTTAAATTTTTTTGTTAATCATAGTCATCACCGAATCAGTGATGCTTCATTTACTTTCAAATTGCTTTTGCATGGTCTGGTACAACTCAAGTCTAGTTTTTCAACATGAGAGGGATTTTAGTAGCACAGTGAGATTTTTTTCAGTTGCAACACACTGAAGAGATGCTGGAATCTGCTGGGGTTTATCGTCTCTGACTACTGTGAAATAGCCTCACTTTCAGAATGTAGAAGTTAAATTAATTCCTGGGGAACGCGTTGGCCTTTTTCAGTACGTAAGAATTTTCCCCTGAGGGAAGGGAAGGGCAACAAAACAAAAATGCAACCTCAGGCAGGATACAAAGGTGAAGGAAGAGCTCAACAATAACAAAAAAACCCAGTGAAGACAAGGGTTATTTCCAATATCAAATGAAAGTGATGGGAGTATCATCCCCAGCAGAAAGCCCTGGACAACATGACCAGAGTCTTGGCAAGAGCTATGTGTGCAGCCCAGTAACTGTGGAGATAATATGCTTTGCCAAAGAACAGAGGATTTTAATCTCCAAGGCACAGCCCAAATATGAGTACTTCAGAAGTTTTCCCAGAGTACCAACTCAGTGGATGTCAGTGCTTGTCCAAATGAAAGGACAGTTCTTAATCTCTTTTACTGGCTTTTCATCTCCTTCCCTGGTTAGAGCAAGCAAGGTCATCCATTATTTGTCATATGCATTCTTTTTGTGGTGGGACAGCTGAAAAATCATGTGACACTGCCCCATGAGCTGGTGCTGCACAGGTTTTCCTTACTGAATGCACTAGAGCAGGTGTGTGTAATACGGTGGGGTGGGGTGTGCGTGTGGGGAGACATTTCTGCAGACTGAAATAAGAGATGGCAGAATGGACAATATGAAGGACATTTCCATGTACTTCTATTTGTCTGTTTTAACTGGAAGTGGAGGGAAATAGAAAACTAGAAAACTGTACAGTTAAAAAGGGAATTAAGGTTCACGTCAAATCTGTGCTCCCCATTTTGCATTATGAGTACAGTAGAATGTTTTGTAGGAAACAAACCAAATTTAAATAATTTCTTTTTCCCCTTTCTTATTTTGTGCAGGCTGGGATTCAGATCAGCCTGGCAGATTTATCACTTTCTGATGAGACCTGTACTCTGTGGTACAACCTGTTGTCTTGCAAGCAGACTCCTGGCAAAAAACCCAAGGAACGAAATGATGAACACATGTTTCTGTTAAGCAAGCAATCACAGTCATTGGACTCACTGGACTTGGTGAGCAATGTGTTGGCTATTACTGTGATAGCAAGAAAAAAGGCAGAGGCTCCAGTTGTGTCATTGCATTGTAGTTATTTGAATGTGTGAACTGTCCTGCCCTGAAGGTCCAAGGCCCTGTTTTGCAGGCACTTTTGTCTAGAGTGACTTTGTGTGATATGGGGCTGTAGGGGGTCTCAGAGGGGAGTGGGATATGGTAGATGGTTTTTACTGGATACAAGGTTGCACTTCCAATTTGAAACCCTTCAGCTGTGCTTCTTTTTAGAAACAATGTTATTGAAGAGCTTCCTTAAGTGTGTAATTTATTTTCATATGCACACATTAAAAATTGCTATTTATTAACTATTTGAATCTGCATACTCAAAGCCATTGCATTGAACCTGCTGTTTATGCAAAATGTACTAACTCTTCTGGTTAAATAAGCTTTTCTGCTTTAATCCCTTCTTAAGAGAACTGCATAGAAAATGTAACTTTGAAGAGCACCCTTTTTTCACCTAAGAACATTATGGGTATGAGAGAGAAGATGAGAAAATACATGAAGGATGTTAGGAGCATATTTGATTGCATTGTCATTTTAAAACCAATTATTTTCCATTGAGATTTATTCTGTGTAAAAGTAATATCCTATGTGCTATACACTGACAATTCAAACCCCGTATCCTCATGATCTGGGGGCTGTTTCTACTGACTTCTGGGAGCAGTAGGGTAATGCAGCTCTTGCAAGAGTTGTAATTTTCCTATCTGTTATGTATCCTTCAACTCTGGTTTCATCTTCTTCCTTGTGAGCAGGATGCTGTGTCAGCTCTGCTGGAGAGGACATCTGCTGAGCTGGAAGCAGTAGAACAAGAACTGGCTGAAGACGAGGAGAAGGAACAAGAGCAAAGAGCCTCTGAGGAAGACTGGTAAAGACACTTTTCCACCCTCACTGTTCATGCCTGAATGATTCAGATCATTCTTCCTTTTCTTAGACAAAAGGGCTGTGCTTTTGGAAATCATAGACTCATAGAATTGTATGGGTTTGAAGGGATCTTTAAAGATCATCCAGTCTAATGCTGCTGCCATGGGCAGGGACACCTTCCACTAGACCAGGTTGCTCAACACCCCATCCAACCTGGCTTTGAACGTTTCCAAGGAGAGGACATGACATGTATAGCTTCTCTGGACAACCTGTTCCAGTCCCTCACCACCACTGGAATTGGAGTAAAGTCTTGCCCTCTTGTGTGGCCAATTCATTCACATTCCTTTAGTTACAGTGTCTTGGCTGCTGTATGAACTCCTACTGCCAGTACTCCTCCAATCCATGTATATCTTCCTGTGAAACCACTTGGACTGTGAAGCCACTGGAAGTGTAGCAAAACATCAAATATTATAGTTACATTAACTGTAACAGGCAAGCAGTAGGATTTGAAAAGAGAGCTGCTGTCTGATGAAGTCAGTGTGGATGTACTTCCATCAATGGTCTTATTTTTGAAGAAACTGTGAGCTTTCCCAATAAACAGATTTCTTGCAAAATTGCTATTTGAGTTCTGTTACTGTGCAATTTCTTAGCTGCAGTGTAGAAGAAAATGCATGCTTTATTGGGGGAAAGAGGGGAGTGGCTTTTGTTTTATGAACTTATAATGAAAGTCCTTCAACATAATGAACATTACAGCTAATGAATGTAATGCAGTGCTGTCATAATGACCTTGAAGGTGAACTGTAGTAGTGCTTGCTGGGTTCTACTGGAGGCAGCAATGAAATGGGCCTACACATGAACTTGGTGAAAGCATTTGGATGATAGTTGTTTTCCCTGTCAGGAAAATGCATGCCTTACACATGAGTGCATGCCTTACACATAGGCTTTTTGGTAGCTTTCTCTGGTGAGCTTTTCCAGTTTCAGAATAAGCCTGGGCTACTTCTGTTCATACAGGCTAGAGATGCTTGCAGAGGCCTCTGATGAAGTTGTGGATGAAGAGGAAGATGGCATTAAGCTGGAAGCAGAAGGTGACTGTAATGATGACATGGGGTTACTCATGGACGCACCAGAAATGAATGAAGACAAGAACAGAGAGGACAGTGATGGGGCCCAGGAAAGCCAGCAAGCTGCTGTAATTCTAACCCTGGTGAATATCTTACAGTTCAAATTCCTGCAGTATCTCACTGTGTCTAAAAATCTATTTCTGAGCAATTAATAGAGAAGTCTGCTGCATCTATGCATTTACGATTTGATGTGGCCTTCACTGTAGCACTTATCAGTATGTACCTGTAACAAAACTGGTGTGGTCGCTTCTGAACTATGAAAGGGACATTGGACAGACGTGCTAGGCAGAATTTTTAAGTCCAGGACGATTAACCAAGACTCTTCATCTTCACTTTTTTTGTTGCTTATGGAGAACATTCAAAATACAAGAGTAGTTCAGTACCTTCAGCTTGTACATATTTAAAATATTTCTGCACGTCTGTTTCATTGTTTCCTTTTCTTTTTTTCTGATTCGCCTGCTAAACAGGGAAAAGCACATGACAAGGGTCAAGATCTTTAAACCAATGCAGGGATTTCCTTATTTTTCCCCCTTGTTTTTGGGCGTGAAATACAAGAACTGTCTTAGCAGAAAAAAGGACAAAATATTCATGAACAGAAAATTCCAAAATGTGCATTAAAACTGCATGTACTTTTGAACTATCATACTCACACACTGCATAAAACAAATTCTAATTCCATGTTCTTGATAACTGTTGTTTTTTAAATTATATTCCACTTTCTTGGAAGCACTTTTAGTAAATGTTTAGTGAACGTATCCCAGATGTGGTAGCACAATCTCAGAAATAAAATCTTTAGAATCTCTGCATCTCAATAAAAACACTGTTGCATGTTTTAAACTCACAAGTTCTATAAAATAGCAGAGGTAAAAAGACAAAGAGTGACATCTCATTCCTTCAACTTTGTGACAATACAAAAGTTTAACATCTCAGTGGACTTGCTGGAAACTGTAATTAACATCCAATTAATGTGGCAAGATGCCAAATGAGCTAAAGCTGTGGTATTAAAAGGACTGACAGTCTTCTGGGTAGCAAGTGAATATAGATCAAAGCCCTAACTCGGCAAGGGGAGACAGCGAGGACAACATGTGAAGGTTAGACACGCACCCAAGTGCTTTGCTAAGCCTGGGCTGGGTGGACCCAGACAATGAGTGAAAGACAGCAGACTCCACTGCAGAACCAGTCACACCATAGATGTCTGTGAGAACATCCTCTCGGGGTTGCTGTTGTGCTATTTAGGTCACTGTATTTATCACCTGCACTGTGAAAATCATGAACCTCATTCAATTACCCAAGCTGAAGAAAAAGCCCCAGTGCACATCAGTAACACTGGATGTTCCAGCTGCTGCAGAGCTTGGCCTAGCCTAGCAGCCAGGATGATTGCAGCATGGAAGTAAGCACAGGCTGTGCCACCCATGGGGATGGGGGCACTTGAGGCTCCCTCTGGCACACATGGGACAACTCTAGTAGGCAGCAGCCAGCAGTGTCTTTTCCCTGCGTTCACAAGGCTGGTGAAGCTCTGGAGATTGCCATAAAGCAGCCCTACTGCTGAGGCTTGGAGATGTGTGGCAGTATGTCTGGAAGGACCTGGGCAGTGTAGCTTTCCCAGCTGCCTCCTTTCAGTGTGCACAGGCACCATCTCTGGCACAGCAGAACCTTGGTCTTCTGCAAATACCAAAAGAGTAAATATAAATGTGCAATAATCATAATGTCTGCAAATGGCAAAGCAAAACATTTCTTGGACTGTGTTTGCATCAAACCGTCTGCCAAGCAGCAAAGGCCTTTCTGCAAAAGCTTCGGCTTTACTGGCTACAAAGAGTACCTTCAAAGCCTCTCTACACACTCTTAAACCTCTTGGGAATTTTGTATTTCTTTACTTAGAATAGCTTCTCTGTAAATGCACGGTGCTTTTTGCCGCTGGTCTTTTTCCATCCACTGCAAGGTAATGAGAATGCTTGTAAAATCTGAAGGCACAAAAACTATGTGGGGGCGTGTATCTGGTTATAGTAAGTCTTACACATTAAATTCCTTTTCATAGGTCGATAAAGAGACTAACACTGAGGAACTGGTTAACGAGAACACAGCAGTCCGACCCAAGGACAGAGGCAGCTGGAGCTCCAGACAGCGTCCCTTTGTCAGGAACAGCATGATAGTGCGCTCCCAAACCTTCTCTCCAGGCGAGCGGAACCAATACATCTGCAGGGTAAGAGGAAAAACACTTGGAATGAAGAGCTATTAACCAAACAGTCATTTAACTTCTTGGGAATGAAGCATTAATGACACTGAGTCATGTACCAATTTTCCCTGCGAGAGGCAGAGCCTGTGCTTTCTCTAGAGTCTTTCCCTATCTGAGCTGATGCATAGTAGAATTGACTTTCAGCAGAGTTGCATACTCTTGCAAAACACCTCTACTAGGGCAAAAATACATCCTATTGGAGAGAAATAACACAGATGGCTGTGCTGGCTGTCTGCAAAAAGTGTTTCCCTGCACGTCAGCAACTCCAGCACTCTCACAGCAAAACAATTTGTTACAACATGAAATAGAATTCACTGTAAAATGCCATTGCATTACCATATTTTAATAATGCAACCATTTAAGGGTAACAGTGTGGAAAGAGCTCAGTCATCAATTTTAAATCTCGCTTTGTATCTCAACTGGTTTTAAACCTAGGCAGCCCAAATCCTGCTGTAATTGCATCTTTGAAAGATGTGCAAGCGCTGCCTCAGGGCTGGGTTTTAAACATGGCTTTGGCAGCTAAGTTCTCCAGTCTCTCTAGATCTGTGGTAGCATGGAAAAAGGAAAAAAAAATTTAAATTGTGAGTCCTGCTGCTGCTAAACTAACTATGAAAATCACGTGTTTAAAGATTTAAGCATGGACTACCAGCTCTATAAATTTTAATCACAGATACCCTAGAAAAGTCAGTTTATTTTGATCTTTAGTTTCTACAGTTTACTCATACAAGTACGCCCTTTTTTAAAAAAAGTAATACTTATGCTTTAATTCCCCAGATCAGTTAGAGGCATTTGCCTTAATCATTTGGGAACATTAAAGTTCATCACTTCTCTGTGATTCTCATTGGCTTAAAAAAACTAAATCTTTAGTCAATACCTACATACTTAAATAACTATTCCATATACCCTCCAGAATTAAATATAGCAGATTGTTTTCTAACAATCTTTATATAATTTGGATAGATTATTGGCTGAATTCAGAAGCTACCCTTCATCTTAATTCCTATGATGGAACTTAATTCCTAAACTGAAATTAATAGTATTGGGGAAAAAAAGATCATCTTAGCCTGCTGCCTACGTAGGTCTTCAACAGGAAGTAAAACTACTTGCTTTAGTAGTTTAGTCAGTGTAAACTTTTGAGGTTTTTGCATCTGGAAATGTATTGGGCTTTTGTAGCTTTGAACATTGCTACATACCTGCTGCCAAGAGCCAGAATTAAAAATAAACAAACTTACTTTGAATAAACCATTCTGTTTCTCATTGTGTATGGTATTGCCTGGAAGCACAGTACCCTGTGAAAAGAGCATGTCTGTAGATACATCTTTTGCCATGTCAGGAACACTTGTTGCCCACTGCTGGTGACTCCAGAGTTCACAAAGAGGGCTGAAGAGCTGGGGGTCTTCCCAGTCCCCAGCTTGCACCACAGGCACATCCAGCCTTCCTTGCATTATGGTGCTGTACGAGAGCAAAATGCCTGTTGGGTACACTTTGGTGAAGTGCCAGGTGCTCTCTATCAAGAGATAGATCTCTGTCTCCATCAAGAGATGGCTTGGCTTTAAGAGAGCACCTCTGATGTTACAGAAAACATAGATCTTTGAGGCCTAACAGAACCAAAGTCTGTTGGTGCTTTGGAAAATGTCCCTTGAAAAGTGCCTGAAGAACACTAGTGATGATGGCTGCCTCTCTGTATCAAGGAGTGAGCTTCCAGTAGTTGCTCATGGTGAAAAGACAGATTTGTTTCTCAAGAGGTCTACTTTGCAAGTGCTTGTATTTCTTACTCCCCAGCTCCCAGTCAGCCCTGTATAAACACACTTTAGGGCCTTGGCTTTGCTTACTGAAATGTTAGCAGAGTAATTACTTTTTTGTCCTTTCCTGAAGAGGTGAAATACATATTCCGCAGAGAGATGATTCTGACTATCTGTTGATGCTGATGCACCTAACAATCATTCTGCACTGATGTATAAGAAATAATGCTAAAGTTATGAAGAAACTACTGCCAAGCTGTGGCACATAATTTTAAGAAGTAGGAAGTGCTTCTGAAGGAAGCTGTAGGCATGCCTTTGCTCGTTACAGTTAATAACAATACAAAAATACTGCTTGTTGGACAGGTGCATGTCTACAGTAATTTACCTTCCCTGTAGTAAATTTGTTAAAAGCCTGCCCCAGGTAAGTGAAATCCATAGTTTGTATCTGCAGCCAGACAATGATACTTATTAACCATTGTTACCTTCCTTGCCTTCCTAAAGAGTCTTGTTATTCACTCACTAAGATCAATGGTTGTCTTGGTGTAGGGTTATAATTTTAGAGTAGATGCTTATTCCAGCTGCAAACTTGTTAATTTTATACTAAAATTATGACCTATATGTATATAAACACTGAGGTTCCCTAACTGGTTCTACCAGTGCAGGTGTATTTGCATACGAAGGTGCTTTATATCTGTTTGTTATGTACATTTTGGCAGTTGAATCGCAGCGACAGTGACAGCTCCACACTAGCCAAGAAGTCTCTCTTTGTGAGAAACGCCACAGAACGACGGAGCCTGAGAGTTAAACGGGTAAGTGCTGTGTTACCTGGACATGGTTTAAAATGAAATATGGGGACACTGGGAGTACCAAATGACATAAAGGACACCCTTTATTTCAAGTATTTCAGCAAAAGCAACATAAGTACCACAATTCTGTGCTGTAGTTTCATGTTGAAATATCAACATAGTGGTCTCAGTACAATGTCATCTCCCCTCCAACAAAGCCTGTGTTGTTTCAGTCGTGGCTGAAGCCAGCAGCAAAACACAGATGCTCAGCATCATGGCATTTCTTGTTAAATTTGAGTTTATTGTCGAACTTGAGTTACTGTCAAAGGGATCTGGGTTAAAGAACACGAGTATTATAAAGTGACACAAAGTGGCCTATGCTGCACAGAAGTTAACATCAGCAATATATATCTTTAGCAAATTTTGGTGAAGATTTCAAGGATTTAAATGTCCTTTTAAAGGGAATTTACTCTCCACCAAAAGTATTCAAGTAGCAAAAGGATTGAAGGACAACAGAGAGTAAGATTCTCTTGCATGAAATTAATTCTTACATGAATTTAGAGAATTATATTCCAGGTAGTAGGATGCATTTTACATAAGAAAGAAAAGTCTGGGGAAACTGAATAGTCTGAGATAGCTTCTCCTCCTGACTTAAGCAAAAAGTCACTGTGAATGGAGAGTAAATCATGTGAAACATGCTGAAGAAGTGCATGTTTACAGAGTTTGTAACATTATGTGTTTGGTTAGGCCTTGAAAAAGCAAATATTTACAAAAATAAATAACCTAGTTGAAATCTGTGGGGAATTCTGTGTAGTGTTGTGTCTCCCAGCAGTGTCATCCCAGGGATCAGAATGGGTTTTTTGTTTTTAACCTGTAAATACATCATGCACTTGGTTGGAGCATTTATTTTTAGCTATTGACTAAAGAAAATTTCCAGGATAGGTGAATTTTTTGACTTCAGAAAAAATGACTGCTAAAAAACCCGCACCAAAATAGCTGAGCTTTTCAAACTGCAGTATGTCAAACTCTCCATCAGCCTCTCCAGCTGTTAATTTTTACTGTTCTCTCCCAAACGACTCAGCCTGTTTGCCAGCCGATCATGCGAAGAGCTGCGCAAGAGTGCCCCGTGCGCACTTCCCTGGACTTGGAGCTGGATCTCCAGGCATCACGCACAAGACAGAATCGTCTGAACGATGAGCTCCAGGCCTTGCGGGACCTCAAACAAAAGCTTGAGGAGATAAAAGGCAGAGGAGAGGCAGACCTTCCTCTGTGTGTGCTAGAGGATGAACGTTTCCAGAAACTCTTGAAACAAGCTGAAAAACAGGTATGAGCAGCGTTCACATATGTGTGAGTAAATATGCCCCTACCTTTGCTACAGATTTGTTAAAGAAATTGGTCAATGATGTTACAAGATTTTTACATAAGCTCACATTTGACTAGTTACATCTCTGTTACATTATTAATCACAAAGTGTAAACTATTCCTTTACTGATCAATACTACAACATTAAACACAGAATCTGAGGTAACATTTTCCTAGTGCCCTCTAAATACTTTGATAAGTCACATTAGAAACTCTATTATTTGGAGTAATAGTTATGGTTGGTGTAGTAAAATAGCATTTACTTCAGAGTTAATTTTGAATTCTCACATCCCAGCCCTGCTTTTACAGGCTTGCATTGTGCTTTCTGTCCCTCAGCATTGGTTGCTTTGCAGTCTGCACAGAACTTGTAGCCAAAAGATGCTTGTAACAGGTAGAAGGAGCAATTACCACTACTTAGAGTGGTAGAGCCATGGGGAAAAGGCAATGGCTTATTTCTTCATGCAGGACATACTTGCTCTAGTTTTGGCAAAGGAAAGCCAAATTCTGTTCTCTACATGATGGTCTCTTGAACAGTACAAGTGTACATGCACTGCCATAAGGTAGTAGGATGCCTCCACGTGATTAAAGGACAAGAAATGGGGTAGAAGACTGAGATGCAACAGCGAGAGGTTGGAATATGGAAAATTCCAACAAGATACATTAATAAGTTAGATGTTGTACGGTTTCTATTATATTTTTGGGGAGGTTGTTTGTTTTTTTCAAACCATTAAGGCAGATCATTGACTGGAATAGGGCCCTGGAGGGCTTGCTGGAGGAGCTAAAGACTCAACCAAGTAAAAAAAGCAAAACAAACCCACCCAACCTGCACATATGGAGGTATTCTAGACCTAACTGGTCAAGACTGATTACTCAGCTCTGACATCACCTACTGTGAACAGGAGGTTGGAGTAAACACCTTCTGGAGCCTGCTCCCCATCCAAGTCAGTCAATGTACATCGGTTTTAAATGAGGGGACGTTGTGAGTGACAGCCAGGAGGGATCTGTGCTCCTTAGCTCTTCGTGGTTAATAGAGTTTGGTGTATTGATACACCAGGTTATTCAGAGTAGTAAAAATGGGAAGTTCTAGAAAGGTGCAGAGGCCCTCCTCATATGTAAGCAATAGTTGTTGGTTTTATTGTTTTGGTTTTTTTAAAACTAAATGTCAGTAAATAGCCTTGTGTGGAAGAGGAAAGGATGATCCTAATATTTACATTTACAAAGATGTGCTCTAAATTAAATTTTTTTAATCAGATACTCCACATATAAGAGACAAAAACATAAACAAAAACATTGCAGGATCAGCAGATGTCAAAAAGCAAGTAAGACAGGAATTGCTAAGAAAAATACTTGGAACAAAACATATAATTGCTTTAAGATCTAAATATTATTATGCTTGTACCATAAACATAGTTGATTTTTGGTTTCCCTTTTCAAAGGGGATGATCAAAGTGGATAATGATCCTATGGAGGATCAACAAGGATGGTCAAGGGAGGAAGCAACTTCTGTGTTAGGAACAGCTAAGCATCTGCAACTGAAGTCCATACAACCATAAGTGAGGTGGAAGAGAGCAATTAATCATGGGGTCTTGTATCTCCAAAAAGTAGAAAATCAAACAGATGGAAGGTTAAATGCAGGCAAACAACATGACATTCAGAAACTGTAAAAAGTTTTCAATAAAACATTGAGTGCTGCAAGTTTCCATAGGTTAAAAAAATTATGAATTTATTGATTTGCTAAATTCATGGTAGAAAAATACATGTAATGACACCACATATTTCAAGAAATCCTTAACTGATATCGTAGGAAATAAAACTTTCCCCCAGCATGTTCTCCCAATTCTACATTTATGTCCTTTTGTGTCTTCTGGTCTCACTTTTGGCATCTGCTGTTGGCTATAGTTAGTGGAGTACTAAAATGACTATAGAACACTAGCAGAGTTTAGGGTGAACATGGATGAGTGTTCTGAAAAATGCTGGGCAAAATGGGGGAAGATAGTGCACTGTTTAGTGTAACTGTATTGGTTTTTACCATGTGAATTCATTATATGAATTTGATCTAAGTTTTAACCCATAAAAATGTAACTTATAGGAAAGAAGCATAGCAAAATTTATGTAGAATTACATAGAATTACCGTGCTGGATGCAGGGTAGAATTTATAATTTGACTGTTTAATTTAATAAAACTACTCCCATTCTAAAGCTATTCCCTGTAGAACAGACTATGCCTCTATTATGAATACTTTGGATTTGTGCTTTATTTCAGCTGACTTTTCCAAGGCAGGAGGTAGGTTTGTCACATTTTGTATGGCTGGTGATCAGTGATCAACACCATTACACACACTCTGGTGATGAATAATACACATTCCTAAAATAAATGCAGGCAGTAGCACAGCATTTAAGTCCTCCTTTCCAAGGTAAAAGTCAGAACAATGATCACAATAACTCCACCACTTTGAAGAGTGCTTACAAAGTTTCTAGAAATATTTCTACCCTTAAAATCATTGCAGCCTTCCCCTGTGGAGCAAAACAACCCTGAGAGCGCTGTACTGTGTTGTCAGTGTTTCCCCTTGGGTTAGCAAAACACAGCAGCCTAGAGAACATTGTCATAGATTATTTCTTAGATCCTGCAGGCATTATAATGGCACAGACTAATGTAGCAGCTGGAAACACCAGAGAAACTGAGAGAGTCTCAAGTGAAAAATGAAACCGCAGATGTGGGGGATGTTGAAAATCAGTGACTGCTTGCTAGCATGCAGTTACTCTGCTTGAAGCCAAATCCACAGACTCTATACCTTTCTTCCCATTCCTTCCACACCTTCCTAACTGCAGCAAGTATGTAATGCCCACTAATACCTGCAGATCAGAAAACAGAGATAATTCTGTGCAGTAGAAGCATTTTCTCTTGTTTAGATTGGATGTTTGTGAGAAATCACGCAGTATTTCAAAGTTTGAGTCTTAAATCCTCATACAAGTAAGTTTTCAGGCAACTAATGTCCTCTGAAGTATTACTGCTTTTCTATCCAAAAAAGATTCCTGTAAGTATCTTCTTTGTTTCTTTTTAGTACATCATTTACGTTGAGATAATGTGTAATTATGTCATTAACACCAATAAGTATGTTCTTGTCCCAATGATTTGGTGTTTAGCACAGTTAGTTTTTCTTTGGATTCAGTTTCTCCTATACAAAGCCCATGGAAAAACAATGCAGGAAATAGCATTTCAGCTTACTAACTTTGTCATCAAACTAACTTAAGCTAAGCCCAGATAGAGAGATTCCTGTCTGACACTTATATTTGGTTGATAAGTGTCATGAATGAGTGTTTTAAGATTGCTTAAAGAATCTGAGATTATAGTGTTGCCAGGGTTGGGGGGGGTACATCACCAGAAAATGTGCCAGATTTTGGGACTTATTGAATGTCTGGCCATTGTGTTAGTGTTATTTTCTGTATTTTATATAAAACACTCAAGAAACATGATGTAAATGTAAACCTGGTTATGTACATACCTTCTCATATGCATATTCCTAGAGACATTGGGCTGAAATCGAGGTTTCTCTTAGAGAGTCCTGAAAAAATAAATGGATTCAAAAAGGAAAAAAGGGTACACAATAATAGAAAGTATCTATGCCCTTAAACCTGAAATGCAGTAATCACAAGACTCTCATGTATAGTTAGGGAAAGGACAAAATTAGAAAATTTTGAAATATTGTATGTGTAGTGTTTTGATGATAAATTAATTAGGAGAGCTGGTAAATGGCATGGCCAGTGACGTACATAAAGTTAATTAAGACATTACCAGTTGTAGATTGCAAATTTATGTTCACTTACTAATAAAGAAAACAATATTTATAGATTAATTTCATTTAAAAATCATAGCTATTTGAGTTGGGGACTGAAGAAGTTAACAGCAGTATAAGCTGACTGGATTTTGAGTGAGTTTTTGAAAGGGTGTTACTCTTTCATGTAAAACACTTTCATATAGAAACCAGAGTGCGTTTCAACAGACAGAGGGTACCACTATCCTGCTGTGAGCAGCTTTCTTACAACTACCCAGTATGAAACTGATAGTATGGACTAGCTCTTTTGAATTAGTTGGTTTTGTTGTTTAGGACTCTACTGGGTTGAATTCAGAACTGAGATGTGAACTTCTAAGTCACAAACTAGCTTTGAAGATTGCTGTTTCAGGCTTGCAAATGTATTTTTATTTGAAGTAATGAACAGCATTTGCAAGTCTGAAGAATCAAAAATTAAACTCTCTACAACTTTATAGCTGTTTAAGAATATGAACTGCTTCTATTGAATTTTGATGGCTGACAAAATTGAAAATACAATAAATAACATTTGTCTGACAGCCTCTGTAGTCTAGAAATAAAAGCACTGCCCACACCATACACCCCACATGTGATGTGGGTGACTGTTACAGAACTCACCTGTGTACAAACAGGGGTCATTTATCTAAGAATTTCAGGAGACTGCCCACCTAAAAAGAGTTACTATTCAAATTATTGGATATTGGATATTCAGAAACCCTTCATAAAGTTTTTAAAGCCAAAGCACAGCTATTAGTAGCAGTCTTGTTGCTGAAATAGTGGATGGTATAGCTGCAGCTGTCCTGTTGAAGCTTAGTAAAGATGTAATAGAGCCAGCAATACTGAGGTACAGAAATTCGGTAACTTACAGTGGGGTATGTAGCTGCTCAGCACTGTTCATGAAAGACCTTTGATCTCTTGTTACCATCGGTGTTCTGTTCCCTTGCCTTGACTTTTATGCTTCTACAATGCAAATGAAAGAGTGTCATGTGCAAAATATGTCATGAATATGCTATGTCATGAATAAAGGCACAGAATTAATGTTCAATGCTAACATTACCAGCAAAACCTGAAAGTGTATTTTGAGAGCACACCTTCCCTATTTTTTTTCTGTCAGTCACTCTAGAGTGGGTATAGTCAACTTTCCTGAGAGCTTTTGTCAGGAAATAAAAGTATTTTATATGGGAAGAAAATCAGTGGCTCACAGTTCTAGAAAGATACTTGGATAGACAACGTGTTTATACAAATTTAGGTATTGTCTAACTACATCCCTAAGAAATATCAGAATTTACAAAGTGCAGTAGCCACCTGTGATGATATGGAATTTGCTCTATTTATTTTTTTAGGAAAAGCCCCGTTAGCTTATTTTGTGGCCATGGCTTAGACTTGTGATGTCAGCCTTTTATCTTGCTTATCTTTTATATATAAGAGATTATCATAGATTCATTTAGTCTGGAAAATACCTTTAATATCATTGAGCAACAGCAAACCTGACACTGCCAGGTATTTTGCTTGACACAGAAGCATCTCTCACTTCTTTGAAATGAGTAGTTGGTCATTATCAGCAAAATACAGTTGTTTTTCCTGATACAGGCTGAACAGTCAAAAGAAGAGGAGAAACAAGGTTTAAGTGCTGAGAAATTGATGAGGAAAGCTTCTAAGGATGTGTGCCGGCTACGGGAGCAGAGCCAGAAAGTGCCACTGCAGGTGCAGTCATTCAGGTATGGCCTGTTCTGCTTTTCATGCTCTTTTTAATGTAGTGAAGTAATGTGAACTGTTTCTAGGTATAATCAGACATGCTCTGTAGTATTAGTAAAAAGTCCACATGGCTTTGATTTGCCAGAAACATCACAGATTTTTAACATGGCTCTAAGTCAGAGTTTCAGAGGGCCAGGCCCCAGTGACCTGCTGCTGTGGCAGTTCAGAGGGTAGAGAGGAAGCTGAGTGGAGTGTCAGACCCCTGTGTGACATCTGCTGCAGGCAGGCATGTGTGTGACTTGCTGTAGCTCGCTTCACCCACAGCAGGTTGACAGTAGGCTTTAATTCATGGGAGCTCTTCCAGTGATGGCAAGGGCCTGAAAAAAATTGCCACTCAAGGAGAAGACAGGATACAGCTCATCAGGAAACTCCTTACTTGTGCCTTGCTCAAGACTTAGTATTAAAGAAAGATCTTGAATCCCTCCTCTGCTTTGTTTCCCTTCTTTCGGTTGTGAAGCAACTGATTACTTGAAGCAATTAATGAAGTGTTCTAGTTTAACATAAGCTAGAATGAACACTATTTATCTTAAACCTTAATTCTCAGTGATCTAAATTCCTAAAAGACTGGACAATAAGTGCCAGGGTTTGCAGCCTGGAGGCCACACTTCTATATAAGAATATACATCTGTTGATTGAAAAATACAATGCTTGTTCTTGCATGTAGAAACAGCACTGCAAGTTAATTTGGTTTGTTTTGTCAGTTAATACACATTTTTAAAGTTTGAATTTTGGATTCCTTTATAGGAAATTTAAGTCAGTTGCTAATAAATGTGAGACCTTTTTTTTAAACCATCTTATGGAGCAATCTATAAGCAAGTAGGGGCCTGTGAGGCAGCATATATTGCAAATCATAGCTGTAATTGATGCAGAATCAAAGCAAGAGAGAAAGGAAAGGGGTTCCTAAGCTAAGCTGTGTTACAGCTGAGTTATCTTTCTTCAGTTTGAAATTCAGAGCATCCTGAAGATTTCACTTTTTGAGCATGTCTTGAGAAAGAGTTTTGGTTGGTGCTGGTCTTTAACAGTGACATTTAATCAGTGTCATTTAGCAGACAGACTACTGCCTAAATCTACAGGAACGTGTAATAGTGTCTAAAACTCCATTCCCCTGCAAGAAGGGTATCAAATTCTCCATTTTCCTTTCTTTTCTAGTCATCACACAACTAGAAAGTCAGTTTAGGTTGATTTTGCTCTGAGCTACTGTTTTTCATGGCAACTCAGTCTTCACCAGTGGAAAACATAGTTTTGTCTTCTGGATAAATACTTACCTTTGGAGGCTGAATTGTATGTGTGCTGCTAGTTGGAATTATTACAGTGCTGTGGCCTCAGACTAATCACTGAGAGATTTTTAAAGCTCTCAAGAAGAATGACTCTTCTGAGCTTTAATTTTTAAGCTCCCAGTACTTCTCTTCTGCTTTCTAGCCTGCTGCTAGGCAAGCCTGTGTAAACTTGTTATGCTTCAGTAATGTTTTGGTTCATAGGTGACAGAAACGGTAACAGCACAGGGGAAGCAACTGGAGAATGGGTTGATAATTCTGCTTCTCTGAATCTTGACCAGACATGACTATTCCCCCCTTGCCCTTTTCCCATGTCAGGATAAAATGATTTATTTTGCCTTCTCATCCCCCTACTGAAAATACCGCCATTGGAAATTCTGTGACTAGAACAATATTTCAGTCTTCTCATTGCAGCTATTAATGAAATACTGGTATTTTTTCTCTTTGAAAATTGGAACTGCATTTTACATAAATCTCTGTGAGAAGGTAATTGTGTCAGAATGCCCCATTTGTTGTAAATAAATTTTCTGTGTATTTTCCAAACCTGTGTTTTAAAGAACTGTGCTCTAGTATTAGCAACTCTACAGCAGATGACATTGGAGTTATGCCACAAATGGTAAAAAAATCCCTTGCTTTCTTTTCTAATTTCAGGGAGAAGATAGCATACTTCACAAGAGCAAAGATCAGTATACCAACCCTTCCAGCTGATGATGTATAATTATGCATTTTCATTGAAGTGTTTTTCCACTTATTCATCTCTTTTCAGATGAGTTTTGTAGTTCCAGTAACAAGCTTTCAAAGATCTTCTATTTTACAGTCATTATTGATATGTTTATTTGTAAAATATAGTGAACTTAACTGTTGTAAGCTTAAAAAATTGCAAAAAAACCCAACAAACAGAAAACCAAAGTAGAATAATTTTGGTATACTGATGCTGATTTTGTACAGTTTGTGTGTATCGCATCTGTTTTTATTTTGTAAAGATGGAACAAAGGCAGTACTAAGCATGTTCCTGTTGAACTGCACTGTGTTGAGAAAAATTATGTTCAACAGACAATTTCTTATCTTTTCACTATTTTCATGTGAGCAGACTGTGAAAATGGCTGTTCTGCCATGCAATACTTTTGTACAAGAGTGTAACTTTTATAGTTCAAAGTTAACCACAAGTATAAGCTCCTTTCCAAAACATCCAGGCTGGCTCACAACAGCTGCTGATTAGATTCATCACCCACAATGTAATTTTGTTTTTGAAAATATTTTTTTTCTGGTTTTGTTTTTTAATACTTTGTAGGAAGACATGGAATTCAGAGTTTAGTTTTGTGAATGTACAGTATTTTAACCTGCACTAAAAGGTTTCTTGCATCTGCGGGAGAGTAAGAAAAGCAAGGCAGACAAGTAACCCTAAAAACTTACTTTGAGACTACCAAAAGGGGCAGCTGCTTTCTGAACAAGATGAATCAAATTCATAATACTAACATTGAAATTTAAATAGTTATACCCACTGTGCTCTTGAAACAGAGAGTTTTTATCTGTTAATCATTTGTCCTAGGGGGCTGTCTGGTCGCCAGCTAGGAATACATGAAGGAGTGCGCTAGGTTTACAGATCTGAAGATGCTTCATTAAAGTATTTATACCAGAAAAAAAATATCTCACATGCTAACTCAGATATCAGAAGTCCTATTGGTAAGGTAAACCCCTTCTGAAAAAGAAAAGCTCCTTACTAGACCTCTGCACAAATTTTGGTACAATAAATAACAATTTTTAAAATATACAGTTGACCCTGTATGCAATTGGGAGTGCACAGGTTTAATGAATATATGTGAACGACTTGTTTCAAATATGTCTTACATGCTTCTTCCTAGCAGGCTGCTTCATCAGAAGGCAACTTGGATGCCTTCCATTAGAAGTTCAGAACATTGGATGTAGGTGTTCAAGCAGTCCTGACTTGGCAAAGCAGTTGGGATCATCTTCTGTAGGTACTGTGTAAGTAGGTGGATATTGCAGAGAACAGAAATATTTCATATTCTGCTTAGTGTGTTGCACTCAGATGTATTTCATCCACTGGCTACAGTTTTCTTCCCCAGGCAACAAGCCACATTGCATGGACTTCATTTTTCAGAAATGATATAATTATTTGGTCAGCAAATGGAAACAATATAACCACAATATGGTAGCAGCTGTCTTAGATTCCAAGTGACAGTTCTGTAATGACAGGTCTGTGTAACACCCAAGGGTTTTCTTATGCACAAATACAGCAGTTCACTAAAATATAAAGCCAAACATGCTATTTTGAGCAAGATGACTGATCAAACATCCTTTATGAATGCCCCATTTGTTTTTTGTGTCTTGGGTTTGAGATAATATTCATGTTTGAAAGGTCAGTTTAAAAAAGGATCTGGAATTATTTAATGTAGAGGTGAAATGAAGGTTAACAGTTTCAGCTTCTCAATTTGATTATATAAGGTGTTTGTAGAATGATGTTTAGAGGTCTACTTTATGATTTTTCCTTTATTTATTTACAGTCTTATTTATGTTCTGTTTAATATAGTTCAGTTCTGGCCATAAAAATATATGTCATTAAGGATGCTATTGTGAAAAATACATAGAGGCGTCTAGATTCTTGCCCAGTTAGCTGTTTTTTCTCAAATGTTGAATAATTTTCAAAAAAAAAAAGTATTATTGTCTGATTTGTAAGCATAAGGTGAAGTCAAAACTTAAGTATTGCTGGCTTCAGCTTACAAAACTCCTTTAAAAACAAGAGACTTAGACATAGTCATACTCTTCATTTTCCAGAATGGTAAAGTTGAACATATTTATAGGCAGCTTTTAACAATTCTGGGTTTGGAGTTTGGGGGTTTTTTTACTAATTCAGCATGTCACTTGAAACACTCAATAGAATAAGCTAAAACAATACATATAAATAAACTCCCTTAAGTTTGAAATGATAAATATTACTCCTGAAGTGAAATTTACCCTGCACAATAGGGTATAGCGAATGTAATTAATTCTATTGCCAGGTACCAATGTCACTGCAGTTGCATATATCAAAATGTAAATATTACTGGTACAAGAATATTTAGCCAAATGAGCAAAGTTTAGCAGAAATTGTAATAGAACACAAATCAAATAATTTTAAGATTATTTTTCTTTTTACTATTGCTTTGTTTATACTGTATTAAATATTGAATGCTCAGGACTGAACTAAATATTTAATCAGGTTATATTCTGAATGTGTTCCTGTTCTAATTTTGTCTGTAAGAGTATGCAAGTACATTACATAGATTAACTTGTCTCTGCACTTTTCATGTGTTTCAGTGATTGGAAAATACATTTTTTTTAACAAAGCTCTTTTCCAGACCAGTGTTTTATTTAATTCTTTTATTGCGCTTTGTGTCTTTATACGGTCTTTGCAGAAACAGATGGCCACTACAGCTTTGTCAATGTAAAATCATGGTGATTTATAGACAGCTCACATCAATCACTGGCAACTCTAAGGATAAGTTATATGGAAACTAATTCATATACTTGAAGTTAGTTTTTCACATTCATGAAGTAAGAACTGCACCAGCAATGAACATGGTTGAGTCTCCTCCAGACAACAGCTCATAATTGCCCAGAAATACTGTTTTTCCTTAGAAAGAGAGACTGGGCAGGGATAGAGGTGCTCATATTCTTTCTCACGATGGAAAATCTTGCATTACGTTGCATTTAGTTTAAGTGATACAGGCCCAGCAAACTTCATTCAAGGTTGAACTTCATTAGGTTTCTGTAATGCATGGTGAACTGGTGCTACAAACTCTTTCAGACCTCACCTAATATTCTTTTGTAAAAAAATACATTGTCTAAAGCAGCACCAGTAGGAGTTCTGCCATTTAAAATATGGTCAAGTCTCCATGCAGGCCTAGAGATTAAAATTTTTATACTCACTCCCCCAAGTCATACCACAACAACAAAATCTGCCGTTGATCAGACTTGGGAGAAATACAGTTTATGGTATTAGATTAGATGGTTTAGATTGCCATAGCTCATCAATTCACGTAATTAAAAGTGGAAGTAAGTAGTGATTAAAGGAACTACTCAGTAAGAAAGAATCCCACCCAGCTCTTGTAAACAGTAACCTGTCTGTTCAGCAGGTCATTCCCTCTTACTGTAATTCAAGCAAGAGGTCAGAAAACCCGATACCTGCCCTTTTTTAAGTCTTCCATTTACAATTTCCACATGCTGATGGGCATCTTGTATATCGTCCATTGCACACTGCTCTCATAAGTGACGGTCAGATGACAAGCAGGTTGTGGAGAGGAGGAGAGATCTCCCTAGAGTTAGAAAAAATCCACCAAACCTAGCACTGAACAGTGCATCCCCTATTTCCTATCTGGGCAGAATATCTGGGCTGCCATCATTCCAAATCTTCTGGATTACAGTGTAAGCAAGGGACAGCATCTCCAGACATCACCTGGAGTATTCCTTCAAGTAGGAAGAGCATTTTTCATCTTCTGCACTGAATCCTCCATCTTTAGGCAGTCCAAACCAGGATTGGAGATCACAAGGCTCAGAAGTCCCAGTCCATTTTATGTAGCTACTAAAATCATGGAAATCTTGAATTCTAGGAAAGAATAAAAATCTTTACACTGTGTTCCTACATCACCTGCCAGAGTCTTGTGCTCCAAAGCTCTGGTGCATTTTTGTCTAAGTTGAGATTTTTCTAGCCTGGTAAGTAATTACAGGTGCCAGTTGAAATCCTTCCTAGCACAGACAACAGAAATCCAGCTAACAGTAGCCTGTGTCTGTTTGCTAAGTTCATTTTGTGCAGTCACAGAAGCACCAAACCATTGGTGTTTACAGGCCTGTTTAGCTCAGTTCTTTGTCATACATAAGCACAAGTTAAAGCAATGCTCTATGAAGCATGAAATACTTCTCCCCTCCCTCCTGCTTTGTGTTGCCTGGTTCCATGTGCAGTGTTGGAGGACTGGGAAGTGGTGTGGTAAAGGAGTGGTGTGGCCACATTTGGGCTCACTTTTCATTAGTTTTTAGTTTGGTTTTTTTAAGAAAAACATACACTTGGTTTTCCATCAATCAGCTAAAGCATTACAGCAGTTTTGCTGATTTTGGCATCTCACAGTTTGTTTTTAAGTTCTAATATCACATTGATGAACTTCCACTTAGGCAAATTATACTTTGCTTTATGGCCAGTTAAATGTCATATGTTTAATGTCAGATATACAGCAACATGTTCCAAACATGAGTGAATGGAACTTAAGGGACCTTGGATAGGATGCATAATGACTGACTGTGTCAGAGGAAGATAGCTACACTGGTTTTTAAAGCAGCATTTCTCAGCCCATTTTTAGTGCATTAAGTATGCAGATGCCAGAAACACTTAGAATAACTTGTATGGGCAGTTTAATGTGGCAGACTGGAAAAATACAGCTTGCTGCATATAAGGACCCACACCATCACACACCATGCACAAAAAGATAATTGCAAAGCTTGCTGCAATTTCAGAGCTTACTAAGCTTGCTTCTACTATAAATCTTGTAAAATTTGCTACTATTTCCAAATACACAGAAAAAACATTAGATGCAATGCAGGTATTAAGACTGTTTAGGATCGGAAATCTCCAAGTTCATCTGTCACTGCATCAGTCAACTGGAAAATTGCAACAGGGAATCAAACTTTGGGGCTTATTTCATTGGTTACATAAAAAGGAAGCACATTTTGGTTAAAATCCAAGCTGTAAGAGAACATGCATATTCATTTTCAGGATTTTACAGTGCAGTTATGAAAGCAAAAGCACCTTTTCTGTGCAGTCTGTGAACACTTCAGCATTTTGCTGCGAAACAGTTTTAACCAGTTCCACAGGTGAGAAAACACACCACCTTCCAATATCAGTTGATGGAGAAAACAGACATAAATGTAGGAAATCAGCTGGATAACAAGGAGTCCTTTGAATTACTACCAGAACAAGCTTCTGGCTTGCACTAGGGTTTGGAAAAGATAGGGCAGTATTGCTGTACTGCTTAAAACCTCACATTTTAAGGCCTTGTTTCAGTTTCCAAGCGTTGACACTGATCCTGCTGTTCTGCTACTGCATAATGGACCGAAGACGAATGGACATCAGTAGAACAGATTGTGCAATTAAGTAGGGATCCTCCTAATACAAGACAAAATCCAGCAAGCCAGCCAACAAACAATGCTTCCCCAAAATCCCACCTGGGGACAATATCTGGTATATTCTCATCCCAAAACTCCTGGACTGTGGAATGGGCAACCCAGGAAACTGGGACAATAGCTGTAATCCCCGATATCCAGAAGAGCATTCCTCCGAACAGCAACAACCGTTTCTTTTGTTCCTGTTGTCTTTCACCAATTTTCATACAGTCCAACCCAAATCCTGAGAGCAAAAGGCCCAAAAGCCCTGATCCATTGGAAAAAAACATCAAAATCCTAGAAATCCTGAGCTCTGGAGGCAAAGCTAGGAAAGAATCAAAGTCCTTGCATTGCATTCCACCTTCTTCCTGGACAACACAAGCTTGCCAGAGTCCCATGGTCCAGATCTCCAGTTCATTTAGTTCCAAGTTAAGGTTTTTCCACTGGGGTAGATAGGTGGTGAGACAGGAGAGGACCCATCCCAACAGAGAGACCAATATGCCGCTTAATTGCATCACTGGTTGATAGACTAAGGCCATTGTAAGAGCAGAGTCCTGATAGCTTGAGGAGAAAGGTCTCCCCAGCAGTTCTGTATCAACTGCTACCTTGAGTGATGGTGGAAGCTGTGGTGATTTTAGGTCTCTGCGGCCCCAAATATAAGCCCTTGCTATTAACCCTTTGCAAGCTCTGAAACACTTTTTTGTTCTTCATGAATATAAAGTTTCACATAAAGGATGAAGGACTTCACTAAACCATGAGTTAGGCTTTCCGATAAGGATTTGATCTGTTACCTTCCAATTTGCTTGGTAAAATTATATCCCAATGCCTGATGATTACAAGCCTGAGGATGAACAAAGAGGGCTCTATGACCCCTCACCCTAAAACACAACAGAAATCTTTGTGCTTCAATACGGATTAATTAGATTTTAAGTGGTGATAAAAAGGCAGCTCTGTGTGCAACAGGACTTCATTGTAATAGCTAAATTTGAGATTTCAGGGATGTAAATCAAGGCCTTGTAAAGAAAGGTAGACTGTTTGCCTATAATCTTTATTCTTAGGCTTCCTCAACATACATAATGGCTTATCTTCCACTGCCCTGTTTTATGTCCCCAGCACTGTAAAAGACGCTTTGTAAAAGATCCTTATGTTTCACATTTTCTACATTCATTTCTTTTAAAATAGGCTTTGTTTTGACTGACTTTTAAGGGGAAAAGGAGACGGGTATGGTGAAAGTACCTAGAAAATGAAATCCTAGACATCCCCTCCACCATAATGAACCCAGGCAGATCATCAGCCAGTGTAAACTTTACCTGCCCCAGGACTTCAGCAACACCATGGTAGCAGCTTACAGCAGCTCAGTGTCTCCTTTCCTAAAGCCCATGTTCCAGATGGCACACAGTGTATTCACTTAGTATCTAACAACATTTGGCACTCAATGCTCCCAGGGCCAGGAATGTTAGTACACCTTTCTGATCAAAGCAAGATATCATTATGCCATTACCCCATTAGGAAACACTGTTTTTTCCTGCTCTCATGTCATCTAACCTTGTGCTTGTCTACAGGGTCAGATGGAAAACATCTGTTTGCTGTTTCCCTTCCCACATGTAACAGCATAGCCTTTCTGGGAAGGAACTGAGCAGCATGAACACATCCACATGAGTATGACCCAGAAATGTTTTCCAATCTTTGTTGATTTCATTTCCTAGATGTGATAATGTATTTATCTGTATATTTTAATTCTCAGTTGCTGAAAATGGGTTATGTGATGGGAAAACATAACACTTATTTTGAAGGTTTCCAAGATCCTGAATCATTATCATGGATATCATTAAGGGTATCATTAAGAACTGTCACTGTGAGATGATCTCTTCTTCCTCATTTTTATACAGTCTTAACTTCAAACCCTTGGTTTTTTCCTGTCATAAGCTGTGAAGAACCAACAAAAAACCTCCAGAAAGATGACCTCCCTTCTTCTTGCATACCAACCCATTAGCTCAACAGCTTATACTTGATCAAAAAATTACTATGCACAAGACTAGAAATCACCAAGGATATAACTGTCAACCCTGGGATCAAAGTGTTGCAAGCTAACCTGTAACTTTGGTCACCCACAGGGCAAAAGAAAAATAAGACAGATGAATTCCGCATTCATTCATTCATTCATTCATTCATTCATTCATTCATTCATTCATTCATTCATTCATTCTCCAGACTGTATTTTAATACTTGGTGTTGATTCTCTCTCCTTTCTCTGTTCATAGCAGAAATGCTCGTTTTAGAAATCCTTCTGATGAGAATCTCCATAACAGCATTTGAATAATTTTTAAGATAAACAACCACAATTTAGGAGTGATTCTGCTCCTTCAGGGGCTACATGCTTATCTGACTTAAAAATCACAGTTACTGAAAGACTTACGGAAGCCTTCTTTTGCACTTCTCTTGACTGTGAACATTTAATATTTTCTTCTCTGCACTTAATTCCAACAGTCAATATAGTTTGAGAGCACAGCACCAGGTCTGTGAAGTCCATCCATTTTACAAATGTTGACTACAACAGGCACAGTATACCAGGCTTTAAATTATAGCCAACAGAGGCACTGGGACTGTTGCATTATTAAGATCTGCCAATTAAGTTCTGTAACTTACTACTAACAATGCAGTAATTTAGAGCAAGAAAAGCTTCCTTACAGTATTCTGGATAAGATTATATGCAATCCTTGTTCTTTTGGAGGGGAGGAGAAGGTAACACTTGCCTTGACACTAGGATAATAATGAGGTCTGAACTGCCTTTACTTGGAACTTACTGATCTTATGAAAAACCACAGCTGGACTATGTACATTCTTAGGTCAGTTACTCCTTAGTCTTATCTCCCTTGTCCTTCTTTCACACTTTTTCTCCCCATTGTTACTTCTTTTCTCTACATCTAAAGATGTCTCATTCTCAGAATAATTGTATTTGGTGGACTTGTATCATGTACATGGACCCCGTACAAGAGAGCTGCTCCAGGACAACTCTGCCCCTTCTCTTTGCCCCTGCTCCCCTTGTCAGCCTCTGCAGCAAGCACTGTGCTTTCAGGTAAGGAAGATGAGGATGGATTTAGAGGGAGTTTTCAGTGGGTGGGTTTAAAGTGTTTTTTTCCCCTATTCCTTTTTCCATATAGACTTTAAAGTCTTAGGTATGTAACATACAGGGATACAGAGGCCTATGCAGGTAAAATAATGCCTGTGAAGAATATAGCACAGGTAATGATCAAGTTCATACAGGTTCAGTAATACTTTTCAAGCAGTGGAAATTACATCATTCATTCAAACTAGTTCCAAGCATCATTTTACAAATTGATTTTGACTAGACTAAAGCAGAACTGAGGTGGTCAGTGTGCATATCATTTTATGCAGTTAAGTGCATTAAATTTTTACTCCCCACAAAGCCATTTCAGGCTGAACACAAGGATTCTGAATCTCACAGCAAGTGATATATATTCTCTTTAAAAGCCATGCTAACTTCTGGATACTTCCACAACCAGAGATAGATACACTGATATTTCTCCCCCTGAAAAGAGTAGTAGAGAAGTGTTGCCTTTACACAGCTCTGCAGCCCACACAATTATTCCAGTCTTATCAGGTTCAGCACTTTGGGCTGTAATTAGACAATTTGATCCCCCAAAAGCAGAATTATGAGACTGTCTCTTTCCTACACTTTCAGTTCCTTTGTAAAGCATGTTCATGTTGTCAGCTTGTTTAATCTGCTCCAGTGGTCCAAAAAGTGTGATCCATCTGTGAAGTGCAATTGTCCGCAATAGCATAGCCCAGACACTGCTGTTGTTTTGCTTATTTGAAGATAGTTTTTTGTTGTTGTTGCTCATTTAAATATCAAGTATTTTCATGAATCATTCACAGGTCTCTCAATTTTAGATTCCCATACATATATACAAAAGATGGAAATAAGAGCTAGTGTATAGATTTTCTATGGCAGAATCTTAGTTGCAGCCAGTAAAACAGCTGCTGTCAGAAGTTGGCAAGGTAGTGTCTTCAGCATTCTACTACAAGTGACTTAATTCATTCATCTTGCTTTTCATCTTATTGCTTGAACTGGAAGTCATGAGAGTTAGCATTTCTTTACCCGACTAAGAATCCATCTATTTGTGAAGCTGGAGCACCTTTTGGGTTTGCATAGCCAATGTGCTCTTCAGTGAAACCATGGAAACACTAAGCAAAGAACACAACCCAAATGCTATCCATATTGACTTACTCTAGTCTGCATTTAAGTGAGATTTGACAAAAATAATTATTTCTATTGGTACAGCTTAAGGTTTCAGGGTGCTTCAGAGAGCATCATAGTAAAGAAGTCAACTTCTCCCTGAGTATATATCTGTGTGTCTCCAAATCTTGAGAGTCAAAAACTTCACAGGAGAGTGACAGCAGGTACCTTTTGATCGCCTAATGATGTGGACTAATCTAAATTTTATTTATTTATTCCTAAAGTGACCATGGTGGTTTCTTCTGTTTGAATTCCTCTCAGTTTCCTTCACTGAAATTACAGTACCAAGTTAGACACAGACTCAGAGCTGGAAGCTTAAATGCAGTGCTCATGTGAGAAGTTCAGTGAATCAAAGCAACACAATGTCCCCTAGTACTCCTCACTCCAATGTATGAGTGGCACTTGTTATACTTCTTCTTGAACTGTAGTGCAGTCCACAACAGCGACCTTTATGGGCATTTAGAAGCCATTGTGAAAGCAAGTAAGAGGCAATATGGAGAGGGGTACACCAGTTATGAAGAGAATGACAATTTCCATCTTGAAAAGGGAAAAGAGAGTCACTTCAAACACAGACAGCTAGGCTTGTGGTGCCATTCACTTTCACTAAAAACCAAACTCAATATTTAGAGGAGATGATTTATAAGACCACATTATTTGTTTCTGTATTATATCTGAAGACACTGTCCCTCAGTGAATGCAAACAACTGAATATTTTGTGGAGAAGTTAGAGCAGAACAGGACAGTCCAGCAGAGACAAAGAAAATCATCACAAAGACCACAACACTACTTCTGATCCACTTCCCCAGCGCAGGCAGCAAGGATACCCCAGCAGTCCAGCCCCTGCAGACGGTTCCACACTGCTGCTGTGCCAGAGCCAGAGCTGTGCTGAGCACAGCAGGAGAAGATGAAGACTCAGCACCTTCAGGAGAGCCAGGAAGGGGCTTCAGAACCCTCTCAAGTGGGAAAAGGGAACAGCCATCACTGTCCTGATTTCTAAAGGGCATATTCCCTGCTTTTCAGTATTGCAGGGACTGCCCAAGCCTGCATACCTTCCCTCTTCAAACATTGGATGTAATTCATTAAGCAACTTTAGCAAGAGCCTGTTAAGCATGTAAAAGAAATGTATTTCTGTGTTGAAAGATCTTGCTAAGTTTCACTTCTGTAGATCAATCAAAAGCCTGAAATAGGATGTCATGTAGAACTAATGGTAGTTGCACAAAATCTAGAAGGGGAAGACACTGAAAGAGGCAAGCACAGCAACATGAAACTGCTGATTTCTGCTTTAGGGACTTATTCAAAACATTGAAATGAGAGAGGGTAGATTTGCCATCATTATACTGGAAGAATAAAGAATGCTTTAAGGTTCAGTACCTCAAACTTTGAAAAACTTTTCCATCACCATCCCAATCCAGACTTCAAAGTGAGGGTTGACTGGGCTAGAAAATTAGCCTTATTCTTCAGGGAACTATTTTTGATATACTGTCAATACAGGAGATTACTGTAAGTATGAAAACTCACATCACTTGAGCAGTGATTGGAATGTGATTTCCTTGAATGGTGAAAGACTAAGAAACTAATTTCTGAGCTGAGAAATGTATGGGCTTCTTTATCACTATGCATCCCTCACTGGGAGATTCTGGTTTAGTAGAGTGTTACAGATATATATTTCTATAATGCTTTCCATTTCACATCTGCAGACAATTATTATAATAAGCTTTCTCTCATTCCTTAAGATATATCTCTTATTAGTAGTAAACTTAGGAGAAATTATTTGTAGTTCCCAGTTGAACCTACATAGGAATTGTTATTGCACGACAGTTGGGATTACAAAGGTGATACAAATTTGCTAACCATAAAATTAGAAGACTGCACACACCTTTTAACAGCAATCTAGCCAGAATGTAGCATAAACTGTAAGTGAAGGAAGTGTGGGGCACCTATGGCATTTTGCTAATCTGCATATTGAGATTTGGGGGGAAGGGAGGAAAGAAGCTGAACAGATATATGGTTTTTGACATAGGATTGTTCCTTAAATTCTAGTGTATTAAATTGGTTTTGCTCTTTACCTTTTAAGGTTCAAAGAGCTAGGAAATGCAGAAAGGGAAGATCTTTCCTAGCAAGCAATTTTTCTCTCTTGCATTGCAATATCTTTCAGTTAAAAAAAGAAAAAAACACAAAAAATTCAACCAACCAAAAAAACAAAACAGCTTTTCTTCCCTTACAGGATTTCATCAGAGTTTAAGTATCCCCCGAGCAATGAAATCTAAGCAAACCTATAGTTTAAAGAGTTCATGACATCCTGTAATTAACAAATTAAAGCACTAACATTTTCAGTATTTGTTAAAGTACACTTTACGGTTGTCCTCTGCCATGTTCATCCTCACCCCTTGTCTCTATTCCCTCTCACCTTCCCTACTTTACATCAAGAAAAGCTGAAAGGTCACTATCAAGTCAGGTTCCTTCAGCAGGGCAGTGAGGAGGGAGTCAAGCTGAGGTGTCTATGGATATTCTGGTGGAAAGAATGGAGACAGGATGGAAGGTGGGACAGCAGCTCCCTCCCTTCACTTCACCAGTTGTGGCCACCCAGCAGCATCCTCCAACATCAAACACAGCCCACAGAGGTGAAAGAGGTGATGCACAGTATCCACCAGCATGTGTAATGCCCCCATGTACTGCAAAACTTGGCATAGCTGAGACAAGCAAGAGTGCAGGAGTTCCAATGAACTGGGTAGATTGAGGCAATATCTGGCCATGTTTCATATCAGCCCAGAGAGAGAGAAATCCTGGAGACTTCTAACATCATGCCTCCGCAATGGTTATGTGATAGTTGCTTCTACTTTTATTAGTTGATGATGACTGTATCTTGGAAAGGTACTAAGCATCTGCTGCAAAGTATCACACGTTTTCTAAACATATTTGCATAGAGGTGAGGGCTACTTCCATCCATGGACTCAAACATTTAAACAGAAAATGCTTCATCTTAAATGAAAGTCAGTGAAGAAGTTTAAGTTCTGACTTCAGGAAAACAATTGTGAAGATGATTAAAATTAGTATTCCCCAATATGAAGATAACCTATGTTTACTTGAGCAGACATTGCTTTTGCTTCTTTGGTCTATCACAAGAATCTACTTTTAATTTACATGGTATCCAGGAAGAGATGCTGAGAAAGTGACTATTTTGAAATACACTCAAATCTTGTAGCATTTGTACAAAATTCCATGTAGGAAAAGAAAATAGCAGCATGAGTTGAAGGACTATACAAAGACAAAGACACATGACTGAGCTTGGTATACACCTGCAAAGCTACATTCACTCATACAAGAACAGCAGTACTATGCTAGGACAAGCCAAAGCTTTATCTAGCCCAGCAGGAAAAGAATATAAAAACATGGTAAGGACAGATTGCTGTTGTCTTCATCCTACAGTGTGAAAATCTCTGAGTCTGGAATTTAAATCTAACTTTAGGATAGAAGTTTTGTTAAAATCTTCCCTGAAGTTGAAAATATTGTGAACAACGCTATCTTCTTGGTTTTGTTGTCTGCATTTTGGCATCTATATTTTGGCAAAAAGAACTCTAGCCCTAGAAATAAAATGGAAAAAAAGTGAATCATCTCAACAGGGCTTTGCTTGAAATTTAGCATCTTTCACTGTAAGATGTGATTGAAAAGTCACATTTTTTTTCTTAATGGGAAGGATACACTCCCAAGTGAACATACAAATGAGCTTCCTGTAATATTCTGCCAGATGCACAGATGGCATAAGATGAGGAAAGTGCTCCTTGCATCAAGTGTGTGATGATTTTCATAAAGTATAGGTTCAGTGGTTAGGAGCAATACATCTGTACTCATTTAAAACCCCTTTACACTACAGCACATTATCATGCTTCTCTTTATCTAATTATCACTTCTCCACAGGACAATTATCACAGAATTTTCTGCTATTGTGATAAATGGAAAAATGGGGCATTATATCCCTCCAAGAGGGTATGTGAATTTGACTATCTGACCCATATATCCAGTTATGCAGACTGTAACCCACAGGAACACCACTGACAGCAGGGTGCTGAAATGTTTTTAACCAGGGGAGTTTCCCCAAAAAGGTAAATTTAATCACATCTAGCTTCCATACAAATTCAAAGAATCAGTAAAAGTCACTTTTGTCCATCTCTGTCTTACAAGACAAAATTAAGCAAATGACAACTAATAGACAGTTACTTAGCTTCCCTTAAAAAAGATAAATCTCTGCTGACAGAATAAACACAGCATTCCTAAGAAACCTGCTCTAATGAAGCACTGGATAATGGATTGTACTTCCTAAGGCCATGTTCATGTTCTCACATTTGGTCCTGCTTTCTTAAGCAACAGCACCTAGTGGTGAATATCCTGGAATGTCTTGATTTGGAAAGGATCCGCAAGGATCATTGAGTCCAGGTCCTGGCCCTGCACAGAGAATCACAGCATGCGCCAGAGAGATGAGCACTGTCTACTCTCTTAAAAACAGCTTTTCTCTTGTTGCAATCCCTTAAAGGAAGTAGCGTTTTCTTTTTTGTTGCCATCATTAAATCATATTCAATTTATGATTTGCTGTAATTTTTTATTCTGGTGTAATATTCACATTTCTTGTAGCATGCATGCATCCTCTGATGATGTTGATAAGACAAAACCCTTTCCCAGCTGCTAGTAGATGTATGGAAGATGGTGACTGACAATCACTACCCTTCCCCTACTCCCTGCTAGTATCCTTCCATGTAACAATGACAGAAAAGCCTTTGTCTCTCACCTCTGCAAGTGGTCCTGCTTTTAGAAATGTTTCATCACTGAGCTCCCTGTTGAACTCTTATTTCATCTCCATGAATGCCAGCCTTTTTGAGATTTATGAATCAGAATCAAACTATGTCCAAATTATGAAAAGCTGGAAATGAGGTGGCTTGAGGAAAGGGATGGGAAAAGTTAGCCTGGGAACATCTGATTAAAGATATGGAGCTGAATTCCTAAATACTGTGCCCATGTGAGGCATAATACATATGAGAAGAAAAGATGCATCAGTATATAGCTGTGGCACTTTTTCCCACTTCATAACAGAGCAGCTACATCTTTTTGATTATTTTCTAGAACACATAAAACCTTCATGTGCTCAGATGATCTCACAGCTACCACACAGAACATTTACCTTTCTTGTGGTCACATTGTGTTCCAAAAAATACAGCAAATAAAATTCTCATGTTTGAAACATGGTTCTCAAAATATGGTTTTACCTCCAGCCAACCTGGGGTAGCCCAAGCTGCAAAGCTAGCAATCCTCACAGGGCTGAGGAGAGCAGCTGCAGTGAAACTAGTCAGAGGAGGGAACAGCTTTTATCAGAGTACAGCCATCGGGCTGCACCACCACCCTGAACTCCCAATGCAACAGGATCTTCTGACACACTGTTGACTACAGAGCTACATTATTTGTGCAAGACCAGAAGTGGGCCAAGGAAAAGTTTTCATGTTCCCATAGCAAAAAGGTAACAAAAACCCTGTCTCCTTTGTCCTTTGCATGATTTAGCTTTCTATCAGAGAACAGCAGGACTGAAAATACACTGATAGAGTCTGGTAAGTGACCTAAACAACCACCTACAGAAAAAGATCTTTGAGCATGATTGAAGATACTCAAGTGTCAGTAGATGGATCTACAGTGTCAGGTACTGCAGCACAGCCTGGGACTGCCACAATCCCCATTGCCAGTTGGAACAGGAATTAAAGGCAGAAATGAATGACTCTTGCAAATGAAACAGAAGTGACAAATGCATAATTTGGGAGCTCCCAACAGCTCAGGGAAGAAGCAATAACTGATAGAAAGCTAAGAGCTGCTGAGAGCAGCCTACTGAAATTTCATCAGTAAAGGAAGATTTACAGTCAGCTGGGCAAACTGGGACAAGAAGCTATCTTTGGGAATGTGCCTCACAGAAATGCTGCAAACTGAAGCATAAAAAACATCTTTGAAATGCTACATATATGAAGCATTAGACAATTAATATAGAAAACTTGAGACTGCAATGCCATGAGCATCTGATACAGATAAAAACCTAATTTATAGAGACATATCTAGGGCCCTGGAGACAAAAAAAATAACATAATTTTGATCATAAAGCAAAGAAACACTGGTGTTAGGATTTGGTGTTAGAAGCAGTAAAGGAAGGGGGTTGTCACAGGCTTCATAATGCAGTTTGTATCTACATACATCTTGAACTGCCTTTGACTACCTTGCTTTACTTTGGTTTTAACTAGTGTCAGTTGAGAATCAAAAGCTCAAAGAGTTTCAACTGAAAACACACTGACAGCTCCAAGCAGTAAGAAAAGTCTTCTGTTACCCAGACACGTGGGTGGTGCTACCATACTTGCATACTTGCATCCATACTCTGGATGCAAGGAGGTGCATTAAGAGCACATATTACAGCCATACACCAAAGGACTGCTTAGCCAGTATCCTGTTCCTGGCAGAACAACAAGGTAAGGAGATAATGCTATATCATACCCTCAATACCTTTTCCAGCTTTCACATAAATGCACGTCAGGGGCTTCCTAAGTCTAGAGGTTGTGTCTTTGCATTCAATGGCTTGCTCATCAATTGTCCAAGCACTTACTGAAATTAGGTTTAATTACAATAAAACTTATCTCAGGCCAACACTACTAAAAACTTGCCTGTAGAAGTGTTAGCTAATGGTGAAAGGTGGTCCCTTCCCCCTCTTTTAAAATCAGAACCTAAGTAAGCTTTTCTGCTTATTTCCCTTTGACGGACTAAGATATATTAGATAACAAGACACAGTAGGAGGGCTTTCTAACTCAGATGCCCTAGCAAGACTATTCTAGTTTTCATGAAAATAGCCACATGACAAAAAGATATATTTAAATAGTGCACACAGAAATTAAACACTTAAATATAAACGTGTATGTTCCTTCTGGTATTTTATGTATTAAAAAGGAAAAGAAAAGAAAAAAAAAAAGCCAAGCTGTTCCAAATTTCCCTTTTTTTTTTTTTTTTGTGAATCTAGGCATCTGCTTTACTTTCAGAAACTGAATGCTGTTTCTACTAGCCTCATCTATCCTTGAAGCATATAACTTACATTACAAATTATTTCTTGGTGTTCTAAACAGTGCTTTGTGCCTTCTCTTTGTTTTGTTATGTGCAAAGTAAACACTAATCCCCCTCCAGGCAAAAAGACAGACTTACTGCTTCTATTGAAGCGACACGAAACTCAAAGGCAGCATAAAGTTATTGTATAATAGAAATCAGAAGCATAAAGTCAAGTCAGTCTTAATGCATGGGAAAATAGATAAAAATATATAAATAAGTAAATAAATAAAAGCAGCATGAAAAAGTAGAGTTTACACATCTGGCAATGAGAAGACCTGAGCTTAAGTTTAGACCGCCACAGAAACTGGATCGCTAAGAAATCATCACAATTCACAGTCTGGATTCAGTGGCTCTACGGACCAAGGAAAGCAGTATGCAATACACAGAACATGGAAGATGACCGATGGCTGGAAGACAAACTCCAGTCTTTTTCTTAATTCCTATAATGGATATACTTTTAAGAAGCAATTTAACTACATTTTCTGCAAGTACTTAATTTTCCTTCACCTATAAAAACTATTGCACATTTAAGGTGGCCAGAAAGAACAAAATAGTTACTGTGGAAAATACTTGTACAAGAAGTAAACTAATTCTGCTTATTTGTAAGGCAAATAATTTCACTTTCAAAAGAAAAAAAGCTATATTGGATGAACATTTTAGTGCACAGTACATTTAGCAATAACTTTAGCAGTGTCAGTATTCTGATGAGGAAAGTGGTCCTAAGGGTAGATACATCTAATGACTATAGGAGAATTGATAGCAGAAGAGAATTCTTTGATGTTTTATTTAAAGGTTTTGCTCAATAATTCAATAAAGAGATCCATTATAAATCAGGAAAGAGTAAGAACATGCCACAAGTACAATCCAGTAATGAATAAAAATCAAACCTACACAAGGATGGCAAGTATCTGTAATTTAGGCAGCATATAATTCACTACTTAACCCTACCAAATTGAGTTATGCTGTGTATAAACCAAGCTGGATCTAAACAGTGATCCAGCTGTAAGTGCAAGAGTGAATAGATGAAAAGTACACAGCAGT
Organism: Poecile atricapillus; assembly: GCF_030490865.1. NCBI lineage: Eukaryota > Metazoa > Chordata > Aves > Passeriformes > Paridae > Poecile > Poecile atricapillus. The sequence goes on from NC_081252.1 coordinate 44,079,027, forward strand.
TCCAATATTTTCCTTAACAGACTTACAGTGGTCTCATTTTCGGATCACCTATTGATGCCATATTTTTTTTCAGTATTCCAGGTGAGGCAAATATAAAAAGGAAAAACAAGGGGCATTTGCTTTGTTTCTTATGTCTTTCCCTCTCATCTCTGACCAAGCACTGTCAGCTCAGATAGGTATCCAATGTGTAGTAATAAATCAAAACTATGTTGTGCATGAGTTTCAAGAGCAGGATTCAACAGGATTCATCCCAAAAAGGGTATGTACTTTTACTTAGTAGAAAAATTTGTTGCTTTATTGCTCCTAAGCCTCAAAAAGAACATGTGGCATAATAGGATTTGCTTTCTAGAATCTCTGGTGGACACCTTCACAGACAACTCATTTTCCCCCTATGCTGCCTATGTTTAGTCTCAAATGCAGAAGATTAAAAATACTAATTTCTTACATTCCAACATACCTAGCCATTCTGTACATTCTAGGAGGAGCTACAAAATTATTTTGCATAACCTCACAAGGAATCTGCTAGCATCAAAGAAACCAAATCAAATTAGGAAATTAATTTCCATGGAGTCTTCCATCAAAACACAGTAAATACAGACATTTCCAACAACTCAGCATGTTGCTCCGTTGCCATTTGCCCATAAATTCCAGTAATACATAGCTCTGGGATCCCACTAGCATCCTAGAGAGTAAATAACAAGTGAGTTATGAATCTCAAGCCCCATAATCACAGTCATTTTGTTGCCCATCCCCTGTCTTTGAATCCTAAAGATTTTTTAAATTGCATTAGCTATTTTTTATTTTTGTGCCAAAATAAGCAATTCTGAATGAAATTACATGTTTTGGTGTTAACTTCAGGTGTTACCCTCTCATCAAACATCACTCTCTGTAAACAAGACCTCCAGGTAGGGAGTGAAAAAAAAAGGAGAAAAATAATGACAACTTCAGGATCTATTACAGCAGCAACATCTCAATTAGATATAGAGGGCTAAGCACTCAGTGCTTCCTTCCTTCCCACGAAATAATATTGCCAATATTTATTCTATTCCAGATAGTCCTGATTGTCCCTTTAGAATAACATCATAATTGGTTCCAGATGCTCCTCTGTAGGTATTGATTAATCGTAATAATAGCACATTTCTTTTTGACTCAGGTACCACTGAAGCACCCAAGGTCAATATCAACACAAACCAGAACTTAGAAGGACATGGCAGTGGTAACATTTGCAAGGATACAAGATTTTGCTTTAATCAATCTCCTACTACTTTATATTCCTAATCTGAAGGCAAATGCCACTAGGTTGATATGTCTTCAGGTAAAGAATCGCTGCCTCCATTTTATTATCCTAACTGGATTGTGAAAAAAATCAATTAAGAAAATCCATGTCTCTAAAAGATTACTTAGGAAAAAGCTCTGAGAATTGTATAAGCCTTCCTTATGCTACAATGTCAGGCATAACTCAGAAGCCAGATAAAATGAGAAACATAAGCCTGAAGAACTAAATGGCAGTGATGCAAAACTAAACCACCTCTTGCTAAGTCTCTACTTCTTTCTCACTTCTGCAAAGCTATAGTAGAACCCTGTTCTGCTTTCATATATGGATGTTAGAATTTGTTATACTTGCCATTACCTAAATTCCTAAAAGTCAGATCTGACAGTCATCTAAATTATGTTAGAAATTCGAAAATAAAAAGTTTTGTGTTGTAAAGGGTTGTGACATCACCTTTGAGCTTACTATAACTGTAGAGTTGGGAGTTTATGCTAATGTTTTTATTGTCTCCAGATATTAATTTCTGGAAGGCTGGAATAATTTACTGTACCATGAACTAGCCTTGACTTGCCAGATTTATTTCTTCTCAAGTAGGGCTTGTTCTTTTAAACAAATCACGTAAAAACATCATTCACATACCCAACGTTTTCTATTGCTACATATTTGGATAAGCAAAGTGTAAAGGCATATTTCTGCAGAACCATGATCAATTAGTACTGAAGTGATGAACAACCATTCCAGGCGGTTTGCCCACAAATAAGTTTTCTCTCCACTTAAAAAAGAGACAGTTAGGGGGTTATTTCCAGATACAGTTTATATGTATTCATAAACAAAACCAAATAGTTACATACATCAGAGAAAGTTACAACTGATATTACCATTATACTTGCCTCTCCTACATTACAGTTTCTCTTATGTCATGACCTGAGCTGAGTGTTTTCAAAGATTTTCAATTAAATGCAGCTTGACTTCTTTAGCATCTGTGAGACCAACATCTGAACACCTTTATTATGTAGCTTACAAACATTTTATTGCTAGTGCAATAATGTGCCATGAGCTGATGGTTATAGCTCTAACATGAGAAGGGGCATATGGCTCCTGTCAGACTATTCTGTTTATTTCATCCTTAGAGCTGTTATGGAAGCAAACTGAAATTTTAGGTAGAACTCTCAAAACTTGAATTGGTTTCTATATGCATAGCTATTTATGCTAAAAGCTTTCATTTAAACAAATACCTTAGTGCAGTTGGCACAACCAAAAGCAATTGAGAGTGATTCACCATTTGTTTTCCCTTTCATGATATGACTGCTCAGTGATCCTTCACGCAAATGCAGCAGTGCTCTGAGACATGCTATGACAGCATACAAAGTGCTAGTGCCTGATCCTCAGGACTTTCAAAAACAAAAGATTAAAATCTTCTGTAACAGTTTCCCTAAGGGCCTGATGAAAAAGCCACATTTAATATCATCGCCAAAGTTCACTGGGGTTCCAAACAGTGCACAATAAAACTAGATGCTGTGCTAAGTAACAACACTTGCCTCAACTTTCTCTGGTCTTAAGCTGGGTCCTCATTCCTACCAGGAGCACAGCTTACAATCAGATGGGAAGCCTGGGGCTACTTAAAGAAAACATTCATTTTTGTCAACTCTCTGACAGCTTTTAAACAAGCAGATTAAAACTGCTTCCAACTTTTGAACATTAGAAATGGTCTCAGCAAAAACAGATCTGTAAGGCACAGAAGGCTGCCAGCAATGAGAAACAAGTTGAATCAATGAAATTTACTGCCTTGCCATCTGATGGAAGATAACACGTCTCTTCAGACTGTAGCAAATACACGCAAATATGTTTTATTCTAGCAAAATATTTGTTCATCACATCTGGAAAGATTATAGCATGGGTCCTTTCCTTACCAGCAAATAAAAGCAGCAGCCTGGTAGTACAGGCAGAGTAGATCCATGCCTGGAGTACCAGCTTATGGAATCCTGCAATTTCATCCAAATCTGTGCTTCCAGTTTTTGATCACCAAACACAGCAATGCATGCTCGAATGTGCAGAAAGCCTAATTCAATTGCTTGGACAAACACATATCTCTTTTTCTCTGTACTGGGTTGTAACCTCAGGTCCATTGCTAGACCCACAGGACACACATGCCTCCCAAAACAGAGCCGTACAAACCCCATGGGCTCAACCAACACTGTTGCTCTTTAATCCATACACTATGTTTATTTACAGTAAAGCCTGCTTGCTGTTGCTCCCAGCACCACTCTGCAGGGGTGTTTGGAGACATGGAAGGGCTTCACAGCTTGGTGTACAATCAAGCTTTTAGAACAGAATGCTCTTACCAATAGAGTGTGCCCAGCAAGATTCTGGGTGCATTTGTCATCAGCACATGTCTAGCAACCAAACACATCCTGCAAAAACACATCAGCGCCCAGACAGGAGTATTAATAACCAGAAGGAATAAATGTGCTTCACATTTCTATTAGAAATGTATTAACTTGCTGTAAATATTAACTTTGCTGTAGTTTAGACAGCTAAATGCAAATTAATGGAAAGCTTATGGGAACATAAAGAGACTATGCTCTTAATGATCTTCTTAATACTATCTTTCAACATACCAGTGGGAATTATGGAGAGATGCATTGTGAGGTATTATTTCTAGTGCCATTAGAGCATTAAGACACACAGATATGACATAAGTATGCATAAGGAGGATTTTAGTAACTCTTAATAACTTCTTAATCATAAAAGTATTTCTAATACAATTGTTTCCAGCATGTAATTTAAATTTAGTGTTTAACAGGAATAGAAGTAATGAACCAGTTTTATTAGGATTCCTTATTAGAATATGTTAGTTCTGAAAATTAGCAGAAGCTAAATTTCAGTATCATACACTGCCGTGGTAGAAGACAAATGGTTAGAAGACTTCAATGATTCTTTGTTCAGCTATGTTCTATGAGAAAATTCAAGTACCTTTTCTAATATATGTCACTTTAAAGCACTGAGAGTGAAGAAAGAAGAAAATTCCTATTTATAAATTAGTTGGGAAAAAGCAGCTGAGTAACTTTATATAGTAAGACAAAATATGTACCCTAGCTATAAGGGAGACCATTTTGTTTTTGCAAAAGAGACTGTTGTTCTAGACAAGAGTGGGCTATATCTTCTCTAAGTAAATTAAATGCTTCCTTTTAAAGTTACTTCTAAATTGAACCAGAACAATCTGGCAAAGTTGCACCTGATAACGTGCAAGCTTAAAACATTAGCCGCTGCCATTACCTAGGTTTCCTAAATCTAGACCTGTCCCATGCAAGAGTTTTGTGACAAGGCTCAGCCCTTACACCACAGAAGTATGATGAAAGACATGCTCTGTGTCATCAGCAATAAACTCAATAGCTACAAAAAGGTCTCAGGGAACCAAGAGACTTCCTCATGATGCCATTCTTGATTTACTTCATTAGCTTAGAAGAGAAAACTTTACATCATTTTTGTCTCTTTTTGAGAGTTGAAGCTAGTTAGAAGTATGCAGACAAAAAAAAAAATCCAGCTCCCTTGCTTGCACTGACTGGTGGGGTATGTGGGGAATACACCAACAGAACTTTTAAGTCACAAATTCCAGGTTCAATTAGGCCTACGAAGCAAACAAGCCAAAAGTTCCCAGTGGTAATGACCAGTCTGTCAGCAATACTTCTTGTATCTCTTCTGGAAAGCAGAGTTTCAAAAATCTCCATCTCAGGCATTAGAAAGAAATCCCTAAGCACTCATTCCACATACTTGGGTGGGAACAGAGAGGACACCATTTATGAATGCCAAGAAATAACCAAAAAAGATCTGTCTCAGAAATATGAATACCAAAGCTATGTAGGATACACTGCCCTGCCATAGGCATGCACGGACCTTGCTACATCTTTTTTTTTTTTTTTCAGGAAGGAAAAAAACTTAATACTGTTTGTGGGGCAAGTCATCCAAGGTGTCAACCTCTTTCCAAGAAACCACTCAACTCTTCCATTTGTTCAATCTAATCTTTATGTGTAAACAACTTTCCACACAAGTTCTGCCATACAAATCCTGTTGGACAGTGCAAACTAGAGCCTCAGTCAGGATTTAAGCACCACCAAAAAAAACTGAGCCTCCTTCCAGGTGCCTACCAAGGCCTTGCTGCAACAGTTCTCACAGGGAGCGCAGACTTCTAAACTCTCACATCCCTTGGCAAACACCACTGCAGATCAAATAGGTCTGCCTCTCTCCTGACACAAGTCTCTGCAGAGCTCTCATTTGAGCCCAGCCTTTCCTAACTCAAAGTACAAGCTGTAAAATTCCTGCCCTCAGTTTCGTCCCTCCAGCTCCCTGTTTCCTCTCACTTCATGTGGATTGTGATTTTCTTGCAGCCAAGCACTAACTCCACTACAGGAGTTTTCTTCTGCCATAGATCTTTTCTGCCCACCTCCTCAGTTGTCTCCTGGTTCCTCAAACCTCCAGGTGCAGCTGAGAGCTAACTAGGTCCTCAGGATTCATTAAGCTTCCTTCCTGACAATTAAGGGTTACACCTCTGCAGTGAGCCAATCCTGTAACTTTCATGACAAGAGGGCAAACTTCAACCCCTAATGTGTACAGAAGACACTACAGATTTTTTAGGTTGCATTTTACATGGAAGAATGCAGGAAACAGACTGCTTTCTGCCATTGCAAAGATTTGCATTGGTTTCAGAAATTTTTTTTTTTTTTTTTTTTTTTTTTTTTTTTTTTTGCTTTGAGATGGACCCTTATGCTTTAAAATCTTATAGGAATAAAATAGGATTCCAGAAGAATAAATAATTTTGGTTGTTCAGTTAAGATCAAAGAGACTGTTCAAACTGATGTTGACCTCTGGAGAAGCTTCCAGTGAACAGGTATGTTCTTGTGGAAACTGATGAGTTACCATACTAGGCCTCCAAATAACAAACAAAACCACTTCCCCCCCCAACAAAACTTAAGATTTTTGTCTTCAATGCTGCAAAACTGAACACAAAGTACTTTTGCCACCACATGTCACCAAGTTCAGGAACAGCAGTGAGGAACTGCTCCTCAATCCAGTATGGAAGTACACAATTGAATGCCCCAGTTCTTAAGTTTTGCATGTAAAGAAAGTAACCTTAACAGCCTGCTGCTTATATCTGCACAAGAGTGGGCACATGGATTTCAGTCCTTCTTTTGGCAACTATCCTATGTCAGCTATTCATAAGAACCAAGCTCCCCCATCTTCCCTTTTCTTAGGGAGTCCTCTCAGCAGCAAGTGATACACTCACTCTTCCTGATCCAAAGCATACTTAATCATTTCATGCAAAACTTCAGTAAAGGGAATTCAGTAAACACTATGCTTGAACATTTTATAGCCTCTCAATTAAGGCATTGCATTTGGAATTCCTGCAGGCAGTAAATTAAATGGACTTTGTGCACCTATTGCCTTCAAATGCTCTAATCATTAAGCCCTTGGATAAACAAGGAGAGGGTACAGGCCACTCTTTCCTTTTTACTAGTCTAAAAAATAAAACTTTTCTATGTCAACTTCATTTTAAACACAAATAAAAAATATGTGAAGCAAGTCAACCCAGCAAGCAGCAAACATTTTTTCTACCCTTTCTCTACCTGACCCTTCAGACCACTGTGTAGGAATGTCCTATGTCACATAGGCTCACCTGGATACCCACAGCCTCTGAATATCCATCCCTTCCAGGGACATTTGTCTTTAGACCACCCACTTGCCTTTGTAGACTGGTATATAAATTACACAGTTAAGTATTAATTAGACACCCACAGATTGTTTTATTAAGTATTATGGCTGTTCTCCCAGGTCTGTAGGATACCCCTTGCTCCATATTTCCTCTCCTAAAAAGTACCACTGTTCCTGAGCTACTGTGCTTTACGAGGACCCTAAGCTTCTTACATCCAGAATGGTAACAGGATTAATTTCCAGTTATGAAGAGTTACCCGATTGTTGAGCATCATTGGAACCTATATAGATGAGAGAACTCTCCAGCACCATCAAATCTGAGACACCCTTGGGCATGGCACATGGTCTGTGGTAACTTTATTGTCAGAGAAGCAGCACCTGTGGGTTACTGATCCTTCAGTGCAAAATTTCAGTTGACTGCAAATTTTAACATCACATACATAAAGATCACTTAAATCCATTGGTGGATCTAACCTTTGGCTTTTAATAAAAACCTCAAAACTTAACCTCAGCATGTATATTCTCTTTTTGCTATGTTTCTCTTTCCCATCTCACCCGGGAATTAGCCAACCAATTTACAACAGAGCTGCAAACGACAGTTTGGAAATTAAAAAGACAGAAGACAAATTTGCTTAATACCACTGGAATGAACCCCAAATTTGTTCAGCATTTATCCTTAAAGTAAGCTTGACAATGGGGCAACGTGAGACTGAAATGCTCAAAGGCAAAATTGTTCTGAGATAATCGGTTTATGCTCATTCCCAGTGTGCCAGTCATGGTGTGCCCAGTACAAGCTCCCTTCCTGTGCTAAAGGACAGAAGGGCTCTGGAGGTTTACTAGTCATAACTGGAAGTCTCATTCCATATCATGATATAAGCTAGCAAATCTATAATGAATCCATGCCAGTCCATTACAATGCAGGACAAAGTTTAAAAAAAACCAAAAAAACCAGACTATAAATTCATAGGAAAGCTGCTTCCCAGATACTGAAAATATCTAACTAAATGCTAGTTTCAAATCTGTGCAGCAGGCTTCTTTACTAACACTTGGCTCTCAATAAAGAGATTACTGTAGGATTAAGCCTTACCTTGGGAGGTAGAAAATAAACAAATCTCTAATTATCTCTACTCTTGTACTCTGGCCATGATTTCTCTTTCTCTGAGGTAAAATAAGCTTTGAACAGTCTAAAGTTTAAGGTGTGTATTCTTTCAGTTTATTTTAATATATTTTAAAGTTTTAATAAGACAACTTGTAACTTTTATCTTCTAGTTTTCACATGTACCTTCTAACTGGAGTGGTTTTTGTGATTGTTCTTGCAACATATGCACATGTTCATGCTAAAAAGCCCTTTTATAAATATTTTACTCCATAACCTGAAATTCCTTTTTATGTATGGCCTAAACCACTTGAACCACTGCAAGAGAAGGAATTTTCAATTTGCAATCACACAGTTTACTTTTTGTTACTATTTAACTAAATTATTCACAAATATTTGCAAGGCAAACTATCTGTTAATGACTAAACACCATCAAGAACAAAAATAACCTTACAAATTTAGAGAGGAATGCCATCCAAGAGGCAAAACTACTATCTTGTTCTTCCTCCTAGGGGCAAAGTAGAAACTGGAAGAAAAATAACTGACAAAAAAACCCACAGAAGTCTTGATCTAGAAAAATAAAATCATGGCTATGCTGAGTGAAGAGAGAAGGAAACTCAAGGACCTGTTTTCTAATAATGTGAGAGAAAACTCAGTATGTAATTCTGAGGGAGAAAATGAGAAGTTAATGTCAGGCTGCAAATGGAGTTTAAAATAACATTAGAAAAACACATGAGAGATTACTTTTGGTCAATTTGATGAAGAAGAAAGAGAAATGCAGAGAAATGAAGAGAAAAACAATATAGAGAAATGAGGAAAACCAGTAAGGGATCACAGGGAGGTATAGGAAAATAGTAAGGAAAAAGCATCATGAAGATGTGAGAGAGAAGCATGGATTGTTGCATGAGACAGATAACCAGATGCTGCACATGTAGAAATTAGAATCACCAGGAAAATTCACTAACCTACACTAAAGAAACAGAAGCTAGAAAAGGAAAAAAACAACATGAAAAATGAAGAAAACCTTAAGTTATCTGCCATTTTCTCATTTGTATTAAATCTAATCTAAATTACACAGAATATCGTTTGATTTAGAGGAAGTTGGGACGGTTCTACAAAATATTTTGCTTTTTTTTCCCCTGGAAAACAAAGTGTCCAAACCACAATTTTCCTGAACTATTTCTATTCTGCTAGGGAAAGTAGAACAAAATCTATTATACTGGCTTAAACCGAATTGATGTTTAGTTTACCTAACCAATCAATCCCCTTATCTGGGGTTAATCTATAACTAAACTTCTCCTGGGTCAATTGTTGTAGAATTTCTGGGGAGTTATTGTTCAACTACCATGCTCTTTTCAATGGATTAGCTTTCCCAAGGAGAATTGCAGCTTTCCATCTGCCAAAACTGTTATGTTATACAGTACTTGAAGTAAATCCTTATGTCATGGGAGACATCACCTAAACAGACACCTTGTCTAGAGATGAAAATGGGAATAGGGCACAGAACAGTTTCTTTCATGAATGTCCCCATTTCCAGATGTAGTCATTATTTGATTCCAGTCTACAGCCTTATTATGGTTTTCTGTTTCCTACTCTCACTTCCTTTCACATCCAAAGATATTTTTCTAGGCTCCATGCTCCTACCTCTACTACACCTCTTTCCACATTTCTGCCACCTTCTCTCTGTTCCCTCCTTTATTTATTACACACTGCCTCCTAGGCATCCTAGTATGCCTGCAAAGAAAAGTAATATGTTCTCCTTGGAATTTTGGGCACATCAGCCTGTCCAGGAATCTTCATTCTCACATGGTTGTCACTCAAACCCCTTTCATGACCCCACAAAAAAGGCCTCTTGGCTGATGCTAGTTAAAGGGTCAATAGAATATGTGAGTAAAACAGTAAATCCTTGGTGTATGCTGGCACATAGCACACATTTTCATAGGGTTAAAAAAAAATAAAAATTCAATGATGTGTTGTGATGTATATGCCCAGGAGTGTAACATGTATGTATATCTGATAGGTATGTTGATAATAAGAAATGCTTTCAGCTTCCACTGATTTTTTTACTTGTCCCTAGGACTTGCTACAGAAGTAAACAGATTTCCAAAAATCCATTGCAAAAAACATAGCATGTACAAAAGAAATTAAGTATTGGATCACAGATCAGTTTTAACCGAACTTCTTCTGTTTTGTTTTGTTTTGTTTTCTTTAAGACAGCTACTTCATGTATTTTACAAACTAAAGAAGCTTATACGGAAAATTAACTTCCATGTATTGCAAATGTATAGGTCATTTTAGTCCTTCCTTCTGGAATCAGCTAACCTCACAGGAAAAACCTTTTCAAAGCTTCCCTCCAAAGAACATTTGTGTCTAAATGATAAGAGACCTAAAGGATGAACTAGTCAAATGTTCTCCAAATCCTGAGCAAATCAGCTTTGTGTTGGGGAGGAGTTGTCTTCCACCCCCACAAAGGAATTTCAAAGGTGTGAGTTACTCAATGTACTTGTATTTTTCAACAGAAATAACAGATGTTCTCAAGTTTCTCCAAGCTGTGACTCCAACTGTTGTGCTGAAAAAAGTCATGACCTAGCTCCTACAAACATATTAAAACTGATTTTTTTCACTTTAAATTTTATTAGCCAGTTGCTTTGCCTATTTATACCTTTAAACATGATGATTTCAACTACAAAGAGACTCATCACACACTAATTGAAACCAATGTCAGCACTCCAACTGAGTGCCAGAGTCCTTTACAAACACTGGCAAGCATGCTCAATGAACCTCATGCTTTAAAAAAGTCCAATCTTTGCATCAATTCTAATGTCTCATGGTATTCAGAATACCAACACAACAGGTATGGGAACCACAGAATTTAATCAAGGATCTGTCCCTTTCTAATTACACCTCAAAACTGCAAGGTTAGACCTGCCTTCTTATTTTATAAAAGAGGTATTATTGGATGGCATTGCTCGAATAAAGCACATATGAACTAGTGATGCAATTATGGTATGAATCTCATTAACTGCTAATTTAGGACTGGACTAAATTAAGTTTACATTGGATAAAAGCTCTTTTAAAAATACACAGCTATCATTTCATGTACATTTTAGTCCACCATGTCCCTTACTTGTGAGCATGGTAAGACATAGCACATGATGTGCAATTTTAGACAGCAACTGACAGAATGAGAGGACACAGCATTAAGCTGCACCAAGAGAAATGTAGGTTGGACGTTAGGAAAAAGTTCTTCACGGAAAGAGTGATAAAATGCTGGAATGGTCTGCCTGGGGAGGTGGTAGAGTCACCATCCCTGGATAAGTTTAGAAAAAGACTTGCTATGGCACTTGGTGCCATGGTTTAGTTGGTATTAGGGCATCGGTTTGACTCGATGATCTTGAAGGTCTCTTCCAACCTAGTCATTCTGTGATTCTGAGAATCTGAATTAGGCCTATACCAAATGGTCACCTAGTGTATCTAAGGAAAACGGCAATAGCTGAGCCCTTTCCAAAACCTTTGCACTGTGAGAACCTTCATGTGAGCTTCTCTCTAGCTGCCTCTCCATATTCACAAAATTGTAGGAGTCCAACTGGTTTTGATATTTAAAAACAATTTTCTTCTCAAACTTGACATATAAAACTGGCAACAATGGATGAGAAAAAGGCTGTTACTCAACAACATATTTTTTCCCTCAGTCTTCAGTGGCAACCTCTTTTCCTGCACTTCCTGAGTGGATGGACAGCTGGATGGGTACTGGGGGAGCAAAGTCCCTCTGATCAAGTTCCTTCCCAGGAACCTGAATGTGCATAAGCCTGTGGGACCCAATAAGGTCCCACATCCCAGGATCCGGAGGGAATTGGCTCATGTAGCTGCCAAGGCACTCTCCATAATATTTAAAAAGTCATTGCAGTCAGGTGAAGTCCCAGGTGACTGGAAAAGGGAAACAATAGTGCCTATCTTTATAAAGAGTAAAAAGAAGGATCCTGGGAATTACCAACCTGTCAGACTCACCTCTGTGTCTGGGAAGGTGATGGAAGAGATCATCCTAGAAACTGTGCTAAAGGCACATGGAAGACAGGAAGGTGATTTGAGACACCTAGCATGGACTGACCAAAGTCATTGTCTGACCAGCCTAGTGGCCTTCTCTGACGTAGTTACTACTACATGTGGACAAGGGAAGCTCTACAAATGTCATTTATCTGGAGTTTTGCAAAGCCTTTTACAGGGTCCCTCACAACATCATTCCCTTTAAATTGGAGTGAGAGGGATTTGATGGGTGGATTAGGCATTAGTTGGATGTCTGCAGGAGTCCCTTAGGAGTCCATCCTAGAACCAGTGCTATTTAATATCTTCATTAATGACACAAATGAAGGGATTAAGTACACCCTCAGCAAATTTGCAGATGACACCAAGCTGAGTGGTGCTGTTGACACACCTAAAGGATGGGATGCCATCCAGAGGGATCTGGACAAGCCCTGGAACCTGGGCCACGGGACTCTCATAAGGTTTACAAGACCAAGTGCAAGATGCTGTGCCTGGGCTGAGGCAATCCCTGATATCAAAACAAGCTTGGGGATGAAGGGATCAAAAGCAGTATGGCCAAGAGAGCAAGGGAGGTGATTCTGCCCCTCTTTTCTGGTCTTGTGAGATGCCAAGACCCCACAAGGAATGCTGCATCCAGTCCTGGGGTCCCCAGCACAGGAAGGACATAAACCTATTGGAGTGAGTCCCAAAGAGAGACGCCAAGGTGATCAGAGGAATGGAACCCATCTCCTACAAGGAAAGGCTGAGAGAATTGACATTGTTCAGCCTGGAGAAAAGAAGGCTCTGGGGACACCTACTTGCAGCCTTCCAGTACCCGAAGGGGGCCTACAAGAAAGCCAGAGACCTTTTATATGGACCTGTAATGATAGGACAAAGGGGAATGGCTTTAAACTGAGAGAGAGTAGATTTAGATTAGGTATTAGGAAAAAAATCATTACTGTGAGGGTGATGAGACATTGGAACAGGTTGCCCTGAGCAATTGCAGATTCCCCCTTCCTGGAAGTGTTCAAGGTCAGGTTGGATGAGGTTTGGAGCAACCTGGTCTAGTGGAAGGTGTCCCTGCCCATGGCAGGGGGGTTGGAACTAAATGATGTTTAAGGTCCCTTGCAACCCAAACCATTCTAGGATTCTATGATAAATTGGTCCATATATTGAGAACTTGTTATGGACACGTTAATAGACAAGGAGCACGAAACCAAGTAAAATAGTAACGTTGCACAAAATTGACGCAGCCCATTCTGCGTACATTAAAACTGCCTGACTGACAGACCCTAGAAAGTAATTACAATGGTGAAATGATTAACTAGCACTGTGTTAACTCTGGGGAGCTCTGCAAACAAAGATTCTCTTTTAGTTTGTCAGAAACACAAGAGAATAGTATCTTTCTGTTCAGGATTTATGGGCTGAAATACTAAAAGAGTTTGTTATCCAAGTCAGACAAGCCTATAACAGTAAAGCCTTCACTTAAAAGCTCTGTTGATAATACTAGTCACTTGTTATGGACATATTCATAAGTTAAGAAACTTTCTTAAACACAATTCAGGTTGCACTTTGTTACTTTTGGAGATATCAGATTATTACAAGCCACTAAAAAGTGTATTTAATTTTGCCTCTCATTGCAAATTGCACCATTTTTAGTTTAATAAAGTTAAATACACAATGCTTGTCTTCTTACAGTACTGTCTCAATCAAAATATACTTTTGAAGAAAATGGAAGGTTTTGACTGCTGTCAATTGAACAGATCTTACAAAAAGTAATTTCTCTACTGCCTCGTTTCTTATGCTCATCAACCAAATATTCAGGGCCCCAGCTCTCTACACATTCATAACTAAAAAGACAATAATGTGTAGCCTTTGAGACTTCTTCAGACAAAGAAGGAGAGAGCCTTCCTCACCTGTAGTCAGAGTTTCTGTCTGTGATTTACTCATATAGTGTGTATGTTATTTGAATGACTCAAGTCAAAGGTCTTTTCACCATGTACCTGGTGGAATCAACACTTAATACCCAGATGAATAATAGGGTTTGCAGCTTAGGAATCAAGTCTTCATGAATACTAGAGTCTGCTATCTATAGGTGATTACTGGGTGTATACTCCACTTTTTAAAAGCATAAATGTTCTGCAACTTCATGGCCCATCACCTAAATTAGCCAAACTACTAGACAAGTAAAGAGACATTTTATTATCAGTGCTTTTGTTCCTGAGTGCTAGAGAAAAAAATGGTTTTGCCTTTCATTGCCTGCATGGAGAAATTACTAAGACATCTGCTGAGAATTGTGCTGAGAATTGTACTGACATCACTGAGATTAAACTTTGTATAACTGAGTATCAGTGAATGGCATCAGGGACTCATCAAACTTCAGAGGAGCTGAAGCTCTCTTTTCTCATCTGGCATATGTGTTCACACTACCGAGGGCTCACTCTTTTTGGGGGCTTTGAGAGAAGTTTTCACCCTTTCACTATTCAGTCCACAGATTCACTTAGTCACATAATCACTAATCTTGTGATTAGTCCAACAGCATGAAAATGATAGCTGGATATTTTTAAAGGTATATTTATCCACTGTGCACTGGATGGGGTCATACCCTGCACTGGGCTCAGCAGTTCATGAGCTTTATTGCATGGTTGCATCACTGATTCATTCAATTAGGAACTTGATAATACTTATTTTATAAAACAGAGAAGATGTAACTTATAATTTTGAGGCGTAACTAGAAAAGGATAGACAGATCCCTGACAACCTGCTTTGGTTCCTGTGCCCATTGTTTGGTATTCTGGATACTTCAAGATGTTAGACATTATGCAAAGACTGGACATTTTTAAACTAGAAGCATTATAAGGCAATAAAGTAAAAACACAGGAGGTGTGCATACTGCAGAGAGCTGTGACATGGCAAACAACCATATAGAAAAACAGTTTTTAATTTTTTTTGCTTCCAGTGCATCTCTTTTATGTAGGCTGCCACACAGAATAAAACAAATGCCCTACACAAACTGGTGTATTATGTCAATAGAGTCATCTTTATCAAATGTACTTGTAATCTTGCCAGAGAACTATATCAAAGCTATTTGACAAGACTCATTTTTCCTGAATAAAACAGGCACTTTGTGGTCATGAATGAAAATGTGATCTTCTAGCTGCTAAATATTGAAAACATGTAGATCTCATTTCTCTAGCTTTTTGTCCACCTCTAAGTGATATCTTAAGATATCACTGATCTTTAAGAATCTTAAATTGCATACCCTGACTATTATTCTAAATTCTGCTCCAGTCTTAACCCTTTTAATTGGTTTTTGAAAGCTATAACTTACAACAGAATATTCACTTTACCTATACATGAGATGATAAAATAACAGAATTTCCAAAAGGAACAGAAACAGGGGTGAAAAAGCCTTTTTATATTAGGTCTTCATAAAACAGAATTTTCCAGAACCACTCATAGCTCCATGTTAAAAGAAATGTGGCCAAATGTTTGTCCAGTCAGCACTGTGGGTGAATTTGACTATGATCCTGGTAAGGGACCGGTAAAACACATCACCATGCCCCCACCACACCATGCTGAGCACGGTTCTCACTGAGTGATTCAAACAGTGACTACAGCCCCTCAGGGTGCATTCTGGTAATTCTGCTAAGCCAGTAACAGTCATCTGTCAGAAAAGGCACAGTTCCAGTCCCCCTCTTTCTCTCTTAGTCCCTGAGGCAAATTTATTCCTGGAATCCACAGATTTAAGCAACTTTGGTATAGCAAATTAAACAGCCTGTGTTGGAACTACTACCTGGAAGTATCTTACAGACTTAGAAACAAGACAAATAATTAGGTTTACTGTATTTTTATTGTTAATACTACTCATAAAATAACACCTAAACCCACCCTCACTGTAGCTTGCACTGTACAGACATAAAAACAACTAACTGTTTTGCCTCTGAAGTGCCTTATAGGGAAAAGATGAGCAGGAAGAGGTTAGAACTGGTTCATATGAAAAAGCATCTCTAGCAAAAGAGTTAATGTAGCTATGCTTGGACTCTGACAAAGCCCAAGACAGAGACTTGATGCATGAAAAAGCAGAGAAAATGTCTCTAGGTTTCGGTTAGGAAAACCTAAAAGGTTTCCTTAGGAAAGGTTTAGGGGTATAACACATATTTTTTGCTACGCAAAATCAGCAGCATGGTGAAAGCATGAAAGTGAATGTACAAGTCTTCCTTAAAATACTGGTATACTGTATAGTGGCAGTGAAGGATCCTTCCTGGTGATGTAGATTAGACATAGCTTGAAAAGTAAAGAAAAGTCATTTGTATTTCACGAAGTGAAGAAAGGGAGCCAATGGCACTGTGCAAAAGAGGAGTGACAGGACTGGGACAACGAGCCGAAAAAATTACCTTTACAGTTGGGTTGAAAGACAATGAAAGCGTTGTTAAGTACCTGTATGTTATGCATATAGCTCCCAGCAGCTGGTTTTCTGGGGAGGTAGAGAGACCATGGGAGCTGAGAAGGTAAGCCAAGCATACCTGAAAATGATAAAAAGCAGTAATAGGAGACATCAGCTCTTGAAAACAAAGCACAGTCCACAGATTAACAACTGGAACAGCTGTTTCGGATGAGAAAAGAGACGGCACAAGTGCATCTACCATTAAGTGAACTGTAATTAAAGGTTAGAAATACTTGTAAGGAATTTATACAAATCTAAGACTGCAGTCTGGAAAGCAGCAGTAATGAAGACTATCTCAGAAATAGTCCTGAAACACTTAAGCACATACTGAATTTAAGGTAACCCAGACAGTTATTGGTGTTTGCTTTCTTAAAACAGAAGTGAATCTCAATTAAGTTTAAAGGAATTACAACATATTTACTGTCTTTCTCCCAGTGTCTCTAGAGTTTTCCCACTGGGACTTAAAAAATGTGAGCAAGCAGAGATGAAGGGCAAGTCTTAAGAAAAGGCCTGTCTTCTGCCAGAACTCTTGAGCACTGATTTGAGGATACAAAGAAGATGTGGATTTGGATTAGCAGGCTACCCATTGATTCTCCCGGCATACTGAGTCCCCCCTGGACTGTAAGGGCCTGGATATAGTATAAAGTGCAAAGGAGTTCCTGCTTTGTCCAAGAAAAGAACTTTTATTTTCTCATTCTGTCCAGGTGGTGTTCTGCCATGGAAAAGGGATTTGCTGTAAGCCTTTAAGTGTCGTACACTGACCAAATTTTCTATTAAAAAGTTCCATGTGGACAAATCAGACTACAGCACACATTTAGGAGGACTC
This sequence comes from Poecile atricapillus, assembly GCF_030490865.1. Taxonomy (NCBI): domain Eukaryota; kingdom Metazoa; phylum Chordata; class Aves; order Passeriformes; family Paridae; genus Poecile; species Poecile atricapillus. The sequence goes on from NC_081252.1 coordinate 44,096,392, forward strand.
AGGAGACCTACAAGAGTACTTTTGTGCAGTGATAGCAACAAATACTGTGACAGCTAGCAAAATTCAGCTGTGAACTTCTAATTATTGTGTGAGCCAAATGCTTTTCACAGACTAAAACCCTCTGCAGTTGGAGCTCTGCAGTCTCTGAAAGGCTTATCTGGAGTTTATCCTCTGGAGGCTGTGGGGAGAAAGGGAGTGACTCTTCCCTGACTAATTATGCAGCTTTATCTGCCTTCTCAGACAGAAGATGAAATGTCAGTTTTGAGAGCTTTTATATTTTTGGCGGGTTTTTTCTTTTTCATATTGAAAAAAATAGTTACTTGGTTTTGCACCTACTTAAAAAAAAAAAAAAAAAAAAAAAAAAAGCTTTCTGACATATAGGACTCTAAGAAATTGTCCACCATTGTTTTCCCAGGAGGAGGAAAAATTGTCTGTGGGATAACGAATGCCTCTTTCTGCGCTTGCATACAACCTGGTGGTGTGAGCCCAAGCTGTATCGAGTCTTGGAAGAAGTGATACCCCTCCAAGGCTGCCTTATAGTAGGGACAGGTGCCATCTTTCTAGCATGGCCTGTAAGGAATCAAAGACAGGATTACCCTGTGATAATAGCTCACAGCACTAGTAAGATGAAATACTCCTGTAAAGCTTTATTATTCTACATACTATACCTTGTTAGGGTATTCCTCCTTTCCTCTTCTAGGACTAGAATCAATTTCTGTTTCACTCTGATCTGCAAGTTTGTGAACTTCTAAATACACAGCCATCAGGTTTTGCAATCAGACAGCTCTTCATGGCACTTCATCTGGGTTGTCTGGCAGGCTTTCACATGGTACTGTCTTCTCAGCATAGTAATGTTTCATCTGTCTTTGGTGGAACACAGTTACTTGCAATATCTTTGTTTTCTACCTGCTAAATTCATTTACTGACCAACATTTCTTACCTAAATAGCACAGCTCAACATTTGGCCTTCCTTTCTTGCCAACAGATTCTGTTTCACCAAGTTATGGAATTGTTACATTGGTTTAAGTCTCTCTATACTGTTTCCAAATGCAATGTTTTTTCTTATGAAAGGGGATTTGCTTCCACAATCTTGTCTAGGTTAAATCTCATAATTTTTAAGCCACAGTTCTGCATTTAAATATGAGGACAAGAAAAAAAAAAAAAGATCCTTCTGGAAACCCATCAAGAGTTTTTGTCTTGGACATGTTTTACCATATTCAGCAAATGGAAAACCACAAGCTTGGGTATCAGCAGACAAGTCTCTTATAAATGGAATTAATAACATCATAGCCATAAGTTTAATATTTCGCTTGTGTTGTTGCCAGCTCCCTGATCTCTGTGCACTCACTGTAGAAACAAACCCCTGGTGCTGGCCCAGAATAAGAATGTATTTGATTTTTGCCCCAGTGTTAGGTTTTCAGTTCCTGTCCACATTAATTAATTAAAAACCACTGCTCCCAGGCCTTCCTCTCTATTACAGTTTTCTAAAGAGCAGCTCCTGATTTTGTATATAGGATGATTATTATTTCTTCCCAGGTGTATTACCTTACATTTATCTATATTAAATCTCATTTCTCTTTCCTCTGTCCATCTCTCAAAAGTTGTCCCTAACTTTATTCTCCAGTGAGGAGAGATCCTTTCTCAGAGCTGCTTTGTTTATGCAATGCATTGCTAGAAGTGCATAATAAGCAAAATAATGTGTATCTCTTCTAGACTTTTCATTTCTTCTTTTCTGCATTCCAGTTCTGCTCCCTCTGATGTAGTCATTGACTTCAATTCAATCAAGAACAAGCATTTAAAGAGCTGGTCCATTGTTTTGATAATGGCAGTAGTCCAGTTATTGAAATTTCTTAATCCTTTGTTTGGATTAAATTTCTTGTTCTCTTCTGAAACAAGCATGAGGGATGAGAGAAGAGATTAAACTATATTACACTGCATCCCAAGCCTACAAAAAGTATTTCATAAAAGTGATCTGTAAATAATCTCAGTGTCTGCTGGTTTTCTGCACCTGAAAGAAGTTGTGTAATTTCGTGCCAGCACTTTCATTTTGGCATGTTTGGATTCATTTGTGTCTCTGCTGGATCCAAGTTTGACTTTTAGCTGACAGATACTTGGTTCTGTGCTAGCTTTTGGCACAGCAGCCTCAGTACTGTACATCACCATTGATTTCTATTCTGATGTCTCTCAAGTCTTCTATAATTCTCTCTACACATCAGCAAAATTAAGATGAATTAGCTGAGAGCAACCCTTTGGGTTTTAGATAGTCTTTGACAAAATCTTGCCCAGGAAGTAGATTTGCATGGTCCCAGCCAGCAGTCTAACTCAATCTGAGAAAGGCCCTCTTACAGATGAGAAAGTGAATCTTTTCTACAAGTGTCACTTGAAATGTTCTTGAAATGCTCTATAGATGACAAGAGTTGCTGCAGTAGCTTCTCAGGGGTTTGGGAGTTCAGGCTCCCTTCCTGGCTTTGGCACTAATGATCATGCAGTCCCGCAGGGAGTCGGCTCAGCAATGAAGCTAATTAATTACTGCAGACAGGAGTTCAAAATCTAACATTGTTGAAAAATCAACTGCCTGTGCTGTTTTGTCTGCAGCTGGTCTCTAATGGCTGCATTTAGGGAAAATCTTTAACACAACTAAGAGCAAAAATGCTCTCTTTCTTTCACTCTACTGTTAAAAAATTACAGCAATGAAGGATGGAATAGTACCAAATGCAACAAATTAGCAAGTGGCTAACTAATGTCAAATTCAGAAAAATTAGTTCTCAACAGTTTTAACACTAGGGTACTCTTAACAAGGGTACAGCTAAAAATGTAAGATTGGAAAAGACCACCTGGGTCACTGAGTCAGTCCCTGCAAACACAAGCTGTCATTCAATAATCACTGAGTCCAGAATGATCCACGGAATATTGACCCTGCATGCTTCCATACAAGACAGGTCTCTTTCATCATCTTACAATAATCTTAAGACCTACTGTGAACACAAAAAGTCACATCAATAATATGCTTCAGGAAAAGAACAAATTAAATCATGGACATTGTCCATGTCTGAGGACACAGATTCCCAATCCAGTCTTTCTCCCTTGCCCTTCTCTCACTACATGTAGCAGCACACCAGCATAAGGTCAGGTCACAAATTTAAAACTCACTGTATAAAAGAGTGATTCATTTTCAGATACATCAACTCCATTAAATCAGTGGAGGACAAGCAGGTTTTTTTGGGGTTTAGTTCAAGCTTAGTTCTTGGCTGCAAAGCTCCTTGGACCCAGCCTCCTGCTCAGCTGCAAAAATACCAGGACAGACCATGATAACTCTGACTTAGATACGGATAAATTGCTATGGAACTGTACTTCAGAGATGAAATTTCTCATTGCAGCAAAGCCAACTAAATGGGTAGCTGTCACTGAAAAGAGCAGCTCCATACAAGTCTGTCCCAACTGGCACTGCTATTCAATAAACTATTCAGTAATTACTTACTTTTTATGGTGAGGTTTGTTTTCTTCTAGTTCAGCTTGCCATGGCTACCAAAAAAATGGAAATGCATGGTCAAGGAGGAGGGGGAGAAGCAGAATGATCTCACTTTTTTCTTGCACTGGCAAACTACAAGCATTGTGGTTATATTACAAAGCTGTGCTGCATAAGCAGCTCCCCTTGAACGCTCCTATCTGCTCTTGTACCATTTGTGTGCCAGCATCCACAGTCATACAGCCTACATTAGACAGGATCATTGTCTAATTAAATTCAAGAAATCTGGAGAAGTAAAAGAACAGGCTTTCTTCTTCCTGACAGCAGTGTTCCCTGACTGAGTTCATGTTAGAGCTGAATAGGATTTGCCTCTCTGATAGAAGAATAAGAAAAAGGTGTGGTAGATAAGGAGTCAGAGGAGTTGTGGACAAAATGTTCAGCTTTTCCAAAGAGGTCCATTCCTAAGTGAATGTTGTCAACAGCCTGCATCAAGCACAAAGCTAGACTAGTTGATTTGCACATATCCTTCCCAAACAACATTTCTGTGATTTTATAATTCTCTACCACAGGAGTTAAAGTCATACACCTGTACTCGGAGCGGTTTTTGTACATGTGACAAATGAGATAAAAAAAATAAAGATGATATAAACTTGCACAAGCTATTAATGACAATTTTTTTCTTACCAGTTTTGTATGTGTCCAGACATGTGCCAGCCAGCTCTATTAAATTTCAGCTTTTCTTGGGTAGAACTCCTAACTGGGTGCTATTTTCATCCCCCCTGCTGCCCAGAAAAAACAGTCACTCAGAGCTTTCACAGAAGTCTGCCACTGTGTTCTCTCAGCGCTTCTTCACCTTTACTCTTCCACTCTGAGCACAGCAATAGAATACTTCTCTTCCTAATGTAGGCTCTCTCCTACAGGAAGAACAAAATTAACTCTTTGCAATGTAGCCTTTCCCTCTTTATTTGGAAAAGGGGAACTACAATTTTTATGTATTAGTGGGATTTATGGATCATCTAAGTAGCGAAAAGGGACGCCGTATACAGAAAATCTGACAGACATTGCTCCTTGAATTCACAGCATGAATTAGGTACTGCAAACACACATTCCAAGTGTCAGACCTCCACAGTTCTAGGGACTTTATCTACCAATCTATTGACACATGCAATGCATCAGCAAATGTCAGCTGTAATACATAATAACTGATTATACTCTGTAGGAAAAAAGGGAGTAACTATTAGGATGTGACCTTGCTCTACACCCAGCATCAGAAAAAGCAGGGCCGATGATTCAAGGATATATAAAGCGCTAGAAAGAAAATCAAAGGGCAGAAAAAATGATTCAGAGGTTGAAAGATAACACCTAAGGTATAAGGTTTAAGACATCTATTAAATCTGTCAGAGAAGAGTGGTGACTGGATCACTGCACCCAGATAGACACACATGGAAAAGGTACTTGATTGTAGGGTGAGCTTTTCAGTCTTGCAGACAGAAACATAAAAAGATATAATGAATGGAAACTAGAGTCAGACAAATTCAGGACTGAAATTATGGGATTTCTTAGCAGTGGGGGTAACTAGATATTGGAACAACTTACCTGAGAAGGTGGTAAATCACCATTGCTTGGAATCTTTCAGGCAAAACGAGGTATTTTCCCAGGAGACATATTCCAGTCCAGCCTCTAGGAAACCTCCTGAAAGAGATTAGGCAAAATGATCACTTGTTTATAGCCTACCAGACAGGAAGCTTTTTCATACAAGTCTATAAATGTACCCCAGCAAAGTGCCTGCTATGCTGTTTGAGCTGGGGAACTGAGGCTGGGCCTACAGTATCAAATTCATAATGTCCCTTCTGGAAGAAATAGTGCCCTTGTATCCCAGGCACAAATTTGATTTAAATATTTATCATCTGGTAGCAACAGATGGATTTTTAAAATAAATAAATAATTTTTAAAAGAACAGAAATCAAACATATATTGCTTATAAATATTTACATAATTTTCATGGATAATGTTGGCTTTTGTATTTCTCTCTTTAAAAGCATTTTGCCAAGTGCCATGACTTTAAAAGTCAGAGATAGCTAGCTGTGCATGCATGTATTTTTTCTGGCAGGCACAGTGGAAAAAAAAACCTAATTGAAGATAACATCAAAAAGACTAAAAAAAAAATTTAAAATACCAAACTTTTGATTACTTACTCTGTGTGTGCCTTTTTCTAAGCAATATTATTTTTTAAAATCTATGCTCCTGCTATGTAGTGGGCAATATCACTGCCATACCTTGAATAAGAAAAGATTGGTTGATGACATTATAAAGTTTATAAAGATCACTCAAATCTTCAGGGAACTGGATCCCTCTCTGTGACATTAAACAATTAACAAAGTGCCAGGATCAACCATACCAATATAAAAAAGCTATGAATTCTCATAATTTTCATGATTTCACAGGTATCATATTTTACTTATGTCCAAGTTGTCTAATTATGTCCATTATGTCCAAGTATATTATGCAGCACAGTTGCTTGCTGACTTGCCACAGGTCAGTTGTCATAGATTATAGCACTCTTTGGGTTGGAAGGAACCTTGAAGATCAGCCAGTTCCAGCACACATGCCATGCACAGGGACGCCTTTCACTAGACCAGATATCTCAGAGCCTCATCCAACCTAATCTTGAACAGTTTCAGGGATGGGGCATCCACAACTGCTCAAAGCAACCTGTTCCAGTGCCTCACCATCCTCACAGTAAGGAACATTTTCCTGATATCCAATCTAAACCTAACCCCTTTCAGTTCAAAGCCATTCCTCCTTGTCCTATGATTACACGCCCTTGTGAAAAGTCTCTCTTCAGCTCTCTTGCAGCCCCCTTCTAAGTGGTAAAGGCCACAATCAGATATCCCCAGAGCTTTCTCTTCTGCAGGCTGAAAAACCCCAACTCCCTCAGTCTTTCCTCATCCAGCCCCCTGATCATCCTGCTCTCCTCTGGACTCACTCCAACAGGTCTGTGTCCTTGTGTAGGGGACCCCAGAGCCGGATGCAGCATTCCAAGTGGTGTCTCATGAGAGCAGAGGAGAGGGGCAGAATCCCCTCCCTCACTCTGCTGACCATGCTGCCTTTGATGCAGCCCAGGACACGTTTGGCTTTCTGGGCTGCAGGTGCACCTTTGTCAGCTCATGTCAATCTTCTCATCCACCCACCTGTCCAGCCTGTATTCATGCCTGGGATTGCCCATACCCACACACAACCTTGCACTTGGCTTTGTTGAATTCCATGAGGTTTGCACAATCCCACAGCTCAAGACTGACCAGGTCACCCTAGTGAATCCCTTCCCTGCAGTGTGTCAACTGCACAACAGAGTTAGGTGTTGATGGCAAATTTGCTAAGGGTGCCCTCAACATCCCTCTCTATGTTACCTTGCAAAGGTGTTAAACAGTGCCTGTCCCATTACCAACCTCTGAGGAACACCACTTGTCACTCCTCCATTTGGACATTGGGCATTGACAGCAACTCAGAACTGAGTGTGACTATCCAGCCACATCTTTATCTGCCAACTGGTCCGTCCATCAGATCTGTATCTCTTCAATTACAAACAGGGCTATTGTACAGGACAATGTCAGATGCTTTGCACAAGACCAGGTAAATTATTTCAGTTGCTCTTCCCTTACCCACTGTTACCCCACTGTTGAAGGCCAACAAATTTGTCAGGCAAATTTGCCCTTAGTGAAGTCATGCTGGCTGTCACCAATCACTTCTTTTTTTTCTATATGCCATAGAACAGTTTCCAGGTGGATTTGCTTCATGATCTTGCAAGATAACAAGGTGAGACTGACTGGCTTCTAGTCCCCTACATCTTCCTTTTCCCCATCTTTAAACATGAGGACTACATTTTCCCTTTTCCAGTTCGAGGGAACTTCACCAAACTGTCACAGCTTCTCAAATACAATGGATAGAGACCTAGCCACTTCCTCTGCCACTTCCCTCGGGACCTGTGGATGTATCTCATCTGGTCCCATGAACCTGGGCATCTTCAGGTTCTCAAAACCTCATCTTCTCCTAGAACAGAATCTGATCTTCCTTCCCCAGTCCCTGACCTTGCCTTGTGTAACTTGGGCACTGTGACTGGAGCACCTGTCAGTGAAGACTGAGGCAAAAAAGTTGTTGCGTACCTCAGTTTTCTCCATATACTGGATGACCACGTCCCATTTCATTATAGACAGGGTCCACATTTTCACTAGTCTTTCCTAGTTATTACTGATGGCTCACAACATTCTAATGAAACCTTTGTCTCATCTGTCTGTCAAACGGAAATGAAACAACAGAGACAAGTTGCCAGAATGACTACCTGAGATCCTTTAAAAAATACAAAAAAAGGAGAAAGATCTTGTAATTCCCTTTATCCCACAGGTTATTGTGAACACTGCCTCTTGAACTAAGCTTCTTCAGCTTACTTTGTTCTTACTAATAAGCACTAACCTTCCTACAAACATCAACTTGAACATTCCAGTTTTGAAAGACTGTTATATTTATAGATATATGAAACAGTTATGTAAAAAGACAGCAATTCTGCAGTCAGTGCTTTGGTGATATATTTGCCATCCAGTTACATAGATACAGAATTTATGTTGTAGTCATGATCATATCTCCAATCTGAAACATTTCTTTGTCTCACTGAAGGGGGAAGGCAGGTCTCCTGATAAATGTACTGGAGAAGAATGTGCTTGGCTCTTTGTCATACTGCTGTCTGCCTCCATGACCTTGCAGCAGATATGCACAATTTCCATAATCTTCTAGTGACTGAAAAAATTACCATCCCCTTCTTTCCTGCTTCTCTCAGTACTTACAGCCTTAATTAAGAAGTAAAACAAAACAGTTTTAAGAAGCAGCTGTGTTGGATGCCCATTATTCCACAACAACAACTCAGAGCCTGAAAAACACACTTAAAAGTGTGTCTTCTGTTTTTACCAAGAGGGAAGTAAACCTGGAACAAAGCCACATCTGACACCTGTATGTGGCAAATGCATCTGTTACTGAAGCTAAACCCTACAGGGGTAATGAACAAGTGGCCAAGAGCAAACCATTTCTCTCTCTGGATGCACATATATGGCCTCATGCAGCAGTTAGTGCAGAATGCTCCAGCCAGGTCTGAGCCAGACTCACAGGCTCTGTGTATTTGCATGACCACAGTGTTGTATCTAACCTAATTAGCACCATGTCCAACCTAATTAGCACCACCTACCACAGGGTTAAGTACTTTGGGTGCAACAGCACTCATACACAAGCCTACAGCTGCTGTCTCCTATTTCAAAAGTAACTTGATGAATATATGCTAAGTCTTGTGCTCTGTTGCATGGTGTAGAGGTGCCCCCTGTCATGTTTGTGTTGCTTGTTTTTTTAAATAGCAAACATAGATAATATTATTTTATTGCTTCCAAGGCAATATGCTGCTCACTGCTGTTTTTCTATACAGTTTCTATTTAACTGAATAGGAAAAAGAATGCTTAGCACACCAAGATACTAGGATGAAATATGTTTAGGATATGCTTCTACATGTGTCTAAAAAGAACCCAAACAGTAAAAAAAGCTAGGTGAAAAGAAATCCCTAAATCTCTATGCTCAGCTGCCCGTGTAAGTGCTGACTCTCTGCTATCTTGTCTCTGGGGCACTAATTTACAATTCTGTAAGATGTTATTGTAAACTGCTTAGTAGCAATGCTATGTCCATTTGCACAAGCATGAATGATGACTCAAGGTGTGAAAGCAACAGAAAATAATCCTCTGATATTTATATACGACCTTAGGGAAGTACATCTCCTCCAGGGCATAGCTTTGGGAATTTTTGCTCTTAAAAAAAAAAAAAAAGAAAAAAAGAAGAAATGTTCTGTTTATTCCCTTTTAGCTTCTCAAATAAACTGATAGACTATGCCTGTTTCAAGATAACACGTGGTTACATTAAGTGTTGTAATGAAATCCAAAATTCCTACAAGCAACTAAACTGGGTATTATCTGCTGGCAGTTTACAGTATGTGTCATGGTAAGAGAAAATCTTGAGAGATTTGAAAGATGCAGCAATTGCTCCAGAGAGTGTATTCCATATGTTGAGGGTGACCAAAAGGACATCATTAACACAGCTATGAGAAAAACAGATGGAGTAGATACGGAGACTGAGAGGGAAGAGGACAAGCAATGACAGGAAAAGACAAAGTTGTGAAGCGCTGTGGTGCAACTGAGGCCAAAGTTGAGCTGACAGAGCACTCAGCTGCTGCTGAGTGGGTGGGTGGGCTCCATGGGCTCTTGAAACAATAGCCAGGAAAGCCCTCAGAAGAAGCGAGTGCTTCTGTGCTGGGTTAGCTCCCACAGCTGGCTCAACCTGTGTTGGCACAAGGGAGTGGACAGGAACCAAGCCATGCTGAGGGTGAGGAAGGAGGTGCAGCACTACCCTGTCAGCAGCAGGCAGCTATTAGCTTGGCTTATCATCAGAATCAGGTCACCTAACAGCTGGCAGCAGCCTACATAAACCAGCACAGGGCATGGCTGCTCTGCAACCCTGCATCTCTCACTGCTTGTCACTGCTGCAGACCCAACTGCCTCATAGCCTTGACTGGAGAAATAAGCTGGTTGTAAAAGGCTACTCTCCTCCCTTCTCCGTGCTATTTTTCAGCCAAATCAGGTTCCTAATCTGGTTTATCACACAGCTGAACAAAACAACTGTGCCAGCAAACCAGCGGGCATATCAAAGAGACAGGCACGGATGGCTGGGAGCAAAAACTGTCTTAGGCCAGCACAGCTGCCAAAAAAATTGTCAAACTGCACTCTTAGAGGGCTACAGTTTGCAGAGACAGGGAAATCTATGGAGATACACTAAAGAGGTAAGTACAAAAAGGAACCACAGAAATAGGCCAGAGAGATAAGTGCAAGAATAGTGTTTCAAGGGACCTTCCTGACAGGTCAGGTCAGGCCTGGGAAAAAAAAGCTGTCATAAGCAGGATGAGAGATAACAAAAGCCTAAAAAGTATATCTGTGACGTGAAGATAAGAAGATACTTTAGAGAAGAAAAGGAAATAAAATTCATATACATCGAGATAAACAGGTCAAAAAAAGTGAAGTCAAAGATGACTCCCATGACTCCTACAGGTCTGATTGACAGACTGTAATTGTGTGCCTTCCAGACAGGATCGCAAACTCCTTATCCAGGACAAAACAGGGGTCCTTGTGTAGGGACAGCAGATGGAGTTTCAGCTCAGGAGGTTCTCTGAAATAGTATACGACATTTCCTCAACAGGTGGAAGCTTTTAATCCTGAAAGCCTTCCTATGTAGTTTTTCAAATTAGCTTGAAAACTAAAATACTTGCACTTGCTCAGAAGGGTAGAAGTAGATAATATCAAAAGCATTGCCATGGAGGACAGGGGTCAAAATTTTTCAGGTGCTTTGCTAACCTTTACATAAGAATCCAGAATGGGCCAAAGCAGTTTCTTTCAGTGTCTACCTTTGTTGGGGAAGAAGGGGTATTCAGATTCAGAAGCCTTTACTCTGCCTCCACTGTAATTTTGCTACTGTCAAAATGTAGAACTGCAGCTAGGAGTGTCTAAGAGTTGATTTTGATGACAAATTATTACATCAGGATGGAAAATGAGTTCACATTTGTCTGTTTCAGTAATGGAATGAAAAAGTAAGCCACTCTCAATTTTTGGAATTATACCGACCTTCTAGACATATTTCCATGCAATCTTGTCTCCTTCAGTGCCATCCAGTGGAATTATTGTGAAATATCACCCTTATGCACAGGGAGAATACACAAAAATACAACAGCACATGGCACAAAAAACCGCTCTACATTTTCAGGAGGTGCTGTTCATACCAGGTACATTGCAGGTTGTCAGGGATATTGGTATAAAAGTAATGAAAAACAGAACCATGATTTCCAATAGCTGTAAGTCAAATTAGATCTGACATTGTTGCCTGAATTCTCAGGAAAGCTCCTTATATAATTTCTAAACTAGTTATTTGTGTCTGCAAAATATGTAGGACATACAAATGTCATACTAGTACATTGTGGTATAATGATTTAACAGCATCCATTTATGTAATGCACCTATCCACAACTCAAGCCAGCAAAATATAATTTGTAATTTTGCTTCTCCTCTGAGGTACAAATAACTTGACTGAAGGAGCAGGGATATCTGGATTTACAGATGCTCACATTATCAATAATACAGTATTTTTAACACATATTCACACACATCTATATTGTATTATGTATGTGTGTATGCAGACATGCATACTTGCTGTATACATATATATGCACACAGACATAAAAAAATGTAGGTAAGTTATAGCCTCACAACAGAGTCTCTTTTATATAAAACCTCCTTTCCCTTTTAGTACTTTCCTGATTCCTCTCAAATTACAATGAACTTATGCCAATATTTGCATTAACATTCCTAAGGCCATTTTCTTGCTTTTTCCAGCTCCAAGTTACAGCTGTCTGCCAAAGGCTTAAGGCTTCCTACCTAAAAATTCTTTAAAGGTGGCTTTCAAGATGGGTTTCTGCAACCAAATGGAATTCTACCTCTTTTGTTCCTTTATAGGACACAGAACATACAATAAAATATCTTTTACTAAATTAAAAAGTCAGAATATTTTCTTGGAAAACATAACTATTGGAAATGGAAAAAAAAGAAGTCACTGAAATGCTAATGTCTCTGTGCTTGTGAGTTTTACCTTTCCTTTCTCTAGGTCTCTGTTCAAATCCCAGTGGTTCCTCTGTCAGTGCTTCCCTTCCCATCATAGCTTGTCCCTTTTCTCAGAGTCAAGATTTGATTCTGTTTGACTTTATGTGCTCTACCAATATGCTCTCATTCTTTAGGTTTCCTTACTGGCCTCCACATCTATTCTCATATAGATTTCTTCTCTATATGTACTTGTTCCACTGCCTTGAACTCATTCTCCTTCATTTCTCCTTGAGAATTTAGTTTCCTTCCTCACCTAATCCCAGTGTCCTATCCCTATTGCTCTCATGTTAAGGTTTTCTACTTCCAGTAGTTTCAGTCTTGCCTCCATACTTACTGTTTCCTTCCCTTCTGTCAGGTCCTTGTTCCCTCACCATTCCAATAAGACACACTCAAACCATGAAAAAGAGAAAACAGCAGCCCTTGGGGAGCACAGGGGATGATTTCCATAGTCTGTCTCAGTCCACAAACCCACCCCAGCCCATAGTGGCAAACAGAGGTCTCTTCTGGGCCCACAACAGGGGAACACTTGACTGCAATAGTAGTAAGGATGGTAGGGACACATGCTAATTCAGGAATGTGGAAAATTAATTTCTTTTAGGCTCATATATTATGCTTCATGTAGTCAGAAGAACAGACACCCCAATTCAGTTTTTTTATGACATATTCTAAGTTTTCTCTAGGGTATAAAGGCATTTAAGAACCTCAAATATAAGATCTCCACAAAAAATTATCTTAGAAAAAGCCCTTGTTTCTTAGATCATATTTGGTAGTTGTACAGTTGTCCTAAACTTCCATCCTCATTATGGAAAATTTCATGCCAAGCAGTGGACTTTTAGCAAGTGGCATGCTACCTAAAGCATAGTTTAGCAAGACATTGATATGCTACCTTTAGCTGTAGTTAAGCAAACTGACAATGCTATTGTAGGCACTGTTATATATTTAAATTATAATGCATTACTAAATGCAAAGTATTTAAGTTAGTAATAAGAGCATGTATGTGTAGAGGAAAATTATTATGAATTTACCTTCATTTTCACCCTTATTTTTTATACTCTGTAATTACTCAATACATTTTTCTCAGCTAAACAATATCAGAAGAGTGGGTAATTTTGTAATCCAGAGCTGCTTAAGTAGCATAAGAATAGTTGCATGACTGTAGTGAAACAAAAACACAGATCTACTCTAGCTTCCATTGACAAGCCTAGATAGTAATTAATGCTTTTCTAGCAACTAATTTATTTTATTCCAAGGATTAGTTTACTGAATAGTAATGACAGGATACTTTGGCACATGCAGACACATCTCCCTGAAAATGCTGTCCCTTGCCCAGGTGAATTTCAAGGATCTGCTCTAGCAGAACACATAACATGATATCAGGAAATGGCAAAACACCTCTTCCCCATCCTTCTTCAAGCTTCATTTCTAATAAACTTAAGACAGAGCTCTCCAGTAGTTTACTTAATACTTATAGTAGGGACCAACGTAAGATGGTGTTCAGGGGATTTATTGTGCCAGGCCAGTAAGATTCCACTGTTATTGCTTTTCTGTGGCAATAACTCTGAGCTCTCTTTGCATTGCGTGATGTTAAGGGCACAGTTCTCATATTAAGCTGAGTAGGGAATGTCACTATATATTAACCTTAACTGCACAGAACATAATTGAACTCAATGGGACATACTGCCCTCTGTGTTTCAGTGGGACTTGACTTTGAAGAAATAGTAATTCACTGGTTTATAAAGACACAAATAAACTTATTATACAAGGAGTGCAGGTGCAATACTGTGATTTATAGACACTGGTATGATTCACCTTGAGATTTTTGTTGTATCTTGCCAAAAGCAGCTATTATCAAACCCCAAATGACTCTTAACAACACTACTATCGACATGGCATTTAGAAGTTCCTTCCCTAGTGGGAACAAAACCATCTCTTTCCTTCCAATGTTGAAAATTAAATGCACAGCATTAGCACCATTAGTGAAGTGTTTAACTTCAAAATTGCCTTTCCTGGTGAGAATGAAAATAGTACTTGTTTTGTTTTTCAAAATTAACAGCAGTGTTTTTCTCTCTTTTCTAATACACACACACTCATCAGCCTGAGATACAGTATGTCTCTTAGTGTTCAGAGAGTACATACCTATGTGCTTGTCTGCACACCATCCCATACTCCAGGAGTAGGATTTATCCTGTTTCCAGTGGGATTCAAGCACACAGTAATAAAGTAGAAAGACTATGACTGGAAAAAAACAGGTAGGGAAAACAAAAGGCTCATTTTTTAAAGTCACCTTTGTACCAACAATGATACATTGATGCAGCAGTAACACCAAATAAAATTAACCCAAAATTAAAGCATAAGGTTCCAGAAAGGTATCAGACCTGAGAAGTTGTTCGCTACAACCAAAAACTGTTATGAGCCATTCTACATGTATGCAAAACTGTTTCTGATTTTTCCCCAGCTGACACCAATATTTGTGTTCACACATACAGTCAGCAGGCAAAGAGGTGAAATGGCTCTCAGTTAATTTGTCCTTTAAAACTGGGCAGGAAGTTGTTCTTTTAATCAGTCCTTTAGCCACTCTTGGACTAGATAATGTATTAAGCTCTGTAGCTCTGCTGGGCCTCCAACACTTCCTAGAACAATTATTTTGTAGGAACCCAGGACTTACAGGTGAGTCCAAATAAACTTATGCACATGGGGTGACTGGAAGCACTCGCAAAGCTCTGAGGTGTGGAGTTCTACACCTGTGGTTTGGCTGTCATTAACCCACAACACCACAATATGACTTCTGGAGATCCCTCTGAGTGTATGAAATGTTCCTATCGCCATCCTATGGAGTCTAACCCTCCCCAGCTCCCACTCTTAACTGGTATATCAGCAGCTCAACATGGACTAGTCCTTAGTCCACTTGGCAATTCAGATGCTTGTGGAGGAGGACAGGGCATTCTTGTATGTATTGCTTGCTCTTCTGCAAGACTACAGGCAGTTCTGCTGCAGCTACTCAGGCTTGGTTGAATTCCTGCTGTCTCTGAGAGGCAGATCTCAAGCCTGGGTCAAGTCTCAACCAGCTTCATTAGAAAGAAAACTGGTTCATTGAAGAGTGAACAAACAGGCTGGCAGAATAGATGATCCTGGCTGAGGTGCAAACTCAAACCTATGTTTGCCAAAGATTCCATTTACCCTTCCCTTCTAAGGTCTGTTTGGACCATGAAGTCAAGAACTGCAATATCACAGAGGTCTAGGAGACAGGCCCACCTCACCTCTACTAAGCAGAAACCCTAATGTGACAGATCATGTCTTTCCTGCATTTGAAGTTATATTACCAGACAACCACTCATGGGATTGATAGCATTAATGACTGGAAACAGATGTGGTGGCTACAGTTTCTAAACTTTCTGACACTGTCTTGTGACAAACCCATTGTTCCAAGATACCCACATCAGAGAGGGTACAAACTTTCTGCCCTTTTCTTCCTCTATGTGCAAACACAAAACAACAGGGAGCCTCTCAGCCCCATCCCATTCATTACTGTTCCCTTGCTCTCCGTCACTGAACTATTCTTGCCAGCACACAAGATAACACTGTTTGGCCTAACCAGGAAAGCAAAGGAAAAGCACTTCCATTCTAGCAATAGATAAAGAGCGAAAGTACACTGGACTTCATTTTTCTGACTTCATTTCTTTAATCACCTAGTTTTTGGTCTACAGAGGTACTCTTTGTTAAACCACTACATAACCACTTCCACAAAATAAGACATCTAAGTCAGTTAAGGAGAAACACTCCTTCCTTAAATGCAATCTACCCTGTAGTTCAGTTCATGATGACATGTAGGTGTTAAAAATTGAAAAGTTAAGCAAACCCAGACTTTCAATTCAAGAGGAAAAATCAATACAGCTCTCCAGGGACAGCCCTTCAGAATTCAAATTTTTTTTCCTCTTTTGCACTGATTCAGCAAGCCCTATCTTGGCAGGCTGAAACTTGTGATATTTTCACAGTGTGCTTATTACTTTTTCATAGAGAATTGTACAAATGGTTTTGAAACAAATTCTTTTGCAAACAAAAGACAGCCTACAGAGCTGCAACAGCAATTAGCTGAACCCTTTGTAGCTAACAGTCCTCATTTAATGCTTCCTCCAAAATGCCGCAACAACCCGTGTACTGGCCACTACCTTCCTGTCATCCTTCCCGTCACATGTCAATGTTGTAAAACATGGAATATGTCAAGATTATTTTAAGTCAGGTTAAATCTTTGGTGCAAGCCATCAGGAAAGGAGACCTAATCAGGAGAACAGGCAGCAGGTAGCATCCCTTAGTCAAGGACATCCAGGAACTCACAGGCTTTAAGAACACAGCAAATCAAGATGTTGAGGTACATCTATGTATACATTGCTAGCTTGGCAAGTACTCAAGGTCCATGTATCCTATACCTGAACTATCCTCATTATAACATTAAAATTTGTCCCTATAGGTCAAAATACCCCTACCCAGGTGAAGACCCTGCCCCAGAGCTTGGATAGAAGTTAGCTGGGGTTACATCAACTGTATGGAAATTACTAACTTAATTACTAAATTACCAATCATAAGAGAGGGGCTCCCCTTGGAAAGTAACTAACTCCAAACTTCTACGTAGCAATAACAGCACAGAAATTCCAGAGGGGCATATTTGTTTTGTGGAATACCACTGGGCACCCAGGCTTGTGCAACTCTGAAATAAATATTCGCTGTCTCTCTCTTGAGTATGCAATTATTGTCCTGTTGCACATCAGGTAACAAATCTGATTGTGTGGACAACACTGAGGAGGAAAGGGGGAAAGGACTTGAGGGTCCTTTTCCTTTCACCAGTGGAAGAGGATCTGGGGGTGCTGATTGAACACAAGCCAGCAATACATAAGCCAACAGTTTTCCCAGATGGCCAAGAAGACCAGTGGCATCCTGGCCTGGATCAGAAATAGTGTAGCCAGCAGGAATAGGGAAAGGATTGTCCCTTTGTACTCAGCACTTGTGAAGCTACACCTCAACTGCTGGGGCGAGTTATGGGCCACTCAGTTCAGGAAGGACATTGAGGTGGTGGAGCAAGGCCACAGGAGTGAAATGAAGCTGGTGAAGGGTCTGGAGCACAAGTGGTACCAGGAGTGGCTGAGGGAGCTGGGGTTGCTTAGCCAGAACAGGAGGCCCAGGGGAGACCTTATCACCCTCTACAACTACATGAAAGGAGGCTGTAGCCAGGGAGAGGTCGGCCTCTTCTTCCAGGCAACCAGTGACTGGGTTAAAGGGCACAGTCTTAAGCTGCGCCGGGGGACGCTTAGGTAGGACATTAGCAGGAGTGTCTTCACACAAAAGGTTGCCGAGCACTGGAACAGCCTCCTCGGGAAGGCGGTAGAGCCCCCATCCCTGGAAGTGTTCAAAGGAAGACTGGACGTGGCACTTAGTTCAGTGGTCTGACTGACAAAGTGGTGTTCGGCCAGAGGTTGGAGCCCATGATTTCAAAGGACTTTTCCAACCTAAGTGATTCTGTGGTAAAACGCTAACCGATCCCCCACGAACTCCGACCTCAGCAAGCCTGGAAGAATCAAACCGTAGAGCAGAACTTTTGCTCACGCTTTCACCAGTCACAATGCAGGCCTGGTAGCCGCGCCCAGAGCACCGCTTTTCCCCCGGTACTCCGCGATGTGCGGGCGGGACGGGGCAGCTCGGAGACAGCGCCAAGACCTGAGGCAGGCTCTCGACTTCCCTTCCCGTCCCGCCCCGCCCGGCCCGGCGGATGTGAGCTCACAGCGCGCCGGGCGGAAGCAGCGGGGCGGGTGTTTCCGCGGCGGCGGCGGCGGCGATGGCGGGGAAGGCGGCGGCGGGCGAGCCCCTGGGGCGGACGGCGGAAGAGGCGGCCTGGGCAGAGACGCTGCGCGGGGCCTGCGAGCCTGAACACCACTGGCGGTACCGCCGGGAGTTCCTGCTGCGCAACGTTGGGGAGCTGCCGGCGGCGGGCAGCGCCCAGCTGCAGCGCCTGGTGTCCCTCTCCATGGTGTGGGCCAACCACGTCTTCCTGGGATGCCGGTGAGTTCAACGGGACGCGCCGGGGGACGGGGGGGGACGGCGCGGCGCGACCGTCTGACGAGGCCCCTTCCCTCCTTTGCTCTTGTCGCCCCTCCAGGTACCCGCCGCAGGTCATGGAGAAGGCGCTGGAAATGGCCGAAGGCATCCAAGTGACCAACGCGCCTGTCCACACCACGAGAGACGAACTGGTTGCCAAGGTGAAGAAAAGAGGCATATCAAGTAGCAATGGTTAGCAGATCATAGCTGTGACAATACATAGGAGTCTAGAGAATGCTTGTTTCTGAATGTTCTCGGTTTGCCTCGGGCTTAGAAAGTAGTCGAAATAGTTTACTTTTTAAACTCCCGTTCATAGTTTCCTCTCTCTGTGCTGTTCTTTTTCTAATATAATGTCTCTAAAATGGACATAATGCATACGTAGTCCTTTGGTAATATAGAGCTGCTGTTTTGAATCGCTACAGCTGGTGCACTTTAATCTGATAACTTGTGTGTTGCGATATGGGCTGCTGTGCTCCAGCTTAAATACGTTCTCATTACTTTGCCTTTGTTACCAGTTAGGTGTTGTTGCTGTGTAAGAAACTGAGTTTCTTGAAGTAATTCTCAGAGTAATGTTTTAAAGATGTTTTGGGGTATTAATAGGCAAAATACACTTCTTTTATTTTTAAGTCAGATAGCCCATTTAATGTATGTTGGCCAGTTTTGGTTTGGACTTCAAGAATTGAAATACATACTTGCCTATGGGTCCAAACCAGCATCTGAAATCTCTCATGAGTATTTTCCGTATTTTGTCCAAAAACCCCAAAAATCTGAAATAGTAGGTTAATAATTGGAATGACTGTTTGAGGTGCATTGCTAATATATGCCCCTTAAATTCACAGAGAATATTGCTATAAGGTTTTTGATGATTTCTCTCTGCGCGGATATTTTATAGTGCAGAAATCAAAGAGGATCGCATATTTTACTTGTTTTGCAGAAGGGGTAGAAGAGCCCTGCAAGAGACAAGCTGTTGAGAAAAGCAGAGATTCTAAAGATGCTGGAAAGGATGTGAAAACAACCAAGGCAGAAGGAGTGAAGGAATCAGAGTGCACCTTACCCAAAAAGCAGGAAAAAGGTACTAGCAAAGATCCAAAAACTTCCCTGACAACTTGCAGTTCAGATCAAGAAATGGTCATAGTCTCAGACATAGAAACAGAAGGAAAACCTGCTAATGCTGAAAGTACTGCTGAGCAAAAGCCACCTTCGTCTGAAAAAGAGCCAGGAAAGAAGCCTTGCTCAAGCCCACCTAAGGAAAGCAAGTGTGAAAATGTGCCATCACCTGAAAAGAAAACTACAGTGAGTGCAGCACCACTGGCTGCCGAGAGCACCCCTCAGCCAGATGCTGTGGTGGCAGCACTGCCACCAGCTGCCAAGAGCACTTCACAGGCAGCAGTAGTGCCATCAGCCTCCAAGAGCACCCCACAGGCAGCAGCAGTGCCAGCAACTGCCAAGAGCACCCCACAGGCAGCAGCAGTGCCAGCAGCAGTGCCACCAGCTGCCAAGAGCACCCCACAGGCAACAGCAGCAGCAGCAGCAGCAGTGCCACTGACCAGCAAGAGCACCCCACAGGTGCCGGCAGTGCCACCAACCACCAAGAGCACCCCTCAAACAAGTGCTGCATTGCTGTCTTCCAAAACCCAAGTGAATGCCCCAGCATCAGTGTCCAAGAGTGGTGCTCAGGTGAGCAGCTCACTGCTTCTGTCCCCCAAGAGTGGCACTCAGGTGGGCACCTCGCTGCTACTGGCCTCCAAGGGCCCGGCTAAGGTGGGCTCCCCGCTCCTGGCCTCTAAGAGCAGTGCGGAGGTGGCCGCCTCGTTGCTGGCCGCTCGGAGCGGTGCGCAGCCAGGATCCTCACTGCTCGCTTCCAAGAGCAGTGCTCAGGTGGCGGCTTCGCTGCTGGCTGCTCGGAGTGGAGCTCAGCAAGGGCCCTCCCGGGGTGGAGCTCAGGCAGGCGCTTCCCTGCTGCCCTCCAAGAGTGGCTCGCAGGCAGGTGAAAGCCCTGCGAAGGCTTTGTGCAAACCACTAACTAGCGAAGATGCTAAGGAAAGACAACCTTTTTTCAACAGACTCTACAAAGCTGTAGCCTGGAAACTGGTTGCTGTTGGAGGCTTCAGTCCTAATGTGAATCATGCAGAACTTCTAAATTCATCTATTCAGTCTGTAAAAGCTACATTAGATGTTGCTTTTGTTCCCCTGAAGGAACTTGCAGACTTGCCTCAAAATAAAAGCTCACTAGAAAATATAGTTTGTGAACTGAGGTGCAAGTCTGTCTACTTGGGTACTGGCTGTGGTAAAAGTATGGAAAATGCCAAAGCAGTGGCTTCAAGAGAAGCTTTGAAATTATTCCTCAAGAAGAAAGTTATTGTGAAGATATGTAAAAGAAAATACAAAGGTAGTGAAATTGAAGATTTGGTGCTTCTGGATGAAGAGTCAAAACCTTCAAATTTGCCTCCAGCTTTAAGAAATCCTCGTGAGATCTTGTAGGGGAGAATCACTGTTTGTACTGTGTATAGTATTTCAACACAAGGACTGAAGGTTAATTTTGTACTTTGAAAATGTAGGCTTCCAGATATTTTGTATTTCTTTCTCAGTTTTGCAAGACAATGATAGCTCTTTCACTTGGTAGCAATTGTATAAAACTTGTTAGAGATAACAAGTGCACATTTAAAGGTATTGCCTTAATATACAGCACACTAGTGTGCTGTTGTATTTGCAAAATAGTCTACCTAACTCTTCTATTTTTAATTAAACTATTAAGGTACAATTTGCTGTTTAAAACCTGACGTTTTTGTAATTCTTACAATTTGATGGTAGTGTGCTCAATTGTCTACCATATCTTTTCTAGGCTCATAGAAGTGTGTACATAGGGACCATAATACTTGAATAATTGAAAGTTGTTTAAAAATTTCAGTCAAAAAGTTGAATCATCTGTTTCAGGCTTGTTGCTCATAATGTTCACTGTTGCTCATACTAGGAGAAAAAGTAGTTGGTTGGCTATTTTTATGGGATGTTTTCATAACACTTGCAATATAAGTGACATCCTGATCCCATTTAACATTATACTATCAGGGTAGAGCCCATTTAATATCACATTGGAAAATTAGCAATTAGCAGTCAAGTCACAGCTATTTTGCCCACGAAAACTGTAAATTAAGATTTAATTTATATGGTGAAGTATAATTTACAGTTTCGTTTGGTATTTTTTTTTCCAAATGAACATGGATTTCTATACTAAGTATATTTTGACTGCTACTAAAACAAGAAAACCTCTGTGATAAGCTTTTATAGTATTTTGGTTTTGGCTACTAAATATTCCAGCCATTTCAATAACATTGCAACACTTTCAGTAAAGCTTTACTTTGAGTAGCTTCAAGGTGTAATCCCCACAAGGATGAGTTGGTTTCCTTAGATGTGTAGCTGAAATACTGTAAAACTGAGAGAGGAGATCTGTAGAATATAAATTTCTACTTTTGTAACACCAAGGTAAGCAAAATGAAAATGCTGTTGCTTGCTGGACACAGTGAGTGTATTGTAAAGCATTCATTCTAATCAAGCCCTTCCTTTGCTACATTTTTACTCCCTGTACAGAATAGTTTGAGGCAAAGAAAGTGGGAGATTACCTTTTATTTTCAATGTTGCTGAAGTACCTGCACAAACTGCATGTTTTGGTATATTGGATAATGACATGTAATTGTAAAAACATAATGTCTTCAGTGCTATTTTGAATTAATCTTGTCCTATTACCGTAGTTAGCATCATTTAGTGGTGTCCTTACACTTGACTGACAGATCCATTAATCAAGTACTAAAGGAATGAATAGGAATTTCTGGGATCTCAGTAGTACATACGTCCACTGTCAGTTATTTTGTAATTTTTGGGACTAAACCACAGTGGTGTTTATGCTGTACCCTACGAGCTTTTGAAGAGCAGTGGCTGTCCAGTCCATAGCACGAGAAGCCTGCGAGGCGCTCACACTTCCCGATGGTTGCTTGAGAACTTCCTCTACCTGACCCCTGTGCTTCTGTGCCCTCGGTCCTTCGCCCTACTTAGATTTCTCAGGAGTTTCCCCTTGGCATTCCTGGAGCACCACCCCAGCGTTCGGAATGCAGAGTGCTAAATTGCTAATTAGTGCAAGAATTGGTGTCTGCTTCTAGCGCAGGGCAAGCTTCATGCTGTGCTTAGGAGCTGTGGTATTCATGACGGGAAGTGTGAGATCTGTTTTCAAGTCCTTACCCTGTTCAGGTAGACGGACACACGTAAGAACTGTGCTTGTGGCACAGGAGTTGTATCCCGTGCCCTCTGTAGTACAGCTTTCTGTGCTGTTAGTTTGGTCATCTCCAGATCACTGTTTCAGAATTGCAGCACGTGTTGTAATGTGAAAACCTGTGTTTCTCGTCTGTAAAGCAAAGCTCTCAGTATTCACTGACCTCGAGGGGCTGTTAGGGCAATTGTGTTAAAAGGCTGAGGTGCTAGATGCCTTTTTTAAAAGACCTGACTTAGGATTACTTTCTAAAAAATTTTTAATGTTATTCTTCTTTGATGTTTGGTTGTGAATCATTAAAGAACAAGTCTGTAGCTACTCTTAATAGAAACTAAAACCTGAAGCGTGTTATTTTTATTTCACATTCTGCATGGAACGCAACTCAATACAAGGATTCACATACAAGTGAATAAGCACTATTCAAGTATTTGAATGAGAATTCATTAACATTTCATTAGCCCTAGAGGAAGAAAGAAAGAAATTGAGAGAACGGGCTGTGGCAAGAAGTGTTCGTGCAGTCCTGTCAGTTGTAAAATCGCTGTGCCTCTCCTCCAGGTACCGTCCTGGTCTCTAGTGACTGGGCTGCTGGTCTTTACCTATCAGACCCTGCTGATGAGGGCCAGGGAGAACACCTGCACTTACACTGTAGGTGTGCAGAGTTGGCTCAGGGGGACAATGCAAACCAACCACCGAAAGGAAAACTGACCCCGTTTTTTCTACGGAAGTGTAGGAAATCGCAGCCATCAGAAAGTGACTCTCGTTTCCTCCGGGGACTGCTAGCACAGCCTGGCACGCACGGCAGGGTCCTTGCGGACAGCCGCCCGCTGGTTGCTGTTAGCAGCTGCCGGGTGCGCACCCGTGCGGGGTGTATCGCCCGCCGCTCCTGCTGCAGCCTGCGGGCGCCGCGGCGGCCTCAGCGGGGCGGCCGCAGCCGCGGCCACAAGGCGGGGCTGGCGCGCCCGCCCGGCTCGGGGCGGGGCCGAGGCTCTCTATTTGCATAGCGTGTTCCCAGGGCCGCTCCGTGCCACCGCGGCCGCCTTCCGCGGCCTCCCGGGGCCACGGTGCCCCTCGGGAGGCGGCCAGGCCGCCTGCGTGTTGTGCATCGCCTGCGGAAGCCAGCAGAGAGGCAAACCCTGTGGCAAAAAGTACTCGCCCTGCCCTCGAAGTTGTCCTAACTGCTGATGTTTATATACCGGCGCCGGCTAAAGACGGAAGCCGGGATGTTCTGAAGACCTGCTCGCTAGGCCACGCACGGAGGACCTTGGTTCCTCATGGGCCCCGCGCCCGCCTAGGGGAAAGTCCCCGGACCGCCGGCAGAGAGTGCCGGGCGCTACCGCGCCCCCGCCCGCTGCCGCCTCACGCCATCCTCCGCCGAGACGCCCCCGGGCCGAGCGGGTGAGCGCGGGGCGGGCTCTCGTCACGGCCACAGATACGCAGGTAGCGCGGCAGGCGCGCCAACAGAACGGGGCTCACTCTCAGGCCATCCTCTTTTGCCGGGCGGGGGCCCCGCAGCGGCGCATCCCGCGGGACACTCACGGCTGGGTGGTGCCTCCCCGGCGCGGCACAGCTCTGCGCGGGCACGGCAAAGCGTGTGCGGGCACACGCTGCTTCCCCGGCAGTGGCGTGCAGGACAAGCGGCCCCGCGCCCCCCGGTGCTCATACCCTCTGGACTTCAGGCGCCTCTTGGCGTGCAGGATCATTAAGGTTGGAACAGACCATTGAGATCATCGACTCCAACCTTTGACCGGACACCGTCTTGTCAACCAGACCATGGCACTAAGTGCCACGTCGTCTTTCCTTAAACACCTTCAGGGACAATGGCTCCACCACCTCCCTGGGCAGCCTGTTCCAATGCTTGGGAATCCCTCCTATTGTCCAACGTGAGCACATTCAATCGGGGAGGCACTTCGGACGGAGCACTTACCTGCCCGAAAAGGCTTTCCCTCCTTCCCAGCTCGAGGAAGTAGCAAGAGGCCAGATGGCAGTACTCTGCCGCGAGCACTTGCACCACACAGAAGTTCATGGTGCACCAGCACGGGAGGCTTCGGTGGGTGTCTGGGCTTCGGCACAAACGCTGACACAGCACCGAGTGCAAACCACACTCTTCAGCACTGCGGCCACTTACCCAGGCTGTGCTGTGCAGGGCATACCTACCCCTGGATCCCCTGCTCCACCTTCTCTGCAGGGAAGGCCAGTGCGTGCCACCAGTGTTTTTTGCCCACTTTAATTAGATTCTCATGCTTAAATTCCCAGGTTCTAACTATGCAAGATGCTGGTGCCTTGCTGATGATAAACTGAACTAATTTCATAGGCAGTACCACTTTTGCCTCTAGTATGTCAAGCACATAGCACATCATCATGGTCAGCTGGAATAAAGCCCTCTGCTGCACTAGAGTCATGTCTGCGTATAAAACACGACAGAAGAGCACTGGCAGAGATCCCCAAAATGACATAAAATTCGGGCATCTCAGACCCATAATAAATGGTTTATTACCTTACCCAAATTACCTTTGCCACTTTACCCTAAAAGCTCCCAAGCGGCCCAGAGACAATGCTTCCTTCTGGTTCATTCCATCTTGGTGTGTTTGAAGTTCCTGTGGCGAGCCCAGGTCTGCTAAATGCTTTCTCTTTGGTTGAGCCTCAGACCTGTAGCCTATATGCAGGCACAGGACAGTTTGCAAAGTTAGTTTAGTTTTGGTTTCAGTGCAGTGTTAGTTTCCAATACCTGCTGTTCCTCTTCCAGCAATATCCTCATGGTGACCCCTTCCCAGCCATGTCAGAGCCCAGACTAGGCAGAGGAGGCAAGTGTGCAGAGCAGGGAGCACCTCTGCAGAACTGGTAGTGGCAGCTCTGACTGCCTCACATGAGAGCCCTGAAAGGGTGTGCAAGGGGCTCAGAAACCACCTGGCTTGAGCTGTTATTTTGATTGCTATCTTAGCCACTTGAACTACTCCTCTGTCTTTGTTTTCTCCTGTGATCCTGCATGGAATCACCTATACATCTATGGGGAAAGAGAGATTTCAAATTAAAATGCTGTCAAAGAACCCATCCCCAAAGAAACAACTAAACTGGGGCACAGCTCTATGAAGTCTTGTTTTTTTGGTTGAGAAATTGTGATGAAATCTCAGTGTCCCAGTTTCAACTACTAAAAGGATATATCTAAAGCTCTGTGAAGCACCTGCTACAAAGGCTGAAGACCACAGTTAAGCTAGTGGAGACAAGCTGAAGCTTGTGCAGTGACTGATGTGTGCTTGTTTTTCTTTCTTGGCCCTAAAATTGCACTATAGCACCTTAATGACTTGAACTGGTTCTGTGCATGTGTGAACAAAATGGTTTCACCTGTAGGTAATGGTAAATGTTGGTCTTCAAATTTGTTAGTAGGGGAGAATACATCAAACATCAAACTTCTCTTGCCTATAGGCTAAACTAAGCTGACACAACATTGTCTAGTGGTCTAGATGCTGTGGGAAAAAAGAATTTTGATGCTGTCTCTCTTTTACTGGGCAAATCTGTCCCCGAGCTTGTAAGTTGCAAAATATAGAGAAAATAAAAGCAATATCTGTATTTTTAAAGTTTTTCTTTCAGCTAGGTGTTAATTTTTGCTATGTTTTTGCATAATGTATAATATGCCACGCTCTTTGTTCAGGTAACAACAATTAACTTGACTTTGTGTATGTGCCTTCTAGATGGTTCTGTTAGTTGCCGCTGCCACAGCAAATGTACTGCCATTAGGTAGGTTAAGCATTTTTAAGAAAATGCTGCCATTAAATCTGCTGTCAGGATGCCTCAATTTTTAGTCTGTGATTAATTAACATTCACTCACAGATGGGCATTTAGGAAAACAAGTTTTATGTTGATACCTGGTAACAATTTCAAATATGTTGTAGACTAATTATGAAAATCATGCATGATAATTTCTGAGCACTACTGCCTGTTCCTAAGGTAATGGAAGAGTGAGTGACAGTGGTTACCACCAATGTATTTTCCTTCTCTGGTAACATTCCTGCAACTAAAAAAGCATTATTCAGCTCCAACATCTGAGCCTGTAGCCCTCTAAAGTTTTCATTGCTACTGGTGGTCAAGTAACATTAACTGTTAAGCCCAAGTGGGCTGCAAAAGGAGCTTTCTTTTCAATATGAATATAGAGATTAATCACATTGGGCAAAAGATATTTTGTCACTAGTAAGAAAACTGACCAATGGATTTATTAAATCCTCTGATGTTTTACATTTTACATTTCAAATCTTTCAGCCTGGAGAAGAGAGAGCTGAGAGAGGATTTTATCAATGTCTTTAAGTATCCAAAGGAAGGGTGTCAAGAGGATGGAGCCAGGCTCTTCTAGGTGGTACCAAGAAATAGGACAAGAGTCAACATGCAGAAATGGATATATAGGAAGTTCCACCTGAATATGAGGAAGAACTTCTTTACTATATAGGTAACCAAACATTGGAACAGATTGCCCAGAGAAGTTGTAGAGTCTCCATCTCTAGAGGGGTTCAAAAGCTGTCTGGACACAATCTGTGCAATGTGCTCTAGGTGACCCAGCCTGAGCAGGGAAATTGGACCAGATGGCTCACTGTGGTCCCTTCCAGCCTCACCTATTCTGTTATTTTAACTGCAGCTAAGTTCTATGTTCAGTCAGATGTTGCCTATATTTTGACAGCAGTCTTCCACCCTAAAGCCTCCTTTAGTTTGGAGTAAATGCCACATTTCTCATTATTTTGAAGAAGAGGATGTTTGAGAGGCAGGAATCTATTAACCTTGTTTAACCATTAATTTTTCTCACAGTTACAACTGAATAATAAAACAAATGTAAACTCTGTCTGTTCTTGGAAAAAAAAACCCACAAAAACCTGTACATTGGTCATATCCAAATAGCAAAGGACAATACTGCTTTTTGGTAACTTGGAGTAAGTGATGGTACTGAAAAATTTGCTTAGCAGAAGCTCTACTAGAAAAACCCTAATGTGGGTGAATTGGTGCTACAGGGTTATTTTGAAGATATGAAATTACTCTCTGGTGCTATTTGTGGTGATTTTTCAGTTGCACTAGAAATTAATTATTTTTACTAGGCTAGGATAAGCAGGTTCCAAAGGAGAAAAAAACCCACACTAGCAGGTAAATAAAATGAGGCTTCCTCCTGTTTGTTGCAGAGTTTTAATGAGGTATGCCAAAACTCTGTCCAAGTTTTCAGGGGAACTCTGAATTTCATAAATAATAATCATAGGCATGTAATTACCCCATTTTCACATACAGAGTGGAATTCATTTCAGTGACATCTGTGACAAGAGACCTGGGCTCCCCTTACAGTCAATGAAGACATTTTTAGAGCAAGACCTATTTATACTAAGATTCTCTCTCATTCCACATATTTAGCTGGATGACTCCCACCTTTATTTCCTGAGCTAGAAAGAAAAAATAACAGCTGCATATGGGAGAGTATTATGAATGTCTTGAACTATCAATGACTGAAACTTTCTGCAGGTACACTGCTCACCCTCATTTCATAATCTTGATTACAGAGGTGCACTTGTGTATATTTGTTCCTCACAAAAGGAAGAAGTAAGAATGTGTTTTTCACATGACCTATGCTGAGAAGCAAAATCACAGAAATGCAGCATCCATATCAGTAGGTACCTCAGGTAAGAACACACCAAAAATACTTTCTTTATTGTGTGCAAAAGGGTTTTGGTTCCTTTCCCTTAAATTCATGTGGATTCTTCCATTTATTAGGGTGGAAGAGGATCAGGTTCAGGGCTGAGGTAAAACAAGCAAGACAGTTGTTACCTTTGCAGTAAGATTACCTTGTTACCATTTCTAACTTGGCTTCCCTAAACATCTGCACACCTTCTGAGGTTTTTCACATGGTGATTGGTTCTAGAGCTGGAAACCAAAACCACTGATCATTTCTGCTTTATAATAGTAGCTGAGGAAGAAGAGTTACTGTGTGAAAGCAGTTTCCTGGAGAGAACAGCAGGGAAGTGTTATTCTGGACACAAGTGGACAGATCCATGTTGTAAATGACAGGAATTTACCCATGTGGTGCTATCACTGCAGTGGCCTCTCCTCTAAGGAGCTGCAGTTCCTATGCCAGCCAAGCATGCTCCATAGCACCTGTGAGAAGCAGGCAGTGTCCAGCTTCTGCTGATTTCCAGAGGGCATTCCAAACAGAGCCAATAGCCTCAAAAAGGATCAGCGTGGCTCTACTCAAACAAAGTGACAATGTGTCAGTATGCTCTGATGAATGCAATGAAGTCAAATATAAGTGAATTTCTTAACACATCATGCCTTGGGCCTAACAATTTCTCAAAACACTTTTTGCTGTGACATTAGAGTATGGAAACTGAATGTGAAGAACCATAAAAGATAAATAAAGTTATTACAAAATAAACCATGGAGTAAACTTAGTCTGCATTTTTTACTCCCTTTTTCAGTCTGCTCATGGTGAAATAAGCAGAATCTATCTGCTTAAAGAAAACATTGAGCAGGATATTGTGGCTGCCTGTGTTAATACAAGCCAACTGGTTACTAAGTCAGATTCAGGAAGAGATTTTCTTTTATAGCATATTGGCATAAAACAGAGTAGATGTTGTGGATGAGGAACAATATACATCTCGAAGTAAGTGTGGGATATTTATTACCTGGTACTGGAAAGCTCTTTGTAACAGTTGAGGATAAAGCTAACAGGGAAAAAAGCAGTTACTAGTATTTTCAGGAAATCTACTGTTTAGTTTATCATCTTATTGAAATGCTCTGATGTCAGTCCATGTCTTAAGTATTCTACACTTCTGTAAATGAAAGAGAAAAACAGTAATAGTTGAATTCGTATGATTTGTATTTTACCAGATAAATCAAGCCTAATTTTTAAGGAAAACAAAAAGCAATGTGTGGCATCACAGGGAATTTTTTGGACGACATGATGTTAAAGAAGCTTTTGAGAATAGCTTACCTGGTCCAACATAGTAGTATCTCTGGCAAGGATAGCCTCCTCCCAGAATATCGCCTGTACAAAACTCTGCTGTGGCCTACAGCTTCCTCCAGCTGACTCTTAAGAAGCCCATACAGCTTGTACTCATTCTTTTTTTAATGTGTTTATTTTTGTGGTATCTTGGATGATTCTTCATCCATTTAATCCCATGGAAGCCAGAGAAGCATTTCTGATAAGAAATACATATAATCGAAAATCAGTTCTTTTGCTTAAAAGAAGGACCCTGTTGTCATCCTTCAAGCATTTCTACTAAATGCTAAGACGGTCTTTCACAGTTACAGCCCTCCATGAACTTGTCCTCATCAATGATACTGCTTTTTCTTTTTTCCACAGCCTGAAACACTTCCTGGGTTATCAATAGAAAGCAAGAAGAAAAAAAAACAACCCCAAGCCAAACAAAACCACACAAACCAAAAAGAATCCAACAAAAAAAAAAAAAAACCAAAACAAAGCAAAACAAACAAACAAACAACACAAAAACCCAAACCAAAATAAAAAAACCCTAACCAACTTGTGTATTATTATGTGAAACAGGACAGGAATTATCTGTGTTTTGAGGATGTAAAATCAAGATGATGAAAGATGAGAGGCAAAACTTCAATTGGGGAAATTACTAGTTGAATTAAATCTCTGGTAATATTTTTATTGTAGTAAAGTCTGTAATATAATGAAATAGTCTTTCACAAAAGGAAGGGGAATACTCTGGTTGAGACTTTAAAAACC
Organism: Poecile atricapillus; assembly: GCF_030490865.1. Taxonomy (NCBI): domain Eukaryota; kingdom Metazoa; phylum Chordata; class Aves; order Passeriformes; family Paridae; genus Poecile; species Poecile atricapillus. The sequence continues at coordinate 44,126,634 of NC_081252.1, forward strand.
TACACTGCTAAATTATAAAGAACAAAAACAGTTGGGATCTATTCTCCATAAAAACTGGGATTAGTTTAGAGATATATAAATAAATCTAAATAAACTGGATATAGAACCTCTTTATATTCCTTACCCTTGCTGGACAACTACGGAGATATGTTTGATGCAATACACCCTAATACCACATCCCTGCGTATGTCAACCTCAAGCTGACAGTTTCCCACTTAGCAGAGAGGGTTGGTGGAAACGGATGATCCTTCTGCCTGTTCATCTCTACAATTAGCAAGGTTTTGCTCTACCATGCCTCTTCCAATCTCCAGATTATTCTCACATACAGACAGTGAAAGAAGGGACATAGTTGGATCTGTGAACTATCTATTAACCTGAAAACTACTGCCCAATACATCAAAATTCTGTGCTTGCTCCTAGCCATTTTGAGGCATGAGCAAATCAGAGAATTCAGTCTACTCTTCTTGCTTTCCTTTCCCCTGAGGCTTCAATCATGCAGCAAGCTAACCCGCCTTTTTCCTAGGGAAATCTGGTCCAGTGCCATTGCTGTGTTCTTAAGGTTCCTCAAACTTTAGAGTTTTATTTTAGTGGTTGAAAGCAGCAAACAACACTTAAATTCAGAAATCATTAGCTGTTCTCTGTTGTACCTTAAATACTGTTCCCCCATAGTGACAAACAGCAAGCCTTTAGCACAGAAACTACTTGTAACAAATATTATGAATTATTTTCTTGGCTATTTCTTTACTGACAGTGCAGGCATAGTTTCTTGTGAGAAAGTAAAAAAGATTATGCCAAAATGTTTGGTTTAAATTCATACTTAATAGTAATTGACATTTAATTTTAAATAACATGTTAATTTTGAATTAACTTTTCTGCTTTATTTTTTTCTGCTCTGTAAGGGAATCTCCTATTTCTTAGCTTTATTTCTTCATGAGATGGCAGAATGTTACACCCATTCAAACTTATTCCAAGAAGAAACACATTCCCTCAAAAGAGCCAGCACCTTTCTCAAGAATATTGTATCATTTATATTAATCCAGGTCCTTATCACTGGCATGCAGCTAGTGCTTTTTGCCTGTACAGTAAGTGTTATCTGTTAATATTAGATAAAAAATTTTGATCTTCAGTTACCTCAGTTACTCATAAACTACAGCAATGAACACTACACAGTAAACTTTCAGTGAGTTAGTGCTAATGGTAACCAGGTTCTGGCTACTTCCTAAATCTATTTGTGCAAAAATGAGAAGTAGTGAAAAATTATCTGAGGCTTCATTAACCTCCGTTGTAACAGTGCACAAAAGAAAAAAAAAAAAGCAGCTAGTTTTACAGGTGTTACACTGTAAATTAAAACTGATTTTAAGATGAAGGTGCCCTCCTAAGAACATGAACAGACAGAATTACAGACTTCCTGTTTTTTTGGCCAAAGTGACATCAGTGTAGTGAAGGATGTTTTGAAAGTACTGCCTACAACTTTGTTTTCATTCATTTTTATGACCTTGCCAACACATTGCTGACTTGGGCAAAGCTGACTGACTGCAGCTACAATTACTCAACAGCTTGGACATAGACATATGAAACTCCCTGCCATGTAGAACACACGTTTAGTGGCTGTGTGACTTGGAAGTTAGGAATGTTTAAATAGTTCTGTGAACTAGGGTCTTAAGAAAATAACACTTGCAGACTGCCATCATGTGAGACACATTTTCCTGTAGGACTAGCCCTGGAGCTATTTGGTGCAGACCACACAGAGACAGAATCACAGGAAAAAAGGAGTCTGGATGGGATCCTTGGGAGGTGACCAAAGCAGAGGCAGCTTCACAGCCAGATCGGTTGTGTCAGGCCTCATCCAGGGAGGCTCAAAAAATATGCAAGGATGGAGATTATGCAACTTCTCTGTGCAACCTGTGATGCTGCTTCACCACTACTCCAGGTCAATAAATGCTATCTACAAGATTAGTATGGGTACTCTTTTAGTGCTGGCTACTTAACTAGAGGTAAGAATGTAAGACAGAAGAGGGTCTGGGAATTTGAATTTATTTCTTTTCAATTTCATTCCTGAATTCAATAATCTCTGATTGGTTTTTGTTTCTTTGTTTGCTACATTTACCATATGCATGTTCCCTGGATTTTTTTTTTTTTTTATGCCTAAAATATAAATGAAACAGTGCAAAATATACAGGTTTCCTCAGGGTGTTTCAAGACTCAACAAAATTAATTTTCTTTTCCTGATGCTTATCAATTATTATTCATGAAGTCCTGAAAAAGTCTCAAAGAGAAGCGGAGATGAAATCTCGACATTTTATTATATACACAAAAAGTATAGTTTTTGTTTCTTTCTATAATTGTTGTGGCCAAGATTTGATACAATCTCTGCCGCGGGCATGGGAAAGAGAGGATACTCTTAAATTTTGGAGATTTGCTGTTTGGCGAGTGGGTTTTAAAAGGCCAAAGTTTCGTTGATACTTTATTTAAAGTATTTATTTAAAGTACTCTTGAAATGATTTCTCAGGATGAAAACGTCACTCAGCTTCCCTAAATAGCAGCTCATCACAAATAATCACTGCTTTTCTTTAAAGATAAATCAGGTGGCTCTTACCGCGGGCAGGGACAGCCCACACTGTCCCCGCGTAGGTCACGGCTCCTCCGGGGCGCGGAAGCGGCGGAGGCGGCGCCGGGCGCCTTTAACGGAGGCTCCGCCCGCCGCGCGCGCTCCCGCCCCTCGCCGCGCGCCGGGCCAATGGGAGCACGCTCCTGGGGAAGGCGGGAGAATGCGAACCCCTGGCAGCGCCGCCGGCCGCGCCTTATAAGGGCAGGGCCTCGCGCATGCGCGCTGCGGACAGGGGCGGGGGCGCCGAGCGGGGGTTTTGCTCCGGCGGCGGCACCGCGGGAAGGGGCGCGCGACCCGCGGGACCCCGCGGAGGGGTGGCCGCACCCCCCCGGCCCGGCCCGGCGAGCGCTCACCGGCCCCCGGGCGCGGGTGCCTGAGGGCAACGGGGCGGCGGCAGAAGGAGGAGAAGAAGACGGAGAAGGGAGCGGGGCAGCCGCAAGGACCCCGTGCCCGGTGCGGGCGGCGCGGCGGCGGCGGATGTGCTGCTGGAGCGGGGGGATGATGCTGGCGGGGCCACAGCTGGTGGCGGGGCCGGCGGCGCCGGGCGGGGAGCGGGCCCGGCTGCTCTCGCTCTATGTGCAGGACTACCTGGAGTGCGTGGAGTCGCTGCCGCTGGACATCCAGCGCAACGCGTCGCTGCTGCGGGAGATGGACACGCAGTGCCAAGGTGGGCGCCGCCGCGGGGCACCGGGCGGCGGGGAAAGGGGAAGGGGACGGCCTCCAACCCGCCGCACATGCGCCCGGCGCGGAGGAGCTGGGGCCGGGGGGAAACCCTGCTAGGGCCCCGCGGGGCTGAGCCTGCGGGGGCGCGGGGCTCCCGGCGTCCGGTCAGTCCCGAGGAAGGCCGCCCCGCCTCGGGGCCGGCGGGGCCGCGCTGCCCGGCGCTAGGCCCCGGCTCCGCCGTGTGGGGCTGCTCCCGTCCCGCCCCGCCGGGCAGCCCTGCTGCCCGAACCGGCGGCGGTGCCGCTGGAGGTGGGGTGCGGAAATCGGCCTCCCCGCGGCTCCTCCCGCCGTGCGGAGCCGGGGGGGCGGCGTCCCGGCGGAGCTCAGCGCCCGTCCCACGGTAGACCTCACGGTGGGGGCGGGGATACATAAAGCGCCAGCAGCGTTCCCTTGGCTCGTGGACGGAGGCTGTGGAGCGGGAAGTTGCTCTAAACCTCATGCGAAGGCACGGTTCCTTCGGAAGGCAAGTTCAATGCCGATTAAAGGCCCTGCGCCCCGCGGAGTTTGAGGGGCACATCGGTGCCCGGCAGCCGCCGGCCGGCCCCTGTCATGAGGCAGGAAGTTGATCCCGTGGAGTCGGCACTGGAGCCGCATCTCCCTCCTTCGGCGTGGGCAGGAGGGGACCATGGGGACCGTCAAGGCCTCTTAGACATTGAAGGGCCGCCTCAGGAGGCTGCTGTTGTGAAGGGATTCTTTCAATTATCTTTCTAATTACCCGAGAAGACACATAAAAACAGGCTTTTGTAAATTGCCTAGGATTTAAAGTTTAAACGGCACAGACTTGCCTGCAGCATTTTGAATTCCTAGCCAAGGCTGGCTCTTTACCTCCTGATTCGTGGTGACTAGCCAGCACTCCTCAGCCTTTAACAGATTAAATATATTCTTTAGACTGTATCTCCTCTATGTATTTATCCAGCCACTAATACAATACTGGGCCATATAAGAAGTTTATTGATAGTTTTAACCAAAGCCTTATACTGTTTTAAAAAAGCAACAACAAAAATTCTTCAAAACCCTGAGAATAGAATAAAAATATTTTAGACCCAAGTCTGAAAATGTAAAAGCAATGCCATATTATTTCAGCTAATTTAAAAGGTAGTGATGGGCTGTGGAGAAGGGCAAAAGTTACTCTTGTGCTTAGAAAACAAATCGTTTTAGCTTTTATTAGCTCCACCAAACTTAATCAGATTATCTGTAATGAACACTTGGTCCTGGTTTGGGTTGGAGTTTTTTGTTTGTGTTTTTGTTTTGTTTTTTAAACAGAGGTTTCAGAGCTGTTTATTAGGGTGTATGAATGCCTTGTCTAATCTTTGGGAATTCACAAGAAGTTTTGTAAACTTCCATCACTGTCAGTCCAAAACTTCTTTGCTCTCTTTAGTGGATGTAGATCCATGTAAAGTTCAGCATATCTTTGCAGGCTACATCCGGGCAATAACCGATGTAGGATGAATGTTGTTCTCTGTCACAGTATGAACGAGAGAACAGCTATTGTGAATGGTTTTGGGTATGGCATTGCCAATACAGGAAATCTGTATAGCTGTATCTACACTCCTGCCTCCAAAAAAATTAAGTAGGGGTGGGAGATGATATGGCTGTACAATACTGTACTCTGGTTATGCCTTTCTTTTTCAACAGCATACATAGTACCTTACTCTGTGTTTTTCAGGGGCTGAGAGTAAGATTTTTTTTTTTTTAATTTTATTTCTCTTGTCAGGGCAACAGGCAAGTGATGCAGCTGAAGGTACAGGGAAACAAAGTTCATGGTTTAAATGGTAGCTGGAATACTGATCTTCAGAAAATACAGCTCGAGTTACTGGACAGGCAGATCAGTGGTATTTATCTTACCTTAGTGAAAGTCTGGAACAGAACAAAATGCAGTTGGCTCCTATTTTCATACAGGGTCAGAATTTATAGTAAAAAGCAGCTGTTCGTGCTTAAGCTACTGTTCCAAGATATCAGCAGGAAAAAAATCACTAGGAATGATGTTGAGATAACAAGCTTGAATCATTTCACAACAGTGCAGACAAAATCTTTTAAAATGAAAGCAAATTATTTATATGCACATCTTTAGGAAGAGGTAGATTTTACTGCATAATTTTTGCTTTAGAAGTAAATAATTTAGTACCATTTATAAACTTCTTTCCTGTTCAAATAAAATCTTCAATCTTGACTGAACCAATACTGTACCTAACACTGTACATCAAGTTTCATGTCAGTTCTTCTAATTATTTCCTTTCCTCTTTGGAGCTTCTCTGTCCTTTATGTGTAGATCTAGTGTAACATTTGGCTTGGAAAATACTATTTTAAAATCCAGCAATATAGAACAATAGAATACAGACTGATTTATAAGATACTTACTGATCTTTTATTCAGGTTCATTAAACTTGCTTCTTGGAACTAAATATAACGAAAGATTCACAGCAACTCATGCAGTTATTTTGCGTGACTTGGAAGAGGAAAAGCTTGGAAATCAAACTGTGAGCCACTCGTTTACTAGTTGCTTAAAAATATCCTATGAAGCACTGAAGAGAAGGTCACCTATTCTGAAAAGTTCAACCCTGATTTAAAATGCAGCTTGCTGTAATTTGTTTTGGTGATAGGGAAAGTATTTTGGGTGGTGTAAGTTGATTTTCATTTTGATTGTAAATTTGCTATTATGTAACTTCAGTTGTCATATTCCTTTTATAACTATGTCTACTTGAAAATGTAATGCCAAACCTTGATATGAATAAGAGGGGAAAGCAGAGGACCTGGATAAACTAATTTTGGAGTGTTATAGATCATGATACATGACCATTTTATGAATTCCTGGATTCTTCATGTGATAAAATAAGCTATGGCTTTGGTTTGTTGGCCAGGGTTTTGGAATTACTGTGGTAAGGACTCATAAGAGAAATTCCTCCTGTTTCAGGTGGAAGGAGGATCTCAATTACCCATGCCTCAACTACTATAGTCTCCCCTCTCTTGTGTTATCCTTTCTTTTTCCAATGGCTAAAATGAGCTTGCTCTTTTTAGAACGTGAGAATTTTTTCTTGCAACAGATTGTGACCTTAAACACTGATTTTATGACCACATGCATTTGAATGATACATTCAATCCAACCCACTAGGGTATAGTATAGTTAAGATTTGTACTATTTCTCATCAGTTAGAAATATATTTGTTTTCTCGAGCATATTCCATCATGTGTAATTATTCCTATGATTATCTTTATTTTATAGAAGCCTTAAAAGAAATAGATGATGTCTATGAAAAATACAAGTCAGAAAACGATCCTGTGCAGAAGAAACGCTTGCAGCAGCATCTTCAGCGTGCATTAATCAACAGTCAAGAACTTGGAGATGAAAAAATTCAAATAGTTACTCAGATGCTAGAACTGGTAGAGAATAGAGCCCGTCAAATGGAAACACACTCTCAGTGTTTTCAAGATCTGTCTGAGAACGAAAAGCCTCTAGAAAAGGCCAAGATGGAGTCCTGCCAGCCAGAGAGATCCTCCCGTAGACCTCGTCGCCAGCGAACCAGCGAAAGCCGTGACCTGTGCCACATAGCAAATGGTATTGATGACTGCGACGATCAGCCACCTAAAGAGAAAAGATCAAAATCTTCCAAGAAGAAAAAACGTTCCAAAGCCAAACAGGAGAGAGAGGTTTCACCTGTAGAATTTGCAATTGATCCCAATGAACCAACTTACTGCTTATGCAACCAAGTGTCTTATGGCGAAATGATAGGGTGTGACAATGAACAGTGCCCTATTGAGTGGTTCCACTTTTCCTGCGTTGGACTCACGTACAAACCAAAGGGAAAATGGTACTGCCCCAAGTGCAGAGGAGACAATGAGAAAACAATGGACAAATGTACTGACAAATCAAAAAAGGATAGGAGGTCGAGGTAGTGAAAACAATTGTGTTTTAAAGAGTTGGTCCTTTTATATTAAAATGTTTCATTTCCAGAGAACATTGTTTTAGGAAATGCATAAGACTATGCAATAATTTTTAATCTATAATATTAATGGAGTATTAAAAGCTGTTATACCTTCTGTGATCTTTAACTTTCTGCACTGAATAACCAAATAATTGAAACAGGGTGGCTTCAGACCTTTCACAGAAGACATTACAAGCAGATGGCGCTTGGTTTCAATTTAACCCCAGTAGTATTTTAAAGAACCTTGTGAATCCTGAAATAATGGTGATGGGAAAGATACTAAAGAACTCATGTTATGGTAAAGGGGTTGAAAGGCCTCACATCTCTGCTAGCATCTTAACAACTAAGTTTGTTCTTTATCCCAGGTTTTACATTTTCAGTTTTTGTGTTAACATCACGCATTTGGAGTTGGGGGTTTTGAATTCAGCTGTAACTGTAAAAGTCTTCCGAGCTATAAGCAGACCTCTCCAGTGACTTTCATATGACCAGTATGTTATTGCAAGGAAGAAAATACCACTAACTTAAATTTTTCTTTTTTGCCAACATTAAACTCTTGTCTTTGTGACTATACTTGGGAGTCAGTTTTTGGGTATAATTATGGTGTGCATTCAATTTTTGGTAATAGGTTTTGTCAAGCATCCTGATAATGGTATTTATCATTTAACATGATCTCTCTATAAGCTTTGAGATGGTAGAAGGATCCCTTGAGAGGAGGGGATATTAACATTTCCGGGAACAGGAAATGTGATGGAATCTTCATTATAATTATCTGTAGAGAGCTGAAACATGACTGGTATTCTTTGGGGTGTAAACTTTGCCCTTCCTTAAGTAGTATTTGTGTGTGCATGTGGCCAAACCTGAGTTTAGGCACAGCATCAAAGTTCTTGGACTTGGGAAACTACCTTAAAAGCTTGAAGGCAAAAGCTTTCAATAAAAAGTTAATGGATAATATAAAAAAACCAAAACATAAGCATGCATGGCACAGAGCCAAACAGACAAATCCCAGCAGGTTTCTGACAGGTGATCTAAGAGCGTTGTCCTGAAGTATGCTGGTAGTATCTAAAAACTACTTGGGTGGTACTTAAAAGTGAACTTCCTTACCCCCATGCCTTAAAGGAGAGGTGCAGAAAAGATGAAAACAGCTGTTGCTGCTCCTTTGCAATGGGAGATGCTAATGGAGAAGTGAGTGGGGTACCAAAGCTCAGTCCTAGGGTTCCTGCTCTGCACTGCTCTTGAGACTGAAATTGTGGGCTTGACAAGGCAGGCAGCAGCTCTGCAGGGCTGGCTGTGGGGCTACCTGTGGGTAGGTTGCCAGTGCTCAGAAGTCCCTGTAGGTCTCTCCCTTGCTGCTAAGGTTTCCCTTGACACTACAGAGGGAAAAGTGACACCAGCTCTGGCCAAGCCTGATTAGAAAGCAGTTGTGCTGAGTTGAGAGCAGCCCAGAAGGCAGGCAGATGAGCAAAAGCAAGCTGGGATGGATGAATGCCACCAGAACTCCTTGCATCTCCACTAGAGGGCTGTGCCAGCTGGGGCTTGAGGGTGGAATGTGCCATGCATGATACAAAGCCTTGGTGCTGACGGACCAGATTGCACAAATCAATGCACAGCATGATCACTGTTATAAGGTAAGTAAAATACCAAGCCTGTTTCCTCAGGTATGATCTGACTCCTTAGCATGATTGAGCATTTGCAAGTAGTTACCAGGTACTGGGGAGTATAAAGGCAGAGGTTTGGATTTTTGCTCTAAAATTGTAGATTTATGAAGTGGAGTAGTGCTCCAGTAAGGGAGACTCGTACCACAGTAAGTAAACAGCTGCAGGAAACTCCTGTAAGGGCTCTGACCATCAGTAGGGTAGGACAGAGGGTAAACCTTGTCCCTACCTTGCTTTCCAGGCCTACTGGCTGATCTCAGGTTGCAAAAATAGTTTTGAGGGGCTGGATCGTGGCTATTGATGGAGAATGATCAGACCAGCTGTTGGAGATAAGTGGCAGTAAGTTGTCTTCTGAACATTTGACTCCTTTTTTATTTGTTATGGTTTAAGGATTTTCTAATTTCTTTCTTGAGAAGATTGAGTTGAAGCCTTGGACTGAGAATTATATGAACATCTAATGTTTACCTAAAATGGACGTTCTCCCTAGTATTAAAAAATAAACATTGCTTAAGTAAGCACCGAAGTTGCAGAACAAAGTACAAATGAAATTGTAATTATTAATGTTACTGATTTATATGGAAAAGTAGTGCTTGAATTTATACTGGATAAATCAAGACTACTTCTTTCCAATACAGAGAGGAAATCTGGGAGCCTTATATAATTGTTCATCTGAAATAATTGCTGAAGTAGGAAGTGTATGTTGGGGTGTTACAGAAAGGAAATTTTAGATTTTGAAAGTGGTCCAGAAAAATATCTTTAATATAGGGATGCTTTCTTTTCTGCTAATGAACCTTCTAGCAATGAATAGGAATTCTCAAGGCTTCCAGTGAAGGTAGTGCTGCAGAAATGGCATGTGCTTGGCTAAATACACAAAATTCCTTAAATGTAGCAATAGTTCAGTTTATATTGCAAATTAGCAGCATGCCTACTTTAGCAGCATACTAGGTGCTTCTGCAATTATTTATTTTAAACGATCTAGCTAATTTGTTGTTAAGACATACATGAGAAAATATCTGATGTTATCTGGTATTTAGCCTTTCACCCCTTTCTTTTAACCAAACCTAAATTTTGTGGATTTCTATCCATTCCCAGAGAAGATCAATGGTAGTTGCTGAAGATGCACATAAGATGCTTGTATGAAATCAGAAAGGTAAGTAGAGAATTCTTATATTGCTTCTTAATGTTGAATTACTTTTCTTAAAGGGATGAACCTTTTTAGTGAAGTCAAAATGAAAATACTGTTAAACAGTTCCTCTTCAAGATATGTATTTGGTCTCATGAAGTAAGTCTGTCTTTTTGCAAAAAAAAAAAAAAAAAATTAATCTGGGCAACACATACTTTGGAAATTGATAGAAGTACATGTGACTACACAGTTAACGGCTCTCTCTTCTGAAAATTATTGCTGAAAATTATTGCATCCTAATTCAGCCTAGTTACATCTTGTTTTCTTACAGCTTTTGAAAAAATGGTGCTTTTCTGAGTTCTTTTTGCCTTTTAGTTTTGAAGTAATGCAGGTTCATCAGCAGCAAAAGATCCCCATAAGCTATTTAAAATAAACTATATTGGAGCAGGAATGTTTCTTGATCACTGTCCTGTGGACTGGTTTGATTAATTTTGATGAAATAAGCTTTAAAACAAAACACAAATACACAAGAGCAAGCATATTGCTTTGAAAGCAAACCAGGCAATTTAATACTTGCCATCTATATTTATTGTAAAGCCACCTTGATACCTGCAGCATTATGATAATACTTCTGTATTCAAACTAGTTTTAACTATTTCCCTTCCAAGGCTTAACTAATCTACACATCCAGAAATGGTAATGTGATACTGACAGGTCTCGAAACTTGTTCAGAATAGAGGTAAGGGTGCCTCTTTCTTCCCTGAATTTATATGAGGGTTTTGTTTCGGATACCCTTTTAGAGCTGAGATGGGCCTTTGTAAGTTTGGCCACATCAGCAAGTTAATGGCTTGGAGTTATTTTTCCCTGTTGTCTAAATGTATATTTCTTTTATTAAGAGGTCTCATCTCCAGTAGCTCTGCAAGTCTTTGATACTGACACCTTAGACTAAAAAATATACCATAAGTCTTTGCATTTGATCATCTGGAGTTGATGAGCAGAGCTTTCACTCAAACCCACAATTGTTCTTCTGTCCAATGCTAGTTAGGTAAGACATTTTGCTGTCAGTGGTATAAACATATGTTAATGTGCAAGTGTTCAAGTCCCACACTTACATACTGTAGAAGGGAAAATATGTATTTTTTTTTTTCCTGTTATACTGCCTCTTTTATAATACATGCCATGAAAGAGTTGAAAGGAGTTTGAGATTCTCTCCTGTGACAGTTTTCTGTTTACTCTGCAGTCTTTGGAACAGCTTGAGGATTATGCAGTGCCACTACAGCTGGGCAGTAAACAGTTTTATTTAATGAAAATTCTGGGAAATTTTTCATTCAAAGCTGTCATTTGCTTTTGAATCCAAGTCACAAGGTCAAGTTAAGATTTCATCTGAATCCTTTCTAATTTTTTTGGTGGGTAAGAGTTCTAAAAGCTCATTTAAAAAAAATCTGCATTTTTTTCCACCTAGATCTTTCTTTTAATTTACCTGGTATAGGGCAAGTTCAGGTTTAAGTCAACCATTAAGATTTAAATGCAAGTATTAAACTGAATTGCATTTCTGTTCTGCTGCAGCTGTGTTCCAGAAGAGCTTTACTGGCTATGGCATGGCCAATTTTGTACTTCTCAGAGATGCACTTCATGCATTGTATGCTTTTGGATTTTTTTCTTAAACACATCAAGGGAGTTATAAGTAGCACAGACATAGATTCAAACTGTAATTTCTGTTTCACAGGCCTGCTTTTCAGTATAGAGATTAGTGTGTGCATAGAAAAATAAAATCTTCCCTAAAGCTTTGCTTTCATATACTTACAGAATGCCTTCACTGCAAATGGAAGAACTGGTGAATGAATTTCACTACAGTGATTAGCTGTGCACATTAAGATTAGAAGAAAGTTACAGTTTACAGTTGAAGGAATAGAGGGAACCAACTCAGGTACTTTTTGGGTTGAATGTAGCATGATCTAAGAATCTGGAAAGGAAACTTTCATCTCTTGAGGAAGAGAAGAAAATAGAATGAATTCTATTCTTTGATACCAATGTTCAGCAGAAAAATTAGGATTAAATCCTGCCCCAATTTGAATAAAATTCTATTGAGCAGGGTTCTACCCAGCATACTGATTTCCAGCTTGCTTTGACTAAAGCCTAAAAAAAGATTAAAGCTCCATGGCAACTACTATCTTAACTCCTGACAGCCATAGTATAAATTACATCTTGGAAAAACCTAATACTGAAAAGTTTTATTTAGGTCACCAGTCAGGCTCAGAAATGGAAGGCTTGTAGATGCTACCCAGAACTTCATTTTGTCCCCCTGTGGTATCAGTAAGGCAGATATTTTTGTGGGAGGCAAATTGGATGAGTGTGCAGTATGAATAAAAATCTGACCAATTTTAAGTGTGTAAACTTGTTTCATACTTCTGGGGGAAAGACTGCAATTTACTTGCAACTGTAACCTTCCAGTAAGGAATACAGCGAGGTTCAACTGGGAGACAACAGCCCAGACAGGGATAACATGAGGTTGTCACAATGGTTGCATTTGCTGACAGTGGAGGAACAGTACCGGGTTTGGATTTTTTGGGTTTGGGGTTTTTTTGTTTTGGTTTTTTTGGTTTTTTGTTTGGTTTTTGTTTTTTGGTTTTTTTTGCTTGATTTGTTTGGTTGCTCTTGGTGTTGATTTGGTTTTTTGGGGGGCTTTTTGTCTGTTGTTTTCATTTTTTGTTTTGGTTTTGTTTTCACTTTCAGGTCTTTTTGTTGCTTTGGGGGTTTCGTGTGCATTTTGGTTGTTTTTTTCTTATTTGTTTTTAATGGAGAGGGGAGGGAAATGGATGGGGGTTGTGAATTCATTTGCCCACAGGTGTTTCAGTTGGGCTGCAGAAGCAGAATCTCAGACTTGTATAGAGATACAGCTTGAGGTTAACAATGCATAGGATGTCAGTGATGGGAATGAATATAAATGGACATTAAAGTCTAGAGTAAACAGAACCCGTGGTAACCAACAACAGTGCAAGCCCCCAAATTTCTATTTGCGTGAAGATTATCTGGTACTATTTACTTAGTTCCATTTTCTTGTTCTTTGACCATTTTTGACCCTATCCTCTCTGGCCTATGTGTTTTTCAGGCCCTGAAGAATGCCCTTAATTGTCTAAGGAATGTCTTATTGGATCCACTAAAATAGCCTGAATATCCTGGTGGCTGGCACAGGGGAGGGATTGGTAACCAGGATCATTGATTCAGTGCAGGGACAAAGCAGGGCAGACGAGGTGGTTTGCATACTCCCTAGCCTGTCAGCTCCCAAAGCTCTTTTTGACCACATCAGATAGCAAAGTTCAAGTCCTCAATATTCTATTTAAAAGACAAAAAACCTCATAGTTTCTCAAATAAAATCAAGGCAATATCAAAATTAGATATGTACTAGATACGTACTACTTGTCAAAAATGTACTAGAGTTGCAGCCCACTACATTCCTACATTATTGCCTATGTATAAATTTTGTATTGAAAATGTTTAATAGTAACATACCTATTACTGATAAAAAAGCAGTGCCAGTATAATCAGTTTTATGTGCCTGCAAGTAGGATTGCTTTTGCCTTTTCCTCCAGCAGCTGGAGTTTGATGATCATTGTATAAGGTACTTCTTCATAAACTGCATAAATTTTATGCTGATGTTCAAATGGATCCCAAGCTTTTATCCCATGAACAGATAACAAGAACATAAATACAGATAGTAAAGTGTATAAGAAAAAAGAAAACTAAAAATACTTTTTTTCCCAAGGGTGTAATATTGAGATAACAAACAATTGCCAGTTGAACACTGGTGTTGTACAAGTTAACCAGTAGAGCTGGGACACAGGAGATAATGTCACTGCTACATGGCTTTTGGGAGAGCTTTAAGATACAGTAAATGATTTTGTATTTCTGAGTATCAGATCATCAGAATTTCTTTGGTGAAGAAGTATTAATTTCATAAAACTTAAAAATGTTGAATAATAGATGAACTGATATGGAAACAGACAGTTGAGATTTTCTAAATAAAAATATATACTTTGGCTATGATTTTCAGTCCAGTAATCTGCAATCTAATGATAGTATGCACCAGCATGGCAAATTCATCTACAGTATGATTACATTTTATGTAGCAATAGAAGGTAAGAATAATTTTGAGTCTTTCCCATCTTGCACAGTTAAAATATTTGTAGTAAACCATAACAGTTCTAGATCATTTTATGTAAAGAACATGCAATAGATTTAGTGATAATCATACCAGAGTATTCTAGACTTGAGAAGATTGACTTGCCCCTTCCCAAAGCACGGCCAGACCAGGTAAGTAAACAGAGATGTGTGCAACTTTTGGCCATGCTCACTGTTGGGAGGGTCTTTAATGCATTATCTGGTGAAGCTTTACATTCACAAGATTTGTTTTCCTGTAAACATGCTCTGCAATTTTGAAACCTGCTTAAGAATAAAAGAGGATGCATTCTTGAAAAGTGACATTTTAAGTATGTAAACTTTTCTTCAGAAAAATCCCAAATGTTTTGTCACATGCTTGTGGCTGTTGCCACAGAGGCAAAATTGGGTGAAGCAGGTCAGACATAAGTCTCATATCTAATAAATTTTTTTTTTGCTCACAACCCTCTGTCTTGTATTTAATGACTTATCATCTGTAGTTGCTGGCATGAGGTACAATAGCAGGGAAGAAAGCATCCACAGATTTTAAAGGCTTGACTTTGTGAAGTGTACCAGAGTAGCTGAACGGCAGCTTCAGTAACTGCCAACTGTAAAAGGCTGCTAAAACTTAGGAGAATTAAATTAACTGAAAAGAAATTTAAAACTTATAATTCAAATCTTGCAGATTCCTCAGAAGAGGAATGTCCTGAGAGTACCTAGAAACATTCCTGTATAAATTCTATTGCTGGATGAAGGATTTAAAAAAAAAAAAAATCTCCTATTTTTGGAATACAAATTTGAGACAGAAGTTTAGTCAAAAAACTCAGTAGGAAAAAGGTGTTAGTATGTTTGCCACTTGGTAAGGCTCCTACTTGAGCTTTATGGCCAAAGTAAATCTACATATAAAGATATATAAAATTTGCCCCAAATATAGTTCTAGTTTGCCTTTTTACTAAATTAGGCACAGATTTTTAAATGGAATTACTTGATGAATATAAAAATTACATTCTTCCATTCAAATCTTCATAGCTGAAACCAAGTTCCTTAGGCTGACTGTGCTTTCGAACACCTTTTACTTTCCCACTTATGTTAACTGATATTTTCTAAGAGTTTGTGGCTTTTCACTTTGCCCCTTTCTCCAAAGGTGGTGTGCAGACATGCTCTTCGTCAGGTACTTTATCTTCTATTCAAAAGCCTGTAACAGATAAGATCAAGGTGAAATTTTAAATCATGGCCTTGGCAAAATATGGAATCTGCACTTAGCAGCTTCTGTCTCTGATTAAAGACTGGCTCTATTTAAAAAAAAATTAAAAACCATGAATGCTTAATGATGTTGGAACTGTTTTTGTTTTTTTTTACCTTGAATAAAAAAAAATCTAGGGGAAACACTGGCTCAAGCTCCTGAACTAAAGCCAGGCATGCAAATACTGAGTAATGGGAGGGTAAATTCATCCGGGTAAGATACTGCTTGTGTTTTCAGTAAAATGGCCAAGTTTCTACTGAAGGCTTGGTTGCATCCTAACTAAGGTATCCTAATTGAAGTCATCTAACTTAAGGCTCTAAAACATGGCTGACAGAATCCATTAGGTATCATGGGTCGCTCCATGGGAAGTATCTGAAGCAGTAATTGTGGTATTGCTATTTCTGCCATGCTTTTGAATGATGTAGGCAGATATTTAATGGAATATTGTAAGTTTCAGTTGAAGGCGGTGCTGATATTAACAACTCCATTAGAATAGACTATATAATAGTTTTGTCATAGTTTTATTTTAGTATATCATTTCAAGCACTTCCCTGTTTAAACCCTAAATAAAACTCACTATAGATCACCATATGAGCTGTTAGGCTTGGCAAGATCATGAGACAGTTGACTGGTCTTCCAATAGCTCTAAATAAATGGCATGCATTACGTCTCTCAGTTGTCTCTCATTACTACTGTTCATGAATTAAAGACTAAATTTCTTCTAAGTATTATTGTGATATGAATATAGCCACTGGAATCACATCACCTTCTGCTCAAATCTCACTGGGTAGCTGGGGATGGCTGGCTGCATTTATCACTAAATTTCACTTGGCGTCTTTATTTTGGTTGATGCCTATATCTTCTTCAGTCCAGGGTCTCCCTGTGTTGTTTGTATCACAGTGATTAGATTTTTCGTCCAGAGTGGAATGATCATCATCTAATTCAGCTGGGAAAAGAGGGGGTCATTCACAAATAGTTATGTCATATAGTCACAAATATAGTTACAAAACCAGAGTCCTATGCACTGCTTGCTAAAGATGACACAAAACAAAGCCTAATTTCATGCAACTCCTTATCAATGAGAGCCTAACATTCCTGCTCATTTCCAGTTTAGAAGATGAGAACATACAAGTAGATACTTATATATTTGTGTGATTACTTAAAGTAGCAAAAACCTGGTAAGATGACTGACCATGGTTTTATCACAGTGAAAGGATGCAAATGAGTGGACAAAAATGACACGGGAGTCGTTTAAAAAGATCAGTTGAAGCAATTTTTGCAAACATTATAAATCCTTGCCTTATCAGCGGAAGCACAAAATCTATTAACTTATTCTTTGCATTTCATGAAGTTACCTTATCAGCATTAGCCAGCTTCTTCATTTTTCCTTTTTGACCAAGTGACATGGAGAAGAATTTGATGGTTCTGGAGTGTACCATTCATGTAAGAAAAAAGAGGAATATATTCAGGAGTTTACCCATTTTCCATCATGACTTCAAACCCAGTTCTCGTAGTGTTATATGCAATTGTCAAGCAGTACAAATCTGGCTTATTCTTCAGTAGTTTTTTAACTTAAAATTTAGAAAAAAATAGTAATTTTAAATGTCTGTCAGAAAAATGTATCTAATATTAATTTGATACTAGTGTTAAGGAACAGCACTTCAATGATTATTTAATATAGTACAATAATCATTTATAAAAACCCCTAGGATGTGAAGAGATGAAGATCAACATGTTGCTAACTTTGTGCCAATAGCAAAAAGAGCCTCAAAAACCCACCAAATCTTGTGAGATAACTAAGTAGGAATTCTGTTTTCAGGTGTTCAGTAATTATATGCTATTTAATTTTGGAAATCACACTTAAAGGTGAAGGGAGTTCAAACAAACAAGATAGAAAAAAAGATATATAAGACAATAACTTCTAATGATAGAACAGAGCCTAGAAATGAGAGGACTGAGGTCAGGAATTCTCGGTAATGTGAAAATTTGCTTTCAAGAGGTAAGGGACAATCTGTCTAAGTGAAAAGGACGATAATTAATGTCCCTTGGATGGAGCACTGGATGCTTAAATAAGACACTAGCGAGAAAAGAAAACAAAAAAATGAGCTGTCTAACCGTAGTGACAGTGAAGCACTGGAATATATTATTTTGGAAAGTAAACATCTCCAGTGACAACGATGCTACAAGTCAGACTAGACAACTGTATTGACTTCAGTTTATTGTAACTGATCCTGTTCTTGGACAAGGGAAATGGATTGGATTAGGAGCTCTTGAGCTGTGGGAAGACCGTGACATACCTGTGGAGGCCCAGGTAAAGTTCCAGAAGAATTTAATTTAGTATTTCTCTTTCTTCTAACCTTTTCCCTTAGAACTACTCTCTGAAAGTCATTTGAAGAATGTTGTACTTACTCTCAGTCAGCAGGACAGGAAGGGAGCAGAGCCTTCAGATTCTCCCTCCCTAGGGGCACATTTTGAGCATTGCCAGTGGCCAGCTGGGGGGACACTTGCTCCATGTTCGTTGTGTTCCCTTGGCAAAAGTGAACTGACCTGTGGGGAAGGTGATGCTACCCCATCAGCAGAAAGTGGGGGCTCACCCTTTCCTTTCTAATGAAACTCAGATCCACTACTGAGGAGCATTTAGAGGCATAGGATGTGAGGAATGGTGTAATTTGCCAGGGTCATCAAAACTTGGGTTAGGGAGAGGAAGTTTCTATTGATACTTGGCAATTCAAGCAGTGGCTGCAGAACACAACTACCCAGGGATAAGATTCTAGCTATTGTACAGCATGGACTGAATGTATGTACATGCTGGACTGAAAATAGGGATGCTTGTATGCATCTGTGCCATTACAGTAGAAAGATAGGCCCAATAATAATGAATATTGGCAACATTGAAATAAATGACCTCCAAAAAGGATTTTCAGCTCCACTTTCTACTTGCTATACCTAGTTAATAAATTAATAATAAAATTATATTCTTATAATTATAGTCTCTGCAGTTCATAGAAAATCTGATGTTCAGGCATCTTGAGCAGAAATCCTGGATACTTTGCTTTGATTTCAACCTTTTCAAGAAACACTGAAATAACATTTCACTGTATTTTCTTTGGTGTTAATTTTTGGTGGAGGGAGCTGGCAAATTGAGAATATGAATTTTTAGCAACTTATTCAGATAAGATAGTACGTAATCCTTACTGTGCTAATAATTTCTGAGTAGAAATGCAAACTCTTTTTTATAAATATAGCAGTCACTTTTCAACATGAAAAGTGTATTTAAACTTAGAAATAAGTAATACTTTGCATTCCAGTTTCTATGTTTTGTGGTATGATACAGCTGATTTTCTTTTTTTCAGTGTCTCAAGAAAGCACCAGATAGGGGCAGTTGTAAATTAAGACAGTAATGTTAGAAGATAGATGGGCTAGTTTCAAGAAGGCAGAGTTGGCACAAGGCTTGCACACTGAACTCAGAGACATGGTGTACATCACATGAGCCCACTGATGTAAGGAGAGGCAGATCATGTGGTAAGTCAGTCACAAGCTCAAAAACTTTTCTACAGATTTGTCTGCACTTTTTCATCTCATTTATATCTAATAAAAATATGTACCCTTTTCTCAATCTTAGCATATTTGCTTTCATAATTAGTTAAGTGGCACTGGTGGTGGTCAATGAACCTTAATACCAAATACATCTCTAGACATGAAATCCTTTCATATGGACATATAAAATTTTTTGTGTATGTACACACATGCACTGGTAGTAACTTCTTCAGCTGATCTGTCTGTTGACTAGATGCAATGATGGCTAAGGAAAATCAAAGTGAATCATGTCAAATGAACACAGGGCTGAGAATACCTACAGCAGGTCAGATAAAATGCTCATGGTAAAGTCAAGCACAAGATCACTGGTGATATATACAGGTGACATTAAGTAGCAAAGATTATTAATAAAGTTTGCAAAGTTTTGAAAAAAGAAATTCTGCTTACAACAAAATAAAATTATAAGATTCGTATTACAATTTAAACCTGATCTTTAGGAAGAAAAACAAGATTTCCTGATTTGAAATTTAATCATCAGTGTAAATGAAGCAACTAAATAGTGGCCTTAATTATGGCTATGACCTCAGAACACTTACCTATTTTAGACCTTCCTGATACCGGATCATAATAGAAACTATAGAATGAAATCAATACAAAAATACATGGCATAATAATTAAAAATGGAAGACAAAATTGGACAAAATAGTTTCTCAGATTTCTAGCAGTTGTTACATAACATATTCATCAGTAAGCAAAACAATATTATGTGAGTTGAAACTGTATAAACTTGACCCATTAGGATATTGTTTTACATCTTTTCATCTTCACTAAGCAGGAAGAATGCAAATTTACCTAATAAGTCATCACTACAAATGTAAGGCTTCTGGAAAACTTGCTTCTTTCACATCTTTTGTGTATTGTAAGCATGTGGTGGCAAACTGCACCTAAAGTAAGTACTGCGTGCAGCAGTGGGAGACTAAGTCAAAACATGCTGTCTGTAACAGCAGACTTCAAGAGGTGAATGGAAGTAGTGAGGAAAATTGTTAGTATGTTTACCTCCCATTAATTTGGGACTGCCATGTCAGTGAGGAAAAGTTATGGATGACAGATGGGAAAAAAGATTGGAAACTACCAATTTAGACTCATGTCTAAATGCTACTGAAATAGTATTTAAGTGAGGTCAGTCAAAATCCCTGCTTCCCATTTCTCAGGCAGCTTGAGTCTCTAATTCTTGCAGCTGAAGGAATATAATAATTGCACATCAGTCTGGTCTTCATCTCTTTGATCTCCTTGCTTCAATACAAAGACAGTCTGGCTTTAAGAAAGGTTACAATGATCTCATGTAGTTATT
This sequence comes from Poecile atricapillus, assembly GCF_030490865.1. Taxonomy (NCBI): domain Eukaryota; kingdom Metazoa; phylum Chordata; class Aves; order Passeriformes; family Paridae; genus Poecile; species Poecile atricapillus. The sequence continues at coordinate 44,146,946 of NC_081252.1, forward strand.
ACAGTAATTCATATTTCAGTGTAAATCCATGGCCTGGATAACTAATGTTTCAGCTTCAGCTCTGCAGTGTTGCAGAAGTTAAAATTGTCATTGTCTTTCTTTTGCTCTTTTGGGTGGAGCCTGCTGGTACAGCTCCCTGGAGGCCTTTGACTGAAGATGGTTTGCCTGAATGGGTTGCTCAGGAGTTTTCTTTGTACTGCAGCTCAGCCAACTCTTTGCAAACCCAGCCTCTAAATTCCCAATGACAAAAAGGTCCCTGGCAAAGCATCAGGATTCTTTGATATCACATGAACCATGTTCTGGGAACAGCACCAAAAGATCTTATCCAAACATTTCTCACAGACCTCACAAACACTACGGAAAACCAACTCAGTCCAACAAGCACAGGGAAGAATGAGTTGCATCTTTTTGCTCCAGTGAGGTCTTTATTGCTATTAGAGGGTTTTATCTCCAGAAAGCGACTTTTTTTGTCTCCTCCTATTTCCGGAAAATGGGGACTTAGCTCTCATTTCAGATCCCACAGTAGCTTTGAAACTAAGAAGTAAAGCTGACCTTAATCAGTCTTAAAGTTTCTGCTCAGTTTCACAATACACTATAAAGAATTGCTTATTTTCAGACTTGAACTTTGTTTAGAGATTTCTATGAGTATCTGATGGATTTTTAAACCCTTTATGCTAATAACTATTGAGACTCAAGAAAACAAGATGGTTGACTGAACAATCATTCTAATTAAAAGTATTTAGCCGTTAGTTGTAAGAAGAATGAACATATGGTCTGTTCTATATATAAAACTTTGTGGATGCTGCAGTCAGTGCCAGAGACAAACTCCTACCTATTCTCAGAGAGGCCAGGCAGTAGCCCTCCCTCAGGAATCCTGTACTCTTTACTTTGGCAAGGAACTATGTAATGACCTTGTTTCTTCACATACTTTTTCAAAAGGTCATAAGTTAAAGGAGTCTAGTAAAAACATATTTTAAAAATGTCTTGCCCGCTTTGTGCAATAAATTATCTAAAGACATATATTGTTTAGTTAGGTTTTATAGAAATATATATAAAAAAAAATCCGTAAGTGTGCCTATCCCCTAAACTTGCTTTCTGAGTAAATTTGTGTTTAGTACCTGAAAAATGAGTATTAGAGAATCTGGGAGAGGCAAATCCCTTGTTAGTAAAGACAAAGACCTTCGTATCCCTCATCGGCACAATATCAAAGCTTTCTACCTTTTCCATTCTAACAGCATGGCATTCTGATTTCCCTGTGTAAAACACTGTAACCACTCCAGCAATGAGATTCCTGCATACATCTCCAAGAAAAAAAAAACCTCAAAACATTCATAATTTATGACTAGTAATTATTCTGCCTACAGTGTTGTCACCATTGTGTTTTAAAGTTTGAAGTGGCTTGGTTTATAAATCTTCTGAACCATTCTATGACAGTGACTTCCAATTCCCCAGCAGAGTTGTATATGTATCCAGTTGCAACACAGGGCTGAAATCCTGGCCTCACTGAAACCAGTGGGAATCAAGAGGTCACTTCTGGAGTTCTGAGCCTTCTTAATTAAGAAAAAAAATCCTTTGTTTTTTTGCTATAATTTGGCTGAGACATGGCCTAAAAAAGTCACCACATCAAGGTGTTGCAAAGATGAGTCCTCTGGCTAATGCTTTATGTTCAACTTGCTTTTAAAGGAGATGATTCCAGCAATGCTCACAATTTATGTAAGTTCTGAATTCAGCCCTTTGCAGTGTGTAAACAGGCAAGGCAATTCAGGCACAAATTGCAGAAAGTAGTACTTTTTGTGCACCCTTTTTGGCAAAACCAACCTTTAAAGGTTTCAGTCATGTTTTCAAAGGCAACATCATGCTTTTCATGTTGTCTTGTCAGCTACCTGTCCTCGCCTGAAAGGAATGCAGTGCTTAAACATCAACTACCTATGTATTTTGAACTTGCCTGGAACAATTTGATATAGTCACAATTTCTCAAATTCTATTTTGTATTTTTTGCGTTCTTATTGATCTTTGCAGCCAAGTTCCATTTGAAGGTAGTTTCTCCATCACAAAAAGCTAAACAAAGTAGTTCAAGGGAAACACCTATATATTTGAGGTTAAACTAAAAAAAAAAGCATTTATAGCACAGGAATAGAATATTCTGCATTTAACATGTGTCTGTGGTTGTTCTACTGGGACCACTTTGGGAGTTTGCTTAACTTTGGGAGTTTGCTTAACTTTGGGAGTTAGTCTACCTGAATTTTGTTGTCCGCCCTTTTGATAAGTACACTTAAGCCAGGTACACCAATGTTTGCAGTGGTGGACATTTCACTTTCTAGGTGAAATACAGGGTACTGATCACTATGTGTAAAGCCTGATGTAATGTGGCTTATAGAGAAAGTAGAAATCACCAAAACTTTCTCTCTTCAATTGTCTTACCACAACAGTTGTGTTCAGAAGGAATGTTTCCAGGTATCTTTTTCTGAGCCAAGCCGCACATGACATTATTTGAAACATGCCATGGTTTTATGACTTCAATGCCATCAAATACACTCATTAATCTCTTATTATTTATAAGACCTAAAATGTATATTCAATTATAAATCTTTGATATCAGTATTCAGTTTACTGGTAAACTATTGAGATAGAAACAGAAGCTTGAAGACAGCACTGAAAATCATACCTTGGTTTCCAGAATGTGTAGATTTTTGGGATTAGAATACATTTCATTGATCAACAGCATTCATAATATTTGGAGCTTAATTTAAATTATCTTAAAAATCCATATTAAATTTGGTTCATATCTCTTGTATTCTCACAAGAATGAATACACTTATTCACAACTTAAGCCCATCTCCTTTGTCACATGATTTATTCCAGGGCATTCAAGTCACTTGGTATTAATTTCATAAATCAAATGGCACGCTGATTTTCATTGCAACTTTGTTACAGATGTTCATGTGAAATGGTAGGAAGTGAAATAATGTGCCATGGTAAAGTGGAAGAGATTATTGAAATAGAATATGGAACAACAATAGCAATAGTTTGAAATTTCTATTTGCATGATCCTTTCAGAAATCAGAAACAATTCTCCTTTATTAAAAAATGGCAACAGAAGTGAAACCACTCACCTCCAGGGTGAACTGAAAGTAACTGGGCCACATGCCTATGGTCTTCACATTCCAGAGAATTATCTCAGTAGTGTCTGCAACATGGATTGATGCCATGAGATGATAACCCAGATGATTAATGAAGCAGGTGCAAATAAAGTCATTGCAGCAACCCTGGAGGGTGTGAGAGTAGACAAAGGTGCTAACACTGAAATATTCTACCTGTTGCTCTGTAAGGAACAGCAGAGCTGTTCATAGCAGGAGGGGGGCACTTTATAACAGCAATTGTTTTAAACTCTCTAAGACTATTTGAAAAGAAAATATGCTCCATCAATAATATTTTAGGGTCTAACTTATGTCAGGGTAAAGTGAAGTCAGCCCTACTGACCCTTCTGAAAGTAGTGGAGTACTACAGAATTTGCTCTTGGAGCAACTGCTGGGCATGATAGGATGCAGGTACCAGAATCTGGAAGGTTTCATGGAGGTGTAAAAGACCTGAAACCTCCTGCTTTTGGACAACATGGCTGGATGAAAAAGTCTGTGGGTAAAAGCCCAGACTTTTAGGAAGAATTAGACACCTGAAGTTGTTGAAAGGCTTCCAGTGTGATTTTCAAAAACTCCAGAAGGATTTAGAAAAGATGATTCCAGAAGAATTTAGAAAAGAAGACCTCATGGGCCACTGCCAAAATATTTTTAAAAATTGGGCACAATTTCCTTTTCTGAAGAAGCAAGAATAAAGTTTCTACACATTTATTAGCTAAAGATCACAGGGAAGTAGTCATTAGTTACAGCTTCTCCATGAACAGCGGCCACAGAATCCTAACATACCGATTTAACAACCACATCTCCTTTGTTAGCACCAAATACCCTGGCTTATTTTCTATTTCTGTACAAAACAAGAGTTAATTAAAACAGACAAAAACATACCTGTAGCCTTAAATTATCACACTACTAAATAAAACCTGAAGACTTAAGTGCATGTATGAGGAAGACTGAACTCTTTCCAGATGTGTACGCTCAACCCAGTGCAAGAGGTATGTGACAATGTCAGGTCATATACTGTCAGAATCAGCTCAATGAGCAAGGTACCGAATAACCCCCACGTGCTCTGATGCAGCCAGATTTGCACTTTTCATAGCAACTATGACATGACTGGAAAGGGGAGGACTGCTCTGGCAGTGACAGTTCAGGAATAAAAGCTATCATATTGCTAAATATGTCAGTTAACTGCATGTTTTAATTCTATAAAAGGTTGTCATGTATGGTAGTTGGGATTTTTAATGTGGTTTGATTTTGCTATTTTCAAAATATTTTGCCCCATCTCCTGTCTCTGTCTGCACTGAATCTAGATGCAATGTTCATTATGATTTGCTGTCCTCTCAGTGTCATCATCATCTGCAAATCTAGTTTTATATACTTCAGATGTTCCAATGATAAAAGGACTGAATAAGGATACCAGCAGGCACTTTGGATGATTTCCTTTACAATCTCTTGTATGCATGGTCTATTGCTTCCTTCCTTTTTCATCCATTTCCTTTCAAACACTGCCTTAACTCCTAGCAATTAACTCCTGGATTTACCTTTGTAAATTATTTCTGTCTTTGATATAGGGTATTGCCAGTGACTTTTGAAAAATTAAATTAATGTGAGTGGCAGACACTTGTCCTAAACCTCATCCTTCAAGTCCTGCATAAGCAACATACTGCATAAGTAATTATGACCATCCTTTCCTAGCATTATATGCTATAGAAGTGGTCACCCTTAGGAAACCCATTATTTTTTTACATGACTACAGTATTTACACAGCAAAGATTTATAATGAACCCCCAGCTGACACTGGGAATATGACACCAACTGAGAGAACATTTCTGCATTAGCACAAATCTAGTTCTCAGAAAATTCAGTTTGACAATCTCAAGAAACGTAAAGCTGCATGCCAGGAAAGAATGCCCTTCAAATTATGTTTGGAAGAAGTACTTGAGTAGCAGTTTGTTAGTGGAAGATATAGAAGGTTGCTGAAGAGACAAGAGAAATCAAACGTACAAAATTTATCATTGGAATCCCTTATAAATTGATATATAAAGACAATATATCAATTATACAGCAATGGAGTAAATATCAAGAAATTATTAACAGACCTGACTTCTCAAAAATATAATAATGGAAGACTGATGTTCAATTGAATTATGAAGAGGAACTTTTTAATACTGAATTCTCAATGGTGAAAAATACTTTCTACCAGTCTATAAACACATAGAATATAATCTTTGACTGAATTTCCTGATGTAAGTATGGAGAAGTTCCTGTATATAGTTGTATCTGCTGAAGAAAGGGGTATTTCATGCATCAACTGACATGAATCCATCAGATCAAAACCTTGAAATAATAAAAAAAAATTACAGAGCTGAGTATATTTCCTGACTTTGTAGCTGGCATGTAGTCCTTTCCCTTTCCTGACTTCAGAATGAAGTATGAGGCAATAACATTCTAAGGGGAAGGGAAGTCAAATAAGAAAACAGAGAATGTGAAAGTATAACCCACACACAAAGCAAAAGAGAAAAACAAATCCAAACGAGAGAGAATTGAAACAGAGATTGAAATGACAGCAGGAATGAAATACAGAGAGAGAAGTAAAAAGCTGTCAGAAACAATTAGGAGGAACATAAAAAGTAATGAGAAAACCCCTAAAAAAGCAAAGTGAAGGGTCATTTTATAGCTAGTTAACTTGTGAAAGAAATTATATCTCATCATCCAAAAGAGTTGTGGAATTTTCTCCCATTATATTTTCTTTAATTAAGAAAATCCTTAAGTGGACATAAAAAGTGTGTGCAATTTATCCAACAGCCACTGCTGAGAGACACAATTGTAAACTGCATAGTTTAAGGTTTGTTTCAGTTTTGCAAGTAATGAGTCTCCTGCTAATAATTTTTAAATTTTTACCTTTCTCTTTTTATTTTCTACATTTGACAGATTAATTCCAAATGTTGGAAAATACTTATTAAAAGTCCTGACAAGTTATCCTATTATTAACTAAATTCATAAGCAAAATAAATACAGTAATAAGTCCTCCTCTCTGAAATGCTGAAAAAAAAATTGATATGAGCCCTTCATAAGTTAGACATTTTAAGAAAAGGTATTAAAACCTCATGCTCCAGTGTATAAGGTAGCCCTTAACTGAGGAAGCCAGTTAACTAAGTAAAGTTCATTAGACAGCAATTTGATATAAACTGTCTCGTACCTTCCTTTGAAGAACATGACAAAATACCATCAAGGAACAGAAACCTGAGCTGAAACTGAGGCTACTTGATGAGACTGTTACCATTTTTGCAGGACAAGATTTTGAAACTGAAAAAAAAATGCCTTAGGAAGTCTAAGAGGCTGTTAAGCCATAACTGGTGTTGTAGAAAGCAAATTTAATTACTACCTAGGGAAGTTTCTGTCTCCTGTCAGTTACAATTCTCATGATCAACAGATTAACCATTTTGCAGAAGTCAAATGATGCCATAGCACTGAAAATTATAAATTACTTCGGCAGGTAGCATAGAAGCAGTAGGGACCAGATTAATATATAATTGCTCAGCTATAATTAGCTGTGTGAGCTTTCCTGCCTTTTTTATATAAAGAAGTCAACTCCACTTCTTCCTAAAGACTACTTTTGTGTGGTCAGCTACAACTCAGAAATGGTATAAGAAGCTGTTCTTGACCACATCTCTGCTGTTAATCTCTATGTCTCAACATCCACTTATTTCTCTGTGGATGAGTTATTCCAAGTGCAGAAGGAAATGTGTAGAAATAAGTTCATTTGTCTACAAGGATCAGCACTTCTCCCATACTCTAAGTCAAAAGAAGATTTATTTTTTGAATAAAATACAAATCGATCTTATGATTTTACAAACTAGAATAATAAATCCCCTTTCACCCTGACCAATTGTTTTCCAAAAATAAACACTCCAAGGAGTTCCTGCTTCATTGCCCAAGTCAGTACTGTTTGCAGTCAAGAATTTTGAGAGATTTCCTTTTAAAGACTCAGAGAACCTATTCACACTTGCTTCTACCTGGCCTAATTTTCTTAGGGATGACTATTTATTCTCAGTCATTCCTATTTTGTACAATTCTGGTGTCTTTATTCATGTGTCAAGACGAACAGGATACATAAAAACCAAAGAATGACATGTACATCACAAGTTTTTGCTTTGCCTGCTTTGACACTATAGTGAGGGTTCCCAAAAGAGGTAATAACTTAGCACAGGGAGTCAAACCCTATTTCCTACCTGGTTGCCATCTGCTCCCAAGCTACCTTGAGGACAAATGCCCAAATCCAAGGCTCTGAGAAGTGTAAGAGATGACTTTCACCTGGCAACCTCCTGGGTATTTAAAGTTGCTCCAGAAGATGGCAGATTGGATTTTAGGAAAAAATTCTTCACCAAAAGGGTTGACAAGAATTGGAACAGGCTGCCCAGGTTAGAAGTTGTGTCACCATCCCTGGAGTTATAAAAAGACGTAGCTGTGGCACTTAGGGACATGGAGTAATGATGGACTTGGGTTACTGGTTGTACTCTGATCTCACAGGTCTTTTCCAATCTAAATGATTGTATGATTCTATGAAAATCAGACTGCTTTTGGCTTCAGCTCCCTCTGGTGGGTAATGCACACTCCAGAGACCAGCAATTACTGCTAAAGGTAACCACCAAAAATGAAAGAACCTGCAGGTTGCTATATTTTTCTTAAAATACACATAAATATACTGGATGAGCAATGATTATAACAGAGATCAGAGTTAAAGCTGCAACTTCACACATGTGCTGAGAAATAGAAGATGCAAAATTCCTATCAGAACAGAAGTCCCTTTGAATTCAGATAAGAGATGGGGGTTTCAGTCCAGGCAGAAACTGGTTTTCAGCATCTAACACTGATTAAAATTAAGAACTAGTTAAACACAGGGTTTTTTATGAGAACATTTGCTCGTATTTCTGTTCTTGGCTGATACTTTGTGCTGTCCTGGTTTCGGCTGGGATGGAGTTAATTTGTGTCCTGGTAGCTGGTGCAGTGCTGTGTTTTGGATTCAGTATGAGAATGATGTTGATAACACACCAATGTTTGGTTGTTGCCAAGCAGTGCTTACCCCAAGTAAAGGATTTTTCAGCGTCCCAGGCTCTGCCAGTGAGGAAGTGCACAAGAAGCTGTGAGGGAGAATGGCCAGGACAGCTGGCATGAACTGGCCAAAGGGATATTCCATACCATGGAATGTCATGTTCAAGACATAAACTCAGGGAAAGTTGGTCAAGGGCTGGTCAGGGACAGGCTGGACATTGGTCAGCAGGTGGTAAGCAATTAGACTGTGGACCTCTTGTCTTTCTTGGGGTTTATTATTCTCTCTCCTTTTCATTACAATTATTTTTATTATTACTATTTTTAGTTGTATATTTCATCTTTTTCAGTTCATCAGCTATTCTTATGTCAGCCCATGAGCTTTGGGGGTTTTTTAGTGATTCTTCTCCTCACCATGGGGAATGGATGGAGTGATCAAGCACCTGTGTGATACTTAGTTGCTGGCTGGGATTGAAGCACAGCAACGGCATAAAGTTTGATGCTCTTCCTAAAAAGCATTTTGTTGGCAGGATTCAGAAAATATTCATTATTTGGCAAACCTCACTCCTCAGAGATTCTTCATTTGTTAAAAGGAATTTAGTTTCTGTGTAAAAGAAAATTATGCTTTTAAATCTGTGATATCATTACCTACAAAACATGTATGCCCACATATCTACCTGCTGAAATAACTAAAACTTAAAGCATATTTTATAATTTATATGCTTGGGCACAAATCTAAGTCCTTCCACAAGAACATTGTGCAGACTGTATGGCAGTATCCCAAATACATTGGTTATGATAACGGCAACTTGTGATAATTCTTATGTTAAAATAAAATCAGTAACCTCTCCTCCCTACGAAATAGTACTTAAATTTTGATTACCTCATAAAAATGCATGGAAATGTTGCAAACATCAGCAATCTGATAGAAAAGGCTTAGAATGAATCGTAAATTTCTGCTTTCACAAGTGGCACTAGGAAATCAAACTTTAATTCTTCCATCCCTGTGTTGTTTTCTCTTTCCTTCAGAAGCTTGTTTGTTGGTCTGAATCACATACTGACAGTTTTTTTTTGGAAAAAAATCCCCAATGTTCCTATCAGAAAACTGTAATTGAGTATGAGAACATTTGGGACAAGAATGGTCATGTAAATTCACATTCTTCAATGGAACACAACCATACTGTTCAAGCTAAGGACCAACTTAAACAACTGTATAGCCTATTCATTAAATTGCTTATGTAATTACATTACATTTAAAGACAACTCAGTGGATGAGAGGCTGGACATGACCTGGCAATGTGTGCTGGCAGCCCAGAAAGCCAAACATGTCCTGGGCTGCATCCAAAGCAGTGTGGGCAGGAGAGGGGGTTCTGCCCCTCTGCTCTCACGAGACCCCACCTGGAACCCTGCATCCAGCTCTGAGGTCCCCAGCACAAGACATGGACCTGTTGAAGCAAGTATAGAGGAGGGCCACAAAAGTGCTCAGAGGGCTGGAGCACATCTCCTATAAAGAAAGACTGAGAGTTGGGGTCGTTCAGCTGAGAGAAGAGGAAGTTCTGTGGAGACTGGATTGTGGCCTGTCACTACTTAGAGGGGGCTTCTAATAAAGATGGGGAAAAATATTTTAGCAGGGCCTATTGTCCTAGGACAAGGGGTAATTTAAAGAGCATAGATTCAGACTGAATATAAGGAAGAAGATTTTTACAGTGGGGGTGGTGAAACACAGGAACAGATTGCCCAGAGAGATGGTGGATGTTCAGTTCCTGGAAGCATTCAAGGTAAGATTGGATGGGGCTCTGTTGAAGATGTCATTGCGGGGGAGTTGGACTAGATGACCCTTAAATGTCCCTTCCAACCATTTTATGATTCCTTGATAATTAAGCTGCAGGCATGTGTTTTACATCAAAACTTCCATTCTGAAAGAAACTGTAGAACTTACAAAAGACATTTCTTTCTTATGAACATTTTTCTCTTTTTAAAAAAGGAAACCATCCAACTTTCAGGTACAAATAATAACCTGATATCAGAAGCTTTTCAGAAGATACGTAATTCTAATTGGAATTCTAAGCAATGGATAAAATACCCTAGAAACCTCTTGCAGAATTATTTTAATTAGCTCCTCTCCCCTTATGCTGCTTCGTATGTTTGCACTTATATTAAGTAACATAAGGTTTTTAAGGGGTGAGGGGCTTACATGCAAGTCATATACAGTACAGACAGACATGTTCCTAGACATGGAGGACTGAACCCTCCATGTGGTCTCTGCTGGCTAATTAATCTAGAAATTTCTGAATCCTCCTGCTCATGTATCATGGACTGGGGACAGAGCACATTTGTATGAACCTGCTTACAACACTCATAGTTCTGTGCTAAGAAGGAAGTACTAAGTGACTTCATTAGCTCTGATGTACAACCACTTTGAACCACTCAGAGAAAATATCTGATTTTCCTTTGTTCTTAATATAAAACCCAGAAAAGATCCATTTGTAAGAAGCTCATGAAATCTGTGGCTTTGCTGTTAAATTATTATTGTGTTATTAAGACTACTCTGCAGTAGTAATTTTATTCTCTGCAGTTAAATAGCATTTCACAGCATGTGTTTGTTTGGCCAAACTCCAGGCTTTCTGGTCCTCTAGTAGAGCCTGAAGAGTTGCCTGCAGACTGTAAAAAGAGTTGCATATGTTTAAGTGGATTAAAAAGCACATTGAACAGGAAAAGGCATTTAGGGTTATTGAGAAGTAACGTCTATATTACATATTTATTACAGTGGTGACATTCTCACTAAAGTATTGCTTGTCCTACCACAAGATTCTGAGGAGTGCCAAAACTGATGATGTCTTCTAACTTATTACCAGAATGAATCTGTCCCCTCTTTTAGGAAATAATGTATTGCTGATCATTCTGGCTGAATGCCCTTCTCCTAATTTTTGGTTTCTAGTCTCACCTGTCTCCAGAAGCTCAGCGGATGCTTCCTCTTTGAGAGCAAGCAGAGCATACTCTTGAAATATGTTATGCGGTTTCTGGAAAGTGCTCAGCCATTTGCTCTTAGCTTGCTGCCTGTGCACAGCTCTCTGCTGAAAATATCCCTGAAAAATGTGTTATGAACATGACTAAAAGACAAGCTGTGAGAACATACTGGAAAGTTAAGAAGCTGCTGTAATCATAAAGCTTGATTAAAGAACACCATTACTTCGGGTAGGTGCAGCTCTAGCCTACCAAATTGCTACACAGTTTGGCAGATGGACAGATATGGGTTTGAGACTTATTACCTCTGTTTTAACAAGTATATATCTCAATTGGGAAAGTTACACCATCTCTAAGAGGGGGATAAAATCTCATATGCCTATTTGTGCAACCAGCAGTGTAACCAGCATCATCAATAAAGGCTCAGGGAATATTTTCCTTCAGATAATATCTTCCAATGCTGCACTTCATGCTATAATGAGAAAAGCACTGCTCTTTTAAATATATGATTCATTTGCATGATAAAATGTTGAAGGAAACTCTTCAGACTCAGTATTTTTTCATGTAAGCACTTAGCAATTAGATTTCCATTGATTAAAGAAGTGAATCACCTTCAGATTAATGAAGAATAAATTAATCTCTTAACAGATTGGAAGAAAAGAAATGCATATTTATTCCTTTACTGAACAACTTCTGAACAGAAGGAATTCAGCATTCACTTGGTAGGCTGCAGTTTGTAAGTACTTGCAACAGAACGGACATGAGAAGAGCACATTTCAGGTTTCTTAGTTAGTGAAATCTCTTGGGAAAATGTTTTTGCAGGTGCTGGGGTCCATCAGTGCTGGTCACTTTTTAAACATCACCTCCTAAGAGCACAGGAGCAACAATTCCCAAATGTTGGAAACCAGACAAGGCAGAAGGCTAGTTTAGCTGAACAGGGAAACTTCTCTTGGAAATAAGGTGAAAAAGGGGAGGTGTATGCCCAGCGGAAGCAAGGTCAGGTGACATGGGAAGAATACAAAGATGCTTCTTGCCACTGTAGGGAGAAAATTTGTGTAGCCAAAGCTCAGTTGGAGATGAAGATGGCCAGAAGTGTCAGGGACAATGAAAGGTTTTTGTCAAATACATTAATGGCAATAGGCAGTGAAAAATAACATTGGCCTCTTACAGGTTGAGGATGTCCCAAACAGGGACAGGGACCAGGCAGAAGTGTTTAACGCGTTCTTTGCCTCTGTCTTCAACACAGATTATGGACCAAGAGGGTTTCAGTGCCATGAGATGGAAGACCATGGCTCATCTCAAGAATGGTCAACTCCCAGTTGACCCTGAAATTGAGCAGGATCTGCTGCTTCAGTTGGATCCCTAAAAATCTACGGGGCCTGATGGGATTCATCTGAGAATCCTCAAGGAACTGGCTGATGTCATTGCAAAACTTCTCTTGATTTTTGAGTGGTTTGGGGAATCCAGAGAGATCCCAGTGGACTGGAATGTGGGTGACACTGTCCTGATTTTCAAGAATGGCAAGAGGGAATACCCTGGAAGCTACAGGCCTGTCAGTCTCATTTCAATGCCCAGTAAAATAATGGAAAAGATTATTCTGGGAGATACTGAAAAACACCTGGAGGACAGTGCAGCCATCAGTCCCAGCCAACACAGCTTCATGAGAGGGAAATCCTGCTTGTCAAATCTGATTTCCTTCTATTTTGGCTTCCTTCTATTACCTTCTATTGAGGGATGAAGATGACATATTAAACTGCTCATCTGAAATGTTTGAGTCCAACTCTCTGTTAGAATGAACTCCATTTACACTTTTGATGATTTGCCAGTTCCCCAAAACTGCTGAGTAACACCTGCCTGATTACCATCTGTCTACACTGCTTTTTTGGTCAGAACTATCTCTTTTGATACCCCATGAGATGCAACACAACAGTGTCTGCTTTTGCATTATTTAAGTTAGTTTAATTCTTCCAATTATACCTTTAAGTAATTATAAGATTTTCTTTCATAATATTCCTGAGATGATGGGATTATTGGGCTTTTGCCCCATAAAACCTGAAAACAATGAAAAAAACCCACATACTCAAGGACACAAATACAAACCTAATCTACATACAGCACAAACGAACCAGGTTTCTTATGGTATGCATCAGTCAAGACTTTGTATTACTGTCCCTTCCTCTTTTGCATTCTAGATTTACAATATGCCCTTTCTTTACATACCGAAAATAATAATGCACTTATGGTACCCTAAAAGTATAAATTAAATACAATTCCAAAATTAGAAGCAAATATCTGCAAAACCTTACAACAAATCTTTGATATCTCATTTTGATACTTCAAAATTTCCAGATGTAGTGAAACACAATGGTGATCATTTCTGACACCACCTGGAAGCCCCCCCACCTCAGATCCATCAGCTGGAATTACAACTTTTATCTTTACAGTAGTTGTACAAACAAGGATAGCATTTTTCCATTAATGCATTTGTTTCCACCTCTGATTCCAGCACAAATAAGCATACTAAGATCAGGTTGTTGTAATAAAAAAAAAAAAAAAAAAAGTCTCTGCTGTTATGATTATGTTACTGTGTTTGATGGCAGAAGCTTTGAATGAGTCAGAGGAAAAATATTTCTCAAATAAGACAGGTATTCTTAGAGATATTCTTAATCTTTGTACTCTGATACCTGAAGTTATTTGATACAATGATGTGCCTCCCCAAGATTGTGTCTGTGCACATGCATGGCAAATCACATTTTAACCATTCTGCTTACAAGCCACACATTTAACTGGCGATTTAAATACTGATGAGCTGGATTTAAATTTGCAAAATGTACATCTAAACCCAAATTTTGTGCACTCCCCTTCCTTCCAGCAGATAAAATCCTGAACTTGCAACACTCAAAATATTAAACTACTCAGAATCTTGCAGAAAAGATAAAGCTTTAGATGAGGCTTTAGAGTTGTCTCCACTTCTTCACATAACAGAAATTCCATTTGATTGATATTCAAGTATCCCATAGCTTCAAATCAAAATTTCTAGATTGGTTCCTGTGTATAACTTTTTTCTAGCAACATTCTTTCCTTCCATCAAGCGTTTACTATTAACACTTTAAAAAATATCTTCTCATCTTTTAAAATACCTTAAGAGATATTTTAACATACAGAGAAACAACATGTGTTTATCAACTGTAATTTTTTAGAAGACTAACCAACCATGTTCTTAGGGCTTCAGACTCAAGCTGTTCCTTCCTCCTTCTTTCACTCTTGACTTCTACTGTCATCTTTTCTCCTTAAACAGATATCAAAAGAAGTTGAGTATATGCTTTTCATATTTAGCATGTCTCCTCATAGAGTATCTTTCCCATTTCCTGATTCTGCAAGACAGTGACCTGCCCTGCTTCTTCTGTGTTCATGAGTACAGCATCTAACAGAGTAGAGCTTGTGTCTGTGAAACAAAGAGTGTTGTGATAATCACAAACAGATTCTGCCCAATTTTTTACCAGTCAGAGATTGTAGTAGAGGTCTCAAGTACATACATTTAAAACAGGAGTGACACACTGTACCTTGCACATTATATTGTATGCAGCATGACACAAATTACCTTAATTCATTCCAGGCATGAGGCATAAATACCAGTCAGTAGTTTATATTTTCTTCCTCCCCTACCCAATACACCTTTCTGTATAAAAACTATGAAGGAAACAGTGATGCTGAGTACCTTTGTTTGCCCTTGCTAGGAAGAAAACAAGCGAGGGATATTACTTGTAGGAATGCACCATGAAAAGGGCTAGAGAACCATCATCATGCCATGAAATCAAGAAACACAAGGAAACCGTTCTTGTTCATCTGAGTATACAATTAGTTACTTTATACATATCCTCACCAGCTAATAAGCCAATGTATCACTTACGCTTTGAGCATTTTAAACATCATAATAAGCAAGTTAACAAAAGAAAATAAATACACAGAAATAATGGATCCATTTTAAGATAAGCTACTAGTTATCTTGTAGAACTTTTCCATTTAATCTCTTTCAGACCCATTGTAAACCAAGTCCAGACAGCCCTTTGTTGACAGCATACAGGTGAATTTGTTTCACCCAGAGCAGTAACACTGTATCTCCTGTCCTTCCCTGAAATGAAAAGGGATGGAACTACAGCTCATTAACAGTGTATTAGAATCTGCACTGACTTCTGTAACAGAAATTTATTGAAAGCAATGGTTAAGTCACATAGCTGTATAGTCAGGCTAAAATATCCATTAGCATTTCTAAGTCACAAATTCACTACATGAATATAGGCTCTAAAGTAGATTAAACCACTCAGATCCAGACAGTTTTATTAAGCAAATTAATTTGCCTCAATACCTGGCCATCCTGTTCAAAGGTCCACTTTGTTCCAGGGACATTTCTGTTACTTTATTTATTTTCACTGAGTGAAAACTTTTTTCTCTTTTCAGTCTTTGGAGAGTACTAAAACTCAGTTTTTGTATTGCTTTCCCACTAACAGGAACACTAGGATGAAAAGCACTAACCATCTGTTTGGACTCTACTGGGGAAAAAAACCAACCCACAAACAAACCCAAAAGTGTAGTCACAGAAAGAAAATCTTCCTATGAATTCTTTTTCATATAAACATCACATAGGCAGCTTTAATTTTGCCACATCCTCACTTCTGAGTAGGATTATTTCCTTTCCTTTAGCACAATTTAATTTTGGAAATAAATGTCTATATGACATTCTGTACTTTTATCATCTAAAGACATATGGCATGAGGAGGGGAAAGGAAAACCATAATTATGCAATATGCCAGTTAACTAAAACCTGGTAATACTCTGGTGCTGATCCTCACAGAAAAATATAAAACTGATAATACTGGGCAAAATTTGTTAATTATCTACAGAAGCTGTGTACCTTTTAATTGATGGGCTGCTACCTTTTCCCTGAGCTATTATAAAATCTGTGTCTTCGAGGTCAATGGAACCATAATTTTCACTATAGGCAGAGATCAAACATTTCTCTACAGTGGAACACCACCTCTCCAGGTAACAATGCTTTCTTCACTTTTGTTTTACCTGCAGAAAGTCATAAAATGCATTACTGACAGAGATACTTGATTTAAAGTAAGATTCTGCTCTGAAGAGCAAATTCATGCAAGGCTGTGTTTATTGTCTTTCAATGACATTACGACAAATTATTGTTTGAGAAAAAATTTCTTTCTTCCTTCTATATTGCTTCTTGAATGATACCTTCCAAACCCAGACTAGGTTAATTTTCCCTTTCTGATCATTAGCAGTAATACAGACACTGCAGAAGAAACACTGCCCTCAGAGACAACCTCACTCCTCTCCAGTAAGGCTCTGTAGTTACAGCTTGGTTTTCCCTCTCATTGCTGTGACCTTATCCCATCTCACAACATAAACAGCTTGTAGTGGCTCACCACAGTAAGTTTTCAAATTTCTGCCCTATTTTTAGCATGAATACTTTAAACACAGCATCTGTAGGAACCACAGGCATGAATGCTCAGACACAGTAGCGAGGGACAGCTATGTAACATTTTCAGTCTGATACAGGACACAAGTGTCTGGATGTAGATTTTCCTATGTCTTGTGTAATTAAGCCATTTGGAGTCACTCCTCACCTTGCTCTGGATGAAGGAGAGGACAAACAGTTAATGCTTTTCCAGTGCCTAGTCAATATATTTTGTCTTAAGTTATTTCAGAGAGTACACCAGGCTTTCAGAGACTGTTTACACAGGCTCAGAAAGAGAGCAACAGGAAACATAACAGTCAGGCAAACAGAAATTCTTCTCATAACCACAAAACAGACGCATTCTGAGATGAAGTCCAATCCATGTTGGTGAAAGAAATCAGAGCAACAGAAAGAAAATCTACAATCCTCTTGTTCTTTACCATAGCCCAAACTCATGCCAGAATTTAGCTTTGGTTTTGTTGTGTTGTCCTGCAGCAATGAATATTTATCCCCTATGCTCTTCTAGTTTTGCATACAAGGATGTTTTCCCCCATCCACTTCCTCCTCCAATCCACCCAGAACTCTCACACTTCTGGTATTTTCTCTGCTGAATGAACATCTCCCCACTGCATTCTGCTGTTAACTGCAAGAGCTTAGGGTGCCATACTCTTGAAGGAAACAATTTCCAAAGGGAAATTATTTCTGGTTCAGACCAGTTCAAGGATTTTCACAGCACAAATTCCACAGTATAACCCAAGATAATTTGTAGTGCCTTAGATGACAGTAGGAGGACAGCATCCTTACATTTGCACTTTTGCCACAGGTCCTCTATGGAGAAATGCTGGCTTTTTTCCTACTGATCTTTTACTCACCAAAATGTAATTGCTCATCAGTTGGACACTCTTTATCTATCTACCCCACATAGAACCAGTCAGAGCAGGACTGCAGAAATCATCAGCCTTGATTTCAGTGTATCTGTGTCAGGCTGGCCAAGGAGGTGAGCAGGAGATGGTAGGCACACACTGCTGACTAATCACAGCTGTCACCTCTCTATTCAACATACTTAAGGGCAGTCTGCATTACTCCCTGGAATTTGATACATTAGAGTGCAATGGGGCACCTTTGGTCATGGTACCTCAGCATTCTGGATATGTGCTACCGTTAATTTACTCTTACTAGTACTGACACTTGTCTTCTCATGCCAAACAAAGCTCTAAACTGCAAAACTCATTAATTTAAATAGGTGGTGTAGCCCTACAATCAAGAGACTCTTGTTCTACAGAGTAATCAGTGATTTTCCACTGCCAGTAGGTTCTTATAAAGAAAAAAGAAAGAAGAAGGTGGCAGTGGATTTTTCAAGTGTTTAGAATTCCTTCAGGAGTCATGGTCTCTTATTTACAATTGTGCCTTGCTTGGTAAGAATCATTACATTTTTCTTTCCCCTCATTTATCACTGCTCAGGCCTCCCCATAATATCAAGTACCCAGATTCTTGAAATGATCCTGTTTCAGCCATCAGAGCATATCAGAAAATGGTTCAAAAGACACAAATTACCCTTCACAATTTACACAGAAGCAAAAAATGGGTATAAAATTTTTCAATGCAAAGTATTTCCTATGAAAGTAGACTTCAAAGTAAATGCATTTACTAACAGAACCAGAGGAGACTATCCGATATTTTCATGACAGCATGTGATTTACAAGCAGAATAGATGAAAAATCATGCATTTCATAAGGTTAACAAATTACACACAGTAACACTATAAAAAGCAAGAGATCTGGTTCTTATTTGTCCTTCCCCCACCCTCCCTAACTAATCTATTCAGATAAATTGTCATAGCAACTTGATTTATGTACCAAGGATACCAGCAAACACATGTCAATTCCCCTTGGAGAACTTGTGAATAGAGCCCTGCCTGTCCTGGTGCTCTAGAGACTAAAGCTACATGCCCTTCCCTGCTGCAGGTTCACTGTGTGCTCCAGAGCAGCTTCTCCCAGCTCTGCGCCAGGCGCTCTTGCTCAGACTGCAGCCATGAGCCTCCGGTTCATGTCAAAGGCAAGGCTTTGGAAAAAGCCCTGCCTTTTGTACCTTACAACATTTTACTACACCAGAGCAGAGTTCAAAAAAAAAACCAGACTTTCTGAAATGATGGATGCTGTACACAGTGAAGCACTCTTCTGAAGGGACACTGGACTTGCTCTGGGTGCACTAAACACAATGGATACTGTCCTATGCTCCTGGTAAAGTGACTGACTCCCCTACCAAAAAACAAATACAGCCACCCTGAAGATCATGTAAACATACCACAAGAGAGAAGACAGAATTCTTCCAGCAATTTTTAAGAATGCTTGCTTTGTAATAGAGTCCTTTCAATTTCAAATTTGCAAAGTGAAAAGTGCAGTAGGCAATGCAGAATTTAAAACAATAAACACATACCACAGCAGATAAATAGGTATTTATTAAAATTCATCTCAAAACAAACAAAAATAATAAAGCACATTAAGGCATCTTGTATTCAGTAACAGTTCATACAGTAAAGATGACTTCTCCTCCTTATACAAGAGAGCAGATTAGGAAAAAGAAAGGAGCTCTCACAAAGTTCTCCCTATACATTTGATGGATTACTGACTTCCACTGTCCCACCACTTAGTCAGCAAATCCCACCAAAGAATGCCTATTTCTCCAATGAAGCAGCTACAAAATGCCAGCACTCATTGAGACACGTGCAAGAAAGCACTTTTGCCCCTCCTCAGACATCCCACTGTCTGTAAAGATGCACACTGGAGAAATACCAACAGATGGGATATAGTGGAGAATAAAGAAGTTGCGCTCCTGCTATAACCACTCATTTTTGAGCAGACTAGAATATTTGGCCTTGCTTTCACTAGTATTTACTATTTCAGCCAGTAACTAGTGAAAACCAGGCCACAAGCTCTAGCCTGTTTTGCAATGCAACAATTTGTATGTTCTCCTTCTAGTTCATACTAGATAAACAAATGACAAAGGTCTTATTTCCATGGAATAATTTATTTTGATGAATTAAGCTGTCAAGCAACCAATCACTGTTATAGTGCTTTTTTTCTTCATTTGGAATAAGAACATCAGGAAATGTTTACAGTATCATTGGGTTCACTATAGCAGGATTTTACTACAGACTAAATATAAATTAATAAACACTTCAGCACTATTCACTTCACCACACTGGCTCTCTATATCCTGTGTCACATTCCAACCTTCATTTAAGGCAAGTTTGTTGATTTTTCTGAAGATGACCACATGGTCTCTAGATAAACTTGTGTGACTAGATTTACAAGTTAGGAAATCGAGCTTTATAAAATGTTTACTTCAACAAATATGAAAGTTATTAAGAGAGAGATGGTGACTCAGAATTGCACTGTTTTAAAAGGTGGAGTTTCCTTGTACCAAAGTCCTTTATTCATCATCTTTAGAACCAGTTTTGCTTAACTATAAAAGAGACACAAAAAGAAAGTATTCAAAGTTTAGACTGCCATTCCATTTATTAGGAAACAAGAGCATTATTGCCATCTCACACTGAACATATGTATACTTAAATAACAATACAGACTGATTGTGCTACTGTACCAAGAGACTGAAAAGCACCAAAAGTTAATTCTTAAGCTTAAACACTGAGCTTATTTCCTGATCATGAAAGTGGAATTTAAAATAAACAAACAAACAACCAACAACAACAACCCCCAGAAAAAACTCAGGGCATGGTTTCTGTTTAATTTGAAGGCTCTATCACAAGATCTCCAAAAAGAAAAAATAAAGATGAAATAATGGAACTTTATCTTCACACATCTCTGAAAGAATTCCCATATAGAAATTTAGACAATATAAAAATAGACATTAATGTAGTATTTCTCCTTTTAAAGCTAGGCTTATAGTTATTAAAATTAGCATGCCTATCATGAAATCTATCTGAAAACCAAGACATCCACTATAAATAGCCACTTTTAACTCAGAAGGACTCTGCCTAAAACAACCTTCACCATTTACTTCCTCTTATTTAACAATTGGAACTTCTTGTTAACTGGTCTTAGGTTTTACAGTGAAAATTACTTCAATTGTGTAAAATAAAATAGTTTGCTTTCAAAATTGTCAAGCAGTGATTTTCACTGAATCAGCAAAGATAAGAGGGTGGAAGAAATCAATACTGAGGGAGCAAATAGAAAAGAATTATTCACTGGAGGAGTTGCAGCAGAGAATGAGGCTTGTAGGAGACAGCAAGGTGCTCCCACTTGGGACAGCTTCCTTTTATTTCTTACTTATCCACTGCCCTCCAGAACCTGGCAGCACTACTAACTTTATTTAAAATCTTCTTGTCATATGAAGACAAAATATTTGTAGTACATTTGGTTAGCAAAGCCCTCTCATCATAAAATTAAAATTTAATTACTCAGTAAATAAAAAAAGGAACCAATGAAGTTCAAAGAGTGAAGTCCTTCAGACTAATATTCAGAAGAACTAGCAATTTAAAGCTTTTGAGAAATCTGTACATTAGAATCCAAAATAAGCAGCAGTTCTTACTCTTTCTTACAAATTTTTCTAACAGAAAAAAAAAAAAAAAAGAACTTGAAAATACTTACATGCTGGACACATATAGAAATTAATCAGACATCATAGTCAAATCCAAACATAGGAAGAAAAGCAAGAAAAAAATTTATCAGATCAGCTTTCTTCAGATATAAGTACAAATAATTTTTAATTTACATACACAGCATGTTCACAATACTGTATATAATACACTCACTTTACCTTAATTACATCAACCCAGTTCCATCCTCGTGGAAGCTCCCCTTTGTTATCTGCAGAAAAAGGTTTTAATTTCAACACACAGGCTAAGGGAAATATTTATCTTTCTTCAAAATCAACCCACAAAATTCTAAATATCCAAACCCCTCAATTTCTGCACTCTGAAACCATGAGGACAGAAACAGATTTTAATGTCTTAAACACAGTGTGTTCTTCAACCAACCTCAAAGTGAAAGGAGGAAATGAAATGGCCTTAAGCTGTGCCAGGGGAAGTTCAGATTAGATTTCAAAAAAACATTTTTCACTAAAAGAGTAGTTAGGTATTGGAGTAAGTGGCTGAGAGAGGTGGTGGGGTCCCCATTAGGGACTCCAGAGGTGTACGGATGTTGCACTTGGGGATAGGTTTAGGGGTGATTATGATGGTGATGGGTTGACAGTTGGATAGAGGAACTTGAAGGTCTCTTCCAACCTTGGCAATTCTCTGATTATGCAATTCAAAGTAATTCAGTTAAAATAAAAACACCCCAGTCCACCTGAAATTCAGTTTAGAAGGTAGCTCCAATATGAGCTGGGCTGACCAGCAACGATGAATTCTGTCAAAGAACTAAATTTTATGCAGCTTTTCCTTTATACACTTAACATTAAGCTTGCCAATTATACATTAGGTTAGGTAGATTATATGCAGAAATCGCTATCACAGGGTGCAACTTATTGCTACAATAGGATAGTATTATCCAGATTATTATTGAAAACTGAAGGTGAACACCAAAATTAACTGAAGTAATCAACACCTTCAATCAAAATCCCATTTCATTGAAAGCACTAAATATCTGCAGAAGCAGTTGTATTTCTAGAATGCAAACTAAATTGGATGTTTTACTTTGGGCTCCAAAAGAAATACTTTTGTTTAGAAACTACATTTTTAATAATGTGAATTATTTATGAGGGTCCATTAAGAAACTGCATTTTTTGCTGAAAGTGAATTTTTAGAGGTCCCAAATTCTCTCCTTCCATAAGTGCTTTTTGAAAATTTCATTATTGTCACAAAATAAAATAAAATAAAATAATAAAATAATGACATCATTGAATCATGACTGTATAGAAAGTTGCTGTGACCAAAACTAACATCTCAGGCAAGAGTAATTAATCTAAAACAAATAAAATGGAGACATTAGACTTAAAGTAGTTCATCTTATAAACAAATTCCTAGTTACTCTTTCTCTAGCAAGGTGTCCCCACTATAAAATTTGGATTTTTATACTGATCAAAGCAAAGACTATTAGTGAACAAACCTGTTTTATCGGCTAGTTTTCGTTTCTGGGTTTTGGATAACTGCTCCTTTTTCTCTTTTTTCTTGCTTGGTGGCACATCAGGAGTTCCAATTGAAATACTATTGCTTACTGAAGTCTGAGAAGAATAAAAGTGGTTGTAAATACTTTGCATATTATTTCCATGGATATCTCTGTGTGATGTGATTACTGAACCTGACAAACTGAAATACCTTGACTGTCAGAAAGAAGTAATGCTGTAAGCAGCCTGCAGCTTTTAATCAACATATAATCAAGGGCTGTACTTTTAAAAAATGTGTTAGGTACTGGAATTATTCTTCTCTAGTTGCAAAGGGCATCTTTTTCACTTTTAAGATTTAATCATGGAGTGTGATTTAGTCTGAATGGATTCAGACTTCTCAAACAGAAAAATCCTTCCTCCCTCCTCAAGGCAGGTCTGCTGCACCATCATGGCAAACAATGTGCTTACACAACCCAAAAGCCACAAACTGACCCAGCCTGACTACTTTAAAAGACTCTGGAGGTGCAATTATGCAATCCCAGGAAGGCTGCAGTAAATTGCCACCCTTCCAATCCTCAGCAGACACATGTCTGTTTCAGCCTCTTTTAGTTTTGCTTCTGCTGAAAGTCTCCATTTTAATGTTATCCTGTAGGACGTAACAGCAGGCTGAAAACATGTTGCTGTAACAGCAAAATAACTGTCAAATAGAACAATTATGACCACAGAGCATTGTGGAACCATACTTTGTGTGTCACTTTCAGCCACTAACATGTATAACCAATGGACTAATGTACAACTTAGAGAGAACTCTGAAGCATTCAGGTTATAATAATCAGGGTTTGGTTTTTTTCAGTTTTAAAAGCACAAAATTAAAATCAGAATTTATCTACTTACCACAGTGTTAACAGGCTGGTTTTCCATGAACACCTCCTTATTGTCTTTGGCATATTCAAAAAGTGTGTAGGTCATTGCAGTTCCAAGATTTGCTTCAACTTCTACCATTAACTTATCCAATATACTTTGCTTAATAGCTGAAGATCTAAAAGAAATCATTAAACTCAAGTATAAACTAGACAGAGATAAAAAGCTTTGCAAACAAAAAGCCCCCACCACAAGACCAAGGAGTGAAGCCATCACAAATACTTACATTGTGTTATTGAAGAAAGCATCCATTGATATGACTGGTGCTGTTTGTGGATATGTTTCTGGCCAAGAAACTTCTATTAGAAAGGCTTTGGGATCTCCACTTTCACCTATCTGAAGAGAAAAAAACCCAACTTTATAAATCAACAGTTTCCAGTCACTTTCTGAAGATTACAAAGCCAATATGGAAGTTGATTACTGCTTTTAGATCATCAACATTCCTGGAGACAACTATTTTGATAGTTATCAATTACAAAATAAACCTGTTACCTAGAAAGAGCATTAAACTTTGGACATCAATATTAACATTTATCCTGCAGTTTTCATTCTAGAAGAAGCAGCAGAAACTGTCAAATCTCTGTTTTATGGTTGGGGTTTTTTAACTCCTTTGTTTTAAAAGCTACTTTGTAGTATCTTCAAGCCAAATATTATACTATCACGTATGAGAGCAGAAAATATGAAGCCTTCCCCCACCCCCCCCCCCCCAAATCTAAGCACAGAGCAATAAGAAAACAAGCCACGGGACAGAAATCCTTGAAATAAGGGCGATAATAAACTAGCGACCTAAGATAGCAAAAATAACGGGTAAGAATGTCAATATTTATATCTCATGCCTACAGATATTTTATTTCCCTGTATGAAAGAGTGAATAGTAAAAGATTTAAGAAGTCGGTAGAATGAGTCTGCATTAAAAAAAGTAATAAATTCAGCATTCTATAGACATACAATCAGAAATAACTGTTTAACACAAGGATTTGTAAGACCAGTACAATAAGATTTCTAAAACCACACAAAATTATCCCTTATTTGCCTCATTATAAAAATCAGCCTTCACCTAATTATGTAGAATAAAATGTGTCTACAAGAGAGGTCCTAATCAAGGTAAGGCTATGGTACTTCAAAATTAAAAAAAAAAAAAAAGTAAACAAAAAATTGCTACTTTCTTGTTTACAATATCTGTTTCAGCAGACTGGACTAACTGGCATTGAAAACCACTTGTTTAGTGGTGAAATAAATAACACTTTAAATTTAGAATAGACAACTTTTTTCAAAGCAGCATTTACAGTTCATTTCCCACTGCTACCAAGAGCAGAAGTGGCTGCAAGGTTCACAGTGGTCTCTCAGGAAAGGCCTGCCTGTGTGCAGAGCAAATCCTGCAAAGCCATACAAATTCTTTCTATCTTCTCATGCACTTACTTGCATTATGACTTCTCAAAATACAAATTCTTCTTCATGGAATGATGTATTATTACCTTTGTATGACACAAAGTTTTCTTGTATTAGAGTTATCCTAACTTTTGACAACTCTTTTTTGTCTAATAAAAATCAGCAATGACCAAAGCTAGTGAAATGTAAAATGACTTTAGGCTTGTAGGCATGTCATATTTCCCCTTTCAAATAAATTAAATTTATTAAGAATGATCCAATCAATGAAGAAAGGCTGCTCTTACATGGCTGGGATTCTAAGTGCTACTAAATAATTGAGCTGTATCTCATTACAATTAGTGACATTATTCTTAAGTTATTTGAGAAGTCTCAGAAAGGTGATTTTAGTTGGTTTCTCCCTGAAACAGGCATATAGCATTTTCAGAAGTTTTCCTTCTGTCTCATGGGTGCCTAAGATGTTATCAGTAAAGTTTTCTGGACATCAAAAGATCTGCTTCAGTCTGTGCCCAGAAGAACTTCCAGATTTTTAAATTTGAGAAAGCTGGTGAGAATTTAATGCCAGAATCCAGTTGTGTACCTTGAGCTCAGCAGTCCCTGTCTTCTGACCAGACTGTATAAGCGCACATGCCCAAAGCATTTTGTGGATTTTCTCGTTAGCAGGTAAACAAGACATGACAAACAGTCTTTGGACGAGAGACTGGAACCTTGTAAGTAGCAGTTAACAAAAGCTCCAAATTGTACATAGAAGCATCTCTATAAATCTCTCAATTTCTGACCTGTTAGGGTAAATATTACACAGCAGCTTGTCTCCTTCAGAGGGCTTGACAGTTCTGGGTACGTAGGGCACACATATACAAGTGGGATGCCTGGCTCAGGAATAACTGGCTTGTGGTGCCAAGCAATAGGACAAGAGGCATCGGGCAGAAACTGATCGACAGGAAGTTCCACCTGAGTATAAGGAAGGACTTCTTTACTGTGCAGTCACCGAGCACTGGAACAGACTGTCCAGAAAGGTTGTGGAGTCTCCCTCGCTGTAGATTTTCAAGAACCGACTGGACTCAATCCGGTGCCACGTGCTCTAGGATGACTCTGCTTGAGCAGGGAGGTTGGACCAGATCACCCCCTGTGGTGCCTTCCAACCTTAGCCCTTCTGTGGTTCTGTAATAAACCCATGCTGGGAGCAGGCTCATACACATGATACCCTCTGCTATGAAGCATCGTTGTACCAAAGATCCTGAAAAAAATCCCTGTGCCTCTATCCTTCACCGCACATCGGATACGTCTTTGGCTTAGAAGCTCCTAGTACGGCAACTACAAGGCAGCAAAATAACTTCAAGGTGCAGCTTCGCCTTACCCTGTACTGGAAGGACACCGGGCTGAGCTCCCTGAAGCACAGGTCTCCCTCGTAGATGGATCGCAGCGCTTCCAGCTCCATCTGCAGCCAGGGCCAGAGCAGGAGTTACCGACCGCAGCCCCGGCACAACGCTCGCACCTGCCGCGCTCCCTGCGCGACGCCGTGCCCGGCCCCGCCGCCGCCCAGCTCCCTCCGCCCGACCCTCGCCCTCTCCAGAGGCCGCCGCTTCCCTCCTGCCCCCGCCACGGCCGGCCGCCCAGCTCCCCGCACGGCTCTATCCCGCCCTCCCAGCCGTGGTTCCGCTCTCCCTCAGGCAGCGCGGTCCGGCACTCACCTCCTGGTCCTCGTTGGCCGCCATGGCCGGAGCGCCCCGCTCCCCCCGCCGCTCCCTCCGGCCCGGCCCGGCCCGGCCCCGCTGCGGCCCGGGCTGGGCGGGCCTGGCTAGCGCGGCCCCGCCGGACTCGCACGGACGCGCCTTCCCCGAGGGCAGCGCGGGGCACGGCGGGCACCACCCCCTGCCCTGCTATTGGCCGGCTGCGCGTCCCCCCGCGCTTCCTCCTTCTTCTCACTGGCTCCTTCGCAGTGACGTCCCCGGGCGAACGCTCCTGACTGGTTCGAGGGGTGCAGCGGAGGCGCCGATTGGCCGCTCCCGCTGCCCTTCTGACGCTGCCCGGCGCTCGCTTCCTGAGGCGGCGGCCCGCCCGCGCCGCCTCCCGTGACCCGCGGCCGCTCCCAGCTGGCGCTCCCGGCGCTTCCCGCCGCAGTGAGCGGCGTTACGGGGAGCGCGGGCCCGGGACAGCCGGGCGCTCTTGCGGCCCGTCTGGTCCGCCCTCCCGCCGCTGTCCCGCTGCCTTGTAGGCCGCCGTCCCGGGCGCAGGATGACCCCTCCGACTCACTGGGACTTCCCGGTGGAGCTGTGCTGCCGGCCCATGGCGTTCGTCACGCTCACCGGCCTGGACGTGGTGTACAACGCCGTGCACCGCGCCGTGTGGGACGCCTTCTGCGCCAACCGCAGAGCCGACCGCGTCCCCATCTCCTTCAAAGTGCTGCCCGGCGACCACGAGTACCCCAAGTGCAGGACGAAGGTAGTGAGCGGCGCCGGGCCCGGCTGCGCCCCGTCCTGGCGGGGTCCCGGCCCGCTGCCGCAGCAGCACGAGCCGCCGGGAGCCGGGACTCGGTGCTCCCGCTGGGGAAGGGCTGTGCTCCAGTCTGCCTGGGGTGCCGCCGGCTGGCACCGCGCTCTGCGGGACCTCGGTGCCTCTTCTCCCTGTGCTTCAGGGGAAGTGGGGGAGCTCCGAGTCAGGGAAATTGTGAGGTCGAAGGGGAAGCCGAGGTCGTTGTGATGGAGCGCTGTGGGTGGATAGGAAATCTAGGGACGCCTTAGCTCATGAGCCAGAAGCAGAGAAAGCCCGTATGGTTTACTTTTTAAAGTACTTGCTACTCTTCTACGTAGCATTAAGGTACCGTGTTAGTATTAGCATTAAGCTTTATTGAAACCCAAAATTTGACTTTGGAGAAACTAGATACTTAATGTCTTCTGAAAAAACCCTAACCTGACCTATAAAGCTTTTCTTTTATATAACGTTTCGCTTAAACTGAGTGAAACACAGCAGAAGGACTATCTCTGCTATTCTCTCTGCTTTGCAATAGCAAATTAAGAAGCAACGTGCATGAGTTTAATTATTGGAAAACCACATGATTCCATGATGCTGGCAAAGACAAAGAATCTGAACTGATGTGTCTTTGCACTGTTTTGAGACACCTGTTTTCAACTGAGCCTAGTATTTCATGGTAGCATATGAGACATGTTCCTGGACTTGACGATCTTCTCTGGTCTTCCTGGAATCTGTTGTTCTTTGCTGCTGATAGCTCACACATCAGGCCCTGATCAGCCTGAGCTGTTGAGAGATATGGCTTAATAGGAAGCAAAGGTTTGAGGGAGACAATGTTAAGGGAAAGATGACAGTGGGAAGAATGTAGAGGCTATGCCTTTTCTTCTGCTATAGATGTTTGTAAATGGATTTTGTAGCTTGCTTCAATATCCTCAATATTTTCAGAGGACATCCTATGAGTGGTATATTCCAAAAGGAATCCTGAAGACTGGTTGGATGAACAAACACCTGAATTTGGTTCCAGCACTTGTGGTGGTATTCTATGAACTAGACTGGGATGAGCCACAGTGGAAGGAAAAACAGTTGGAGTGTGCTACTCGAGTTGAAATTGTCAGGTAGATTTTTTTTTTCACTTGGTTCATAATATACTGCAAGCTAATATAAGTGTGAGTTGCAGAGTCTGTTTGTATTCTAGAACATATAATTTTTTTTCTTAAATGAAGGGGAACTTGAAATTTGGATTTTAATATACAACTCACAGTAAAGAACTTTTTTAATGGTTTATTTGTAAAACTTACGTAAGTAAAAACAGCCCCTGAAATTTTACTGAACTCAGCACAATTGTCCTGTCCTAAAAGAGGGAAGACTGCATTCTCTGAATGATGGAGCATATCGTGTTGTTTGGCTTTTTCACCTTTGTAGCGTTCTTCCAGTGCTTCCATCTAGACTGAAATCTTATTTTGTTCTGGTTATTCAGAAATAAGAAGCGAAACCTTGACACTATGCTATGTTGTCTTTATTTTAGGCAAAGTTTGCAGGGAAGAAATACCAAAGTTGCTGTGGTTTTGATTCAGAAAAAAACACCATTGCCTCCAGGTACTTGAAAACTCTATGCACAGTTGTGAAATTCTCATTTTTCAGAAGGCCCAGTGGACAGAGCTGACTTTGGTTTGTCACATTATCTGTGGTTCTTCGTCTGATGTCATCTACATTCATTAAATGCACTGTGCCTGCAGGAAGGTGTTAGGATTAAAGGAGCATTCAGAACAGTTGACCCTAAATATTTGATACTTTTATCCCTGACTTCTCCCTCCTAAGTCCAAGTGCAGTTTTGGTACACAGTATCAGAGATGGTTTATGTGGTAATAATCTGACCTGCCTTTTTGTAAGCAAGTTGCATTTTAAACATTGCTTGAGATCAGGAAAACCAGTAAAAAGCACTGAGAACTTAGAGGAAGGATATTTGGTGCCTACAGGAGTCTTAAGTCTTAACTTGGTTTTAATCAATAAAATTTTGGAGCCACCTGGAACTGTGAAATGTGATACACTTTACATTCTGTAGAACTACTGCTTGCTTTCTAGTGTCTGGCAAACCATTTTTTGTTTTATGTTCTGCTGCTATATGTGTTTGTCTTTTCTGGATGCTATTGTATTTCAAAAGACACAGGATATTTAATTCTGTGAGAGAGGAAAAACTTACATCACACTTGTAATTTTTTTTGCTGAAAACTGATAGAAAGTTTCTGCAATGTGTTCTGATGGGTGAAGCACATAGTACTCTGAAAGAAGTAAGAAAGAATGGGCTCTATTTTATCTTTATTAGATTTTTCAATACTGTTTAGAACTTTTGGTCTACTTAAGGTTCATAACCTGACCTTTTTGCTTTTAGAGCTAGTTTGACATTGCAGCACCACATACCACTTACTTATGGTGTCCTTGACTTTACTAGGGGAAGATGTTATTGCATCAGAGAGGGCTGCAGCTTTATGTAATGCTTGTGACCTTTCTGGAAAATCACTCTTTGTACTTCCACACACTGATCATCTTGTTGGCTATATTATAAGGTAAGTGACTGTAAACTCCTGTCTGACCCTGGGTTGGCTTACACAGCACCAGACCTGCTGGCAGCAGATGGTGTACATTTGTCTCAAAGCAGAAGAAGGATCTGCACACAAGAGTTAGCAGAGCTTACTGAAGGGGCTTTAAACTAGACTTAAAGTGGGAAAGGGATAAAACCAGTTTCACTAAAAATAAGCCTGTGGTCAGCATGCCAGTGTTGGACTGTTGGTGTGCTAGTGAGGGCCTTCATTTTGCTAGCTCAGTGGAGATAGTAGGTGGAAATCCATGCGGTGCTGTGTCCAGTTCTGGGCACCTCAGTGCAAGAAAGACATTGAGGGGCTAGAGTGTGTCCAGAGAAGGGCCACAGAGCTGGCGAAGGGTCTGGAGCAAAAGCCTTATGAGGAGCAGCTGAGGGAGCTGGAGGTCTTTAGTCTGGAGAAAAGGAGGCTCAGGGAAGACCTTATTGCTCTCTACAGCTCTCTGAAAGGAGGCTGTAGTGGAGTGCAGGTTGGTCTCTTCCCCAGGGCTTCCCTTCAAGCCATAGGACAAGAAGAAATGGCTTAAGTTGCATCAGGGGAGATTTAAATTGTATATTAGGAAAAATTTCTTCACCAAAGGGGTTATCAAGCATTGGAACAGGCTGCCCTAGGGAAGAGGTTGATTCACCATTGAAGGTGTATTTAAAAGACACATAGATACTGTGCTTAGGGACAGTAGGATTGGCTTAGTGGTGGATTTGGTAACAGGTTGACAGTTGCATTTGATGATCTTAAAAGTCTTTTCCAATTTAAACAATTCCATGATTCTAATGGAGAATTTGAGAGGTCATAAGCTTGAGATGAATGCTGTGTGGCACACTCATTGTAGACCAGCAGTGAATGTTTTACCCATTTGCTGGAATTCTTCAGGTTATTCTGATGAATTCCTCACAATTTCATTTCTCTGTGAGGTTGGGTAATGGCAGTCAGGGATGATGCTTTTAAAGAAATATTATTAGATAGCCCAAGATGTTCCCCAGGTGGAGGTGAAGTTGGTTGTTTTACTTCTACAGTGGTTTTTGTCCTGCTGCTTCTAAATTATTTTCCATACAAATATGATTTTAGGTTTACCTAAAATGTTACTCTTACCAGGCTTTTGGTTTCTCCCCTCTTCCACTTCTTGGCCATGTAGTTCTCTCTTTTTATTTATGCTAAATGGCATCTATCTGGTTGCAAATATGATGTCTGTCAAATCCATGCTACTCACAAGCTGACACATGAATTGATCAAAATAGAGTAACTATTACTTCTAGCTTTTCATATTTTTTTCGGTGATAAATTGAGATTATAATAACACAATTGGTGCTTCAGCCTTTATTTCCTGACTGTGTCAGTGCTGTTGCACGTATTCCTCTCCTGAATTCTGATCTTGTTCTGGTTGATTTTACTTCTTGATCATACAACATATGCTCTTTAGATCATTCAGTCTCATATTGCCTTTGGTGTTCTTGTCTTCTTTGTCCTCTCGCCCTGTGAGTTGCCTTGGGTTATTTCTTTTGCAGACAAGTTCCAATGTTATCTCTGCAACTGAGGTAGCTGTTGATATTTGAACAGACTGATGAAACCAAGTCTATACCCATGTAATTTTATTTACTGCTATTTTTTTCTTCACAGTCCTTCCCCCACAGTCCAGAAAATAAGATGCTGTTCAGACATATTCTGTGAGCCTCAGCAGGATTTTCTTTTTTTGACTTGGGGGCATCTCTCAACTTTCTATTACCTTGCAAAATCAGAATAGCTTATACTGAGACTATCTTAAATTAAATACTAGAGTTTGTTGTATGAGAAGTTAGCATATAAAGCTCTCAAATGTACTTGTTCTACTTACTACTACCCCTTTTGTGAAATGTTTTTGTCTGCAGACTGTTACCCTGTGTGGTAGTTTAAAGAGCAGTTCAGTAATACCTCAAGGTTCTTTGCCAACACTGAAGTAAACATGATTAAAAGTAACTTATTTTGAAGAACTTCAGAATATCATTGCGTGTGGGAGAAACTTTGTGAAACTTATGAGCAACTTTGTTGCAGGTTGGAAAATGCTTTCTATGAGCACGCACAGACTTACTATTATACGGAAATAAGAAGAGTTAAATCTCATAAGGAGTTCTTGAACAAAACCACTCATCAGGTAACATTGCCCTATTTTTGAAATACTGTGCAAGTTATAGTGCATGTTAAAACATGAAAATAAGGGTTTGTTGCTTGAATGTTTTTATTACCCCCTTCCAATTTGAGATGCCCTCTAAGTATAGGACATAAATCTGTATCTATTTTCTGCAATTCAAACTTTAATTTTGATTGCTTTTGTTCTTACATTTGTCTTTCTCACATCTTCCTTAAAAGAGCTGTAGGGCAAAGTTGGGTTTTCAGACTAAAAAAAGAAAAACTTCTCAATTATCTACATGATTTAACCTATTTGAGTGTAGTATCTTAAGTTGTGGGATGTGCTTCCCTTAGATATTTGGTACTCAGAGTTACACTTAGTTTCAGTTTTTAACTTTTGCATTTCAAATCTACTCAGACACATTGTGTTCTGTTGCGATTGCCAGCTTCGCTCTCATGGAAGCTGGAATCCAGGTGGTGAGCTCCAAACCACAATCAGCTCTGTTGGCATAGAGATTTTGGGGTGTTACAAAGCCTGTACCTTTTGCCAGGATAATAGGCTTTGAGTAGATTAAATATATTGAAAGATCACCGCTCATGGTGCCAGAACTATTAGGAAACAGTTGTACAGTCAGTTTTTCGAGTCAAGTGCTGTATTATGTAAACCTCTGAAGTTACCACCTGTATCTCTTTGTAGGTAACGAGGTATGTTTGGATGTTTGTGAATGGTGTTCACTGGTTGTGTTTTGCAGCTTTTGTTTGTTAGACACCAGTTCAAAATAGCCTTCTTCAGTGAGCTGAAACAGGATACGCAGAATGCTCTCAAGTAAGACTCGTGTTATCTTCCCCCACCCTCTCTCCCCCAAATTACTGCTATGCTATGCTATAAACTGTGACAAATATTTTCCTGAATGCAAAATTATTGAAACGTGTATGTAAGGGGCAAGTTCTTCACTGGGAAGAATGCTCTGGTTGGAAGGCTGTTTTTCACTGTTGGCAGTCCTGTTCTAGAACTTTATTATCATGTGTGATTTAACTCTAATTGTTCCTGCTCTAGGAATTACAGAACTGCATATAATCTTGTGCATGAATTGAGGGCTCATGAAACAAACATGCTGGAAATCAAGACCATGGCAGGATTTATAAATTACAAGGTAACAACTGTACTTCTACTCTTTGACAGCTGTTACGTAAAAGAAAAAACTGATGCACCTTTAATAGGGAAAGGTTGTAAAGTTCAGTTTTATATTGCTTTTACAGAGATGGTTTAGAAAGAGTTATCATTGGAAAACCAATTATGCTCAGACTCGTAGAGACTTCTGAATTCCACATGAAAGAAAGATCCTTAGCTGAAGTTCGGGATTATCTTGAAGAATTTGAGTTCATTTGAGATGCAGTCTTCAGAAAGACTGGACTATTACTCTGTGCAGGGAGAATGAACACCAGGGCTGCTTGTTCCTGGAATGCTTTTGTCTTCTTGCAAAGCTTTAGGCCAATATAGTTCAGTTACTATTTGTTAGGGGGAAGAAAGAAACTTTCTAAAAATCAGTCCATGCTTTTGTGGTATTTTGAGGGCTTTTAGGTAAAGCAAAACTATTCAACCACTTACAAGAATCTTGGAGTTGTATTCCATGAAATTCCATTTATGGACTGCAGGCTTCAAAATAATGATCTTTCTAGAGGCTCTGAAATTCCCTGTTATATTTGGCAGTAGGTTATGCACTCTTCTGTTGAGGTCTTGGGCAAGAAGGGGATGATAAATAATATTAGATGAAATAGAGGACCACATGGTTTCAGGTGTAGTACATTATGGTTTATATCTATTTTTCTTCCTTTGTTTTTTATGCAATTTTTTTCCCTTCAGAAGTATTTAATATTAGTTGGGGGAGTGCTGGGGTTGGGTGCTAATCCTTAGCAGCCTAACAGTGGTTTTTCATCTTATTTTTATTTTTTCCTAGATCTGTCGCCTCTGTTTTCAACATAATACTCCTCTGGATGCTATTGCACAGTTCAGGAAGCATATTGACCTGTGCAAGAAAAAAATAGGAAGTGCAGAACTGGCTTTTGAGCATGCTGCTTGGATGTCTAAACAGTATGTTTTTGCTTAGTAGTGTTTTAGATAAACGGTGAACTTCAAAATGTTTACTTGTCTAGAGAAGATAAAAATTCTTGGTTCTCTAAGAGATACACAAGAAAATAAAATACACTGTCCTGTTTTGCATTGATCATTGACTACTTTTCTCTTTGAACGAATGGATTGCAAACAAATGCAGCCATAGAACTTAGATGCAGAAGTTCAGAGAAATATCATATGCCTTGAGTAACCAGAACTTTTATTTGTAGGGTACCTTTCAGTTCATATTGCTGTTCTGTACATAATCATGGTTATAAATGTTTTTTAAACAGGTTTCAGGCTTTTGGTGACTTGTTTGATGAAGCAATTAAGCTGGGATTGACAGCAATTCAAACTCAGAATCCAGGTTTCTATTACCAGCAGGCAGCCTACTATGCACAGGAACGGAAACAACTAGCAAGTATGCTTTGTAACCATGATGTAAGTTGGGAGGGAAAAATGCTCTGTAATTAACCAGATAGTGACTTTGCTAATGTAGTCTTAAATGGAAGTGGAACAATCTGTAGTATGTGTAAATGAAATCCAAGGAAAGTATATGTGTCTGTGATGCTTGTTAACATGATGTGTATTTGTAATATATGGAAAAAGTCACCCCAGAACAAATGCATTAGTATTTATGTTATTACAAATAATTCTGACTTCTGTTTTTTTAAATTTGTTTTTAATAATGTACTTTCTACATCTCTGGATACTGGAAAACTCACTTTGTTTTTCCAGTATATTTATATGTGCACTATTGTCTGGTGACTTACAGGAAGCAGAGAAACAAAAGCATTAGTACTAGGATATGGGGGGGGTTTGTTTTAGTGTTTTTCTAACACTTGCCTGGCAGAAAATGAAACAGGAACCTTTTTAATTACCATATTTAAATTTACAGTCCTCTGTGACATATCCCAATCCGGATCCCCTGGAAACACAAACTGGAGTGCTTGACTTCTATGGGCAAAGACCATGGCGGCAAGGAATATTAAGTATGTTTCTCTACTGCTACAGAAATATAAGCTTGAATCCGTATTTGAGATCAGATTAGAAAAGGGATAATTTGTGTTAACATACACATGTTAAATGTTAAAAGATGCAGTATATGGACTCGGTGGTTTAACTGTAATTTTCTGATTTTGGGTAGATTCTTTAAAACAAGGGGAAAGATAGTTGTGTCATAGAATTTCCCTTCTAGGGAGATATAGCTGCCTGTGAGGTAAAAGAATGTGTGAATGTGTTTGAGTTGAAGCTTGCATTGCATATTGCACATGTTATAAATTGTTCCCTTTGGGTCTGGACAAAATTCAGGTTTCATGGATTTTTTCATCATCTTATGCAGGCTTTGATCTTTCTGATCCTGAAAAGGAGAAGATGGGGATTTTATCTCTACAGTTAAAAGAGAAAAATGTTCTTCACTCGGTAAGTTTTATTCTTTAAAAAAAAAAATCTGTTTCTTTAACATGGTGCTAATGTTTGCATATATAATGATATCAGTAATGGTTTTATCTGCTAGGAGCTAATAATCACTTTGTTGAGTAATGCTGTCGCACAGTTCAAGAAATACAAATGTCCAAGAATGAAAAGTCATTTGAGTGAGTATAGATAATCAGATGCATTTTTTAAATTTAATTTTGCAAAGGCTTTCAATAGTGATCTGGAATTCTTTGTTTTTTGGTTTTTTTTCAGTGGTTCAAATGGGAGAAGAATATTACTATGCTAAAGATTATGCCAAAGCTTTGAAGTGAGTATCATTCATGAATGCTTCTTTTATGTGCTATCTTCTCACTGAGACCCCATGTCTTATTGCTATGGAATAATGTTGGAAGCTTGTGTGAGATGCTCCTTGTATCTGGCTGTGATTGAAGCACAAGCTATTGAGTCTATGAACCCCACTTATATTAAAGAAAGTAAAACAGATGAGTCAGTTATTACAGCATAAAAACTTCCTGCTCTCAGCTGTTATGGGAATTGGCATGTTGGGCAAATATCTATTTCTAGCTCATCGATTGAGTGCTGTCTATCTGTCTCTCTTGTTTGAAATAGGAGAGATGTATTTACTTGATAATAGCTGACTGGACTTTACATGGAAGAGAGTAATGATAGGATAAAGATCAATTTGTGTCAAGCCTGATTGTTCTATGAACAAGCATTTTTTATGTTAGGTAGATTTTTTTGAAGTAGGCAGAAATTCTTGTCTTAAATAGCTGAGAAGAGTTTAAAAATGTCACTTCTCTGCTTTGCTAGTAACAGCAAACAGTGGTCAGTATTAGGAACATATTAAGGTGTGTATCAGTTTTGGCTGATAAAGATTGATGCATGTGTTTGGACCTTTGAAACCCTTGAAGGGAGATAGGAATGGGATAGGAAGTAGGAGAGAAAAGAAACATCTTGGCGTAAGGAACATTAAATTTCTTCAGTTTGGAAGGGGACTTTATTGTGGGGGTTTTGTTTGCTTTTCTAAGTACTTACTGCATATTCAATAGTAAGGCATATTTTTAATGCAATATTGGACTAAGTTACTTCTGTCCAGTTGCTGTTTTGCTAGTTCTTTATGTGAAGACAGATGAGTTGGCTTGTTGTTCTCTTGTGAAAGTTTTTCTAGCTCAAAATAGAAAATTCAGATAATAAATGTTTCTTTATCACAGCTTCATGCTGTTTTTGATAAATCATTGCCTTGTCTAAACAGTAGACTTTAATCTAGCATTGTTATTAGTGAAGGTGAATTTTGAATGATACCAGATAAATGCAAGCTTCTAAAAAATATTGGTGAATATAACTTGTTACCTCTCAATTTTGCTGTGTTGCAGGCTCTTGGATTACGTTATGTGTGAATATCGCAGCGAAGGATGGTGGACCCTCCTCACTTCCATATTGACAACAGCACTCAAATGTTCATATCTGATGGCCCAGCTGAAAGATTATATAATGTACTCTTTAGAGCTACTGGGCAGAGGTATTATTTTAAGAATATTTGAAATATGACAAATCATTGTCAGACACAGTGCTTACAGTACTTCAAAGTATTTGACGACAAAATAACTGTACTTGTGCTGGATTTTTACTGCCTGCTGTGCTACACTGAGAGTTGTGTTGTCTTCCTCTTCTATTATCAAATTCCTTGCATTCAAACAGGCTGTGTCAGGGTATCTGAGACACAGAGCTTCATTTGACACTGTTCAAATCGTGTAACAGGAACTTCCTGAGGTTTGGGATGGGAAAGAACTGTAGTGTAGCTAAAAGAGAAAAACATTTTTCCTAGTAACAAAGCTAACACAATTTTTCTGGACTTTAATACGCTTCTCCCAGATACTTTATAGAACTGTGCTGATGACATATGTATGCGGGATGTTTTAGGGGAAAAATGTCGCATTGGGTGGCTCCACAGTAACAATGTAAGCACTTGGGTCTGTGTAACACCTGCTCCTTGACAGTGCAGAAATGATCCCTTTTGGGCCCTAAGATGCTAATACCACTATTAGTGCAGGTGTGGTAGAAATGGGTTTGCATTTTCTTAGAGCTAGCCAGGTTACTCTGCTTTGTATTGAAGATTAGAAAACAATGGAAAACTACCTTTCTTCAAGAAAGTAATGCTCATTTTAAGTAGTTCTTTTTTCTTCCTGTCACCTTCTGTAGTTGTTTTTTTCTAGTGTTATCTGAGCTGGCCTCTTTGCGTGTTCCAGACTTGTCTATGCTTTCTTCTGTTTTTAAACATAAACAAGGGGGAGGTAGAAGTATTATTCTTCTGAGGCTTTGCTCCAGTAAATTACAAAATGCTTGTCTAATCAAAAAATATTTTACTTGGTTCCAGTGAAAGCAAGAGCTAACATTTAAAATGGGAATGTCCGTTACTGGTAGATTCATGTTAGAATTTTTTTTCCTCTGGAATGTGTTATTTGAAAGATGCAATGTGAGGGAAAGACTTACTGTTAAGTTAAAAAAAAAAAAGAGACCCTTGCTTCTATCTTGTAATCTTTGTTTTGTTCTCTTTATTAGCATCTACTCTTAAAGAAGATCAGAAGTCTAGAATAGAAAAAAATCTCATAAAAGTTCTGATGGTAAGTGGCAGAACTTCCTTTTAAGTAATCCTAGGAGTGGTCAGTGTCTGGTAACCTTCTTTTATTATTCTTTGTAATCCTTTGGCTGCATACAGAATGAAAGCCCCGATCCTGAACCTGATTGTGACACTGCTGCTGTGAAAGCATCACAGAAATTGTGGGCTGACCGTGTTTCCTTGGCAGGCAGTAATATTTTTACAATAGAAGTCCAAGATTTTATACCATTTGGTAAGTAAAAAAGCAAATTTACACCAGATCATAAATTTGGATGTAGTTATACCTTGAAAATAATTAATTAGGATGAAAATATGAAGGGTGTATTAAAACTAACAACACTGTTCCAGCCTTGCTCTTTTCCTTGTCTAAATCAACAAGATAAGAAATAACGAGAGAAGTCAGTGGTCTCTTATCCCTGATATGTATTGCCAAAGAATTCCCTGCTTTTTGGGAAACCTCTGACATTCTGTTGTGTTTTGAAGTAGGACTGTGAGGAAAGAGGTCAGAATGCGTGCAAAGTATTTGCCATTGAAAAGGCAACACGAGTGACGTCCAAATATACAGGACTATCTATTTTCTGGTGGGCATCTGCATCTCCTCTCCTGTGCAAAGATTATAGACAAATGCTGTGAAGTGGATTTCTGTGACAGTGTTAGTAGCCAAATTTGTCCGCTTGCAAAACAGAGTTGTAAGAGTATACACAGAACAGTTCTTGCCACAATCATTTCAGGAGTGTGCTTCTGCAATTTAATGTTACAGTTTATCTGGAATTTAATGTTATAGTTTATGCTTAACACTTCTTGTTTCTTTTTGCTTTTTCTATTCTTTTTTAATTCCAGTACAGTGCAAAGCAAAATTTCTTGCTCCTAGTTTTCATGTTGATGTTCCTGTGCAGTTTGATGTATACTTGAGAGCTGATTGTCCTCATCCTATCAGGTTTTCCAAGCTCTGCATCAGTTTCAATAATCAGGTACCTCTGTTTTAACTATCACTGACCTAATGATAGAAACTGATAATAAGAATGGAATAACATCTTGTTGGTTTTAAACATTAAAAAAAGATCAGAAGTTTTTCCAAAAATTATGTTAATACTTAAGCTGAAAGATGTTTGGGTTTTTAATGCAGTATCTGTTGCTTTTGACAAGTATATTGATACTGGAATAAGACTCTGAAATGCAGATTAGTTCATCTGTCATAGCTGGAATTTTTTATGAAACTTGCTAAGGTTTCGGAAGGATCAGGTTAATGTCTTATTTCTTCTGATTCATGAAGTTATATTAATATAATAAATATCTTGTGTCAAAGAATTGCAGCGTAATTACTTGCTAGTCTAACTTTGATATTGTGAAAAGTAGGAAAAACACATACAGTTTGATCCAGTAGCACAGAACTTTAATATTTGCAATATTGCCATTACTCTCTAAAGATGTGTTCTGTCTGAATATATCAACTCTTTTCCCCTCTCCTCCATTGTAGGATTACAATCAATACTGTGTTGTTGAAGAAGCCTATCAGAAAAGTGATATTCTAGAACAGTCATCACAAGGAACAATGTGCTTAGTGCCTGGCAAAACAAGAAAGTTCTCTTTCAAATTTGTTGCAAAAACTGAAGACGTAGGAAAGAAGATTGAGGTTTGTCCATTTGTTTTTTACCCTTCTTAGTGTTACATACAGTGAACTCAAACTGCATCTAATCTGGCACCAGTTAAAAAGTTACTGCAGATCTGAATGTCTGAATTCTTGAAACTGAGTAACAAAAGTGAGTGAAACTATTGACAGTGACAAAACACAAAGACAATCAAAAATTGAAGGATTGTTTCAGGAAATTTTCTAACTTTTTTTTTAATATGTGCAGTACAGAAAAAGGGAGTGGTGGTATAGTACTATGGGAGGGTAGAAAATTTCAGCCTATTACACTGCTTGCACCTGAACATGGATACTTTTTCCACTGCTGTTTCATTAAATTAAATCCTGGGGTGGTGAGGTTTTCAGTCCCCAAGCTGTCAAAAGCTTTTTGATGGTACATGTATTTATTATGCCTGTGTATGTTGGAAAGCTATGTCCTACAATAGGTGGTTGGAAGGCTCACCAGTAGATGTTTAAATTTGTGTCTATCAGATCACTTCTGTGGATTTGATCCTGGGAAGTGAATCTGGCCGCTGTGTGATTCTGAATTGGCGAGGAGGAGGGGGAGATGCTTCCTCATCTCAAGAAGCATTGCAGGCAGCACGGTCCTTCAAGCGAAGACCTAAGCTTCCAGACAGTGAAGTGCACTGGGACACGTTGACTATTCAGGCAAGCACGATGTGAGTAATTTGGGTTCCAAACTGGTCTTTTTTTAATGAGTTGTTCCCATCATGTTGTTTTTCAGGAGTCTCACATCTCTTAGTTTAATAGGCCATCAGTTGTGGAAGCTTTCTCAAACAGTAGGGTGTTTTAGCCTCCTTTAAATTAGGCTTAAAAGCAAGTTATTTAAGAAAGATACAATAACTGAGTCTTTTCTCTTAAAGGATTATTTCTAGAGTGCCGAACATTTCTGTTCAGCTGCGTCATGAACCTCCAGCCCTGACTAATGAAATGTATTGTTTGATTGTGACAGTCCAGTCACATGAGGAGACAGTGGCCAAAGATGTCAAGCTTACAGCAGGTTTAAAGCCAGGTATTTGGGGATATTTTTTATTAATACAGCAGTCTCATAATTGACTCCTTTTTTGTGAATGCCATGCAGAGAGATACAGTAAACTGTTTTCTTGTAGTAATTAAAAGCCAAACCAAAGTGAAAGTTGGGAATGATGAAATACTAATGGTAAGAATAGCAGCTAACAGACTCTTTCAGTTATGATTATTTCAACCACTGCTCGTCTGTGGTGCTTACATGCATATTTTTAGAATATAAGTCTTTACAAGTTTGAAAGGAAATGTGAAAGCTTTTGAATTCCTTTCTAACTTTTCATTCAATTTGCTTGTAACTAAATTTTTCTTTTCCCCAGAGATCTTTTTTCTTACTGAGCTGAAAGCGCTAGACAGGGATAGTTAAATGTTTTCTAAGTATAGACTTTATCCGTTTTCTCACACATCCACCCTCCTTACTTTGTTTTCCCTGCCCTGGACAGCATGATTTGGTTCTTAAACCACTTGAAATCTGGGGAGCAATGGAGCACTGAAGCAGTACTTTTTAGAAAGCAAAGCAAAAAAATGCAGATATTGTACGTCTAAGTCCTACCTATCTGTATGTAGAAGTTACTGACAGTTTTCAGTATGCGAAGCCCAAATGTTATACTCGGTATGCCTCTTTTTTAGCAATTATCCTGAAAGACAAAAATATTTTTAAGCCCCTAACTGGCATATAGGCTGCCATATGTTCCATGTATTCTGAAATAGAACCTTGTTTTCTGTAGTGTTGTATGGTTCATTAAAGTCAGTGGAGTATTCTTGAAACTTGTTTAATTGGATGTTTGGGCTTGGCTCCTGAAGCAGTGTTTAATAGATGGTCTTTGTTTTTCTTGGTTTTTTTTATTTTCCTTGCTCGATCTAATTTCTTTAACATGGGATATGCAAGGTCAGTATGGGTTTGCTGATTGTATTAAAAGAACAATTGAAATCTGACATTTCATTTATAGGCAAGGTGATGTATTTTCTGCAGTTGTAACTCTTTGGCAAGATGTAGCTTGTTTTGCTTTGAAAATTATCCCAGGTAATTGCAGTAATGCCATTATTCTAGTTAAGCTCTGACTGAAGAATGGTGTCATTTAACATCTATACATTTCTTTTTATGTAGTTTTAACACCAACTTGAAAGTAAAGTTTAAAAAAAATATGTGAAATCATTAAACCATGTTCTTGAAAACAAAGGAATTACAGAACAGTGAAACTTCCTTTCTACTTTGTTATAGAGTATCAAGAAAAACTTGGATCACACAGCCCTGTTGTGTTACATAGATGGTAGGGAACATCTAGATATGATTTCAGATTTTTGAGATTTTTTTTTTTTCCTGGCCCAGAGAGATGAAACAACAAACTTGCAAGGGTGCAAATACTTCAACTTGGAAAATTTTGAGGTGTTGTCAACTTTATCTTCTGCTGGTACTTTTTAAAGATTCTCTCGACAAAATGAACTGTGTTAATTCCTCATGCATTGCTTTTTGAGATTTTTTGTTTTGTTTTGTTTTTTGACTTTTAGTTATTGTTAGGATATGAACACTGTTTTTAATCCTAGGGCAAGATGCCAACCTGACTCAGAAAACTCAAGTGACTCTTCATGGGACAGATGCATGTGATGACTCCTTTCCTGCACTGCTTCCTGATATCCCTGTAGGAGACTTGCAACCAGGGGAAAAGGTCAAGGCTTAAAACCTTACTTTCTATATCACACTCAAGAAAATAGGGACCAACTAATAAAAGACTCTCTTAGACAGACTTCAGTTTACTTTCTGATATCTGAACCAATAAATTAAATGCTTATGGCATATTTTGCCTACTGTTTACATGTAGTTTAGTATTCCTTTAATGAGATCACCTTTTGGACTAAATTGGAAATTAAGGTATGTTCTGGGTTTGATGATACAGCTGGGAGATATGAAATAGAGGCTAATTTCAACTGCTAATGAAATGCACTGCTTAATAGACGGTAGATAATAGTCAGCAAGTGTGATTCAAGATGGTAGAGGATCAAAATTGCACTAAACTGAAGTGACTAGTAAGTTAGAAGTTGGTTGTGTTGTATATTACACAGTTGTGGTTCTTTTTTTGTATTGTTAAGTAACAGACAAGAATCTGGAATAAACAAAACTGGTGATGCAGCTGGAGTTGTGCTGCTCTGGTTAAAATCATTCTCTGTATGATCCAGATTGTGCACTGTAAGAGATACATTTTGGTCAAAATAATGCCCATTCTACTGTTGCCCTGTTGGACCAAGTTAGATATTAACAACTTTTGGGCAGTCCTAGGCCTAATTAGTTTAGTTTAGATATAGCTCATACAGTCTCCTTTATTTTGCAGCTGGAAAAACCAATATACATCCGTTGTGGAACAGTTGGTGCAAGAATGTTTCTGTTTTACATTTCTTACTTAATCAACACTGTTGTTGAGGGGAAAGAAATCCTCTGCAGGTGTCACCGGGTAGGTTTTAAAGATGCGCCATTTGCATTTTATAGAGATAAATTTGTGAAATAGAAGAAATATTCTAAAAGCTGAAATTGAATTGCTATCTTAGAACCCTTTCCAGAAGAGAATAAATACTAAATCAGCAGTATGGTAGTTCTTTTTAGCATGAGAAGTTCCATAATTATTAGCAGAAGAAAAGTTTTCTGTATTTATTTATAAATATCTTTAAAGATATGTTCTTCCCGTGGGAGGACTTGGTTAAAATAATGATTAAAAGTAACTTTACATTAATAATCTTTGACATCAATAGCCAGGCCTTAAGCTGAATATAACTTTTTTTCCTCTCTTCTTCCCATCCCTTTCATTGCCTCTAAAGGATGAAACTGTAACCATAGACACAGTATTTCCTTTTGATGTTGCTGTCAAATTTGTGTCCACAAAGGTATGTGTTTGAAAAGTTGTTCATGCTTTGGAATCACAGCACTTTGGAGTCACACCCTGTTTAGTTAGAAATAGTCAGAGCTTGTGTGTGTCTTGACAGCTGGAGCACTTGGACAGAGTATTTGCAG
Organism: Poecile atricapillus; assembly: GCF_030490865.1. Taxonomy (NCBI): domain Eukaryota; kingdom Metazoa; phylum Chordata; class Aves; order Passeriformes; family Paridae; genus Poecile; species Poecile atricapillus. The sequence continues at coordinate 44,190,938 of NC_081252.1, forward strand.
ATATACCATTTTTACTGATGACAGACATCCTGAGTGCCTCTCCTTGGCCTCTCACGATTGTAACAAGCCAGTTACAGCTGTCAGCTTCCATGACCCCAGTAGATCAACTGGAATCTTTTGTGGAGAATGGTAAGTTTTCTTAGAGTATGTTCTCTATCGGGAGGATACTTTTTGCATATATTGGGAGTAATAAAGGGGGACATTTTAAATAGTGTTTGCTTTTTGAACTGCAAGTAGAAGAAAGCTGATTAGTACTCTAGTTGCTTGCCAGAATACAACTTGGACAACAGCGTGCTTTAAAATGTAGTTCTGCTTCACTAGGTCAACTAAATAGACTGGGATGATGGATAGTAAACAAAATTCTAAATAAAATAGACATGAGGGAAAGCACCTAAAGTACTTCTGAAATGCAACTTCTTACATATCCGTATGAAAAGATATTCAATATTTCCAGAGTTTCTGGGCCATATATATTGCTTACTGGAATGCAAACACTTTACCATGTAAAGTCATGTATGTACCATATGGTACATACCAAGGTATGTACCGTAGAGGAAATATCCAAAGGCCAGTGATCCATGTCAATGATTGCAGTCACAAAACTGAAAAATGTGAAGCTGGAAAGGGTAGGTTATAAAGAATAACAGGTAGTAACCGTGGGTTTTTTTTTTTATATTACTGCAGTTTAGTAACTTATTACTTCCATTTTAAAAAGTTATCTTGAAGATCTCAGCCATTAAAACTACAGTGTGTTAGCCTTAAAGTTAAATAAGTGGAGTAATTAAAAGTAGAGCTGATCCAAAATCTTCCAAAAAAACGTTGTCTTTGCATTTGTGGCATCAGAGATGTGAATTATATGTTTTGTCAAAACTTTTGGATCCAATGAGGTATTCTGGGTGGCTGCCTGACTGTGGGGAAGTTGTCCTCTCATATAATCAAGGACTTGCAAGGCTCTGCTTGCTCTGTTGATTCAAGAGTTGCCTGGCAAAAAGCAATTACTTCCCAGGTCCTTTAGTCTTCAAACTATGATATTTAATCTTCACCTCTAGCACCTTGTGCTTCATGGCTTCTGGTTGATGCTCCTAAAGAGCTAAGTGCCAGGACATATGAACCCTGTAGGTATCAACCATTCAGCTGTCCATTTATTGGTTGATGGGGTTTTTTTAAATATTAATGATAAATTTTGAAAGACCAAAACCTATTTTCTTAGTACTTTTTTAAAATCACTCTCTACATGAAAAGTACTTTTTTTTTTTAAGTTTGAGTGGAGAAAAAAGAAAAGAAGAAAAAGTGAGAACTCAGTTTCACTGAAAAGCCAAAAGAATATTTTTCTTGTATTCCTTCTCTTCACCAGCTCTCATTTGAGAGGGAAAGGGGATGTGTCCTTGTTCATTTTAATTTTCAAGCATCAGAGGCATCTTATGATGATGTCTTGGAATCTGCTGTAGAAGTATAGAATTTGAATCGGCATTATTTTGCTTTTTGTGTGTGTTTATAAACTCTAAATTTGCAGTGACTCATTCTATGTATACATTACAATATTATAATGCTGTTCAGAAGGTAAAGTGACGTATATTTGTGTATGTTACCCTTTCATGTATTGGAACACTTCCCAATCTATTGGATTCATACATTACGTAGGTATACTTTGCAAAGCACTTCAAAGGCCTTTCTGGCTGAATGTTTGTGTCATATTGCACTTCTAGACTTGGTGGCTTAGGCTGTTTTGATGCTTTGGTTTTAAACAAAATCTTGCTGATAGTTGTTTTACAGACAGGTGAGAGTGCCAGTGAGTGCTTTTGCCTTCGATGTCCTCCAGTTACTGATGCTAGTGGAGTGGCAACTGGATGTTATATAATTTCCTGGAAGAGGTGAGCATCTCTTTGCCTTAATAAGGAAAGGAAGTAAGCTCTTTTTTTTAGGAATGATAGTGGGTTGTTGGTTTGGGTTTTTTTGGGTGTGGGGAGGAGTGCAACAAACAAAAAAGTTTTGTATTTTCCTGTAACAAGCACCATCTAGACTTTGGACCTACTAATTATTACTTAGTTTATATACTTACTTGATACTTTATGTAGTATAATATTCAGCATGGTTTGCATTTGACTTTTTCCTGCAGAAGTTCACCTGTGGAAAGTGTACCTGTTGTTAACACAGTCATCACTCTACCACATGTGATTGTAGAGAGCATTCCCCTCCATGTTAATGCAGGTAATATTAATTTGGCAACATACATGTCCCATTTAGAATTTTTAAGACTGCCAAAATTTTTACAGCATGCAGAGATTCAATTTACTGTAGCAGAGTACAGAGAAGTGGTGCTGAATATTATGGAGCTAGAGAAAGCAACTGCCTCAAGGCTCGCTCTTTTTTCCCCCAGTTGAAGGGAAGAAGGAGGTAGGTAGTTACACAAATGTGTTCTCCTAAAAGCTGTCAGTGGAGCTGACATAATACTGGACCTGCGTTATGTGGCAGCACAGGACCTGAAGTTACCTCTGCTGCCTTCCCAGTAGGTTTCTCTAGATGTCTGTGGCAACAGTTGTTCTATCCACCCACATGCTGGGTGTATCCCAGGAAGAAACAGGCTGGAGCGCTAGAGATGTTTGTTGGCAGGTGAAATGTTTCTCTTCTAGCACTTCACCTGCACAAAAGGAGAGGAGGATTGAAATGCCCACCAAACACACATAATTTCAATGTTTTCCTCTGCTTGGTTTCATTTGTACTGAGATTCTTCTGCTATCCTCCTTCCTGTTACACTTTGAAAGAGCTTCCTGACAGTATCTGATTAGATTTTGGTAAGCTGAAAATAGTCAGCAGCAATGGAAGTGACTTCCCAGTTAGTATTCTTGGACAGTGTTGGCAGCTGGGAGGCTTGTAACATGGTACTAGATGTTGAAACATGGTACTGAAAAACTAATGAAGCTGTGTTCTGTTGTTTAATCTGTTTTTTAAAAAAATTGTCAGAAGTGCTTTAGATGCCTAGTTCTTGTATTTTTTTTCTTAACTTTTCACTGCTTTTTGCAATACTTTTTTTTTTTTTGAGTGGAACTTGAAGATGTGTTTTGCATTTGAGATTACTTTCTTTCTTTCTTTCTTTCTTTCTTCCAAAGATCTTCCATCATTTGGTCGAGTCCGAGAGTCCTTACCTGTCAGATATCACCTGCAAAATAAGACCAATTTAGTCCAGGATGTGGAGGTGTCCGTGGAACCCAGCGATGCCTTCATGTTCTCTGGCCTTAAACAGGTACAGAAGTGTCACATTCACTGATCCTGCTGGTTTATCTGGTAGTGAGGAATACATTGATCATACACTGATGTACAGAGAGGACAAACTCACTGTTTTTTAGGTGTTTAAAGTATGATAAATTCTGTCTGGGAGAATACATGAATGCAGACTCCATTTTAAAAAGGCCTAGATGGAAGCCTGTCTAGGAGCTATTTGTCATGTTGTTGATGGGTAGCATGAAGTTTCAGTATAGAAGCAATAGTTTAACTAGAACTGGAAATTAGTTGCATTCTTTCCAGCTTCAGAAACTAACCAGTGCATAAATAGAAAGTAAACAGAGCCTTTGGACACCAAACTTACCTATAGTTGTGACTTTCTTTTCTTCTTTTTTTAAGATCCGACTAAGAATCCTTCCTGGCACGCAGCAGGAAATGTTATATAACTTCTATCCTCTGATGGCTGGGTATCAGCAGTTACCTTCTCTTCACGTTAACCTGGTGCGATTCCCAAACTTCACCAATCAGTTGCTCAGACGTTTCATACCGACACACATTTTTGTAAAGGTAAGGGGGCATGAGGAATGACTTGTTTTTAAAGGCTCCTCTTGGGGCTGCTCAGGTTCTGGGGACAACCACCCAGCTGTGTTCAAAGCTGAGTGTCTCTAAGCAGACTAAAGCGTCCAGCTTGTAACAGGGTTACTTGCTTTGAAAATCTTGTGTTGTGCATCGGTGTTGTCAGCCAAAATCTTTAGGAAATCTATTTCAGTGCAGTATGTATTTGGTTACCATTAGATGAACAAACTGAATGCACTCGTCATGCTCCAGTTATTTTGTTCCTTGTCTCACTCTAAAATGAGTTAAAATTGCCTCTATTTTAAGCATAGTAGAGTGAGCTAAATAATCAAATACTTTTATTACCATAATTCATAGCACTTCTGAAATAAGTGTTTGAGCATCGCATATGACTAGGTTCAGAGACACTGTAACATCCCACACCTCCCTAAATAACTTCTAAAAACACATTCTGTGAGTGAATCAGTCTAGATTTTTTTTTTTCTTAAGTGGTATAGCTTTGAAGACAGTTCAATCATGCCATGAAAAACAGACTTTTTGACTCCTTAAGAATCATTTAAATCCTTTTTCCCCAAACAGAGGTTTCTCATTCCACTGCTGCTGTCTCCAGAATATTTTGTTCACTGTTTATTCAGACTTTTGACAAGCAAGGAGCCCAAAGACTTGTCGATATGATTTGAGATGGACTTGCTCAGACATCTGTAATCATGTTTCTAGGAAACAGGCCTGGCGTTATTTCAATTTTATTTTAACCAAAAGAGATAGGCAGAACTTACTTTTTGAGTATGCTGGCAGTCACTGACTCTTCAAGACTGGTTGTCAGGGTGTCCTCCTAGGTAAATAAAAGAGGCATTTTTGTCTCAAAAGCATGGTGTTCATAAAACTCCTGTGGAATCCCAAGGTTCATGATTCTTTGCTTTGCTTTGGAGTTCTCAGAACCTTAGAAAACCTTGTTGTAAGGATGCCTTTTCTTCTTTAAAACTTCTTCCTTTCTCTTTCTGTCTCTAGTGATGTTGCTTAAAATTCCTCCAAGAAACTGTCAGTCTAATTCCTGTTTTACACCTCAATAATTATTAGTTATCTATAGTGTAGTAATCCTCAGAGCTCTGATCAGCCAGGCCTTGTGCTAAGCTGTGCAGCTGTGTGTGGAGAAGGCATTTAATGGGGCAGTTGAGGAGCTGAGGCCTCTACCAAGTACTCATGGGGCCAAACTGAAATTCCAGTTGGATGTCCTCTGTGTTTGTGCCACTACTGAAAACCTATAGAAGTAGGGTAAGCTTAATGCTACACTTGGGTACCAGAGTTACATTGACAACACAGTGTATTGCAGAGTTAGTTTCCTAGTAGTCTATCTTTTCTGTCTGGGTATGGGTTTTTTGATTGGGTTTGGGTTTTTTGAGGGGAATTTGTTTGGATGGCTTGTTTTGGGTTTTTTTTTAATTCTCTGTCTTTATTTTCTTAAAGCCTCAGGGTCGTCAAGCAGATGACAACTCGATTGCAGCTGCATAACTTTGAGACCTGTACTTCTGCACTTAAAGAAATGGGATGTTGCACAGAATATGTAAAGCTCACTTTGGAAACATGGCTTTGATCAAACCATAAGAATTAAATTTTATTTTGAAATTAGTACTCTTAGCAGAACTAATGTTTAAAAAAAATCTAGTGTTTCATAGACTTTCTTTAAGGAATAAACACATGGGGAAATCTTGGTGCTTTATTTAATGGGAGCATTCTTTTGAAGTTAATTTTGAATGTCAAACTCTTTAAAAGTATTATTGAGGCATATTAAATGTCTTGAGTATTTAAGCGAAGAAATGCTAATTCATTTGACCAAACCTGAAAGATGTTTTCACAGTTAACAGTTTAAGTGCAAAGTCTGTGTTTACTATTAAGAGATTTACAACATTGAAAATTATCATTTTTTACAGAAATTTGTCCTGTGCCATTTGTGTTGAAGACAGAGCAGGTTGTACAGTAGCACTGTAATTTACAAATGGTTCCATCCTACTGTTGCAATTGAGCAGCTTACTAGTCCCTTAAAACCATAACTCTCAAAAGGCACTATTTCTCCCGGGTAAGCCATACATCCGATTTTGAATTCAGCAGCTAGTCTAAATAACAGAGATTCAGTCATACCAGTTGAGCTATCCAACCTGGAGCTGGTGTGGTTTGGGGTTACTTTTACACACACAGCTTCCAGGTTAAAAACATGTCTTGATAGTCTCCTGCTGTATGAATTTAAAAAATAGACATCCTACTGTTGTACAGCTCTGGATGAACTGGTGTGTAAAGTACAGTAAAATATGTATATATAAAAAATTGCATTGTGAAAATTTGCGTTGTTTAACTTTCTAAATAATTACATTTTGATTGCTTGGGAAATACCTTATTTATTGTCAAAGTGAAGTTCTAATAAACTGCTTGTGACAGAGTACTTCTGAAACTGTCCCTAACTGCATTGCTTTCACAGTTTTTTCCTAACTCTGATCTCACGTGTGGGCTGATGCATCCATCTGTGGCGCTGAAGTCCAAAATAACAGCTGTGATACTTGAAGGAAAGCATGAGTGAAATCCTGAAAAAATATGTATGAGGATATACTGTTTTTCCATGGAATGCAGAGGTAGTTGTATTATGAGGGTTTTTCCAATGAACAGATGGGGATAAGAAGATGACTGATGAACTGTGCTGGGAAGAACAAATTAAACCTTCCTTATTCTTTGCTTAAATGTACTGAACTAAGTGCCAGTCATGGAATAGGTTTTGTTGGTTTTTTTTTTAAGAGTGGAAAATGCATTTCTTCTCCAGATGTTTTTTTTCTCCTAAGTAGCCACTCAGGTTGCAGCAATGCTGGCACCTCTGTTACTGCTTCTTAAAAGGCGTGTTGGTGCAAGTAGTGCAAGTATTTGGTGGAGAATTGGGTGCCTTCCCCCACCCCCAAAGCAGTCAAACAGTGGTTTTTAGCCCTTTGAGAAAGGGGATGGCCTAAAATACTTTCATTGTTACAATAATGTTGAAGTCTTAAGGGAGTTGTGTAAATATGTTCTTACTTAAAATTGTGAGTAGTAAGAATAATATGGATATATGGAAATGCAGAAATGCAGACATATCCCACACCATGGAAAATGCTTGCTCCTTTGCCATAGTTGCAATTCCTGTTCTTTCATTCGCAAAGGGAATCTTTTCTTGTTTTGTATGATCTTACTATAGCTGTAAACACTACAAAGCAAATATTTTTGTGTTAATTGTCTCTAAAGTGCTAGGCACACCTTTTATGCTATGTAAATGGCTGATGTGAATGAAAACATGCAGCAAGCAGGAACCACCTTGTTAAAAATGCTCGAGAAGTGATTAATGATGACTATCTTTCTGACTCATAAGATTCTAATGCTGAGGGGAATGTTTGTGATTCATAACCCAAATCCCTTTGCAAGTCTTAAGGAGATATATTCACATATATTTCAGTGTAAGTGCAATTTTTATTATTTACTGTATTTTGATGGGCACCATTCACACTTCAATGTATACTACATTAATGTAGCCTGTTTTAATTGGAACTAATTAAGTATTAAAGAAAAGAAGCTGCTTATAGACTACTTTAAAAATAGCTTTCAGGGCAAAATGATTGAGATGAACATGTTAAAACTGCTACTGAGCTGGAGACCTAGCCCTAGCACTGTAGTTTCCTTATTTGCTACTTGGTGCATGAGATGGGGAGAACTTGTCTCATCTCAGTGCTTGGGAGGGGAAGAACATTTCCCATCATCTCTGATCTGGCCTACAGCAAAGTCTGGAGTGGAGAAAGTACTCTGTTCCTTCTTCATTGCTTTCAACCACTAAACTCTAGTTATAGGAAGCTAAGGAAAAGTAAAGGTTTAAAAGGAAGATTTTATTTTAGATTGTTTTTTAGGGTCTTGTGTTAAGTATTCTCAGATTGTTGATTTATAGAGGAGTTTGGGGTTCTACCAGCTTCCTTTTTGCATGTCCTAATGAACAAGTTGTTTCTCTTGATTCTTTCTCTGCCTTCACCTGGGAGATTGGAAGCCCCTTGGGGGTAAGAATACTTCTGCTCAGACCTGCTTTCAGGTCTGAGGTTACTGTGGCTTAAGTAGGAAAATTCTCAAAAGCACCTCCTTCCTTAAACCTCCCCTGGTGCTTAATTTTCTAAAAACAATGAGCTCCTGCCCCTTCATGTCTTTTCAGGGAAGAAGTTAGGCTAAAGGAGAGCAACATGGGTATCTTACACCAAAGTACCTTCACAATTCTCCTCCAGGGATGGTTATGACAAGATACTTCTACGGCTAAGAGGAGCAATCTGCTGTATTCCAAGGATTAGGCATGCTACTTGGTTAACTGAAGTGGAGGACAGGGAACTGTGCAGGACTTGAGACTGTATTTAGCTCTCTCAGATTCAGGATGCCCATGCAGAGTGCTTTGCATGTCAGCTTTTAGTGTATCATGTGCCCTGACAGACACTTGGCTTAATGGGCTGCTGAGGCAGCTCCTGCCCACCAAGTAGTTTTGTCCCATTGTTCTGCCACACCGGCTTGTAAAATAGTCCATGATTATATATACTTCTTACCTCACCAGGAATATGATTGTTGAATAGATGTAAAGTAAGTTGTGTTGTCAATAAAAAAATAGCGTACATCTCAATTAATCATTGTGCTTAAAGAAAGTTCAGAAAATAAGTTTATATAATGCATAAAATAATTTCAGATAGTATCTTCTTTAGAGCTGTCTGCAAGGGTGGTTCTGGGTACTGTAGTCTGATAGAACTAGATAAGGGGAAAAGTAGTTTCATCTGTTTTGAGGCTTCTGGAGTAAGCCCTAGAGATTAAAAACATTGTAGAAGTGTTAAATGTCACCTAAAACCTGTTTAATCCTGCTAAATTTAAGGGCTAGCATGTAGCTGGGCTACATCTGTCTGTTTGTAAAAATCCACAGAGCTGACTTCAGATAACATAGGTATAGGCTCATCCTGACTTACTGCAAGCTGGTCAAAACTTATCCCAGCTGTTCTCTAGTTTTGGACATCGGCAATCTTCTCTACTGGCAAGAATGTCATCCATGCAAGTGACTTGCTGCCTTTCCCTTTGCTGCCTGAGAAGGCTCAACAGGAGAGAGCTCACTGCTTTTCAAGAAATTGTGTGTAGGTTCCCTTCACACTCAGGCAGTGGCCTTCCTGCTTGCTTGCTTGCCCATGCAAATGGGTGTTGACTTCCACAGGGCACCAGGGCCTTCTGTTTGGTGTTACTGTATTTCTCAACACATTTTTTTCTCAAAAAGTTCTGCAGATTTCCTCTAGAATTAACTTGGATTTCTGCATTTAGTCAGGGAACTAACTGGTCTCTGCCTTTCCAGGGCCCCAGAACTCTATGGCTGGAATGTCCTTGGCGCCTTGGTGCCTTAGCTTTCTGGTTGTTCAGGGCAAAGTACTCCTGAGAAAACCCTTACTTTGTTTCTACAGCACATTGTGTTGGAACCTCCTGTGAGATTGTGCCCAGGTATTTCAGTGATTAAAGCCTTCTGTGAGATAGCTCCCTCAGCCTCGGTCTAGAAGTGAATGCTGCTTAGCATTGTCTCACATGGGAACATGCATATGCACCCTTTTGCTGTAGAAATACCTAGGCGTGGTGCAGGGGTCAGGGAAGTTTCCAATCTTCATACAGCTCTGAGACTTGTGTTTGTTTACCCCACAGAGGGTGGTGGATGCTGTGACTGTGCAGTGCAGCAGGATGAGGTACAGCAGCCTTTGTGAAGCTTGGTTTTAATATGGGTTAGGTAAGGAATAAATGTTGCAAATAATAATAGGAATTAATAAGATTTTAGGAAACTGAAACTCTACATGTCTCAGTGCTTTTCTGCCAGACATGGAAAGTGTTGAAGCAAACCCAGGCATTATGTATTTAAATAAAAGCTTAAAATACCCCAAAGATTTATTCAAGACAATAATAATTCCCTCACTTGAACAAAATGTAAATATTTTATTCTAGTTATTTTCAAGAAAATTATGTCAAATTTTCCATGGCAGACCTCTGTATAATTTGCTGAGGAACACCTTACTTGTTGGCAATGTGCCAAGTTGATCAAGTTTGTGTGGCAATTCTTGTAGGATGTGTTGTATCAATGCAAAACTATGTTAACTATGCATGTTGGTTACCATCATCTCAATTTGCCAGTGGGATGGGATGATCTCGGAGTGAGACATTTATCCCTGGAAAGTAAATTAAAACTTGTAGGTGACACTTTTTTGGCTGCTTTTAGAAGTAGCTAAGAAGTATGTGATTCCATTGGAATGTTCAAAGCTGACCTTAAGGCTGAAGTTTCAGTTAATCTTTCTAGAAGTGTAACTGTTCCTCCTCCAACAGTGGTTTTACTTTAGAACATGCACATAATTTCCCCACATAAATCATCTTGCATACAAAAATTTAACTTTTCTGTCTTATCTGTACTCTTTAGCAATTACTGTGGGATTTTAATATTTTAAAGTAGGTAAGGGTAAATCTTGAACTTGTAATTTTTTTTTTCCTTTTTTTTTGCTAACCAGTATTTAAACTACTCATTTACCAAACTATTTCAATAAGTAATTATCTGAAATATGTTGAATCCAGTTGATTCTCATTATGTAGCTTTTATATATGCATACATGTATATGTACTCATACCTATGTATGCCAGTGAAATAAATAAATTCTAGTTGAACAACAATGAGTACCCAAATGCGGCTAAAACCCCATATATTTTAGTGCCTTGTCCCACACAGAAGACATTCCAATAGCCTGCAGCTCGGGATGAATTTAGCCTGATTTTTCTTTACATTAGATTTCACAATGCTATAATAGAAACCTTCTTGGCACCTGTTTTCATGAGCAGTAGAGGTGGGGGTGGCTGTCTTGCACCCTCAGCCAGGGCCATTCCAAGTGTAAACAAAACTGTGCAGCTGCTCTACAGCAGCCACTAGTTCATCCCTCCAGAGTCACCAGCTGTAAATCTGGCATAAACACATACATACACATATATATATATATCTACATCCTCTGTTTTGTAACTGACATCAAGGAATCCCACCTCAGCATCTCCTGGAAGCTTGGTACTGGGACATATGTGCTCAGTAATGGATTACTTTCTCAAAATAGTCTACAACTGACTGTGCAAACTTGTAATAATAAATATCAAAACACATATGATAATTACAGAGGGAAGGAAAACAGAAATGTTCTCAAAGATATCAGAATGCTCCCTGTTTAGTTTTCTATACAATGGTTTTTCTGTGCACCAACATTAGGAAGTTATAAAGCAAAATAAAGTTGTTTTAGTCCAGCTTTCAAGCACCAGGAAAAATGCCAATTATTCTCTACCTATTACAAAATGGCCTTGTAAGATAAGATGTTTATAAGATATTTACCTGGCTAGGAGGTTGCAGAGAAGAGGTCAGACAAAAGTTATCTTTAGTAACATCTCACTCTCTCTTGGGGTCACTGCTCTTCCACTGAAGACTTTCATGTGGCTGACATAACAATTGCTTGCATTAATTTATAACTTCAGAGACCACTTACGGTGGATTTCGACTTGAGAAACTTTTAGTTCAAGTACTTTTATAGCCCAGGACCAAAAGGGATGCTGATAAGAATGATTAATGAATTCAGTGAAGGACTTTTTAGGTAGTGAGAGAGGAATGCTCTTATCCCCTCAGCCATGTACTACTGTGTACACCAGCTAATTTTAACAGAAATGTTTTTCTAATTCCTGGGTTTGTTATATTTCCCTAAGAAGTCATGCTTTTTGGAGGAGCAACCTGATATTGTTCCACTGACTGGAAAGGACCTGTGCCCATTTGCACCTGGGGGGAACTGGCATGATGTTCTTTGTGCCACGGTTACTCCATGATAAGATGAAGCGTGCACTGCTGAGCGGAGGACATGGGATTTACGTAGAGGATTGCTAGAGGAAAACCAGCATTAGTTATGTGCATGATCAGTTATGAGCTATCCATGATGAGCAGACAGCATAGTATTTTCTGAAGGGAAATAGAGATGTACAGCTATGATTAAGGTTTGTGTTTGTTACTGTAATGCAAATAATTGTGGTGAACTTTGGCTTGTGATTGCTGCCCTATTTCTAGGTAAATTAATTTGATGTGTCATTAGTTTATCCATGTGAGAAGATATACAAATGCAGGCTATTGCTGCATGACTTCACTGGAAGTAACCTGCCTTCTTAGGCTGTAAAACCAATGACTGTCTCCTGAAAACCATGATCAGGATGTCTTGGAGTTTCCTCTACCCCATCTACATAGGCTGGGAGGAAGATAGGTTTGATTGAAAGATTAATGCAGGGAAAAACTGAATGCTGGGGTCTGTAACGGTTAAACAGCATGAAAGAAAAACCCAACAGGCCATGGAAAGAGGACTAGGCAAGGAATCCTGAGGAGCTGTAGACCAGGAGTAGTGATGACCCCTGACTGTGAAGTATTCTTGCCTGCTTTGAAGCCTGAAGAAGATTTGCTTGGGGTGTGATCCTTAAGAAGAGGGCTGATCCAGCCATCCCCTCTTTACCTTGGCCTGGATACCACCTCCCTCCTCCCCTTCTTATCCTCCAGCAATGGAGAAGAGGAAGTTAACAAATGGAAGCCAAACTCCTAGGACTACCTAAACCGGCACTAGTGGAGCAGTGGGTCTGCCAGGATATCCTCAAATTAACTTCTGTCCTTGGTTTTCAGTGCCTGCTGGGTACTCCCCAGCAGGATTTTCTTCTGCTGTCAGCTGTACCCTTTTGTGCTTTCAGGTTTCCCCCAAGGCTGCCCACAGCTAAGGATGAGGGGCAAGACACAGTGCCACCAAGACACATCCCCACAGATGGCCACAGACTTCATGCGCATTGCTGTGTGTGTCAAAAAGATCAGGTTTGAAAACAAAAGCTGCTGAGGCTGAGATTAGCAGCAAACCCAACTGTTCCTGCTCCCCTCTGTCCAACACCATCCAGTGGCACCTGCTGAAGCAGGATTGCCACAGTCACCAGCCAGTCAGAGCAGGGTTGCCTCCAGCTCTCTCCTTCACAGGGGTCCTTCCAGGTATACCGCCTCAAGGGTTTTGAACAATGAGTTAGTGTGAGTTAAAAAGGAAACAAGGAAACCCTAGGATTTCTTCTCTCCTTCCCCCCTTCCAATGCCTCGGTTGCTGTGATCCTTCTGGAAACCACCCAGCCTTTGAAAGCAGCAGTAGGTTGGCCTCAAAAAGGGTCAAAAGGTCAAGTATGGGTTGACCACAGGCAGTTGCTGCAGCATCTCTGAATGTGTCCTTTCAGTGTGTGGAAGCAGTTAGTACAACAGGTGGCTGTTGGGGTTGGTAACTTGTAGCATTTCCTATGGCAAAGAGAAGGATTTTTTTCTGAATTTAATGCATACCCTGGCAAAGCTCTTCCCATAAAACCCATGGTGAAAACTACTCATTCCCACCTCTTCCTTGCAAAGAAATGATCTGATTTTTGGCTACTAACAAGTAAATCTCTTCTACACAAATATGAAGCAGTGATGTGTCCATTTTTATAGAAACAGGGAACCTGATTTCAAAACTAAGACAAAGTTAATTTATAGACATCATCTTTATTGCCTTAGCAGGAAACTGTATATTCTCCTGAGTCTGACATTTGCCAATGGAGTGGGCTCAGATTTAGTTACTGGAAAGTGCATTGCCAAAGAAATAAGCCAGGAGAGCTTACCTGATATGTCTTACGGTCCTGCTATTGAGCTTTGAGCTTTTGGTGAACTTTCCTTTCTGAGCTCAACCTTATCCTGGTCGGACTGGGATCTCTCCCCAGAACCACAGCACTGCTGTGGTGATTGAGGTCAGCCCCTGCTCTCTTCCACAGTGTATCTCAGCAGCATTCTGAGAATGGCAGGGAAGCACATGGTGGTATTGCATAGAGGTCCCTAGGGAAAGCATGAAAATGGAGGGAGGGGAGAGGAGAGAGGAAAGACACTGCCCACCATGCCTGAGATGTTTAAAATATTATCAGTAAACTGATAATGGCTAATAGAAGAACAAAAGCTAAACTTTCTGGTTTAGCCTGGTGTTAGGTCCATGGATAATCTTCAAAGAGGAGCTACAAAATTTAAAAGGAATTAAGCTCTGGGAAATGTTAAATCTGACATGTCTGGTTTACAAAGGGGTTTGTTGTTTTTTTTTTTTTGGATGCTGCTGTGTTTTCATTTTCTGTTGGAGTGCCAAAGGCAATTCTCTGTCAAATGTACACTCTTGACCTTCTAGTCAGGATGACAAGAAAGTCATCCTTGGGTGTGTCCACACCTGTCAGACAATATTAGGCAGAAAATAGAGCTGTCTGTCCTCTTTAGGTAAAATGGTTTCACAAATAGTTCATAAATGCCTGTCTTCACAGAGAAGTGCCTGTATCTTGGTGCACTCAATATTGAGATTGATGACAACTGGGGTCATTGGTTAAACTGTCTAATCCTGACAAGCCAAAGCAAAGAGAAGAGGCAGGAGAGTAGCACGGTGGCTGCTTAAAATTACCTGCAAGAGAGACCAGTCCTGAGAGCAGGCAGGGCTAGTGAGGAAACTGGCAGTCACTTTGCTGTGACTCACCCACTAGGTCCCGCTGCACGGAGACACTGCCTCACAGACATGTACAGGCTGTACTTGAGGATCAACACTTGGGACATTGGGCAGCTTTACCTCAGCTCCCATAAAATAAAAGCAGAGCTTGCAACTGTAATTACAGCTATTAAAGAAGGTCTAATACAAGGGAGCAATGTTCAGGAGAAGGGAGCCAAATTGCTCTTTATGCAGAAGGCTTAGCTCTAATGAAGGGCTATTAAACCAGGAATAAATTCTTTTACATCCACCCCACCACCCTTTTCACCAATTCCTCGTTGCCGAAGGGGACCTGAAGGCGAGCATCTAGCCCATCAGCCTTCATATTTGTCTCTTTGCTCTGAGTGAAATGAAATGATGGAGGAGTGAAGCAACTAGCTGATGGCTGGCCGACACCATAACCTGAATGTGTGCCAGTTCTTGGCACTCGCCTGACGGGCACAAAACCAGTCCTGTGGCCACAAAACCAGGAAGAGCTGTGGCAGGTCCTGTTGGAGAAGGGGTCTGTTACCTCTCTCCCTACGCACATGAACATTTGCTGGGCTATTCCACCAACCTTCACCAGTTAAAAGAGCAATAGGGAATGTTTCATAGCATGGTGTAACTGGTATTGGTCTGTTTTTAGAAGTAATAATTGTTTATTGTAGGCAAATGTAAGGTGCCTGTTACTCTCATATTTTTAAAACAAGCATGGCTTTGACTGAACTGGTTCATCAAGGGCAAGCAGCTTAAGGCCTGAAGCGAAAAGACAGACGGTTGTTGAATTGAGCAAAATGAAAAAGAAATTTCTGTGAAGGAAGAAGAAAAAACAACAACCATGATGGTAATTTATTTCTCAGGGATATTTTGTCCCTTCCTAGAGGCATCTGTATCAAGTGAGGAAACATCAAAAATTGGTATTCTGAGAAAAGACATAGATGAACTGGTGGGTTGGTAGTGGCTGGAGAAGCAGCAAGAAGAGCAGAGAATCAAAACCCAAGGTGGGCATGTTATCCAACATACTTTGCTGCCTCCAGCATTCCCCTACCTGCAAAGACAGTGGTAGGGGTCAGTTCTGCTTCCCACAGGCATTTTCCTATGCTTGATTGTAGAAACCCTCTTCCTGCAAAGCTCTGTAGGTGGGAAAGACAAGCCTTTGGTTTAGGGATGCCCAGAGGGAGGCTGTAAGCCAGGGTCACGTTTTCTGAACTCTGTCATGGTTGGTGGATCAGTGCACAGAAGGTGGGAAGATGTCAGAGACTGGGTACATAGAGCGAGCCCATCATTCAGCCTGTGCTTCCTGGCAGGAAGAGCAAGAATGTTGTGGCACAGGTGGAGCTTCCTTGTATCTTGATATATCCCTGTGCTGTGTATCGGTATGGGTGTCTGCCTACCTGTCTGAAGAGCAGGGCAAAGTATCAAAGGACTTTCATCTGAAACCAACAACACTGACTGCTTTCCCTTTGCCCAGTCAGAAAGGAGGAGCTGCCATCCAAAAACTGGCAAGACAAATGACCACAGAGCTTTCCCCTGCTGTGACCAAGGAATTCTCAGAGAAGCCTACATGCACCAACTTGTCCTTTAAGCACCTCATACCAGCTCCCCCTATGCCAGTGGAAGTCCCTCACCTCTTCCTGCAGGGATGAGGTGTATGGTTGCCACCAATGCCCTTGTTTATTGCTGCAGTTTGAGTTAGAGACATGGTATTCCTACCCTTTTCAAGCTTACGTCAGCTCTTCAGCTCAGACCAATGTCTTCTTGTCACCCACAGCTCTGTCACCAGAGCAAAGTAAAGGCTGCTTACAAAGCCATGTCCAGCTCTGGTTCTTTCACCCTGTGAACTGATCAGCCTGTCTGCAGAGTGCCTTGTGGCGCAGAATCCTGTTTTAATTTTTTTTTTTTTTACACATTTAATTTTTTTTTTTTCATTTTTTTTACAGGTGAGCATTGTAATAGCAGCTCCTAATTAAATTCTTCTGGAAAGTAGAAGAGTTAATTTAATTGTTCATTTAGAAGTGGTCAGCTCTGCCTACCTTGCTTTCTTGCTTAGGCACAAAATGTACTTCTTAAATTAAAGTGTGGAGTCACAGGTCATCATTTTCTCATTTTGGCTCACAGTCTAATGGGGTCCCTACAGGAAAACTGAGCCAGTACAGGTTGGAGCTCTTGGCTGTGCATGTTACATGAACAAGGATTTCCCTTTATCTCACTTTGCCTATGTATGCATTTACATTTGCATACTCTTAGGGGTATAGGTATCTCACTGGAATTTTGTTCTCCTGAGTGCAGTTTTGCACTACCCCCAGCACCTACAGGACTTGCCTTGTACTATATGAGAAGGGACTGTAGGAGTAAACCTATTCAAAGCAGAGAAAATTCAGATTAAAATGCTAAGGCTAGGGAAGAACTTCTGATCTCCTTGGTCTGACTTTGGCATCATTAATTTGGCAATACGAGATTTGCCAGGGATCAACCACGTGCCTTTGCTAGGCTGGCTCAGGCTGCAGGCTGTAAAGGGAAATATGAAAAATGGTGGAGAAATAGATTTTATTGCCCTTTCTTCCAAAGCACTCATGAAAATGAATGGCCATTTCATTCACAAGCTCTTTCCATTACTGGTAGGGGAATCATAAAAACAAACCCTAGTTCTTTTTGCACGTCAATGCCTGAGCTGCCTCAATGTGTTTTCAGTAGTTCTTGCAAGGCAATGTGACAAGCAGATATTTTTGAAGGCAAACTGGTGTGCCATTTCCACAATTAAAGTTGTATGTTTCCTTCAAGTATTGAATCCTTTGTGGCTTCAGTAGAGTACAATTTCAGAGTTTGAAATAAATCCAGTCTTGGTCAAATATATCCTCTAAGCCCCCACCTTAGTGTCTGGCTGTAATCAGGCCAAAAGCAATCATCAATACTATAGCAGGGAAGAGACAAATATAGGTGGGAAGGCACATAAAAACATCACTAGAAAAAATATTTGGAAAGTCAAGATATAAATATACCCTTCCCTGGCCTCTATTATTTTACAATTATGAATTTCCCATGCAGAAAATCTGTTCTGGCCCCTTTAACCCACACTGCTGTTGTCAGCTGTACACCTTTTTTTTTTTTTTCTTCAAAAGCATCTATAAGTCTTGTTTCCCTCTTTGCAAATTCATACATAAATAAAATTAAAGGGCTTTCCAATCCAGGTGTTTTAGTACTGTGTTATTTACATGTCTAAACATAGGCACCTGAGTTTCAATGTAAGAAACCTGTACCCTGTATTGCGCATATTCTGCGAGTAAAGTGGGAACTTGTTTTCAGTGGCTGCTGGGAGGTGATTTTCCTTCTAGCCAGTTGTAACTTCCCCAGTATGTGTAGGCTATTGTTAAGCAGACAATAGATAATAGTCTACCTACCAGCTCACCTATCCAAGCAGCACTCACCTAGCTGCAAATGTTTAACACTGTTGCCAAAGATTTTCCTGAAGAGGAAGATAGACACACCTGCCCATAACCTGGGATCTCCTCTCCTCCCTTGGGTCGCATCCTGCCCCCAGGATCCTTCTTGATGCCAGCGTGTCTGAGTCAGGTAAAAGCACAGAGCTTAAAAATTATGCAGTCAGCTATTTCCTGCTCTGTTTATTAGTTGGGTGTTTAGTTTGGACCTAGCTCATCACTCTTCATGCAGGAAACTCCCATTGACTTCACTGGGAACACTGTCTGAGCAAGGATTTCTGAGCAGGGCTTCTTGATGGAGGATGGCAGGACAGGACTGAGCACAGAAGTACTTGGCTTCTACCAGAGCAGAGACAGTGCTGATTTTTAATAGCAGGCCTCAAAGGACTTCACGAATCTGAGAAGTATTATTATCCCTGAATTGCAAAAACTGGTTACCATAACAAAAAGGCAAAGCTAAACAATGTAGTGTTTCAGGAGTCCTTGGTGGCAAATAAGTATCATCATGTGAATGATGATAAATTAGGTGAATGTAGAGTGATATTTACCTACAAAGGATGCCACATTTCTGGAAAGAGTTTTAAGGAACAACTACTAGTATGCCCCTTCCACCATTTTGCTTTCCTTAGGTGCAGGTTCCCACCACTGTTCATGACCTGCTGTTTTAGAGGATTCACTCTTCTAAGATTGCTCCTGGTTTTTCTCACAGTATGACAAGAAGAGCAGCATTCAACCTGTGTGTTACTAACACATCTGCTCCTGGCCCTTCCCTGTGCACCTGCAGCAGCAAAGCCAGACCCAGTTGACATTGACTCCATGTCCAGGAAAGTCTAGCCAGGCTCATGTAACTCTTGAATAGAGCAGGAGGAGGGCATAACTCTTCTCAAAATTTATTATTGAGGTCTCCATGCTCTGTTCTCATTAAAGCTGCAGTCAGTGCTGTTTCTGAGCTGTGCAGCTGCACCACCAGGATACATGTTTAAAAAAATATCCCATCAGAAATTTCTTAAAAGGCCATCCTGTAGCTGGTGGTTTTGTGCCAAATATGCTTCTACCACCTGAAAACCCACATAATGATAAGAGAAGCTTCTTCCCATGAGAGACAACTGGGCTGGGAAGTATCCAGGATTGTCTTAACAGGTTGTAACACTGGATGGACAGTGGGAGGGAAAGAATAATTTCTACTTGTATAAAATTACTAGAGAGACTTAAAAAATATTTTCCTAATAGGAAATAGTCTTTCAAAACCTCTCCTGGAAGGCACTTACTGACATACTACCTGAGTACTGCGTCTGAAGCAGATCACTTGCTGACTTTCTGGGTAGGCTGTGAAATTCTGAAACTTGCCTTATTACGTACAATTCAATGATGCACAATCACTATATATTCCTCCTCAGACTTGTTTTTCCATTCTGTAGCTATGGATGAATTCTGGGGGAATATCTTTCTCCCAGGAAGTTTTTAGTGAGGCAACGTTTGCAGCAGACAGAGATGCCACTCCTGAGCTATGGGTCAATACAGACAGCCAGAGAACACAGCTCTGTCAGGTTTGTTTGGCTTTCTGCTCCCATCCAGAATGAACAACACCATTTGCTGCAGACCTCCTGCATAACTGATGCATTTCAAAGAGACACGTCTAAATCTTCAGGGATTTCCTCCTGCTGGCAACGTAAACTTCTGCCTTTCCAAACACTTCAGAGGCACTTAGGAGTTCCACTTCACCTGCTTTCATAATTTGGCTGTAAGAAGATTGTAAGCTGTCTTCTCACTTGTATTTCTACTGGGAAATACAAGATGGGCTTTAGTCTGGCTATAGATGTTGCTATCTTGGAACAAGTCCCTTGAAGTGAGTGAATGAAAACTAAAGAGCTGCTACTCAACACCAAACCCATAAGCATAAAAATGTAAACAAACAAAAATAAACCAAACACCCCAAATTCTGAGGATAAAAAATGTTTGACTCCATAAAGAGATGGAAAAAAAGGGAAGTAATGAATGATGAACAGTTTACTCAGTCACATATTTGTTGTCCACAGCCTGTCCCCTGGCCTGGGAGTTGCTTAACCAGGCCCTCAAGATCTTTCTTAGGCAATCCTGGCACTGGCTTCTGTGGGGAGAGTGCCTAACCTCTAGCACACAGTGTATTTTGGTTTGTGCCCCAGTTTCCTCTGACAAGTGCTGGACAAATTATTGTATGCCCTCTTTCATTGCCTTGTCATCACACGTGTGTGACACCACATGTGTGCAAGCTGCGGAGAGGGGCAGCATGCTGAAAAGGAGAGGAAGGGTGGGAGGGAGGAGGTCAAGCCTGTGAGCACAGAGGCCTGAAGTGGTGTGAGGGCAAAGGTGTTGAAAGCGGGGTGGGAGAGGACTAGCAGGTTGGGGACTAGCCTTTATAGGAGAACGAGCCAGGGGTAGGGAAGAGGCCCACAAACACTATTGCAAGGAGGAGAAAAATGACTGTATGGCACGTTTCACCACACCAATTGCTTCAGAAGTCACTGTTGAAGGGAAAAAGAGATACTGGAGAGAGCTACACTGATGCCATGACCAAAGGCTGACGGGCATGCGACACTGAACATGTTTGTGTCAGGGGCAGCAGAAGGATCACAGATTTGGCCAGCACTTGGGATTTAAGGGCTGTAGGCAAAGTGTGGGACTCCACATCTAACTGTTCAGGATGTATCTGGTGCAAAAGCTTAAAAACAGTCAAAGGGCTTAATTTGGCTCTTTTGTTCTGCAGGTAGGAATAAAAATGAAAACTCATCCGAGCCCTGAAGTTACCTGGTGACTCTGCTCAGCAGTTGAGATGTCAATGTGATGTGCTCCACATAAAAGCAACACAAAGGTGAGCCCTGCCCAGAGAATTGAAACGCAAGTATGATGGGCAAGATAAAAGGCTGATATAATGCAGAGGAGGAAGGCACAAGGTAAGAATAACATGAATATGACAAGATCATGACAGTAGTTTCAACACACTAAGACTACTTTCAACAGACAACCAGTGGCTTGGTTGAACTTTGAGAAGCATTTTGGAGAACATCGAGGGTGCCAGGGGAGTCCTCTTGCAAAGCTTAATAAAAGAGCTCCTTTGGAATCCTGACAGCAGCAACATTAAAACTATTCCTGGCTGTGGCGAGGAGTGTCTTGAGATCTTGCTCTGCTGGAGACTTGGGAAGGGATAGAGACTTTCAAACTGAGTATTAATACTCTGCTCCTGGCTCAAAATTATTCACGGTGCTTCTGGATAATTTATTTAACCTCTGATTTCCCCTTTGGAAACATGTGTTTCATACAACTTGCTTTTTCCTTGTAAAACTCTTTGGGATACTGGTAAATTTGACCTTCCACAGTACAGTGACAGCACTGAATGAAACCCAGAGAAGCAATTGGGTGAAACCAGCTGGAAAGTGGCACAGGATTTGAGTAAGATTAGAAACAAATGGGTGATAGTTTAAGGGGGACAAATATGTCAAGAGATGTTGATGTGAGTGATCTCAGAAGCAACAGGTAGAACATTGTTGTTTGTGCACAGCATGGAATGTTGCAGCTCTCATACTGCTGCCTGGCAGAGCGGCTGCTGCCTGCTCCCTCCTCTCACTCATCTCTGTTCTGCCTCCACTCTTGGCCCTGCTTCTCTACAGTAGTTTTCTTTGCGTCATTTGTCTTTCTGCTGCATTCTCATGGTTCACTGCCTGTGGCCCAAGTGCCATGGTGCCCTGCTCCCTGGGGCAAGGTGAGAGCTGCTGCTGAGGCCACCTATAGTTCACACACCACCAAGGTGTCCAACAGCTACAGACCGTTCAGAACCTCAAGCCCCGTTTTCAGAATTGAGACTCATTTTTGCTGTGGGTTTGAGGGTTCCTATAGAAGAGAGGAGTGGAATTCCTAAATCTGGCTTCTCACAAGCATGGCCAGCACCTTGCTGCCAGCACCTGCGGCTCAGCAGCCGCCTACCACCTTGACACACACCCAGCTGCCAGCCTTGCACTGCCAGAAAGGACCCCTCCAGTTCTGCTTGCACCTTGCTCAATGTTGCTAATCCCTCCCTTGAGCCTCACGGGCAGCTGGTGATCCAGAACACAGAGGAGGCAAAATATTATATTGCTGGAAAAAAGCTACAGAAGTTACGAATGAACCGTACACTTGCTCCACATTCCCGTACGACTAAGACACAAAGTAACTCAGAATTACAGCGAGTGTAGAGAGGCGTTTGGACATGGCAGGGTCAATGCCGCTCGCTGTGTACGTAACTTACAGGTGTGTAGCCACTGGAAGAAACAAAACCATAAGGAATTATAAAACTTGCTGGGATAATCTGGATGTGGCTGGGGAACGCTTCACTCGTGGAGGGGAGGGGTGAGGGTCTCCCGAAGGTGGGGAGAGGGGGTGGTGCTGGGAAGCCTAAACCACCGTCCGGGACAGTGACCACGCTCATTTCTTTTCTAGGGATGGTGCTGCCGTGCCGGGACAGGGAATTGTGAGGTGGGGAGCCGGGCGTGCGGACTTCCCTGCCGGGAGACAGCGGCGGGATCCCGCGCCCGCCCGGCCGGCGGCACCGGACCGCGCCGGGGGTGTGCCGGGGGCGGAGCGGGCCGGGCCGGGCCGGGCCGCGGCGGGGGCGGAGCGGCGCGGAGCGCGGACAGCCGGCCGCGGGAGGCAGCGCGCCCGTGGGGAGGTATGTCCGTGTCCGTGCCCCTGCCCGTGTCCGTGCCCGTGCCCGGCGGCGGGCGGTGAGCGGCCATGCCGCGCAGGGCGGAGAGGTGCCTGCAGATCGCCCCGCACTCCCTGGCCATCGTCCTGGACGCCGCGGCCGGGGGGCGGCCGGGAGGCGACGGTGCCGGCGGTGCCGGGTCCGGTGCCTGTGCGGGGCCGGCGGCGGAGCTGGGCCGCCACCGCATCGGCTACGAGATCTTCGCGGACTTCAAGCGGGAGAACATGCAGCACTTCTGGGACCGGCGGGCCACGGCGGCGGTGGCCGAGACCTTCTTCCTGGGCTGGATCGACGAGCAGGTGCTGCTGGTGCAGGGCAAGGAGGAGCACCTGGAGGTGCTGCGGCAGGGCTGGGCGCGCCGCTCCCTCAAGCCCCCGAGCGGCTTCCACATCAAGTGCCTGGGTAGGTGCCGCCGGGCCGGGCCCGCGGAGCTGCCCCGGGGCACCCGCCGCAGCTGCCCGGAGGGAGCGGGGGCGGAAAGGGGGGCCCTCCCCGCCGCGGGGTTTTAGCTCCCAAAAGTGGGTGTTCGCAAAAGGGGTGAGGCGGGATGGGAACGGTGGCATTACGGGGATGCGGCGAAGTGGTGTTCTCCGGAAGAGCTGCCGGTCACGGCTCTACGGTGTGTTGGAGAGGTGCGTTCTCCGGTTCCCTTCAGCGGGCGAGGGTAAAAACATAAACTGGGAGAGTTGGAATATACCCCCTGCAGCATGAAATGCCCGCCGGCCTCCTTCGGGCCGGTTCCGCCTGCAGCATGCTCCAGAGGCTGCTTGGCTCGGGAGTTAAAAGTTCTGTTTAGTATTTCCAGGTGTGCTAAAAACAGTATTTTACTTTATGTGCGGCTCTGCGTGCTAGATCAAACTTGTATCCCAGCGTTGCTGTGAAGGTGTGTTTCACAGGGAGAAGGAGCAGTAGAAGATGAGTAACATGCGGTTTTTTACAGTGCAAGGCAGGTGGCTTTTGGAGCTGTAAACGACAAGTCTGTTATGCCAAGGTGGGCTGAAGTTTCAAGTTACAGTGTGATTCCCTAAGGGAGTCCCATCAGTGCACAGTGGCCTAGGACAAAGCGCACCTCATCCTGAATTTTCTCTAGGAAACGAAAAAATCCTAGCATGGAGAGCAAAAATGTTTCAGCACTTGTTTTGACATGAAAAGAACCCAACAAACATGGCCAAAAACCAACCCAACCCTCCACCACCACCCTACCACCCCAAACCCTCAGATACAAAGCTGTGGCTATGCTGGTACATTGGTATATTGGTGGGTATTCTGGAGAGCTGTGAAGAACAGCAGAGCAGAATTTTTTCTTAGGATTTGAGGCAACTCAACATTCATCACAGCTTGAAACATGCAGCTTCTCTTGTAGAGTAAAGGAAAATTGTGAGAATTTGCTTTATTGCTGGTTTAATTACTTGCCATGGCTGCTGTAGTGATGGTGAGGCAAACTGTCTTTTCCTTGTGTACAATTTATATCAGCCATGTCCTATGCAGCAGGCACCATGAATAGGTCACAAAGCCAGAGATGCTCTCTCTCTGTGCTGGGAGTTTCAGACCTTGAAACAGGATGCTTCCATGCATTTATTTAAAAAAAAAAAATAGCTGAGTAAGGTTCCTGGAAAGTATGGAACATGAATATTCAAGGTTTCCCAGTTTCCTGTTTTTAATCTAGCTTTTGAATGTTTTTAGCTACCTTTGTCCTTTAGAACAAGCAATGCAGACTCTTACAGTTTCTAGTTATTAGCAGTCTTGTCTCTTGCAGTTATCAGACACTTGTCTGTCACTCACTAGTTCCCTATCAGACTTACTTGAATATTACCATTTTTTTCTGTGCTGAGGGGGAAGGTCAAGACAAGTTGCCCTGTTAAAAATGAACTGATGGACCTTTTTTCCACAGAATAAGGAATTTTCCTCTGAACCTCAGGTGACAAGACAGTGTTGCAGAGCAGGTGATTAATCCTGTTCTGGTGATAGAAAAGTTTTGTGTGGTCCACCACTATTTGGAGAAGGGAAGAAGTTGGGCAATGATTAGTGCTGGCTGCTCAGCCTAGCTCATCTGGGCCTTTTGGCTGCAGCTGGATGGAGGATGAAGAGCTTTTGAATTAGGCTTTTGAACTAGGGTTTGAATTAGGCCCTGTCACCTGATGGAGTATCAGCGTCAGTATTTAATTTTTGGGGTGTCCCTGGACCTTGCTCATTGGGTGACATTCCTCAGCCTGCTGCCCAGGAGGGCTGTAGAAAGGTGCATTCTGACCTTGACTTCACTAAAGCCATCCAAGGAATGTAAACAAGTCTTTGTAGCCTATCTTAAAATATGGAAACAAAACTTTTGCTAGAAGTCCACGTTAATAAGTAAGCTCACTGGTGTGCAAATAATATGCATTCCTTTGGGGGTTATCTTTGCTGCAGATTTACAAAAGACTGGAGCCAGAGTTTTTCATTTGGCTTTAAAAATAACAAATGCCTTTCGGCATTTGATTAAAGGCTATGAAAGAAGAGCAGGGACCTGTTGGAGTCTTGCCTTGTTTAGCTGTGCTAAATATGATGGGAGGAACTGATTGACTTTTATTTTTTTCCACTGTTTTTTTTTCCACTCCCAGATTGATAATTCAGGTCTTGTAGCTAAGTAGATTCAACCTGCACTTACTGTAAAGTTAAAGAATTGTCAAAATAATGTGCTTGGCCTGTGGGCATGAGCATCTGCTTAAATGCATGTCATTGTATTTTCAACATAATTAGGTACCTAATGTGTAAATGGCTGTGACTTATTGAGGAACTCTCTCACACTTTATTACCTACTTTGTTTCATCAAAGCAGCAAATAACACACAGACAAAAAGAAGAAGTCCCAATGCTTTTCAGCTTTAAAAAATGTGGTTGGTATCTTAGGCTGATAGGAAAACCTGCCTGCTGGGAGTTGCAGAATAGTAATATTTTACTCCTGTTAATAAATAACTGGTAGGGTCAAGGGGAAAAAGAGGCATAGTGTTTTTGATGAAGGTGATGTTGTTTCTCTTGCTCTGGTCCAGCTGGTAGTCCCCATGCTGTGGTGGGAATAGGGGTTGCCATGCCTGGGCAGTTGCGGGGTGTGCATGGGGGGGACTGATCGGGGGGGTCTTTCTCTGCAGCCCAGGATCATTGGAATATCTGGACAATGCTGTGATAAGTTGTTGGGTTGGTTCTTGTCTCATTTCTCGGCTGGCTGTTTCTTTGCAGACAGGTGGGGACAGATTTCTGCCTCACCTGCTGCTGGAGTCCATCTGGGATAGAGTAGCTGGATGACCAGCTGCCTGCCCCAGGGTGGTGTGGGGGGAGCATCCCAACCTCCTGCTGCTGTCTAGCATGGGGCAAGGGACAGAAAAGTCTCCTCAGCTGCACAACCTCCATGCACAGGTAGTAGAGAGCCTTGGACAACACTTCCCTTCCCCTATGGTAAATGCTAACATGAGGCAGAAATCACAACTGCAGCCCAACTTGCAAACCTCTGCTGATGTTGCTGGTGTTTCTTTTTCATTGTGGTTCAGAGCCTTGGCTCTGGTGGGTTATGGTGGCCCTGGAGATAATCACTGGAGGAAAAAATAGCTGGTGAGGAGGAAGTAATACTGTGTCTCTAGTGTGCATAGCATGTTTTCTGCTGCTGGAATTGTAAAATGTGAACAAGGAGAGACTCACTGCTGAGTAGTCTTCCCACCTTTAAGTCATCCTGGCTTGATAATGAAAAGTTCATGGAAGTATAATCTGTAGTGAACAGGGCTGGATGGTCCTATTGTGCTCAGTGCAGGTGTACCTGAACCACAAAGGGAATGGGTTAAAATCCACATGAGATTCCAGTGTCTGAAGATCTGAATTATTAAATTAGACTTTAGAATTAAATGCAGCAGGAATATGAAGCACATGAGAAATTTGCTTATAGCACTGACATCTTAGAGCTGGAGGGTATGGGGGATGAAGTGATTCATGTGTGACTTAAACTTACTCCTCTGGCAGTTTTCTTAAACTAAGTGGTTACGCCATAAAAGCTTGCTCAGTGACCAGTTTTGCAGTGATCAAAGTTATTCGGATATTAGGAAATTGTTGGGTGTATCGAGGTTTTTAAGCTGGCAGATGGGAAACTTTGGGAAACATAAGTAGTCTTTGAATAAACAGAATCCCCAAACAAGCACTTGCTTGATTTAGGGGGTCAAGGAAGCCTTATGCAAATCTATAGGTCCAGTGATGAAATTCATTGTCTTCGGAAGCTCTCTTGTAACTTTGCAAGACTTTTGCAACTTAAGTCTTTAATGAGCGTTAGTATTTTAATAAGATTTCTTTTTTTGACACACCTTTTATTTGCACTCACTAATATTTGTTGTCCTGGAAGCTGATTTTTTTTTTTTTTAAACCTTTCAGCTCTTCTGTGCTATGTGCTGTCAGAGCAGGATGTTCCACCTCATTTTCATGTCTTCATTGCCTTTTGTGTTCCCAGATAAGACTTCCTTCCGTATCTCTTGCTCTTGATTTCTGTGTCACGGACAATAGGCATCTTTGAGAGGTTTTCATATGCTTTGCAGAAGGGCCATACCCTTTTGTTGCTTGAAAAGAAGTGACCAAACTTTATAATTGCCCTTTGGCCATGCCCAGAGCAATTTCTCCAATTAGAAGCTGATGTTCAGATGGGGTTTTTAAGAAATGTATGTGCAATAATTAAACTAACTAGCAGGAGGTATAATTCAGTAAAGTCGGCAGGGCTGGGCTGTTGTGCATTGTTCCTGCTTGGCCAAGCATAGGGGGGAAACTTTTTTTGCCACGCTGGGAGTTGGAGCTAAGTGCTCCCTTTCTTTTCTCTCTCTGCCATATCCTCTCATGCCACCAAAAAATTAAATTAACACCCCACCAGTTTAGGTTCGGTAGTTTTCACAATAAGTTTTGCAGTCATTAGTGGATGATTATGGTGAAGTGTAGACTGTTGGACATTAAACATTATTCATCTATAGACACTTACAAATCACGAATTCCTTTCTTTCCTCCCAATTATCTCTTTATAGAATGAAAATTTCTCTTCAGTGAGGGAGCATTAGGTTTCATAATAATAAAACCTCCAATGACTTTAGCACACACTCAACTACACCTTTTGTATGCCTTGTTGTATTACCATGGGAAATTCAGTGGATTTAAATTACAATTTTTTTTTCTCCTTCTCTACCACTCCAACCTAGAGCCAGTTAGAGATTCACTGAGCACTTTTCATATCTGTGAGTTGGTTATTGCAGCCTGAAACAAAAAGGGTAAACTTAAGCTTATGGCCAGGCTGAAGTGCTTATGAATTTTCTCTCAACTCTGAGTAAAGAACTTCACTGCTCACAAGTGTTGGGTTGGGCCTTTAATGTAATTTTTAAAAGCAGCTTTCAGAGGCTGGGGAGACAGAGACAAGAGCTAAATGAGTATGGACTGCATATAAAGTGCCTGATTTCTGAGTATGTGGTTTGTGCTTGTATTGTGGCAATGAGGTCTTAGAATCAGAATTGCTTTCTGCTCTATAAAGAAAACTGTGCATGGCCTGCAAAGCTAGTGCTAGTCATCAAGAACATATTGTGAAAGTAAAAAGAACACAAGGGAAGAAAAGATACGTCCTATTTAATTTCATTTTTTCACTCAAAGCAGCTTCTCTTGAAAAAGCAAAGTCAAATACACAGATCTGTGCTGTTCATTGTGCAACTCAAGGGAAGGATTTATAAGGTTAATAGCCAGCTAGTACTGTCTCCCCACCTCCTTCCTCCTGACAAAGAACACCATTGTATAGGAAAGCATCTTTTCCAGTGGCAAATAAGTCACCCAGCCTTGCAAGTGAAGTGCATGCTCTGTGTGAAAAGCAAAGCTGTAGGGGAACCGTGGCAGCCGAGAGCAGCCCTTGGCCATGGGGTTTTGACAAAGCAGGAGATCTCTCACTCTCTCCATCTCTTTGTGCATGAGGGTCTGGTCTTTAATTAAATGCTCCTCGTTCCTTTCCTCAAAGGGCCCTTGTCTTTGCTGTGGAGCAGCACAGTGGGTGTGCACTGAATGAAGCCCTTGTCAGGTGTTATTTCCAGCACTTAAGTGGGCTCCTGGGCTGCCAGCATCATGTGCCACCAGACCAGTCACTAAATCACCTTTCCATCTGTCCCACTCTTCTTTTTTATACAGTCAATTTTGGATTTAGGAAGACTGAGGTGAATGAGTTGTTCAGGGGTCATGCAATGGATAGCCATGGAGCTGCTAGTCACAGGCACCTCCATCCTGCCTGCTCATTTTTACCATTTTGTGTCATGAAAACTCAGTTGTGTTTCCTCTTTTGTCCACCTTTGTAATTTTCTAATAAGAGACATGTTGTTAAATACTTTACTTATCAAACTGTAATGATTTTACAGTTGACAAAGTACAAACCTTCTATGCATGTTGCCACAGTTTAACTTTTTGCTTTGAATGAATTTTGATTCACAGAATGGCTCGGGTTGGAAGGGACCTTAACAATAATCTCATTCCAACCCCTGTGCCGTGGCTAGGGAACCTTCCACGAGACCAGGCTGCTCAGAGCTCCATCCAGCCTGACTTTAAGCTCTTCCAGGGATGGGACACCCACAGCTTCTTTTGACAACCTGTTCCAGCACCTCACTACCCTCACAGTAAAGAATTTTGTGCTAGTATCTATGCTAAACTTATTCTCTTTCAGTTTAAGGCCATTTCCCTTGTCCTATCACTACATGCCCTTGTGAAGTTCCTTTTCCAGCTCTCTTGCAGGCCTCCATAGGTACTGAAAGGTACTAGAAGGCCTCCCCAGAGTCTTCTCAGTCTGTCTCTACGAGAGGTGCTCCAGCCCCCAAGCCTGGAGAAATGTGTGCACAGAGAAAGGCACTAGGAAGGGTCAACTGTGTCTGAAAACACTGCTGTCCCTGTGCTTGACTGGCAGGTTTTTGTTTCAGCTCTTCTGTAAAGGCAATGCTAACAAAGTTGGTGCTCTCTCCCAGCAGTTCTGCTGCTGTTCCCTCAGGCCATGATTTTGGATACTAAATCTCTCCTCCTTTCTGCAGACCAGGAGAATCACAGCTTGTCCCCCAACAGGATGTGCCAAAGCATTACCGCATTCTTGTCTGCATTTTAGGCACTCTTTCGGCGAGTGTAGCAAAAAAGGTGCAACTCAGGTGGATTGGGCATCCTCCAAAACTCCTGGCATCAAAAGCTGCCTCCCAAGCAACATCACTCCTTCCCTTGGCTATGGCAAATAAGATAGGCAGGCTTCTCCTTTCTTTTAGTAGTCAAGGAAATTCTGTTCAGAGAACATAAAAACTGCAACCAGATGGTGGTTTCCTCTGCAGAAACTGAGGCTGTGAAATGTGAGGATGGAAGGAACTTCTTAATAGTTTTCTTCAATAACAGAGATTTAACAGGGTTCTGAAAATTCAAGCTGTCTCTGAATTTTTGTTCTTTGTTTTAAATACAAAAACATAAATGTTTTGATTATTTTCAAATTATGTTGACTGCTGGGAATGTTATTGCAGTCTCTGGTTTCCAATATTGAAACTGCTCCCTGGGTGGGCCAGATCTGGAAAAATTTTTAGGGATATTACATTCTTGGAATAAATCCCTTCACCTAATATGTAAACATGCTTTCTTCTGTCTGCTGTACTTGATCCCTCTATTTATGACCCGGGATTTCACCTGAGACTTGTGATGAGAAATATCTGAATGTAAAGAATGCACAAACACATATATTTTGATGAAACAAAGTGTTTTCATGTTGATATTTGAGCAGGTCTTCACTCCTCATTTTTAAATTGGGGTCCTGTTCTGAGCCACAGTAGCAATTGAGCACACATTCAAAGGTCAATAACTACCCAGGGAATCTGAATAGGGGCTCTTCTAGTTGTGGTTTTTTTCCCCTGTAACAGAAAAGCAATGGTGTAATATTACCATCAGCAACTTACTAAGCTATATTTGGTTTTCTTATGAAAACAAGTTACTATTCTGTGCACTAAATTAATGCACAGAGTAATGACTTCTGTAGTGTATTTTCTGAAGCTGGATATAATTCTAATCCATGTAATATAAGACTTTGTTGCTGTTCTTGCACATGAGTACAGGATGGGATACCAAAAGAGCAGAAGTCAGAGTAAAACACAGCAGCCTTTTAGCTTAACTTTGAATTCCACTGTCAGATAATTAATAAAGAGATATGCAGGTGTATCAAAGATTGCTCTTTTAGAAGGGCAAAGCAGTTCACTTAAGCTCTGGGAAACAACTCCAAATTTGGTTCTTTACAGAATCTGACTACTGTAACTGTGTAAAATGCTTCTACCTGAAGAGCTTGGTTTGGGTATATTCCAAAAGCTTTAGTTTTAAAGCAATTTTTGGTAACTGTTAGTGCTTCAGAGGGTACCTATGCTGGCTCATGCGTGTCTTTAGAGGAGCTTGAGAATGCTGAAGGATGCACTGTTGGCTCCAGTATGGGGAATCCCACTGAGAGAGCAGAATGGTGGATGTATGGTGACCCAAGGGCTTTCACGATTACATGGCCTAAACCACAGAGGCCTGTAGGACTGGGCTGGCCACAGGGCAGGCTGATTCCTCCTTCTGGTGCCAGAAAGAGAATAAAGGTATGTGCTGGGCTGGTCTGTGGCTGAGCAAGTGTCTCAGTTCCCACATTGGTAGCAGGGCAGTTGAATTGCTGTATCCATCCTCATCAGTAACTGCAGCCCCTGTAACTGCTTATCTGCTGCCTTGCAGTTGCATGTGCTGCAATGTCTTCTCTCACTGGGTGTTCAGAGGCTTCTGGGAAGGAGCAAAACTGCAAGGACCATGTTTTCACTGGAGCTGTAAAGCTTGCACTGTATTATTAGCATTGTAACAAGCTGGGTGCTGCCAGTGTATTTGAGATTTGGCAGCAGTCTTAGGTATTATTGAAGGGCTATAAAATGAGTATTTATTTTTTAAAAAAACATTTTTTAAAAAAACATTAAAAAACATTTTTTTGTTCTTAAAAAAGCCCTATTGCAAGTCTAGCAAAACTTTCAGCTAAAGAAGAAAAATTAATATTCGCTTTTTCAGATTATAGTTGTATTTTCCACTTTGTCCAGAATATCCATGGATATCTTTCTATATGCAAAGAATACGGGAGAAATAGATTTCTGGATGCAGCAGCCTTTCTCCAGGTTGTTGGGAGAGAGGCTTAATGGCCTAATAAATATATCATGTCTACTTGCCTTGTGTTGTCAGTATCCTTGGGTGCATGAGGTGCATACTGTGACAATAACAGTACATACAGTTTATTATTTGTGTCCTTTTACAAAGGGATCAACTTGACATAGATAAGGTTTATCATTGCCTGTTAATTTACTGTGTTTGAATTGTAAAGAAGTAGCTGAAGTCCTGTAAACTCCACGTGGTGCTGCAGTATGTTTGGTGGGGCTTTTTTGTAGTTTTGAAGGCGGTGGTTGGGTTTTTTGGGAGGGCTGGTTTTTTGTTTCTGTTTTTTTAATTGCTTCTCTTTTAGGGGAGGTGTTTTGCTCAAGAAATTCATGATGGTTTTTGGGTGCCAGTAGTCCTTAGCCTGCCCTTGAGCCTTCCAGCCACTTTTCAGCATGTGTGGAACTGGACCATACCCTTGACTCCCACTCTGGCAGATCGGTATTAAATGTTTGCTCTCCTGCTTGTGCATATTGCAGGGCTAATGCCCAAACAAGTTCCCTTTTCACTGACAGATGAAATAACAATAGCTGGCATTAAGAGAAAGCTGAGTGTTTTCTTTGGGTTTCCCTGAAGGGCCTCCTTTGTCTCTACCGTCTCTGCTCAGGGAAACATGTACACATTGCTAAATCTGAGGATGCTGTTGAGATGCTCTGGCTTGTGAAGTCAGGGGTAGGTCAGCACCCATGTGAAGATTTCCATCCACTATGTGTGCCTGCTACTCCTGGGAAGGCTTTGCAAGTAGTCCCTGTCCAGGGGGGTGGTCCAGGCTGATGTGGGCAATCTTGAGAGTGCAAAGCAGAGGGTGAAACATAGAGAGCACCAGGAAGGAGAGTAGAGGAAAGGGGGCCTGATGGACTGCCCCTTACTCAGTGTTTATATGGCTCAAAGGAGGAGACAATTATGGACAGCTGGATGAATCTGAACAGATGTTTACAGGTGCCTGATATTACCTGAGTGGCCCTGGTCTGCCTGTGTGAAGTCAGCAACTCACCTGGGCTATAGGGATGTCCTAATTAGTCACACGGTCACAAGGTGCTTTAACCAGTTTAAAGCCAGGATTTTAAGATCTATTTTAAAGCAAATACAGTATCTAACATAGTAGTCTTATTAGCAAAATAGTACCCTTATTAGCAGAAGGGATTATTGAAAATAAATAAAAGTGGGAAGCAACTTTCTCTCTGGTTTAATCATAGAAAAAAGAATTTAAAGGGGACACATTAACCCACTGTCCCTGAAGTGGGGAGGGAAAAAGCTTTGAGGACACTAAACTTTGCTGCCATCATTGCTGGTTTATCACAATTATCCTATTGGATAAAAAAAAAATCTTATTTGTGTTACTGATAGAAAAATCCTAGGCAGCTTGAGGGAAAAATTATAGTTTTGTGAGAAGCTACAGAGAAGAAAAGTCACAAAGATCTAAAGGATAAGGGCTAAGGAATAAAAACAGGGAGAAGAAACTCCAGATGTCTGCAATCTTAGGTGTTCTAGAAAAAAAGTTTGTTTTTCAGTAATCTTCAGACCAGATGTCAGCCTTGTAGGGAATCCTCCTGTATGAATATGAAAGTCTGGAAAGAGTGGGAGACAAAAAGAGAAGGGAAGCCAGACAGCCTTTTAGTGAAATGAACAGATAATCTTGGACATAGTGCTTCATGTGGTTGGGAGGCAAGGTTGATAGGTGTCAGGTCTGCTCTGTTTTTGAACAGTGAAGAAAAGTGAGAGAGAAGAAGTGGAGAAAAGTGGAGACTTTAATTGTACTTAATGCATTTTCTTAGGAGGTCTAGCTACATGATATCTCCAACTTTAAGGAGATTGGGACATGTCTGCAACATGGGAGTGGAAGAGCGTAGGGCTCATAGGGCCATGAAGCTTCACAATGTTTTTCAAATAAATTTAGTGTGCTTATGTATTCCCGGCTGGAAGCTTAGGACAATTTTCAGCTGGGCTTGCTTCATGTAGACATATGTGTGAGGGTGTATATAGTGTTTCAAGTGCTGTATGAACAGTTGTTTTCTATTACTTTGAGTGGTCTTGATTCAACAAGGTACCCACATGTGCTTACAGTAAGTTAAGTTACTCCATCTTAAAGTTACTCTCAGTCTGGTGGGAGGACTCACATTTTTGAATATAGGCTTGTCATATATTCTTGCATTTGCCTGACTGTTGTTAAGAGATTTGCCAGAGGAATCTCTTCCTGATTAATCCCAGAGTGGGTCATCTGTGTCTAAACCAGGAGCCCTTTGAGAATTAAGCTTGGGAATCCAAGATTAGTATTCTTTTCATTTTTATTTTGATGTATACAGTACTCCGAGAAATAAATAGCAGAAGAGCTTACCCAGCTTTTGTAGGTGACTTCAGGAAAATGTGAAGAGAAAGTATTAATTAATACTTCAATAAAAGTATGAGGAGAAAGTCTTAATTAATACTCTGTCAATAAAGTCATAAAAAGTAGGCAACTTGACCTACAATCATTCTGATTTCTTTCCTTGAGTAAGAATTGGTGGCTATCCTCTTGTCATTTTTTATTTATGGCAGTAGCTTGTAGCCTTTAGCTTATGGATTTCTTATTAATTCAAGGTCTTTGGTTTTGTTTCCAAGGTATTTTTTATCGATAGTTTGTCTTTGCTAGAGGTGTACAGATAGAGCTCCTCAGTGAAGCTGATGCCAAATAGCTGTTGGAAGGTCTGTAGGGACTTGCTTCTTGGCTGCTTTTCAAGTGCAGTATGGCTGTAAAATGTTTTAGTGTCAGAATCACTACATCTATCATTGTTCTGCTTTTCTCTGTCAATAACTAGTCTCATTCAGTGACATATTTGTTCTTAAAGAGGGAAAGCAGATTCATCTGTCTGCCAGCACATGACTCTTTTCAATTTTTCTGCTCAGATAATCATTTGGCTTCAGGTTTCAGTGGTTACTTAAATTAATCCCAGTGATGTCTTTCCAGTCTCTTCAATGTTTGTGTTGAGAGAAAGGCCGAAACATATCCTGTCTGTTGGGAACCACCAGACACCAATCATCTGGGGAGATGGAAGAAAAGTGAGCTGCAATCGTCAATGTTGATTTTTGTGATGAGTGACTGGGGTAAAAAGGAAATAATTTTGACAGAACTTTTCCCACTACTTAGGACAATATTTAACAACTGGGATGTGTTATTTCAATTTTTCCTTTCTTTTTGTGCTGGGAGTACTTTTGTTGTTGGCTTGTGCACCCATTTGGGTCATTTATGCTGCCTCCTGTCCTGTTGAGTAACAATCCACTAGTGTGATGATCCTCACCTTTCTTTAGTTTGCAGATTGCTAAGTTTCCAGTGAAATACAGCAAATGTAAGTGGTGCTTTTCACTTTCATCTTTTGTGGACCATTTGGAAAAGAGTACAAATCACCTGGGGACATGCAGACTGAAAACTCCTGTTGAAAACTCCTGACCTCGCCAGCCCCAGCATTTTATACCTGAATATGCAGATACCTACACAACTGAAGCTTGTGCTCCCCTACCAGTATGCTGCAGATTTAACAAACTTTCCCTTCAAATAATTCACAATTTATCATCTATGACAGCTACCCTGAGCCTCAGTGTTTGCTCTGCACCTTTTCCTTGTCACCTTTTCTTCAAGGACACCTGTGGTGGTAACTTTTGGAGCAGCAGGGATGACTGAGAGTTTGATGACTGCAGGCTGGAAAGCTTGGTCCAAGCTTTGTTCTTTGTCTTGTGTTTGAGAGCACAAGTCCTTTGGGGCAGGGAACTTGGTGGCTCTGTCACATTGATGTGCTGGGCACTGCAGTGCTGAGCTAGGGCTAAAGTCTTTAGGTGCTCTCACAGTTCAAAACCTTTTATAGTGATACACACATGTAAGGTTACTCGTCAATGGGAGGTAATCTGTACACAGGCAGCCAGGCAGAATTCTTGCTCAAAACCTGCCTGGATTTGCTTTACCTGTTTTCTCACCACTTGGGCAATAGTAATTACTTTTTGTGGCAGTCCTCAGCCTGCTCCATGAATGAGTTGCATGCATAAGTCTTGAAGGCTTTAGGAGACCTGTGGTGAGTTTGCAATCACAGATACTTAGACATGTGTTTGGCTTGAATCTGGAGCCATAAATCTGTAACAGTTCATAAAAGGCTATCCTTGCTTTATTTCCTCCTGCTGTTAACTAAGAAAATTAGAGCAGGCCCCAGTGGGTCAATCCATGTAAGAGGAGACATGTCATACTGTCCCAGTCTGTGGTCTTGTACTCCTGGTATATGACATGTAAACACTACTTGTGATTGCACAGAGGGGAGCTGGAGCCTCTCATGGATTATATAGTATTTCTTTTAATAAACTGCAAGATAATGATTCTTGTGTGACGTTATCTGTAGCTTTTAGTATGGCTGTATATGGCTTCTTACAGGCTTGTTCTTTCCTAATTGTGGTAAGAAGAGATGAAATTTGCCCCTCAAGGCATCTCTGTATCTTCTAGTGAAGCATGTTTGTCAGTGCAGTCCTTTTGAGGTTTGTTGGTAGGGTCTCCTCTCTGTGGCAGTGCCCAGAAGTACATCTGTGGAAGTGACCTACTCTTGTCCTGGAAAAGCAGAGGTGAAAAGAGAAGTGGTGTTTTGTGGGGTATCTTTCTTTTCCCTTCCTGAAACCACAGATCTCAGTGCTTCTGCAAGATGACTAAGGTTTCTTTCAGCCTTGGCCTCCTTGATTTTTCCCGCATGCGTTTCAGTTGAACATAAATACATCTGAGTTAGTTTTGAAGTAGCCAGCTCAGGTGTGGTTTGCATTCTTCAACTCCAGCAGTAATTATGGTTTTCAGCAGTGTCTAACTCCCCTTGCTGCTCAGGGAGCCTGTGATGAGCTGCTACAGTAAGAGACTTGAGTTCCTAGATTAAAGCCAGCTCAGTCTTATCCAGACTGCAGTGCTGGGATACGGTAACTCTCCTTTACAAACTGAGCTATTGCAGTGAATTCCTCAGGGCTTTTTCCTTCCTGCCTTTTGAATTTCTTTTTCTGTGAACTTAGCAAGCGTGGCTTTTACCTTTATCCATGACTGACCTTTTCTCAATGCTATCTCTCTGCTTAAAAGCTCATGCCAGCATGTAAGCTCTTGTCATCTTCTCCAGCAATGGCTTTGTGCCAGGCTCACACCAGTCTGAAAAAGTGCCCCAATCAGCCTGTCCCTTCTCAGCCTACCTGCCTCACTGCTGGCAACATCATTGTTCTTCTGTTGGCTCTGCTCTACCTGCTTCTACAAAATCCACCTTTGGAGACATCTCGTTTCTCCTGATGGCTCCAGAAATTTCACTGGCTGCATTTTGTTGCTAGCTGGAGCTGAGCCTTGTAGAGCTGGCTCTTGGAATGGATATGGTGATACTATGCTTTGAAGTCAGACCATGTGTTTTGTAAAGGGCATGTTTTTGATCCTTAAAATCATGAGATGGTTAAGCAGAGGCATGATGCCAAACAGTGTGGGAAAAATGGGGTTGAGAAACCAACTGCTGGGATGTACTAAGGTAGATGTGGGAAGTGCTTGAGTTGATCTGTGCCAGTGCTGTCCCTAACTTGCCTTTTTTTCATTCTGTTTACACTTCATTGAGTAAGGCACAGGTCCATTTCCAGGTGTTTGGCTGCAGTACTATAGCCCTCCTTCTACTTAGCAGGAACTGAACTTCCCTCTGTACCTGCACTGCCACAGTGATTTGAGCTGCTGTGAGTCAGCACCAAGGAGGTCACACAGCCTTTGCTCTGACATGGGAGCCCACAATGAGCCATCTCAAAGGCAGAAACCGGACCTGGAGTGAGGAGAGAGGAAAAGAGAGTTCAGGATAAATTAGTGTGGTCCTGCTGCCTTATCTTCTCTGCATTATAGTCTTCAAACAAGTATGTGTGGAATCATAAGGTAATTTTTGTAGGAAGAGACCTCCATGGGTCTCTGGTCTGACCTCCCGCTTACAGCCATGTCATTGGGTAAATTGTTCCCATCATCTAACCTGTAATGCCCTGCTGAAGACAGCAGCAGCTAAAAGCAGCTCTAGTGGATCTTGTGGATGATTTCCCCAATTCCCACATGTTTTGCTGTGGACAGGTCCTTTTGGAGCCTTGGCTCTGCCTAACAGGTTCCCCTGGTCTTTCTGCCTCCCGTTGTTCTGCGTAATGGGGGACCCGGGAGCACCCAGTGCCGTCTGGCTGTCTCTTCCACCCACATTATTTGGACACTGGCTTTCTTGAGGCAAATGGGATACCTTTTTGAATGCACAGCTCTGAACAAGATTAGGCAGCTGTTGCCATTAGTTGAAATGTGTTTGTCTAAAAAAAAGAAGTGTAACTCCTTCCCCAGCCTGCCTCAGATACATTTCTGTGTTTTGACAGATCCTTAAGGTGATTGACAGACCTATAGTTGCCAGCAGCTTTTTATAGGAGCTTTTCTTACCATTCTTGTCTTGGGAAAGACTTTTTTCTTTTGAACCACTTAATCCATGGTTTAAACTTTTTTAAAGTCCCAGCAATAGCTGCTTTAGGTAATCTTGATAGATCTTTTGAAATGTCCAGTAACCCTACCCTTTCTTTAATTTTAAATGCTGAGAAATTAGGCTGTAATGACTTGGTGACTGGAAGTTATAGAAAACAAATCATCAAGTGCTTTTTCTTCCTTCTCATAACCTCATTTTCCCACTTCTTTTGTGACTTTTCTGTCTGCAGATGACCTGCTCCTTGTGCAGCCAGTCTTTTTACTCAGCTCATTAAGTTATGTTTTTCGTCAGAGTTTAGGTTCTCAAACTAGTCTTAGGCAACAGTTCCTTCTTGTTTTCTGTTTTATGTCAGCTGTGGCAGAAAGCGCTTAATGGAGTCTGCAGGCCTTGAAGTTGGTCTCAGAATAGAGGGGAGGAGGAGACACTGACCATTCATACTTTTTTAAGTGTTTCTGCAGTCTGACAGATACCCTTTGGGCTGTGCAAATATGTGGTTCATTGATTTGCAGAGAATTAATTATCTGAATAAGTGACTTACAAAAAAAAAAAAGAAAAATACCCTATATATGTATTTTTGCATGGTAGCATCAGTAAACCCACAGAAAACACAAAAAGTTTGTGAGTGTTTTTGCTCATCTGCTACAATTTCTAGTACAATAGATCTATTGATCTGTTCCTGGTGAGATTGGCTGTCTTCAGTGTGCCTGCTCAGTGGATTTGGGCATCTGCACCACAGCAGATCTGAAAAGGGTCTTGCTAAAGGAAAAAGCAAAGTAGATGGATGACCTTTGTGCTTTTAGAAGCCGTTACTTAAACCTTGGTGGGTTATTGGAAGAGGCAGGCTTTGGAACTATAGACTTTCCCATCCCATCTTACATGAAAGAGCCAACATTTATTTCTATCAGTGGGAATTTCCTACTGATAGTAGAAGCTAGAAGGTCTCTAAAGTGAAATGAGAAATAGAGATGCCTCAAGCAAAGAAGAACACAGGGGAAAAAGAATATAGGAAACGTAGACTTTGCAATTTGTCTGATTCTTTCTTTAATATCTATTTTCTCACTTTTCTATTTTTTGCACTATCTTTTGCACAAACTGTAGATTTCTTTGTGGTGATCTAAGTGGCTGATTTCAGTAAATTGTAGAAGGGACAATGGAATAAAATCAAGCAATTCTCTCCTCATGTGTCCTAGTTACTCTGTTTTACATTTAAACAATTGAGCAGTTTATATGTGCAAGCAAAGTTTGCTGCCAACCCAGCAAGATTATAAAACTTTTCTGATGGTGTAACTCATACAAAATACACTGCCCAAAGCATTGCTAGAAATATGATATAGTGGCATTTGCAAGCCCAGGCAAATATATACAAGGTTTTCTACATTTCTAAATGTAGAATCCAGAGCTGCCTGTCTGACTAATACATTGGTAAGGGCATGCCTAACTTTATTAGATAGGAGTCTGTGTTTTGGCTTTATTAGATGGCACTTTTTTTTTTTTTTTTTTTTTTTTTCTCCTTTCTGACTAGCTAGCAGTGTCTGGGCAAGATATCTCACATCGTTAGCTCCCGACTTCTTGAAAGTAAAAGCATCATTCTGTTTCTTTGGAAATTTGAAAAATTTATTACTATGCATTGTAAACAAGGAGAGGAAAATATAGATGTTATGTTAAAAAAATATTGTTGATGCAGTTTGTATTTCCTTCTTTCAGTCCACTTGCCACTCATTTAAACAACTTCCTTCCCCATCCCATGTTTGTGTTGGGTGTCAGGTTGTCTGTTACTGTTTGTGGTGGTGGCCTGGACACCCACACTCCTGGCACTCAGGAGTTCATGCTGATGGCTGGACAATGCTGAGAATGCAGATGCACAACAAATGCAATTAAAATGTCTTTTTTCTGTTTAAGAACATTTTTGTTAGGTATATTTAAAGGCAAGGGTATGAATCACCTTTGTAACTACAGTTAGGTTTATTTTTTTCTTTGAAGGTCACAGCTTTTCCATTGCAGGTGTTCTAGTATTTATTCTGGCTGACCACACAACTGGACCAAAGGTTTTTGCTCAGTCTTGTTTAAGCAGCAAAGCACTTGTATGTTTTATGTCTAAATAATAGGAAAATATTTGAGAACATATTCAAGTTGATAACAAAAAGACAAAAAGAACAGAAATAAATAGAACAAAGGCAGGAGCTTAAGCTTCCTCTTTGATTTTTTGAAACTTGCAGTGTTTTGCTAGTTTGTTTTGAACTTAATATATGCTTAGAAGTTTTTTTCCGATAAACTGGTGGTTTAAGAAATAAGTAATAAAATGGATGGTAGTAGAATACCAATAAAAAAAAGCTAGAGAACTAGAAAAGATGCATGGACAGGTATTCCTGAGGTTTGCAGAATAAGTTTTGCATGTTGCAGCTATATTGTGGAAGCTGACTGAATTATGAGTCCTGAGAGAAGATGAGTTGAGCAATTATGTTTTTCTGTTTGGGGTATTTTTTTTTTTCTGATGTAGCAATTTGGGAGCATCTAATTAAATTATTAGGAGGTAAGTCTGAAATGAGCAAAAGAGCTGTATTTTCAGAAAACATAATAAAACAATGAAGAAGTAATATCTCAGACTTACTGTATCCTCCATATCTTACATGAAAGATTTTTCATAAAAAAACCAAACAACAGAACAGCTTTTCCCCATCCCCCCAAACTGAAACTTTTCAGAAGTAAATGGATACATTCACAGAAGAAAAATTTGGCACGCACAAGAATTTCTTTGTGTGCTGCCAGACCATTCCTGGCTCCCTGTGACTAATTTGAAGCTGGCTTTTGTAGCCACAGGTGGCTCCCAGCAGAGT
Source organism: Poecile atricapillus (assembly GCF_030490865.1). Taxonomy (NCBI): domain Eukaryota; kingdom Metazoa; phylum Chordata; class Aves; order Passeriformes; family Paridae; genus Poecile; species Poecile atricapillus. The sequence goes on from NC_081252.1 coordinate 44,231,947, forward strand.
TCATGGGAGCTGTGTGTGGAGATGCTCCTTTTTCTGCTCTGTGTTGTGCCAGTGGCCAGTGAGCCTGAAGGGCCAGGGTAAGTACGTGGCCTGTGGTCTCAGAGCCGTGCGGGTTTGACTTGGCTGAGAGGTGGGCAGTAGGCACAGGAGACAGGGGCCTCTCCTCGATGAAAACCAAAGCACAGGGCATTGAGCAGAAGATCCCGGCCTGGAAATGCTGGTTTGAATTCCCATCGTGGGTTGAAGGGGGTCAGTGCACTGGTATGCCGCCTATTATACGATCTTCCTTCTACTTTTACAGACGCATCATTTTCTTCATCTGATAATTTGCTTCAAGGACCAGAAAAGTGAGTTTAAGGAATTTGCCCCCATTGCTGAAAGAAAAACCTGGGGACCTCCCAGGAGCTCATTACAGAGTTCGAAGGACCTACAAAAAGCCAGAGGTTCTTGGTGTCAGGGTCTCTGTACAAAAGGAGGTATTTGCTACAGTATTGATTTCAAAATGGGCTGTTTTATTTAAAAATGCTGAGCTTGGAACAAACTGCATATTAGTGGTTTTTGGGTCCTGATCTCTTTAAATGCCAGAAGAGGAGATGAAATGTCTCTTCATAGGGATACTTATAATGACTGTCATGTTTACTCGTGTGAATATTTTCCAAAGCGTGACCATGAAGTACAAACATTTTGAATAACATGCAAATGTAGGGAAGTGTAGAGAATTCTTTCGTCATGTCTGTTGAATAGTATGAGCAAGACAAGGATAACAGCTCATTAACACCTCCAACAAAAGAAAAAAATACTTTATTGCTACCTGTGTGAAACTATTTAACAATAAAAAATATACCTGCTGAACTTCTGTGGAATACAGGATCTCACACGGGGGCTCTTTTAGGATTTTTTCTCATTTCTAACTGTTGCTTAATATTTTGTTTTTTAATTTTAATTTTTCCTACTGGAAAATTCAGCATGGCAAATGACATAGCATGACACAGTCATAGTAGGCCTTTTTTTCTGTTGGTGGCACTCCTTAAGATTGGGTCAGCCAGTAAAGAATGACAACCCAATTTTGGCTTGTTGTATAGCACTGTATGCAACAGGAAGTAGGAAGGACAGAAGTAGTTGGGCTCTCTATAAGTAGTGGATTTCCAAGCAGCAAGATGCCCACTTGAGAGAGGCCTTGCTTACACCATCTTATGTGATGGTTTGAGAAGCAGTTACTTGGAAGTCTTCCTCTGCCCAGATCTTCTCAAGGACTGGTTGGACAGGATGCACTGAGCTGAAGCAAGAGCTTGTCAGTGTGCTCCTGGGACTTACCTAGAGCAGACACAACCTATTTGGTGTGTCCCAGAAATTGCTTTGCTTTGCTTTGCCAGCCCTAGAGAAAACAAACAGCTGAGTCATGTATATCCAAAAATGCCAGGTATGGCAGAGACAGAGGAAGGGCTCACTTCCACAGTTTAGGGAGCAAGGTCCAGCTCATGTTGAGTTGTTGGGGAAGTGATCTGAGCATGTTAGGGACTGCACTCTTAGTTGCTGTGCTTGTGTGCAAGACAGACTGATAACAGCTTTAGAAACAAGGCTTGCAGATGCTGATGTGGCAGACTGAGGAGAAAAAATTATGGATTGTTTACTCCTTTGCAGTAGTTTTTCCTTGCTATGGTGGCTTCAGCATTATTGAATAATTTTCTAAAAATCTTTACTTGTACCTGCTAGTGTGGCTCAGCCAGACCAAGTCCTACAGTGGCAAGGCACCTTGTGAAATGCTAGATCCTGGGAGAAATCTTTAAATCCTATGGATGCTTTGGGATAACCACTCCCTTACGCTTCAGTCTGCTGGGCAGTGCACCAAACAGATTGTTGACAGAACATTTATTACACTGATACCTGCAAACATGAAGTAAGATTGTATATTAAGGAGGATTTATGCTGCAACTGCATGCAAGGAAATCTGGTCTTCAAGCTTAAGAAAACTAGAACTTTCAGAAGCAAATCCTAGTATTAGAGCTTAGTCCTTTGCATGATCTGGCTGGCCCAGCCAATCAGATTGGTAGCAGACAGAAATCTTAACCATATGGGTTATGTCTGGTGATAGTATTATGGAGAACAGAGGGAAGAAAGAATGGAACAAAAGAAATTGGACAGAAACAGTGAAAATGAAGAGAACATCTGGGTTATAGATTCATTCGGAGAGGAAATCCAATGCAAGTTATCCTGTGGGTCTTGTACATGTATGCGTGTATATTGTGCTGTGGTGATGGCAGTATGTCCTGATTGTGGCTGGGGTCTCAGGGCTTTGGCCTTTGTGTAAGCAGGATGTCAAAAAGATTCTCTGTCTAGAATATTTAGAAGTAATCTCTAAGCATAATGTGATATTGAATATAGAGTATTTATTGATCAAAATGTGAACAGAATAGACAAGAGTGGCTTCTTGAGGAGGTGAGTTGCATTTTGGATTCCCATTCTTCTCTTCCTCCAAACTATTCTTCCCCATTAAAAAGCCCAGATGAGGTAAGATGTATGAGTGTGGAATCCAGTGGGTCTCCTTGCCATTGTGTAAGGTTGCTTTGCTGTGTATTTTGGAGGATTTATCCCTGTGGTGTTCTGTTTGCATTATGGTACTTGCTCTCTGCTTTTAAAATAGTGGCAGAATGTTGTAAAATCAGGCCTTTATCTTTGCTGTGGGTGAACTTTATTACAGAGCAGCACTCCATCTTCAGCCTGCATCTTCACTTTGCATTGAACTACATAAGGTAAGTGTACTGGTTTCACTCTCTCTTGCTTCTCTTGTAGGTTGGACTTGATCTTGGAGGTCTTTTCCAACCTAATTAATTCTGTGATTCTGTAATGGCTTTGTCCAGCTTATTTGTCACCTTGTGGAAGCAAAGGTATGTGTGTCTTGCTGGATGACTGGTAAAGCCTAACTCATTTTGCTCTAAGCCATTTCTTGGGTTTATGTTACAAAAGGTAAACTCCTTTGACGCAGTGCAGAACAGAGGGTCAGCTATTACGGCTATAATTATCCCAGTGAAGAATACAGGGTGTTTTAAGTGCTGCTGTCCAGCTGGGGTGTGTCTTAGACCTATCTGACAGGTAAAGAAAACTAAGAAATAGCTGTATTTTTCTCCCATTACCTTGTTTAAAGGCGATACAGGTCCTTGTTCCTCCTGCTTTTTCTCTCCTGCAAAAAATACACATATTTTAAGTGCTGATCCTACAGTCCTGTGAGCAGTTTCAGCTCGACAAGGAATGCTTGATGTAATCTTCTGAAATTAGGCATGTAGGTGTGTTGGGCTTATTAGCCTGCTAGTGGCTGTTTAGCTATTTTATCTCAGTTATAATTAAGATTGTTACCAGGAAAGGAGGAAGAGTATGTGGGTCAGGAAACTGAAGCTGGATCCAAGGCAAGATGTGCTTGGGCCTGTGGATGGGAAGTGTCTGGCAAAGATGTGCCTGTGTCTTCTAGCTATCAGACTACATTTATACTGAAAAAGATGATTTTTGGTTCCAAAATATTAATTTTGCACTGTTATTTGAAGAGGTTTCTTACCCCTTGGTGCAAACTTCTGCGTAACTCTCCTCAAATCACCCCCATTAATGCACAGGGTGTTTTGGTCAAACTGAGATAAAGCACTTTCCTCCTGCAAAATTATTTCTTTCCCATACAGAGAGATGATAAGGTGCATGAATTTAAATGTGACCTGCAAAGTGTATCTATTTGATTTAAAGTATTTTGATTTAGGATCTCACACAGACCATGTTTTTCCTTGTGAGTTGTGACTGACTCTTCAGGCCTCAGAAAAACTGTGTTTTTGTTTCAGTCTTCTTCATCTACAAAATGAAGATGAAATAAAGTGAAGACTTTGTTGCATGTCCTTCTACTCTTATCGCATTCCCTTGGAGTGAATTCATTGAAATCTTGCTGGAGAGCTCTTGAAAATGGCTGGTGTTCTCTGGCTCACTCTTTATACACCCCTGGAGGATCTGCAACTAAGCCAGTTCAGAATTGCACCAAGAGATTGGGAAATCCCTTGTGTCTAAATTAGAGCATTTGGAGTGATGGAAGTTTGTTTGTAGGGGTAGAAAGACCACCCCTTTAAAAGTAACTGGTAGTGTCATCAAGGGAATGGTGTTGCAGTGTCCAGTAGTGATGAGGAAGGTAAACCAAAGCTGTCCTTGCAGGGAACATGCAGCACAGTTCCCTTTGCTGTGCAGAAAAACAGACAGCCTTGTGTTACTTGTGATGGGCCAGATAGGGCCTTGTGCCAGAAATTAGTGACGGTTTAAAGAACCAAATTTTGCTTCTGAATGGGGCAATAATTGTGTAAATGAGATTTTTGAATTGTTTTTAAAATTATTTTAACAAGTGCCAAGTGAATTCTTTTCTTCTGATGAAATTGAGGACTGAGTTGTTTCTGGTAGAAAATTAAAACCTGCTTCTTTATGGAGGGGGACAAAGTGAAAAACCCATAAAGATGAAACCATCAGCAGGTCTCTGGTGAGGAAGGAAGCTCACTGTAGTTGTTGTCAAGGAAGGGGTGCTGCTTCTCATAACCCAGAGGAAAGGGTGTGAAATGTGGTAATAATTGTAGGAAATAATTATTGTCGTTGTTCTGGCTGGACTGTGTCCTACACAGCAAAGGGAAATAAACACAGCTCTCTCTGAATCTTGTTACTGTGCTAGTTTAGTTTCATGGTGTAGTAAGAAAGGAAATTATGAAGTAACAGGGATCTTGGCAGGCTTTGGTTTTCCTCTGCAGAGGGGTGGGAAGGAGAGCAGAGTTTAATCATACCCTGTAAAATGTGTATGTTTGGTCTGAAGTATTTCAGGCTCAGGCAGAAGGTAAAACACCTGTATAAACACCTGACTTGTGCCTGTGGATTATGTCTGTTTGGGGTTCTGATATCAATGATATATAAAAGTTCTGGGGTTTTTCCTCTCTCTTCCCTACAGTATTTCTGCTGTGCACGACAAAACTTTTCTCCTTGAACTTTGATTTATCTTCACATCTTTTCTGCCTCAACACCGTTTCTTGGCCAGGCCACTGTGACCTTTCGCTATCTGTATTTGACTGCTCTGCTTTCAACCCTCCTTCTTCCTTAGCCCCTGATCCTCACTGACCTCTCCGGATGTCCTGCTCGCCCTTGGTTCAGTTCTCCCTGCCTCTTTTCTGGCCTACCCTGCAGATTCCTGTTGGATCTTGCCAGTCCAGTTCCTTGCCTGCTGTATGCCAGCTTGCTCCATGGTCTTGGCTACCCTTTCCATATTGCTCACCTGCTCTTCCTTGTTCATTGCTTCCCACTTAGTCTTTCATTGCCTTTCTCTTGACGCTCCTCTCAGTAGCTTACTGGTGGTATGAGCCTCCTTCCCAAACACCTTTTCTTAATCCCTTCACAATTTTTGCCTGCCCTATCCCATTTGGACACACAGCGAGTAGTTGTTCAGTCTCCTGCTCATCCCTCGCGTCCAGACTGCGTGCAAAATCCGCGGCTACAAACTTTCGAGGAAATCTAATTCCATTTTTACGAGCTTCAACCTTTGCAGGCTATAATTACCTCTTGCCATCATCACTGAGACCTCTTTCCTGCCGGCTCACCTGACCCAGGCACGCACACACGTGTACATATACCACATCCCTGTTTCCCCCAGGCCTTCAGCCTGTGCAACCATTGGCTCACCTGCACTGGGTACTTGCTGTCGCTGCCCCTTGGTACAACTCTTTCAGCTGCTCCAGGCTCTACCTCATTTTCCTCCTGTCTGCCAGGTATTGTTCCCTGCCTTACCCTTGCCCATCAAGCTGGTGAGGAAAGGCTCGCTTGTGTGTGTCTGCAATGTCTTTCTGGGTTGGCTGGGCCTTACTTTTGCTATATTGAAATACCCTCAGTGGTTGTCTCCACTGGATACCTTCATTCCTTTGTGTGGAGATGCCATTTCTGTAGAAGGTCCAGCTCTCTGTCAATGCCCAGCCTTGACACAACTGCTCTGATTTTGTTGTTCCCCTTGGTTCGTCTTGTCTTGCCCTTCTGGTCTAAGGCAGGTGAGCACCTTTCTACATAAGGGTGCTCCCACATTTTAGTCTAGTCTAGGAAATAAACAGCATCCTAACCTGGTAATGAAATATTTTATAACAGCTCTGATGGACTTATCCATGGTGTGACATTGCATGTCAGTGAGGTTAAATTCTTATGCTGACCTTTGTAAGAAAATAAAAAAAAAAACATTTCAGAAATTACTTGCCAGGGTGTCTGCAAATTTATGGAGGACATAAAAAGTAAGCTTTCATGTAGAAACAGCCTTTTGTCATTGTACCTGCTTTTTCTAGCATGGATGCACAGTTAAAATTGTCACCACTTGTTTCTTGGGTAAAATGCCCACACCCTTAAAATACAGAGTAGAAGAAGCCCCTGGATGCAGGACATGAAGCTGCTTTCACTCTGGTTTGGGCACACTTGTCTGATTTCAGAGTCAATGGAGCAATCATGGTATGTCCTTTTGTCTTCTTCCTGCTTCTACTTGGAGGCCTTCTGGCAGGTCTTCAAGGGCAGAACTTGCAATCCAGGGCTGCTTGATTCAAGATTTGAGAGCAGAAGCCCAAGAAAATGTAATTTTAAACATACACAAAATCTCTGCTTATGTAGCCCGTCAGCACAGGGCACCCATGTAAAGCCTTCACCCCTTGGCTCGTTTTCCTCATTTCTTGATGTACATGAGTTCATCTACTTCAAGCAGTGGGGCAGCAGAACAAAGCAGTTTTCAAAGGAAACGAAGGCCATTTATATCTGGTTTTCATTTCCTTTTTCTTCTATTTGGTAAGCTGTACAATATTTAATAACAGAAGACTTGCTCATTCTTGTGTCTTAGACTCTGAATTGTTAAATCTCAGAATCTCTGATTCAGATAAAGAGTAATTAGTGTGTGCCGTATCTTCCTGACACGTGCTGGAGATGTAATCAGGAACCAAGGTGCTCTTAGCAAATGCTTTGTTAAAGTACACTGTAAAGTACCACATTACCAGGAATGGAAAGAGCCTGTAGTCAAAGGAAAAAAATCCCTCTTGGAAGCTGAGAGCTTTGGGAAGATGGGATCAGGTATATGTAGCATTAGAGACAGTGCTCATCTGCTGGGTTTGTCCTTCATTAAATTTTTCAGCATAGATCCTCATAAGGTAGTGTCAGCAGAAACGCAGGCAAAGCTTAAGGGATTACACTGATTAATATGTGGATGTAAGTTTTGGGTTTTGTTTGTTGCATTAGAGCTGGAGGAGTCATTTGGGTGCTTTGCTTGGACTCATGCCCACATCTAACCATATGGTAGAGCAGTTGATGGAATGCAGATAATAACTTCATTTTCTTTGCTATTTAGGTTCAAACTTGTGCTAACAGGTCCCCTCCCAAGCTTTGTTTCAACCCACTAGGTGAACCTAATAGGGAAATTCATCTCTCCGTGCCTCAGTTTCCCCATACAGCAAACAGCAATAACAGTAATAATACACTGCTTCTCTTTTAATGTGTTTGGAGTGTACGGATAAAAAGCACCAAATATGAGCTTGCTATTTAATTATTTGGCCTACTACTTGTAATCAGTTTGTCTGACCATGCAGTGGGAACACCCATGTTGGGGAGACCTGGACTTCTCATATCTGTATGGGCAGTGCTGCCAGCCTGGCCAGTTGGGCTGTGACCTACAGAGTGGCAAATACAACTGGCGTTAGTCAGCTGGCCACCTCAAAAAATGAGGGGGAGAAGGGAATGAGAACTTGCAGGGGAAAACCATGCTTCAAACCTGAATAAAGCAATCAACGTTTTTCTCTTCTGACCAGGGAGCCTGGATACACAGGCAGTGCCACTTCCTAGGTAGTTTCAAGATGTATTCATATTTCAAAAGAGGAGTCAAACCAGCTAATCCATGTAAACTGTTGTCACAGGTATGTGGTGAAATCCACATCCGTCAGCCCTGAGCAGTTGCTGCGTGGGTCTGGGTCAAGGCATATTGGTGCCCCTGTTACCCTGGATGGAATGGGAAGCAAGTCACAGGCTGTGGGAATACCAGTTTCTATTTCCTTAGCAAACTACTGGTGAATTAATTTTCAGATCTGGGGTCCTAAGGCACACTCTGAGAACATGGATAGCATGTTGTTACTACTTTTTACAGGATTAAATTTATCCCAGGCAGAATCTGCTTTGGAGTAGACTTCAAAATTTGGAGGCAGGCTAAACGAGCCCCAGAGGGCTGATAGCAATGTGTGTGTGCTGTCCAGAGGTGTTCTGACCTTCTGAGAGAACAGATAAACAGATAAATAGATAGACAGACATATAGTAGCTAATATATCTACAATATCGATACCTATTTTAAATTTTGAAGTTTAAAAGGAAAACGTTCAAACCTTGAAAATAAACCAGTAGTTCAGAAAAATGTGCAATATGGAGCACTTCTATTAAGAATTGTATTGTGTCATAGCATAACACTAATTCTACCAAGCCTATAGGCAAAGGCTTATGCCTTGGATTTAAAAAGTATGCAGTGTGTTCTGGTCTCAGTGTAGAAACCACATGTAGGAGGAGACAGTTTCAATGCTGTCATTAGTTGTTCCTTAGTCTTCTGGCTCTAAGGCTGCTTCACCAGAAAGTGCCAGGCAATCACTTTAAGGGGTGTTGGAGCTGATCTTCAAAGTCATGTGATTTTTATAATGTTTTTAAGGAACAACTTGGCTGCAGAGTCACATGTTACTCAGTGAAAATTTTGGGGAGATAATGGTGGTCCAAAAGTTTTGCACAGATACAAATATAGGCACAAAGGTAAAATGAATATTTAAGTGTAAGTGGTTCTTAGTGCCCTTGAATTTACAAGCAAATAGATATTTGATTTCAGAGCTCTTTCCAGTTTCTGCCAAAAGCAGTATCTTCCAGTAACAAAGTTATGGCCTCCAGATAGAATGGACAGCACAGATTTCTCTTTTAAACAGCTGAAATATGAATTTCTTTTATGCGAGCTGAAAAAAGTCTGACTAGTGAAGCATTCCAGCTGTCTGTGAGCTAGTTTCAGCCTGGCCATTTTCCTGTGTACTGTAACCTACCTGACATATTATTTGCTTTTCCCCTTCTGCATTTTTTCCTTTTCCAGTTTCATTGCTGTTTCTCCTGTTTTGTGGAGATGATTCTAATATCTTTTCTGTGTGTGTAAGCCACCATCTTCCCTCCTTCTGCTCCATAGAGCTGTTGTCTCTTCCATTGACTGCCACAGCTTTTATGTGAAATGGAAGCTATTAAATGTAAATGGTATCTCAACAGCAATTAAAAGTTTAAGTACATAAAATGAAATTGGTTTAGCTGTGAAAGAACAAAGTGGAAGTGACCCTGTATTTGGTTTTATGCCATAAGCAATTTCTTTTTTATCTGAATGGCCCAAATAAATTGGATCTAGATTCAGCATGTGGTCTGCAGGTACCTAGGTTTTGGGAATTATTTGTGCACCAAGAAGTTCATGGTGTTAGAACAGCTCGCACTAGCTTTTTCAAGCACCTAGCCTACATACTCTGATTTTTATTTTATTTTTTTTTTTAGTTATGCCTAAACCCAGAATTTGTTTTTAAATACTGCATTTTAAATATTTTCTAGGTGTGCAAGCTGTCTTACTAATTCTGACTGAAGTCACTGTAGCATTAAATCACAGTGCAAAAAGCCAGAAATATGCAGGATCCAGACCACTAGTTGTATATGATGAGGGAGGAAAACCCTGCACCATCCCACACTTAAAATTTCCCATTCAGCAAGCCCTCAGTTTAATACCTGATGTCCTCATTTGTTTTATGTGGGAGACAGCTTACGTACCAAGAACTGGAGAAACTTGCTCTGGTCTATGATTTTGACATTGGAAAGAAAACATCCTTTCTGGTTCCTCTGCATACGTTTCTCCCAGTGAAGTGAGTATGGTGGCAGCTCCATGCCTTGCTGTGGTCTAGACCAGATTATTCTTGGCAAATGCTTCCCACTGGTGTTAGCAATGATGAAGGTGAGCGTGTAAGCCAGGCTTACTGTTTTCTGCTCTCATTAGTCATGTCACTTAGGTTATTACTGCTGACCTCAGGAGCTCTCTTTACTTATCCCTGCCAGCCACCTCCACCTCATGGCAGAGGTATGTTGGGGAAGTTGTAAAACAGTAGGGTAGAGGCAGTCTAGGCATGTACTAATTTTAAATTTTTTTCCCCCTGCTTAATACCTCTTCCAGTATTTTCCAAAGGTCGGGAACTACAGAATGCTTGCTGTCAAGCTTGCACTTGCTTTGCTGCTTTTGAAATCTGAGCTAATTTTACCTTTTTCCAGGGTTTCTGAATGACTGCAGGTCTTGGAGGTTTGATGTTTCACATTGCTGAATAGCTTACTGCTGCTTGTGCTATATTAATCCTGACTTTTGGTCATGATTCTGCAAGCTTGTTTCAATGTCTGCTGTTTCTGAGGGCAGCTCAGGAGGCAGCTTTGGTCCTTCTCTGGTAGGAAATGCCTCACATGGCTCTTGGTGATGCTGTTGGGGGCTTGATGTGGCCATCTTGGTATTCATCTGCAGGGAGGGAGCGTGAGTGAGGAGGTAAGAATTTGTCTTTTAGCATTTTTAATGGTATGGAGCTGAGTAAACACACCCCAAGCTCTATACCTTTTCAAGTCCTGAGATCCTGGGAATGCTGCTGTGGTTGCACACTGAGAGTCCTACGGCATCATGGCAAATACCATAGTCTCTGTGAAATGCATGCAGTAATGTTTACAGCTTCTGCATGCTCTGATCATGACAACTCTGGCAAGCTCTGTGGTAGCTGCTGGCTGCAAGTAGGTCTTGTAACTGGTGGGAACAAAATCAAATGCCTCTGTGAAAATATTTTGTAAACCTTCTTGTGTGTCCTTAGCTTGGTTGTGCCTGGCCAACTCTGAAATTCCAGAGCAGAAAAAACCACTGAGCTATTGAGGGTGCTAGAAAGAGAGTCTCATGTTAACCCGGGGTTTCTGTGTTTGGGGCTGCTCGGGGCAGCCTTTCTGTAGACCATCACATGGAGGGGCCACTTCTGAGCAGGCTCAGGAAGCTGATGTTGCCAAAGTGTCATTTTGCTGATTTCCATGTGAGCCCTCCTTGATGGCAGCAGCAGGAAGGCTATCCTTGGCAAATTGCTTGTGGTGAGGATGGGTTTCTTTTGGGTCTGCAGAAATCCAAAGTGGGAGTGTGATGGGGTAAAAGCATCTGCCATGGCAATGGACCTGGAGTACAGACTTCACACAGATGCATGTGGGTAGTGCTATGACCATGACCCTTAAACGCTGTTGTTTCCCTGCTCTTGGGTGTCATTACCTACCAGGAAACAGGTGGAAAAATTGTCCAGGAAAAATGGATCAGGGTTTTGCAATAGGCAATTTGGGTTTTGGCAGCTGGGGTGAAAAGGCCACTTTCCATTGAGCATCTGTTTCAATGTGAAAAATGGCAGGAAATCTGTTTTTTCAATCCTTTTGACACTTGTCTATACATTGACTCAAATGCCCCAAATATTCCACAGCTGAGATAATACCAATAACAAAATAATGCTTAATTTCAATGTTGCAAATATCTGAAGCAACATTTTTTTAAAAAAAATGCTCTCATCCAGAACAAGCATTGCAAAACCACCACTATGTGTAACCCTGCATCATGTGAAGCGGTAGCTAGGAAAAAACCTTATCCCCTCTCCTCTACCCATTTGTCTTTGCCACCTGCTCCCCTCTTTGGATTTGGGCATCCCTCATGTTTCCCCATAACAAATCTTTCCGGTTCCCTTAATCACAGGAGTGACGCAAGGATTTGAAGGGTATTTAGTGGCAGCCCTGTCCCACTCCTTTCCTCTCCCTGAAACTTGTGCCTGCTTAAATGTGCTTTGCCTAACTGGCAGATGGGCAAGACTGTGTGTTCCTGTGGAGTCAGGAGTAAGAGGAGCATCAGGAAACTCTTGTGTTATGAAGACTGGTGGAACTTCTCAGGTTCTGCTCTCTACTTGTAGATCAGGAAAATTTCAGAGCCCTGGTGTTTTTGTTCATTGATTAAAATGAAAACTAGGAGTGTGCAGCTTTGAGCCCTGTGTCATTTTATGTATGGAAGAATAAAGTGGGCACTTGGAGAGAAGGAAACAGAACCTTGCTCACAGGCTACCTTGCTTCCATCCCTAGAAATACCTCGTGTATTTTTTACCTCTCCTGCCGTTGAAGGGTCCCCAGCTGCAGGCCTGTGCATGTGTGAGCTGAGCAGAGGTGGATGTCACACCGCCTGGCTCTGTCCCCAAGTAAGCACCAGCTTCCCTCTATCTTCATGATCTCCTGTGTGAAAGTCCTGGGCCCAGCTCACCCCTCTGCAAACCAGTCACTTTGGTGTTCTTTCACAAATCCCTGTGAAATCCTGATGCAATACAGTACAAATGTATTCTTTTTTAGTTCAAGACCAAACCTGGACAGAATTTTGCTTCTTAAGCATTGAAAACCTGCAAATGTAACTTAAATAAATAAAGAAAAAAAATAAAAAGAATTTTATTGCTATTTAAGATCTATGAAAACTTCACATTTTCAAAATGCACAGTGTACAAAGCAGGTGCACTTCCAATGTCAAAGCTTTTTTACAATGAGGAGGTCAGAGCTCTCCTGCAGTTTCCAGCAGGGCTGCACCTTTCAGTACAGATTTTTCCACCCTGTTTTTTTAGCTGTTTGAACTACCCTGGAGCAGAGATGAAAACCACTAAAATGACAGCATGACCGAAATACTCCACAAGTGAACAATCTAGGAATTTATTTTTTTAAAATCTTACTTTCCCCTCCTTACAGCAAAAACAACTGGAATGAAAAGAATCCAGCTTTGTGTTTGGAGAAAAGAAGTCTTTGGGTATTCCATTAAAATAATTGCGGTGGTTGAGATTTTTAGCTGGCTGTAGGGCTCTTTGCTGCTCCTGTGTTCCTATTAGTCAGTCTGGATTGACCTCTGTATTTATGGCATGAACTGAAAGAAGAGGGTGATGGCAGAGCCCTCTTGCAGAGGCTGTGGGTGCTTGCTGGGCCTTCCAGTGCCACAACTTTCTCTTCATCCTCCATCACTTGGTGCTAAGCCACTGAGGGACCTGGCAGTGGGGTGATCTGTGTGCCTTGCAAATGAGAGGCCACTCCTCTCCAAAGAACAAGCTCAGGAACACTGGCCCTATTAATTTATTTTCATTGGCATTAATAGGAAACAGACCCAACCCCAAACCCTCTGTTGTCAGGATTTTCTTTAAATAGTCTGGAAACAGGAAATTCCTCTGGAAACAGGAAACAGCTCTGACTATTACATATTAGTTTTAAATCTTTCAATTATCCGCTGCTGCCCATCACCTCTGACTTTTTGCTGCTCAGCAAAATTCTCTGTTTTTGAAAAGCTAGTATCTGGGGGTGTTGTGCAAGTCTCAAGGGTATGCTATCATAGAATAAATCAATGTATTTAGTTTTAAAGCTGGCAGGGCTGGTGTTTTTTGTGTCTGTCATATCCATTATATGTATGACCACAGGAAGTTTTTTTCCCTGTAGTTTGATATAGAGGTGTACAATCTGTTGATTAAATAAAATAAGGAAGAAAATGAGAATTGACATCACAGAAGTCAATGAAGGACAAGGTTGTTTTGGTTGTTTTTTTAAGGTTAATAATAAAACTGTCAAGAAAGGGCATACCAATGGAACTGGAATACTCTTAGAAATTCAGGGCCAGAAGCAACTTAAGGATATCTTCTAATCCATCTCCTTGCCCCTGAGAAGGCTAGATGTTTATCTTCAAAACCTCTGATGAAGGTGATTTCACAACCCATCAACAAATCCTATGTTAGGCCTTTACTCTCCATGAAAAAAATGCTCTCCTTTACTCATCATGAAAAAAATATTTTCATGATACCCTCAAAAATTTTTAGGTGTATAGTAAGGTTTTGTTCTTCTTTGTGCAATAGAACAATTGTTGACCATCCTTTTCAAACAGTTATCTGGTCTCAGGTCTCTATATATTCTCAGGATGTATTTGCCACTTCTGTAACCTCTTAAGCAACTGAGTTTTTCCCTATAGATCATGATTCCAAATGTCTTTTGGCTCTTGTTTCTTGCTTCCTCAGACTCTGTGCCAAATATGCCTGCCTTTTGTTTGAAAGGGTTATTTCCCAGACTGGGCAAAGTCTCCATCTGAAGCCTCAGAGCTGATAGCAGAAGGGAATAGCTGCCTTTTGAACTGTGCCTATGATACCCTCCTAGTCTGTGCTTTGGGGGTCCTTGCAGAAGCTTTGTGTCATCGATTCCTGACCCATTTCTGAACTGGTTTGTAACTTTGGTGTTCTGGTGCCACTGCTCACTGCTGCCTCTCTCTTTATTCCACTTTTGTTTCTGTGGAGTCCTTCTTTCTGAGCAGAGCACAGAGCTATTAACTGTTCTGGGAATGTGTTGGCTCTTAAATAATCACAAGCAGAGGCACTGTGCCAAGTTTTGGTTTGGAGTAACTGTTTTTTCTGCTTCCAGACCTTGATGTAGCTCCAGAGAAATAAAGGTGTTTACGGATGCATTATGAATTAGCACCCTGGTTGCCAGCCCTTTGTAGCCAGGTCCCAGCTCAGGCTGGGTGCTGTGACACCTCTTGTGTTGTGAACATGCTTGTGCAGGTGGAAATCTCTCCACTGATCTGCTGTGTTTGTGTTCAGATTGTCTCCCTGTCGTGGTGCACTGGGTCATTCTCAAAGCATTTTGGTAGCCTCTTGTGCACAGGGTGCAATTCATCTTTGTTCGCTTCAGCCTTGCTGCTGCCCTTGACACTGAATTCATTACCTCCTGGCTGTTCCCTCCAAAGCTGGCAGGGCATCAGTGCCTCACAGCCTCTTCCCAAAGCACTCCAAGAAGTGCAGAGCTGCAGGGGTGACAGGGGATCAGCAAGCTGTATCCGCTGTCCAGCCTGTGTGATGTTGGGCTGTAGAGATCTCTGGAATCTGAGGGAGGAGGGCTCCCTGCTGCTCCCCAGCACTGCAGCTCACCCTTGCAGACCTGGGACACAGCGTTCTTACCCATACCATGCACATCCTGTTTGTAACCATACTTGATGCTTAGCTGACTCCTCCTGCAAGAGTCTCAAGCAGAGACAGAGGTAGTGGTTAACACCAGCTGAGAAGTGACCTGCTGCTGATAGATGCTGTTGATCTCTGTACACCCTCCTGGGTAGCCAAGCAGAAAGTAGCTAACCTGGCAAAGTCAATCTTGTACAGTAAGCAACCACCCTAAACTGCAATTCACTTCTGGTCCATGCTTTAAACATCACATCTCTACCAGGCACCATGCACTGCACTGCTCAGCCCTGCAGTTCCACCTGATCCCTGACATTGCTCTGGTCCAGGACACAGTGCTTTTGATCTTAACTTCATTAGCTCTCAGCAAAGGGTAGCTGCTCTTGGCAAAGGATCCTAAAACAGTTGACACATTAGTAATGAATTAAAACAAACCTGAAATAATTCTTTGTTTTAATTCCAGCATAGCATGTTGAAGCAGTTCAAGTATGCTTTGGCATGCTGAGGAATAATGGAGATTTTTTTTTTCCTGTGCTGGTTAGTTTGAAAAATAACGACTGATTGCAGCTGAAACAATAAAGACGTGTCTTCCAGATCAACTGTAGTTCTCAAAGAGTCTGCACTGTTCAGTGACTGTTCTGATACCTTCTTGGTCTAAATAAGTGTGATGGCTTTACCTTTGAAATATAACCAATGGGGAAAAAAAAGTCATTAGCCATTAGTCGGAGAGAAGCTTCCAAGTGATGTCCCCAGAAATGTATGGGAAAATAACAATAAATTACTTTTTTTCTTATCCAAGAGTAGTGATATTAATTTTTGTCTTTGTTGAGTTTCTCTGGAGCCTGTTGTGGTATGTTCTAGAGTTTACCTGAGGTCAATGGGAGCCTTGCTGGTGATTTCATCATATCTCTATGCAGCTCTGTCGTGGTGACAGCTCATCTTTCCAGCTTACTTGGGGAGGAGGCTGGAAATCCTGATTCTGATGTAGAGGAGTGGAATAGCCAGCTAACCAGTCTGGTTGGGTGTTTTTGGTGTCAGCTTCCCAGATTTCTAAAAGGCAGCTGAATCTGGTTTTTTTGGTGTCCCTGAGCTGGGGTGCTGTGTGCCAGCATTTGGGTGGCAGCTCTTGACTGTGTCAACTCAAATGTGTGTACAAATGTAATTTCGCGTAGAGGCTGTGTTTCCTACTTATGCAGCAGTGACTTTTCAGGGCCCCCGAACATGTACAAGAGCTGGGCTGGAGCTCAGTACTTGCTCTGACTGGTACTTCCTACCAGCTCTGCCCAAGGATGTGGCTTGTGGCTGTAGCAGAGGAGGAGGGCTGCTGCGAGAGTAATCTCCCAAGCTGGCCAGATACACCTCCTGTGCTTCCTTCACCTGGGAGTAGTATTCAGAGCTCATAATATTTAATTATTGCTGTTCCCATCAATATGTACAAAGGTCCTCATCATTCTTGTAGTGTTCCCCAATGCTGGGCACTGAGCACAGTCTCTGGGACTTCAGCATGTTACTTTCTAATATGACCTTCCTGCAAATAATTTACCTGAAACAAATGGTCATTATACTCCTGTTGGTATGTGAATCAGAAGACTCTCTTGGTATAAAGCATGCTAGCATTTTGGAGCATGACTTCTCTCGAAGGCATTAAGTTTTCAAGGAGTTAAGTATGTTCAAGTGTATTTCACAGAGAGCCAAGTGAAAAATGGTAAGTAGGTTCCCTCTGCTGCCTTGAAGGAGGGTTGCTTTTAATTTTTTAAACATAGATGGCCTCTGCTGTCTGCCTTTCCTTTAAATAAATGCATAGCTGGTAGGTTTGTTGCCTTTTTGTTGGAGAACTATCGAAATTTGGACCTGTGGCTTGTCACATGTATTTTAAACATTTTTGTTACTTTCTATAGAATATGAGTGGCTCATTGTGTGAAACAGTCAAATGGCTGCGTTTCTGATGGCCAGGGGCATGTGACATGTGCTCTGGAAGAAGAAACTGGGGGATAAGGGTTTGTTCAGCCCTGAGGAGATGACTTTGCAGGAGACCTTTCTGCAGCCTGCCCCCACCTATGGGAAAATTGATGAAAAGGTGTCACCAGCTCCAAGGGACAAGGATTGCAAACTGAAGTGGGATTTCCTGAGAGAATATTATGATAAGAATATCTCCATGAGGAAAATTGCACATTGATGACTTGCCTAAAGAGACTCTTGGAGCTTTGTTCCCAGAGGTTTTTGAGGCCCAGGTAACCAAGCCCTGCGCAATGTCACATGAAGCCAGGATTGGCCCCACTTTGGGCAGGAAGCTGCAGACTTCCTAAGGTTTCTTCCCACCTAAACAGTCTTATTTAGTGACATTATCCATAATACAGGGCTTGAAAGTGAGTGGAATGCAGTGGGGCCTGGGCTTACATTCCCTTTGGTATTCCACTTCTAAATGGGGTTAAAAAAGTGACTCTATTGTGATTGTGCTGAACTTGGTGTTAGTGGGAAATTCTCTCATAGCAAATGTTTCCGTAAGCAATTGACTGCTGCCAGCCTGCGTGGCTCCCCATCAGGGAACACTGGCAGGGTCTTTATCTGTTACGCTGCAAATACAGCCCTGAAGTCATCCGAGCCTTCAGCCTCGCTGTTACCCCCTTTCTCCAAATCGATGGGTGAATGTTGCCATACTGTACGAGGGGACCCAGATCATGCTGCAAATCCAGGTTTCATTGCAGGAAACCGGAAGAAAAATAAGATCAGAGTTTCCTGGGCCGACTGGAGCTTGCTCACCCCAAGCATGCTGGCCCTCCAGTTGCTGGGGTGCCTCTTCCAGAGGTCAGGGGCTGGGCCGTCCATAGGTGGGGACGGCAAAGCCTTGGCAAGCACCAAAGCTGGTGCCCGGTGGGCGCGGGACTGACGGCAGCCGCGGGTGGCTCGGCATCCTCGCCAGCACAGACTGGTTTTGCTGCTGCGTGTTCACCGACTGCGGCAGCCTGGGCAGGGCAGGGCAGGGCAGGGGCAGGGCAGGGCAGGGCAGGGCAGGGGTGCCCGGGAGCGCGGTGCGCGCCCCAGGAGCGCCCGGCGGGAGCCGCTAGAGGCCCCTCCAGGCGCGGCGATGGCGCGGGCGCACCACCAGCGCCGGAGGATGGTACCGCAGCCGGATCCGGTCTCTTCAAAGATGAAGATCGTCTCCGCAGAAGGGAAGAGGGGAGCTGGTTCTGCCCCTCTACTCCGTTCCCGTGAGACCCCCACCTGCAGTACTGTATCCAGCTCTGGGATCGGCAGCACGGTAAAGGCGTGGACATGTTGGAGTGGGTCCAGAGGACGGCCGTAAAAATTATTGGAGAGCTAGAGCACGTCTGTGGGGACAGGCTGAGAGTTCAGCCTGGAGAACAGAGGGCTCTGGGGAAACCTTTGAGCAGCCTTCCAGTACCTGAAAGGGGCATATAAGAGTTAAAGAATTAGTATCATCGAGTCCAACTCCTGGCCCTGCACAGGACCACCCCCAAGACTCACACCAGAGGTGCTGGAGAATATTCAAAGATTTCTTGAACTCTATCAGGCTTGGTGCTGTGACCACTTCCCAATGCCCTATGGGTGAAAAACCTTTTTGCTAATATCTAGCCTGAGGAAGATGGGGACAGACTTTTTAGCAGTGCATTTATTGATAACGCAAGTGGTTGTGGTTTTAAACTAAAAGGGGGATTTAGACTGGATACAAGGAAATTTTTACAAGGGTGGTGAGGCGCTGGAACAATTTGCCCAGAGAGGAAGTAGAGGCCCCATTTCTGGGAACATTCAAGGTCAGGCTGGATGATGATCTGAGCAACATGATCCAGTTGAAGATGTCACTGTGCATGGTATGGGTTTGGACCTTTAAAGGTTCCTTCCAACCCAAAGCAGTCTGTGGTTCTGTGAAAAGGGAGGCAATGCATTGTGGCCCTCTATTT
Organism: Poecile atricapillus; assembly: GCF_030490865.1. Classification (NCBI taxonomy): domain Eukaryota; kingdom Metazoa; phylum Chordata; class Aves; order Passeriformes; family Paridae; genus Poecile; species Poecile atricapillus. Next base: position 44,250,917 of record NC_081252.1, read on the forward strand.
TTTTGGGATCTTTGGCACCTGTCCCCTTACTGGATCCCCAGATGAACCCCATAGGAGGTGAGCTGAGCTGAAACAGCATCAATGGGTGCATGTCTGTCCCAGCAGTGGACCAAGGCAGATTCCTTTCCAAATCTGATCTGTGGCTCAGCCTCCACACATCCCGTGTTTTGTACCAATTTTTGTCTTTCTGCTGACACCCAATGTGAGATTGCAGAAATGCAAAGTTGAAGTTATTACTTCTGCCTATTCAGCTCTGGGTTATTCTATTCTGCCTCTGCTTGTCATAGTCTTTGGGAAATGTGTGCCACTTCAGGTCACTGGTACTTACTTATTCCTTATTTTCCCTTTTGTCCTGCCTCTCTACTTAGTCATGGGGATTTTTAAGGCAGAAATTACTGGTGGTCTGAAGACTTCAGCTGCATAAATTTATCATATGGATTGTGTTTGGCCATTGCAAAGTGTGTTTGACAGTACTAAGGTAAGTGGCTAAATGCCTTGGTGATTTATAGTCCACTTAGGGTACAAACATAATTATTCATTTACCTCATCAAAACAGAGAAGTTCAGCATTAATGAGGGTAGTTCATCACAGCTCAGCTGCCCTGATCTAGTTTAAACTCAGAGATCTCAGATGGGCTCTGGGAAGGATGCAGAGAGCAGAGCCTGCATGCTTGGTGTTTTCTCAAGCAAGGTGTTGCTGCGTGTTTGCCCTCTCCTTGAAGCCTGCTCCATTTGGCCTTGCAGTAATTGCAAGTGAAAGAAAAGGGAAGTATGTTTTTTTTCTAACATGAATACTCCTGGATGTATTTTTACAGTTTTTGGGTACTATTCTGCTAAGTGTAGTGTACATAGTCTATATAATAGCAAGCATTATGCATTTGAAATCTGTTCAAAGCTGTTTTGCAAATGTTGGGTAACCAAACAGTATTGAGGTACTACTTCACATTCAGAAGCTTTATGGAGTTTTTGGCAAACACTTCTGTGAAAATGATATATATGTTGTCACTTAAAAACAAGTCACACATGATCAACTGATGAAAAGCATGTTTTACACTATTTTTCCTTTTCTGCATCTCCAAATGATATAAATTTTTATTTATTTTTCTTTAGTTTAGAGGCATGCCAAATTGGCCTTTTCAGTATAGACTCATTATTTTTATAACCTTAAGTACAACAGCACTGGGAATGTAGTTCTGAGCTGAAACTTGAGCTCCCAACTTTCTGCCTTGCAGTTAGATTTTGCATTTGCATTTTTAAGTTTGTAAAAAACTAGGGAGTTAAAAGTTGTGCAAATGGTGCTTCAGCATGTTTCAATAACAGTTGGGCTGCAATGCCTGTCTACACAGCTCACCCCATCTGCCTGTCTCTTCCCCTCTGTTTTTTTTTCTTCTTTATATTGTTTAGGTTTGACTGTGTCTAAACAACAGGCTGGCTACCTATACACAGCATCTTCTGCTATTTTATAGTGTAGATTTACAGTACAGAAATACATGGGAAAGGCTTCAGAAGTGTGAAGAATGGTGAAAGGGAGGAAAACCCCTTCATGATCCATGACTTCTAAGAGATAAATGAAAGATATATTTCTATTAACTGTACCTTGTGAAGTTTTTAACACACCATTTCCCATCTTCTTATGATGGGAGGTCTAGGAGTGGAATTGAACTGCTCATTCATCATCCATCAGCAGTAACCTGGTTGTTTCTTTCACAATCCCAGCTGCTCAGTCTGCAGCAGATGGGTTGCCCTTCCACAGCCTGTTTTGTTCTTTCTCCATTTTTTAGGGTCAGCTTCTGTTTCCACCATATCTCTTCCTTCAAAGCTGCTTTTCACAGAGCTGTCTGTCCTCATTCTCAACCTTGTCCTGCTCTGTAGCTCTCTTGGATGTGCAGTGCTCTATGGCTTGTTCCTCCTTGTATCCCATGGCTGTGCATCTTGTTCCTGGGAGGCGAAATGGTCACCAGGATCTAGCAAGCAACCTGAGGGAGTCCAACCAGCATGCAGCCTTTTACCAGCCTGCAGGTGAGCGTACAGTGTCAAGCCAAGACAGCAGGAATGAAGGGCAGGAGGTGTGATGAAGACAGACAGGTGAGGGGGAAGGACTGCCAGGTTCCTGCAGCGGAGCTGCCTCTTTGCCCTCAGGTGTGGTCCCATCCTGGGATGTGCCACTAATGCCTCTCTGACCCTCTGGAGGCTTGTCTCAGCTTCAGTGTAGCAGGCTGAGACATAAATGCACAAAGGGGAAGAAAGAAGGCATTTTGAAAAGTTTTTCATTGATTTCATTGATCAAGATTTTCATTAATTTTCACTGACATGGCAGCAAGTCAGAGCAGACTTGGCCTGGGGCTCAGCCCTGATATCCCAGTGATCTTTACTGTTTCAAGCACAATAATAACAAACATAGCAAAGTGTGCAAGAGAACATGACAATCTCCTCTCCCTTTCCGTCTCTCTCTCTACCTGTGCTTCTCTTTGGTCCTGGGAATGTTCCTCTTTTACCAAAGAGGGTAGAAATTATGGGATTTACTTCTGAGCAGCCTATGGAATAGCCGGGGGCAAGTCATTCCTAGAACGTGCTTTCCTCTTCTTAAATGGGTCATTAACATTTGCAGCTAAATAGCGAAGCAGGGAGAGGAGAGAAACAAATGGGGAAATAGTTTCCTGAAAGGAGGAAGAAAGAGCTGTTATTCATGTTCACTCATCAGAATATTCTTAGATGTGCGTGGGAACAGCCTAACAAAAGCAGGGAGATAGAGAGAGGCAAGCCAGGTGACAGTGATGTGTCTGGGACAGTCATGAGGGAGTTTGAGCCATGTCATCCTTAGGCAGAGGCATGGTAGTTCTTCTTGAAGGAGGTTTCTTCTTTATTGTCCCTCTTGGTCTCCTTTATCTAGTACAGGGAACTGTAGGAAGGGGAGGTGTTTCTAAGTTGTTAGTTGTGCTGTTGTTACTCTGGTGCAAGGAGCTCAAGGGAGCCATGCAAAGGTTCCAGGTGCACTCAGGTGCTGATCTCAGGTTACACTCCTGGAGATCCCAAAGTGTTCGTCTGCTTCAGTGTGCTCTTCCAGGATGGCAGAATTGTGCCAGAGGAGCAGGGGCAGTTCTTGTCAAAGTGATGGGAAAATGTGGCTCTCAGAGTCCTGGAGAAGCACTCTACACAAGGAGTTTGTGTAGCCTGTGGGGAGGAGGACAACTCCTGAGGGATCTGGTTAAAGGTTTGAGGCAGGTTAGGAGAACAGCAAAGGATTAGAACCTACTGCCTCTCTGTGTTCCCTACTGTCAGATCACTTTAGACCCTAGTCAGATTTCATTACTTTGGATAGATAATTAGCAGCCACTCTTACTCAGCAATTAGGGGAGTGTGTGATGATATTGCTGAGGTGGGGAGAAAGTTGTGCCTGCAAAGTCCAGCTTGGCAGTTCTGCTTTCATCTGTGTGCAGTACCCAGTGGTAGAAGGTCCTTATGTCCCTGTACTTCATTCCATGGCAGCAGGAGGTATTGTAGGTACTGTATGAGGCATTGCTATAGACTACTTGGATGTTGGTTTGGCTTTTTTTTTGCCACTGGCCATCTGAAATGAAAGACTGATAAAACAGATTTTAAAGGATGATATGCAAGGCAAGCAGTTTGTGGAAACTGTGGAAATGCTGGCATTGCTCTGCATGGTTGGCATGGCTAAGGGAGGTGGGAAGGATTGTGCTGAACTTCTGTGGCAAGAGAACATGAGAAGTTTGATGGTCATCTCTTCAAGCTTTCATAAAATACTAGATCTTGGTTTACAGTGGCAGCATCAGGATTTAAATGCTGTGTCTATTATGCTGTAGCTAAAAGGAAACAAAGTGTATTAATAGGTAGCAAGGCTTTGCACCTGCTTAATCAAATTATCCTTCTTTGACATATTTCACTCCTGTAGATGCTTCTAATAGGTGCTGAGGGATCTAGTATGGCATAAGAAATCACATTTGTGTTGTCTGTTACATTTATTTCCCTGATCAAATGAGGCTACCAGGATGACCCATCTGACTCCTGTGATATTTCTATAAAGAACAAAATTGAGTACTGTCCTTGTGATTAGTGTATTAAAAGTATTAGGTTTGTTGTCTTAGCTGTGCTGTGTTTTCTCATGTTCTCTCTCATGCTGATTGCTAATGACAGGCTTTGGCAGGAGCTAGTCTAGGCAGTCCTTTCTGTGATGGGAACCAGATGGATGGTTTTGCTCTGGCTGCCCCTCCCATTGAGCACCAGGAACAGGAGGAGGGGGGGCATTTGTAGAAAACTCAGTGGATGGCAGAGAACCAGTTCTTGTCTATCCACCACTTCTCTTCCCTTGAGGCTTCCAGTTTTGCAACTTCTAACCTCACCCTTGGCTCCAACTTCTTGGCTTTCAAGTGATTGTTCTGTGTGTTACATTTTCATTACTGGTAAAATTGATGGAAAATCACATTTTATTATGTGAAAAATGCAGTGTTCTTGACTGTCAAAGCTCTATTCAGCTGGAAAAAATCTATGTGAGGCACTCTTTTATATTTCATGTATTTTGTGCATTGGTTGGAATGAAAAAATAATGAAAGGCTGTATTTTGTCAACTTTTGCATCTGTCTGACTGGCAGCACTGACTGATTTGTTTTTTAAATGTATTTATTTCTTGCAGTAAGCACTATTATTCTCCACCCTTTCACGATAAATGCAAATAATATGTGGAATGTGCAAATAATATGGGAAAAAGAGAGATGCAAATTATTCAGTCCCTCCAGGTAGGTCTGAGAAGAAACTGGAAATGTGACTGCAGTGTGAAAACGTGCTGTCTTTATACCAGCTGCAGCAGTGATAACAGGGCTACTGTCTGTCTGTGTTCCAGGTTTCTATGAACACATCTATTGTATCTTTTTTAATTTGTTTTTTCTTCTTCTCTTTTTCCCCTTCCCTCTCCTGCTGTGAAACTTTAAATGGGATCTGGGCACTCTGAATATCTGAAGTACATCACTCATAAACCCTTCTGCCCTTTGTGGGACCGCTTCTGCTCAGGTGTGATGAGCCCAAACTGCTGAGGCTCTTGGGCTGAGCACAGGGCATGAACTAAAAAACCTTGGTGTTAGGGAGGACAGGTGGATACTGCTCCTGAGATCCAGACTAGAATACCTTTTAGCCTGAATCAAGCTTCCCCTCAGGGGAGAAACGTGGCTTCCCTTCCTGCACAGCCATGTGCCAGCTGTGTTGGTGCGTGGGCATGAGTCAGATGGAAGGGAGCTAAACTGATTGGCATTGTGAGATGCTGAAGCCCTTGGGATGTCTTTGCAGCAGGAATAGGTTTTGTTCCTGCCTTGCCATTGTCCCTAACCATGCTCCTGCCTGGAAGAAGTTGTCATGCCACTCTGCACTGGATGTGACCCTGGGTGTCTCAGCCATGCTCTTGAGCACTGTGTGAGGCGTTAACCAGGGGAGGACAGTGACGTGCAGCTGACACACCCATCCTGCCAGCAGCCCGGGTGTGCTCCGTGGATCAGGCACACCTGTGATTCAAGATCTCCCTGCAGCCTGAAAACAGTGTTTTATTACTTTTTTTTTGGTGTTTTTTTTTAATATCAGAATTGTTTTCCTACTTAGATCACTGTAACTGCAATTTCAAGTGAAGGACCTGTGAAAAGAGGTGTCAGGGTGTTCCTGCCCAGCATTGTTTCATTGTTGCCGTGTGAAAAATTCACTTCCAATTCCAGTAAAGATTTTAATGTGAGAACAAATTTTCAATTATTCTAAATATTAAAAAAGTGATGTCTTTATTCTTGCTAGTTCCGTATAGATTTTTCTATGAGTGCAGGAAAAAAAAAGTAAACTCTACAGTAAAAGCTTACAGACAAAATGGTAGAAGTAAAAGCTTACAGAAAGATCTAGAAAATCCTCCTTTATAACTGAGATATGGTTTATTTCTGCACTTTTTGACTCCCAACTCTGTATGTGTTAGAAGCTCTTCAGTGTGAGCTATTAGTCATTAGGAGAACCCTGGTCTGGAGAGCTTCCTGGCTGGAGGAGGGCACCTTGCTATGCTTTTGTACTTAATTTGCTCCAAAATCCTTGTGAGGGTGCTGAGCTTGTGAGGACTTGCTGGCTGGAGAGTCAGTGGTCAGCAGCACATTTGTTTGAGTGAAGTCAAAGAGCAGAGGATTCCAGAAGCTCCTGCTCAGAGCAGTGCCAGCTGTGAGATCAGACAAGGCTGTTCAAGGCTTGATCCAGTCAGGTCAGACTGGAAAGTCTCCAGAGATGTGGATAGCACATCACTGCTGGGCAACCTGTTCCAGGAAACTCTTGATATTTTGATGTTTGTTGCCACGTGGCACTTAGAATGGTCAGAGGTAAATATGTAGCACAATTCTCTCTGTAGATGATATTCTTGAGACTCTTTGTTTAGGAGGTGTGTGTGTAATGACCCCACAAGCCTTGGACACTTCTACATGGTGCTCCCTGCCATGAAGAGGTGGGTGCAAGGGATGAGGACCTGCTTTGTCCTTTTTTGGGGGTAGGTATGGGGTAAGCAAAGCCATCCTGCTGATCCAGGATGCAAAAACCAGTTCAACCCTTTCTATCCCTGCTTTTTCTTGACCTTTTTGCCACAACCACTTAAAAGTGATGCAATAGGAATGGTGGTGCTCCTGGGCTGTCCTCCTTTCTCCCTGGTAAGTGGTACATCTGTCCTGGCTGAAATAGTCTGCCCTGGATTTGGCAACCTGGTAGCTGTCACTGCAGTTAATAGCAGGGCTGTGCCTTGGTGTCCACTGCTGGCAGAAATAATTCTCACTATTTATGTTCCGGCACAGGGCTGGGACATGGGGGACATTGCAGCACCTCACTCAGGGCCTGCGATCCCCAGTGCAAGCCTTCAGAGAGATGGGCACCTCCTGCAGCTTCAGCTGGGGATAGAAAACCAAGCCTCACTGGCAGGACGCAACCCAGGAGGTGCCTACAGAACTCCCTGCACATTTGCATTTTCTAATCTGCTGCCTAAAGCATTATCTTGCTTGTTCAGACAAGTTATTCACCACATCAGGAACGTGTGGGAAAATAACTCAGTCAGGATAACCAGAGGAAAATAAATGGTTGTGTAGTTGGCCATTTGGAGCTGAGCTAGCTTGGGAATTTTTTTTTCTTCAGCAACACCCTGAAAAAAATGTAGTGTGAATGGGTGTGAAATATAAAGAGAGTTTGCTTCCTTCTTGCATAGGCATATATCCAAAAAAAGACAGCAGTAAATATAGAGACATCTACTGCTAAATGCTTTAGCATAGTGGGGCTTTGAAGGATCTAAAGGCTCAGTGTGTTTGACTTGTAGGACATTGGACCTTCCCCACTGAAATGAGCTTTGAATAGAAGGGAAGTCTCTGACACAACAGAAAGGAGAAGCCACAGTGATCACCCAGGGTGTTTCAGTGCGCTGCTCAGTCACCTAGACTCTGCTTCATCCCTTGATTCTCCATTTGTGCTTGAAGAGAGGATTCCAGACAAAATGTAAGTACAGAGGGGTAAAAACATGTCCTGTTTTAAGGGCAGCAAAATGAGACTACAGTGGGTCAGATCGCAAAAGGCATTGATGTTTGTTGCTGGGGTGTGGAAAAAAAATGTGTTCAGGCTACAGCACTTCTGAAAAATGCAGAATTACTTCACTTCTGCAAGATGTAAAGTGGATTTCTCAGCTAGTGTTTCTGTTGCTATTTAGGAGACATCAGCGAAAAAGAACACGATAATGCCTTCTGCTACTGTAGAAATGCCAGTGTAAACGATTTATTTCCTAATTAGTAGACATTGCTCTAATGATAGAGATATTTAACAACAAGTTATTTGTATCATATCAAACCCTGTATTCTAGAGGTGGCTTTTCCCCCTCTGTTGGGTGTTAAAACAGTTGCATGGATTAATCACACTATAATGCAGCCAAATAGCTCATCCCTGCTTGACTCAGGGAGAAGAGGCTTTTTGGCTTGATACACACGTGAAGAAAATCACATCCTAATTCTGAAAAGTATATTTGAAAATAAAAGCCGAAGTTTAAATTAAAAAACTAAACTAAACACCTCGTTTTTCCCAATAAATGAGGTCATGTAGCCTGATTGCCTGGCCCATCTGTTGCTGTTCATAAGTATGTTATATTTTTAAAGGCAAATATTAAATGGTATTATGTAGTTATCTACTTTTTTTTTTTTTTAATTTCTCTTGGCTTGTCAAGCACTGTCATTATATCAACCGCTGTTCTTAAAACAGGATTTTGGTTAAAATAGTATATACCTGCCATCTGGTTGAAAAATGTAAGCTTCCTACACAACTAAGTGGAGTTGAACTACAGTATTAGGAATAGCTCATGTTCTCTTGAAAATAGCAGCTGATGGCAGATTGCAGAAATCAGCCAGTTATCAGTTGTCATTAAGCTATTTGATATCTGACACACATGGAAAGCATGCTATTTATAAGTATGCAATGTTATAGAAGTATTCCTTTTTTTTCTTTTTCTCCTTCCCTTTACCCGTTTAAATATGTTGGTTTGACTGGACTGGAAAGCAAAGTCTCCCTTAATATTCACAGAATAGATGTGCTGCAGACTGAAGGTGTGCCAGACTGTTTGTAACATTTCTGTCATCAAAAAGTGATCTGAGAGGGGTATAGCAATAAATTTGGTGCTCTTGTGCTATAGAGCTGTAGGTGTCTAAAGAGAAATGTCAGCTACGAAGAGCCAAAGAAACAGAAATATGTGGAACTAACTGGTAGAAGATTGCAAAGCTAGAAATCACAATGGAAAAGACGCATGCTAGTTCAATATGCATTTGCGTTTTGGCTAGCAGGAGAAAAGAACTCAAGTCTTAGCATCAACTGAAGCAGAAACACTAAAGGCATAATTATTTGCTAACACTGGGCAAGGCACCAAAGACTCTCAGAAGTATAGGTTAGTCACTGTCATGAAAGCTTAGTGCTAACCACTAAGCAAGGACTCGTAGAACGCAGGGCAGAGGGTGCTGCTGGAGAGGGCAGGGAGGCACAGTGATGCTATGACCTGTTCCCTTGTCATACCTTGTGAGGTATCTGGTGGCTACAGAAAACAAAGCAAAAACAGCCTGCTCAAAAAGAGGGATTAAGAATTATTTTGTGAGTGGAAATGTGAACAAAAAAAGCAGTCAAAATAGGATGGGGTGCTTTCAGCAGGCTAATGATTTTATTCAGAGGTAATGTGAGGAGGTGGTATTTTCATGTGGGCTGAGGGTTAGACCCTGATTAATCTGCAGCAATGACATTGAAATCTTGTGAGCACATCCTGCAAGTCTTGGTAAAAAATAAATATATATCACCTATAAAAAAATACAATAAGAAATAATATAAATATAATAATATATAAATAATATCTGATTATTCTCTTATTTTTTGGTTATATTAGACCAGAAATGTTTTGAGTACAGTGAGGAGTTTATTGACACCACCGAAAAAGCCCCAATCTCTTTTCCTATATAAGTGTTGTCTGGAAAATTAAGGTCTGTGATGTTCTGGCTTCAGCACAGTCTTGGTCAGGTTTGAAACTGTTGGGTTTGAATCTGAATCCTCTTGCTTTTCAAATGACATCTGAGATTCTGGTTGTGAAAGGTCTCTAGTCATTTTGCTTTTAAAAGTTACTTCACCCATAACCATCTAACCATAATAAAAAATGTGTACAGCTTCATAATTATAAGTTTTAGGTTTTACAGTCAGCAGAGGTATGTTCTAACAGAAAATTAGGTAGCAAAGGTGTAGGTCAGAGGTTGTGGTTTGCTTTTTATTCGGTGACTTTTCCTCACCAGAGAATTTGAAAATTTTATTATGGAGACTAATCATGTCTCCCTTGCTTCAGGCTTTTGCAGACCTTCCTAGGCCATCAAAGCAGCTTCAGCAATCTCAGAATTTTGGCAACATTGCAACTATCTTGACCATAAAAAGACCTATAACTGGTGCAGAGAGCACCTCCCACAATGGAAGGTTTGCAGGAATGAGGGATGCCCAGGAGCGATTGCGGCTCTCCAGCGCTCCTTCCCAGGTGTGCATACCATATGCCAGCTCTCCGTGCTTTCCTGCTAACCAAGCTGGTGTTCCCAATCAAAAGCAAGGTCTGCAGCTGCTGGGGAGAAGCCTCCTGCTGGCACACAGGGAAAGCCGGCAGAGGAGGCAGGGGCAGACGCTGAGTGAAAAATGCAGATGTTCATCAGTTCAGGGCAGTTTGACAGAAAGTGTCTCTTCCTCTCTACTTCCCAGACTGCATACAGTTATTTGCAATTCCAAGATGCTTATTCTCTAATTTAGTAGCTAATGACTCATCTGCCCTGGTGTGCCCCTCCTTCCCTCCCAACTCACCAGCTCTCCCTGCTTGCTCACTTGCTCACCAGCCGACTGGAGCAAACCTGCTGCCTGGTTTAGCTCCCTTTGGCTCGGCCTTCACAGGTCATTTCAGCTTCCCCACCCTGGCAAAAGGTTAGTGAAAGCCCGTTTATCTGTCTCTCTTTCTTTGATTTGTAATTTTTTCATGTGTTTATCTGCACAGCAGATGGCTAATAAAAAATACCCAATCAAATAATCTGAGTGTGTCTTGTGAGGGGTGGTTGGCAGAGAAAATTGGGAGGGAGAACAAACACTCATGGATCAAAAGTAGCTGTGTAGGCAATTTTATGTAAGGACAGAACACAGTATTTTATTTTACTTCTCACATTTGAGGAAAAAAAATATGTTAAAAATGCTGACTATAGTTGAAGAAAACATTTTTAAGTGTATCAAAACTTGTAAAGGTTCATCAGAAGTGGTCATTGGTAATTAGGTTTCAGTGTGAGAAGCATCCTGGAAGACAAGGATGTTTCTCAAAGGAGCTTGGTGCTTTTGCAACTTCATAACAAAGTATTCCTTTATATAGTAGGCAGATGCCAAAAGTACTGGATATGGTGGCGTGTTACACCTAGCATTTTTATAAGGAGGTTAGGAAATGATGTAGCAAAAACCAGTTGTTTTTTCACATGGGTTCTAGGAGTACTGCAGATGAATCCATTGTGTCAGGTGTAAATGTGAGAACTTACTCTCAGCGGTCCTGAAGTACTAAACTTTTCCCAGTAGAAATTTCTCTTGGCTTTCTGGGACATTGTTCTGGTGTTGTTCTCAGGTTAATTGTTCCAGGTCAAGTTTTCTTGTGGAAGCTTAAGTCATTTTCTCAGTTTCTCAGATTCTGACCTCTTTATGTCAGTGGGAAATCTGGTAACAGCCATATTTAGGCCACCAGATGCACTACATTATGAGCACTCGGGGCTTTTCCTTTTTTTAGGGGAAGCAGGAGGTGAGAGAGAGGAGCTCTAAAACTGGTTTTGTTTGCAGCAGCATATAAGTTGCCTTTGGCTTAAGGGAGTATCTTGTCTTTGACTTGGGAAGTTCTGCTATTACAAAGAGAGAGCTAGGAAATGAAAATTTTCTTACTGTGGCTTACGTTCCTTGAGAAACTTTAGTCATGTCAGAAAAGATTGCTGTGTCTGACCACACAGCCTTTAAAGTAGCAGTTCTGGGATTGCTTAAGAAATTGCAAGACTAAGGAGATCTTCCCAGCACCCAGTGCATACCTCAGGTGCTTTGCTGAAGGGCACCAGTTGATAAAGCAGTCAGTTCCAGCTGGGAGCTCCCAGGAGCATGCTCCAGGCCTTTAGTGCTGGGGGTGCAGCTCTCTCTTGTTCCTGCTTCCTCACAAGGTAACCACAGACTACCCCTCTCATCTCATGTTGCTCAAGATGAGAACACGTGCTGAAGTTCAGGATCAAGTTCCATGGACAGCATCCAATGTAATCTGTCTAATCTGATTTTTTTTTATTTAGTTTAAGTTTTATGTCGTGTAGTGGTTGCTGGTGCCAACAGGTATTTTGCATATATATTACTCAGTATATTGCACAGAAAATTAGTGTTTTGGGTTAAGATCAGGAAAGAAGAAAGAATAACTTTTAAAGTCTGTAAACTTGGCACAAAACACTCTTGGGGGCAAAAAAGGGTAGAAGCAATACGGGGCCCATCAGGGCAATATGTTCTGAGACAGTGGCTTTCCACAATGTAAGAAGCAGATATTTAGGGCTGTATGCATGTAGTGTAGGATGTGCATGTAATTAACAGTCTTTCTATTTTTCTTAAGATACCCTGGAAATTTATATGCTGAAACCTAAAGTTAAAATCTCTGAGGGCAGCTGCTTTCAGCTTAAGAAATGGCAGGTATTTAGTTTCTGGTGCAACCTAAAGTTTAGATGTTTTCCTGCCCGTGGTTTATGATGGACAAAACCTCTTCTGGGGTATATATATATGGACTTTGCTATCTCTGTACCAGAATGTATGTGACATTTTTCTGTCTCTGTGATCCCTAAAGGCCTTTAGGGAAGGATATGTTACTGTTGCCATTTTACAGCTGACAGCATGACAAAATATGTGACTATGTTTTTCCCCAGGGCTTCTGTTTCATACTAGCTACGCAGGTATATGAGGGAAAATACCTGGGGATTCAAGTGAGGGACGCTTGAATCTGGGCTGTTATACTGGGAGGGGTGTCCCTGTCCACAAGGCAATGCACTTGTGGCACTATTGCCTCACCTCAGGGGTTCATACATCTTCTTGCCGACTGGATATTTTCGTAAGAAGGTACAGGGAGAACTGGAAACTAACGTGCTTTACCTGAAATTGTGCCAGGATCCTTACTAAATACTTTCTTTTTGCTGTAGGGGAGATTTGCTTCGTGACTGTGGTTATTATGTGCAAAAATAATGGTTGTGAAGTACTCATTAAACCCTGCTGAAGAGGACGGTTTCGGTGGGGGGTGGGTTCCCATGGGCTCAGGAGGCATTGTGCCCATGTCTTCGTGATTCTCTACTGTTCAGTGTGAAGGAGATGTATTTCTGCTCTAGATAGTATAAAGAATTATCAAGAGGCTTCAGAAGAACAATGTCCTTTGGACTTTTTAAAAATGAAAGCATAATAAAAATGTTTCCTTGACTACAGGAAAGATGCAGGCATTCATGTGCACAAGTGGTGCATTGCGTTACCTTCTCAGGTAGCAAGCAGAATCCCACACAGTGTTCTGCTTGAGGACTGATTTGAGTTGCCCTTGGATCAAGGTCCTGTCTAGATTAAAGGCTCAAATTGAGTCATGTGACGTGCTGCAACTGCACTTGGACTCTTTGCTTGTGACATATGTAAAGTTATTTGAATTATTTGGCATCTCAAGTAAAAGCCATGAGGTTAATAGTGTAGAGATAATGTTCAGCTGATGCCTGATAGCTTCATTATGAATTGACCATTGAGGAAAAAGCAGGAGTGTCAGTTTGTATGCTGCTGGGTTGGTTTCATTGTGCTGACCACTCCCAGGTAAAACCTTACTTAGCAATGAAATGCAGGTTAGCTTGTTTTAAACAGGAACAGCCTGAATTCAACCAGCCAACACAGATCTAAAGCAGACTTGCCAAATTCTTGAGGGTTGCCTGATGTGTGATGCTTCTCAGCCGTGATTTAAATAGATGTTTGGCATCACCATTGCTCTACTCCTGTCACCCAGCAGAGATGCCATGCATTCAGCAGGGGCTGCAGGACAAGCTGGATGGAATGGCTTGTGACCATGGAGCAGAGCCCCAGGCATCATCAGGGGGACTTGTAGGAGGCAGGAGTGATGGCAGTGATCTTTCCTCCACTTTGTGCCACCACTTGGTGCCTACCATGGTCTTCTTGCTTCAGACAGACCCTACTGGAGCTCCTGGATTTCTGATTTCATACCTGAATTCTGATTTCATACCTAGAGCTTAGAACTGGACTGTCTGGCACAATGCCAGCTTAACTTCTGGGCAGGAATGAGAGAAATGGGAAGGATGGCTCCCATGCTTTCCTCCAGGGGGAAGGAAGCTGGACAAAGGAAGCAAGCTGGCTGTACTTCCCTTTTCAGTTTATTCAAGGAATATTCAAAGGGAAAATAAAGGAGAAGCCTGAAATATGGCTAGTTACGTGGATTTCTCGGTCAAAACCAAGCACAGCAATGATATTAACTGTCTACCTGTACTCTGTATAAGATAGAGAAAGGACATATGAAATAATTCTTCCTCCTTCTATGAAATCTCCCTTAACCAGGCTAGAAGAGGAATTATCAGTTTGGAAAAAGGTTTTTTAGAACAGCTTTACTGCCATAACATCTTCATGCCAGTTTTGGTTCAAGTACAGAACCTGGAGACCTTGAATGCTTCATGTCTCATGCAAAATTAGATAACTTATGTTTCCACATCTTACATTTCCATGTCAGTGCACGTGTGACATGCCTGTTTAAGGCAATGTGAATGCATGCAAATGACATTTTTTTATGACCTAACTTCCTTGAACAGGTTTTAGTCATGATCAACTTCGTCGAATTTGATTTTGAGTAGAATGATAATAAACTATTTAAAATGCACAAATTTTGCTTTTGGAAAATATTGTTAGTTCATGAAATGGATCAGAAATAATAGCCTACTGCAGAAGAATTTCTGTTAATCTTCTTAAAGACAAGAGATAAGATTTCAGAATCAGATTAAAATACTTGTATTCCACATTAGGAGACCTTCTTGGTTCTGTCTGACAATCAATTAATCCTCTTTGGGGTCGCAGTTGCTCTGATCTGCATTTACTTCTTCCATGTTGTGCATGAAAGACCTTTTATAGACTTTTAATGCACATTTATTTGGTTGAAAATTGCGTTGCAGGCTTGACCTTCCCTTTTGTTTGTCTTTGTTTCGTTTCTTTTAGCTGAGAGCAGGGAGAGATGGGCACTTCCCACTCCCTTGAGTTTAGTGGGAGTGGCAGGGTGGTGTGCAGACCACGTCCCACTGAGCTGTTTAGCTGTCATGAGTGTCTCATGATTAAATCTCATGCTGAGGGTGCCGTATGCTCCCCCCACCCAGCATCTCGACTCACTCAGCATGAATTTCCCACTGTGTAAGATGTGGGAGACGAGGTGACAGCTTGCTTGCAGGCAGAACACAGGATACTACATGGGAAGAGAGAATGTAAAAAAACACCTGCTCTAAGCTGGTGCTGAAGATATTCGCATAATTTATTAGTATTTTTAGAAAACGAGGGCAATTAAGGAAATAAATATTTGTCATAGATGCAGCATATTGTGTTGTTTAATATCAGATGATGTCATTGTTCAGTGGTGCTTTGCATATTACCTCTGTATGCGGCAGAGGGCACTAAGTGGTGTTTAGTATTTTAAAGTACAGGAAAATTCTGCATTCTTTTCCTTCATCATTACTCAGATTGCTGCCTTACGAGTACTTCTCATGTGTCTCAATTACTGACTACTACTTTTTTTGTGTGTTTTTGTCACATTTGTTACATTTTCTCTTCATGAAATTTAGAGAGATGGCCCGTCCAAGGGCAGTCTTTCAGCAGGTTTACATTCTGAAAAAAAAAACAAAATCTAAAAAAATCAAGTGTTATGTCAACTCATTTTCTGAGTTGATTTGCAGTCATCACTGTCATTATGATTCTTCGTAAGTTTCCAGGCACAATCACGGTGAAGCTGGGAAAGACCTAGACAGATTTCTCATCCCACAATGATGATGTAAGTGAACTCCTAGAAAATCAGGGCTAAAGTCTGAAGAACTTGCCAATCGCCACAAGGCTGGAGACAGAAGTATTTTGATGATTTCAATAGTAATGATATTTTGCACAATGACATAACCACTTTTCTCAATATCAAAATAATTTAAACTTTTCTGGAAGCTGTATGATATAGAAAGTGTGTGTGATGGTTCATTACAAGTTTCATAGCCCTACACTAAAAAGTAGTTTATATCACTACCATCTTTTGAGTACATGCAATTTGCCTGGTTAAAAAATAAATTAAAGTAAGTTCATTGTATTTACATACAACATGTCAGGGATGAAAGCATTCTTGATGGTAAGAGATGAGGTGAACTCCTTCTTCAGTTAAAATAGTTTGAGGGGAAGTAAAACTGGAGGGAGAAGGGTTTAAAAGGAAAAGGAGGTGATTCTTCATGCCAGAGAGAGAACTTACAGGACTTCAGATGATGCTGTGAGTGCAAAAAGTTAACACAGGAAAGACTGGGCAAGCCTTTGGCAGAGACTACTCTGTAGGGGAACCAGAGCAGGCACAGCAAATCCTTCGAGCTGAAAATGGAGGCAGACAGAGACTCTTATGAGAAAGTGTGAGTGCCACCTTATTCTTTCCTGGCTGTCTACTATTGGCCTCTTTAGTAGTCTAAATATTGGACTGGATTGTTCTGGGGATTGCTGGGGAGTTTCCTCTGTTTTCTATTAATGGACTTATAATTAAAAAAAAAAAAAAATCAGGCTGTGGAAAGCAGTTCTTGTGCAAATGAATCACAAATGTAAAGCAATTTCAGGTGCATGACAGACTACATTCATTGCTTAGCTATCAGACTATAAATCATATTTATAACCCCCCCCCCTCAGGAAGAGTTCTGCTGTATTTATTTCAGATGGCTTTCAAGCCTCATTTACAAATGTATTCCTCCAAATGTTTCCAAATGCTACCTTCTTGTACTTTTTTTGTTGTTGAATAACTTCTTAAAATGGTTTGAACCAAATAATTGTGCTACTTACGTTTCATCCCTGATCTCCCATATTCAGTTGGTTCACTGATATATCTCCAGTGTGTAGAATGTTAGATTAGTAAGGTGAATAGCTGCTTTCTTTTATGTCGTATCCTGACAATCATAGTATTTGAGCTGGTTACAAACACCATCTGCTATTCAAATGACCAAAATGTAGAATTCTGGACTAAATTAGTGTGTATTGATTGCACAAGCCTTGTGGCCAAATCAAGTCTTGTCTTCTAGCAGAAAGGCAGGGAGTTACAGCTGCACGTCTCACACTCGCCGCATCTCTGTCCAGCAGAGTAGTGGTGGTGTCAAAGACATGGCCCAGCACCTTTGAAGGAGCCTTTCACTCTGTCTTGGTGTGATCCCCCCAGCCCTACACGGGAAGCCCATCCTACCACAGCTGCTGGGCAGGGGTTTGCCCAGCAGAACAAGGGGAACCCTGCCCGAGCAGCGTTCATCTTCCCACCTCTGCCAGCAAGTGCCCGCGCAGAGCAGGGTGAGGAAGTGCCGGGGGGTACTGTAATGCTGTGGATGCTTGGAGCAAGCAGGAACTAGGGGCTGATGGGTGGTGGGTGCCGTATCTTTGCCAGCCTCTGGAGGAACATCTTTTCCCATGGCTGGCTGGCCTGCCTGGGCTTGGAGGGCAATCAGAAGTACATATTCGAGGTTTGATCTGCAGGGCTTTAATCATCCCAAACAAGCCAGTCCTGTCCACATGCAAATACACGTTTCGTGTAAGAGTTCAGTATTTTTTCTTAGTTTGGCAACTTCTGTGTCTTATGAGAATCAGAAACAATCCCTTTGCTTGGAGTATGTTCCTTTTGATCACTGCTGTGTTAAGAGTATGTTCCTTTTTTTCCAATGCTGTTCTTCCCCATGTCAAACAAAATAGTTTTATCATGAAGTTGAGCAAAAAATTTAAATACTTTCAATTATTTTTTAAAAGACATTGTACAGGTACTTTAGCATTAAAGATAAATGAAAGATTGGGATCATTCGTATCTGTGTGTGTCAAAAGCTACCTTGTCCTTCTGTCTGTACTTGTTGGTTTAGGGAAAGCGGTTATATAGCTCACAGACAATATATGAATGAGGAACATATTTTTAATCTCTTGTTAAGATATAGGGTTGGCACTAGAAGATGTGAGGACTTTTTATAACTCTGCTCCCAGTGTGGTGCTGGGTGAATTCCCTGGGACACTCTGGAGAGCAAGCAGTGTGCTGGGATGTTTCCTGTTAGGACTCTCAGCTGGAGCCTGCTGGGAACTGATTTTCTCCTTGTTTTTTTCCCTGGGATTCTGAAGACTAGTGAGAGCCAAGCAGTCATTTTTGCAGTTGTGGGACTTCGAACTTCTGTGAAAAATAAATTTAAAAATACCATCCTTCTCACTAAGAAAGACACGGCAAATCACTGAACAGCTTTTAAAAAGTGAGTGTGCCTCTGTCTAACTAGCTGCTATATCTCCAAGAGTATTGGGGGATTATTTCAGTTACTTGCATTCCAAGCTACAGAAATGCTGTAAGTAATATATATATTTTCTATAGTTAATAGACCATATAGTTGTGTGTGGTTAATAAACCCCAGTGACATGACAACCTAAGCACTTGGAATTTTTGTTTTCATTTTAAAATGCAGATGTGAATAGGAAAATAATGGTTAGTGATTTCACTATCACTTTTAGGAAAAAGGTTTTTTTCCTGGTCTGGATGGAAGTTTTTGTTGTGTTTGCCTTAATGTATGAAATTCAGTGTTCTTTCTTTGTAATAGAATGAATAAAGGTACCATGGGGAAAAAAAAAATTGTTTCCTCTGTAGATTTTACACTACTGTGCAGATGTAAGTATTGCATATGTTTATGCCTGTTAATTTTTATTGAAATAAGAGTTTCATGCTCCCCCAGAGTTTTGTGTTTGTTTTTTTGGTTTTTTTTTTTTAATTTTTAAGAAACACTGCAAACAAATCCAGTTAGAAAACTAAAAGCAATGTTGTGGGAGAGGAAAAGTATATTTTGACTCCGTTTCTTGATTCATGACATAGAGACTTGTAAAATGTGGGATTGCATTAGTGCGCTTAGACCATCTCAGAATATTACATGCTGGAGAAAGGGAGTCAAATGCCACATTTTAAGCAGATGGTGTTCATGAGTCTGTCTGTGTAGCACTTCCTACACCACGGAGTGGGCGGAACGATGGGAGTAGAATTCTCTGCACTGTCACAAAGGCTCAGATGCTGCGCCAGATACAGCACCAGGCTGTCTTGCACCAGATGTTGGTGGATCAGAAAGGAACATCCTGCTTGGAGTTCAGCTTTCTTTCACTGTACCTGATTCCTTCTTTCGGGTTTCAGTCTCTGGACTGCTGCTGTGGGATCTGCTGTACCTGTGGTCCCACTCAAGTCCTCAGGACTGCAGAGGTATTGCTGCATGAGTTGCTTGGAGCTCAGTAGTTTATTGAAAGACACTCCCCTGTCTATCCCCATGGTACTATACCTATGAAGAGGATCTGATCCTTAACCAGCTGAGCAATGCAACCATCCTACATTAATCTTATCTGCGCATACTGCTCTGTGAGAGTGCCTATAAACACATTCTGCATCACATTTACATCCCGGCAATTTGAAGAATCTACTGAAAAATGTCTTTCTCTACTTTGAGGACTCTTCCAGTATATAAAATTAACACTGACTACTTTGAATCCTTTACTTTAGTTGCACCACAAGAACACAGTGAAACTTTGCTAGTGGGAAAATAACACAGAAGCTCTTTGTCCATTGCCTGCTCTTTGCAGGCTAGGAGGTGGTTATCAGCTGCCTTGACAATTGTAAGGCTGGTGGTTAACCACAGCCGAGGGCAGTAGCATTACTGTAATTTCAGCTAGAAAATACTTTCTGGTGATGTTCAGGGGGGTTAAATGGTCACAGACTGATCTTTCCTGATTTTCAGCAATTTGTTAGCTAAAATATTTTAACTCTTTTCCCAACACTGTCTTTTTACATAATTGGATTTAATGTCCTTAGAAAGGCTGCATTATTTTTCTATGCCCAGAAGGTAACGAGAACAATTATAGTGAAGATAATGAGATCAGTCCTAAAGAGGGGGTGAGATGATCTAAGAAGAATCTGTGTTTTCAAGGATGGTTCATTTGACAGCACTCACTGACACACAAATGGTGCCTGTTGCTTCAGGACCATATGACAAGTATTTTTGTCATGCATCATGCAAGGTTAACGTGGAGGTTGCATCAACAGAGAGTATTGAACAGAGAGAGGTAGAGGTAGCAGTTCCCAAATGGTGTAAAGGATGTAGCCAGTAATTACAGTCTGGATGATAAACAGGGTATAGCCAGTAATTACAGAGTCACTTCACTGCCCCTGAGGACCTGAGCACTTCTGTCCTGTCTCCAGGCCAGTGAGCAGGGCGGTGTAAAACTGATTCTCTTTTAACCCTTTCTTAAGCTGTGGTGTCAGACATTCATCATTTAACTCCCTAGCCCTGGGAAGGGTCAAGTATGACCTTTATGGTTGGAGGAGAGCCCATAATTGGAGGGTGAATACCTGATGCCCTTGTGTTGCATGTAGGTAAAAGTACGAACTGCGTATTTAATAGATATATAATATACAATATTGCTGCTGCTAACATAAGGAAAGTTACTTTTTTGCAAATATGTGAGTAAATAAACAAGTTGAGCCCACATAAGTCATCAGATCAGGAGTGATAACTCACTGGCCATCTGTTTCTCTCTGTGACTCTGTTTTTGTTGCTTGCTCTTTGGATACAAAAATGTATCCAAATGAAGGAGCTTCAGCTTGCCACCTTCACATAATTCTTTTGTTGCAGATATCCTTGGGAATGTTGAGTGTCTATGATTTGTTTCTGACTCTGAAAATCATGATATGCAGAAAAAAAATTGACTTCAAAAAAGCCAAGCACAACATGAACTTATACATGAATTATGAATATGATTTATCCAGTTTGTCTGAATAACTATTTTGTTGCTGGAGTTATTTAGTTTTCATCCAGAATGAGTAACCTTCATTACCCCTTTTCAGTAAATGTGAAACCCTACCTTGTGCAGGAATATCTTGAAACTTGTGTAAACATAATTAATAGGAGCATTAAGTGCCTGATAGCTTGCCTTCACTACTTGGGAGGTGTTGCTGCCTGTAGTTCTTGTTGTAACTTACATTCACATTGCTGTATACATTTCTATAACTGACTCAAAAACTATGATTCTGCTTTGAAAAGGGATTGGGCACTTCTTGCCATTAAAGGTGCATAGTATCATATTTCTTCTTCAAGAAGGCAGAGATAGAATGTTTTCTGAATTTGTTTTTTTTGGGGTTTGATCACTGAATTCACTTACAGTTGGTATGCTTAAGTCTCTTACACATTATTATATGAATGATAAAGTTTTAATTTCTTAGCTAATTGTTCTGGGGTGGTTGGAATACTGTCATCAGAATTTGGATATGGTGAAATTTGTTTCTAGCTGCCTTGTCTTGGACTGAAATCTATTGGTTCTGAAATCACTGCAGTGATCATGAAATCATGCAAATTAATCATTTGCACTGATTTTCAAAGTGTAGCAGTCAAGGAGAATGCAGTTTTCTGAAGTGGTAAAGATAAACAGAAATACGTTTAGACATCTTCTGAACCCAGATCTTGCCACTTTTGGCCTGCTCAACACGACAGTTCACTAAAAGAGAAATCTGTGTTATTGTAGTCACATGCTCAGAGATCAGTGTTCTTGTTTGGTTTAGTGTTTTTTTCTTTAAATAGGGAAAAAATAAAATACGTTGGAAATTTCTTTGACTGGTAACACAGAAATAAGAATACAGTTTCATACTATTATGAAAAAAATCTTTTATAATGTTAGTGTATAGGTCTCATTAAAATGGACAAGTCTTATCAGAAAGATGTGATTAAAAAAACCAAACAATTACTATTAAGTCATCAACATTCTTTTGCAAGTAATGCATGGTTGGTTACTTTAGCTGAGCACATAGAGAACCAGGAGTTTCATTTAATACCAAAATATTATCTTTCTCTTGGATAAACAAAGCAGACTGATGGTAGTTGGTACTATGTGCAATGTGAGGCAAGGCAAGACTGAACTGTGTCTGTTGATTCATTGCTTCTCATTCCTAGGAAGTTCTTTATGGACCTGATCTCCTTCAACAATAAATTACCTTCCTTCTAGGGTTTATTTAGGGATGCTTTTTTAGCTGTATGCTTTGCTGAAGCCTAGGTTCAGGTTACACCTGCCTGAAGTTTGTTCTTACTTGTTTTATAGGGGTAAGGAGTCCAACAGACAGAGATCACTAGGTATCTTGAGCTGATTCCTGCCATGAAGAGTGAGGGTTGAATGCAAGGAGCATTTTTGGCTGCCAGAGCTATATCCAGCGGTGCCTGTTCTCCAGATACTTCAAAGGCTTTGTTCTGCTTCACTGGCCTAAAGCAGGGAGTCAGGGCAGAGCCTCTGTTTCAGAAGACCCTCATCTTCTTTCAAACTATGAAGAGCCAATACTGCCTATATGACTGAATTACTGAGGCATTTCTCTGTGTGCTAGTTTGGCATGTTATAAAAGATGTCTGTGATCAGTAATCATAGTTTCTGTGCTTGTTTAATCATCAAGGAACAATAATTCTGCTCACCCTCCTTTGCCTTTCATCCTCCTCCATCTCACCTTGCCAAAAGCATGTGATGTTCCTGAGCTTGCTATAACCTTTCAGTCTTTTTTTTGTAGCTGGAACATTTCAGTGAACAGGCTTGCCCTCCTGTGAAGGTACCCCAATATTATACTGATGTCTAGAAGTAGAGGACAGCAGCTTGTCAGACATACATGTAAGTCACGGCAGTGACAGTTTCTGTGAACTGGGCTATACTGATTTGCAAATAACCCAACATTAAACAGCTTAAATAACTTCGAAGTGCAGCAGCCTGGTTCTTCAGGATCACCAGTGATTTAAGCATGCATTTGCTGCTGGATGGAGTACTTGCTTCCATGAACCACTTCATCTAGTTGGAGGTTTTAAACTCCTGGTATCTTTCATGACACTGAAGTCCAAAGGCTCCTCAGACTGTGAACATCACTATGACAACCAGTTACTTTTCTCCTCAAATACACAGTTTGTAAATTTGTGCAGGGATGTTTTTGTGGATGTCTAGTGGAACATCTTGTCAAAAGCTAGTATGGATAGGGCTCATAAGACCTTATGAGACAAGCAATCCAAACACAAGTTCTTCAAAGTGATTGTAAAAATGAATGTGAAACTCATTTTTTTCATTGAGTTTATGATACCCAAATGAGAAAGGAGAGACACTGAGTGTTCAGGGTGAGACAGGGGACAGAAATAAATCTCCTACCATCCTGTTTACCTCCAGGAGAATGGAAGTGGACAGAAAAATGTAACCACCTACCAACAGTTTTGAACCACAAAGCTTATTGCTTACAGCTGGGCCCTGTGTCAGTGGCAGGGCATCATTGTGTTTGCCTGCTATCCCACACTGCATGCAAGTCTCAGAGTTTGAGGTGACAGTACTTGGCAAAGCTGCTATGCTAAACTGACTGATTTTTTTCCTTTTACGTACCTTGAAAATCCCATCCTGCATAATTACCTGGTTTTGTTGAGAAAAGCTGCAGTGGAGAAAAAGGCTTGTTAGTTTATGGGATAAGAGGGGATAAAATGGGTTCCTCAATCCCTCTTCCTTTTGTGTGCACTAGAAGGCTCTTGGCAGAAAGATAGCAGGATTTCCAGGGCAGCAGGGAACCACACTGGCCTCTATTGCAGTAATTGGGCAGATGCTACAGAAGATGATGCAATAAAACCTATATGTTACTTTTACGTAACTGGGCTTTTGGTAATTGCTATAGAAACATTTATTAGGTAAATAATTAGTTTTATCAGGGAAGTTGGATACAATATATTCGTTGGAGAGATTTATGAGAGCTAAAAGGTAACAAATTCATATATTGGCAGCTGTTTATAACACTAATTTATGTGCTTTATTTAATTCCTGAATTTTATTTCAAAAGCTTCATACAATGCAGGATTGAGAAAATGGTGGCTGGAAGTAAAGCAACTGAGAAATGTATTTGAAAACCTTGCATATGATATCCATTCCTTTTGTAAAGAATATTTCCTTTATGACCTCCTCCTGCTTTGTATTTAACATTTCAAAGAACTTTGGGGGACTCTCTGTAGGCTGTGTCTTCACGAAGCCAGTAGCCAAGGATTTAAAGTATTGTCAGTGCTGGCCCGAAGCTGAAAACTGCAGGCGGTTTTAATCTCAGGGTGGGGGGTGGGTGTTTAAACCCAACCTTTTGTGCTCAGATTAGGGAGTGCAGGAGGATAGACTTAAGGGGTGTTAGTGAGAATTTTTTCACTGGCAGTTCAGTAATAGCATCAGGCTTTGGAAATACTTTTTTCCAATTCTTTGTTATTTCAGTAATTACTATGCGGTGGGTAGAAATCCATAGGGTTTGTGGGTTTTTTAAGTACCTTAGCAATGACATGGGGATATGGGCAATAAAAAGAAGTACTTGTTTTTATAACTTTTTACTCCTTGGACGACTGTAGGCACTTAAATGCCTTTTCAGATAGTCTATCATTGTTTCAGTCCTAATGTCTGTGTTTATTTTGTCTTGGTTCCATCAGCTGGGATAATAGTAAGATCCATCTTTAGAGAGGAAGACAAAAACAATTTGACACTAGCATCGTGCTCTGACAAATCTGAACCCCGCCAGTTGTGAAGGCAGATTTCCTGATCTACTTTACACTGTCTGAGGAATGGAAAGGTTACTAAACATCTCCTCCATTAAGAAAAAGATCAAAGGCAAGTCGCTGAGCACCTTGCATTTGGAGTTTGCTTTGTACAACAATCTATGCAATGTTTGTCCTGAGTATTTGTTGATTCCTGGAATAGCTGGGGTTACAAAGCATTTGAAATTTTTATGTGTGGGAACATGGTGACTCCTTGCTAAAGTTTCTGAGATGATCACCATAACTAATAAGATTTACCACAGTTGGTTTGTGTAGGTATTCAGTTCAGCTCAACAGCGATCAGTTTTAATGAAGACTAAAGAGTTTCTAGCTCTTAATTTTGTACATGATTCTTTCAAATAGAATTCTAGTGCTAGGAAATTTTACTTTCATGTAAGTGGTCTCACTTGAGATGTTTGTTTCTTTTGAGAAAGATATTTTTAGGTTTCTGGAAATATTAAATGTCAGTGGTTCTCTGTGCCTTACAAACGTTCATTGTAATACATAAAGCATTTTGAAAGAAATTTTATCCTATGCCACTGCCACTCATGTGCTTTAAAGGATGTAAGTTCAGCTTTGTGGAAGAAGTGAGGAGTACACTTCAGAATTAGAAAGGAATTTTCTTCTTAAATTTTCTACTTTGATATTAATTTTCTTTTCCTAATTTCACAATATTATTTTGATTATCACAATGATACTCCTTTGTCATAAGGGAATTTTTTTCTTCATGACATCTACATGTTTCACTTGTTCTTATCCTTGTCTCTGATCAGAAAGTTATAGGTTGAAAAATTCACACCAGAGATTGTTCTTGTATCTGATGTGACACTTCAGTGTTGTGTTAGAAACATTTTGATAAGGCTTTGGGTACTGCACCCTTCTGCTTAGCTCCACAGAGGAGTCAAAGAACTGACCTGCAGAGATCTGGGAAGTAACAGTGCTCTCCTGGATTTAAGCCTCTCTTTGTGTTTAAAACCAAATTAATTAATAACAAAGCAACTGACAGCTGCACAGTATTATAGAAGGATTTATAGAAAAAGAAAGTAGCAGAGCTCCCCACCATTGACATGTTTGCTTTACCAGATTGCTACTGTTGTGTAGGGTGTCACTTAGTAAGACAAAAATTATTTTGTTGCACTAGACCCCTGAGAAAGAATTTAACTTTCTTACAAGGTGGTGGGAGAAGTTTATGACCCAGTGCTATAAAATGTCTTTTTCTTGTTCCTCTACTAGAATACAAAAATCTCAGCATTCAGAAGAAGCGCTAAGAACAGCTTCTACAGAGAGGCAAGTGCAAGTAGTGCCTACATAAACCTTCATCTGAACAGGGCAATGGGAAATTGTCTCTGGTTGCACACAGGTGGGTAATATCAGAGCTTCAAAAGCCAAGTGGAGAATGGCAACAAGCTGTCGTAACCAGGGGTAATCAGAGTAGGTGCAATTTTCCTTCTGATGGGTGCTACTGTGGAATCAGAAGAGAAGGGACATGGGTGCTACTGTGGAATCAGAAGAGAAGGGACAAGCTTCAGGATCCCACTGAAAACCAATAACTAAGAGTAGCACCTTCACAGCTGGTCCAGAGAGCAAGCAGACTGATGATTTTGCATTGATTTTCCAGAAGACTTTGAGTCAGGTATCTAGAAAGTGTAATCTAATTTCTGTCAGTTCTTATAATTCGTCTCCAGAGTTTTTTTATGCCCAAATGTATGTGCCAAGGTGACAGCCTCTGAATCTGAGACTATAATAAAATACCCAAGAAGTGACTGAATTACTTTACTGTGAGGTGAGAAATTTGTGCTTTTTCACTTGTAAGTTTGTCTTGCTTACATTTCTTCAAACTTATTGGTAGAAACCGTACATTTTCAGTACTAAACCACTATTTTGAAAGCCTGTTTAATTTAGGCAGAGCTTCATGCACATATGGAAGTAACTGAATGACAAGAGGTTGTTTACAAAGGGTGGAGTAGCCTCTTTCCAGGCCTCACAATTTTTCTAAGGTTTTAAAGGTCTCTGCTTCTTGTACATGCTATATATATGCAACTATAAAATATACTCAATATATTGAACAGCTGTATAAGCAAGGATTTTGAGAGAGCCCTTAGTACTGCGTTATTCAGCAAATGTTCTGTGGTGTTATAGCAGCTGCTGGGATTTAGTTCCCTTGGTATGCTGCTTTTAGGACTGCCCTTGAAATATGTTCATTGTCCTCTTTGCAGGACAATGCAAGCCATCCTAGATGCAAAACACTGCCCCCTTCTTACTGCCAAGGGCTTTCTTTTCTTAATGATTTTTTTTATTAAAAAGTACCTACCTGACACACAGAATCTCCTTGTTTGTGTTGATGTAGCACAAGAGCACAAGGCCTGCACATGCTTGGTGCCATCTTTGCAACATAGGCTCTGCAGAGCAATGGGAGTAAATAGACACAGAGATGTGGGAATTCGTCTGCAGGAGGATAATCTGTGATGGCTTTTACTGCTGGTGGGATCTACACTGGCTGTTCACTTCTTGCTCTCCATTGTTTCGACTCCCAAAGCAGAAGGCTAGGCTGTTATTCTAACTTACAGTACAGCTGGCCCCCATATATCAGTATGCTACTTAAATACCAGGGTACTAATGATATGTGACACCAGTGGAAAACAAGAAAGTTGAGGCCAACATTTTTGGCATATCTTTTGCTATTATATCCTTTGGAAGAACAGCCAGTGAGTGAATTGAGTTGTGATTTGAATTGCTGTAAGTCCACTTCTCCAAGTTCCAGAATTCTGTTATATGTGAGAGGAAATTTGTGCAGGATTTGCGGGTTGTCTCTCTCTCTCATTAGTTTTGTACACTGAGGAGTTACAAGCCCAGCTTTCACCCATTTAAACTAACTTGCTTTGAATCAGTGATAATAGGAGAGGGAAAGCATGCATCAAAACAAAAGCTGTATCCTACAAGTGTTCCTGCTTGTACACTGGCTTTTAGGTAGACTTGGGTATCCAGATTGAAAAACCTGCTGCATCAATTGTCTTATGTGCAGAGGAAGCACAAATGCAATCAGAAGGTCTGGCATGAAAAAATGAGCCAAAACAGGGGAGCCTTTCTTCTCATTACACAGACAGGTTTTTCTTAAAAGTCATGCAAGTTAAAATAAATACCACAGCACATAAGGCAGCACACAGAAAAATTAATCAGTGAACTACAGCATGTGTGCAGCAGCAGCGCTGCATTCCTGTCATCACACATTCCCAAAGCATAACACTGAGAGAAATATGATCTGAAACTAGTTTAAGAGGTGCTGTAAGTAAGCCAGGATTACTACCATGGTATAACACAAGCTGATAGCAAGACTGAAGACTTGCTTGTGATAGGCTTTGAAACATTTTTCTTTTTTTATATTTGGAATTTTTTTCACTTATACCTTTGCCCTTGGGATTTTTTTTCTTTCCTTTTCTGGTGGAGTTTCTCAAATGCTCTCTTCAAGAAGAGAGTTGTCTGGGCAAGCCCAGCTTTTCCCTTGCCAATAAATCCATCAAGAAATGCTGCCTCGTTTTGTGACCTGGACCACAAGCATCGATTACAAGTACTTGGCTTCTCTTGCATGTTTGAGTAACAAATACTAGTGAGAGGTGACAGATTAATAGTGTTAGTGTCAGAAGTCTAAGGACTGATGTGAATGGGTGTGAGTGAGTTTTCTGGATTGTTCTTGCTAGTGTATCTGATTACAAATATCTGGAAGGGAAAAGTAGTGCTTCCTACAGACAAGGTTACAGTGTATTGCTGGACCTCCTTAACCTGTAAAGGATTGCTTAAAAACATGTCTTTTAGAGTCTGAGTTCTGCACCTTTGTTAATACAGAGATACAAGAATCCACACATGAAAATGGTGATTTTATGAACTGAACAACTTTCTCCTTCATGGATTTATAATGTTAGAAATGCTGGCAATGTACTTTCTCAGGAACACTCTTATGCAGAGCTGTAAATCTAATAAACCCATAGATTACCAAGGTCTATGATGTTATACTTGAGCTTGGGGTTTTTCACAAGTTCATAATTACATTTTTCCCACCTCTTCTCACACTCCATTTTTCCTCCTCCTCCTCTGCTTTACAACTGCTTGTACTGCAGGCTTTTTTCCCCACTTTATTTTTTGTTTATTCCTTTCTGCTCTCCCTCTCTTACTTTCAAGGACCATGCAATTCTTTCACAGAATCTTGCAGCATCCTATCTCCAGCTTTTGAGGTGTTAGAGAATGTGATGGTTTTGTTTTCACTGGCTCCAGAACGACCCTCTGCTCCCTGTTTTACCTGGTTGCCAGTGACTGTGGCTTTCCTTGGTGCAGAGTCTCCTGTGTGTCCCAGTATTACCAGTGTTATTTGTAGTGTTTGTTTCTGAAGTTGGGTATCAGGAAAGGACCCCTCTCATAGACCTGCAGGGTGTGATGCCACAAAACTCCGGGTGTCACTTGGCATCTTGTGTTAGCTCCCCCAGTGGTGTTGGGTGCTTGTCAGGCACCAGCTCAGCTGACAGTAATAAAGTGAAGCCCTTCTAATTTCCTCCGTGTGGCAGCAAGTTCAGGCTGTGTGCAACAGGCAAGGTAGTGACAGGGTAAGGGACAACCCAGGCTTTGAATGTATAGTTTGAGAGAAAACTCTTTTAGAGGTGTAGCTCATCTTAGTCCAGAGGGGATTGCGTTCCTCCTTGTATGTCCTATTATTTTGCCTTTTTTATTTCAGTGTTTGGCTTGTGTGCTTATTTAATTTGGAAAACCTCATGCAGTCAGTCCCCAAGCCAAGGAAGTAGCTAAGGCAGTAACACCAGCCCACCCTCTTACTGAAGCCTGCTGCTGTCCCTATGGAAACTTGTTTGTCATAGGGAGGAAAAAAAAAGTAGTCCCAGCTGAAACTTGAAACACTGCATTACATGAGAGCAATTACCATGTATGCACAAGCATGCATGGACATACACATGCAAAGAAACATATATATACAGATCACCATATTGTACTCTGCTACACAGTTATTTTTCAGAGAAGGAAAAATAAACCTATGAAATGGGAGCTGAGATCACAAAGTTTTCACAGTGCATTATTTGCCACTGATTTTCTACAGTCATCTGGGTTGGTTATGTCATTTTCTGTGTTTTTTACAAAATGGGAACAGATCTACTTAGCAGCTAATAAGTGTTTATGAAGATCACATTTAATAGATATTCCTAGTAATATTTGTTTTCTCACTTTTAAAAAGATAAAACAGATTTTCAGAAGCAAAGATTTTGAATTGTTTCTCCAAAAGATTTCAGGCTTCTTAAGAACTTGGACTGAAGGAGGGTTGTGATTGAACATATAAGAATCCTTTGTAATGTCTGATATGGACCCAAGCTGCTTTTCTGAAATTCATGGTGTTTATATCTATACCTTTGAAATGACTACTGTTATATTGCCAATTCCTGATAAGGAATTGTTAGGTTATGAGAGAGGCAGGATGCCTATTTTTGGTTTAGTTCAGTGTCTTTTTCCCAAGATCTGTATGGTCTATTTATCCAAGTGTCATCTTTCCCTCTAGTAATCCAAGACAGAAATTGCTTCTGTTGGACTTTAAATACCAAATTATAAAAATTACTGCTTTATCTGATTCTCAATAAAAAGCTTCTGAGTTTAATCTTTCCCTTATTAAACAAAAAATCTCAAAAAAACCACCCCAAAACCCAAACCAAAATTCCCTCCAAACAATTAGGGATGAATTAAAAAAAAAAAAAAAAAAAAAAAAAAGCTTGCAAGCAAAAAGCTCTGAAGCCATCTCCATTTTTCTCATCACTATCAAGAATTCAGATTTCCGTTGGTACAATTCCTGCCTGGAAGAAGAATTTTTCCTTACTTCTAGCAAGCTCTATCAGACAATTTCCATAGCTGAGAATTCTTTTTTCCTTTCTCTGTTTTGACATAGCCATATGAATACAGAAATTTATATTCCTTTATTTAAAAAAAAAAGTAAACTTAAATGTCTCAGAAAAAAATGTTGTGGATTTGATTGTTCATTTTGGGTTTGTCTTTCTTTTTTTGTCTCTCAAATTTGAGCTTTCAGATCACATGAAGAAAATAGTTTTATTTCATTTTGGCCACTGAAGCAAAAAAATCAATTAAACTCACAGTTCTAGCTTATTCCAAGAAAAACAGCCAAAACTTATACTTGGTCTTTAATTATATATTTGATTCATCCCAGTAACAACACTTGACTTCAAACAATTCAAGAGCAGGAGGAAACTTGCTCTGAATTCCTCTCTTCAAAGAGGAATACTTTTTCAGATACCATGTCAGAAGACTTTAAGCTGAAAGCAAACAAGATAATTGTGAGAGGACTTAAAAGTAACTTTACCTGACCACAGGAACAACATCTCAATACTCAGAGAAGGCCTCCAAAACTGTTTTTAAACTGATCTCCCCACATTTGGGAAGGGAAAATTGACCTTGCTAAATGGTCAAACCACTACAGGTGCTTATTTTTCATTCCTTCCTCCTTTCATAGTTGTAGGAGCAAATTGTTATTCATTTCAAATTACCACACAATGAAAGTACATCATTATCTGTACACAAAACTATGAACCAGTCTAATTCCTACAACTGACAAGAGGAAGATACCGTGTGTTAATTGTATATACGGTATTACTCCTGTGACAATTCATGGAAGTGTACAAATTAAGTCAATTAAAGCCACTCAAAAGACTTCTGTGCGCTATTGCCAGTTCATTAGTGCACAGCAAATTGCTTGAAAAGAATTGGGACGTGCTTTATCTGACAGTTGCAGAGCCATCCCATCTTTTTTTATTTGATACGTGTTAGAATACTTTAGTTGTGGGTAATTATACATAAAGCCAGTGTAAAGATCACTGCAGCCTTGTTTGTTATCATGGGTGTTTGTGTGTGTGTCCTGCTTTGTTCTGTTTTTCTACTTCTTGCCCTCATTTTTTCCTCCTCATTGCTGATTCCTCTTTGTCTCTTGTCTCATGTCTTCTTTTAATGGAACAGATTGATATCTAGGGCTGTGTCTAGACTAGGAGAAAAGTTGAGTTTAGTTCAGCAATAAGTTAACTGGCCAGCTATATTCAACTGCTTCTTGACTGCTGGAAGGGTAAAGCCATCATTCATTCAATGTTCAGATAGTGCAATGTGAATTTATGCTCCTAGATGGAATTTAATTTGCTTCTGCATCTGATAAAATAGGTACATTTTTTAGGTTTGACTTAGCTAGGTAGTGCTAACCAATCTACCCCAACCTCAGCCTTCGAGGAGAAAAATGGAACGATTCTAGAAGTTCTTATGGTTTTTCTGGTCTGAGGGTGAAAACATGCTCTATTATAAGCTTTGCGTAGGTTGATGAGTAAATTGCTAGATGAGTAAGTTTCATGATGGAAAATCTTACGTTTTTATTAGAGGAGCTTTAGGCCATCTTTTTTCTCATCTTAACTTTTTCCTGTTGCTACCAGTATACAAAGCATCAGTGAAAACATCTTTCCTATTAGCTCTTCACAGTTGGAAAAAGATGAGACTGAATGAGAAAGAACCCCACAGCATTTAGCTTTCAATGTTCTTGCTGATTTTCATTAATGTATATTCTACTCCTATGAAAGGGACTGCCATATACAAACACCTGAATAGTTCTGCGGTGTGTGTGCTGCCCGCAGTAGCACAGCCAGATGGGCTGAGATGGCTGCTGAAGTGACTAACTCAAGCCATACAGCAAGGCAGCTAAGGGATAATATCTCATGGTCCACTTGCTTTGATGTTAAGTTCATTCACTGATGGTCATCCTTTGACTGGTTCACCGCTATTGAACATTTCCAATTACAAAATTACAGTCTGTTCTTCAGAGCTCTTAGAAATGTGATACAAACCCCTCTAAGAAGGATTAATTATTAAAATGTAAATTTATAAGTAATTTAACAAAGTTGCAAAAGCAACATTTTCACATCCCTGCATTGCAGTTGTCCCCATTGGTAATGGTGGCAGCACCTGACACCAGGTGTGCTCGGAGTTGTTTTGCAGAGGAGGAACCGAGTCCCTTTGCACAGTTCTGGTTAATTTGAGTTCATAAAATGCCCAGGTGGCCAGGCCCCACTCGAGGGGATGCCCTGGGCGTAGATGCGTGAGCCACTGTGAGAGGGTGGGCAACCTCCTTCCCGCCAGTGAGGAGGGCAGCCCGGGTGTCCTGGATACCTTTGTGGAGTGTGGTGGGTTTTCAGTGTGGGGGTGTGACTGACCGGGCCCTCCTGGGGAGAGCCGGTTCTTCAGGAGCCGATGGGAGATCCAGGCTCTGCGCAGGGGTGCCCCGGGGGTGCAGATCTGTCCCGGCGCCCTTCCCTCGCTTGTGTCCATTCGCCCCGGGGCGGCAGCGGCACCCGAAGGAGCCGAGGGCCAGGAGCCGATGGCCAGGGCCCGCCCGCAAGGCCGCCCTGCCCGCTGCTCTCCGGGCCCTCTGGCCGCAGCCCGGCGGTGCGGGGTGCCCAGCGCTGCGCACCCGGCCCCGGCGCTCCGCCGTCACTGCCACCGCCAGGAAGGAAGGAAGGACGGACGGACGGAAAGGAGGCGGGGCGGGAGGGGGCCGGGTCCCTGCCGTGCACGGGGCTTTGTACGCGGGCGCCCGCGAGCCGGTGCCGCGCAGGGGAGCGCGGAGCCCGGCGGGACTAGCAGGGCTCCGGCGGGAGTAGCATGAGCCCGGGCGGCGGCGCGGCGCCCGGCGCTCCGGCAGCGGCTGCTCTTGGCGCGGCGGGGCGGAGGGCAGGCGGCGGGCGGGCCGGGCAGGCGGGAGGAGCGGCCGGTGGCCTCCCCGGTGGCCTCGCCCCCCGCGCCGGCCGCCCCTAGCGCGGAGCCGGCGGCGATCCAGCCCCGGGGACAGGCGGGCGGGAGTCGGCGCCGACCATGGCGAGGCGCGGCGCTGCCGGGTGCCGTGGGCCGCTGCCGGCCGCCCGGGCGCCGCGGGCCTGAGGAGGAAGGCGGCGGCGGCGGGGGGGGATCGCGGCTGCATCCGCTCGTCCCGCGGCCGAGAGGCGTCTGTGAGCCCTCCCTCCTCTCCTCTCCTCTCCCTCCTCCTCCTCCCGCCGCTCCTCCCGCCACGCCGGGAGCTACCGCCTCCTCCCCAGTGCCGGGCGCGCCGCGGTCGGGGTCGCAGCCGGCGGCCGCGGGATTTTCCTCGTTTGTTTGGGCCTTTTGTGTCGGGGCTCACAGTTGGCTAAGCACGGCCGAGCTGAATTGGGCCATTGTTCGGGACCCCCCGAGCTCCCACGCTGCACATCTCTCGTCCCCAGCCCCTCTTCAGCCCCCCCTCCCCCCAATTCCTTTTTTTGCCTGAGAAGCCACATAACGTGCCTTTCCTCCACGCAAATCTGGGAGCTATAAGCCGGACCGATTGCAAATGAAGTGTAATGCATTGTGGGACGTGTGTA
The DNA here is from genome assembly GCF_030490865.1 of Poecile atricapillus. Taxonomy (NCBI): domain Eukaryota; kingdom Metazoa; phylum Chordata; class Aves; order Passeriformes; family Paridae; genus Poecile; species Poecile atricapillus. The sequence continues at coordinate 44,284,709 of NC_081252.1, forward strand.
AAATTGGATCATTCGAGGGGGAAAAAAAAAAAAAAGGAAGGGACCTGCGGCTGGCGCCCTAGAAGAGGGAGCGGCGAGATGCGCGCAGGTTGCGCCCCGGCGGTGCCCGCGCTAGGCTGATGCCCGGCGGCGCGCACCCCTGACCCATGCTGCGGCGGGAGGAGTAGGCTCGGGCATCCTCAGGATGAAGAAGACGCGGAGTACGACCTTGCGGCGGGCCTGGCCTAGCTCCGACTTCTCCGACCGGGCCTCAGACCGCATGAGGTCCCGCAGCGAGAAGGACTACCGACTGCACAAGCACTTCCCCCCAGCTTTTATTTCCCAGGCATCACGGGGCTACATGACATCAGGTTTGTAACATAATTTGTGTATGCGAGAGAGCTTTATTGCGAGGCTGCTTCGGGATGTGTGTCTGGCCGGGAAGGCTGTGTTGGTGGGTACGGAGGGGAGCCTGCGATCGGGAAGCTGAGTTGTTATGAATAATGCAAAAAAAAAAAAAAAAAAAAAATAGCATACATCCACCATTTTGTACCTCTGCAAGATTCACAGCGGGGTCCTCGCAATATGGTGTTTAAAATCTATTAGTCGAGTGAAATAAAATGCATGAGAGAAACGGCTGCATCTCTGTTGTGGAAGAGCAGACAAAAATGACTGGATGTGCAGAGCATGGAGCCCTTTGCGCCTTTTGTGCGTAAAAGCATGTGCTGGATATTTACTGCTCTCGCACACATTCCTCTTTAAATGCAGTTAACTCTAGTTAACTCATCAGGCTTTCGTGTTTTCCCATTTTCCAAGGAAAAGGGTTACTTGTGGTTGTAAACGCAGTTGCCTTGTTACAGACTCTGGCTTTCAGCTGCATGTTTCTGCAATGGCAAGGCATGTGGTGGTGAAAATGACTGTAAACACATTTGCATTTGTTTTTTGAGGTGTAGAAGGAGACCAGACCTGTGTATGTGGTGGAACATACTCGTGCATGTATATTCATTTGTCGGTGGCTTTCAAGGAGGGCTGTAGGGAAATAATGGACACTGCACCAACATGTTTGTGCATGGGAAAGAGAAAGCACAAACAAAACAAAAAACAGCGCAGGGAAAGGCAGACATCAGGGAGAGGCTTGGCCTCCGACAGAGTGCTGGTGAGATTTTGGAAAGCCTCAGTACTGTTAGTAGAATCTGCCCCATCCAGAAATGCATCTTAATGGCCTTGGAATTAAGGCATTTCATAAACACCCAAAAGAGGACTTGGGAAAATGCTGATGGGGAGGGAGCCGTGAGCAGAAAATCCTGGAAACCTCCTTTGTTGTTCTGCTGCCTGTTTATTGTGATGATAGGACATAACGTTTCATTATTATGATGGCAAATTCTAATTTATCACAAAGGCACGTTTCTCCCTCTGAGGCACAATTTAGGTTGAGTAGGCAGATTCCTTTAAAGGAGAAAACTAAGGTATTTATAATGCATTACTGAAAACATCTCCAGTCCTGTATTGCTGTCTCTTCCCGCCCCATTTCTGCTGCAAAGACTGAGCCAAAGATTGTGGTTTTCAGTCATATGCTCACTTTCTTGTCTCTGGCCTTAATAAACATATCTGTTTAGTCAGGGTTGGTTTCTCACGTTTTAAAAAATGTCTTGTGACTGTTTTTTCTTTAATGCCCAAGTACAAGAGAAATAATACGCATTTTATTGAAAAATCTGCCTGTGTAAGAATATAGTGCTATTTTGGTAATTGGTGCTCTGGTTCCTGGGAAGTCACATAGTGAGTGAAAACAACAAGCATAATTTATGCTTGAACAGCTGAAGAAGATGAGAATGGTTGTGGTGGTGGAGTGGTTGATTTGTTCCGTTCAAAGTGTCTGGACAGCTGAATCTGACAATAAAGCAAAGATTTTTGTTGTTCTGGGTGAATGTCCTGATATTCCCAGTGTAAGATACTCTTTCTCAGTTCTGTTGAAGTCAGTACTTTTTAGGCCTTTCTTTCAGTATGAAAGCCCATATTTAAAGGAGAAGGAACTCACGTGAGCATTTTGTGCCAAGTGGTGTGGTTCTTGCTTGTTTTTAATCCTTCAGTGAGGTGTTCTGTGAAAGCTTTATGTTGGTAAGATTGGTATAGTCCAACCAGACAGTTGAACACCAGTAATCCACAGAATCAGATGTGTCACCCTGTATTTTTTGGCAGATACCTGTGTCCTTGAGGGGTAGGAGGGGGGCACAGAATTTTAATCTGCTATAGATGTTTTAAAGTAATCTCCAGACCAAGAATACTTGTTTATGAATATAGAGGGCATTGATTTCAATTGCAACAACTGAAGATGAAGGACAAATGTCGTAAGTTTTACTCATTTGCTAAAATTGTTGAAGGGAGAGCATATTGAAAAATAAAATCAGCAAATATGTGTTGGTTTTGTTGGGGTTTTTTTTGTTGTTGTTGGTTTTTTTAACCCTAACAACAACTTATTAGGCTTTTATCTGGAAATGTATTTGTTCTTTCATAATGGATAGTTGGCACATTAATTTATTTTTGAAGGATCCTTGTCCACTGCCTTTCCAAATATTAGTTTTGGAAGGAGTAGCTACTGTGTCTAAACATTTCTCACTATTTGAACTGAACTCTCTTCCGTGCAGGAAATTTGTAGGAAGTCCACTGGTGTAAAAACTGTGGGGATCAGGAATACAAATACTTTCTTTGTCACCCAGAATGTTGTAGGGGAGAAAGTGTCCTGAAACACATGGGCTTTTCAGAGGGCTGCATTCTGTTTATCCAACCATTTAACCTCATCACCATTAGCATTGTTGTGGTTATCTTTTTAATTAAATGCCTCATTGTTTGGAATGGAGATGGAGGGTGGGAAAGAAACCTTGGGGTTTTGCCTCATTTACTATGCTTGGGAAAATATGGAAATGCATACAATCAAACAACCTGCAGGAAGATGCTAAAAAGCTTGAAATGTTAATATTCAAGTATGCCTGAATTGAGCACGGAGGAGCTATATATATTTCTTTCAGCACAGAGAAATACTGAGTAATGGTGCTGCAGTCGATGCCATGGTGTTTTGTATGAGGAAAATACAGTCTCTAAGCAGAACCATGTTTATAATGGAAGTGCAAACCTCATGTTACAGTGGTGAAGCACATCTGATTTTAAGCACCCTTTTCAGTAAAACTGAGTAAGGAGCAGTTTGATATTTGCTTGATTTGAAGCAGCATTGGTGGCTGGCCAGTCACATTTTCAATACTCAGGGAACAAACTGCCCATAATTATAGAAAATTGATGCAGATGCAATTCATATGAAATCTAAAGATTGTTTGACAGATGAATGGAGATTGAAGTAAGGAGGGAAAAAAGCAGACAATTTAGAAAATCACACATTTTTGCTTCTGAATAATCTCTTGATACGTGCTATTAAATAGGCTGTACTCCAGGGTTTCTTTAGGCCTCCTAGCAACCACTAGGTTCAAAGGCCATGCAAGGAGTTCATTGTTCATGCAGAATATTAATTTCCCAGTGGAAGACTGTCTTGGAGAAAAAACACTGAAAAAGAAAATTACAACAATGTAAAGCTTTGACCTTGTGTGGAAAGAGACGCTGAAAGTTTGAATCTAATACAATTCATATACATGTATACAATACCTGTTATTGAAAAGGGGGAAATATACTTCCAAGTTTTTGATCTATTGCTGCTTAATTCAAGGGAAAAAGAAAATCATATACAGCTGCCAAGCAGGATAAAACTTAATGCAACTTAGGAGGTCTCCAGACAGTTAAATGAAATAATATATATAGCTTTTCAAATATTGGAAGCTTCTTGCTTATTTTCCCCTTTTTTCCTTCTAAATACAAAAGCAAGTCCGGGATTCTGTTTTAGCAGAGAGAGGAGCTGCACCCTGTGATTGACCCAGCCATTAAATATTACCGGAACAGAGTAACACTCTTGAAAGAAATAACTTTTTCCTGCAGCCTTCTTCAGTTACTTTAATTGACAATTTTGGTGTTGGAGGTAACATGTCAGTTTGAGATGAAGGTGGTGTAGGGTAACAGTCTAACACACACAGCATGAAGGAATGTGTGGAAGAAAGGAAGAGCTTTCTGCAATGGAAAAAACTAATTCCAGAGGATGGTCATTTGGAGGTTACCTTCTGAAAAGTGTGTGGTTATTTTACTGCTCTTTGCTTTACATTTTCCTTGCAGAGGTTTCAGTCCTTCAAAGTTGAAGAGTAAAATTCAGTCTCAATGTTGCCTGCTGTTACTGGAGTTTGATTACCAAGTTCAAGCAGAAGGGAAAGGAGAGAAGTATGTAACCCTGCTATCCAACTGATGGTATCTGTATGCAGATTAGAATTTGTAGGAGGAAAAGATAACCTCATTCTCTCTTTCAGCAATGTTTGATGGAAAGTCTAGGACAAACTCTTCAAGCTCCTTGAACAGTAAGAAAGATTTTGGGAGCGATCTGAGCAAATTTGAGAGTCCAAAGTATTTTTTTTATTATTATTTTTTTTAAGCTTGAACCTCTAAATCTAAAGAGTAATATTTGGAGATAGTTACACATGAACTGAAGAACTCCATTTAACATAACTGAGAAGTGCCAGATACACGCAAATCTTATTCAGTAACCTGTCCCTTAATTCACTTATCTAAGGAATATGTTGTAGCTTAAAAGCAGCTGAAATTAATTTTAATTGTAATTAATATTTAATATGGAATAATCAGTATTGCATCACCTCCTTTTTTTTTGAATTATGGTAGTAAGAAACACCTTTCCATATATCTTCTTAACACTAATGTAATCTCCTTTCCTTCCTGAATTCTGAGTAGTTTTGTGTTGTTTTTGGCCAGACGCATTACTGGGACAATAAAAACTGAGAGTTTGTGGGTGTCAATGGCTAGTAAGACCAGTTTTAGCTCCTGGATCCTGCTCTATCTCCTTTGCTTCAGCCTATGGTGAACTGGTGAACCTCCAGAGGGTCACTTTGTTCAGTTAGTTCAGGGGCTGTGCCTGCTTTATTGCTTGGGAGGTTACTGTTGGGCTCACTATGTCTTTCCAATCCCTTTTGGTCTCTGTAGCATCCACTTACCCTGACAGAGAATTAGGAACTTCCACTGCATCCTGATATGGGGGAAGGATCTAAGTGTGCTGTGTCTTCAGGCCAGAAACCTGGTTCAAGTTCACAGACCAATCATTTTTTTACAGTTTCTACTTAATTTTGTTCTCTCCCTGGTTTCTTGCCTAAAAGAATACAAAAGACGAGCTTTTCTCTGCTTCTGTAGAGCCCTGGTTTTCATCCCTGCGGTTGTAAGTGCAGTATTAACTCATATACAGTGCTGTGCTTGTGTGTGTTATTTCACATATATGCCTGGTCCTTGCCCATCAGATACCAAGACATTTTCTGCATACCCATGAGTTCACTTTTAGACTGAGCTGTGGGCAGTGTCCTGAGCCCTGCTTGTGCGTTCAGCTGACCAAACTGCACTTGAGTACCTGTTGCTCTTGCTGGCTGTTGTGACCTATGAGTGTAAAGATCCAGAGTCTCTCTTTTCTTCATGGCATTAGAAGTGAATTCAAAGAGGAATGAGCATAACAAAGAAAGAGAAGACTGTGTGTGTGCGCCTATCTTACCTAGACCAGTTTGTGTTTCTGTCTCAGTTCAGAGCGCTCATCTCTGCAGGGCTAAGTTCCAGGTTATTTTTCCTTCCTAGCCCCTTGTTCCTGCTTGTATTTCCATGTTCTCTCTGCTGGTTTTCCTGGACCTTTGGCCAGGTTGGGAGTCACAGAGGTGCTCCAGGATCAAGTCATCAAAGGCCATCATTGACATTTGTATTGCAGTGTCAGTCTGCATCTGAGTACATTTCTAGTTGTGTTTTCTGGTAGTCCTGTGATTGAAGTAATTTTTCTGTATGCACACTCGGTATCATGATAGACTACTGAAGATACAGGAAGCTCCTCTTTCAAGACTAGACAAGGGTTCAGAACAAACACAGTACCGATTCATCACAAGTAGCTCCCAGTCTTTCACAGGTGTAGAAGCTATACCCTGTTGGCAACACTTGATAAACCTGAAGGGTGTTGAATATCTTGCCATTTTGGAATTGAATAGGAGCCACATCTTTGTAAAGTGCATTATTTGTTGGAGGAGGCTGAAATGTGAGGATTCTGGAGATCACCTTGGGTTAGCTTGATGGCCTGCTCAGTTGTGAGCAACAATAGGCCTTCATTTGTATGCTGGAGAGTTAATCTCGGAGTAAACTATCATCTTTGTAACATTCTTTGCACAGTTTAAAGACATATAAGTACAAATCAGAAGACCAGAAAGATTCTGTTTTGCTAAGCATGTTGTAGAAATCCACCAAGAATTGAGGGTTTCTTTTCAGTTTTCTGGGAAGGTTCTTTAGCATGACTCTGCTTTATATCCCATAGCAGATTGTAGAATATCTCTGTGAATAGCATTACAACAGAATCAACATCCAAATTCTGGGCCATGACTCAAGTAAAGCAGTGCTGAAAAAAAATTCAGGTACTGTTGCTTTTGGATCCCCCTGAGCATGCTTTTACATAGTTGGAAGTGGCCAGACTATATTGGAGTCATGACCAAAAACTGTCAGCTAAGTTAGAGCTTGTGCAAGAATTGCTAAATAACACAATATTAATGATATTTGTGTTTTTTCCCTTGAAAAACATTATACTTTCCATTAGTTTAAATGACAAAACTGCCATTAAATTACCAAAACTGGATCTCTGATGGGTTTGGTGGTGTAGATCTAAATCTTAGCATAGAAATATAGATTGCCCCTTGTAAGAAGTAACTAATTAATACTTCATGCAGTTCTGTCTAGCCACTGGGTTAAAATTTTATCAGAAAAGGGAAAAAGGATAGTGACCATTAAAACTGAGACCCGAGAGCCTGAACTTAAACGGAATACTTTCATTTATAGGTCTTTTTTTCTAGATGAATTAAATTGAACAGGAAGCAGAAGCAAGGGTTCAAAGCTTTTCTAAGAGTCTCAGAAAACTGTGCTTCTGTACATGTTCTTGCAGAATTTTTGGTATCAAGGCCTGTAGCAACCAGAGTAGTCCTAGAGAAAATGCTTGAATATTGAAGTTGCAAAAATTTCCCAAACCAGAATTTGTTGTTCCTGAGTGACTGCCTGTAGCTATGACAGGGTATGAAAGTTGTTTATAGCTACCAGCTTCCTTTTTTCAGCATATTTTATTGAGTTGGCTGCACTACTGATGCTGTTTTGTATCTCACTCTTGGATGACATATAGGTGCTGGAATTATCTTGCTCAAATTGCCTGTGGAGGGGGGCGGGGAAAAAGGAAGACCTGGCTTTACAGCAAGTATATTTGGGTGTGCATCATGATGGAGTGGGTAGAGCAGTCTAGTTTAGACAGAATCCTGATCTGTATTGGCAGCTTTTAAACAGGCTGCAAAAGGTAAACCGGAACAAGAAAACTTGATTTTCAACAGGCTTGAATTCATTATAAAGAGCATAGCAACTTTCCTTTTTCCTTCCCTCAAAGAGAGATTAAAATCACTGGGTTTGAAAGTTAGTAAATGAGGGAGGTATTCCCAGTTGTATCAGTCATTGACTTTGTTTTCCTGGGTACTTTTAAATGTTTCTGTAGTTCTCTGCACTTCTGTTGTAATCAGTTCAATTGAAGAATCTTCTCCTTTGTTTTATAATGTAATATTGCCCATCACAAAAAAGAAATTGCCCTTTCTCAACCCAGGCTTTGATTTGGTAATGGTGGGTAATAACAGACATCCAGTAATAGGTGTGTTCAGTGTGAACATAGCAGTCCTCATTCTGCAAGTGAAATCCCATGTCCAGATCAACACTGTGTTCTTAGAATTTTTCATCTCACTTCCTGCAAGCCAAAGAAGACAGCCTGTTTATAATACCAGCAGTAAATTGTGTGGAATGAGTGTTATTTGGTACTGTTATTGCTTCTACCTTGTCCACCAAATCCTCACAACCCAAAAATAGTTCTGTTTTTTGTAGATTATGTGACTCCTATAATTTTTCAAGTGTGCGAGTGTTTCTTATTGCTTCAGTGGGAAATACTATCTGCAGAAGATAGCTACAAATGCACAATTCACTAGAAATTTCAAGTTGTGGTATTTAAAAACCAGATCTCAGTGTTTTTATTTGATTTGATAGGGTGTGAAAGCACCAGAGTAAGAATGACCTTGAACTGCTTTTATTTTGTGGACGTTATGTGTGGGTATTTGGGTATTGTGAAAAAGATTGAAGGAAAAGTTGATCTCATTTGTACTAGGTCTTTTTATTTAACTAAAGGAGCAAGGAGCCGAGGCATCTTGCCAGTCTTTCATTTTGCATCTGTCTTGTGAAGTTACTCCTAACTTTTGTTTCTGTATGATACATTAAATGTATAGGGCAGTACAATGCTTTCAGCTCTAAGCAATTAAGCACTAACTGCTTCTGTTTAGCAGTTTTTCTTTTCAAAAGTTGTCCAGATAACCTAGATGAACTGTAGCTCTCTCTTCCTGTGCCTTACTGACCAGATTTTATTTTGAAAAGCATGTCTAATGTGGGAGTAGAACAGGCTCCCAGATACTACTTGTCATCTCCTCAAACATGATAAAGAGTGCAGGTGCAGTTTGGCTGGGATGCTTGAACTGAAGGAATATGAGAATGTCTTCTTATGTTTGGTTGGTATCTGTCCTCACTGTGGTATTTGTGTCAATGAAGGATCTTGTACAACCATTGTTGAGGTGCCAACAGTGATAAACCTGCATTTAATGATCTCAAAACACCTTTTCTAGTTACTATTTCCTTTCCCAGCTATATTGTTTAAAGAAAAAAGCCTGAATGGCTCTTTTTAGTGAATCTGACCTCCACATTTTGAGGCTTGGGGAGTATAATAGACAGTTTAGAAATACTTAATGTGGCCGGGAAAAGGCAAAGTTCAGTATGAAAGCTGAGTTCACCATAACACAGGAAGCTGTGCTGGGAGAACCTAGATTGTATAAATTAGTTTGCTTGCCTATTTGTGTTCTTTTCATTTCCTCCATAATTTCCCATGAATTTCCTGTTGATGACCTGTGACCTAATTTGTAGATGAACTTCTGACCATAAGTGATAATGTTGTAAATGCTATAATTTGACTGTTTATCTTATAAGCCAGTAAAGATGATGTACTAAATTTCATTGTGGCACTTAACTTTGCCTCTTAAATTTTCACAGCATTTTAGAGTGAAGTACCATTCTTCATTTTCATAGGACATTCTAAATTCTGCTCTCATGAGAATTTGCATTCTTGGACCATACTGTGGCCTGCTTCACAACGTATAAGCCTTAAACTAAATATTTTTTTAAACAGAGTGAAATGGAAATATTTTTTACAAGGTTTTCTTCAGATTTGTGTGTTTTCAGGTGCAATTACTGCATTGCTGAGTGGGTGAGTAGAGTGTCCAGAAACTTCGGGGAAGTTTATTGGCTTTAACATGAAGTTTGGAACAGCTGCAACCTCCACTTGTAAATTTGATATGTTTGCAGTACATCTCTTTTGAGAGATGGAGGACAAATATCAGTGGCCATGGAAAGTTCACCCAAGGCCCAAGTGATCCCTCTGCCTGTGTTTTCAGGGCAGTTTCACAGATGGAGAGATGGGATCACAGGTGGGAACAGATTGGCTGGCTGTTTGTGCATGTACTGACCTCCTCCCATTGCACTGGTCCAGTCAAAAATTATGAATAAAGGAAGTCAATCTCCAGGGAATATCTAGGGGTTTGTAATATATTACAAATAGATCTTTAGTCTTTGCTTTCATTATGGATAGATGTAGTTACTTTTCTTTCTCTTTAGATAGAAATGTTCCATAAGCATTGAATTTCAAGAGTGAAATCTTAAAATTATATTTACATGGGATGTCTGCATAGGAATGGATCTGACTGAAATGTTTTCACAGAACAGAGAAGCAAAAAATGGTTTTCTGCATTTTTTTTCCTTCCAGCTTTAATGAAATATCAGTTTCTGAACAACTTCTTCTAGTTTTGTTGGAAAAATATGTAGCCATCCCTAAATGAAACATTTTGCAGTTTTTGTTTTTTGCTAAAATCATGAGGCATTTTCCTCTGAGTCAATCTTTGGTTCAGTCTGTGTAATTATTTTAAATGCAGAAATATTCTTCAGTAACTATAGGTGTAAAATTCAGGCATGTTTTAGAAACCTCACTTTAAAAATCACATTCTTAACTACCTCTTTTCACAAGAGGCTGGAGTAGCTGTGTGAGGTATTGTTTATATTAGAGCCACATACAATAACTTGTCACCAGATGTGGTCAGCCGTATTGCCTGTTGTGCAGCACAGTAAAATATGATTTATGAACATTTATTAATTGTATACCTATTGAGCCTGTGCTCTGTGTGAGTGTGCCAATGGTTCTACATGAGAATGTACCTTAAGGCCCCAAGGGTCTGGCTCTGTCCTTTAATGGGAAAAGTGCACGAAGTTTTGGCTGACTGTTGAGGTAGGAAACCTTAACACACAGCAGTGCTCCTTCCAAGAACTGTGCGTGTACCCATATCTCTTGCACATATTCTTTGCCTTCACAGGGGAATTGGAAAGGTGGAGGAGGGTGTAGCTGTAACTGCTGAGTAATGCTCCCTTTTAATTGAGGTCTGCCTTTGAATTGGGGCCACAGGTTGGACAGCTAGAGAAACTGGGGCAGGTTTACCAGAAACAAGGGCAGGTATGATGGCAGAGCACAAAAAGAGGAGTCACGGGCAGAGTTGCTGTTCTCCCAGAGAAGGCTGATGTGTTCTGGTCACAAGAAGGATACTTCACTTTTACCAGCTCACCCTTAGATTTCAATTTTGACTTAGATTTCAATTTAAGTCATTAAACTGGCTGTATTTAAACCAAGACTATTGCTCCTTCATTTGCATATCTCTGAGCTCATTTCAAAACTGATACAACATTTTTTCTGCCTACCAGATGATAATCTTGTTCGGTTTTCATCGCAGTGCTGACTGTTCCAAACAGACCAACAGGCTCTACAGTACAGTACATTTGGCTTTTCATGGTTATTCTTTTTCATCCTAGCAGTGATGCCTTTTTCACACCCACAGCAGTGTACTTAAGTACAGTGAAGTGTTTCACTGTGCATTTAGAGTTAAATCATGAGAAGGTAAGTTAGAAGAGTTGAGGTAAAAAGCTCAACATTGCTGTGTCATCATAATTCATTCACTAATTAATGTTGCAGTTGAATAGGATGGTGTGGATCAAATGGTGAGAAAGCATACAAAAAGGTGTTGATACTGAATTTTACTAGTGAGCTGGTGTCAAAGCAAGCTTTGTCAGTACTAGGTGTGTCAAAATTGTCTGACAGCACAGTTACCCATGGGAAGTGTCATTTTATCTCTAATAGCAAATTAGCTTCAAACCCAGCTTTTCAGATCAGAGCATTTGACCTCTTATGTACTCCTGAATGGATGGATGCAAGTATGTGATTGCTGTACATAACTGTGGGAGGGCTATTTTGCTATGGGGAACCAGCAAGGAGAAAAATAACATCTAAAACCTGCTCTGGTCTACGTTGCCATTCAGTAGCAGTTTTGGATTATGTTTTTCCAGCAACAAGAGTGTCTGGAAAACAAGCCAGGAGTGGCTGTGCCCATTAAGACCCAGGTCTGTTTTGCCCACTCTGCTGTGTCCAACTATAACCACAAACAGGCATCTAAGGAAGTGGAAAGAGAAAGCAAGTGTGTGTGATGCTCCCCCCAGTATGCTTCCCATCCTTTACCAGTTGGTGCAGGAATACCATTTGTTTGGCAGTCCCCATCGTGTTTCACTGGCAGGTGCACTCTGACACCAGGCAGTGGTAGGGGAGTGACAACTGCTTCCCTTGCATGAGGGGAGCTGCCCTGTGGCAGCCTCAAGTTGGGTGCATTGTCAATACTAAACTAGCATTAGGTTTCATCCTGTCCTCTTTTGCTGCTTTTCCTAATAATGAGGAATATGTGCACACGTGAGGGAGGTAATGATGTTCTTGGTATTTTTTGATGGTAGAAAAACAGCAGATCAACTGTTAGGTCAAGAGGCAACATTAATCCCATCCTTCCAAACAGCATATACATTGCAGATTCCTGTAACTAGGATATTAATAGGATTCATGTCATCACACATTCTCTTCTGAAGTCATGAAAGAAGCATTTGTTAATTATTTCTGTAATTCCATTTACTCCTTTCTCATAATTTTCTTCACTTAGTTCTTTCCTATCCTTTCCCTCTGAATTCTGAGCCTCGTGAGCTGTCTCATCTTGAAGGTGACACATTCCTAGATGAAAGGCTTTGCATTAAGCAGGAATTTCTTGTTATATCAACTTTTGACATTCCAAAAATGTCAACTCCTGATTCAAATTGCAAGCAGGATCTGGTGCCAAGGCATTAGTTGTTTCCAAGTCTTCTGCTTACTGGTAAAGCAGAACTGCTGTTTCGAGACAGCATTGACCTGAGAAAAGGATGCAAAAGTGGGTCCTAATGTTTCATGTCTCCAAGGTACCCCTTTTCCTTATTTTTGGAGGCGTTGGCTGGCTCACAGGATTAATCTTGTTTCAGCTAATAGCTAAAGGCCATAACTTTCCACCATGGCTTTCTGAGCTTGTGATACATTGGGTGTCTCCATAAAAGTGCAGTTTTTTGCAGGAGGAAAATGTTCAACATCTCTGAAGGCTTATAAATTGGACTGGATAAATTTCAAAATCCACATACCTGGATTTTCATATGGGCTTGAACTAACCCTATCTATGTGCTCAGTGGGTTGCCTTTGAAAATACTGGTGGAGTGTAGAGCTGAATACAAGTCACCATTGTCTCTCTGCAGAGCTGCCGAAGTATCCATCAAAATTATGTTCCCAAGCCCTGTCAGTTCATAGACAAGCATAACAAAAATATGCTCTCTGAAATAAATTTCAGGTATGTTGTGTAGAAGCAGATGGAGATAACTGTGTGTGGTGATTCTTCCAGAGATTGTCTGTGTATGCACTGCACATGGTCCAGCCCTCATAAGAGATCCTCTGTGCACATTCAGTGATGCTCACAGGAATCATCTTTTTGTTGTGTATGTACAAAATAACTTTGCTGCATGTACTGAGTGCCATAATAAATTCATACATGTTATATTGAATTTTACTTTATATGTATGTATTTACATGTACGTTCCTTTGAAAACTTCTCTTTTTAATCTCCACCCTTCTTCTGAAGATTTCTATATATTACATGTTAATATAACATCAGAGCATCCGTTTAATACATTTTACTTGAGGAGGCTGGGTTTTATACCAATATGAGTGTATTTTGTTTATGCTTTGTGTACATCTGCAGGTATTTATTTAGATGTGCACGATATTAGTAATTGTAATTAATGTTGGAGATGTGTTTCCTAGCAAGAGTAAAATATAAACATTGAAAGAACAATGCAAATGGTAGACAATATAGGATATAAAAAAGTAAAAAGTGATACAGTTTTCATAATAGACTTCAGTTTAAAAAGAAATTGGAGAATTTCCTCTCAGCAGTCTTTAAATTTGTCACTTCTTGTTTTATTTGCAGAAGTGTTCTTAAACAGTAGTAGCACTGAGATTCTCACAGGACACTGACTTTTGTCCACTCCAGTCCATGATCCAATCTGTCTAGTGGGTGCTTAATTGGAGTATCTCCAAAGTCCATAATTTTAGAGTCTGAAGCTACTATTCCACATTAAAAAAAAAAAAAAAAAGCATTTTAAACTCTAGTGCACAATGAAACACATCAAATGTCCTTTGCAGGATTTGAAACCTTTTTTTTGTGAATTCTTGAGAAAAAGTATGTGCTTTTAATCTCTATTAGCCAATTTAGAAACGGCAGCAAAGGTCAAATGTTAAATGTTTAATTTGGTTTCTCTAATTGTGGGATCATTAAAAACGACCTAATAGACTATGGGGTCAGATTCTTCTTTGTATACCAGTACAATTCTATTGATTTTTAACTGAGTTATTGCTAGTTTATTGTAGCATGAGAGCAAAAGGAAAACTGTTGAGTCCATTGCTGGCAACAATAGAATGGTTTCTGTAGATAGAGCCAGGCAACAAAATTGGACTTCACATCATGATGCTCAGGGAAGACCACGGATCATTTGCAGTATGAAAATCAGCAGACTGCATTTATTAGTAGTGTTGGTTTATTCCTAATTGTCTGATTTAAAGGAAGATTGCCACGCTGACATGGAGTAATACCATACCTATCTTTGCAGTAGCTATCATTGAAATGAGTGCTGTTATAACTGTGGCAGTGGTGCCCTCAGTGTGGTCTCCCATGTGCATGTAGGCTGGTGATCCCCTGCTTGCGCAATGGTGAAAGGGTGGATCTGCAGCTCTTGGTGCTCAGGTGGGGGGGAAGACCCTGAGGCACTTATGTCAAAAGCATGTAGATGACAGAAGGGGAAGAGCTGGAGCCAGAAGTGGTTACTGCTGAGAATTACTTGTCCTAAAATCAGGGCAGGATGCCAGGTTTTGTGGCGAGATGTCATGCCTTGCTGACATCGCTGGTCTGACATCACAAAGTTTATCTTTCTTTCCCATGATTCTGACCTGTGCCTTGCTGTCATTGCAATATGGCAGTCCCTCCCCTTGATTTTACAGCAGAAAAGCAGGCAGAAAACAGAAGTATCCAAAGAGATTTCTTTGAGTGGAGGCTGCAGGACTTTTCCCGGGTAGTTACAACCAGCTATTAAAGTAAAAAAAAACCCAAAAAGTCTTTGTGAGCTGTGTTTTCCATCCCTTTCTTTCATCTCTCCCTTCTAGATAGCTTGATGACTTTTTGAATGTCTGTGCTTTGGCTTCAGTCTTTCCTCAGTACACTTTGTGGTGGGTCACCATAAGACCTTTGAGGCTGCTTCCCTCTCTGTCAGGTTTGCTTGAGGCTGTCAAAGAGTTATGATGCAGAAGAACGGGCAGTGCAGTGCTAAGAGAGACAGCAGTGTCACACCACACATTCCATTATGAAACTAAACTGTCCAAGACGTCTACAAACCTGTCTCCTTTGTGGGAGCCCTAATTTCAGATGTTTTCATTTACTTAATAGTTAGCTCATAGAAAAATTATGGTTAAACCCAAAGCATTTTACAAAATGTAAAAGCTATCTTTAATCCAAATTTCATGTTCTCTTCACAAATTAACACATTCTTTTCTGATTTTCCCCTTTCCTCTTTCAGCAGTGGAGAGGAATAAGCTAGGTAACTGCTAGAAACCTGTAGGCTATGCCCTCTGTTGTAAAGCGTAAGTGCTCCTTTCTACTTTGAAGCTAGGATAGTGTATTTAATTTGGCATCAAGGGGAACAGTGGATGTGTAAATATTACAGAAGCAGGCCATAAATAAAGTTGGAATATTCAGCAGCACTTTACAACTCTGAAATGAAATATATGAAGTGCAGTGTTAGCAAATGTTTATATAAAACATGCTGCAGTATTACATTGAACAATTATACCTCTCTTATCTCAGGCATTTATCTCTAGCTAAAGCCAAGTGGCTTGCAGGTTTAAGTTGCTCAGTATTTTTGAAGTCAGTGTGGTAATGACATATACTAAGCAGCTGCATTTTGTGTGTGAGCATTTTGGGTATTTTTCTTGGCCTGACTACTTTATCTTTGAAGACACAAATGTAGTCAGAAGGAAAAGGCCAAAGTCTAATGAGTTTAATTGCAAGAACTGATGTTGGTAGTTGGTTGGTGATGTTGGTAGTTGCATTTAAAACTTCTCTTTAGTACTTGGATCTCAACTTTGCCATTTCTTGAAGTCTTTTGTATAGAAATACTTACATGAGTGTAAATCCTCTGCACACCCTCTTGTCACCTCTTTCACAGCCAAAAAGGGTATGGGTGACATAGTCAGGGGTAGGGTGGTGGGACTCTCAGACCCCTTGCACAAGGAGCTGATGGCCTGCCACCAAGCCTGCCTGACCAAGCCTTTGTGAAATGATGGGCGTAGTGCAAGCTAATTTGTTGAATATATCATAGCTTCTGCTGTGTTGAAAAATTGTAAAAGCTGCCTGAAACCAGTTCAGAGCAGCAGTGAGAGTTTATAAAGAGTATATATGTGGCTTCTTTAAAGTGATCTAGAAATCATAGTTATGCTCAGATATTTCTTGGTATAGATGGGTTTATTGTACTGGTTTTGTTCTTCAAAATGGAAAAGACATAACCTGCTTTTGTAGATAAGAAATTCATGTTTGCTGCATAGTTTTTTCTTTTAGTGTGTGAATCACAAAAGTTGGAATCTTATGTTGCTTGCCATGCATTCATGACCATAGAAGATGACCTCATTGTGTTTGCAGCTATAGTTTACACAGAAGAACATTAAGGATCAAATTAATATGGAATTGATAGCTTTTCTTAGGATAGTTCATCAAACACAACCAGCCAGCTCTTCTTGTGACATTAGCAAATCTCTGTGCCTTGCCACTAGTGCAAAACTTGGAAATGCTGTGGTCTGGCTTTGGAGGTCAAGGGTGGGATGTGCTTTCTGGTGATTCTCAGAGCATCAGCAGTATGGAACAAATTAAGTCAAAAGTACTGATGTGTGAAGGGATTTATAAGCTGGTTTTGGCAGGATTTGTAGCCATTTTTTCTCAAAAGGTCACTGACAAATCTTCCTCACGCCAAGGAAATAAGCTGTATTTCAAAGACTGTGTCACCAAGATAAAGAGACCGTTTCTATTTGTTTCCTTTACTGTTATCTTGTGGCGTCTACTCAAACACCTTCATACATCTCAGGACTTGTGGTGATCTGATAGTGTTTCTATTCTGAATTATTTTCAAAATAAAATAAAAGTTTTACGTCTCTTATGCATTTTACCAGCAACTTTCAGAGAGTTTCCTGTGGCATTTGTAGGTAGTTTGACCTGTAAAATGTCAGCAAGTATGAGGAAAATTTTGGAAAAGCATATCAAACCGCTGATTTTGAGCTACTAGTATGTCTGCTTTACTTCTGTTTCTCAGACATGAGAGTCCATCTGTACAACAGCAAAACATTTTTGCTCCTGGCCTTTACTCTGAACCCTCCTGCCTTTATCTCACGCTCTCCTCTTCTGGGTGCTTGGCCCCACCCAATGACCCTGCTTTCAGGAAAGCTCCTTTCCCACAACTGCGTTCTGCTGTTGTAAAACACAGGCAGAGCTAAAAGTATAAGCAAGACCTAGTTTATTTTACAGTCAAATCAAAGCAGAACTCTGACTAATTAACATAAGCAAGGTATCAAGATCTATTGGATTTGGGAGTACCATCAATTTCTCTTCAAGTTACTGTGAATATTAAAATACTGTATTCAGAGAGAGAATATTTATGGGTTTTTTTATTACTAAGTTTTGTACATTTATGTATTGTCTCTATATGGTTTCATTTACTTATGCCCAAAAGCAGTGGTGCTTTCCTCACACATAGTCAGGATATTTTGCTGGGGTGCAATACAATGCAAATCAGTGTCTTCTCAGTAGAGGTCAACAAGAAATCATAGCAAGTTCAATATATTTTGAGGTTTTCTTGCTATGTTTTTATTAAAAACCAGCTTAATTTAAAAATCAAAACCAAATATTGTGCACTGATCATCAGCATGACTTGTTTTGTGATTTTTGTGTAAGTTGTTTTGTTGATTTTGCTGATTTGAAGCTTTATGGTTTGGGGAAAAGATAAGGTAGTTGTATTTAGTGTTTGCACAAGCAGTGTGATATTTTGTCTGGAGATGACAGTGGTACATTCAAGTAACAGTTTAAAACTACTTAGGCAACTTAGTAACCACTTAGTTTAAAACTACAAAGTACCTGTTTGTTAGGGAAAAGTCACTAGCCAAAAGCTGTAGCAAAATGATAGTGAATTTTTTGACCTAACTTCATGTAGCAGGTAACAAAGAAACATAATCCCAGAAATATAAATTCAGTTGTAGCATTTGGGATGCTATTGTTCCCCCATTTTTAGGACATTTATTGGAAGAGACAAAATAATAAAGAAACCAGGAGTGAAAGTTAAAATACTCTGACTTTAAATCTAGTCATTCTTCTATGCAAAAAATATTTTTTTAAGATCAGATGGCTCACTTATGTTGCACTTAAGTTCTAGTGGCAAGAGTAATTGTTCCTATTACTGCATTCAGGATTTTAAAGTAGTTGACCCAGACTTTTACATTTGAACTAAAATAAATAGGCATATGGCAAGTGGAAGACCATATAACCACTCTGTTGCCTCAAAATTCTTTTGAGGTCAAGAATTTGAAAACAGGAACCTATAGTGTGGTTTGTGAACACAATAGGAACAGCTGGTGCTCAGCACTTTTGAAAATGAGGTCACTTTATTCTTGGTTGAAATGTGCAAAATGGGTCATCTGGGCATAGGCTTAAGACAAAGGCTGAGCACATGGCCATTTATAACCAAGTTGTCCATGTTTCCAGAACTAGTTGGTTAAAAGGATTCAGTGAAACAAGGAAACATTGAGATAGGTCTGCACTTTCCCCACTTTTGGGAAGCATAGCTCCTTATCTTCTACCAGGAAAATAAATCACTGCCCTGTATTTTCAAAGATCTGCTCATGCTAAGGATGACATCATCCATATTTTCCACAGTCACCCCTCCCTCTGATGCCTTTCTGCTCGTCCTTCACATAACCTACTTTAGGAAACACTGCTCTATTGTACAGTCCTTGGGAACACTGCCTCTCCACCAGTCTCAGCCCTGGGACTTCCCTGGTCTTGCCAGCAAAACAAAGGAGAAAATCCCAAACATGCACAAACTCTGTAGCATCACTAGCAAAATCTAACAATGCATTAGGAAAGATAACAAGAACACTACTTAGAGCTGGCTTTTGATTCTTCATTATAAATACTCTATTCAAAACATACATAAGTTAATGGCATTAAGGCCACATTTTATATTTCTGTGACTTGAACAGCTGTTGCTAACACATCCAAGGTGATGGCAGGAGTCATAGGATACAGGTATATCCGAACTGGCAAATTTGAGGCTGATACTGATTGCTGTTGACTGTTGTATGGCAGGCATAAGAAGTTTGGCATGGGAACTTATATTGCATTCAATAGGAGTGTGCAGGCTCTCCCAGACCCTGCCTTCAGTCATCCCAATAGCCTGTACAGACTGGCATCTGACTGAACACCCTGAGTATCAAGATCATGGGAAAAATCCAGATTGGAAGGGATCCTAGGTGATTGTAGTCCACTCTCTTCATTATGAGACCACACCATTCCTCTCAAGAGGAGTTGAATCTGTGCTCAAACAATGCTTTTAAAATCAGGGTAAATTCTATTAATTTACTTGGGGAGTACTACATGCAAATCACACTGGCTTCAAGCAAAAGCTGGACACCCACGCTAAAATAAATTGCACTCCTAATTCAAGGACTACTCATTTTGTCATTAATGTTCTTATGTAGAAGAATATTTTGTTAAATCTAGCCTTTTTTTGCTTTAGTTGCAAAAAATGATGATTTTATTGATTATATAACACAAGTTTTGTGACTTGTTGATGGAATTACCCAAGAAAGTGTGTAGTGACATTGGCAAGAATAAACAAAGCAGAAGGGGAAAACACCACCCTGTTCTCAAATCCTGTGTATTTTGTCTCCCAAGGTGGACTTGTGCTTGAATTATTCAGGGCTGCATCTCATAGCTAGCACCATATTTCAGATGAGCCTATCGGAATGCTTGTCATTATTTTCTTACAACTGTAAGTTTCATTTATGGAGGCAGGCTTAAAGATTTCCTTTATATGAGTGAGGTGATTGGCCTGTCTAAACCGGACTCACATTTTGGCTAGTCTTTAACATGAGCTGTCGAAACGAGCATGGAGGAACACAACAAAGTGGTGATAGCAGCAGTACAAGGAGTTCTGGACTGGAAAAGCAGAATGCAATTAGACATTTCCATGGTTGGCAAAGTGCAGCAAGGACTAAGCTGGAATATTAGTGGAATATCAGCACACATTGCTTCAGATCAGTGTTGCTTGTATCACGTGTGTTATAGGTTTGAATTTGAAAAGTGTTTCCATTGAAAAAATTTTCATTGAACGTTGATGTGGTGACAACTAAGTACTTAATATGAAGATGCATAACAGGTTGGGGTTTTTACTCTGTACCACAAGGCAGTCAGGAATACTACCTTTTGATACCATGTGGCTTTATTTTAGTTTTGCCAGTAGAGGAAAGCACTTGAAAAGGAAAAAAAAGATTCCTACAGTGTCTTTCTGTTTCAAAGGTTCAAGTTGGATGAATTGCTGCACTGAAGTGTAATTAATCACTAGCTGCAAGATGGAACAAGGGTGGCTGGCATAGCAGATAGAAGAAAAATTGTCTGAAGGAT
Source organism: Poecile atricapillus (assembly GCF_030490865.1). NCBI lineage: Eukaryota > Metazoa > Chordata > Aves > Passeriformes > Paridae > Poecile > Poecile atricapillus. Next base: position 44,305,060 of record NC_081252.1, read on the forward strand.
GCATAGATGAATGGGCCATGTCTGGAGGAGCATTGGTGATGTCTGTCTTGTTTTCATGACATGAATTGTGTCTCCCTTTTGACTTCAGTCCCAAGTTCTAGTAGTTTTCAGGTAATGAGGGAGGCTGTTCCAGCTTTTGCAATCTCTGTAATTGATTCTGGCTTTGCAGAAGAGGTATTTAAAGAGTAATGGTAGTATTTACTAGTCATTTGTATTTCATTTCATCCTCAGTTGAAACTGTTGTTGAACTAATAAATACAACACTCTCTAAGCTACTTCTCTAGGATATCAGGTGTAGTCTTTTCAATTCTTGCAGAAGTTGCATGCTGAAGAAGTCATGTTTAATGAGGATTCTTTTTAGAAAGTAACCATTTCTGGCATCCCTGCAGTACCTTTTATATGACCGTATTTTCTTTCTTAATCAGAGATGAAGGGTTTGTGCATGTGTTATGTGGATAAAACTCTGTGTCCTGTAATAATGTAGCAGTGATTTAGGAACTCTGTATTTCTCTTGAGGTGAGACATTTTCTTTTAAACTTTCTGTGCAGCTGAGACTTGAAAGCAGCCCCTTCAGTAAAGTGTAAATATCAATACAGTGGCATGTTGCAAGCCACTTCTAGTAAATACAGTCATTGAAAACGTTTGGACTGCATGTGTCCATTTAATGTGGAACAAGAGGAGTAGAGCTGCATTTCAAGGCCTGTGATCTGCTTGAAAGTAAACTGTCCTCAGTGCAGAGACCATAAAGCAGTTTTAGGGATGCCTTTAAAGAACAGTGCACAAGCTCTGAGTTGGGTGACTATTAGGAAAAAAGAAGGTATATTCTGGGATAAGACTTCTGCATGCTGCAGCTTCAGGGAGACAGTTGTAGTCAAACCTTTCTGACACCACAGAGCAGGGCAAGGGGAGAGGCCCAGAGGCAATCCAAAGTTGTTTCCACCAATCTTGGCCTTCTCTGGTAAGCGGCAACTAAAGGAGACTAGAGCATAACCTAGAGTGCTGGGTGTCTGTGCTGCAACAAGAAAGACTGTAAAATCCATTGCCTTGGATTGTAAACTTAGGCATTTTAAGCATAAACAACTCACTGCCTACCAACTGCTTAGGTCAAACGTAGGGCACTTTGCTTCCTTAAGGTAATGAATGTGTAACAGCTCTGATCTTCCCCTGTGAAATGCAGTGTTGCTGCTTGCCATACTTAGTGTTGGATGATGTGTCAAACCCCTTGATTCAAATAATATTCAAGATGTAATTAGCATTATCTGCAATGTTCTAACTGAACATTTTACCTGCACTAAAATCTTATTCACATGCTTCGAACCATCCTCCCAACACTTATGTTGACTGTAGAAGGAAAGTTTATTTAACAAGTAATGCATGTTTGCATGCATGTGTACATATCATAAATACACAGACATGTTTGATACTGCACTTTTTAGCTTTTCTGTGCATTTCTTTGTACATTCTCTACTATTTGTTTTAATGCAACTTACTGGGATACTGAACACTGCATCTCCTTTGTTAGGTTTTTGTAGTATTTTCACATTTTTAATTGAAAGCTGTGGGGGCCTATGTAGATTCTTTGTCATGCATATGAGTACATTATTCAGGCTTACTTTATTCTATCTCCATGAGTCTTGTTTTAAGTGTTTTCTGTTTTCTGCTTTTTGTGCTGAGTGCTAAATCACATGCATGATGCTTTTGTTTTAATTTTGTGGACAGATGACTCCCAAACTCTTGAGACCCTTCATGATTCCCTTTGTAATTATGAATACTTTTATCAATGTATATTTTTAGAAGCGTTTACTATGCTTTGTGTATCAGCACAAAATTCACTTGAATTACTCTTGGAGAGCATGCACAATGTTTTTTTTATGTTGCTACAGTGGATTTTCATTCTTATTTCATTTAATGAATACATTTTTGCCCAACAATAATATTGACTTCTTCAAATGTTTGGTGTCAGATGCTTTTGTCTTAGTCTTTTTCAAGGGTATTTTGTCCAGCAAACTTTAGTCTTTGCTGTTTTAAATTGATTTTCAGAGTAATTCTTAGGTGTCTGTCACATTGTAAAAATACTTGTTGTTTGATTTTGAGGGGAAATAGTGGGAAGGACCTAAGAGACAATTTCTTAGGACCCATAATGACAGTGAAGTTTTGGTTTAGCCTGACCTCTGCTGGGTGAGTCTTGGACTTGGCTCTTCCTCATTATCCCAACACAACACGGCCCTCCTTTTGTATTGTCAGTGACCTGTCCATGACCAGCAATTCAAGTCTTGACTCTATAAGCACAGAGACTTCACCTAAATTCAGGTGCCTGATGTGTAGCTGAGGAGAAAATGCCCTTCTGTTCTTATTGTAATTATTTATTTTTTATTGCACTTGGGTACCTATTGTATTGGACACATGAAATAAAGCATTGTAAATGCTGCAAAGCCTTAAACTCTATCTACTGAAGGAGAAGTAAGATGCAAAAGAGATGGAGGTGCAAAATACATGCAGAATAAAATACTCTCCTACATTTTATATTGCCAGTAAATTCTGTCAGTGAAATAATAGTGTAGCAAAGAAGAATCCAGGTTATTAACTATTGTGTGCAAGAGAAATCTCACTTTTGAATTTGGGGAGTGAGGAATAAATCATCCTTTGGGAGCCTGGGAGCATTTATTCCCTCTTTTTGCAGCAGAGCCATTACCATCCCAATCCCTGTGTGGAACAGCTGAGTTAAAAACAATTTCTATAAATGATACCTAAATTTAATTTATTTTTGTTTTTGAAATATCAACAAGGCAAAAAGAGATAGGAGTGATTCCTAACTTTGATCATTCAACCGTTGTCTGATAATGAGAACCTGTGTGTGCATGTGTGTGTGTGTGTGTGTATAAACGGAGAAAACTGTTGGTAAGATAGGGCCTGTCCACTGTGGAACAACCAGTCCTGCCAGCAGTGAGGCTGTAGGATGTTGTTTAGTATTTAGGCCACATCTTTCTAGTGATGTGATGTTAATCCCTGTTTTCCCAAGATATTGGGAGAATAATGGACATTGCCTATCTGCCTCCCAATCATTGTGGCTACCAGAATCACCAGAACCATCCTTCCATAGTGGCAGGTGAAGTCCCTCATGATGTCTGCAAGGCAAGGCAAGACTCCTTAATGTTTGCCTGAGGGTTGTTCAAGACAAAGCTGGGTTACAGACCTGATACCTGTCATCACTAAGGTTGGGAAAAGGGGAAAAATGGAAATGTGGAGTACCATATTCTTGCATGTCAGTTTGACTTGACTGAACAGTGCTGTAAGGGAAATGGTTTGCATTCGTGATTGTGGCACATGTTCAATATGGATCACTGTGCTGGGTGGTGGGGATGTAAGTGATACTTGTTTTATGAGGTATTATGGAACTTTGAGAACTTGTTAAAAGCTGTGACTATAACTTGCTGATCTTTTTTTTTTCCTGAGAACTGACACTTACAGACTGTGAAACTAGCTTGATTTGTTAACAAGTAAAAACACTGGAAGGAAATTAAAAAAAACCCCAAAACCTTTTGAGGTTAATTCTGGCTGCTTGTACTCAGTTGTATTTTTCTTTAAATATGTAAAGGATGTCCTAGTACATGGGGAAATAGGGCTTCTCATTTCTAAGCTTTTATTCCTAGTGTGGAGGTACAAGCTCTGCTATGAAGAGAATGGGGTTCATGGAGGTGAAGTGTAATGCCTGGCTGTGTATTCTCAGGAGACATTATGCCTGTGTAACTAAATGTTTAATAAGCAATAGAGATTGGTAACCCATGGAGGGAACCACTGGAAAATTAATTTACCTCTCAGGTAGATTACATGCCTAGACTGGGAGAGATTATGGGTAGATATTAACAGGATTTGTAGCTGATTGCTGACACAGAGCTGGTTCCCTTTCTCTCTTGACTTTGAACCTTAATTATACCCTAAAAGTGGAAAGTGGACCAAGAAAGAAAAATAAAATATTAAAAAACCCTCAGAACAATCCTACAACCCCCAGATCTCACCCACCCCCTCCAAACCAACAAACAAAAAATGACCAAACCTCCAACCCCCAAAAAAGTTTTTGAGAACCAGCTTTGGATAGCGGGTTGTGGGAACGAAGTGAAGGTTCTGCTGCCTGGGTAGAAGTTCTTCCTCTCCACACCACCAGGTTATCCTGTGATTAGAAGCGCTAAGCAGCATTTGGAGGCTGTGGTTTCCACCCTGCTTGCCATCTTCCAGGCCAGCATCAGAGGCCTGTATCCAAACAGATGCTTGGAAAATGTGTTCAGGATGCTCTGCCTATTTAGCAGTGGTTTCCACCTCCCATCCATAAAGGGCCATCCTTTCATTCCCATAGCCAGGTGAACAGCTTGTTAGTTCTGTCTCTTTGGTCTGGGCAGTCAAGGGTGCTGATGCTTGTTTACTTGTAGGTTTGCCCTGGTCATAGACTTGGTTTTCTTTGAGGAGGAAAGGAAAATAATTTTCGAGACACCTTCCCCTTTAAAATCCAGCACTTCATAATGCATGGTGTCAGCATCAACTGGAAACCCACTCAGGATAGGGCTCTCTCACTTTTTGCTTTAAATCTTTTGTTTGTTTGCCTTTTATCTTAAATGTTTAAAAGTTGCATCCATTTCCGTAAAGCTGTAGATGTTTTTTTCTCTCATGAGTTTTAAAACTGTCTCTATTTTTTCTTCATAACTGTTTAGATCCCTTCCTGCTCCCCTTTTACCCGTTTCCTTCATTTTTCATCTCATTCTGGAAGAACGTTTCCCCTTTCTTATTATATCATCTGTGCTCTTGTGTACTCTTTTGCTGTCCCCCATCACTATCAGCCCTCCCCCCATCCTTTCAGGCAGGATAGAGCACACTTCTAATCACCTGTACTTTTAATCTTCTTTCTGAATCTTAAGCACAGCTTTTCTGATCTCTCTGTGTGTTCTGGAGCAGAACATGCCAGGATTGGGACAGGGTGAGGCTGAAAGTAAAATTACAGGAGCAATAATTAAGAGTCATCTTGAAAGTAAAAAGTTACCTGTCATTCATTATCTTCTTTACAAGAGCTGGAAGGTTATTTCCATGTTTGTACATTTAAAGTGCTTGCATCTTGAGTTAGCTCAGGAAATTATTTGAAGATGCAAGGTACTGGGATGAGAGTTTCAAATGCATTGTTGAAGTACATTTATGAGCTTTGGAGTCTGGCATTTGTCACATCGAAACATTTAAATTGTTCTTTTTTTGTTTTGTTTTGTTTTGTTGGATTTTGCTTTGGCTTTTTTCCCCTCTTTTTAAAGGGGTGCAAGGGGGTTAGTCAGAGAATAGGGATAATGGCTTTTACAAACGGAAATAGTTTTCATTTGAATAATTCCAGAAGCAGGTCCTCATTCAAACATTATTAGAAACACATCTTAAATCACTTTCACCCATATATTGTTGTGTGCATCCTTTGGTTTATAATAGAAAGTGGCACAAAATTAACTCCCAATATAAGGAATTATCTTTCTGAAGAGGTTTCATGGTGGCATCCAGAGTATTCCTGAAAGACCATAATTTTCTTTTCCTTTTTTTTTCCTTTTTTCTTTTTAAAAAAACCCAAACTTTTCACATGCTCAGAATTTACCTGGATTATTGTGGCAGCTTTCTACAAAAGTAAAAAACCCAGTTAGATAAAGAAGAGGTTCAGGATGAAGTTTCTAGCTAAAATCCTTTTCTGCTTCTGAAAGTTTACCTGTGTCTCAGTTTACTGCACTTTCAGAAAGTTGGTGCTACTTTTTAATGGACATTTTATTTTTTTCAGCTAATAGCTGGTTAATGAATAACCCTGACTGTTGCAAGGTTACAAGAATGATGCATCCAATACAAGAGAGGCATGGGGACATTTCCAGTGGTATGTCTACCTTGTTTTGTGAGACATTATTTATCATTAAATTAACATTTAAAACAGCTGGTGTTATGTGCTTCACTTTGTGTGAGGCAGGAATTATGTCGCAGGACTTGTCTCTTTTACATCTTGGTAATAGATAATGAATATTAAATGATGCTCTTATGGATCTGGGCTCCAATAAGAGGCAGTAGAAAGACTTGCAGATAATCTACTCTTAACAAGAGAGCTCAGGCCTAAGATAACAGAAGTGACAAATGCCTGAATGTTGTGTCCAGGTATCAAGAACCTGTCCACCTGTTGGATCCCCTTTTCACAATACTTGTTTAATATTGCTATTTGGTATGTTCATGAGCAGTGAGGAAATGACAGCTTTTCATGGGCTTTGAGCATTGATGAGCTTTAAGACAAAACCATAGCAGATCTTTAAAACAATTTGGGAGCTTTTACCATGCAGCAACCAAAACTCGTTTTTCCAGGGTATTTTTGTATACTTCAGAAATGAGTTATACAGAATACTTTGCTTAGTATGATTTGTTCATTTCCAGAAAGGTTACCCTTTCTGATCCCTTGAACATCAAAGTAGGAACAAACCGAGAGCTGGCAGTCCCTTCCTACCTAAATGCTTGGTTAGGTGCTTCCAATCTTATTCCCAGGAGCAAATTGGCTGCTCTCGAGACTCTCACTTCATTCACTAAAGTTGCTTAATCTGCAGCATTGTACCAGGTCCAGCCTGACCTGAAAAACCCTGCTAGCTCCACATTCTTCCAGTAGCAAGCCCATGCTGCTAAGCTTGACAGTGTCCTGAGCTGATAAGCAACTTGCAAGGTGGGGAGGATGAAATCATGCTCTAGACAACATTGCCATTCTGGTTTCTTTGCTTGTGGCATGATGTTATCTCTTCAGAATCAAGATTGAAATTAAAACCAAACATTTTCAAAGCAATCTTGCTGCCCTGCAGGGGTTTGTCTTAATGCTTGCTCCTTTGTAGCCTGTCTTCCAGGTATTCAGATGCTTTTCCAGCTAACATCCTTCCCACAGTTGCCTTCTGGTAGGGGCCTGATTCTGATGATAGATGCACTGAGGTTCTTTGAGTCCCACCTCTTGCAAGTGCTGCAGGTGATCATCAAACCTTTCCATAAGTGATCCATTTTTAAACCAGATTTTGTTCCTACTCTTCGTCTTAGAAGACTGTGCCATTACTCACTGCTATCATGTCTAGCAGTTTTGGTCTCGGTTCCAATCTGGATTTCCTGTTTGCTGAAACTGCTGTTTTCTGGGTGATGTATGGTGACTGTCTCCCCCAGTGCTGGCTGACTTGGTGTTTGTTAGAACAAACCTTAGTGTTTGTTCTGCCTAACTGCATAGCTTAGCTTAAAAAGTAGTAAATTTCTATGGTAGAAAATTAGGTATTTTTTAAGGTTTACATTTTAGCTTTGAAGAAGAATTCTTGAGATGCTGACTAAGTTTTTGGAGAGAATCTGTTCTATAGTATATCAGCTGTTTCCTTTTCAGTTTGTTTTCTCTGTGAGTGTGTTGAACAAGATCTCTGTCTCAGACTTAAAATATTCCTGCTTTCTTTTTTCTTCTTGAAACATTTCTTAAAGCTTTTTTTTTTCTTCTTGCATGCATGAAGTACTTAATGCCCTCCATCTGCATGAAAATGTTTTGTATATAATTCTAAAAGCTCCCTTAGGACTGTAGACTTTTTTAAATGAAGCAATTTAAACATTTTCCACACAAATGGACACTTGGGGCAAATGTCATTATAAAAATCGTAAGAATATTTGTTAGATATTTTCACCGTTTTTAGTTGAGGTTTTGTTTATTTCTTTTTTTTTTTTTTCTTTCAAGATCTGCCTCTCCAGTCACAGTGGAAATTGCAAGTCAGAGAGAGTCAGCATGATTTATGTTACTGGCAGAGCAGTAAGGCGTTCCTAAGGCTGGGAAGGCAGACATTAATAAGAAAGAGAAACAATAGACAGTCTTCTCTGCTTCAGTCAACATGGTGCAGGTGTTGAGGCTGATGTAATGCTGTTGCTGCTCTCCTACTCTGAGTTGTACATACATATTTATAAACACATGCAAGTCAATCAAGTCTTGTGTTCAAAAGATAAATTAATAAAACACAGATTGAGATGCAGAACAAGGCAAAAACGCTTCAATCCTGCTCAGACTAAATGAAAGTTTTCATTTTAAACTAATGTGTTAAGTATCTCAAGTTTCACATGAGGAAATACATGATGCTGGATATTCTTGTAAAGACATATGTTGAAACTTGTTTTATAAAATTTGAGGCTTGCATACAGTTGAGTAGTAGACAGAGGCTCTATTTTGTGGAGGTTTTGGGATTCTAAGGAAATTATTTTCTGATTTGAAACAGAGCTCCAAAGTAGACAGATTTCATGTGGAAGAAAATCTGAAACCCAGTATTTTTAGATCACATAGAACACTTAATTTCAGCAGGATGGTTTGTTTCAAATTTGACTGTTTAAATGTTTTAAATATTGCTCTACCTAATGCAGTCTTTTAGAATGAACCAATTTGAAGGGAGAGAAAGAAACACTTCTTGCAGGAATGCCATAACAGGAAGTTCTGACATTTGTCAAAATATTTCTCCCTCTTTCTAAAATTAATACTTAAAAAAGTATGGTTTTCTGATACATTTTAATATCGGTGGAATTGTATTCTACACAGTAGGATGTCTGCCATTCATTGTGACTATGTCATCTGTGTTTTGGGGAGGTATTCTAGCAGTGGATGGAGAAATGCAGGGTCCTTCATGTGTTCTGCACATCATTTTCTACTAGAATGATCAGTATCTGATGTCTAATAGACCATATTCCTTGGGAAGCTCAGTTATTGAAGGTGATGGTTTTTACCAGATCTTTGAAACTACTCATGAAAATGGGTACATGCTGTCTCTGTAAGAACAGCACTATTTTTAAACATATTCTCAGAGTGTGTGTTTGCTACTTATATCCTTGTTTATTCCAGCTGCATGTCCTTACTTTGTTCAAGTCCTGATGGTCTGTCGGGTATGACAAACAAAGCTTGCTTTTGCAAAACTTGCCCTTTGTAGTTGAAGCCAGTGCTGATAGACCTGAACCTGAATGCCATGAAAATGAATGGAATTTAGTAAGCCTGTTTAAAGCCCTTTGAAAACTCTAGCTATCACATGGACCTGGTGTCAGTCATTTTAGTGGTGAGTGGCCATATTACTATGCAGTTTTGTGATAACTGAGCAGTTCTTTCCTATAACTGCTGGCTTCCAGAGCAGGAGGTCCTGCTTCTCCACTGCCTGTGACAGACTGCCTCCTACTTTGCCCTGATACAGGATCCTCCTCTGTCTTGACAGGGCACCCAGTCAGAGTTTGTCATAATTTTTTTTTTTTTTTTTTTTGGCAGGAGTAGCCATGTGCTAGGTTAGCTCCCTAAACTAACTCATGAGAGCAGATCAAGCATAAATGTGGGCTGGCCTGGTCAGGATGAGGAGAGCAATGGATAGCCTTTAGGTTTGGTAGCTCTGATGTAGTTAGGCATCTATGGTGAATGCTTTGACAAATGATGACTTGTCTGTGCAAGGACTTTCATTCTCCTGTGAACAAAGGAGAAATACCACAGGATACCACCAGTGTGGTGATGGATTCCTCAGGCCATCTGAAGTAGCAATTATGATATCAAACAGTATTTTCCAAATTTTCTTGTCAGTTTTTAGCACAGATGAGTACAAAATTTCCATCTTATATCTGACATGAGTGTTTCAAGTATGTTTCGTCTTTTTATTTCCTGTTTAACCCTATTGCTCTCTTATAAATGAAAGATTTCTGGCATGGAAGATACTATTTTGCATAAACTATTCAGTAAGGTTTTCTAGATACTTAAATTTCAAAATAAATGAACTCTAAGGGGGCCAAATGTACATCTAAGATATGACATGTCCTAAGGCCTGTATAGGCAGGCCAAAACTCTCTGACCTGGGCAGCTTTGTTAATGTGAAGTAAGTAACTGCTGAACCACAGTGTTCAAGGCAGACCACAAAAACTGTGTGAATGGTCAGTGAACTTTCCCACATGGGCAGCGTGAATCTGATCCAGATACACTTCTGTTAGTTCCAGCTTGTCCTTCCTGGTTGATGGCCAAATTCTTCCTCCTGTACTTAAGGGAAAAGGGAATCATAAATCTTTAATAATTGAAGGTAGGTGGTTGGGCCCAAAGTCAAACACCAAAACTGATAAAATCATTATGAGCCTTTTTTTTTCTTTTTCCAAAGGAATTTTATAAATAGCAGTAATTGAAGAGTATGTTAAGCTGAAGATTGCAAGTGGAAGTGATCTTATTGCTTCCATGGTCTTACAGATATAATTGTATCTGAAACATCTTGGCTCTGTCTGAGCTTGTCTGCGAAGACCTTCAGGCAGTGCCAGTCTTCCAGATCTTCTAAAATGCAAGACAGAGCTGTTGTCATCCACGAAAGAACCGTTTCCTCATATTTCACTTGTAGAGAAGGCAATGGATGTCAATGGCATTAGGGAAGGAAATACAATTGCCAGCACGTAAAGGTCTTGGAGATTATTGGCAAACAGAGAAGCCAAAGCAATACTACATGAAATTGATGTACAGTCTAGAAAATGTTTCAGACACAATATGGTCATATGGTTTTTTGCACTGTCTTGGATTGTAGCTCCTGTACTGAGTTTTGGCCTAGGATTTCCTGTATGCCAGAGGTTGCATGATCATAGGAATCACCTGCTCTTGCTTTTTTATACTGCCTGGCATGGGGAAATTTGACTTGTAGAGGAGTTTTTTGGTTGGTTGGTTGGTTTTTTTTTTCCCACTCAGCTCTTCATTTATTATGAAAGGGCAGTGTCAGTATTCCTGTGGATACTGTGTGTGCATTTCCAGCATGTAGTTACAGGGTGAGGGAGATACTAGCACTTGTGCTGCCATCAAGTATTCTCAGTCTTGCTTGGAGGGGTTGTCAATTGCCTTTCAAAATTGATACTACTCTGCTGAGTTACCTTCTTGATCTTTTTTATCCATTGTTCAAGTGGAAAGTTTCTATTTAGTTCACCTTATCTGCAGTAATGGTTTGTATCTCAAAGTTTGGAATTAAAAGTTTTTTTGCATCTTCCTTAAGTAATTAAAACAACAATAAGTGAGCTTATAAAGAGAGGAATAATGAAATTCAGGTTGAATGAGTGATTAATTGGCTGCTAGTCTGATCTCAGCTCCCTCTGTGCATGAGCACTGGAGGAGGATGAGGTCATGGTGCTGATTCTTGACCACAGCATGCTGCAAACACCTCCTGTGTCTGACCGGTGTTTGCCCAGCTGTGTCCCAAACACCAAATTACTGTGACTGTAATACTGCTTTAGCTTTCTCCTAAATATCCATCCGCTAGGTGTGGTTAGGCTGTGCATGTTGCTGATGCCTGAGGACCATGAGATACACCGGCCCTAAAAACCAAGATGCGCATTTACACTTGTGAAGAGAGCCCTCAGCCTCAGGTTCAGAGCTAAGTTCAAATTCATCTTCAGGATCCACAGCAGGCACCTATTGTTATCCTGTGATTTGCCTTCATAAACTAATTCTCCTGCTTGCTTTTGATGAAACCAAGGGAGATGGAGAAGGTGGTTTGATTTAGCTTTCTGATTTGCTCTGTAGCTGTGGTTTTCAGCATGTGTGCTGATCACTGTTTTGGCAAACCCTATTTTGGTCATAGAACCTTCTGCATCCATTAAAAATAGAGGCAGTAGGTCTTTCTTTGCTTCTTGGGCAAAAAGATTTCTATAATGGTTGCCCTTTTAGACAATAACTTCCTTCTGAACGTAGCTGGCTAATCAGCTGAAGTTTTTGCACATGTTCAAATTCTACTCAATAGCAGCCAGAGAGGAGTATTTTGCTGTTTGTCCTTTGACCTCCTTAAACTCTAGAAACAAAACAACAAAAACCTTGTATCAATCATGAAAAGTTGCATAAAATACTTGATGGGTGTTTTGAAGTACTTTTGAAGCGGGAGGTGGATTTAGTTGCAGCAGCTGTTCAGATTTATTTCTGGCATTAGCAGCACATGTCCCATCACACTACTGCCCTCCAGAAGGCAAAGGGTTTTTCGTGCCTGTTCTGCTTTTTTGGAATAGCAACCCCAGGGTTTCTTCTGAGGACAGAGTGCTCACAGATGAATGGGATGGAAATCTGCATTACTATAATGTAAAATCAACACCCTTATACAACAACACAATGGCCCACGACCTCCAGGCCAAAGAAACCAATCCACAAAACCCCGCTTCTTTTATTTTTGTTTCTGAGCTCTCCCTCTCTGGGATTTTGGCCGTTCCTGAGGCAGCAGCAGCAGCACACAGGGGTGCACGTCCTGTGGGAGTTGCTCATGCATCCAAAATGGCTGGGACGTGGGTGGCCTTTGCTGGAAGAGAACATTGCGCTGGGTTTTGGTTGAAAATGTGCAAAGGTGGGAGTAACGTCCCATCTTCCGCCTAGGCGCATATTGCTTTTTCTCCCTGTTTCGGGGCCCTAAAGCGTTGGCAGCTTTTCGGGAAGGGAGGGGTAGGGAACGGGCCCCGCGTTGCCATGGCAGCGGGCGGGCTGTCGCGCTTCGGCGCTGCCGGAGGTGCCGCTCGCAGGTTCCGCGTCCCCGGGGGCTGCCGGGCCGGGCCGGGCGGTCCTTCCCCGTTCGGCTCGGTTGCTCTCCTCACTGAGGGAGAAAAGCCTCGTCAGCAGCACGGGGCCGAGGAGGCCGCGCTGCGCTCCCGCCTGGCCGGCGGGCGGGTTGTAGCGGCGGGGCCGCGCTTCCCCCGGGAGGCGCGGGTGGTGCCTTGCCCCGGGTGCTCGGCATTAGCGCGGGCTGCCTGCAGCGGGCCGGCAGCGAGTGACGCTGCTGGTGGAGGCTGAGCGTCTCTGCAGCGTTTCGGGGGCGCAGAGGCGGCCGGGGCGCTCCCGGCGCTGGCTGAACGCGGTGGTTCGTGTCTCACGGCATGGCTCAGCCCGGCCGCTCCTGACGGCCCTAGAAAGCTGCAGAGCTTAGTGGCAAAGCGAGTAAGTCTAGTCTATCAAAGCACTTCCTTTGAGGTTCTTTGTTGCTTGTGCTGGAGGGCAAAAGAAACAACATTTTTAAATAGCTTGCAAAATTTCAAAGCGTATTTAAAACACTGTGAAACATCTCGTCGCTCCTTCTGTGTTGTTTCTTCTCAACGTTTTTAATAGTTGTCCTGCTGCAAAATAGAAATATAAATTTTCCAGACAGGTGAGTGAGACTCCAGGTGAAGCCTTGATCAGCTACTGCAAGATCTGTCCAGTGTTTTCTTCCAGCTTTAGAATGGAAATTGGTATTAGTGCCTACACTGATAATGCTGGAAATATCTCACTCCAGCTCCCATAAACTGAAAGTAGGGCCTAAGTAAAAAATCTTCCTGAAGTTGCAAGATACTCTCACACTGTACAATTGCTTGTACTGGTTGCATCACAGGTCAGACTAAAAATTACAAGCCAGGCTGTTTTAGGATTTTTAGATCTTAATCTTAAAATCTGGGGCAGTCCTTGAGGGATAAATTATGCATACATAGTACACCTGATGTGTTGGACCTGCTGCACATGTGAGATAAGACTATATGCATATAGTAGCTAGTTTTCAGTCATCGGGCAGCCTGAGTTTCCAGGCATCTAAAAAAGCGGGTAATTACTTCAAAAATATGGGAAAGGTCTGCATGTGCAAGCTTGCATGGGTCATGGGATTGCTGTGAATAATGTAGCAAGTCTGTTGCCACCCAGTATCATCCTTCCTTTCACCCCTCCTTCCCCCAGCAGATATTTCCAGACTTCTTTTTGTATTTTTTTTCTAGTCGCTTTCTGAAACTTATTAATAGCTTTGAACACTTGTGAATAAACTAACCAGTAGACCACTTGAGGAGAGTGGTCTGAGTGATGTCTACACTTGCAAAATCAAATGACTGAGGACTCCAAAGATATGAAAGTTGTTTCAGAATTCATCTCCCATGTAATAGCTCAGGAGGTAGCCTGCATTTCATTCCATTACTTAGGAGCTGTTAATGAAAGCAATACCTTATTTTACAGTATTATCGGTAAAAGGGTGCATGCCAGACAAAGACAATTTACAACCTATTTATTTTCAGCATTCTCCTAATGCCCATTATTGGGAGCAAAACCCATCTCCTGACAGACCAGCTTCTTAGTTCCCTTAATCCTGCAACAAAGTGATAATCCTTTATTTGTGACCTCATAGGCTGTTGCTACAGAGAATGCTGTGATATCAGAAAGCCAGTGCTGTGACTTCACTGTTGGTAGAAGCCATAGTTGAAGATGACCCACTCTGGAGGCCTGGGGGGCAGTTTATATATTTTTGGTATTCTGCAAGTGCTTCCTAAGGAGCACTATTTGGCAAACAGAATTGCGTAATGTCTGTCTACCTAGGTGATGAATGAGACAATCAGAGGCTGCGTGTGAGGGGAAAATATGTGGTGATTATGTTTTCAAGGTAATTGGTAATTTCTGCCCTTGAAAGAAGTTATGTTATCAGGAGGAAAACTGTCACTGGGAAGATACACTAGGCTTTTGTATGCTCAGTCTCCAAAGATATCATGAAGAATACCAGTAATATATTCTCTAAAAGCAAGAACTTCTTACTCTTAAGAGTATAATTTTGCAACTCCCAAACTTTTCTTGGAAACACTAATTTCATCAAAACTTCCATTGAATAATGTTTGTCAGGAGCAAGGCAAAAGACATGTAAATTACATTCAAGCCTCTGTGCCCTAAAGTAGACTTTTAGGCTCTTGTTTGTAAACTGAATTGTGAAGGAGATGTGTCCAAGACTGTCAGGTATTTCCAGATATCTTACATGCCTGGATTCTTTTTACATTTGAGTGTGAGCTTTTGTGCCATGTTCCAGAAATGAGTGCCTAAAATTAGGCTTCTTGGTAAGTCTTGATTTTAAGAAGTACTGATAGTACAGCAGCACTCAATGGAGATAAAGGGAAATGAAAATCTACATCAGTTTTGAAACTCAAGCTGTGACTATTATATTAGAAACAACATATGGCAATAGAAGCCACATTTGGCTCCTTTACTATCTCTGCCTTTTTCCATAACAGGGAGATTTTACGGAAATAGTACTTGCAACTCTAAATGTCAATGGTTATATACTCTTGAAGACTGAAGGTATCGGAACCCAGAAAAAGAAAATACTAGTAAAAAGTTAATTCCTTTGTTTAAACATCCAGTTTTTGAATGCTTTAGGGATCATATGATTGAAAAACAGAAAGACATATGCTTGCCTGTAACAATTAGTATTTTATTTTTGCTATTGATAATTCAATTTTTAACTTTCACCTTTTTATGCATGATACAAAAGGTCATGCAGATGAATTTAGCAGGATTATGTGTGTACTACCAACCTCATTGATAAAACTTCTGAAAGTCGTGTAGGCTAAATCAGGTTAAAGAAAACACTCTTACTCCAGAATAAATGGCTATTTACATAGGTATAGCTACACCAAGATAGTTCTGACAGTAAATTAGTCTTTTAGACCAAAGCCCTGAGGTCAACTTCTGTCTTATCCTGTTACACAGGTGTTCTCCAAATTATGTTCCGATCATGCATCAAACTGGATACTGCATAACAAATCTGTGTTGGAATAGCTCAGTTAAATGCAGTACCAGAGATGAAATACCACAGTTTAAAGCAAATATTCACACACATTATACATAGGCATTGCAGATCATGCAGGACACCCTTTGCGTAGCCTCACATTTTCAAGTTCTTGTGGATTACACCATCTTTGTATGAAACTACACGTGCACGTGTGTTTTGAAGAGCTGCTCATAAAGCAGCAGAACACTTCTAAAGACAGTATTGGTGATGACATGCTTAATTGCTTTCATATGTTTCTGTTCAGACTGCCCAAAACATTAACATACTCCCTTAGTGATGTTGTATGTGTGTCTTATTAGCATGCACACTACTAATTTACCCTCAGCTTTCTTTACTGTCCTGTAAGCTCCCACCCTTCCCCTAGCTTTGATCTTTCATCATGAAAACTTAGAAGCAGTCTTTTGGTAATGAAGCTAAATGTTTATTTTAGAACAAAATTCTTAGATATTCTGCCTGTTGCAGACACTGGGAGGGGAGGAGGGCTCTTTCCAAGGCGGTGTAGTAATATGCAGGTACCCTTGGCAGGAGCCTGGCACTCTGCTGGGGATGCTGCCTTTGCTGGGTCATTGGCACCTGGGCTCAGCCTTGGGGCTGCAGCGAAAGATATTTTTGTTCTTTCGGGCTTTTAATTGAGACTTTGATTGGAGGCTTTCACTGAATCCTTTGTGTGACAGGGGCTGAAGGTCAGCCCAGAAAACAAAACAAAGGCAAGCACCAAGTGGATGCAGAGCACATGCAGATCAGCTGTCACAAAACAACTGTTCTTTGTTCATTTCTTTGCTTATTCCAGCAATTCTGTAGATCCTTATTTTTTTCCCTGGCCTTCTTAAGGCTGGAGGTACTGGTTTTATTTCTTACCATTTGGTTGTTATTTCTGCTTCCATTTAGCCCTGCTAAGCATTTAGATTCATTTAACAAGTCTTCTTTCAGAAGTAATATCTCAGATGCTACATTGCCTGCTTCAAGAATCAAACAAAATCACCTCTTTCCTCACATTTCCTTTTAACCTTTCCTGTGTTCTTTCTTTCTTATATTTTTTCTTGTTTTTCTCTCCTGTCTTTTTCTGCTGCTAATTCAACCTTTATAGCCTAGGTTTTTCTTCAGGTAGCCTCTATATCATCTCTTTAAAACTTGTTGCAAGTCAGATACGAAGAACAACAGGGGTTTCAAAAAGTGCATTCAGAATTACTTGCATCTCCTGCAGATACTTCTGAGGGCTGGTCTGTGCAGCAGTTCCAGCCTCACAAAGGGGGTGGCCAGGTGAGAGAGGGGCATGTACCATCCCCTTCACCATGTGCAGTGCCATGTTTACTAATAATCAGAAATGCTTTTGAAGCAGAGAGCCTTCTCAAGCTCTGGTTCTGACCGAGATACTTTTTACCTTTGTTAAGTAGGAGGTACCCTCAGGCCCATAAGATCTGGATGAGTTAAAGTGCTGCCCGTGGAGGTTGCTTTTTGAAAGAATATGATGGTTACTATAAGGCCTTTTTTCTTATGGCCAAGAGAAAGGAATTACAACATGGTGACAATATGCAAGAAATTAGTTATTTTGTTTTAAATATGTATTAGAAAATAACTATCTTGCTATGGCATAAGATGTAGTAATTCGGAGCTTGGGTTTATGTATCCCCTATGCTTTGATCTCAACAGTTTTTGATACATCTTTTCTCACTGTGTCCTCTGGTTACTTGTGAAATCTGTTAAAGAAATTATCTTGATGCTCCTTTTGCTAGCCTTTTGGTTTAGTTCAGTTAAAGGTGAGATCATCATCAGCTGCAGAGATCATCTCAGGAATCTAGCCTTGATATCCTAGTTTAGGTCTCTATACTGAATAAGAGGGCAAAGAGACAACTATTTTTATGTGCTCTCATCTTTCAGAAAACTGGGTCATAGCGACACTCAGGGAGCACAAGAACTCCACGCTCTAGTGCTTTATAAATGCTTGGTTAAAGTCCAAAAGAAAACTCTTGTCAAGCTCTGTTTAGTATACAGAGGAGAAAAAAGGATGGCCACTTCTGGGCCCTCTAAATGGTTAATCGTGCTTTGTGCAGCTGGGAATCAATACCAAATGTTTGGGGTTTAATAGCTATATTAAAAATCTGAAGGATGGAATGGATAATGAAGTGGTAACCCTGTCTTGTCAGATCACAGTTGTTCAGGTTCATTAAGACTGCTGAGGAGGATTTCAGGAGGGACTAACGACAGCTGAGTGAAACAGCTGAGCAATTCTGCAGAATAGTGACATCAGCACTGTAGTATAAAGCAGTGCAGAGAGCACTGACAAAATAGTGCTTAAATTTGTTAAGTTTTGTGCTTTTTTAGGAGCATGGTCTCTGCGTGTTGCTGGAGTCAGTAGTGAATGCGTTAGATGAGTCAGGAGTGGAAATTAAAAGCCTAAACTTCTGACTATAAATGAGGAGGTACGTAAGAAGTCATGCAAGAGAGGTTACTCTGTGAAATCGGTAATTCTATCTTTTTGGATACCGTGTTTGGTTTTATGGCTCATGTACAGGGCAATTTTCAGATTCCTGAAATTTCATTTAAAAGTGATGGAGCAGTAGGTAGAGCGGTATTACTGTTTTAACAGTAGTAAAACATCTGTTGTATTTTAATTTTAGTTTTAGGTTTGGTTTAGCTTAGTTTAGGTTTTAGTTTACCACTTCCTGTAAATAAGCGCTCAGTAAAATTCAAAAATTAAAAATTTGTGAAATGGGTGGAAATATTTCATCCAGTGAGTTGTTTAATTGTGGGAACCCCTGGTTCCAGGTACTGCCACTTATCTGGGGGGGTAGGTTTCAGTTGCTGTTGCTGATTGCCATACTCATTGGCATAAATAGTCAAAATATGTCAGTCCCTGAAGACCTCAAAAGAACTGTTTCTGTCTGGAACAAGGGCATTTCCCTTTAAGGTGCAGTATACACTAGTGGTAATGTGTGCAGTTGGATTTCTAATGCTTCCTCTAAGATGATTGATGAGCATGAGGAAGGCAGCAGATTTGGTGTGTTGCTGAACTGTTGTGCCATGGCATTTCCTTTATTCCCATCCTCACAGCTAATCCCCACACAGAAGAGACCAAAGGACAGAATTTGAAAGAATTTTGAACCACTGTGGGAAGCAGGGGTCATTGCATCTACCTCATGCAGGTAGAACTTAGAGGCAGAATATACTAGTATGGCTTCTTCATGTATTGAGGTGTAAAATATTTCAATTTCACTTTAAAGTACATCTTCTTAAAGGTACTCCAGCCATATTGAAAACTGCTTTCGACCACAGGGAAAAAAATGACCCAGTAAACTCTCAACTGCTGAGTCTTTGGAGCATCTAACCTTTTTTTTTTAAAAGCACTTTGGCACTAATTTAATTGATTCCATGCCTGGCCTTTTCATCAGTTCTCTCCTAGCCAGGAAAAACTGGGCTGTTAAAGGCTGCTGCAGTACCATGGGACTTGTGTTCAGTGTTGCAGGTTCTTATTTTAACCTCATGTTATCTGCCAGTCATCACTATTGGTTTGAAAAGCTGTAACCATGGCAGTACTGTCTTTGGGCTGAAAATCTTTCAATGGTTACAGCAGTCAATATAGATGAGAGAGAGTGTGCTATGTCTTTGGGTTGTGTTGCTAATTATCACTTTACATTTCAAGAATTTTTTCTTCTGACTAGATTATTGCTGAATGTTTGCTGCAGCATCTCCAGTCACACTGCAAATGTGTTCTGGCTAAACTGAAGAGGATAGTGAAGAACATGTGGTTAAGACCTTCAACAGCCATGTTTTGTGCTTTCAGCAGTGTTTGGAAAGGAGTATTTTTCTATGTGTTTTTAAAATTTCTGTCCTATAAGGAAACATCTAGGTTTATCTTTGTTGGGTTTTGTTTCCTTTGTTTCTCATTTGCCTACTGTCTCTTGCCAAACCTCCTCTAGTGTCAGATTTTTTAAACGCTTCTATCTTTTCTTGCATTTGCTGCCAGAGAACAGGCAGGCTTTGTTTTGGAGGGGGTGTGATATTGGTGTGGTTGATTACAATATAGCATTAACATTAGTCAAATTAATTTGATAGTAGCAGATTTCTATGAAAAAGCCCCAAACCCTCCTCCCTTCTCATTTTGTGGTCCTAGCAACAAAATATGTTAGAGAATTAATCTCTGTGGTTTAAAATATCACATACTTTCTAGTGAGCTATAATTTTAAAAAGCTTCATTTGGTAGTTGAATTCTAAAAAGACACAATTGTTTTACCTAGTGGGATTTTTGGGGGAGGGAGTTGCGTTGGTTGCCTTGGTTCTTCCATTAAGACTTGATGTTTTCATTCAAATGCTGTTTCCTGGGTGGTTGTATGAGCAAGTGTCACACTGGGTAGAGATTCTGTCCTGCACTGGGTGACACTTAAAGCATTGTTGGGTTTTTTTGTCTTAGGTTTTGAGATTCTTTTATAGAATGTAGTAAGCAGAGATGCTTAAAAATGGATAACAGCTGAGAATAATTGGATTATCAAAGATCCTTAATCATATCCACAGAGTGAACTATTAAAGATCATGGTCTTGGGAGTCAAAACTAGGAATATTTGCTTCAAACTCACTTGTGGTCAGCATAAAAAGGTTAACTGAAACTGCTTGCTCAGTTGTAGGGTGGCAGCAAGCCACCAATAAAATACAGCTGTGGGGGAAAAAGCAGGGTATAAGGCAGGCTATTTCCATTAAAAGTAAGGAAATTCTAATTTCCTGGTACCCGATGCAGGTGGGAGGTTAGCTGGAACACTAGAATATGGTGCAGAATTCTGGTTGTTGCTTTTAAAGGAAAGTTACGTAAGTTAAATGTAGAAGAGTCCTCGAACAGGATTAAAGGGACAGGAAGGGCAGACATACAAAAGAACACTAGAAGAGTGAGATTTTTTTAAAAGCCAGTGGAATGAGATCTGAAGGAGGGGAGGTGTGTTCTTTGGTAATAAATAGGGGTGTAAGCAGCAGGAGTGAAAAAAAATAAAGAGAAAGGATATTTAGCTCCTGGACAACATTAGCACAAAAACAGATGGGCATTACTTGCTGGGATTTTAGTGAACTTAATACCCTGATCATGTTTCCTCTTGTGATTTCTTAAAGAACCAGGAGATTTGTTCAGGTAAGTCAAGTGGAACTTATTAGCATATTGCAAGTAAGTTGTTGTTAGTGGAGCACTAATATGTCAAAATTTCTAGTATTAAGAGAGTTCCTAAGGACATGGAAGTGTAAGCTGGTATCTTTCTGATGTTCCTTAATCTGGTTTCTTCTGAGGCCACAGGGTTCATGGGCTGTGCTGCTAGTGTAGTGTCTGGGTGGTTCCTGCTTTGTGAACTAGGTTCTTGTAGAGGTGATCATGATGACCAGCATGCTCAGGTGTTTGGAACATGTTTCTAGTAACACCAGGGTTGCAAATTTGGTCTCTTTATGAGCTATTTACTAGTGTTTGACTTGCTGATCCTTGTGGGTCCCTTCCAACTCAGAATATTCAATGATCCTGTGGTAGATACCTATGGTCTCTGCAGCTACGACTGCTGAGCACTGATGGCTGATTTTAGCCTGTGAAATTTGGGTAGCTGGTACAGGCGAGATGGAATTGCACCCTTGATAACCTTCTTTGCTTCTTTTGACCATGTTCTTTTTAAAGCTTTTTTGTTTTCTGTCATGTGCTATCGTGTGTGTGTGTGTGTGTATGTGTGTGCCATTTTAGCATATTCCTTTCCTTATCTTGAGTTTCCCTTTAGTGATTGGGAAGTTGCTGTGGCAAAGGAAAGGAATCCCAGGCCCTGACTCGGGAGGACTGAGGGATATATCCAAGCTAATGTAGAGTTTGACAAAGGAGTGTGTGCAAAGAAAGAAATTGAGATTTTTAGTTTATCTGCTTCCTCAGTGTGTGATGGGGATTGGTGTTAGGCTATACTGTATTTTCTACTGGTGTGTTTGGATGCACATGAATATGCATGGAATTATACAGAAAGAAGTATGTGGTGTGTTTGTACTGTACACTGTCAGTAAGGCAGCTTTTGTTTTAGTACCAACCTCTGTTGTTCTGCAGGGGGAGATGTGGGATGGAGGAACAGAGTATCTGCCCTGGCTGGGGAGTGCATGTGGTATTTAAGCTAGGCCTTCCTCTTGTGAGGCCACGCTGCTGTAACATCACTGATGAAGGTAGCACTGGTTTGTCCATCAACTTCAGCTCTTCTAAACATTCTCATTTATATTTTCCCTACTGCTGGTCTCTCACTTTTGCTCTCTGCTATGCTTGAAGATATCAGGTACTTGCTGTTGTTAATACTGATTAAAGGGCTGTGTAATGGTGCTGTAAACTGATGAATTTGAGCAAAGACATGCCTAGGTGCATGCACACACGATGTCTGTGCACCCTAGACACATGTGCATGCTTGGTGCATTCCAGGTACCTGGTAGGCATCACACATGCAAGAGGAATTGTCTCTGAAAGAGCTTGTAGTTGTATTAGTCTGTTCAGAATAGTTGAGTTGGTCCTGAGCATATAATATGGGTTCAAGTGCTAGAGAAATTTGTTAGAGAGAAAAGATATCTAGAAATGCAGTATTATCTTTAGGTTTCTTCTGCCGGTGTTTTAACTTTGGTGTTAGTTGCAAGACTACTGCCTCAAGAATTTGTCCATGTCTGTGAAAACAGTGCTGCATGCATGAGCCCATTTAGCTTTGCATGAAGGTTGTCTGGTGTAAAGGGGAAGAAGATTGAAGCTGTTGTTTTTACTTTCAGTAAGTGCTTGTTCTAATTCACTTTTAAATTTTTCTTCATGGGGTTTTGTTGCTGTAAAATAGGACAGACAACCTGAATTTCCAAAGGACAATCCTAGGGAACCCAAAACATTGTAAATGCCAAGCTGGATTCATTAGAGGTGGTGTGGCTGATGCTGCAGCTCCAGGGAAGGCAAAAATACTGTAAAGCTGAAGGAAGATTTCCTGGAAGGAGGCCTTTCAGGCCAACGAAAATTGACTGTGTCTAGCAAGCCCCCAGTTTTTAATGTTGAGATTATGGCTACTGTGTAACTGCCAGGGTGGCAAAGCATCCCGTTAACCTTATGCTTGTAAATTAATCTGCTATATGGCTTTGCTGCCTAACAACCACCACAGACCTGTAACCAAAAATGATTGTTAGTTGTATAACCCAGCTATTCACTTGTCCTCTTGAAATGCACAGATCTGTTTTAGGCTTGATTGGGCTCCTTCTCTGCCAGGGTTGTTGTGGAGCCAGGGAGGTGGTGACTTTTGTATTTAATTCAGTCCTGAGCACCTGGTGTGTTCATTTGGGGAAACATGTAGGAGAAGTGCCTGTTCCAGCATAGAACAGGTGGGTCCTAAAATGCTGTGTTTCAAAATTTTATGGATTATGTGCCTTCCATGCTTCAAACTATTTAAAATGCTTGGAATGTAGGAACCTTTTAAAAAGTGCTTTGTTGCAAAACTTTTCTTTTTGTATCTCCATTTTGGCATATTGGTCTGATTTTGATGATTAGGTCATGACTAGAAATAGTTACTTTTCAGTAAAGGCAATTTTAAATGTTTCCTCCTTTTAAAACATTTAAATCTCAGAACAACCAAAAAATGTTCCTCTGAAACAGCATCATCTGTCTCTCATCTCATACACTATTCCTATTTCTTCTGTATCTTCCTGATGCTTTACCTTAGCATATCCTCACCAAGCAAAGGAAAATCCAGCCCTGGGAGTGAGATCCTGACACAGTGACCTCGTTCTGAGCATTACCTTCTTTGTCAGTGGTAGCAGAAGCTGAAGCAGCTCTGCTGGCCCTCGGCACTTGGAGCAGTTTGACATTTTCTGTCTGGCATGGTTTCAGGGCTCACTTTGTTTTAAGCCCAAATGGTGAATGGGATAATGAAAAATAAGCTCACAAGAACTTGTCCACTGCTTCTAATTTTTTTGATTAATAGTTCACAGAAGCACAACTTTGATCTAGTGTACAGCAGAGCTGCTTGTTACATTTAGGTCTGCAGCGTTCTTCAGGACTGACAAAAGAGAGTAAATCTTTCTTTTTAATTAATAGACCTAAAATTGGTAAGTGTCATGATAAATAGTGAATAGTTAAAGCAAATACTGCTCTGTGTAAGTATCTGTATGTCAACATATGTCTGTGCATTTATGTTTCTGTGTATAGGGGGAGTTGTGCATTACATCAAGAAGATATGTTAGGGGTGATTTTTTTTATCTTGACTAGAGGGTTAAAGCTTTAACTTGCTTTTGCTAATGCATGTAAATAGCTTTCTTGTCCACTTAATGAGAAGGCTGGCTTGTTATCCTGTACAATGCAGCTGGGCACTGTTCCAGAAGCATAGGCACTTCATTTCAAAGACAAAGAAGCCAGCGCAGACACAGGGAGAAACCTGGAACATTGCGCTGTGGATTTTTTCAGAGCGATGACTCATTTCAGTTCACAAAGGATTCTGGGCAGGGTAGTGAGAAGTCAGGTTGGCTGATCCATTCCTATGACTTCACTTTGCAGAGAGCCAGGGAGAAGAGGAGTGACACTGCAGAATCCTGAGGCACTGCAGTGGAGAGGTGCTTTGCAAAGACTGTGAGTGCCTTCGGAACAGGGGGTGGTATTAGAACGTGATTTCAGCCATGCCATGAAAACAGGGCAAAGAGAAAGAGATGTTTTCAAAACACTGTGTGGGAGTTATATTTGTAGTCCCTTTTAGATTCTTCTCCACCTCCTCTGTAATTTCTTAACCATTTATTTCTCATGCTTATGTGAGAATTGCGTGAAATAATGTTCCTTTCAGTGGACCTGCTTAGATAACTGCATTTTTTTCTTAAGTATACCCCTATTTCCTGCTTTAAGAGGTGGGTGTTTAGCATATTAATGCCTAAAAGCATGCTTTGTTTTTCTTCTTTCAGGTCCTGTGGCACTGACCTATGCTGCATTCAGCCAGCTTCCACAGTGATATAAGGCCCCAATATGCACATTGTTGTTACATCACAGCTTCTCTGGATACTGTACTGGAGCATGGAACCAGACCATAGGGGTTCAGGTAAGTCCCCCTTTTTTAACATATTGTGTGCCAGGAATATAGACATGAACATTTATTTTAAAATGCATTTGAAAAATATTGTTTGGGGAAACACATTCTAAAGCACACAATATATTAAAAAAACGCAGTCCCCCCCACACCTCCTTCCCAGGACAAGCAACGCTACAGGAATCTCAACTGAATCCTCTGGGAAAGTTCCGTGCTCCAGCAGAAACTTTTTACGATCATTGTTGTAACACGTGCTGGGATATCACTTTGGATCAGGAGGCAGCTGGCCACAGGACATGAACAAAGAAAAGGAAAATTAAATCAAAGGAAATACACAGGATGAATACATGTAAGACAAATCTGCTGACTGTGGGTAATTTAGCACCTGTTTCTGAAAGTTAGTGCCACGCGGTGAACCTGGAGATCTTGATTTTACCTGAGTCTGGATGATTAAAAAGATCAATTTGCACAGTTGAAGTTAGTAACTAGTAAGGAATTAGAATTCTGTTTAGGTTTGTTATATTGGTTATACTAAGTTTGACATGTTTTCTTCAGGCTGTGTAGATTTCGGATGGTCACATTCTTGGAAGTGTTCATTATTTATTTTGGTGGGTGTGCAGTTCAGATACGCAGAAGGAGCTTGCTGGTTAGTGAATGAATGTGTTACTGCATTTGTTGAGCCTTTGTTTAAGCTGCTCTTAAATAGGAATAAATGGAAAAATCTTTAATACATTATTTTTATTGTTGTTACCCGTTCTCTAATATGTGTAGCTGGCCAGTAAACACAACCTGCAGCTTTTTTCATAAAATACTCCAGGAAATGTAGCATAAAAGGAGGATTTAGGCTATGTCTGGAAACAGCACAAGCAACATTTCTTCTAATTTTTTTTGTTTCTGATTTTGCGAGTGAAATGTGATCTTTTCTGTATTAGCATGCTAGTGCAGATTCAAGGTATTTCATAGTAGTCTGGTTAATACCAGAGAAATCTGCATATTCTTCCTTTTTCTCCTTTTGTTCAATCAAATGGGAGCATCAAACTTACAATGGCAATCATATATTCTTGTCATGAATTCACATTAGAATGAGTTTGCTACATCTATGTAAGTATTCTTTAATTAGCATAATTCAGTCAAGTTGGGGTTTGGGGCAAAAAGGGGGTAATTGTGCAGCCCAGGCCAGACATATAACTACTTCAGCATCTGTCGCTTCATTAATTAAGTCAATCTGAAAGTGTACTTTTTCTAGAAGAGACTTTTTGCTTTCAATATATTGGGAAAAAAATTATAATATTCTAGGCCCTCCTTTGCCCATTAATAATAGTTTTGTTTGAAAATGACCTTTCTGTAGTTCCTCCCAGGGTGAAATCATAGGCAAGTGTTGATCAGAACAGGATGTTGGCAAGAAAATTTTTGTAGGGGATTTCTGTTGCAACCACCACTACAATCATGAAGTTACTGTGCTCTGGCTCAATGTTTTCTGATTAATAATGTCATTCTGTAAGCAACAAAAGTAGTGAAGTCAGATTTCCCTTGACAGGTGCTTTTTGACTGGATTCTGCCCCATGCAGTGAGAGGCTGCTATGCCTGAAGCTCTGTATAGATGTAAAGTGTAGCAAACAATTGTTTTAGAATCACTACTCTTGTCTAGTGAGGCTCAATCTCCCTGACACAGACTGTGATTGTGCAAGTCTCATTTTCTGTGGAAACCAGGCTAAAAATTATGTTTAACGGTTGTCTTGAGCTGTAACAAACAAAAGATTAAAAAGGTGTTGAGAGTCTGAAGAAATGAAACTGGGCTTTGACTTCCTATACTTCACAGGATGCAGAGTGTAAATCAGGGGTCTTCTCCCTGTTTCAGAGAAATAGGGTGTATAAATTGTAATGTAGTATGATTTTGCACTGTAATTTCTTTAATTCATTCACAATGGTTCTACTGAATTGGTTCCATTTGTAAGTCAAGAGGTGATTTTTCAAGTAATCTTTATGCAAACTTCATGAGACAAAGAGTTTGACTTCCAAGTCACTTCTTTCCAGCAGTAAAATTACTAATAAAAATTCTGTCATCAGTATGTAGCTGATAGTTTAATTGCTGATACGTAGTACAGAATGTAGTCTGCCTCATTTTCTCACAAAATGTTGTTACCCAGACTTGCAGAGGACAGACACACTTGATACACTAGCACAGGAGAAGTTCTGGCTGGTATGGATTCAGGATATGGGAATTTTTATTCCCAGCCATGTTAGACTGTCAGTTTCTCATCTGTATGTTAAGGATAGTTATGGTTCCGAGTTTTTCAAGTGTTTGAAAACCATTGAAGAAAACTGCTATGTAAAAGCTAAGTGTTTATTTTATGGGCTACATAATCTTTTGTTCTAACTAATAAAAATAATTTTTCCCCCCAGGCTAGCGGTACAAATCCCCAAGGCATTAATGAGTACAATTCGTGTTCACTGTTTCTTATGTGCTTAGACATTCTTTAAAATTGAATGTCACTTAATATAAGGAGTCTAAAAAGCTTTTTTTTTTTTTGGTAAATTGTTTAGAGAGGGGTTTGGAAAGACATTGCAGAAACAGAGCTGAAGCTATTATATGTGTGTGTGTGTGTGTATATATGTAATATTTAAACAAAACATGCAGTCAGCTGGTGAAAACTGCTCTCTGAGCTCCAGTTTTCATTTAATTGGGAACACAAACATATGAAAGTTGAGGCTAGTAATTTGATTTCAAAAGAAAGCTGCTTGAGACAAGCATCAGTTAGAGCTAACAGGAGCCATATGCTAGATGTTTTATGTAAGTGATGTGGTCTTCAAAAAAATTAGGAAAAGCATATTTGCTTTTTTTTTTTTTTTGAGCAGATCTTTCCTAAAGAAGTTGTAGTAAACCTTCTGTTCAACAGCCTAACAGTAGTTATGTGTGTAATTGATGTTAATATATTATATCATCTCGTAGATGCAAGATATTTGCTGTTACTGTGCATCAAAGAAGTTTGTTGACTTAAGTATAACCACAGAGTGCATGTAATATCCCAGAGCCACAGGACAGTCAAGATAAAATCTGGCAAATTAGAGCTTCCCTGAGTAAGGGGAGTTTGGCTTTCTGTCACTAGGTCTGTTCAAAATATGTGCTAGCCTTTTTAAACAAGAGCTAGTAACTGTCTCCAGCAGACAGTTATGAAGAACAAGCTATGGAGATCATTCTATCACAGCAGAGGCTAAACGACAGTTTCCTTGTCATAATGAAGAAGGTCGAAGAGCGCTCTGTGGAAAAGAATAAGGCTTAACTCATGATATTCCCTAACAAACAAGAAAGGCCCTCACATAAACCAATATTTATTAAACATTTCTATTTCATTTAAAGCCATTTAAATTATGATTTTGTGGGCAATTATAGTAATCTTTGTAGTTAATTAAATGGTTGTCAAGCTCCCAAATATTTGCAAGCAGGATG
This sequence comes from Poecile atricapillus, assembly GCF_030490865.1. Taxonomy (NCBI): domain Eukaryota; kingdom Metazoa; phylum Chordata; class Aves; order Passeriformes; family Paridae; genus Poecile; species Poecile atricapillus. Next base: position 44,333,085 of record NC_081252.1, read on the forward strand.
TGTGTTACCGTGGTACACTAACTCTAATGTGCTGTGCTAGAAATTGTGTTAACATTAAGGAACCAATACTGAATATTTTATATTGAGGAGTTATGTGAGGTATCATTAGTATTTCAGTGGGAATTCCTTGCTTGTTCCTGGTGACAAGAGTCCTACAGGCAGAGGTCAAATTCCGTGCAGACTGAATGTCTTCTGCTCACTAACCTAGAAAGCAATTCCATGCTGAAGACCTGCTTTAAAAGGAAGAATTGTGCGAAGTTACTAAGATCAGGCAAATTTTATTATTTCTTAGCTTGCACTTAGCCAGTTTTAAGTTAAGAAGTCCCAGCTGGAAGTGATCTCAGAGGTGGATCTCTGCAGGCTCTTGGCAGTCAGGGGAGAGGGGTGGGCTGCTCCTGGGCATGAGCAGACCAATTGGTTTCCGAGTTCTTGTTCAAGCATCCCTCTGGGGCCAGCTACAAGCTGCAGAATGAAGCTTTAAGTATAAAACTTCTTGAGTCCCTTTCTCACTTTAGGAAGCTGTATAGTATGTACATTCTTTACATCCTAAGTATCATTCTGGTTAGCTGTGAATGGATCATTCCCATGCAAGGGAAAGAAAGAGGTCTTCCACCCACTTTCCCATCCTGGCACCTGTGTAGGTGACACTGAGAGTTCATGGCTGGGAACAGGCACAGGGGTATTCCTGACAGGCTGCTTAGGTTTAAGAAATTGCCAGGTCCTTAATGATACAGATAAAACAATTAAGAAGTTACTGCCCTTTACCTGGATGCCTTTAAAGCTGCTCTATCCGAGGCAAAACCAGGACACCAGAGAGCCCATTTCAGTGCCCAATGAGCCTGATAAGATTAAACTTCAACTGTGGCCAATATATGCCAATCTGTCTGACATTGCACTGAACTCAATTCAGTAGCTCTCACAAGGATACCCATGACACATAATCTTTGTGTTAAAGATGGTAATTTCTTAAATTACTTTGCTAAATCTGCATAATTCTTACCTTAATTCTGATTTTTCTTAGACATGAAATTAATCATTAAAGAAAGTGATCCCCTGTACAAAGTGTATGGTGACTGCTGATCAAAGTTGGTAAACTTATGTGTCTGTCTGATTACAAAGACTTGTCTATGAACAAGTTTAAACAGATGAAAGAACAGTTTAAGCAGATATAATTATTAGTAAATAGTAGTATAATAACTGTGATGTTCTTAATCCATACTCAAATGATGAGGGAACAAATGGTGTTGCTCCCAAAGTCATATGGAAGCATATCTCTCATGTTTTCCTGTAAGCTGTGTGTCATCTTCTTTGCCGTTGTCTGTAATGCATGTGGCAGGAATATACTTTTAGAAAATACACTTTCAGGTGTATTTGAGTAAAAAATGTCCAGAGAATGTTATATTTTAAGGTGATAATTCCATGGTGAGGTAAGAATGAGGAGGATCTTGGGCTTCACTTTGTTGAAGCTGGAAGAATGCTGTCATCCTGGGAAGGGAATGCAGCTTTGATCTGGTCAGGCCTGATTAAGCAAAAGCAATCAGGATATGGCATAGCATGAATGTGTAGTTTTAAATCATTCTTGTGTCTTGGGTAATGTGTATCACTGTTGTAGAGCAGATTGTAGAGCTTGTGATTGAAAAATATTGCTCGTAAGTCTCACTGAGACAGCTATGCAGTTTACTACTCTCACCAATTTTTTCCCTCCAAAGCACTGAGTATAATGCCAGAGTAAATGCATTTTGATAATCAATTTCATAAGTTGCTGCTCTTGTTTAGTAGACATAATAGGAATATAGAATTAATGGGGCAAATATTAGATCTTGTGAATTAAGGATGAAAATTTGAATTAATTTCTAGTAATTTGATTCATGATTTGATCACAAGGTGTTGCTTAGTGACAGCAGAAATAGGTTGACTTTCCTGATATTTCAAAGCCATTTAGGTAGCTCTTAATCCCTGGCTATTGACTGACCTGTGGCCAGAATAGGATTCATACTTAAGCACCCTTTGTTCTGTCTGTTACTCTTTATCACTCCTTTTCCACTGGCAAGGAAAATATTTTAGCCTGCTGCTTTCCTCTTTTTTGAGATCACTGGGGAGCTGTTACCGGTTCAAGAAGAGTTACAGAGCAGAATCAAAGATTTATGTACTTGGATAAAGCATGTTAAAATGCGCTTGTGTATATATAGTCATGCTAGTATTACAAAATTGTAATTTCTCCCATAACTTCAAGATCTTTTAATGATTTTTTTTTAAACTACAGGCTAATGAACAGTTTGTAAGACAAACATGAGAGAAGTTACAACCAACTTAATTTTTAGGCTGTCCTGAAAATCATTTTTCTTCCAAAAAAATACGTAGCTTGTTTATTAATATGTAGAGGTTTATTCAGGTTGTCAGTCTTTTGTATTTTGATGTTTTTGAGCCTATGAAAAGTGTTCTGTGCTTTATCAGCTGAGTTAAAATGTTATTCATTAACTTAGCAACATTTTTTTTGGTCTTTGTTACTATTAATAAAAAATACTATATCAAATGGAAATGGTGGGTGATCTATACTTTGAAAGGGGAATGGAATTTCCTCTTTTATATCCAGAGAAATATATGCAACTATTTTGTTTGTGCAGTTACCTAGTAGGATGTTAAGCAGGAGGCTTTGCAACCATAAGTGCTAATTTATTGGCATTTTTCTGAGTCTATTGTACCCTTTGAGAAACTATGTCGGTATAGTGTATATCTCCCATTTCCCAAAGTTCTCTGTGTCTTAAGTTTTGAAATAAGCTGATGGATGGTTCTCCATTGTAAGAGTTTTATCCCCAGCTCAGTACAAAAACTAGAGATCTCTGAATTTTCACCAGCTGTATCTCTTCCTCTTTGTCCTATGACCAGATTTTTAAACAAAGTGCTTCATTGCACATCTTTTGTCTTTTTACAGGTGATGTATCACCCATCAGCATGTCTCCCATCACTCAGTCACAGTTTATTCCGCTTGGGGAAATCCTTTGCCTGGCCATCTCAGCAATGAACTCTGCCCGAAAACAAGTCACACAAGAAGCATTAATGGAGCACCTAACCACCTGCTTCCCAGGTAACCGGTCATTAATAAATTATTGGTCAGATGAGCAAGTCTGTTAAAAGGGTAGTTAAAGAAGCCCCAGTACCTTCTGCATGGGAATATTGACTAATCCTGATGTTCTAACCAAAAATAAAAGGAGACACTAGGGTTCCAATTTTGGAACTTTTTCTTTATTCTTAAACATATAGAGAATTGAGTTCTCTTTGATAAGACCATTCATGTGAAATGCATTTTGCAGGACAAATTCTTGACTTTATGTAAGTAATAAAAATTACTTGGGGTACTAAATAACAAAATATTGTCTCGTTTCTTTTTTCAGAGAGTATCAGAATAAGCTTGTTTCTGATTTTTCTCACAAAATAACCTTTTTTATCATCATAGCCAAAGGAGTACAGGGTTTCTTTAGTAGCTATGGAGACCAAAGCATGATGTGTCATAGCCAGAGCAAACTCATTTCACCTTGTGGCTTTCAAGCCAGTTGTAGCTCACTCATTAGGGTTCTGTTGACATCATTCAACCAATTCAGGTGTCATTGTCCAATCTCCGAAGAGGTAACCTCATGGAGGTCTCTGTAGAGACCTCTCTCCTAAAGACCAGGTTTCCCACACAACTGCATGGCTTCCTTCACCTAGAACAGGCTCTCAATGTGTGGCCTGATGCAAGTAGTAGAGTCCAGTTACAATGATGTGCCTGCTTCAGGGGGAGGTTATATTTAAAGTGAAAGGACCATGTCAGCCTGCTTTCCAGGAGTCCTCAGCTCCTACTTGGACACAGTTCTGGCTTTTGCTTCTGTACCGCCCTTGCTTGGAAAACACACAAAAAAAGACATCTCTCTCCACAACTAAACTAAATGTTCTGGAGAGCCATAGTTATCTTGGATTAAAGATACTGTAACATCACAAGACGGGAATCCTATAACAAGAATGTACTCTTGAACATGCTGCTTCTCTTCTGGCCATCTGTATCTGGAGTGGGTGAATCATGCAAAATGCATCTTGTAGAGACATTTTACATTGAAGCACTAAAGTGCAGGGCAGAGGGTTTACTGCTCAAGAGAGCAGAACTTTCTCATTTGTGCTTTGTGTGATCCTGGGCAAGATGTTTACCTATTCTGTGGCTGAGTTTACAGTTCTCTAAAGTAGTTGAGAAACTTCTCCATCGTACCTATTTTATAGCTGAAAAAAAGTAGCTAATTAAAAATACCTCAGTAGGAAAGCTACTGATGCATCTGTCTCATCTAGGCAGCCTAACCATAGCCATGTTTTGATGTCTGGAATTTTTTTTGCTTACATTTTAGAGCAAGAGTTACTTAAAGCCTTGAAATTTACGTGTCTTTTGCTATAACTGATACAGAGTTCTGAGAATTTAAAATACAATTCTTAATTGAGAGTTTGTTTGGAATAAACAATTCTATCTGACATTTAATAACTGCACTTTGAAAAAAATACTGCAAGCATATTTTGTAAACACTGGCTTTCTCTCCCTATTTGTAGTTTTGTTTATCAGGCTGATTTTGAAAATAGTGGTAAAAATTGTAAGGGTTAGAATGCAAAGAAGGCAAAGCTCATACAATGGTAATTCTTTTAATTAATTTTGATGATTTTTTTCCCCCAAGTTATCATTTTTATGTATGTTATGTACTAAAAGAATTTCATAAATTGCAAGTATTTTTTCAATTATTTTATCAATATTTTTATATAAACATTGTTGCATGGTGGAAATGCTAATTTATTGGTGGCATCCCTTGAGTTTCCTGGGAGCATGATTATGAGTTCACTTGGTGTGTTGTGCTATTCTTGTTAGACAGAACCAAACATGAAAAATAATTCAACTGGCTGGATTATTTTGTAGACGTTGCTCAGACGAAGCCTGAGGCAAGTTAGCACATAGTCTCTTGCTGCCTTTTTTTTTTCTCCATTTCCACTAGCCATTAACATGTGAATTTCTCACATGAGATTTAAAAAAAAAAAATGATAACCTCACTTCCCAAAATGTAGAGAAAATTATTTGAAGGAAAAAAAATGCACCCTTTGTTGCCCAATTTTTTTTCTCTTTCTCTAGAGAAATGCCTTTCTCTCCCACCCATGACATATTTAACATAGGAAGTGTGCATGTTCTCTCAGTGCATGAGGATTATCAAAAAATTTTCTCCTTTCCAATAAATAGAACTTCTTATGATGACACTTTTCACTTTTGCCCAAACCCCTCTAATAAATCACCTGTAGCACTTTGAGCTTCTGTATTCTTTGTGGCTACTGTAAAATACCTGATGTCCTCTCATATTCTGATAGTTTATTTTTCCTAAGTAGGTGCTGATGCTCTGAGGGAGAGAAGAGCATTGCCACTGTACATGTGGCATGTAGATGTAGATGTGTCTGTTATTATCACATAACCTCTCCGTATCTCCTCCTGTAGCAGCACTTGTCTGCCTGTGTTGTTTGTGCTTTAATGAACAGATGCTTCACTGAGTTTCATGGTGAAGATAAATTTCCTAAGACCCCAGATGCTATTCTCAAAAGTGCCTAAGAATAATAAAACCTTTTCCGTAGTGCAGGGTCTTACAGTTGCTGTCTAGCCCTCTAGTTTGCTGAGCCATTGTGCAGGCATAAATCTGGGCCATGGCTCTATCTGAAATAAGGTATGCTAATTATTTATAACATCACATAGCAACCACTCCACATCTTTAACTAGTATTTCATGAGCCAATCAGAGTATTTCTTTTATCCCTTGTTAAGCCTCAGCATCAGCTCAGGAGAAAATCATTTTAGCAGATTTAACACCATTTAAGTACTGCTTCAGATGTATTTTTCATTAATTTATTTTATTCAAAAAGTTTGTATTGATAATGTACATCTTATTTGTGGTTTTTGTTATTTGTCAGATTTTTAAAGACGCAAGAGAGCTGCTCCTGCATGTGCTTCCATTATTCTAACTTAAACAATGAAATGGTTGTACAGCCCTACTTTGTAATTTATTGACCATGGTTTAAATCCCATACATTAAATGTAAATCTTTGAAATCCAGTATAAGGAGCTAAGAATGTAACCCCTGTTCTGTGTTTGGCAACCAGACCCTCTTATTTGTATGAACCTGGAAGAAGACAACATCAAACCTTAGTCTGTGCTGCCTTTAAAAAGGATATTTGTCTTTTTTTTTTGCCCCCCCAATTTTGTCCACATACATGTTTAAACAATTTTAAGACATTCAGAATTTCGGTGTAGAAAATACTTTTGTGTTCTCCTAGGTTGCTTCTGAAGCAAGCAGTTTTCTGAAAGCTGGCAAATTCCTCTGACAATCACCTTTATAACTTCACTCTTTAAATATATGAATTATATGTGTAGCACTTAAAAGAAGTGTCTTACATTAACTGAGTTCACTCTAGGTCAGTCTGCTTTGTGAGCAGCAAACAAGACATAATCTTCTGTCTGGAAGCTCAGTGGATGGCATAGTAGACTCTCTTGAGATACAGAAAATGTACATGTCTGATGATTCAGTGTCCAGACAGTTTCTGCTTTTGAATTATTAAACCACTACATAATCTTAAATAACACCACTGCTGTCATGCAATATTTTATGGGCTAGAATCTGTAAGCCACTGGGTTTTTTTCCCTTGTTCTTATTTAATGGAGGAAGGGAGACCATAAGGAGACCTTTGAATGCAGGGGGGTAGGTTGTGTATAGTCATTATGTGGGCAGATTGCTTTAAAGAGGAAAGTCTTGAGAAAGCCAATAAATCTGTATTCACTCTGGATCCCATTGTTCCTTTTTTAATGTCATTGCACCTGTTGGCCACAGAGGAAAGCCTAAGCTGAGTTTGGGTCTGTTTCTGTTTTTTTAAGTACCTAAAAGAGCTTGGAATAAAACCCATAGCTAGTCTTAGCTGACAGTGCTGAGCTTCCAAGATCTGTGTCTGCTGTCATCACTGCTGGCTCAGTGAACCCCAGCACGGACTGTATGCTGGGAGTGATAAAAATGATAGGCTTCAGCTCCAGAGAGAAGGCTGACACAATTAACTTTATAGCATCATTGACTGCCTGGCATGCTAATTTTTTTTCCCTTGGTGTTTATCTGCACGTTCTCCATTCACAGGAGTTACTCAATTAATGTAACTACTGTGCATCCAGTGTTTAAAGACTCACCCAACACATTGTAGCCCTTATGGTTTACTGGGTGAAAAATAAGCATTATTATTATTTTTACCATGTATTTGCAGTGGATTTTTGCCTAAATTGCTGTTAAACATCAGGACATCCATTTCAATCTCTTTCCCTAACATTTCTCTAAGCTCCCAGGAGAAATACTTTCATCCCTTTTATTTGTGTTGTGACATTTTTGAAACAGTATGTTAAAAGTCTTTTTAGTAGAATAAGGATGAAGAACTAGGTTCTCACAAAGGTAAGTACATGTTGAAGTCTTTACTTGTAAGCTTCTGAAAAGTGCAGTGGATGGGACAGGTTGTTCATGCAGAGGAAGGAAGAGAGGTTGGCTGCTGCAGAGCCAAGTGCACCTGAGCTGGACCATGGTTAGACCCTGCAAGGGTGTATTCAGCACAGGATGGAGAAACAAATGAGCTTGAGTTTTGCGGTCATCCACGTCTTGTCATGATGCAAATCATCATGTCAAAGGGGTGGCATTGGCCAAGCAGATACAGCAGCTCCACTGCAGGAATGAAGAGTTAGATGACCACTGGTTATTACAGGGAATGAAACCACTCTTGATGTTCCTGTGTGCTATCAAAAGCTCATGCAGATGACAGCCTGCTTTTCCTCATAATCCAGAAGAAGCTCACATATTGTTTACTTCAGTCCACAGAGATTCAGAATTCTGGGCTAAGGATAAATAGTCCATTTTTTCCCCCAGCTCTCAGGATTTCATCTTTTCCCACCTGTTGCTGTTTCCGGCATGTTAACTCATTTAGAGGTTCTGGGGGTCTTTGTTACTCTCGTTCAGATTATTACAGAAATTGTGGACACCTGCATGAAAAGGAGAGAAAATGCAAGCTCCTGATTCTCCATATTTTTTTTTCTAATTTTCATTCTCATTTATGCTCTCAAATTATATCCTGTATTGACCTCTCACTTCCTGCATCCAAAGTGGCCCCAATATTTCAGCTCTATGGACTGTGCATGAACTATATTAGCTCTACCCCAGTCAAAACCAGCACATGTCCCTGTGTGTTTCTCCTTGGTGCTTTCTGTGTTGTAATCGCTTTCACTCATGTCCATGTTGTTCCTAACCCTTTGCTGTTTCCATTTTATGATTTTAGGAATGGATATGAGTAGTATGGTCTTGTCACTAAGTTCAAACAACACTCAAAGTCAGACATAAGAATATGTTGCCTCCAACCCAGTTGCAAGAAAGAGGATGAGTTAAGGAATTAGTACAAATTCTCTTTTTCTTGTTGCTTTTAATGGGTGTTGCTGTCACAAGGACATCAGTGAGCTTGCAGGCTCCAGCCTTTGACATGTTGGAGGAGAGTTGGTGACCAGACGCTGTGTGCTCCTGGAGATACTGTGTTTGTGGCAGGTATCCCAGCTGAGATTCCTCCATGAAGTGTTTTTGTAAAAAGCATATGCTTCACTGAAATGTTTTTGCATACATTGAAATTCTATTCTTCAAGACTGAGTTTGACTTGACAAGGTCCTGTCCAACCTCATCTAAATTGGCCAGGATTTGAGTGCTGACCAGATGAATTCATGAGTTATATTCCAACTTAAGTTGCTCTCTGATTCTTTTTTTTTAAAAATTACTTTTGTTTAAAACTAAGATCCAGAATAAATAATATTAACTTTTTCTGTTTAAAATAGATCATCCCAGCCTTTGCAAAAAAAGTCTCTAGTTCTAAAAATGTAAACCAGACTAGTACTCAGAATTAAAACATATTTTAGTGAAGCAAAATGTATTGATTGAAGATAGCTTTTTCCACTGATAACATGGAAGTATTTTAATTTTTTATTCAGCATAAACAGACTTTTTAAAACTAATTTGTGAACTAAAGTTGTTTTTCCTTAGCTCTAGATGGAACTTATTTCTATACACAATATGCCAACTTAGTGTTTTATCTAATAAAGTACTGAAGACGTGGTCAAGCACCACTGAATCCAGCAGGTGCACTGGTAATGGGAAGGATCTGGCTCACAATGCCAAGTCTACCATATGCCATTGATGCAGGGTAGTCATACTTGTCCCTCTCTCAGTATGCCATACATGCACTTAGTGTCCTTTACATCTCACCTAAAGGACAAGGAACTCTGAGAAGCAAATTTTTGTGAGCAAAATCTGTAACTTCCAGCCTAATGGAAAAAACTTTCTGCGTAAATGAACTGTATCATTCAGGATGTCTCTGTTTTGGAGGAGCTGATGTAGTGGAAACATATTTTAATGGGAGAGCAAATCAGTTAAATCAGGTTTGTGATAAAGGGACAGTTTGAGGACCTGCTTTTTTTTTTTTTTTCTGTGTAGTATTCTGTTGGAAAAACTGCTTAGGCATCCAAAGTAACAAATAACTACTGCTTTATATGTGACAAGGCATTATAAGAATAGTTCTGGTGAATTTGGATATAAATACTTCATTGGAAGAAGAATAAAAGTAGAATATTTCCCTTGACACTCTGATTTTCAGTGATTCCATCGTGTAGCATAAGGTCACCTGCGCATTGGAAATGACTCGCAATTCTCTTGGGGTTTTTTTTAGCACTTCATTAATGGCCTGCTATTTAATTAATAATTGATATGTCTGAAGTATAGGAGATAAGTGGAGAAATAAACAGAGAAGAGAATGCCTAACAAAATGCTTTACTGGAGTTGTTTGTTCAGCATATTCCAGCTTGCACATTGGAAAAACTAGCTTTTTATTGGGGAGGGGGGAAACCAGAGAGTCCTACACAGTTTTATGCACTTCCTGATATGTGTTTACTGTTATTTCTAGGCGTTCCAACACCCAGTCCAGAAATCCTTCGACATACTTTGAATATGCTTGTACGGGAGAGGAAAATATACCCAACTCCGGATGGTTATTTCATTGTAACCCCACAGACTTACTTTATAACACCATCTCTCATAAGAACTAACAGTAAATGGTACCATTTGGATGAGAGGCTACCTGACAGGTCTCAATGTACCTCTCCACAACAAGGAACTATAACTCCCTCCACCTCGGGTTGTGTCAGGGACCGAACACTACCCAAAAACCACTGCGACTCCTGCCATTGTTGCAGAGAAGACATGCACAGCATGCATGCATCTACCCTACAGAGGAAATCAGCAAAAGACTGTAAAGACTCATACTGTCCTCCTTCATTATGTCAAGTCCCACCTACTGAGAAAAGTAAAAGTACTGTCAATTTTTCATATAAATCAGAGACACTCACAAAGCCTAAGGATGTAGAAAAGCAGTCTAAGAAATTTGGACTCAAATTATTCCGATTAAGTTTTAAGAAGGATAAGACCAAACAACTGGCAAACTTCTCTGCCCAGTTTCCTCCAGAGGAGTGGCCGCTAAGGGACGAGGACACCCCTACCACTATACCTAGAGAGGTAGAAATGGAGATTATTAGGCGCATTAATCCAGACTTGACTGTGGAAAATGTCATGAGACACACTGCACTAATGAAGAAACTTGAAGAAGAAAAAGCTCAACGAAGCAAAGCAGGGTCTTCAGCTCACCACAGTGGACGAAGTAAAAAGAGTAGGAATCACAGAAAATCTCATGGGAAATCGAGGTCGCACAGCAAGACCCGGGTATCCAAAGGAGACCCATCAGATGGTTCTCATTTGGATATACCTGCTGAAAGGGAGTATGAGTTCTATGATCCCTTGACTCGATCCCCACGGGAAGGCTGTTTTATAATAGAACACAAGGGAGATAATTATATAATGCACAGCAATCCTAACATGATTGAATCTCACTTTCCCATGACACCAGAGTGGGATGTGTCTGGTGAACTGGCCAAAAGAAGAACTGAAATGCCTTTCCCTGAACCTTCCAGGGGAAGCTCCCATTCCAAGGTCCATCGGAGCCACAGCCATACACAGGATAGAAGATCAAGGAATGAGCGGTCCAGTAAAGCTAAAGAAAGGTCTAGATCCATGGATAACTCCAAGGGACCTCTGGGCTCAGCTACTTTAGGTACACCTGAAGATATAGGTGAAGGTTGTAGCCCAGATGACCAAACAACTAGCCAAACCTACATTGATGATAGTACCTTAAGGCCATCTCAGTCGCTCAGTCATCAAAGGGCTCTGATTTCATCTGCAAGCTACAAAGAGACTTGCATCCCTGAAATAGCCGGTGGCAGTGTAGAGACCCCCAGTTCTTGTAGCCTATTGGAACAAGGCAAGCCTACAGACAATTTGCCATCATATAGTGAGCTCAACTCCTGCACAACAAAATCTGCAGTTGATGACTATTTTCAGTGCAACACATCCAGTGAGACTGTGCTTACTGCTCCATCACCACTGGGAAAGAATAAAGAGGATCATGATACGCTAACAGGGACAGATGGGCTAAAAAAAATGGCTCCCACAGAAAGACAGTCTCAACATATTGCTAGGGAGCCTGGGGTGCACAAGGAGGAGTCCCCAAAGGGCCCAAGCAGTGGTTCAGTGATTGCTGGCCAAACTCCAGAGGTGATAGCTAACGGGCGGCTGGTTCAACACCATAGCACTGAGTCAAGCAGCCTTGATAAAAGGAAAGAAATATTCAGCAAGGATACACTCTTTAAGCCTCTGCACAACACTCTTTCTGTGAATAGTTATCATAAGTCTAACACACCTCTGCTAAAGCCCCATCAAAAAACCCCCTCTGACACATTGCCCGTCAGATGTGAGAAACTTGAACAAGCGATGGTAACCTCAGTCACACAAGTCATGCCTGTTTCTCAGAGACAGCAAGAGACAACCGGGAACCAGGAGGCCTCTTTTGACTACTACAACGTATCTGATGATGATGACTCAGAGGAAGGAACCAACAAAAATGCCGAGGAAGAAAAAAACAGGGATGATGTTGGTACGATGCAATGGCTCCTAGAGAGAGAAAAGGAAAGGGATCTACAGCGAAAGTTTGAGAAAAATCTTACTCTTCTCACCCCAAAGGAAACAGAAAATAGCAACAACCAGAGAGCCACCCACTCAGCCCGCCTGGACAGCATGGACAGCAGCAGCATTACTGTGGACAGCGGGTTCAACTCTCCACGGTAGGACTGTCACATTCATTGCAGCTTTACAGACTAGGAAGTTCCATTTATGGTTTTATGGGTGTGTGATATTGGTGACAGAATGTAGGGCTGTATTGAAAAAAGGCACACATTTTCAGACTGTTTTTTCTACAGCCCTGGAATCCTCTATTCAGATGTGTGAGTTTCCCACCATACAGTAAGAAACCAATGACCATTTGAGGCATTGACTCTGTGTTAGTTAATTTTCTGTTTGCTGAAAGCCTCCCTGTATCCTTTTTTTTCTGTATTAAATTTGTATTTGCTTTAGAATAAAAGGGATGAGCTCCTGCATACTGTTCCCTTTCCCTCTAAGATACCATCAACCAGACTAATGGGAAGACTAGGCATGACCAGGTGGCTTAACCTTTGGCTCAGACAAAAAGGAAAACAAATTATACTGTTTTGTGTTCGGGCTTCCTTGTTTGTTTTCTTCAAAAATTTTGAAAGTGCATCTAGTCACCATTTCAAACTGGTGAGACTAGAGTAGCCACTCCCCATACAAGTTAAAAGTGATTAGGATGTTTGAACTTCAGGTGTGACTTAACACTGCTGAGAGAAAGGTGCCTTGTCTAAGATACTTGGGAAAAGAGTTCAGATGTTGATGTGTGGTGGTGCTGGTTAGTAATTACTATTCCAGGGATATCAGGAATCATGGAAGCCTCAATGTGCTAGAAGTCTTAAAAGTGTAGGGAGGAGAGAGTTGTTGGTGTATTCCCTGCCCTGGAGAATTCACAAGTTCATTTCCAGGTTAAGAATCTTTTACGCCAGCCTTCTTCCTTGTCTGTTTGACCTTTGGCAGTCCTAGGTCCTTGATGGAATGGAGCGTGACCAGTTTTGTTTGGCCTGCATAGGAACTCATCAGACTTCAGAACAATAACTCTTAAGAACACAGAAATCATTTACAGTAGTAGTTTTCTTAGAGTGGCCTACTTAAGCTTAAATTATTTATTGCCTGTATTTAAAAATAAAACCTCCAAGACTGATTTTTGTATTATGTGAAAAAACTGGGGTTTTTTGGTTTTTTCTGTCATTGTTTTATTTTCCCTTGTAAATGGCGTTCTCGTTCCTCAGAAGTATATATATATTTTTTACATCTATAGCAAAGGCTCTCAGAAAGGCATGTGAAGGATTTCTTTTTTCTACACAGGACTAAATTTCATTTTCAGTTGAAGTCCTGTCACTCTGGACGAAATTCCTTTGGATTTGATGTTTACTCCCACTTATGTTAATGACATGACAGAAATTAGTGAGCCTGATGCAGCTTGCAGTGATGTATCAAACTAGAGCAGGCTTCTAGCGAATGTATATTTTTTCTGAGTAGAAAACCTGAAAAATAATTTGAGTAAATCATACCACTGAGTCCACTCTAAAAAAAAAGCTTGAGAAGGCTTTCTGTTATTGATTGTTCTGCAGATGCCTGACATCTTTCTCACAAAGAACTATTGTATTAAACTGTTTGCACTTTTCTTTTTTAAATGTGATCTCTTCCAGTAGTTGAAGTGCTATACTTGGAGTCAGTTTTTGTGGGGGAGCATGTTGTGGTGTTTGCTTCTTGCTCAGCCTGTCTCACTCAGCACAGCATGAGAGTCACCTCCGGGATAAGATATCAACTGGATTAAAAATCAGTTCTTGGACTACTCTTTTGTATGGTAGCTGAATATCAAACTTGTGTTTCTGATTAATGCAATGATAGACATTTTCTTCCCTAATTATTTACATAAAAACTAAAATTTCTGTTTATGTTAAACTTAGCTAGCAAGAGAATAGGATGTATTAAGCATACTGGATTTAGTGCTGCTATACCACTTTGTTGAAATCAAAAAGGAAACAGATGAGCAACTTTGGCTAAAAAGTACCATGTTGTTATTATTATCCTGCCTTATAATAAAAAATGTACTCCACAGCCCTTTTCCAGGAAATACAAAATAGCCATCCAGCATCTATCTGGTAAGATTCAGCTAGGTGTGACAGTGTCTTTTAGCAGATGCCATGGGAAGAATATAAGAACAGGTCATGCATATGATAATGTTCCTCAGGTATATTCTTCTGGCCTCCACTGATGATGTAACTCTGCTTCCTGAGATGGGGTGGTATCTTTCCATTCAAACTGAAGTATGCAATGTTGTTAGGGGAATCAAATTACCAATTTCACACTATAAAAAAGTAAAATATGTTTTTAAAGTCTGATAAATTGAAAAAAGGACAGTAAAAAAAACAGGAAGAAATGGCTGCAGTTAAAGAGATTTGCAATGGTCATTTGACTTCCAAAGTATTTGTGTGCAAAATGTGTGAACATATTAATCACCATTGGGAAAAAAAGCCTCAATATTTTGTGCATTGCTTTTATGCAAGTTATATATAGTAAATACTAGCTGTCAAGATTCATTTTATTCCTTTATTTTTAGGGCTTTTATAATACTGTTGCTCCTTTGTTACCTAAAGAAAGCTAATTTTGGCATTACTCTGCATGCAAAATTTTCAATGCAGTTTTTGTGTATACATGCTGTAATGGTCAGTTTGTAATACCAGAGTTGAGCATGTCTGAAGATCTGGAATTGGTGGTCCCATAAAGAATAATACAGTACTAAATCATCTCTGAAAACTAAGATCTATTTTCATTAAAAAGCAGAGGGAGAGGAGTTAAAAAATAAGCAAGACAAGTGCACCATACATCATTGCAACTCACAGGAATCATTTACTATGTGTGTCACCCATCATAGCTTTTTGGAGCTATGGAAATAAAACAATCATTGGCAGAAGAATATCAGTACCATCCATTTTGACCAGTTTAAAAGATCTATGAGAGTTTTCCTAAAAGGCTCATTGATTTTCCATACTCAGTCAGTTTAAGATTATTTAAATCTGCCCTGTGACTAAGAAAAGTTTTTTCCTTCCACTATGCCATGCACCGACACATTTCTCCCCTGCCACATCTAAAGCTGTGCAACCCTACTCTTCCCTTGATGCTAGCACTAATCTTTTTTTTTTTTTTAGGGCTAGTATTTAACTGAGAGCGGTCCCTGATCTGTCTGGCTGCCTGCAAGGCTTAGTCAGGGAAGCAGCAGAAACATGTGGCAGGGTCAAATCCACACAAGGCAGGCAAGAGCTACCCCTTTCAGTAGCAGGTAAATTTAGGTTGACTTTAAACTGACTATGAAACTTCTGTCATTAGTATCCTTGTTTTTAGTGCTTATTTGATAACTGGATTCAGTCCTCTAGATGTATTCTGTAAACATCTCCATAGCAAGTGGTGATGTCATTTTACAAAGAAATAGGGGTACAGGTGAAGGATACATGACCAGGGGGCCACATGGGTGTTTGAAAACAAATCTGTTCCTGAACAGGCACACATTATTTAGAGAGGAAAAATTATTTAATAGTGTAAAGACAATAAAACCAGCAGTACTGGTAAAAGCCTTAGCATGTCATGGCTGAGCTTTTTAAAAGCTGTAGACTAAAATACAAGCTGCTCTGCATTCATAGTTAGATGTACCATTAAAAGGTTTAATCTTTAAAAGTGTTTAGTCTTGTCACTCTTGTGGTTAAATGATATGCTAGAACTAAAGGAACATTGTCCATTTTCTGAATGAAATAGCAGCACTAGTTGTTGTCCAGGGCAAGATCACGGACCAGGCAGTTAAGATTTCTCATTGTCTTGGTAAGTTGCAATCATCTCTGCTGCAAAGCAAAATCAAAGTGTTGCGTTCAGAGGCATCGAGGATTTAATGTAAAGTAAAACTTTAATTTAATATTTTGTGTATAAAAACATAGGTAGAAGAGGAGACAGTGGAGTATGCTGTGTTATATGATTGCTGTCCTAGCTCTGCCTAGTCACTGAACTGTTTTTTATGAAGCTAGTTTGTGCAAAACTGCACCAGTCAGGAAAAGAAAACTAGCACATTCCAAGTGCAAGATGGAAGCTATTTCCTTGAGTGAAAAATCCAGATGCTTGATACTGGTTCAGCTTACAGTTTGTGTGACAGTCTCAGCTGTGCTTAGTCCAATACCTGTGTTATGGTATGATGACTGCTGAGCACCTCTGGGACAGTTTTTGGAGGAACATATGTGTACTGTCAAAATGAAATGATTCATTGACGTGACATTACATACAAACACAGGAAACCTATTATAAAACACTCTGTTCTCCTTTCCTGTCTGGTCAATAGATATATAGGCCTGTCATATATGAGTGTGTATATATATTTCTTTTCCATTCCAGTACTCGTGAGAGCCTGGCATCCAACACTTCAAGTATTGTTGAAAGCAACAGACGTCAGAACCCTGCTCTGAGCCCTGCACATGGTGGCGCAGGACCAACGTTCAATTTCCGAGCCACTGCAGACCCACCCACGAGTGAAGCTGAGAAACTGCAGAAACCTGGTAACTGCCTGCAAGCTTCTGTCACTAGTGTCTGATAGTCAGCCTGCCTCAGATCGCCTGTCTCATCCTATACAGCAAAGTTTACGACACTGGGAC
Organism: Poecile atricapillus; assembly: GCF_030490865.1. NCBI lineage: Eukaryota > Metazoa > Chordata > Aves > Passeriformes > Paridae > Poecile > Poecile atricapillus. Next base: position 44,349,849 of record NC_081252.1, read on the forward strand.
TGATGTTTACATCTTTGGGGAAAAATAAAACAAGCATCTCAATCACAGTTTTAGTGTTCACTTAAACTGTGCTGCTATGTAGACTAGGGGCAACAAAGAAGTATTTATTTCAAGGTATTGCTTTTCACATTTGCGGCTCTGTAGCAACAGAATAGCAGTAGGGATAATATGTACACTTTTTGCTTCACTTAATTGTAACTGAGCACATATATGAAAGTCTAGACACTGTAAGTGTAATCTGCATTTTCAATGTCCATGCAGTTGCCAACTTCATTTAAAAAAATGCCACAGATGTGTGATGCCCCCGGTCAGAGGCTAAACTCTGCTGCAGAGTTCATCATTTTTTTCTTCGAAAACTGAGCCACTGCTGAAAGTAACCAGCCAGGATCACCATGAGGAAAAACAATGCCAAACATGACAAGTCATGACCTCAGCTCTATATGTGAATTAATACTAATCAGTCATTTTCACTGTGCATTTTTGTGACACAATTTTACAAATACCTGGTTAAGCAAGTAAAAGGAGGTTTGAGGTTTGTTTTGATTTGTTTTTTTTTCCACATATGGAGTGTGGGAAGGGAGGTGGCTCCTCCATTTGTTTCAAAAATATGAGAGGTGTTTACTTAATGAGACTTGCTACTTGACCTTCCATAGTCACTGGTGAGGAGGTGGGCCTTTGCATAGAGTGGGGAGTGGGGAGGGAAGGGAAAGATGTTAACTGTCATAGAGCCACAATTTGTGGAGTGACACAAAATATATTAGATGTATTCAGTATATTTCACTTATTTTAAAAAGATAATTAATTCTCGTGTCACTTCTGGTATTGCAACTTGCCATTAATATAGGAATCAGGATAACTAATTTCTTTGAACAAAAATATCCTTTATGATATAAATGACAAGTATGGCCTGAAGAATTGATTTCTTTCTAGTGGAAGGACATAAATCTATTTTATGTAGCTTATTAAATAGAGTGCCTAAATTAGGCTATTAAAAATAGCATACAGTGTAATGATTATCAGAGAACAAAATTTAGAGAATTATAAACTTCTGGCCTTTTTATTCAGTGGATGTTATTTGCAATTTAGCATTTTATGGACATGTCTAGTTTCTAGAAATTCAATGTGTCCACTTGGTTTGCAGTAGAAATCTGAGTCCTGCAGACATGGTACATCCTAATTGCTCTCCCTAAACTGTTACTTCAATGTAATTAGTACTATGCTAATTACTGCAGAGTAAATTCTAAAGATAGTTAAACTCCAAGAGTAATTTTAGGTACAGGGTCACATTCTGCTCTGTTACTCGTGCAACCTGGTAGTGCAACAAACTGACTTTTTTATCAGAATAGACAAATTGGTGGAAGAATAACAAAGATACTAAAATGTGCAACAGCCCAAATTGTTTCACAGAAAAGGGTTATTTGCCCTGTCTAGCTCTTGTCGTACACAGGTATGAAACCCAACTGTACATACTAAAACACAGTATTTTCATCAGGTTCTGGTGACATTTATTACTCTGTATACAAAGTCATTTGAGCCTCGCTTATGTTCTCTGTTGTCATCAGAAGTCTTTACTGACGATTCAGCCTTATGTTACATCATCGGATATAGTTCATTTACTTCTAAAACAGCTTTCTAACTTTGGACACAATCGATTTCCAGTTCTGTCAAGATTACCCAGTCAATGCACAGGTCTGTTTTCATTGATTTCAGTGTATGATTTGCATTTCATAGGAGCAATAAGACCTTTCAGTGCACATAAAGGAAATTATTGTGCTTTTGGTTGGTTATCAAAGTCACTTGGCCTTTAGCCTTCTGCCTTATCATACCTTCCAAGATGTGCTCTAATTACCATATAATGCTTTGCATGATGCATCTTATTATTCAATATGTAACTCCAGCCGTACTTATTCCATGCAAACTGTAGAGTCAGAGTTTTTGTGGGGAATTGTCATATACTATGCAGTGGCTGACTGTGGTTTTGTTTCTGAGAGGAGCTCTGGCATCAGTAGTATGTATCAATTCAGTAAATAAAAATGTCAAAATGGTAAAAAAATTTACAGTGATGATCTGAAGTACTAATGGCAGTATTAAAATGCGAAGAGCAGAAACAGGTTTCACCTTTGGGGAAACAATTGTTTGTCACAAGCTAATCAGAATTTGTGCAGGCAGCTGGTTGTACAGAAGACGTAATTCCAACAAAATGTGACAGTACATACCTATAAACTGTATAGTATGTTATTTCCTAAAGTTCCCAGAGACCAGCAGACAACATAAATGTCATATTAATGTTGACATGGCATTGTACCAATATTAATGTGACTCTTGGAATATGGAATGTAAACAGAAGTTTCAAATAGAAACGTTCTAATCTTGATTTTTTTTTTTCCTTTTAAAATCAACAATGGAAAATAAGAAAATTCCATCTTGAGGTTCTGGTAACAAAACCACGAGAGTGGAGCTTGAGTGCTTTATGTCACCCTAATCCTTTGATGAAATCATAGCCTTGTATTATGTGGTTGCTTATCTATCATTCTTCTAATGTATCAATTTAAAGGTTTACAGAGTTAGATTAGGTTGAATCTGTGTTGTGTTCAACTGTAAAGGGTCAACACAAATCTGTCGGCATTTTGCACACTTAATATGTATTATTATAATACAACATGTTACTTTTATGGTAATTTTTTTTACACATATAACTACCTCCATGAATTTGATGAAATGCAGCAACATGAAAAGTGTATTGTACAAAGCAAGGTTAGAAACTTTGAAGCATTAGGTCATGGCGTTCTCTTGTGTGTCAAAGCTTGCATATGAAGTCATCATGTTTCCATTGCCACAGTTTCCTTCTACAATGTTAAAAAGATGGCTTTCAGATGAGTCACTTAAAGACTTTGACAAGGCTGCATAATTGGGATAAAAGTGAAAGGGAGGCTGAAACCTTCCATCCTCTCCCCAGTTACTGCTAAAATTTCTGCCTGGTAGAACTTGAAAATGTATTTGTAATTTAGCAAATTAGAAACATCTACAGTCTGTGAAATATGATTGACAGTTTGGGGTTTAACAGAAGACACTCTGGGTATTTTCTTGGCAGCCTTCAGATACTTGGGGCCCTATTCTGCCTCCATCTTTGTCAACATTAGTACGTCATGGTTTCTCTGAACAGGCAAGGGTGTTAAAACAGCTCTTCCTTTAATGATATGCACTCTGGTCTCTAGATTGTGTGCATCTAAAACATTTGCTCCTACAGAAATTACCAACAGCCTTTAATTTACGTTGCTGGGAGCAGTATCAGGGTCCCTACTTGAGGTATGTGCCTATTGTTCAAAGAACGTGGGCAAGTTTCCAAGAAAAATTAATCTGGCTTTTGAAAAGTAGCCAGCTGCAACAAGCCACCTTTCAAGAGGGAAGAAAGAAAGACTTTTGCAAAAACCAAAGGAAGAAAGTGGCAGTTGAACCTAAGCAGATCGCATTATATACAAATCCCGATTTATGAACACCTTTCAGCAAACCTAGTACCATTATCCTGATGCAAATTAATATACAATCATCAGTTGAGCTAATTTTGCCATTTTAAGTATTTCAGTTAAAATTTAGAAGAAATCATTAGCCATTTGACTCCCAGGACCACTGTAAAATGACTGTTATATGCGAAACAATGTTCACTCAACTTTAAAAAAAAATGTATTGGAAAACAAATATTTTAATGAAAACCGTGGCCTAAGTGCTTGCCAGCAGTAGTCTTCATTAGGAAAGAGAACAAGCAAACCAGTATTCAGAGGCCATCATGAACACAGATAACACTTTGCACTTAAATCACACCTTTTTGCCTGAGGGTCTTGAAGCACTTGCCTGTGAGGTAGGCAGAGTTCACTGACCCTACTTTTTGTCTGGGCCCATTGGAAAAAGCAAAGGCTAAGAGTCTGTAGAAGAACTTATTAACTAGTTGCTTTTTTAAAGTTACTGAAGTAGGTTTAACAGTTACCAAAGTGTTTAATGTTTATATTCTGAAATTATTCTTTTGATGCATTCGGTTTGTTTAAGTAAGAAACTACTTTATGGCCCTGCAGACACTTTTGGATTAGCAGTTCCAAAACCAAGTTTGCAGTCATACGAGTACTGGCAGCAGTGGTTTTAGAAACAGTCATGTTAATTAAAAATTTGTTTTTCAAATACATTTTGTAGTGCTTTTCCCAACACAATTGTTCAAATTGTACAGAGAAAGCAAATAGCACTCCTGATCTGGTGTCATATCCACAGTTTACAATTCTCTTTGCTCTTCTGAAGAAAACTGTACAGTATTAGAGAGAAAAGTTCTATTTTTTACAAAATTCTTTAAAAAAAAGGCTATATATCTAAAACGTTCCCCCCAACATAAGTAAAGTGCATCATTACTGCATGAGACACATGCAGTGGACCCACCAAAAGCCAAGCTGGTGCTAGAAGAAAACGGGACTATCACACTTCTTTCACAGTGGCGCTCTAAACGTTGGTTTCAGTTATGCAAGTGTAAATCTGGCATAACTCCCCTGATCTCCGAGGATCTGAGAGAGATGGGAATGGGTCGTTAACTCCATTGAAGCTCAGTTCTGAGCTGAGGGTTTCCGTGTTCCTCCCCCCACCCTGAGACACTAAATGCAGAGGAGCAGAAGGCCACGCACCTGGCTCTGGAAGGGCAGCCTGGGCTGAATCCCTGCTGAAATGCACAGCCACCCAGCCGGGATCCATGACAGCACCAGTGTGCCCCACCTCGGAAGGGTGATTTTCCATGTGGTGCACTGCCCTCCTGTTATATATCGGTTAGAGCCACCCAAAGGATACCCACCCAGAAGTATGAAAGGGCCCTTGGAGTATTTGGCACAGATGTTACTTTTATGTGTGGAGGAGATTTTAAGTTTAAAGGGATCATAATTCTGCAGGTAATTTTCTGTGAGTGACTGAATGTGGCTGTTGCATTAGGTTTAAATGAGTTAATAAATGCAAGTGGGACTTACTGTATGTTAGAAGGGAGTTTTGCAGCCAAGACTGCCTTGTATAAATGTGTTTGCACTGAAAAAAAAAATTAAAAAATTACTTGGTCTCTGGTTGCTGTAAAGGTCATCCAAGATGGATGTTCTGTTTATATTGTATAGTATTTCATATGAAATAATTGCAGTTCATGAAATGTCTTCCCTAACGTTACTGATTTATAACAGCACATTTGTAACATGGTTTTTATTGTGTCAGTGTACCATATTGTAAATGATGATTACTTGTCATGCTTAGTATAATAATTTAAAGGAAAAAAAAAGGACAGGGATTTTTGTAAGTCTATATTTGAAAGTCCCTCCATATGGTAATATTGTGTTCATGTTGTTTATGTAGTGTTGTGTGAAATATCCATTTTGGATTGTGTTACTTTTTAAAATATTAAATAACATTTGGTTATATGTTCTAAGTGGATTCTTTGCACTCATCGGTGGTTTTTAGAGAGTGTACTTATATTTCCATTTAACATTCTGTTTCTCTCCCTCACTTAGGAAACCTTGCACAGCAAACCAGAAGTCTCAGATAAACAAACACTGTAACAACTCGTTGTGTTCCCCTATGCTTTATAAAAACTCTTTGGGCTATTAAGAGTGCAAGGGAGAAAATTTTTTTCTAGCTTGGGCTGGACATGAAGTTGACAGCTGCAGGGGAAGTATGATCTCCACTGAATCTGAGTGCCCAGCTGAGATGCACCCAAGCTCCAGGAAATGAGACACCCATTAGGACCTCCTGATGCTAAGGGCAACAGGTGTCAGGTCCTTCTTTTACTCTCCTCTCCATCCTCATGAGCTAAAGGAGGACCGGGTGCATACCAAGAAGAGGGTTCTAGCAAGGAATTTTTTTCACATTGTTCAAGAAAACTGATAGCTGCTGGTTGGAAAGGCCCAAGTGAACAATGTAACATGCAAGTGACCTTTTCCAGCCTTCTGCTACCACCTGGAAGAGGGTTTGGAGCAAATTTAGGGTCTAGGGGATTTGCTAGAGCTGTGCCATGAGACCTGCTGTTTGCCAAGGTCAGCTATGGGAATTTGCAACATTTATAAGATAAAAAACAAAGCAGCATCTCTTGGAAGTAGGTGCTGTCTAAAGCACCTTGGCTTGTCACCTGCTAGTGGCACATACTGCTACCACGTTGTTCCTAGTCTTAGCTCATACCCCTTCATCCATCTGCTTCCACTGTAATTCATCTTCATGAAATTATGCATTTTGAATTATGGGGGCAAAAAATCCCAAAACCAGACAGGTTTAAGTTAGGACTTTATCCCAGCACTGAGCTAGTGCTTTGCACATGCAAAGTCAGTTTTTGGTTTTGGTAGACTGAGACTTTCAAGGCCTTTCAGTATTACTGGAGAAGTTTGCAAGCACTGTTTCCCCCTAACACAGCACTTTGTTTTTGTTTCTATCCTTATGGTGTGCTTGTATTTTAGGTGCTAAAATAGACTAATCATTAATTTCCTAGAAAGAAACTACTGTTGTCCAAAGTTACCAAACCTTGCACTTTAAAACTTGCTTGCAAGGCTGGCTTGAATTCTCTTTATAATTACTCTGCTGACAGGTAAACTGAAGATCTTGATCAAGTGATTTTTTTTGGTCAAACATGGCCTGTAACATACTGAAAATATCTAGGGCCACTGCTTGGCTGAGGAAGTACACTCTTGCTGTTAGGTCACGCTTTTCTGCAGAGAGCACTGAGTAGATTTACATCCCTCTGAACCTACGGATACCTTACATCTATATGATAACTCTTGAAAGATCTTCAGATTTTTTTCTCCATCAGCCTCTCAACTGTTTCTTTAGTCTATTGTTTTCCTCACATCTTACTTTCTATAATATCCTTCTTCTATTGAATCCCCTCATCTTCTGCTTCTTTTTTACATTTATTCTCCTTCACGTTGGGGGTTTTTTTCCACTACATGTTACTTGACACAACAGTCTTCTGGCCCATTTCTCATCCTCCCCTCTAAAAATGTCATTCTAATCTTACAGTGTCTTTCTCCCACTTTTCCATTACTTTCCCTTTTTTACTTTCTCTTCTTATCACAAAGACCTTAGAGAAGAAAATGTGGTTAACTTCAGGATAGGTGCTCATGTCAGCATTTCCCTTCAAGCCATGCTGTTGCAGTTTTTAATTTTAAAAATGTTTTGGAATGTAAATATACACCCATATTTTAGTCCTTTCTGTTCTCTTCCTCCTTTTGACTGCTGCTCCTGTTTTTTTTTAAAGACTATATGCTATTCTGTCCAGCATCTCTGTGATTTGAGGGCTCAAAGATGAGACACAAAGCCCCAAAATGTACTGGAACACCAGGTCACATCTGTCTTCCTCTGGGCATCAAGTAAGGTCTCAGGTAAATGCTTAAAAAAGAAAATGATTCAGCTGTGCTTTGCAGAATGGAGATGAAGAAAATGGCCTTTACTTAATAATCTTTCCTAAACGGTAGGTAAGGAGCCCATGGCTCTGACACTCCTGTTCACTGTAGCTGGTACTTGAAGAGAGAAGGGTTTTGAACAGTCACTGATGCTGGGGCTTTGATAACCACCTGTGGTTTTGTGGAGATGGCTGAGCTTGCATTTATAAGCAACTTCCTTCTATGCCTGTAGGTTCTCATGTTTAGCAAAGTATTTTTAGCCCAGCTGTCACAGAAGTGATGAATGGGGACAACGAACGGGAAATCCCAAGCACTTCCATTTAACAACTTTTTTCTTCTCTCTCATCCCAATAAGCACATAAAACCTAACCCTGTTCTGCCAGCTATGTGAAAGTAAGCAAAGACAGTAAATAAATTTACCAACATGACTGTGCATACACTAAAATAATTACATGCTTTGGTTGCTTGGTTGCTTAGGGAAACCTGAAGCCTTTTGTTTTGAGTTCTCTCAATCTCTTTCCTCTTGTCCCTCTGCTTGTTGCTGGTAAAATTAGGCCATTTGCCATGAAAGTGCCAAAGAGGGTCACTCCAGCAGGAAGCTGCAAAGTAGCAGCAGTAGTGAGAGGACAAGCAAGAGTCAGGGGCCTCTGAGGATGTAGGCTTTCATCATGCAGAAGTCAAAAGGTACACCAGCACTGGCACTTTAGCTGCAAGCAGGGCTGTGCTCCAGGAAGGGCTGTCCTGGGCACCCACACACACCCTGCTGTGGTTCCAGTTGCAGTCTCAGCACAGATGGGCTGCACCACTTGCTGATGAAACCTCTCTACCAGTGGAAGCACATCAGGAGCAGAGCCATAGCACTACAGCCTTTTTGGGTCCTATTAGCTGGGTTTTTAGAAAATGAGGACCTAAGTAATGAACTTTACAGGGCAGCTTGTGCACTGGAAGGGTTGGGATGGAAACCCCACCTATGAGCCATGTACCTGCAGCCTGCTGTTGCTGTCTCCACCATGCACGCGCTGTGCACACACCACTGGGCAGTGACTGCCAGGAGCAGCCATCAAGACTGCATACTTAAGGACTCAGAAGTGCAAACCTTTGGGCTAGGTGCCTTAGGATTATGGGCAATGACAGGGACAAGGACAGCAGAGAGGGACATTTGACTTTCTGGTTATGGCAGATGGTAGATATCCCTGCCTCCACAGTGAGGTCTCCACACCGTTGTTCCTTGCTCAGTAGCCTTGAACCAAATCCCCAGTCTCAGCTTCCTCCCTGAAGAGATGTGGGGCCCCAGCCCCTTGCTACCACTCACCCCCATTGTGAGGAGGCTGTGCTGAGGGAGGGGCTCTTCTCTGTCCAGTTTAGTGCAGGCCTCTGGCTCAGGCCCAACATGAACAGAGAAGTCCTGTTGGGCATCCGGCTGCTGCAGTTTAATGTGCTTCTTTGTGACACAAGCTGGTGATGACTTCAAGATACTTGTAACTGGTCCAGCTGTAAAACTCACCTAAAGCATGACCCTGGCACAGCTCGGTAAAATGGTAACCACCTATTTTTTCCCCCCCTCTTCTTTTTTAACCTAGACAAAGCAGTATGTTTTTTTCCCTTTCCTTCTAAAGGAGTGCTGAAAATTCCCAGGGGACTCTGGGTTGAGGCAGAGGTCAGATGAAATCTGTGGCAGAAGTATCAAGGCAGGCACCATGAGGAGGAGAGGGGTAGGAACCATTTTGTCCATCATGATACAAGTGCACAAGGCCACCCTGGTGACCAGCCTGAGGGGCAGAGGTGCCAAGTCCACAGAGGGACCTCAACTGGAGCCCTCTTCACTTGCCTTGACCCATGGAGGAGGAGAACACATCCAGCCCACAAAGTAGAAAAGGAAACCTAAAAAGCTCCTCAGCTCTATTGTTCTGCTGTCCCATAGCTCCTGTGCCTGGCAGGCTGGCAGCTCCCCAGAGCTCTCCCTGGCATCATGGGCTGTGTCCCATCTAGTACAGATGGGACTAGTGGCCTATCTTCTCCTCCCCACTTCTATCTTACTTATGAAGAAAGTCATTCTATCTTCTAACCACAGTGCTTTATTTCTAAGTAGTTGCCAGTGGACCCTGGAGATTTATTATTAATTCATGATGAAGGAACTCAGAAGTCCTCAAACCTAAGGCAGGCAATGTATATTGCCTTTATTGTTTTATAGTTATCTATAACCCAATATTGAGAGACAATTATCTCTCATGCTTTGCTGTTAGGCAGCAGACATGTTTCACCAAATCAAAGTTTGTACAGGAATAAAAACAAAATGAGAAACCCACTTATTTTTCAGACAGAAGTAAAAAAAAAAAAAATAAAGTCCCAGAAAACTAAAGCTTTACAGAATGACAAACAGCTTTGAAAACCTCTTTCACTGCATTTAAAACATTTGTCTGGAGATGGGTGGACCTTTGTTGATCCAGAAACTAATGTCCCTTCTTGGAGACAGGGAAGTTTTGCTGTTGGCTCTGTTTGCCATGCTGGTACATGAAACCTTTTAAACATCATTTGAGGACTTCTCCATTTCTAGCTGTGATTGTCAGGTGAACTGGAAGGGGGATAAAGAACAGGTTCAGACCATTCTGTAAGATTCATCGTGTATCTTCTCTTTGTTTACCTATTGCCAATTCCAGATTAGCCCATTACCATCCTTTCAGAGGAAAAGTGCTGGCAGAGATCATCTCCACCCTGTGGCTGCTGTTTGTGTGCTCAATAGAGCCTCAGGCTGTGTTCGTGGCTCTCTTTGATTGCGTCTTTTCTCCCACCCTCGCAGGATTTTTCGCCAAAAATTCCTGCTTTTTGAGGCTGGGTTTGTTCCTGGCCAGCTGGCGCCCTTGTCCCTGGCTGAGACCCTGGGTGCTGAGCTTGTTATAAAAGAATTTATTTGGTCTTAGGATGCATTTATCATATGAAAGCTGTTAGGCCAGAGGGGATCTCTGTGCTGCAATGACTGCATGTGCCCAAGTATACAGGTACTGTGGATGGTACTTTCTCACAGTGAAGCTGCCCACCTGCCTTATTATTTGGCATTCTGGCTAGGATTTCACTGTTAGGATTGTCACGACCCACACTGGCGACAATCAGCAAGTGTTGGAAGGGAACACAGGAGAGCTCCTTTTACACAGAAAATTTCCTGTGCTTCAACACTATGCTGGAAATAGGGCCAACAAAACAAGATTTTTTTTCAAGAGAGTGGAGAACACTCAGCTTCACAGAGTCAGGCAAGTGGCCAAGCAGCTCTTCACTAGAGAGATATTTTTATTTAGAGGTTGAAACTGGTAAAGACCCTGCCTACACTGCCCTTTTATCAGCAGTCTCAAATGAAATGCTGTTTTGCTCAGCTTCCTGGAAGGATGCCAAAGCTTAACATTAACAGGAGTACACCTTTCCTGTGGACAAGGGGGAAAAAAACAACAAAAAAGTATAGTGATCTGTGCTGACAGCTTTTTCTGAGAAATAGTCCATATAATTCACAACAGGAAAGAGATTTTTATCAAGAAATTACTTTAGAATAACAGACTGATAGGAACAGTTCCCCAGCCCGCACTTTGGTAGAAGGTAAATTCTGTCCCAATGATGCCTCACACACACTGGATGTGTGGAGAAAGGCAGGGTAGGAGTAGATGTGAGGAACAGCACTGAGAAATTGTGATGACAATCATGGGGATATCCTTTTCCAAATGGGATGAGGAGCTCTGGTTTGTACTGATACATTGTTTGTTTACATGGTGGCATTTATAATTTTGCTCACACTTCCTAAATGGTACCCCTAATGGAAAATTAAAAATTCCTTATAATCTGTCATATATCTGAATTTTTTCCTATATTTTCAATGGGACAAACAACCATTTTCTTGACTGATTCAGAACAGTGAACACTGGAGACAGTGAACTGACCAGGAACAATGAAGCATTTTATGTGAAACCTGGCTGGATATTACCTGTTGGATTTGAGCTCATTGAAGCTCATTTGGGAAAATCCACTGTTGATCTCATCCCTTGCCTTTTCCATCACAGGGTACCACAGACAATTTCAGATGTGCCCAGGCCATCTGTTTCAGACATCCTTGAATCCAGCTGACCCCAGGGCACCAGGGGAAATGGTGTGACACACAAAGCAGCAGCTCCTCTAGGTTTTGGGGTCCTTCTCTGAGGGATTCATTTGAAGCCTGTGTGTGGCAGCTCTCCAGTGCAATGGGGATATGTGGCTGCCACCACTTTGCCCATCCCACTTCATCTGCCATGGAGCAAGCCCCTGTGGAGAGCAGGTCCTCTTTCTATTGCCTCTGCTCCTACACCATTTATTCCTCCATCCTCTTCCTTTGTATTAATTTCCTGAGCTGCCCCAGCTGTCACATCTGCACAGTTACCAGCTGGTTTCCCATTTTTAATTGCCCTCAGAGGGCTTCTTCAAGAGTCACACCTGCTTTTGTGGGGGCCTTAATTTGTCACTGTCCAAACTGGAGCAGCAAGCATTTAAAATCAGCCTCTATGAGCGTGTTGTATTTCTTCAAGCGCGTGATTAATTGCTAGACCTTTACAGGCTGCACTCAGCTATTTCCGCATAAAACAGAGTCTGTCTTCTGCTGGAAAGCTCCCCACATTATGGATATTAAGTTTCATCTTTGTAGGACCTGGGTTTGTTCATCCCATTTGTTCTTCTTGAAGAAAGAAGTTGTATGAAACACAAAGAAAGCTCATTGCCCTCACCAGTTTATTCTGTTTAGAGGGGGGAAAATAGTAATCTATTTCTTTGGCAGAAGTGTTCTTGTAAGGAACCACTTGAGATTAAGGCAGAAGGGGATATTTTAGGATGTTTCACCCAGCCCCTGCAGCAATATAAGCAAGCAGTTTGTATAATCCAACTCATAAACTTGAATTCCATCTTCAAAAAAAATTTTTTTCCCCTCTTTCACAGCTGCTATTTGAAGGCTACTTTAGAATGTTAGTTTTTACACCCAAAATTACTTCCTTGTTATAGCTGTGCTTGGAGAATCCCTCTGCGGATGGGCAAGGGCTGCTTTCCCTCTCTCTTACAGAATCTCCTCAGCTGAGGACAGCAAGGTTACCCCTCCCTCAGCCTTTGCATTCTCATGGATAGTGAGTGAGCTGTAAGATGAAAACCACACTGCTGCCTACTCTGGAAAACAAGGAAACAAAGTCTTGCACCCCAAAGCTCCACAAGGATGGAGTACACGGAAAAAATATCAAGGGAGAGTGAAATTTACAGATGGATGGATGGGTGGATACATTGTGAAGCAAAGAAGCCCTTCCCAAAAAATTAATTTTTAATTTGTCAGAGTCTCCTTCTGCCAAGGGATCATGTAGAGGGTGTGAGGCACCTCTCAGAAATCAGAGGCAGGCTCCTGCTGAGTCACTTTCTATGGTCATGTCCTTGCAGGGGTAAAACTAACCTTTTAATATATAGAGGGTACAGTGAATGCCAATGCAGTGGTTGTTTTAATGATGTAGGATGAGCAGCATGTGGGACCAGTGAAGAAAGGTTAAAACTGCCTCTAATGGACACATGGCCCGGTTATATACATTTATGTGGCGAGGAGCCTTTGAATGGAGGCAGCCCAGTGAAAGCAGCAGGCTGAGTGACTGTTCAGTAGGGACTGTGGATGATCCCCTGCAAGCCTGACCTGTGTTCCAAAGCCTTTGCAACACCTGATGCCACCTCAGCCTCCCTTTTTCTATCTGGCAAGGAAGCAGTGACAGTGTCTCCAGCCAATTTTGAGGCTTAATTAATATTCACCAAACAATGTATTGAAGTGATGAGTAATGTTTTAGTGTATTATTAATTTCTTGGGAAAAATAGAAAGCTGATCAAGAGTTGTCAATGGCCACTCTGTCACCAACAGAAAATTGGTTGGACATGAATTCCCAGCAGCGAATGCTGACATTTTGGGGCTGGCTGCCTGCAATCCCTTGGTGATGGACAAAGGAACATCATCTATGCATACACTGGTGCCCCTTGCTCCTGAAGGCTGATACAATACTGACACTAAAATGCCTCATTTGCTGCGACCAAGGGAGGATCAAAATCAGCTCTCTGGAGCTCAGGTAAGCCCTGATCTGGCCTGGTGCGGAAAGTGGGCACTGAATTTCCCCCACCTCAGCCCACTCTGTGACTGTTTTAGTTGGAGTTCCCCTGCTCTGACAAAATCTCAGAGTTCGCTCTGACAAAAGCCAGTGTGCCACTGCTGGGACATCTGACCCAAGGACTCTGCGTTCAACCTCCAGCCAAGCTGCAAGTGGACACAAGTGGCAGAGCAACAGGTGTGTCACTCCCCCTGCTCCCTCCCCTTCCTGCTTTTATCTGTTTTGTTTCCCACCAGTGGGATCAGGCCGTAATGACAACAAAGGCAGCTTGAGATGCAGCCTGGGAGTGGGGAGTACAGCCAGCTGGTTCCTCTCTAGAATCATTTAGGGCCACGTACACGTGAAGGTCTTGCTCTGCCCACTCATCCTGCTGTGGAAACAGGAGCAGGAAACAGGAGCAGGAGCAGGTGGGAAGCTTGCTCAGAGTGCTACATGAAGGCAGCAGGTTTGAGGTGAGGAACTGCCCTAGCACAAAGGGTATCGGAAGAGTTAGAGGGGAGAAAGAGGAAAAGTTGCGATGAGAGACGCAGAAGGAAGGCAAAGGCCCAGTCCTTTCCTCCCTCACTGAGGGCCAGGCTCGCTCTTGTGCCGAGTGCAGTTTGCGGGCAGGCCGGCAGGGGGCGCGCCCGCGCCGGGCCCGGGGCTCTCCCGCCCGAGGGCCCTGAGGGGCTGCGGCTGCGGCCGCGGCGCCTCGGCCTGGCGGGCTGCCCGCGCCAAAAACGGGGCAAACGGGGGAGCGAGGGGGAGAGGCAGCTTGTGGGAACATCTGTGTCCCCTTCTGGGCTCCTCAGAACAGGAGAGACGTGGAGCTCCTGGAGCACGGAGGACGTGCGGCAGCCTTGGTGCGGTGGTGTGGCTGCACAAGGCATTCCCGCATCTCGGGCGGACACCTGGCCGGGGACGCACCAGGGAGGAAATATGATAATGTGACTTTTCCAATGCCTTTCACTTCCCAGTGGCCAGAGCTCATTTGGCCTGCACCTCGCCCTGAGGTGTACGGGTTAATATCTGACAGATGCCACAGCACCAAGCCTGACAGAGTTCAAGAAGCATTTGGACAATACTCTCGGGCACGTGGCGTGATTCTTGGGGATGGTCCTGTGAAGGGCCAGGAGCTGGACTTGATGATCCTTGTGGGTGCTTTCCAATATATCACTCTGTGATTTTGTGATATATTGTGATGTATTAATTAGGAGACAAGGAGGATGACCAGCATGGCAAAAACTTCTCATTCACTCCTTACTTGCGAAGTCTCTGTACTTATGAAGGGTGCAGGTTGGTGTCTGTGCCAATGAGAAAGTGTCTCCACAAGGCTGCAGGCAAGGCAGGAGAGGCAGGCTGCATCTGGAGGAATGCTGGAGGGCTCATCTGCTGAGCCTTAGCCAGCCATGACATTTGCATGGCCACCAAGGTCATTGGTAAAAAGGGCTCAGCTTATTTAGCTGTGAAATTACCACTTTTGGCACTGCCATGGGGAGCAGACTGATTCTTATTCCTGTGCAGGCAGTCCCTCAGCATCTTCCTTTTCTGAGGACCCACGTTCATGGAACATGAGGGGAGCGCCTCTGGCAGACCTTGGCAGCGATACTGGTTCAGAGGGAGTCCTGCTGTGAATCAAAGGACTCATTGGAATACCTACACTGGTCCTCCTCCATCATCCACTCCCTGCTTTGTGGTCAGTTAATATAAGGAAAAGGAGATAAATTCTACTGAATAGGCTTGGAGACTTATTTCTATTAAATTAGTCTCTTCCATGGACCTTGTTGGTTTGTGCAGCTTAGAGTGGAGTAGGGCCCCCTTGTCTTTGAGGCCTATAGTGTTGGTTTTTGAGGTCTTGTTGACATTTGCACCATCTCTCAGTGGGAAAGCGGGGCTCTGGAGAGCCTGAACCTAGTGCAGCCTCTTACCAGTGACAATGCTCTTAATTTCTGTGCAAACAGCTGATCTGATGTTGAAACAGTGGGCTTAGAGAAGTGGGTCTGAAAGAAGCATCCAGGGCTCACCTCTCCTCTTCTTAGAAGTGCAAATGTTTTGTCATGTCCATTGCCAAGTGGGAATGACATGCTCCTGAATGGATGTTCAAAAGGTTGAACAATGAAATACATCTGGAAAAAAGGACTGCATATAGAAGCTACATCATCTCATGTGATGCGTTTAATGTCCTTAATTTACATGCTGACAACTTTGCCATTTCTAAACAATGTTATCATTCGTCTTTCTGATAATTAACCAGCACAAGCTTCAAACACTGTTTATCACACTTTGATGCAGCAATTAGACAAGAAAGGCAAAGTGTTGAAGGGAAGGTTTTGGGCTGTTTTTTTCTTCAAAAGTCTTACACTATTTACAAAGAAGTGCTTTTTCTAACACCATTTTTAGAATTATTCACTCATTCGCAATCAGTCATTGTATAAAAACATCATTCAGAAATAGGTTTTAAAATACACCCACCTCCATTGCATAGTATACAGAAAAAGAGGCGAGAGTTAAGACACTTGATTTTTGAATGAGAACGTGAACTGATTCAGAGGTATGACATTTCTGAGGAAGAAAAATAATGAGCTGTAGTTCTCCTGAAGCTAGTGAGCTCCTTGAAGGTCTGCCATCAAATTTTCCTTTTACAGACCAAGTAACTTTTACCATACACAAAATGCTTGCATTAAGGTCAAACAAATTGTATTGCAATTGGATTTACCCTTCAGTATTTGCATGTGGACACTGACAAAAATGAGTTACACAAAGTATTCACAAGGATCAGTGTTGGTTTCATGTGTCATGGGCCATCCATAGAACAACTCAAGGGACCCAATTTGGTATTTTCAATTTCTGTTTGTAAGAGGAGCTGAATATACCCTTATACCTTTAGAAACATTTCTTCTCTAAGAAGACCTTGGCTTCTGCTTGCTGATAAGACTTAAAATGGAACATTGTGAGAGGTTAGCAGGCACTGATGGTGTCTATCCTGATGATTTTCAGGCAAAACTTGGTAATTTGGTTCTCTTGTATGCTGATTTTTTAAAATTTTTATCTTTTTTCTTTAAAAATCTGCTCCAGTGATTTCATTGAGCCTGGTCCATTAACGAGCAACAGGGAACTCTGAACAATAGGTGCTTGTTTTACAGCTACTGCAAATGCTTCGAAAGCACTAAATTGCCTTTTATACTCAACAGTCTAATAACAAAGCCTGATTTTTTCCATTTTTCTCCCAATTGATTTGATGGTTCACTTGAGCTTTAAAAATACATTACATAAATCTTTACAGCTATTACAGAAGTCTTTTGTCAAGTTTAATTTGGTGTTTGTTTTTTTTCCCCACAGTGTAATCATTCACCCTTAAATGCACTATACCACACATTCCCGGATCATGCTTGTCTCTGGATCCAGAAGAGTAGTAAGTCCTAGAGATTTGTTTTACATGGGGAGGGACCTCAATCCTTCCAAAGGCAGTTTCTTGCTGAAAGCTCCTGGTTCAAAGCTATATCAGATAAAGTGCTGTGCACTCCCGAAGGCACCTCTGGCAACAGCTCTATCCTCTCCTGCTGCTTAATTTAACTTTGCTGTTACAACTTTGTTTGTGCTTGACGGCCCATCGTGGAAATAATCACCAGGATTGGCTGGGAGAGTGGGAGATCTATCAGCATAGACCTTTCTCCCTGCTGCAGAATAAAGGGAAATGTGCTGATCACCAGGCAGAGGTATAGAGAGCAAAAGCTGGCGGAAGAGCAGTAAGTGTTGAAAAACCTTCAGAAATTGGTTTGGGTATAAAACATCAAAATGTGATCAGATGATATTATCTTCACCAGGAAGAGCAGAGAGGCTGTTAAATGCCAGGTTTCCTCATCCTATGCTCTCCTCACCCTTGTGTGTCCAGATTTCTATTCATTTTCCCACTGGCTTTGAAGTCGAGGATTTCTGTCACATTTGTCTTTCCCAATCCTCCCCTCTGCTGCGGTCTGTGAGGAAAGCCTGGCCCTGGAAATGGGCAGAGCCAGTACTCATGTTGGTGAAAATAAAGGGAAGGCTGAGAGAAGTAGGGTGCTCTCACTACTTTCCTGCTGATCCACCTCTCTCAGCATTATGGTCCCTCAGCAAAGCTCTTGGCTCTTTGAAAGCTGCATCTGTATAGACAGGGCTTGGCTGGTGCTGTAAGGAGAAGATGGGGCTCTGCTGCTGGTGGAGCTGGAGATGAAGGGGTGAAACAGGATGAACCCAGCTAAATGCAAAGAAGTTGGTCTCCACTCCTGAACTTTTCAGTATGGTGAACCAGGGTGAGCTCCTCAGTGAAAGATGCTGGTGTGAGATGTGTTTGATGCTCAGAGATCCCCATGTGCACCCACCAGAAAACTTTGTGAATAGCCAGCCAGGATTCCACCAGTGCTGTAAATCTAGGTGAGTGACAGCATTGTCCCTGGCTGTGTTTGGAGCAGCACAAAACATGGCTTCATGTTAAAACCATTGTAAATGCAGGATGGGTCAGATTCATGCCTGGTGGAGCACAATGGAGGAGTGGGGGACAGCACTCTATTAATGAAGCTATTATTCAAAAGAAGAACTTGAAAAAAACAAACGGAGAAGGATGGAGTTGCTGGTGACACTGACTGACACTGTTCAGGGATCACAGTAAGAAGATCTGCCTGGTGAACAGGGAGAGCAGAGCTAATGCCAGGACACAGCTGCTGCACGGGGGGAGTGGTGCCAAGGGGGCTGTGTTTCGGAGCATGCACTCCACCCTGGACCAGGAGCCATTGTTGGGCACTGGCTGTACTCCTGCCAAGTGGCACATGATGTTGTAAACATCCACGGATCTGATGGGAGGCGCTCGGTAGTTGGGTCGGAAATCTGCAGGCAAAAGAGAGGAGTTGGCATCATGCAACTTGGGCTCAGTCCCTGGAATGTGGGGTGCTGGGGGGCAAGGGTTCCTTTGCCTTTGTTGGAACTTACCCACCAGGCTAGAATGTGGCATGCTATATAATTTACAACGTAGTTCAGCAAAAATATTTTAAACAATTTTATTAATTATTTTTACTTCTAGACCAATTTTATTCTAAAAACTAAACTAAACTAAACAAACTAAAAAAAGACATGAATTTTTAGGTACAGGAGCTACTTTACTGTATGTGCTTGATAGACATAATAGCCTGACATAATTGTGTTGCACATTGTGCTTTTCACTCCTGTCTGCAGTTGCAGCCTGGTGCTCTGCCCTGTTTAAAGGGCCTGATGAAGTGGAAACCAGGAGTTTTGTGTCTGGCCATCAGACAGGTGGGTGAGGTATGCTGCAACCTTCCCAAAGGAAGTACTGTAGTGAGTCTGAATCCCCCAACAAAAGCAGGATTCATGTGTTTCAAATAGAATTGAAAGTTTAGGCCAAAATTTAGGAAAACAGGGCAAAGAGATATTAACTGCACTGGGACATCAGAGAGAGGCTGACCAAATCCCTTCACATCTCTCTGCCTTGTTTCTTCAGCTATAAAATAGGTGCAGTACAACAAACCCTCCATAGTGAGGAAATCCTGCCATCTATTTGTAATTTTTGGGTGTCGCAGAGTGCTGCATCAGGGTCCTGATGTGCCAGGGGCTGCAGGGATGCAGGGGTGAGGACCATGGAGCTGCAGGGGAAGTAGAACACCAGGGATGATAGCATTGTACCTGGTCCATATGCAAGGAAGAAGCCTCTCATGTCCATGAGCTCATTGTCGTAGCCATGCCAGCCATTCTGCCAGGCCTCCTTCTTCCCCGTCCCATTCTCCCAGTAGGGCAGCTTGTCCCTGCTCTGGGTGACAACAGCAGAGAGTGGTTAGTGCCTGCCTGCTGGGCTGTGCTGGGGCACTGTGGGGTGCTGTGTTGTGTCTCCATGTGCTGTTCTACCCCATTAGCCCTCCACACTGTGCTGTGACCTGCAAAGGAGCTCATCCCCAGGAGGGGCATTGCCATACCTACACCACTCCAAGCCCCATGCCTTTGCTGTCACAGTGAGTAACCACCTCCCAGCTGGGAGACAAGCACAAAGTACCACAGTCATATGTGACACGTGTCAGCAAAGTGCTGTCCCTCTCCCCATGCCTGCAGCACTGCTCTTCCACCCAGCACCATGCACTTCCCAGTGGGTTTGCTGGGGTGTTGTTCTGCCCCACATGCCATTGACACCTTAGAAAAATAAGTCATTTTTGCTCTATTTGGCTAGTAAGCCTAACAATACAAATATCACCCTTACTAGATAGTTTCTAATTATTATTTCTTCTCGCTACTTGTTTTCATATTAAAGCAATGAGGTTTGTTCCAAGGAACACTGGCTCTGACCTGAGACAGTCACACTCTCTGTGGCCTAGATTCTGTTTTATTTCCTTGCTCAGTGGATCTCTGCTTTATTAATTTGTTGCTATAAATCTTGTTCTTTCTAGCCCATATTGCACTTAAGATGCTGTTTTAAATTCCTTCCTTCCTTTCTCCTGCTTTGTATTAACAGCTCTTACCTATGACAGTGTCATATCTGTCAGAGCAGCAGTTCCTAGGAGCTGATCAAATGCTGGACCAACCTGTCTATGAGTTTGTCCTGTCCCATGCTCCTTAGGGATAGCAGCAGACAGATGTGGCACTCCGCATTACCCCAAAACAATGTCAGGAATTTCACTTAAACAAAGAACATCAACTGATAGTTCTTCAGACTCATGACATTAATTTCTCTGATAATTACAGAGAAGGAGCTGCAGACAGTCCTCTAGAGTGTCCAGGTCTGGCCTTCACACTCAGGCACAGAAGGACAGAAGATACCCCAGAAGAGTTTCCCACATTCCCACTCTGGGCAAATATTGCTGCAGATCTGCAGATTGTGAAGCAGACTAACTGAAGATCCCTTTCCTTTTATAAACATTTATTTTGTCTGATTTTTGTCTTCTTCCTTAAGAAAGAAAATTGACTGTGCACTGAGGACAGCAAAAGTGATGACTGAGAGGTGTAGCTCTTCCAACTATTTTCCAGGAGAACCCCCTGTTTCTTCATATGTAATACTCGACAGGTGTGCCAGATAATTCCAGAATACTACAGAATGGGTCAGTTTGGAAGAGATCACAGTAGATCATCTGGTCCAACCTCCCTGCTCAAGCAGGGTTGCCCTAGATCACATTGCACAGGATTGCATCCAGACAGTTCTTGAACATTTCCAGTGAGAGCGACTCCACAGCTTCTCTGGGTAATCTGTTCCAGATCAAATGAAACTATTTTAGCTACCAAGTTTTTTTCCTGTTCCCATCTATTTCCCTGCTCAGAGCAAGCCAAGGAGCAGACTCCTCAGCTTCCTACCATAGTACTTCCTTATGCTGCAGCTTCCTGTGATTCTTGGGGATTAAGTGTGTTGCTTGCCATCAGGCAACATGTTCAGCATTAGGAATACTTCAGACAAGTGAAGTCACTTTAAATTTGTGATGGTTCTTTGGCAGCATCATAACATTGCCATACCTACTCCACTCCATGGCCCTAGCAGATGTCCTGGACACAGTTGCTTCTCCAGAAATATCAAATGCAGAAGGAGGTAGTGTGCTTTCCATAACCCACCCAGACATCAGGAAACACCTACTCGCAACAGAATGTGCAAAGGCACAGTCATTTCCATCATTTTTGGTGCCAGCTGAGTCAGAAAACATACTGCTGACTTTCGTAACTGCAGCTGAACTGAGAGCTCATGAAATGGAGACACTAACAGCAGTAGCTTGAGGGACAGGGCTGTTCAAGCATCCCAGCACTGCCCTTCTGGAGCATCAGGCTGTGCCTTACAGCAAACCCCACAAACTCCTGGGGCTTCTTTGGGGCCAGGACACTGGCAGCACACCAATATGCCAGCCTTGCAAGTCCAAATGTCTGAGATGTAATTTTCATACTCAGACTAAGCCTGGGCTAGCAATCCTTGTCAAAGATGACAAATCCTTGACAAAGATGGCATATCTGAGACTGTGGACAAGGGACTTTTGCCTGAGTGGGCATGTTTAGGAAATGTGCTTCAAGTGATGTCTAAATGCTGGGAAAGTACACTGGGATGGGTACAGAGTGAGCATGCAGTCCTGAGGGCTAGCACACGTCATTGCCCAGAAGAGCAGCCGGGGTATCTTAGGCCAAAGAATGGGGGCCACTCACTCGTGTGAAGGGAACAAGGTGATACGAGCAGATCAGCTTTGATACAGTGTGAAATCCCTCCTCACCCTGCTTTAACCAAAATGTAGATGGCCTTTAGTTACTATGCTTCATGATAAGGAAAACAGCTTTCTAGATACAACCCCTTTGTCTCTTTCAAAAACCACCACCAACAAAATCCCTTTTTTCAAACAGCTTTTAGCTATCCACTAGCCAAGAGAGAGTTGAAAACCCTGGGAGCATGACAGGGAAGAGCTGCACATCCTCTCTTCAGTGGTTTGGGCAAGAAGTATAATAGAAGGCTCAATCATTTCTTTAAAAACATGACAGGAAACTTTCTTTTTCATATCCCATTCACAGATAATGAAAATGTACCAAAGAGAAGGAAAATCTGAAAGCATTAATGAGAGGACATTCCTGAAAATCAGAAACAATGGGAAGGAATGGGCAGAGAGACAGAAATAATTATCATAGCAGCAGTGTTTGCTGCACTGTTATTAAGGTTTGTCAGAGTTTCAATGATTTTTAAGTGCTTTTTTATTTTCTACAGAATATGTAAAAATGTTCTATTTTGAACTTTTGTACGAAAGAGTTTAGTTGTAATTTTTTAAAATAATTTTGTAGAAAATGTTTCAGATTCTGATTTTACCTGTCTAAATCTTAACTTCGGCTTTTTATACTTTTTTTTTTTTTTAATTTTTTAGAGGTGCATTTTTATCTAGCTGTAGAAACTATTATGCTAAATTCAGGTTGGGTAGTGAGAAATGTGGCAGTGTGGACTGTGCTGAGCAAAGCTTGGTGAGCAATAGCTCTGAAGGCCATGAAAGAAGATGCTCAGCTGAGTTACAGTAACCTGCAAGGCAACGAAGTGCACTGACTATGGTGGGACATGAAAGAAATCCAGGACTTCTTGGTTCTGTTGCCTACTTAAGGTATGTATGGCCTTGGGCAAATCACTTAACACCACTGCTCAGTTTACCTCCTTAGAAGATACAAAGTTATCTCACCCTCTGAGCTGCGCTGAACTGCAATTAGTATCTGTAATGTGGAGGTGCCCAGTAGTGACACAAGCACAAAATAACCACAACAATTTATAGAAAGAAAATAAGTTAGTATAAAAAAAACTCTTAATGCCTGGGTTCTCTGCTTAACAAGTTCCCAGGTTTTGGTGTGTGCACTGGGCATCACTGAGGAGTGAATCTCCAGTCTGACCCTTTTGAGACTGGTGGGCTTGGGAGAAATGGGGCATTTTTAGGACAGTCTGATGGGAGGAAAGCCAAGCAGAAGGAAAAGTTGCCACAAGGTACTGCTGAGTGGAGAGATAATAAGGACTTGAAATGGAAACACTTGTTTTGTGCCTGAAATGGAAGTAGATGGCAGGGGAAAGAAGAGTAAGGCAACAAAACTGGAATGTGAAAAACAAGAACTACTGCTTTATGTCAACAGAGAAAAAAGAGGCATCTCAACTATTTAACTGTCTGCCTTTAGTATAGCTGCAATACCTTTAAGTTCTTTTAAGCACACAGCAGAATTTGACATTAATTTTGTAGTGAGTCTGCTGACTTTAACTCAATGATCAGCAATATATTGTACTTTTTCACACTCCTGTCTAAGTATTTTGCTTCTATACTTTACCTCTACTATGAACCATCCTTCTTCAGCCACGAGAGTCAGTGGAGACACAAATTTTCCTTTTTTGTAGAAAAATCTGTTTGGAATATCCTGTTTGTTATAAACATCCATGTGTTCCACAGCTTTCAATTTTTGATATATCTGCAAAACAAATGAATGTTAGGACACCATATGGCTGTAAAGATCATAAATACACTCATGGGTACATGTAAACACCTGAATTTGCAAGATGGCTAATCCCCTGTAATGGCTAATTATCAGCACATTAAAACCAAGATTTTGCCTGTCTGAAGATTATGGCTGGACAAAACCTGCTTATGTGGCTTAGGAGATTCTGAAAACTCAGATCATAAATGCATAGGAATGCATGAATTCATGTATTATATGTATTTATAATACACACATTCACAAATGTATACATGTGAGTGTACCAGCCTACAGAAACAGACCAGGAGCTCCCACACCTTCACAGGAGGCAGTGAGTGAAGTGGTGAGACACTCAAAGGCACCATGTGGACTGTGTACAGATGTGGAAAAGCAATATCATCTTAAGTGTCTGCTACTCATTCCCTCTTAGTGCTCTGGAGTGCAGAATGAATGTCACCTCACCTGTGTTTCTTGCATTTACCCAGTCAATTTCTATCAAGACATTGATAGTGCTCAGTTATCTGCTTCGTTAGTTATCTGATGTGAGATTAATTAGCCAAAGCCTGCAGCTTTGACTCTGCACAATGCCATGCAAGTGGTTTATTAATATTAATCATACTGTCTGGAATATAATCACACAAATGCCATTACAACCCAAATTATTCAGAAAATAGATTTTAAATGCCTGAAAAAGATGTTCATATGCCAAAGAGAAGGCAGCTATTGGAGTCTGCAGACTCTGTATTGTTCTTTAACAAGTTAAATATAAATAATCTTCAAGAATAAATAGCTCAATTCTTCAAAGAATGAAAGGTTTTTCACTAGCCTTTCAGCTAAGTCACCCTTGTGTGTGTATATGTGTGCCAGATATGTGCACTAATGTGCAGTGACCATAAGGACAGCACCAGGGTGTGATGGCACAATTACTCCCACTGTGACTGGGGCTAGAGAGTGGTCACCAGTACTTTGAAATGGGGTCATTCTTAGAGATGATAACCACTATGTTATAATATCTCTAACTCATAAACATGCTCCTTAAAATTCATTAGAAATAGAAAATCTAGCTATTGGGAAACAGAAAACTGACTTTATTTTGCTTAAAAAGCAGCCCTCCAGTAAGAAATCCTAAAAAGAAATGAAGGAAGTAAACAAAACCATAGTATAAGTCATTGTACTTTATTCTCCTTAGGTATATTAGGCTGTTTAATGAGAGAGAAACATGTGCTGAAGAGCTTTGTGGGATGAAACCCCATGACTATGTGAAGTTGCAACTTGCCCTTGTTTGAAGGTCTGGCCTACAAAAACAGGGAGCTCTGAGTTAAGCATATCAGTGCTGTGATCCCCTGTGATGCACTTGTGAGACTCATGCATGCCTCTAAGCCAGCTTTCAGTTCTGGCACTTATTTGAAATGTTCACAATATCACAGACACACAATTCCTGAAGAGACCGTTTGGGTGCAAAGATCAGCAAATATTCTCTTTTAAAAAATTGCACAAGCTATAATATGCTGTAACTGGATAAAGTATAATGTAGAAACCAAAACTATTTGTCTGGGGAATGGCTTACCCATTTTGTACATCCACTCACCTGTATTCTGAGGACAGCAGTAATGACTTCTCATGCATTGGTTTCTGGTTAGACTATAATGTACTATATTAGTCAGAGAAATTACGTTTTCATTCTTTTCAAGTGATTTCCAAATCTTTTCTATGTTGTTTTAATTTATCCCTTAAAACCCTGAAGTTCTAGGATTGAGCTTTTACAGTTGACTCAATCCAATATGCTTCATCAAAATTTCCTCCAAGGGAAGTATTGTAAAATAATATTTTTTGCAGTTCTGGTCTAATGGAGTTGGTTTCTCAGTGGGAGTTTACTGGAATATGAACGCCTGAACCTGCTTCAGATAATTTGAAAATCCTAGCTAGAGTGTCAATAAATTGACTAATACATATAAAATCCTAAAAGTGCATTTTGAGCTAAAATCTTTTAGCTATTTATCAGAAGTTAATGGGGCTGGAGTTTAAAAGCTCATGTCCTTGCCATATAACAATGAAAGTTCATGCTTTTTAATTTTCCTGGTGTGACTTTCCTTTGGAAACCAGCATCACAAGGGTGTCATAGGATCTAAGTCTCACTCCTGATAAGAGCTGATTTTTGCACAAATCTCTGAGAGCGCTATTTGGATGTTTAGAGAAAACAGAAGACACCATTTGCATAAAAACCAAGAAAACACAAAGGTGAGAGGTACAACTAGGCTGTACTCACTTCTGCATGCTTCTCTGGAGTTGGCCAGAGGCTCACAACAGGACCTCGGTCCTTCATTTGTATGGTATCACTCATATTGATATGTTTTTTCAGCTCAATCACTTTATCTGTCCAAGAGATGTCTGTCATCCCATGATCAGAGAAGAGGAGGACATTGATATCATTCTGAAGGCCTTTGTTCTGTGAAGAAAGTGCACAACAACTTTTAGGGCCATGTAAGAGCTTTGCACTGTCTGTGCCTGCTGGAAAATTTAAATCACCTTTTGACCTCCACTGATTCTGTGGAAGTTAACCAGAAGGATCACGTCCAAGAACACCCTGCAATGTGCTTTGCCACCACACGTAATGGTGCTCCACTTTTACTTGCTGCTCTGGAAGAGTCTGAGAGGTTAGCATTAGAGTTTTTCCAAAACAAGGCCACACAGCAATTTTGCTATACCATTCTCTTTCCCAAACATGACCACTTAGCATTATAGCTTTTAATATTTAGTGAAATTGAAGATACATATTCCTCTCTTCACTGAAACACATAAAAACCCCAACATGCATTTATCATTGTCAGAAATATTCACAGTTGCCATTTACCCAAAAGATTTTCTCGCTGCAAAATCATTTCAATAATGCTTCTTTAAAACTAAGTTTAAAGTACAGAGTTCTGGATACTGTCATAAAAACCACTATAAAAGTTAATCGTCTGATTCCACAAACCTTAGGAAACACACAATTTTGATTCCTTTGTCTACAATTAAGTTCAGCTGGCAACACAAGTCATAAACAGAGAAATACGTATATTGGTTTGTGGCTTCCTGGGGCTACTGGTATAAATCCACCAGGAGGGTTATAATGCCATCAATGACAATAATAATCAGGGTAATGGTGCCTTGACTTCCACATGACCTCAGCAGCCTGTTTCTCAGGAAATAAAAATTTACAGCCACTGCATTCAGTTACAGGTATTAAATAGACTCTCAGCAGTGCCACAAAGACCAGTTTTAAAAGCGTTTTCTGAAGGCACCCTGGAGCTGAGTTTATGGATGCCACTCACCTTGATGAGTGAGATCATGTTGCTCAAGGCTTTGTCCACTTCCTTCAAAGCATTCTTCCGCTGCTGGGACGAAGGGCCATAGTGGTGGCCTTCCACATCAATGCGCTCGTAGTACACCGCGGCCATCTCGGCACTGTTGTTGCTGGGTGTGGGAGAGAGGGCAAGGAGTGAAAGGCTGACACACATGAAGACCTCCTGGCTGTTTGCATTGTCTTCACCACCATATAGGGCCACAAAACCCCATTTGCTGCTTCCAGCCTCTATGGTCCTACCACCTATTGCACTGCTGGGCTCATTATTCACCCAGAGTCTCCAGAGTTTGCCTGAGACTCCCATCAGAAGCAGCAGGTGGAAACTACCATGTGCAAGCACAGGCTGGCCTGGCAGTCCTCTGCTAACCTCTTTGAATTAGGAAGGCTTTAATAACAAAGAAATTCTGATTTCTGTGCTGAATGCCCCTATTAAAAGGATTATGGGAATTACCAGTCAAATGTGCTTTAATTAAAGTTTGGCACTTCTGGCTTTCTCCTGTGTGAGGTCTTCCAAACCACAGAGGTCAACTCAGGATGTGCTCTGCCTTACAAAATACCAAGCAGTATGAACTGGGATGAGATTTTAGAAGTGGGTTTTTATTCAGGAACATGAACAAGGGAAAATAAGAATTGCAGGATCTCAGAATTGCAGAAGTTTAGGTGATCACACTTTTCTGCACTGATTGCTCTCAGCCTAATTAGTGGGGATAGTGCACCACATCAGTGCTTAATTTCATTTTCATGACCACTACTGTTCACTGTAAATCTCCCTGAGAGATGTTGTGTGGATAAAATCACAAACCTATACTCATGAGGTTCAAACCCAGTCTTTTTGTGCTGTACTTAATATATGGCAGAGCATGCCATCTGTATTACTTGTGCTCATGCATATCAAGATCCCTACAAAAAGACTTATTAGTCCAGCATCTCTGATTAAAGACACCTGGGTAGTCTGGTGTAATGAGTGGGACAGAAGAGGCAAAACAGAGGTGAGAGGTTGAGTGAATGGATTAGGGTCTGTCATTTGCATTTCTCAGTTGTTAGAAGGCCTCAGAGGAGCAGTCCTGTGAGAAGCTGAAGGTACCTGCTGTGGTGGGAATTTCTCCACTTCTGGCCCTGCAGAACAGTGTGGTTCCTCACTCTACAAGATTTTAAAATAATTTAAATGAAGCAGCCCTACCCTCTCCCCAGTTTCATTTGAAGCATTACTCTCCATCTGTATTAGGCATAAATTATTTTCTAAAATTTAACCCTGTAATTTCTCTATTGCATGTACAATAATTGAACCTACTGGAACAGTTCTCTTCTGCTGCAGTGCCTGTATTATGAGCTACTTAAACTAATTTATGTCTTCTCACCAGTAAGTAAATGATCATTTTGATCAAGACAGAAGCTAAGAAAGAGATTTTTGCATAAAACAAGTGATCTCATTTAGGCCATGGTGAGTTTTCTCAGGCTCAGTGCTGTAAGGAAGAATATTTAATTACTTCAATGGGACAAATTCAGTAATGCAGCATGCTTAGGACTTTGCAGGATTTGGTACAGCATGTCTGGAGTTTGACTTTGTTTCCATTTTTGCTTGTTTTCTACGAAAAAAAGGGTTTTCTAAGAAAACCCTTATCATGGTTTGCATGGGGGAAACATTCTGTCTTTCTGTTAGTCCTGTCTTATTCCATCACCAGTAATTTTACAAATAAATGACTTAGAAAAGATTGCTGAAGAAAGCTGGACAGCACTGATGGCAATACCAAGAAGTATTTTATATTCTACCAGCACACTTTGCAAGCATGATGCAGTCTTCGTGACAACTCTTCAGGAAAGTAGGTAGATTACATCAGCCCTTAAGTTACAGTTGTTGAAAAGATGCAAGGAAGGTTGTGGTTTCCCTTGCCAAAAAGAGGTGCTTGAATTTGTTTTGAATATTCTTGGTCCAAATAGTGGTCTTGAAGCACCTGTTTGAAGAAACTGAAGAATATTGCTGAAGGATGATTTGCTTCAGTTGTAAGAGAAGCTCAGTGGCTCCCTGATGAGTTAGGTACTTATCTACCCCGGAGTCCCTGCAAGGTTTGCTTGGTGGGAGCCTAAGTGCAGTTCTTCAACTATTAATAGCTGTCATTAGGGCTACTGAGGAAGGCATTGCTCCAAGCAACAGACTGCCCTTGCCACGGGCTGTTTTCTCACGAATAGATAAGGGCAGCCTCAGCCTAATGGGCTTTTCCAATTACCTGGGGTGTGGAAAGGAAACACACTGCATTTGCCAGCCTTTAAACAGCTTCAAAAGTCAAAAGCACTTGCAAAAGATATAGATGACAAGCTCGAGACCCTTCTACTCAGAGATGCTAAATCCTGCTAAATGAATATGCCTACAATAAAAGCATTTCAGAGGCTTTACTTCTTATGGGCAGGCTCAGCAGCATGGAACTTCTAAATCTTAAAGAAATAAACAAAGAGGGTGGATGAGAGAAAGAGTAAGGAAAACCTAACAGATTTTTGATCTGTTCATTACCTTCCCTTACTCTAAATCCCTGCAGTATTTACACCCAAACCTGATTATTAATTTTATCTAAGATCATTCATTTTTTCTCTTTCCTGCCTTGTGGGAGACAGGGCACTTAGTTTAAAGAAAAAGAACTCGGGAAGAAGTTCACCAGGGATGGTGTGTAAACAGACACCAGAGACAGGACCTCCTGCAGTGCTGGGATGATCTGTAGGATTTGGGCACTTCAGAAGACTGTAGCTGTTATTTATGGCAGACATCTTGGTGGCAGGGATTTTTACTTTTCTTGAAATCATCAGCTTTCACCTCTTGCAAGTTGTTCCACCAACACTGTTGTGTCCCTTGCCTTTTCCACTGCAGACAGCAACAGGCAGTCTTGCGGCTTGGACTGAATTAGCTACCCAAAATAACAGCTTGAAGGGCTGGTACTTTTAACAGTTTCTGTCACACTTTTAACAGTATTCACAATTACAAAGCTGAGAAACAGCACTGAGTGGTTTTATACACTGTGCTTCACAGAAACCAGGCAGGAAGCTTCAAGTATATCTTGACCCATCCCAAAATGATCCAGACCAAAAAATTTCCTACAGTAAGAGCTGGTGTTTGTATTATTATCTTCCATTGCCTTTTTTATTAACTGAATTAAAAACATTGCAAAATCTCCAGAAAGCCTTCTCTGGCACATATGGCTTCCTTATGTCACATGCAGGTAACTTTCTTTAAATCTAAGCCAAATAATTTCAGGATAAAACCTCTCACATGGTCTCATACACCTTCTGTCTAAGCCCAAAGCCCATGCTGCAAACAACACTTCTTTGTGAGCATCTGTGCAGCAGGACACAGTGTCCAACTGGGAGCAACATCTCCAACAGCACTCTCATAATTTTGGAGCCTTTATTTCAGCATCTGAATACAAAACTTTTCAGATTCAAATTGGTATGGCAGTTACAAATATTAAAGTAGAAGGGTTTCCTAGGAGTGAATTGATTATAGAACCAATAAGGTTTTAAAAGGAGGAGCTTAGTTATAGCCAAGGTAAGGCATTGGTTCTGTAGGTGGTGCTGCTATCTTCCCTCGTTTTACAGCCTATGTGGAATTGTCTCTTGTAACTGTTTGGATGAGAGACGATGGAACTTGTAAGCTCGGTCTGGAGCATACATTTTTCCTAGGAGTTGTCTGAGAGATATATGCCCATCAGTTGGACTATATGGTGTCGCCCTGAAAACTCAGCTTCTGAGCTTGCTGACATAGTTTTCTAAGACTTTCCCAGGACAGTAACTGTAAACATAGAGATATGTATACATTCCTTCTGTTACACATCTTGTGATGGACGTCTCTGACAGCCAGTACAGTGGAAAAGTGTTATCCTGACCATCCAATCCCTGGCCATGGTCAGAAACCTATGAATCCTGGAAGAAGAAATAAACTCTCTCTTCCTTTCACCACACCTCAAGCTGTGTCCGTGTGATCAATTCATCTTCAGTGGCAACAATACGGTTGTTGCAGATCCCTTCCAATTGAACTCTTCTATTCTACTCTATTCTATACTCACATTTGCACAAAAGGAATGGCCACTCTGAAAATATTTTGCTTGAGCTGTTCTAAAATGAAGAAAAAGCCAAAGCATCAGTCTCATAAACAAGTGACTGGAGCTGAATTTCAGAATTTCCAAATTCCCTCTCTAAATACAAGCATTTCAAAGCCTTTCCTTGCAGGTCAGTGAACAGACATGCACAGGCTCATCCTGAAGTTGTTAATTTAAAAAAATAGTAAGTCAGGATGTCTCCTTGTTGCAGCCTACCCAGAAACAGGGGAGCACATCTTTCCCTCTATTCTTAATATAAGGACCTATTTCTGTTATGGTGTTCCTATGATAATACTATAAAGAAGTTTTGGCCCCCATCTTCCTACCTGGAAGCCCATCCTGAAAATCTCCCTGATAGTAAATCCATAAACTTGTCCCAGAGAGAGGAAAACCCGCACTGCAAAAATCTAGTGACGTACCACAGAGATTCAAGGGCATCGCTGATGGCATCTGCGAAGTTTTTGTCTGTTGGGACGCTGAAGTACTCACGACAGTAACTCGGTCTGACTCCAAGGATTTCGACCTCGCAACCTACAAGCAAAAAATGTGGTAAGCTCTGCTATTTCAGCTTGATCACAGACCCCACACACCTTGGTGTCCAAGTTCAAGTCTGTAAATTCCCTGTGACGTTGCTTACCTTATGCCTTCCCTGCAGGAAACCATGTGGCTGGCAAAGGAAAAGGGGAGAGAGGTTGGTTTGACAAGTGCTTGTAACAAACTGTGCATTGGATCCTTTTATTTCCCTCTCTGAAAGGAAGGTCTCTGTGTGAGCTTCCCGCAATAAAATGCGTGATTCCCTGGTGGCAGACCATTTCCACCTAAATCACTAGCTTGTTTGTATTTTAACTTCTGGGGGCCATATAGCCTCATTTCCAGGCTTCCAACGTAATAGATTTAGATATTGTTCTCTGAAAGTTCAGCAAATACTTTCCAGTTAGACACACTGTATCTTATGTTGCAATATCCTCTATAAACCTCTATTTTATTATGTGGTACTGGCTCTCCACTATTATATCTGTTTCCCAGGAGGTCTTATTAAAACAGTGTAAACCAATTAACTCTCTTGGTAACTTGCAGCCTTCCTTGCAAAATAAAGTCTGTTTTGTGGCCTAAAAATTTATGGCGACAAATCCTACAGGAGAACATGGCCCTGAACATAGAAAAACATGTTTTTGTGAGGTTTCTTTGCCCTTTTGCTCTCCAGTTACTATGCTGCTGAATAATATTAATATTTAAAAGAGGTATGCTTCCAGAAACACTGGATTAATTTGAATTATCACTCCAGAACCCCAGAGTCCTCCCATCACAGTTAGGCATTTTCTGATGTATTCCTGGAGCACAAGGAGGAATCAATACAAAAAAACCCCCACCTTTTGCAAAATGGCCTCTGTATACAGCAGCACAGTCTGGTCAAAAAGGCAGCTCGAAGCCAAAGCCTGAATCTATCTATATCTGGGTCCCTCTGCTTCTCCTTTGGGAGGAAAGTGATGGGCATTAAGAGCTGTCATAAGCTGACTTGTTGCTTGGGGCATGAGAAGGAGGTGTAAGTACAGAGAGGGGCCTAGAGCAAGCAGAGATACTATCAGAGGTGATTTACAGATTTGGGACACTCAATATAGAGAATGTCAATCTTGCATCTCAGCTCCCATGAGCTCACATCACTGATGTGACACTGGGACACAGGGAAAACACACTGCTTGCAGGCCAAGCTGGCTAGGAGTCTCCTGATGTGATGGTTCAGGAGTACCATGAAAAAATAGAAAAATTTAAATGTTTAGGCTTAGGAAATTTTTTAAATCTTCACTGATTTGCAGAAAGCCAGGTAAGTCAGATGGAAATTATTCTTTCCAAAAGTTAAAGGGCCATAGTATATGACAGATTTAGTCTCTTTGCCTGTGGTAGCGGCTCCCAGGTCTCCACATGCTTTGTATGTTTCAAGGGATCCCATCCATTATGATTAATTAATTATTTTCAATAATAAACATCAAATGTAGCAACTGATTTACTTTCCTGTAAAAAAAGGAATTTGCCTACTCTTGAACCTCTATCTAATTTTTATCTCTATTAAAACTACGGGATGGTGCTTATTTTTCATTCTTCCCCTATTGCCCCAAACACATGACTTAATCTTCCACTTTCTGCATGGAGATACCCTAGTGTTCATCTCTCCACCATGATCCACCATGACAGTTGTCTGCAGCCTGGATAAACAGCCAGCAGAATACTTGACAAGAACTGACTGTCTAGATCATCGCACAATAAAACTTCTGTACATCTGCACACAACATCCCCAAGAAATTACACTGTGCAACAGAGATGGGTCCAAGCTGATACCTAACCAAATCATCAGAAAAATGTATTCCATGAATGGCCTGAAGTCATATCCAGGAAGTCCTCTTCCCTGAGGGCACAGAGCTCCTCTCTCAGAGTCTTCTGTATGATGTCTTAGGTGCTACCAGCAGCAAAACAAGGGCTTTCAGCAACCTCACATGCTAGAGGTGATGCAGTAGTCCTCTGTGGGCTTTGCTAGTATTTCAGGACTGAATTGGAACTTTGGAGCCAATTTCTCCTCTCATACTTGAGTCTAGCTCAAGATTGTCTCCAAAACCAGGGAAGAAGTTAAGAATGCATTTGGAAAGTCATTAGAAATGCCTTGTGTTTTACTTCAGGTGGATGACTGCTCATAGGCAGTGACTAATATGATCATTTTGCCTCTTTTTTCTTCAGATACTGACATCAGATTGTAATTTTCTGAAATAACACTCCTCAGAATTACTCACAAGATAATTTTAACTGGGAGCATTAACCCCTTGGGGATCTGGGATATTTTAGTTGCTGAGATATCTTTGCTATTTCTAAATCGTCAAGTAAGTAACGGGCACGATGTAAAAGCCTACAGGGTAGCAATAATTAGGAATCATTTTGGCCATGAAATAGTGGTCTTCCAGTGTGCAGTTCATTGACAGTACCATTGGAAATTCAAGATGCTTTGATACCAAGAGCTTACTTTTCCTTTTTTTTTTTTTTTTTTTTTCAGTCTCTATGATGAATAGAACTTAAATTAGGGTTTTTAATGCTGAGCCTTGTTACAAGTCCAAAATACTGGCAATGAAGACCCTTTAATATTTAAATTTCATTTTGGTAAAGACCAGGACAGATGGCAGATTTTCTCTTTTAGATATTATGGGAAAGGAAATTTAAACAGATTTGGAGCCAGCCAAAAGGAATGCTAAATTTTTCTTGGTTAAACTACAAATAGTTAAGCTGTATTTACTAAGATGTAATGCTAGATACCTTTGCATACTTTTGTATGATGCTAAACCTTTATTTAAAAACCTGAACTACTGGAGGAGGAGTAAGGACTTCTTTCAGAGTGATATATGGGCCCCTCTTTATCTATCTGACATGGAGACCTGAATCTCTGCCAGCTTTAAATTACATTTCTAAACATTTATTTAACAGTTGGACACTTCATGTCATAACAGAAGATTTTGAACACTTTCCAGACTAGCTGTATGATCTGGTAAATATTGTGTTTAAATGGCAAAAGTTGAGTTTAGAGTCTTTTTTCTTCCCCCCTCTCATTTCTGTGTTTAGAAAAGTTGTCACTGCACTTCAGCTGAAGTAGTTGCATAGGCTGCTGGAAAATGAAGGAACTTGAGCATCTGGGATGACACCACTTACTGGGCTGAGGGTGAGGACCACTCCAAAGCTTTGACCTCAGTGGTACTGCCATGATGCTCTCGCACTCCTCCGGGCATTCTCCACCTGCTGGAGCAGCAGTGCTTCAGACAGGCAACCTGGGAGCAGGGCTGTGCCTTTCACCCCACGCACAGCATGAAGAAGGGAGCAAAACGTCCCTACAATCCAAGGCCTTATATTCTGGCAGAAGGGGTGTTTGGGACCCCCAGCATGGTGATAGTTTGGCTCCTCCGCTTCTAGAGTCAAGAGATCCCAGATGTATTCTGCCCATGAGTTGTCTTTTCTGCATTTATGTTAGACTCACAGATAAAACTGTGGGAGTGTTGTTCACATCTGAGAGCTCTCCTGTCCTCTATTCCGGTGTGCTGGGATCTGGATTGTATTTGTTTAGGCAGTGACTACGCACAAGAGAGGAATGTAGGGAAGAAAATGTAGCAGATTTTAGGTTCAGACTTTGCAAAGCTTGGAACTGGCTCTGAGGAGGAAATGGCACTGGTGAAAGTTAATCCTGGGAATCTGCACTCTGACATTTCCAATGCATTCCTGCTATGGTTCATTGATTTTGTTTGTCTTTACTGCTGGCTAAAGACAAAATAGCATCTTCCAGAACAGTGTGATGAATTTGGCTATATATTGCCGTTCTTATTAAGAGTTTCCCAAACTTTTCCTGTTTGGATCTTTATCATAATTGCAAGATTCATTACTAAGCAGTAGTGTATCTTTAGGCTGGAAAGTGAATAGCTAATAGCAGATCATATGCAGTGCAAATGTCTGTGGGACCTCTACTCACCATTATTATTAAATCTTGGGGTTTTATTTTCATTTTGTTTGGTATTGCTTCCCATTCAAATGGCTTGTTAAGAATTTAAGCTTTAAAATGGTAGATTGAGAATTTTTTTAATGGATTTTGTCCTTACTACGGAACAGGAAAATGGTTAGTAAAAAAATCATATAGGGAAACTGTAACAAATTCTGTTGCATTTGGAGAACCCTTAAAATAAACACGGCTTCAGCTTTTGCTGAACTGAAGCACTGGTGGCTTTGCCAAAGGTCAGCCATCACAGGTAAATAAGGACTGGCAGAGGTACATGTCACAGAGTCCACAGCTAAAATGCCAGATCATGCAAAAATTCCCCCTCCATGTCATAAGAGAGTTCAATGCATACACTTGGGAGCATAAGCACTGGGAAAAGAGGGTCTCTTTTGTTCCTTGCAATTTTCAGCTAGAAATAGCAGGCAGAGTGAAGGGTATATGTATAGGGATATATATACATACACCTCGTGTTTTCCCCCTGGGAAACACTGCTCAAAGGGCAACATGAAGGAGCTAGGTAAAGTCCAAAGGCACTTACTGGAAAGTGATACTGGCTTTTTTGGATTTCAGTGGCTCTCTGTAGGCTGTTACATCTACTCAGTACATAATTATACCTATTGAGAGCAATTACAATAGTAGTTAAAAATGAATAGTCTACAAAAAGATCTTTTTGTAAATTTTTAGAAGAATTTCTACATTCTTGTATAATTTCTATATCCTACTATTTGCCTTGCTGTTAGATCACTTGAGACATCTTCAGTAGGAAGCAGCATGTTTCCAGGGCTGATGTAAACTCTTTGACTGCCTCTGAGTCCATAAAGGCAATATTGTTACCCTCAGACCTTTTTGCTCTTCAATACTGTAGAAACACTCTGGATGGCTTTTCAATGTTTTTCATCTTGGTTTGCTCTTTCTTCCATTCCTTAGAATAGTGGGCTTTTTGCCAGGACACCATTAGCCACATTGCATGGAACGACTGTGGCCAGGCACATGTTCACTGGGATGCAGAGACGAGCTGGCCAGGAGCCCATGGTGTGAGTCAGCTGCCACTGCCCTGCTGGCACTGTCTGTATTCAGTACAGCTCTAACTCTGGTCCTCCAGCCCACTCTTGCACATTGAGGATAACTGTAGACTGCTTAGCGTAGGTAGCAGTTAGAAGGTAAAAAAGTTGAGAAACTGGATGCTTTAAAAGGGATTTGGTCTGGTTGCTCAGCTGGAACATCTATTTCCATATGAGTCCCTAAAGACATAGCCTAAGGTTATACAATATTTCTGTTCGTTAAAAAGGACTTGTTATTACACATCCCTAGTCATTCTTGTGGTCCAATATCTAACAAACGAGGAACAGAAAGGCCAAGTCTTTCCAAATGAATGGCACAGACTCAGAGCAACTGGGACCACAGATGAATTGACAATGAAGGACGACCAGAGGACAAGGATGCTTTGCTTTCAGCTGTATTTTCTTGTCCCCACAGACCAGATCATCTTCAGCTCTCAGCTACTAATTTCCAGATTAAAACCAAAGAAGCATTGAGGGAGGGTGGTTACTGTTTAACTTTGTTTGGACCATGAACCATTCATGGAGCAACCACTCAGCATAGCAGAAGTTACAGGTGGGCAACAGGAACAAGCTGTTAATGGAGGAGGGCATGCTCTTCAAGGCAGCACCCTCCTGAAGCTAGCATTTAGTGCAAAGCTGCCTCTAGTGACACTTCAGTGTTCTCCTTTCTAAGCATATGCAAATTATCATGACTGAAGAAAATCTATTTAATTTCTATTCTGGTTAGTAAAGCACATAAAATTTCTATTTGTATTTCTATCTGTATTTGTATTAGAGAGCCGTTCCTACACCATATGTAGTGCTCAGATGTCAAGCTGCATTGTAGCAATTTTTCACATACTAACCTGGCCAGTAGTACATGGAAACGTTCTTTTTAGCTTTCATCATTGTGACCCACAAAGGCTCTGATCCATTCCACCAGAGAGGCAGCAGACTTTCTTTATTCACACCAATATCAAAAGATACATTTGCCTTTTGGTCCCACATGTAGTTTCCAGTCATCTGATGGACCTCACAGTGGCGACCTTTGAGAGTGGAGAAAAAAGCAGCACAATCAGATTAGTATTCTTCAGTAGAGGGATGCTGGCAGCACCACTATTGCTGCTACTGGATCATCCAGCAAATCAGCTGAAAAGCCCTGTCTTGAATTCTGGGATCTCTTACCTTGAACAAGATGTTCTTGTTCAGAACATCTCCCTGACTCTTACCTTTCACTGAGGTGCTCCAGTTTGCTTACTAAATCCCCCAGTTCAGACACCCATAAGTTAGTTGCTGAAGCTTGTCAGGCTCCTGTGTTCCCTTCACAATCAATGGATAAGAAGAGTCATGTCTAGAAAGCAGTTCATGCCACCCTAAGACAGGCATTCTCAGGTACATGGAGGGGAATACATTCTCAATTATTGGTAGAGAAAGATTGCAGCCTTTTCTCAGCTTCAGGCAGCCAAATTTTAGACAGCTGAGGTCAGAAGAAACATGCCTTGCACCCCGTGTCCTGCTCAATATTTCAATGCAGCCTCACACAAAAACTAAGTCAGCAGCAGCCTGCAAGCACCACATGTTTGGCTGATACCTGGCTCCGTCTACACACCCAATGCCTGCCAAGTCTGAGGCCATTTTAAGGTACCCATCAGCACTCACAGCCAGAGGGCTGTGGAAAGCAAACTGTGAACAGAAGGTGATACAACCACAATCTAGAAAAAGATTGAGAAACTTACATTTCTTCTTCCTTTATCCATAGGGCACATTGTTTTTTCTGCAAGCAGGTGAAAACTAGGCAAACACATTTAGGTTATTTTTATTTTCCATTATTGTTAGCTTTTCTCTTTTTTTGTTGTAATGATCATGCTTTGTTCTTGGCTGTGGGCACAGCAATAATTTCATCAGATATGTTCAGGCCTCTTACTGTGTCTGAAAGACCCTTGGGCAACGTCATATTACAAGAAACTAGTATATAATAATTGAGAGATATCTTCTATTTCTTGTAATTGTCAGAAGAAAAGATGCTATATTTTAATAATTATTCTGAAGATGAATTAACAGAAATGGGAAAAGAAATGTTGAAGAATAAGTTGTACTGGAAGTTCCTTATTTACATATCTTAAAAAGCAATGACTGAAGCATGTGATAGACACTGTCCTCATTAGCTGGTGAGTCATGTTATTGCAGGGATCCAGATAACAGGCTTTGATTATTTTGAGCCTGAGCATGGTGATCAGAACTGAAATAACCTTGGTATTCTTGTTCTGAAAAGACGTCATTTCAAGCAGAGGACTCTGTATACTTTGGGTGCATGTGACCTTGAAATGGATTTTGAACTCTCCTTCCCTACTAAAAAGTATTTCAGTTATGCAGAACATTTCCTCCTTCCCAGAGGGAAAAAAAGTGGTCCCAGTTTGTGGCAGTCACTACTTACCATATTAAGCCTAACAGGTTTAATATAGGAGAACTGGTGGATTGGATGGGCAGTAATCTGCTCTCTTCAGGCTGCCAAGTGCTCTCTTTTCTGTAAATCTCAAAAGAGACAGGAGGAAGTCTCTATAGTGCATCAAAAACCCAGCCCTACAATTTACAGGACAATCTCAGCTTCTTAAAGTCCATGTGTTCCTAAGCATCTATCAACCTGATAAACTGCAGCAGGCAATTTGTGCCAGCCCGGGAAACTTACAGGTCAGTGCTGAAGCCCTGTCAGTGTGAAACCTACGTATTAGGGATCTGTATGATGTATAGTGTAGTCTTCACAAAGAATCAATGAGCTCTAGCTGCTACTGATCCTATAGGACTTCAAGGTTTGCTGTCTGTTTGTCCACATTTTTAAGGAAGAGATTGGAGGTTGTTCTCTGTAGTATTGTTGGGAAGTTTAACTGTTTGAACTGATGCAGAAGATAGTGTTCTGTTCTGCACATTAGATTAGCTCAATTTTCTATGGACTCCAAATCCTTTTTTTTTACTATTGAAAGAGAGGCCTAGAAGACTATAAGGCATCAGTTTTCATTTCAGACATCCCTGGTTCACAGGGTCAGAAAAGATCAGGTGAGCAACAGATCAGAAGACATGACAATTTAATGCATTCATGTCTGCTTACCTGAGGCCTGTGTCTCAGAAAGACCCTAGAACTTCTTGGAAGACATCAATAATCAACCAATTAATCTCTTCCTTGGGTTGCTCCTCCCAATATTTGTCATCAGTAAACACTGTTCAAAAGTATGCCTGATCTCTAATTTTATTTTTGACCTTTGTTAGTCTTCAACCATGGCTATTCTGAGCCTTGCTTACCAGATTGAAAAGCCCTAGAATAATCGGCATTTCTGCCCCTGCCCCCTCTCCCCCAGGGTACTCATACACAGAATTAAGGCCATTTCTCAAGTTTCTTTTGGGTCACCTGTCCAACCCTTTTTCTTTATATCCTGTTTTTACTTGTTTTCTCCAGCCTAAGAAAATTACCTTTGGTGTGCTTCTTTTGAATCATTTTCAAAATAGCAGCATGGTGTTAGAGAGTCACCATAACATTCCAAATTTATTATTCTTCCATTACTGCAGCTTTCCTCTGTAATCAAACATTATCTTAGGAGTCTCAAAAATAGAAACAGGGCAGAAAGCAATTTCAGCATACAGATGTCACTATTTAAACTCACTGTAATTGTAGTAAAAATTACTCCCTCCTCAAGCAACAGAGGAAAACAAAGAGGCTATAGTTCCCAAGAATATGATAACTGCTGTATCCTTCTGGAAGAGAGCCAGCAAAAGCATTTGCAAGTCTGCATGCTAGAGCTTACTTGGACACTACATACAGCATTTGTCTAAAGCACATTCCCATGTTTCCAGGCACTTTCATCAGCATTCAAATGAATCTCTGCAAAACAAAGACGAAATTTAAAAAACCAGCAAAACACACAGTCACTTGGCCACCCACAGCAGCAGCACAGCAACGCTGAGTGCTGTGCACCCTGCACTGGCCACGTGTGAGATCCAGAAGCCAGAGTGTGTGCTCCTGGGGAATTTGCCATCTCTGCACTGAGCAAATCAGATTTATCAGAGAACCCACAGTCTGTGTCTTAGCCAGTGCAACAAAGGTACCGTAATCTGATGGTGAACATCAGTAGATGCATTTAGCTAAATGTACTATGCAATATTATATATATGCCTTGCCACTATGGTGAGACCTTTCCTCTCATGTCCCACCACGATACCCCCAGTCTCTGGAAAGTAATGAGTCAGGGAGGAAGATGAAAAAACAGGCTGCCACAGGGCCATACAGTTTGGGAAAGAGTTAATTTCTTCCATGCAAACAGCTGGATGACTTGCCTTGGGAAATGCTCCCCTCTGCTCATGCTGCCTCCCATAAGGATGAAGAAAGCAGGACCAGCACCATATTCCTGTTCTGGAGCAGATATAGTGGTTGCTCTCCCCAGAAACTGAGCTTTGATATATGCCCTGCTCTACTGTTCCCCTGATGGGTCTCACCTGCTCTGCTTTGATGAGAAAGACCACAGACCATGTGCTAAACCCTAAGTAGCCCAGAGAAGGCCAGAGCTCATGAGAAGTCTGAGGGGAACACTGGCCTGGGCAAAGTGGCCCTGCCATCTGCAGACCCCCAAGAAAAAGTAGTACTTGCATGATGTGCATGGACAATTCATGTTCCAAAGGAGTTTGCTTGCAATATCTTTTCAAATTTCTATGACCTCTAATATCAGACAGAGCCAAAGCATGAACACCTTAACCTGCATCAGGCAAGACTTTGCAATTCAAGTAGGATTGCATCAAAAAGCACAGAAAAAAATCTCTGCTATACACAGCATTATTTTTTTCCCCCTAAAGAGGATTCATTTAGTAAGAGCTTGAAACTATTAATTGAGTTCTTTCATCATGGGGCCAGGGCTGGGGTGCACAAAAATAGCTAATAAATCACCCAGCTGAGGTTTTGCAGATGCATTCTTATGGGAAGTCAGGTCTTGTGTCCCTGTAGAGCCAGGACTTCGAGTTGTTGATTGTTCTCCTGAATTGTGGTGAGCTCAGGGATCACACTGGGACCCCTGAACCCCCAGATCTGGGTGTGGCTCAAGGGCACAGAAGCTGCAAGCACTGGACAGAGCAATGGACAAAGCTGCTTCCTGCACTAGTAGACAGAGTATGAGCCTCTGGCAGTGACTTCAGCTCTGGCCTAAGAAATACCTTGAGATGTGAATGTCTACTTTGCTAACAGCTGGTAGCAGGTACACTAGTTGTGAGCTATGAGATTGTAGCTATTAAGAAGGAAAAAACTCTGTATTTCAATTTGTAGTGTTGTGAACTTGTGTTAGAAAAAACTTTCTGTTCTACACTTTAGAAAATGTTTCCATTTTTTTAACTGGTAGGAAGCAAACACAGACTTTTGCAATATTTTGGTGTGTGAAAGAGAAAAATCTTGACGCTTGGCATTACAGTCTTTCTGCAGGTGGTAAGTAAACAAAGTGAGAGGAAGGATGTGAAAATGAAAATCCTCCTGGTTCCCACTATCTTTTCCAGCCTGTTCTTGCTGGGATAGTACCCTTTCCCTGCCAGTTAAAAGTATTACCACAGACTTATTCATACTCTTTTGCTTCCTAACACAGAGTTTTAGAAATTAAAAGCTAATGAATCCAAGAAAAGGAAGATACTTGATTTCAGAGCTGTATTTCACAAACAGAACATTTTAAATGTCTGCTGCTGACATCTGTAGCTGTTTGAGAGGACAAAAAAGAAAAAAAAGCCATTTTCCCTTGTCATTCATGATGTACTTCGTGTCCTTCTGGATCTTTTCAAAGCTTGGACAGTGAAGCAGAGAAGTTTTAGTTTATGTATATGTAATAAACTTCCCTCTTGTACTCCTATCCTTCCATTTTTTATGCCTCAGAAAACATGCAGGTATCACTTACATAGTTAAGAACTCGCTTAACTGCTGAACAGAAATTGTAAGCTTTCCTGGACCAGGCTGGAGTCAGGTTGCCATTAACTGTGCAGCAGAAAAGAGGCATCCACTAGAACCATCACCAGACTGGACTTCCTTCAGGTACTGAGTGGGAGGAGCCTGGAGCTGCTGTGCTTTTAATCAGGAAACCTCTCACAGTAAACAGTAAATATACTAGTATGTGTGCACATCAGCCAGACTTCAGATGATTCCAGGGTTTGGAGCCCAAAGGGCATTTTCTCCCAGAAAACATGGAATAAATGGGGTGCAGTGTACATTGATTTGCTGTGCTCAGGGGCAAACAGATGTAGACTGTTTGTTAGACTTTGGCATCATCCACCCAAGCCCTCAGCAGTTAAGTAGGCCAACATCAAGAGTGAGGAGTGAAGGGAAGATGTAAATATGGAAGATGAGTGAAATATTCAGTCTGGCAGAGTGGACCTCCCACCTATCTGTGGGAACACTGCCATATTGCCCCATTCCCTCCTGCTATTTAGAGGAGGAGGTGATGGCATATGTAGGGATGGGCTGCAGTGGCTGAGAAAACACACACCACCCCTGTATTTTAGACAAGCCCCAAACATGTCATCACTGTGTTACAGCAAGTGTGGGACATCTCTGCAAAGGCCACAGCCCTCACTCTGCGTGCAGGAGATTGAAATGTCCTCTAGTCTACCTTCTCCTCCACCCCTCAAGCTTTAGGGGACCTCACAGCCCCTCTGTTACTTATTTAAGCTCAGGTCCTGTCCAAAGAGGTACACGGAGGCTCCTCGCGGGCTCCTCTCCAAGCAGTTCCCCACCCATCTCTGCAATCAGGAGCTCCCTTTGCTTCCCATGGAGAAGTGAAATATGACTCTTGGATGTGGGGCTGCACAGCTGACCAGGCAGCTGGCACATCCCCATGGAATGCCAGAAAGACCTCAATTCTAGTTACAATCTTGGAAAAGAAATCCTTTCTGGATTTCTATCTCAGATGTGATACTGTCTGTTCATGTTTATGCTGGCTGGAAATGTGAGGTACCCCTGAGTCCTCTCAGCTGGGGGAGAATCCAGGAGAGCTGGGCTGCAGGGAGTGCTTTATCATCCCTCCAACACCTGTAGGTTGTCAGGTAAGGAAGACCCAACCAGACCATGAGCAGCTTTTTTTGACAGATATGGCATGAAGTGCTCTGAAGCAGTAACTCCTGCTTGTAGTGGCTACAGGGGAGACCTCAGACTTTCCACTGATCTTGGCATGAGAGCTCCCTGCAGAGCCAGGCCACAGCAGGCAAAGGGAAAAATTAAAAACTCCCCACCAGATAACAGCTCGAGCTGGTTTGTGGCCTTAATTCCTCCCTTTCCAAAACAAACATGGTATGATTAAGGGAGCCTTTTTGAATAGATGTATTTGGACACTTTCTTCCCTCCTTTGACAAGCCCACAAAGAGTCCTGCAAAAGCTGTGTCACAGCTGCAGCATCTCCTTTTACCTAATTCTTCAGGTCATGTTTTTCAGGCCAACGGTTGCAATATTGTAACTGCACCATAGAGAGCCCAGACACCAGGTAGGATTCAGTTTAGCAACTCAGAAAGCAACCCAACCACCTAAAAACAAGTCTTTCTGCCACAGTAGAAGCTAATACTAAGAAACATAGCA
This sequence comes from Poecile atricapillus, assembly GCF_030490865.1. NCBI lineage: Eukaryota > Metazoa > Chordata > Aves > Passeriformes > Paridae > Poecile > Poecile atricapillus. The sequence continues at coordinate 44,393,834 of NC_081252.1, forward strand.
TAAAGGAAGTTGCTAGAGAAGACTGCTTTTCAAAGAGTTGGATTTTAAGCTAGCACATCCTTGAGCTACCTTGCCCAGCACCAGGTTTTTGTAACAAAACAGCTTCTCCGGTTGCTTGTCAGCAAGACCCCTTTGTACCAGCCCTGATTTGGCTTTTGTTTGATGCTTCTTCAAGCAAACAGCAGGTTCTGATGCCATGCTCTGGCTTGCAGAAAGACTGGAGCTTCATCCCAAACTGAATTACTTGGTGATTTTACATTTTTCTATGCTCTGGTTTTCTTTCTCATGATGGTGGTAGGCGTGCAGGAAAGGAAAAGACTTCTAAGCAGGCTCTGGGCTTTAGGGTTGAGGCTTTCTGTGTGATGTGGGGAAGCTCCAGCAAATATCTTCTCACAGGTTAACAGCAGTGGGAGTGGGACCCATGAAGAGCTCTGCCATATCCCTGCAGCATTGGACAACCACAAGCAAGTCACCTCCCACCCATGCTTCCCTTCCAAAATTTCACCAGGCTGGACCTTATTTGTCCTGCTGTGTCAGTGCTTCACTCAGCACCTCGCCGCAGCAGAAAGGGGTGTGCTTCTCATTGGCATATGTTAACTGCTTTTAGATACGTGGCTTTTAGTCAACAGTTATAGTTGTATTTATTTGGCATCTGCACTGAGAAGCACTGGGGCCAATGCTGCTGATCTCCATAACCTCTGCCTGTGGGTCTGGGCAGGAGGAGGAGGTGAGCCCATGTCTGAGGAGACTGACCTGTCCCAACAGTGATGGTATCTGAGGGGCAGAGTCCACTGTCCTCCAAAGCCACAGAAATGAGGGAGAACTTCTCTCATTTAGCAACAACTCAACCATTCTGGAGTGAAGGTTGCATGGACGTGGGGTGAAAGGCAGTAGGAAGAAGGGAAAAGCCTTGCTCACGAGAATGAATAGTGGCAAGTCAGATACACATGAACTACAACACTTTTATGCACATGTTGTCCAAGACCTGGCAGCCATGAATGCTCCTGAACAAATAACAAACAAGCCAGGGGTGGGAATGTGCAATTTCTTAAACTGATTAAGCTGAAAGATACCAATATACTACAAAGATAAATACAACGTTTTGGAAATTAAAATTTGACTATCTTAGCAGCTCCTGAAACAGCAGTGTAGGACAAGACATGAAGAATAATTTGCTCCTGATTTCCCAGAAGAAATTATGGTAGCATTTAACTCCCAGACATCCCAGTCACAAGCAGTAATAAAACCATTACAGCCATGTCTACCTGCAGCAGAGGGGGTGCATGGCTGGTGAGATGTGAGGAAAGTTTCCCCATACCCTTACAGCAGCACCAGGGAGACAGCAGCTTGCCATTTCCTAAGCAGGTCACTATGGCAGGATTCTTGTGTCACCCTGCCATGCTGAGTTTTCTTCAAAACCTGTATCAGCTTTGCAAATTTAATGGATGCAGACTGAACACAGCTTAACATTACATCTGCCACATGCCCTGCACTCCTAACCCCACCACCCCATAAAACCTCCTTTCAGTGGAAATGGCACCGTGACCCCAAAGGGTAAGAACAGTGCAGCTATGGGATTTACCCTGCCGTCATGCCAAGACACAGTCGTGGGGTTCAATAACACCCCAACCACTCAAGGCCAGTCTTGTACCTTCCTCTGGGCAATGTTCATCATCTAAACTTAGTCCTCCACTGGTTCCTGACCTACTTAATACTACTGTGACTCATGTGTTGGGAAGGTGATTCGTTATTTGCAATTCAATTGTATTTGATTTGATATCCTTATCATAAAGTCTGGGAGAAGAGTTAAGTCTCACAGACTATCTTATTGCTTCAGGTTGAGGTGCAGAACTCTACTAAAAGTATGAAAATCCAGTGGTGTTACATCACCTAAACAAAACTCCTTCTTTGTGAGTACAAAATATGAGGTTTTCAAAAACTCCTCAAAAGGCTGAGGACTACAGACTTACTTCAGGTATACATACTTAGTAGGAATGATGACTAAATGTGTTTAGGAACAAAATGTCATTCACTCTTCTTCTTCTCTTTAGCAGGTTCATCCAAAGATTTTTTTCACACCTATGAAGTGTTAGGTCAGTTTGTCTATGTACAACTAAAGAACATGGCCTAGGGTGGAACACCTCTATTTTCAGTCACAGCATTTATTCTGCATTCATATATTTGCACCAAATAATGAAAAAGAATCAAAGCCAATTCTGCGACGGTTTTATATTCTTCTCTGATCAGAGATGAGCAAGAGGAAAGTTTCTCTTGATAGAGAGAGAGAAGAAGAGGTTAAGCAGTTTCAAAACAAGCTGGGCACAACTGATGTCAGATTTTTGTCTTACAATGGCATCTATTTGCTTTCCCAGCAAGCAGTATATGAATCACTGGGCACTGCATTGTTCCAAGAATAGTGGAAGATGCCACATATCTTAGGAGAGGAAAGATTTTCTGACTCCTCCTCATTAGGTGGAAACCCTTGTTTATTCAATAACTCCAGAGAAAAGTCCAAGTAGAAACTCCAGAAAAGCAATCTGTTTTGTTGGGTTTTTATACTTAACTTTTGCTTCCTTGGTGTCTGTCTCTGAAGGAATTAGTCCAGCTCTACTCTCTGCACCTTCCTAGTGTCACTGTAATCATGTTCCTCCACATAAAATTAAAAGCAAATCAGCATAATGAAAACTATGACTGTCATCTCAATTTTCTAAAAGCCTCCCCTGAACATTCTGAAAAACTGCAGGAGAGTAAAAGCAAAAATCCTGTTTTTCTCATTTGGCTATTTTGAATTATTACAGATATGAGGACTTAAAGCAAAGTTAAGAAAAGAGAAGAACAGTTTAAAAAGAAATGCAGTGCTGAACTTATCAAAACAGACCTGCTGACTGAAAATAAGTTCTTTGTGTAGCCACACAGTTCACATGCATTTTATTAAAGCCCTTAAACAGTCTCTGTATTTATTTTCCAGATACTCCCAGTTGTTTGTATGTTCTATATACATGCAGTAGCCCCTCGTTGGTGCTCACACCAGGGAGCCCCAGCTGGCCGTGATGCTGAGGCAGCAGCAGGTAGGACACGGCTACACCTTGGATGTGCAAAAGGGAACTTCAAAAATTAGTTCCAGGTGGCATTTCCAAATTTGGAACATGTTTCAGAAAAACAATTCTAGGCTGTAGTGCCACAGTGCTCTTAAACTCACAGCTAAAAGCACGACTTTGGTTATTTTTATATCTTATTTGGAAGAAAAAGTCACAGGAAGCTGCCTGCCACCTCGGCACGGGGAGCTGGCAGCTCTGAGGAGCATCACAGCACAGAAATACAAGTACTCACCCGTCATCAGTGTGTAGTAATTTGGATAAGAGAGGCTGGGGAAGTCTGGGGTCATGTAATCCACCTTCACCCCCATGTTGACAATGTCCCGAAAGCCCGGCAGACCCTCCAGCTCGCTGTCATCAATGTAGTCGAAGCGAAAGCCGTCGAGCAGGAACACCAGGAGCTTGCGGTGGCCCGAGGAGGCGGCGGGAAGCGGCAGGAGGGCGGTGAGGGCAGTGGCCAGGAGGGCGGCGAGGAGGCTGCGGCTCTCCATGGCAGGCGGCAGCGAGGGCTCCGCGACAGCTCCGAGGCCGGACCTGGCACTGCTGTCCCCCGCCCGCTCCCAGCGCCCGCGTTAAAGCTACAGCGCCCAGGGCGTGGGAGGTCACAGGTTAATTGAAAGCAAATGATTAACCTCGAGCTGAGGGAAGAGCTTGGTGCTTCCCAGCTGCAGGAAAAAATGCTTCGCAGCGTGGGGAACGCACAGCACGAAAGTGACTAAGCCTCTCAGGACGCTCCGCAGGCGCTCCCGGGGCAGGGCGGGCACGCTGCCCGCTGGCCCCGGCGAGGAGGGGCCGCGGCGCCCAGAGCGCTCCCACCGCCGCCGGCACGGAGCGGAGCCCGCACTCACCGGCCAGCCCAGCTCCGCGCCTCTCGCAAAGAGGGGCTGCAGCCTTTGGAACACAGCCTCACACCTCCAGCAGCGCGAACGAGGGCTTTCTCATCTCTCCGGCAGCGCCTTCCGATAGAACTCAGAGTGAGATTAAGACAAAGCATCTCCCCAGCTGGAAAGTGCAGTATGTGTGAGTTGAGGTCCAGCATTTCGATGGCATGGTGGTACTGCAGAGCTCCAGCTGAGCAGGCTCACTTCTGTCTACATGGATACGAGTCTCTGCAAAGGTCTCTGTCCCCTCTGTTTCTTCTGCACTACCCTGGGACTAATCCAGCTCCTGATGCACCAGCAGAAAAATCTAGCTTCAGCTGGATAATAATTGTTACATTTATTTTCTGGCTGTTGATATTATTTAGATATTCAGTGCTGGATGGTACCTAATTTCATATTACAAATGAAAAATATGTTCACATTTTAGTCACTAGTCACCATCAGGTTCTTCACAGAAACCTAACTAGACCTCTAATGCAATGCCAGCGGCTGTTGTATGCCAGCCATCATAGCTGCACATTGCTTGCTTTACTTTAATTATTTTTCTCAAATAAAAAAAAATCATAACATTGTCTAACTGTGAGAAATGCCCTTTGCAGATATTTCCACCTGGGGAAGGTTACAATAGCTAGCCACCACCCCAATGTGGGCGTCCGAACTTCTCTTTGCTCCTTATAAAGTTCCCCATTGCTCATCCAGTTACCTCTTACCTAATACTGGGGTGCATGCAAGCTCAGCAAGACAGCTTTCAGCCCCCTGTGCCCCAAACACTTATTTACTGCCTTGCAAGCCCCTCTCGTGCCCTGGCTTGCCTTTTGCACAACCTTGTCCTGGGAGTGGTAACCTGCAGGCAGCAGCTCTGGCTCATGGGCACCAGCACCCAGTAGCTCCATGGCTGGAGATGTGCTGTCCATGCCCTCCTCCCACAGGCCTTCCAGCTCAAGAAGATGCCTCGTCAGGGAAGGGCTGCTGGGACTTTCTGTAGGAGGTGGTCATTCCAGGAAAGTGGAAGAGGATGGACTAGGAGCCTGCAGCCAAGCAGAACTGCTCAGGCCATTCAACTGCCTGTGCTTGTGTTCACCTTCTCAGTAAAATTCCTCATGCTTCCTCCCTATCAGTGGACTAAATGCACTCTTTGTGGACATCTCCCTCTCTGTCATATGCCCAGCCACATTTTTTTCCCCCTTTTTTTTCATGTGCCCCTTTTTCTATTCCCATCTTGATGTCCAGTACTTGGGACATACCTTCACATCAGTTAAACCTGAGCCAAGGACTTGGAGCATTTCTAAGCTCCAGCTCAGCGATCTTTAAAGCAACATAGGGAACTAGCCATTCAGGGCTTTATCTTTCTTCATATAGCATTTACTTTTGAAGCCTTGCATTGCTAGCTATCATCATCTTGACAACTTTAATTCTATGTTTCGACTTTTCTTATCTTGCTTGGCCATAGTTAATTTATTTTCTCACAGTGCAGCAGCAATTTTCTCAGCAAAAACCAACCCGGGGTCATACAGCTGTGCCATACCTTGTGTCAGAGACAGCTGAGCCCTGGGGCCATCCATAAGACTTCCTGCCCACAAGAAGAAAATCTGGACTGTGGTCCCCTGGGATGATAAAAGGTCTTGGTCCCCTGAGCAGACATTGCCTGGGAGAGCCAGGCAGTACTGGCATGCTCTAGCCTGAACTTTAAAGGAAAACACACAGATCCTGCCACGTGAGGCAGAGCCACAGGGCTGCGTGACCCGGGCAGTTGGTCCGTGCTCTGACAGTGTCCCAGCCCGTGCAAGGCTGTCACTGCCCTGCCCGCAGGGATGAGGCTGCAGCTGCACACCAGGCTGCTGGGCGACGTGACAGCCTGGGCAGTGGTGTGGGCAGCCTGAGGGATGGCACGTGCTGTATGTCACACCTATGGAGAGTCACCACTCTTCTCAGCCATCTCCAGACTCCAAGGGGTCTCAGCCGAGGATCTGCCGCTTTATCTGCCTCCTGAAAGGAATATGCACATCCTTCTCCTGCTGCCCCTGGCTTGGACTTCCAGGAAGGGAGGCAGCCCTACAGAACTTGTTTCAGAGACAGCACTTCTACTAGTGCTTGCTGTGGATTTTCACTATAGCAAAAACTGTGTGTTATGGGCTTGGAGCCACCTGTAGTGTCATGTCTTGGCCAAGCCACTGTGATAATTTATTATGTCCATACTTATGTTGAATGAACTCAGAAACATGTCCAGAAATGGGGAGGGAAATATTATTATGCACCTCATGGCAGACCCATGAGGTCATTCACACTGATGTCTTGGCTTGTCCTCTAATGTGTGGCCTCTGGGCTTACCAGCAGGGCTCAGCAGGAACAACAGCTGCTGTCCATGAAGGAATAAGATAATAAAGGAGAAACAGTAAAGTGTCTGAGATGGACTCTCACCTTGAAAGGATGACCAGGTTTTTGAGGTGGACAGACCACGAAGCCAGGCTTCCACCATGAGATGGTACATTTTAAGGCATTAAGAAATAATGCCTTCATTTCAAAAGGGTTGCACTCTTTTAACAGCCCCTTAAGAGAAAGCTCTATCTGAACTGACACAGTGTCATGAGCTCAGTGTCATTGTTGCAAGGTACCAGAGCTCCAAGTCTGCCTTAAGAACTGGAGATTTACAGGTTTCCACTTAACAAATAAGAGTAAGGCCTGAGAAGGGTTAAAGGACTAGTGAGCCATGAAACCATGATGCTGTATAATACCAACTTGTGTTTTGACAGACAATCCCCCTGAAGAGTGGGACTGGAGCCAAACAGTCTAGCTTGGCAGAGACAGATCCTAGCAATACATTTCATTCATGCCAAGCAATGTTGATTTGCTTTGGTTCACATTCATTTGTAAGCACCCTGTCTGCACAAAGCCCCAGATGGCCGTGGAGACTCCAGCACAACAATATTTTGATACAAATGCTCTTACAAAAGCTATCAGAGCCTGAGCTGGTGTCCAGGGACAACAGTCCTCACTAGTTAGCTGTTAGACAGGGTTTAGGAAGAAGCATACATAAAGGAAAGAAAATCCCTCAACTCAAATTGAACACGAGGAGATAACCCATTGATTCAAAATGGTTTGAGAAAAGATCCTCAACCACTTAGATTGTTCAAGAAATAGTCCTGTCAAAATCTGCCTCTAGTGTCCTTGAATCTATCCTTTTTTTCTCAGTCCTACAGAAATCACAAACACAACAATAGAAATGAAAGAAAATTCTCTGGGCTCACACCAATAGTTCAATCTGCCTTGTCAGATATACCAGCCTTCCTGGCAGCACAACTCTATCTGTTCTTAAGTCCAGGAGCACATGCAAGAACAACAGCTGCTAAAAGTAAAATACCCTTTCCCTTTTCCTCAGTGAACTAGAAAATCTAAGAGGAAAACTTGTCCATCTTTCTCTTCTGAAAGAAAGATAAGAAATCATAACATGACTCATTGTCAGCTTGTCAGTTCCTGTTCTCCTTCACACACAGTAGTAGTTGAACACTTAGGCCAATACAGCCTGACTTACTAGTTTGGTTGTTTTTTTTCTGTCATTAGAGAAGAAGGCAGGCCACATCCAGACATAAAAGCCTTGAGCTGCTTGCATTTCTTTGAAGAAGAGGAAGAGGGTTTGTGCTAGTCCAAAGTTTTAATTCTGCTGGTCTAAGGTTCTTCTTCCTCTTCTCCACACCAAACCCAAGATAAAAAAAGTCACAGGTGGTACTAGCCCCTCTGCTGGGTTCCACAGAAAACCTCTGGCAATACGTGTATCAGCCTTCTGAGCTGACAGAAGTTCTTACCTTGGTAGAAGTCATTGGCTGTAGGAGTTTAGTATCAGTTTCTTTGCTCCTGCAATGTGCATTCTCACAAATGCTTCTGCATGAAGGTGTGCATTAGGCAAGGCATCTACTGCTCCTTCAGATCTTCCTGGATGATACTTTATGTGAAGTCAGTTATTTCTGTGATCTTGTGGTGTGCAGTAGTTCAGTCACGAGGAATTCAAGACATAAGAAGTGGGTTGCTCTTGCTGTCAGTCATGTACAAATGTATATGAGAAAGTCACACACTTGTTAACTACAGAGCATTTCAAACCCAGAAACTCCAGCTTTCCTGAAGAAAAACAGTGATCTTTCACTGTTTCTTGAGGCAAAGTTTTCCTCTAACCTACTTATCTGGTATGAGACTTGCCTTACTGAAAACATTCACATGTTGAATAATGAGCACATCAAAGTGGGACAGTGACCACCCTGATTGACAGCCAGGGGCTGTTTAATGTTCTCTGAAGTGCCTCAGTTCAAGCAGTTGTGATATTTAGAGAGCACCTCTCCAAATCTTACTCTGTCCTTCACTGCAACAGTCACAAGCCATATCAATAACTTTTCTAGTTGAAGATGGAGATTGTCTTGGAAATTAAGAAATTTAATGAACTAGAGGAGACCCCTCAATGTCTCCCAGTCTCCTTGCAAGGAGCTGCATGGGCTTGGTGCATCATTGTCAGCACTGCTCTTTGAAAGCTCCCTGACAACAGGGAACAGGCTGTGCTTTCATTAAGTGTAACTAGAATGAACAAAGAGAGTGGCTCTTCTCATCATAGCACTATTTGGGGTTCAAGGCCTTTTCCCTGCAGACCCTGACTGTTAAAAGTATAGGTGGGACAAATTCACTGGAAGAAAGTGCACTCAGGTCTGGTAAACACAAACAGCACTGACTCCAGCCATCCTAGAACTTTATGTTCTTACAGAGAGTGAACAGGAGTATTTAATCAGTGGGAGAACCTTTCAAGTATTTTGCTTAGTAGCTCTCTTAACCCAGTTTTATATGGTCATTATCCAGACCTCCAAGAGCACCTTCTCTTAATGGTTTTTCTTGGGCAGTAATTGCAGCTCACTCTTGCCCACTTTACACAGATATCTGAACTGCTGCAGTGGAAATGAGAGGAGAGGAGAGGAGAGGAGAGGAGAGGAGAGGAGAGGAGAGGAGAGGAGAGGAGAGGAGAGGAGAGGAGAGGAGAGGAGAGGAGAGGAGAGGAGAGGAGAGGAGAGGAGAGGAGAGGAGAGGAGAGGAGAGGAGAGGAGAGGAGAGGAGAGGAGAGGAGAGGAGAGGAGAGGAGAGGAGAGGAGAGGAGAGGAGAGGAGAGGAGAGGAGAGGAGAGGAGAGGAGAGGAGAGGAGAGGAGAGGAGAGGAGAGGAAGAGTTGAGTTGGGGGGGGCAGCAGCAGGGGGGATATGTCTCCAACAGGACTGAACAAAGTCAGTACTGCCTGATGTCAGCCCCCTATATCAGCCAGCTGCTGCCTAGAGGGACAGGCTGCACATCTGCACGCCTGAGGTGGGAAGGAGAGGATGCAAATATCCCTTCAAATAAGCTCCCAGAAGAGGCCCCTAAGGAAAAGCATGTTTCACATAGCTGGTGTGGGTTTGAATAACAATTTTAACTTGAACCCTGCAGAGGCATGGAGGGTTATGAATTACTTCCTAGCAGTTGTGAAGGCAGTTAAGAAAAATAAACAGTTCACCAGTGGGCTTAAACTCACTACACAGGGAACCTCTATCACTGAAAGATACGGAGGACCTCAAGTCAAGAAACACTGGGTAGCCTCCACCAGCTGATGGTGGCATATGACACAAGACCACCTCCTCCCTCACCTCATTATGTGTCAGCCTGAGCACAGGACCGTGCAGCTCAAGGGGAGGGTGTCATTTTCTCAGACTGAAACCAATCTTTACCCCTACCAAAGAATCTGAGTTTTGTTTGGATATCAACCCATCTCCACCACCACTATTTCCCCAATATTTATAACTCACATCTCTGCAACATTACTATTTAATTAGCTCAAGACTGTGCTTGTCTGAACATCGGTGTTCTGTAACACAGGAGCTTTATCTCATTGAGGAAACCTTGTGCAATGTATTTCTCTGTCAAAATGAGAGAAGTTTGCTAGACAGCAAAACCAGATAGTCAGTCCTAAGCACCTGGATACTGTATATTCTACTTCATCTCTGCTCTGTGGTCATTTCTCCTATGGTGGGGGACTGTGGTGAAGGATTTTACCACTATTTTAGAAACAGGGTAATGGTGTGAGTGGCAAGCTAAGCAGGTTGATCAAGATCAAATCATTTATTTAGTGTAAAAAATAAAACTATAATCAACCAAATAAAGTAGGTGTTACTAATCCTGCTGTGCAGTGACACTAACGTGTTCCTCAAGACTTGAACTCAACACATCATATGCCAGTGGCTCCTCCAAGAAAACAACAGGGTATTCTGCATGTCCACCAGCTCGTTGTACAGCAGTTCCTGCCAGGGTATGATCTTGTTTGAGCACCAGCCTTAAAAGATGAAAGTATGAGATAAAAGTCTAACAATCTTGCACAATCTTACAGCCATCTAGTGCTAGTCAAATGTAGACCTATTTAGGCAAAGTATTTGGGTTTCATATTTTCCCATTAAATGAAATATAATGAAATGTAATTTGAGAGGTTAAAATATCTGGCAAATCAGTGTTCCAGTAACTACTTTCCAAGAATAAAATATATTCTATGTTTGATCTTTTTGCTAGATTTCTACATGGAGCACAAAGAGACTTAAAACATTGGCTTGAACTTAGCATATCTACAAAGTAAACTATCCAGGTCTAGCATAAAATGTCATTTTAAAACTCAAAAATATTTGGCATTTGGCATCCTTTTTAGTGCAGAGGTTATAGGGAGTTCAGCTTTAACTTTTGACATTAGTGCTTAAGAACTGAGGGAGCTAGGCTTGCGTCATGAACTAACAAAGAAACAGGCCTTTATTCTGGCAGTAATTATTTAAGCTAACCTGAGAATATTTATAGTTAGGCGCCAAAGGCTGGCTGCCTGCAGCATGCATGCCCTGTGCTACAGAGAGTTTGCTGCCTACAGTTGCCCTTACATTTTTGGTGTGCCACTGCAAATTGTCTGTCTTGGCTTTCATATTTTTGATCTCATCAGTCCTGGCTTTTCATTACTGTATCTTATTCATTAGTAAGGCTATGCTGGAGGTTGAAATCCTCACCTGGAAGACACAGTTTAAAGTATCAGTTTTGTCCATTTTTCAGAAACTGCAACTGTCTGGTTCTCATCTTGCTGACTGCTGAGTCACCTCTAGGGAATTGGCTCCCACAGAGACGAGACAGCTGTTTTACAACCTAACCACTGTTCTGGGTAAAGAAATACTCACATATCTGCTTCCCAGCTTTAGGTGTTTCTCCATCAACAAACTACAACTTCTCAAGCAATACCTTATCTGCATCAGATTTTCTTACAGGTCAAGTCCCATCCCTGTCTAAGCACCAGGGATGACGTCCTTCCCTATAGGAAGGCAAGGTCATATCTTGGCATCAGGACCAGCATTACTTTCTCTCACTAGCTGTGTGCTCAGGTTGGGAAATCCTAGCGTATTACTTATGGCAGGAGCTGGTCTCAGTGATGGCAGGAACCTTTCATCTGAGGACAGGAGCTAGAACCGTCCTTAACCCTGGGGTATCTGATCTGATTTTTCCATCGAGTACTCAGAGGTCTGTTTGAGACAAAATCCCTTGATTTCTGTCCTCATTATCTCTTACTGCAAGTCAAAGCAGATTTTAGCAGGATTTCAATGGGATCTGGATGCTGCAGATGAGATGTTTAGTATGCCCTGAATTCACTATGCCACATCTGCATCCTATGTCTGGTACCTTGACTTTGTGGCTTTGTATTACTGCTCTTGTCCACAGTACTGAGATTTATAATCACATCTTCCAATTCCAGCAGTGAAGACAGTTTGTCATTTGACATTCTTCTGCTCTCTATCAAGGCCCTTACCAGAGACTTGAGTGAAATCATACCTTTCTTTTCCCTGAAATAAATCCCCAGAGTGTAGGCTCCTATTTAGTGCTGTATAAAAATTCTTTTCTCTTCATGTGGACATCCTGAAGTCAATATGTTTTTAATCAATCTCACCTTTTCTAGAAAGCAACAGTCATGCTGCCAGGAGAAAACCTGAAAAGAAAAACCTGAACAAAAAAAACCTGAAAGCCTGAAGAGCCTCGGCTTTCCTTTCCTCCTTCTTTTGTAAATGACTCTGGACTCCAGGGGTGATCTCCAGCCTCCTTGGCTCCAGCCAAGAGGATCCTGCTTGTCCTGCTGTTTTAAACATCCTCTGGTGGCACAGCTTTTCTTCTAGCCCAGATAAGCCCATCTGGACACTGGCAAACGAGCAAAGGGGGAGCATGTGTGAAGCACATCTGTACGTGCACGCTGTCGCCCCTTTTACCTGAGTGATTGGACACCACACTGGGCTGCTCTTGAGTGCTCCCTTCAGCTGGAATGACTCAAAGAAGTTAAAGCTGTAGGTAGAGAAGAAAGCTCTGATTACCTGAAATGAAGAGAAATAAACATTAGGAAGGCTTATTTCTTCTTGGGCAACCATCATCCCAGGGGATCACAGGAGTCACAGTGCTTTGCAATCTTTCTGAGAGGTGCTTTTCTTCTGGTGGCCCTCCAACATCAGCTCCAACATCAGGGGGCAAGGAAGGTTGTCATGAAGCCAAATCACTTCTTGTTTCCCCATACTGTTCGTGAGGCTGGCACAGGGCAGGAGGGGGTGGGATGGACTGGAAGGCACCACGCTGACCACCAACAGAGAAGCAGGTGAAAAATGTGCCCTTTTCCCTGCTCAAGATAACCACTGGAAATTTTTCTTTGCCATCCTTCCTTTTTTATCACCAAAACAAATTGCACATGCCTCTTGACAAAATGATGTGCTCTCACTGGCACTTTCAGTAGGCACCACAGAAAGGCATAACAAAGTAGTTCCTGTTCCCGAAGGTCATTCTCACCTCGTTTCCAGGGAACCCTGTTCTGTGCCTGTGAGTGCTGCAGGCCACAGCTCTTTCCTTTGATATACTGTGTCAGAAGTAGCCCACACCCCTCCCCCCACCGCCCATCTCCCCATGTTTTTTAAATGAAAACTTACTTGAAAAAAGTGGCCACAGTTCAGGGCTGCCCAGTACTGTGGTACTGGGTTCTGGACTGCAGCCTGTTAGGCATGTCCCTGGCCACCTCCCATGCAGAAAAGCATGGAAAAGCGTGGCTAAGGCCACATAGGCAGAGCAGGGGCAGCTGGTGCCCTGAACTGAACGGGCAGTTCCTCCAGCACCTGGGGCAGGCTGACACCAACCAAGCTCTTTGACCAGTCTGTTTTAATAGCACTTGGCTCTCACATTTTCTGTGTTTTTCTTCCTTACATTATGCTGATGTGTTAATCCACAGCATGGCAGCAAAAAACGTCTGAGATTTCCTGCAGTGCTCTCAGCTGCTGGAACTGGACACCCTGTAATAACCTCCAGGGCCAGTGGCCCTCTGCCTCCAATTCCCAAGAAGGACTTATTTTCCTTGTCATGGTCAACACATGCAAAACCTCATTCTGATGTTTTCTGAAAGAGAAAATAGGTGGCAAAGTGCTCAGCTCTTTCAAGGAAGTTTGGAAACAATGGAGAGCAACCATGTGAGCACCGAGTGTGGTTGTCCAGCTTCCAGCACAGAGCTGCAAATCATCTCCTGAATGGCTGTCACAGGCACACCAGATCACAACAAAGAAGCTATTTTTCTTTCATCAGGACTGCTCGTTCAGGATGCAACACCATTGCTAATGCATTTAGCAGGTGCAAGAAACATTTGAAATGGATATATTTTTTTTCCAAGAAATAAGGTTAAGAGATTGTTTGCTCTGCTCATTTGGAGCTTGGCTTATTTTGTTATACTCCCCCACAGTTGCAGTTTCCTCCACAAGCTGGAAATGGTTGCACCAGCTCAGAGGCAGCAGAGTCTCAGGAAAAACAAGAATATTTCCAGTACCACAGGCAGGGATTTACAATGTGCTTTAAGGGAGCATCTCAAACTGTGTCCACCCTGGCTGGACTGGAAGTACTGAGGTCCCCACAGCTGGGTGTGAGGCCCAAATCCAGGAGGTGGTCCTTGGCTGTGGAAGCACAGCCCGTGCCGACATGTTGTCCATGCTCTGTGCACAGCACTGGAGTTATCCACTCCCTTCCTTGGGGGAAAGAGTCGGTGTCACTGTGGCTGATGCCAGCTTGAGTCCCTCTGATGTGGTTTCCTCTCATCTGAGTGCTGGCAGCTCACGTTGCCCCTTGCCAGTCACTGCACCATTCCCCAGGCACTTTCTTGTGCCCAGCATCTCCAGCATCCTTCATGGCTCTGGTAGGCTGGGAAGGTGATTTCCAATTTCTGTTCTCCTTTGGTAGCTAGCATTGCACAGGGGCCAGGCACATCCCTTGGAAGTGCCGTGGGCTACCACTCCCTGCTCATTCAGTCCTTATCAGCACAGCACTGCTGACATGGTGGAATATGCCACAGGAATCACCCACAAGCGGTGGATTGGACCAATACTTTCTAAATATGAATTACAAGCATGTTATTTTAAAATGTGAGGCATGAGCATCTGTCAGCAAGACACTGGATGAATAGTAATGAAAGATACATTGCATGAGCCATTAAAGATTTTCCTACTGATGACACTTGAAGCACATCTGAAGCCAAAGAAACTGAAAAGTAAATGCTGCTCATACCCCAGTGTGAGACATTTTCCTTAGAAAGCTCTCAGTGGGTGGCACAGTGCTGCTGCCACTAGCCAAAAGGCGAGACTCGAAAGTGCCCTGGAAGCAAGTCAGCACTTCCAAGCAGCCAAAACACTGGACTGGGCAACTTCATCTGTGGGATACTGACCAGAGTAGCTTGGAAAAGCTCTTCTGAAGAAGACAAGAGAAGCATCAGTCTCTGAACCAAGTTTCATTCTGGATAGCTCATAGGCAGAAACTCATGATTACTCATCCAAAATAGTTTGTTGTATTTTTTTTTATGTGGCCCTTGTGCAGCTGCTAGTATGCCTTTCCTCAAAACAAAAGCATTACATGGTTTTATTAAATGTGAAACCACTAATGCTTTACAGCAGTCACTCTAAAAGAATAAAAAATTGTAAAAGAGAAGAGGGTTTTGGTTTTTTCTTTTGAGCCAACACATCATTAATAATTGAGGTATGGTCTCATAACAGCCCCTTCTGCTGCGGTTTGCCATGGCAGAGGCAATGTTTGACCAAGTGGGTACCTCCAGCAGCAGCTGTCTCAGGAATAAGGCTTCTGGAAGAAAACTCCAATTCTTCAAGCGCTATGATGGCCTTGGTATCATAGAAGAGGGTTATGAAACCCCAAACCCTTACTACTACCCTTGATGTATACTGTTTGTGCTATGTCAGACCATTTTCTCCCTAGAGGATCCACCATCCAAACCCCTTAGCATCGTGGCTGAGCCAGGAGGAAACCTAGCACTAAAGGATGCCTTCAGTAACTGCAGAGGTTGGTGATAGGCTTGTTCCTCTCCCGAGATTTGTTTTCAGTGGCTGTTTCTACATGCCAAGATCAACTCTCTGCTAATTTGGTTTTATGTTGGGGAGGCAGACTGCATGTGGTGTGATGGCAGCAATGTGGACATGAAGATAAAGAAACGGTCTGTATTAAACATAAACAGTGACCACAAATGCATATATGCCTATATTTGAATGCTAAAATATACTATAACTATATTTCCTAAAATAAAGTAAAATATACTATAACTAAAGCAATATCAGGGACTATTTTGTCATTAAATGCACCAAAGTTTAATATAAAGTGTATCTGTGTACATTCTGAAGTTCAAGTGTGTGTACAGAGCAAACAGTTTATAGTTCCACAAGAATTCCTGCACCATCTGAACTTAAGTATGAATTCCCTGGCTGTCTGAAATGGGATATCTGATGGGAAATCTGACAAGAAAGACCACATATTTAAAGGTTAAACAGCAACAGGAAACTTCCTGGGGAAGCTTCAATGGCAGGATGCCTGCTCTGTCAGGATGATAAGATCTGCTCCTTGACTCCATCTGACCCTTTTAGCAAAGCCAGCTCCTGCATAAAAACTCTGGACTTTGACCAACAGGACCTAGGGACTCTTCTTGCACAAGAATCCCTCCCACTTTTGTGGGGAAAGTAGGGCACAAACATATTTTCCTCTTCCTTCACATATTTGTAAGCCTGAAGTCTGTTTCTGCAGCTTCAGATAAAATGCCTGCTACAATTTTATTTTTTCTGACTGTACCATGTGGACAGGTCAGAACAGAACTAATTCAAAACCAGAAAAACACAGGTGAAAGGTGACACAGTGTGATACCTGTCCAGCTAATGAACAACTGGAAGACCCCAGACCCGAAAATAACCATTGGAACAGGTACATAGTCTGTAAGGGTATAAAAGCCCAAAGTTCCTTTGTTTGTGCTCCCTCCCTGTGGCCACCCAGGCTGAGCTGTTCCTCTTGCTGTACCACTCAATTATCTAATGTTTTCCCCCTGCTGAAGTCAGACTCCTGACTGCTGCAGGAAGTCTAGGGTAGAGAAGTTTCCTTAACAATATTTATTTCCACTTTTGAGTGTTCTATGATTATTTAATTCGGTATTTAAGGGAGCAAAAATATTCGCGGGTTTATGGCTCAGGTCTCTGACCAGATTAAAAATACTAATCCAAAGAAAGGTCCTCTTCATTCTTCCTTTCAGATCCCCGCAGACACGTTGGGAGGAAAGGCGCCGACACTAGATGTCAGCCCAAACACGCCAGTGCTTCTGCTCCGAGCCTCAAGCGCCTTCCTGCAGCTCCATGGAGGAGTCCCTGTTTAAAGAAACATGCATTTATACATTTGAAGGGGTGACAGCTTTCACCCGAAGCTCCTGCCCCTGTCCCAGGCGTGACAGAAGGCGGCCAACATCTCCTGGCCACCATTAGCTGCACCTTCGCTGCTCCCCGGCTCCCGCAGGCTGAGGCGGCCCCGGCGGGTCCTGCCAGGGAAGCGGCGAGGTTTCACTGGGAGGGAAAGCAGCTCTGACCGCGACCTTGGAGCTGTGGGCTCTCCTGAGCTCAGACTGAGACGGGACACTTTGGGTTGTACAGTGACTGAAAGCAGTGGCAGGGAGACAGCACTCACCGGGTACTTTTTGCCAGTAGTTTAAAGCTCCATTAGTGTTTTTTTTCTCCTCACAGCATTGTTGTCTCAGAGTGTTTAGCTCACAGACACCAGTTACCAAGGCTAGTGTTGATTGAAAACCCTGAGAGAAAAACAGAAATTGCCCAGTGCAAACATAGCATTTCCTCATCTTTCCACTCTGTCTGGGGACAGAGGCAATTTCCCCTTCCCTTGTTTAGAAAACAGCCTTCCTTCTCCATTTCCCTCTCATTCTCTCAAACTCACTTTCTGGTAGGCCAGCCTGGCAAGGGCTACAGGCTGCAGAGGTGAGATGCCCTTGTGGAATCCAGGGATTAAAGGCTGGCAGTTAATACCTGCTCCTTTGCCTCTGTTTCTGATTTTTCACCCTCTGTTTTTTGAAAAAAAATATGTGACAGTTTCCCTGTCCAGTGCCTGTCTTCTGTCCCGTTATGCAACAAGAAGCATTCAGAAATCACCCAGGCAAAACCCAGCTGAATTGCAGCTCTGCAAGGAGCAATGTACTTCTCATACGCTTGTTTGGGACACCTCTGTCCTGGCAAAGGTTCACCATAGCAAGGATGAGGTTCCTGCATCTGAACTGGCTGGCACAGAAAGGGCTCAGGCCTCCCTGCACCCAGGCCTCCTGTGTCCTTGGTGAATTTGCCCCTCATGGAGACAAACCGAGAGAGACCTTCAAGCTCTGGCACTTTTAAAAACGCTTCTTTCAAGAAAGGGATTTTCAGCAAAGCAAATGCAAACAATTCTGGGTCAAAAGAACAAGTATTTAAGCTGCTGCAACATGGTACCCTGCCGTAGGTAGCCTGTTCTGCTGGCTTAGCTGCTTGGTAAGATGTGCTTCATTGTCTGAACCACTTTAAAGAACAACTAGATGAGTGGTAGATACAATTTGTTCTTAATTATCACTGGGAGGAAAGAAGAACACAGTAGCACAAACAACTGCGTGCACTGGTTTGAGCAGTGACTCTTCAGCTGCTGGTCCTTGGGTCAGCGGTGGCAAGGCTGGACTGCAGGCAGCCAGTGTGGAAAAGTGTGTGTGACACTGGGCAGAGAGGGTACTTGGATTTCATTGGCTGGACATCATGCCTTTCCATGGTTTGATTTTTATTTTTTTTATTCTTATTTTTCATTTCCATTACGAAGCTCTGCTCCTGGCCTGGATCCTGGCAACATTTCATTACACAACAACAGTTGCCATGGCCACTGAATGGAGGCAGCAAACAGCACTGCTGCAGTGCTGGCAGGAGCTGCTGCGGCTTCCCGGGCACATGGATTCATGGTGCATGGGAAGGTGGGTTCATGGGTCTGCAGGTGCATGAATGCACTGGTGCATGAGTGCATGAGGGTGGTAATGCATGGGTGCAAGGGCAGGCATCCCACTGGGGGCAAAGCACCCCTCTGGTCACTTGCAGCCATGAGCATCCCACAAAGGGCCACCAGCTGGGAGCAAGCCATGCCTCACAGAAAAGCTCTGATGTGAATGGGCTGAAATATTTTGCATGGGCTCAGTATGGGCATCTGCAATTTCGTGCCTGCTTTAGAAAGAGGGATGAGTGCTGGAAAGGGAGAGGGTCGAGCTGCAAGGATGCTCGACATGCTGCCAGCTCTCTGTGCATGTGCAAGTCAGGAAGGTGATAAAAGCTGGCACTCAGGAGTTTGAGGAGTGGGCTTCTCTGAAAAGGCAGCCCACCCCTGCTGTTGGTTCTCTCACCTGCGGTGCGCAGGGCTTGTGCAGGAGTGGGAGAGATTATCTGAAGTCGTTGGGGCTCCCTGGTCTGTTGATGCACTGCAGGTAGTATGGCCAAAGAGAAAAGCAGTGCCCAGCAGCTGCTGGCCAGGCAGCTGTAAGGAGCAAGTGGAGTTGTGTACAGTGCGTAGTACTCAAAAGAGGGGTTCTGGTGTGGGGTACCAGATCAAGGTGTTCGCTTTTATTACCTCACCTCCACACAGATTCATTGAAGATCCTCACAGAGAAGCTGCTGCTGAGGTTTAATCACAGCAACAAGAAGCTCTTGCTGGGGTAGCTGTGGAAATTGCCAACCACTGTTTCCTCTTTATCCTTGCACTGCTGGAGATATTGGGGCAGACACAATGGCAGCAGACCTGCACTGGCCACCCAAGGTCACCCAAGTTTGGGGTGCACTTCTAGCCTGGAAGAGGTGAAGATTTAAATCCACCATGCAGTGGGCTGCCAGTGGAGGGGAGGCTGCACTGCCTGTCTTGCTGCTGCCCCTGTTGTAATTGAGATGCAAGAAAAAGGATTGGTAACTTAAATCAGGGCAGTGAGACCAGCTAGTGTTAATTTTTCAGAGCTCTTTGTTACTCATGGCACATTCATTTTGTTTATGTTCTGTTCTATAAAACTAAATAGTTCCTCTCTCAGTGGTTTTATACTATCTAAAGAGCTCTAGCACATTTCTCATCCCATTTTACATTTGTTTGCTTGCTTCTCAAGCCAGTTATTCCAGTGTCTCCTAAATCATGTCTACTGTTGTTTTAATCCCTTCCAGGTTCTTGCCATCTGCTCAGTGCCAAAATGAACAAAATATCTGTGCTTCATAGCAATATTCACTATGACACAGAAACAGGAACCTTGTGCATCTGAATTTCTGGGCCTCCCCAGTCAAATAACAAAGATTAATGCCTTTGTGCCTATAGTGACTGCATATTTTTATGTTTTTAACTTACAACAAGAACATAGGATTTCCTTGGGTTAGATTTTAAATCCTCCTCTTCCTCTCCTCTTTCTTCCCACCCATTCTTTTCCCAGAATGCAGGACTTGCACTTGTTTTAAGAACCCACAAAGGCAAAGCTTTAGACCTTAGCTCGTTTCCTGTTATGCCATTCCTGATCTCTGCAGCATGATTCCTGGCTTGGGCAGTAGTGTTGTGCTCTGCAGTCTCTTAAGTGTAACAATTATTCATGGCTTCAGCCATACAGCACCCTGGAATCTATCTCTGACCTCCGTGGTTCAAAATTCCTTTCAGTTGTTCTGGAGTCAGATGGGGTCCTGGTCTGTTGCATTTCATATTTATTTTGTTGTCACAGTTCCAAGAGAAGCTGTGTCCCTTACAAAATCCTGAGCAATCCACTCTTGATGCGTCTTCAATCGCATTTTGCTCTTCTCAGATGTCCTTAACATAATGCTCACAAAAATCAACCTAGCTGATCTTACCATTCACCATTAATTCCTGGAAACTGTGAAAATCGCTTTTCCCTTTAATCCAAGAGTGAGATTTCTCCCCAGGCTTTCTGCCTAGTCACATGTCCCATTGTGTAGTGAGAAACCCTCTTCAGAGCAAGACAGCCTGTTGGCAGGCTCCTGATCACCAGAGCACCTCTTCTGGGAGGACGAAACACAAGCCTTCGGACGTCACTGCTGTTACTTCAGTCAGCTAGGTTGTATTCGCAGCTGTAGATGAAGCTCCTCAGCCACACCAGCCTTCACAGTGCAGTGTCAGCTTTTGGCACAGCTTGTGGCAGGGAAAGGCTGACCCATCACAGACAGCAGCTTGGAGCAGTCCCTTCAACACACACTGAGCAGATTTCGCTTTTCCGGTAGTCTTGGGTTTCATAGCTGTTGCAGGACCAGGCAGAATTCTCTGTAAATGCTACTGCTTGGTGTGTCTAATTTATTTCACAGCAAATAAAAGTGCACATGATAGTTATCCCTTCTCTTATAGAGTAATGTTGATTCTTAAGCCTTTCCCTTACTTAGCCAAGACTTTTCCCCTCTGCTGCTTTAAATGTGACATTTTTCTCCGTAGTAGGTGACTTTGCAGCTCTGTTGGCTAACCTTGATAAAAACCTTTTCCCAGAAGTTTGGCGATGATTCACTGGCATTATCCAGAGCACAGATTCTCCTGTTTAAGCAACTCACACAATTTCTGTCAGCAGCATGTCTGAACACCAAAAATTGCCAAGTGATGACAAGCCTGAGAAGGGCTGGTGTTGGCAGAGCAGAGTTTTTCCCTGTCATGTTGAGGTTACAGACACTTTAGTATGTCTGTTCTGGATGCACAGCTGTAGGTCCCCTCAGGAAGCACCTTTTCTCCCCAGTAAGATCATATCAGAAAGAAGTATTGATCAGAATAACAGTGAAAAGATTAAAGCTGAATTGCACAGCAGGGTGTTGAAAGAAGCCTCAAGCGAGCGTCTGCAATTGTATTCAGGTCCTGCAGTCTTCTGCTCTTGTTTCCTCATGTCTTCAGCTCTGCAAGTGGAAGTGAGGCTCAGTGCAAACATTAGACACTTTGTTCCACATATAGCTTCACATGTAGGTGGGGAAGAGGCCAAGGCTGAATTTGTTCTCTTCTAGTCTCTATAAACAACCTGAACATCTTGCAGCTGTCAGAGCACAGACCATAACATCTCATAAACCATCTGCAAACCTTTATGTGATACAGAAGATAGAAAGAACAGGCGGTGTCTATGAGTTGTTCTCATTAAATCACCAAATTCAAGTCAATCTGATGCAAAGTTCAGTTTTTCCAAGGTGTATACTGGTTTTGGTGTATGCAGGTGGGGTAGTCATGGGGTAGTCTCACACTTGCGTGGCAAAAGTACTCTCTGATACCCTTCCCATGGAGACATGCATTGCAGGGATGATCTCTCAGCCTGCTGGGGAACAGAAAGACAACCTTGGGCTATGGGGCAGTAACTTGGTTTCTGCAAAAGTTTGAGCAGCACAGCCTGAAAACAGAAATTGTAAAAATGCTTTGGTGGAGAGGGGGATGGAAATGCCCCCACCTCAGGGCAGCCATACCTGATTCTTCCTTGCATCTCATCTGAGGAGTCTTAGAGAGGAGTTTTGTTGCTGCTGGGGCTGTCTCTGCTCATCAGTGTCACACTCATTTCTGTATACTCTGGTCCACGCCATGGCACACCTACTTTGCATCTAAATCCACTCTGTCAAAGAGTTTGCAGTAGTGCAGGTCCCAGTGTTTCTTCTTCCCTCTACCCTTTTGTTAGAGATAAATTTCAATTCCAGCATACAGGTGAAACAAATCCACAGCAGCAACTTCACTGTCAGCCTTCAAAGTATCTGCAGAAACTAGTTAGAAAAAGTTGCTCAGTTCGTGTTCTACTGAGCGAAGCTCTTGCCTCCATGACGGCCACAGCCAGACTCAGACACACGTCAGGGGATGGGAAGCAAGGGCTGCCACCAAGCAACCTATTTTTAAACTGTCTCTGCTGCATAACATAGTATGAGATTAAACTGCATGATGGTTACTCACTAACTGCTTACGGTGAAGCCACAGGAGGCCAGAGGGTGGGACTGGGATGTTCTGCCACCCCTGCATCCACCCACTGCCTCCCAAGGGCTGCGGGGAGCTCCATTGCCCCCGAGCTTTCGGAGCGTGGTGCTAACAGTCAGACTTTCAGGCCCTGCCCAAGAGCAGGTTTCTCACTTTCTAAGGCATGCCGTGACTTTTCAGCAAGGTTTTCTGCATGGCTTGTACTTTCTAAGAAAGGAGCTGAAGCGAAGCCCAAGAGTCAAGAAGCAACTCTGCTTACCTGCCCCAGGGACGGCAGGCGCTATGTACATACCCACAAAAAATCCCTGCAGATCAGACAGAGATGTAAAACCCCATCAAACCACTTGAGAGAGGGAGTGAGAGGTTTTTTACATGAACGATGTGGATGAGATATCTTTTAAACTTAGCTGAAATGAAAGGAGGGTGGGGAGTTTTTTATTGCTACTAGAAGCATTTTTCAGTCTGACCTAGAAATGACATGAAACTCCAACCTCAAAGCAGTTTATTTACAGGCTTGAGTTTAAAGAAATCTCTGTGTGAGGGGGAAAGGCTATTCCTAAACCAGCAGGCAGAACTGGAGCTGGGGGGATGCCTGGTGGTTCTGGCTGCTTAGGTATGAATTAGGTGGAATTGCTTTTGGCAACTACAGCCAAGAGTAGATATTTGGGTGAGGGAGCCATAACTAGGCATGTCATCTAACCAGTTGTAAGCTGAGTCTGGAAATCAGAAAATAAGAGATTTGGTGTTTAACTTCCCATGAATATCAGGAGGATAGAACTGCTTTTTAAAATTAAGAGAGGATATAACAGCTTGATAAATTTATAAAAAGTCAATGTGGCAGCATGCTTGGAAAGCTAAAGACAGGGTAAGGCAGGGTCTTATGGTGTTATGACCTTTCATAGGACTAATAATAAATTTGGGGTTTTGGACTGGCGTACTCTAATGTCTATACTAACTAAGGGGAAAGAATTCCAGGATAATATCTAGACCTAATGAAAACAAATCTGCACCATTTGTCACATATACTTTCATTCAAATGGTAAAACTGTTTAAGAACAAGGCCCCAGGGCCCTCAGCTGAACACAGAACAGATGAAGCAGGTTGTATCCCATGAGGAGGTGCCCTAAAGATGTGGAATTGGACTGATACCATGCTCACAGAGGCACCATTATCCCTGCTGTGCTTGGTTGCCTATGTCTCTTTGTGTTCATGAGTTCACACTTCCATTTAAATTTACCTGCAGACCTGATTTTTCTAGTGTTTTTAAATACTTTGTTTTGATAGATAATTGCTACAGTCCAGTAATATGTTTTACTTGGAGTTTATTAATCTGCTCCCAGCTATAATTCCATCTTAGCCTAGTTTTGTCTAAGAAATATGAAATGTTTTCTTTTTCCTAGAGCAACAGATGCGAATATCATCCTGAGGATGGGGAGCTTATCAAAGGCTCAGTACAGTACATTTCAATGATATTTCAAGAAACTCTTTATCCTGAGTCTCTCTGAGAGGAGACACTGTTTTTTGAGCCCTGGATCACAACCAAGTTTTGTTTTATGGAAGCTGTGGGGGAGCATGCCATAGTTTTCATCTATTTTCCCATGGAAATTGTTACTCTGTACATCTTTCACTGATTAGTCATATACACTACAGAACAATGTTTGTGGTTATCCCATTTTTTCCCTTTTGCAATCTGAAAAAAAAAAGTTACCTCTTTTGATCAAACTTGGTTTTGACCACATCTTGGATACGCAATGATGAAACAAGAGGAAATATCAGGGTCCTTTTCATGCTGGAACAGAGCTGGCAAGCGACTGGACATACCTGTGAGGTCAGTGATACCTGCTAACATTTTGTCTTCCTAGTGTTTTAATAGGATTTCAAGCTAGATTTGCACTAGAGCTGGTGCTGAAATCTTCCTGACTTGCCATTCAACCTTACCACCCACCAACTTTTGAAAGTCCTACTGGGTATGAGTTCCTACTATGCTGCTCTCAGCCTTCACAAGTGAAAACTGTATGAACCATTCGTCTGAAGATCAGGCCCACACTTGTACTGTACCAGAGTTTTTTGAGAGATGCAGGCACCAAAAAGTAGTCTAGGTGTTGTTTCTTTTCTGGGCTAGGATAAGTATGTGATATGTCATACTAACTACAGTGGGTGTAGAAAGCTGCACCTACCTTCATCTGATGCTTCCCTTGTAACTCAGAAACTGCGATTTTAATTTTTTTTGCTAGATTTCACTCTAGATGTAATCTGAGCTTTCCTTCCACACTAGAAGACACCAAGAGAATGTTTCATATAATGCCAGGTGGTAATTAATACAAAACAGTGACAGGATATACGGAGCTGAAACTGTTGCACTGAATCAAGCTATGCCTCCACAGACTGTAGCATGGGAACTGCTCACTGTGAGGTCAGGAAGTTCAACAGCCTTTACTAAAACTAATCCCTTTTATTTAACTTTCACTTCTTCTCTCAGTTTTGGGATGATGTGATTCCAAAGAGAAGTTCCTGTTTCTTTTCTCTCCCCCCTTCCATTCAGCAGGCCTGTGCAAAGGGCTGCTGGAGGGGAAGGAGGGCAAGCAGGCTGTGCCTGTCCCGTGCCATGGCCAGGCAGCCCCTGCACTGAGCAGTGCCAGACATGGGGTGCTGAGAGGGGGCCAGGCCCTGCTCCTCAACCTTGTGCTGGCCTTGCCCCAAGGGCCACTTGTCAGCAGACAGCCTGGGAACCAGCTGCTGTTCAGCATGCTCCTGCTCACTGCCCGCTCCCAAGGCTCACGGAGCATCCGTCTGGGCGCAGGCACTGTGGCCACCCTGGCTCCACACACGTGCAAACCACTGCTGGGGAAGGTGGGGTGGATAGTGGGACCTCTCCCCACATTTGTGAGCAATTCCTGTGTAATGAAACAGCATTTCATCCACAACTGCTCTGAAATGGTCAAAGTATTGGTGAGGCAGTGAGGTGAAATAAATCTGTGGTTAAAACTGATTACCTGTATTTATTTATTTGAAAAGCCTGTGAATAATAAGAAAAAAATTGGATTCTGCCAGGTTTGTGGAGAAGCAGGTGACATAGCCGTTAGTAAATCCTGCTCAAAAGCTTCTCAACCCAGTGGTCACCTTCACTCAAGTAGGAAAGAAAGGGTAGCCAAAGAGAAGGGCAGAGAAACAAGTCAGTACTACCTTCCTCTCCTCCCCCTTCCCATCCCTGTCAAGTCTAGGCTTGTGGCTAAAGCTTGTGAGACTCCCCAAGTACAGGATGCCATGTCCAGCCCCTGAGTGACAGCGACACTTGTTTCTAGGCCCATTTTGTCACCACAGAAATTTCTCTTTTATCTCCTTTTTATCAAGCAGTAAAAGGTAAAGAGAGCCTGCTGCCCTTCTCACAGTGAGGACAGCCTGAGAGCAGGCACACGTAGGGCAGGTGTGAGCTCGTGTGGATGCCTGGGCTGCCAGGGGAAGGGGGTGCTGGCTGCTGCCACCCCACAGGCTGGGAGGGATGCTCAGACACACAGCTCTGCTGGGCATGGGGCTTTCTGGACCAGGCAAAGCTGGGCCGAGCTACAGCCAAGCGCGCTGAATTTGCAAAAACAAATCCTTCGTAAGCACCTGCTTCCTCTTTGAAAGAAAGTAACACTCCTCAGTGAAAACCAGACAGTGGTCTGAAGGAAAAGCTTTTCAAAAACCCCTCAAATACAGGTTTGTTCATTGCAAACAATGGGCTTTTTTTCTCTGCATGGTTGGAAATAGAGATGTGGAAAACATTAGCTGCGCTGTCTCTTTGCAGAGTGCCATGGTCAGGAGCACAATGGCAGGCAGCTCCAGAATCCTTCCCAAAGCAGCAGGGATGGGTTATGCCGTGGCTCGTGCTCAGCTGCTCAAGTTTGAAAGCACTGCTCATGCCAGCTCACTCTCCCTGACCACTCTTCTCCTGGGAGCACTGCTGAGGAATGGCAACCACTTGTGTCCATTTGGCAACCCAGACACACAGCAAACCCAATTGTTGTAGGTCGCATCTGGGCTCCTGCAGAGGTGGCACCAGTAATCTGTGCCCAGAGAGCGTCACTGAACGCTGCCACTTGCTAATGTGCTTGTCCAGGTAACTGAGATTTAACAGGTGCCCAAACCACGTGAATGTGTTTTTCTGGGAAATGGAACATATAGGGCATGCCATCACTTTCCTAGCCTGTATATCTGACAAAATCAGAATGCTTGTTTTATGGTAAATTATCAGGCAATTGCTCTGAAGAAGCTGAAGAGCAGTGTTTTATTACACAACATATATCTGGATGAAGAAGCTCATTGCCAAGGAATATCAGAGCACCCATTTGTACAAGCTATGTCCATTGGGATTAAATAATCATTTGGGTAGAACCTTCAGTTCTTGACCGTGTCAGGATTGTGTCTTTAAGAGACACTAACTCTTCAAAATGCTGATTAGCAAATGGCAGGGGGATTTACCAAGGACAAATTCACCCTGGCAAGGCAAATTCACTTGCCCTGGCTCCCATAATCTTGTCCAAGTACTTATCCAAAATCTTGGAGACAGGATACCGGTCCATTCAGGCCAGCAATCTGACGCACATCCCCGTCCTCTTGTTGTAAAAACTACCTCATGGCTGTAATAATTAATCATCTGGAAACAGCCCAAGCCCAAAGAACAATGTCATGGCACTGAGTACATATTTACTCAGTCAGGGAAAGCAATGAAAAAAGGAGTTTCACTCCAAGCAGAGCAGAAACACCTACCAGAGATATACAAAAGCAGAATGAGAGTGCAGTCTCAGTGGAAGATGTAGTTGGACCTTTGCAAAACTGCTGCCCAATTGTGACAAAAATGGAATTGAGCTCAATTCTGTTGGGCAGTACTGCCCATCTGACAGTAATTGCATCTGTATTTGCAGGAGACACCCAGTTTGGCAGAATTTTAAATAGAAATGGGGTCAAAGAAGAATAATATTTCATTTTTTTTAAAGTTGCTGAAGTATTTATACTGGGTTTTTTTGTAAGCATGAAGATAGGCAGCTTGGGAACAAGGAGGGCAGGCTCTGCCCTGGATCCTGGAAAGCAGAAATGATAGACTGTGTGGGGTTCCCACTGGAAAAACAATCCAGTGTGAGTTTTCAGGGTAGCACTGTGGCAAAAGCAGCTCCTGGCATTTTCTGGATGCATAAGAAGGTGTGAAGATTGTCAGCTGAAGGAGATTACTGCCTGGGTGAAGGACTCTGAACTTTGTGAAAGGTGCTGCTGCTACAATAAGGAGCATGTAAAAGATGGTCAAATGAGGCTGAAGGCCATGGGCACTACTAAGAGTATGGTCTCCATCAGTTTGGCCTCTGCCAAAAATCCAGAAGAACTGGCCTCAATCAATGCATATAAACTTCCTCAGGCAGATAAAATTTTCAGCATAAATTTGGCACAAATTTTTATTCAAGCACATGATTTGCCCTTCCAAAAAAGAGGGTTCCCACTGTTTTCCAACAGACATAGCATTCAGAAGGGTAACCTGAGCTTTGGCCAAACAGACCTGGTTTGCTGCAAGGAGAGGTGTCTAGGAAAAATGCAATTGGCTTGTGAGTTACAGCAGTTCTCACAGCCTGAGCCCTCTGGACATCAAGGTATGGCCATTCAGGCTCTTGCACCCCTGATGCAGAGGCACCCCAGCGTCTGAGCTGATGTGGGGATATCCTGGAGGATATCGTTGCTGTCTCTGTCCTAACAAGGAACTTGAGGAGTCACTTAGCACATATTAAGGGATATACAATGTGAGAGCTGTTGTAGCCCTAAGGGACAAACCATGTTCTTGTCTCCAGATCAACAAAAGCCATTGGAAAAAAACATCAGAGGTGCTGGGCTTCCCCAGATCCCATGACAGTCCTTCTCTAGAAACCCTCAAGCACACTTTTCCTCCATCCTTGTTCTCCATCAGGGTACAGATCCGTCTGGGGGCTTTGGAGCTGTACCTGATGCCTTCCCCTCTTCCACTGGGGGCAGCTGGCTTGGGGCAGGCAGCTTGCTCTTCCTCACACTGCTCTTTGATGCTGAAGCCTATCTTTGTAACAACTTACTTCAAGTTAGCACATGAAGAAACATCCAAAGGAGGACCAAAATAACCCTGGCAGCTTCGTGCCTGCTGAGACCAGGCTTTCTTTTGCAAGGCAATTGAATGGCTTGGCATTGTGTGTCATTTAGCACAGGAGGAGAAAAAGCACCTCTTGCCTAGAGGGTGCCAGCCGCTGCCAGACAGCATGCATCTGGCCACAGACACCAGCTCCCGGCGTGCTGCTGGGGATGTTTGTGCTGCTGCCAAGGGGAGGGAAGCCAGTGCTCATCCTGTTGGCTTCACCTGAAGTGACTCAGCTGGGACATTGTTTCAGCTTGGCGGGACTGTGGTGATTATGTGCACAGAGAGTGAGAGGGGTAGTAATTCTGATGAAGTGGCCTCAGATACTGCTGTCCTGCACCTGAATGCTCTGAGTCCCACAGGGCAGAGAGAAGCTTTTTTATGCAAGAAGATGGTGTCTGGTTAATTAAAGCATCTAAATAAAAATTGCATCACCCTGACTTACTGGGATGGATGTTCCTTTAGCTGGTCCCCTTTTTTTCCTTCATCAAGGCTATGTTACATCAAATTAGCATTTGCTGCAGAGTGGATCAGTGGGATGGGATAACTTGTTCCTGCAGCTAAGCCTGCAGTGAACTTAATTTAGTATCATCTGTCTGCTTTTAAAGACCTTATTCAGAGAGAAACTTCAGAGATTTAAGTACAACTATTTAGAACCCAGTTAACCAGATTTCCATGAATAAATATGGACTTGCTGTAAATGTAATTCCCTACTGTTTATTGAGCTGCTCTGGTTTTGCTTTTCTTCTATCCCATCTGGAACCCGAAAGAATAAAACCATAAAATGAACAAGCTCAGGTGAGGATAACTTCAGCAGAGGTGGCCACTTGACTGTGAGAAGGAAGCCCTGCTGTCACAGTGTCGTGAACTCCCCAGCTTTTACCAGTTGCTGTGCCAGTCAGTAGTTGGCTCCACCACATTTGCTCTCCAGCTGTGGCAGGAGTTTGCTGGGACATTTGGGTGCATTCCCCAAGGGAGGGTGTATTCAGCCTGGCACAGGGCATGTGGGTGACCAGACTCCCCAGAGGCACCAGGCATGGCAGGCATGGCAGAGTGGGTTGTTGATCTCTGGGTAACTGATTCTGAACCGATATTTCAATTTTCTTTTCTTTTTCTTCTTTTTTTTTTTTTTTCTTTTTTTTTTTTCTTTTCAGAAAGCTTGCATTTATATTTTAGTCATAGAATCATTTACTCCTAGATCATCAAGTCCAACCATTAATCTAACACTGCCAAGCCCATCACTGAACCATGTCCCTAAGTGCCACACAATTAATTTTAGAACTATTCATTCTGTGTAGAAAGGCCTTGAGGGGAAGCCATGTGGAGGAGGAGGTGAGGTCACTTGGTCTGTTCAGCCTGCTGAAGAGGAGACTGAGGGGAAACCTTATCATGGTCTACAGCTTCCTTGTGAGGGGAAGCAGAGTCAGGCAGTGATGTCCTCTCTGTGGTGACCAGTGACAGGAGCAATGGGAGTGGCAGGAAGGTGTGTCAGGGAAGGTTTAGGCTGAAAATCAGGTAAAGGTTCTTCACCCAGAGGATGGCTGAGCACTGGAACAGGCTCCCAGGGGAAGTGGTCACAGCACCAGCCTGACAGAGCTCAAGAAGTGTTTGGACCATGCTGTCAGGCACATGGTGTGACTCTTAGGGCTGTCCTGTACAGGTCCAGGAGTTGAATTTTGATGATCCTGGTAGGTACCTTCAACCTCAGAAGATTCTATTATTTTATATAATTAATTTTATATAATTCATTTTAGAGGAACCCTTTGAAATGCCCAAAAAGAGGCCTTGTATCAGCTTTGCTTGTGCTCATTTACACTTTCCCTGTAAATTTTCCTCTACCAATAAACATCAAATGCTCACAAAGTTTCTCTATCTTACCAAGAAACTCGTGTCTCCAAACAGCAGTCACCAGAGTAGCAATATTCTCCCAAAATTCCATGACACTGTAAGGCCTTCCAGCAAAAGAGGAATTATCTCATTTTCTCCAGCAAAGTATGGCAAATGCCAAAGGAAGCTGCAAAAAGTGCAAATACCAGGATGAGTCACACCGCGTGTGCCGGGGCAGCGGAAGCCTTTAGGGAAGCGGCTTTTAGGGAAAGACATTTGAATGGCGTCATCTGCAGGGTCCTCTGCCCTCGTGCCAGCAGGGCTGTGGTTGTGCACAGTGCCACGGCACCCCATGGGGAGATACAGCACCCCAAAGGCCCATGGTGGGTGGTGGGTGGGTGCACATCCCCCCAACTCGTGTTCCATGAGCCGCACTGGGAGAAGCACGGTGGTGTTTTGGGGCAGGGGAAAGCCCCACACCATATTTTATGTAATCTGTGTGAATTGCTCTATCCTCTTCCATTGCACGGCTGTCCAGTGGAGGCAAAAATGCTTAGCTGGCACAATGGGCAGTTCTGGCTCAAAATCCAAAATATAGCCTCCTCCTAATACTATGAAGAAAATCAACTCTACCCCAGCTGAAAGCAGCACATTCTCCATTCTTTATCCCACACCATTTATGTCATGCTTATCCAATACATCCTAATTACACCACTTCCTTTGAAAAATACACATATATCATTCCCTTAGGACCAGACCTGCAAAATGTCCATAAAATGTCCATAAAGTGTCCACAGAATGTCCATTAAGTACACTTAGTCCAAGACTTTGGCACAAGGGTGGTACAGGATCAAAGTATTCCCTTCAGATTCCCTACAGAGCACTGCTAGAGCCTGCTTATGAGAGGATGAAAGCACCAAGTCGTACAACAGGGCAAAATTGGAGGGTGGGGCAAGGGGGTTGGCAGAGCCCTACAGACTGGTGGGGGCAGAGGGCAGGAAGGCAGCCAGGTAGGAGGGGTAAAGGAAGATCAGATTGGAAGGGATATGAGGCAGACTCCAGCTGCAGGAATCACACAGTGCCCGTGTGAAACGGCTGAAACCTGGCTAAAGGAACCAAAGATGTGAAGGGAAGCCAAATGGAAAACAAAAATGAAGGCAGAAGTAGCTGGGCTGGGCTGCAGTAGCCTCACAGATACCCAGGTGGCTAAATGTACACACCAATGCCATGACCACCTGGGAGCTTGACACAGTCTCCTGGGGCACTGAGACTGACCCCACCCCAGGCACAAAAATATGCTTTAACAGCCATCAGCTCTCAAGGGCTTGCACCAGAAACAAGCCCACACCCCTATTTGTATGTCTTTATTTTCTTGCCCTCAAGAGAACTGTATTCAGAAAAGTATCCCAGCTGCTGGATCTGACAGACCTGTGCCTTGTCGTGTGCAACAGGAACAAAAAATGGCCTTTAAAATGTTACAGTGACTTGTGTGGCGCAATTTTTTTAAGTACTTAAAAAAAAAAAAAATTGCCTGAGAGTAAAAATACTACTGAAAACTGAAACTTGACAGCCTTGACTGTGAGAGATAACATCTTTAAACGGGCACACAGCACCCGCCCAACTTCCTGCTGCTCCCCCATGTTTCAGGGCAGAAACTGTGAGGGGTTAATAATGCAGCACCTTGGCAAACCCCCATCCTGCTGCCTGGGTTTGGACACCTTAAAAGTTCACCTTCTCGTAAGAAACAGTCTGGAGAAACGTATGCAAAGGCCCTGACTTTAGAGGGCAGGATGAGTTGTGTAAATCAGCTGAGAAAACATACCTCAGAAGAGTGGAGGGAATGAAGGCAGTACCACAGCAGGCACTATGGTGTTCTCCAGAGAACAGCTACAACACTGAGGTCTGAGAGATGTGCTCCTTACAAAATTAAAATAAAATCAGTGACTTGGATTCCTCTCCACTGTCTCTACACCAATACTAGCCCGTATAAAACAAGGAACTATTTCCACTGACTTTTCACTTTCTGACACCAGTCCAAAATTAGCTCTGAACACAAATTCACCAAGGAGGCTGGGCAGTGCTTGGAGTTGCAGTGGCAAGAAGCTTGGCAACACAACTTTTAGCTGCTACTGAATTATTTAGACCATGGGTGTGCAATTGAGAGCAGAACTAGCCCAAAGGAGCTACCTACCATCAGCTACTCATCAAAAAGTAATACACCAAACTTCTATAGGGTTTTCTGTGCCTTTGCTGAGTTATTTAAAGCTGCCACACAGATTAAAAAAAGCTCATTTGAAGAGCCTTTGCCTCCTCAGAAAGTCTGGGCTCCTGGGCAAAGCACTATTTGTGGTCCCCATGGCTTCCTTTCTCCCCACTACTATTTTCATTATTGTTGACAGAAACATTTTGCACCTGCTGCTGTTACTGCAGAAGTGGAAATCCCCGTCAAAGCACTCACCAGAAAGGTCATTGAGCTGTTTCTTCTGCTGTAGCATAAGCTATAAGGGAGACAGTGCACCCTCTCCAGCTTAAGAAACACCCACACATGTGGCAGCAATCCCCTCACTAGCCCCCCGTAATAAATCCAGTCGGCAAAAGTAATTAAGGGACAGACTGCAAAAGCAGCTAACCTAAGGCAGCAGGGATGAAGCCAGCCTGGCCTGCCACCTGCACTAGCAAGTGAGATGATGCCATAAGGGGCACAGGGGCAGGGAGTTTTTCCCTGAGGCATCCAAGGATGTGAGATGGGTGTCCCGGCCCTTGGCCTTATCACACAAGCCACCATCACACAGCCCCATGCCATGGCCACCTCTTGGCTCCTCTACCAGGTGTCCAGCCCAAGCTAGTGACAGGAGAGACTGGAGCAAAGGGTGTAGCAATGCCTGTTCTAAACCCAGCAAGCCCAGGGGGAAAGAAGAGAGAAAGAGATGCATCTTGGGTGAGAGGGAATAATTTAAAGACCCAGATGGCTTTTGCTGTCCCAGGCAGAAACCCTTTAGCAAACCTTGGTGAGTCACCAAGGATCCTTGGAGTCAAGGATCCCTGAGGAAAGCCAAAGCATGCACTGGCATGGACAATTTTCACACTTCTTCCTTTCTCGCATTTATCCCAACACAGAATGAATGTATTTTGCAGTCCTGTGGGAAATAAGAGATATTCAGCTTATGCATGGCTACTGCCTCCCAGGAACTCCCAACAAAGACGCAATGCATGAGGTTGTACAGCATGCTTCCCCACCTGCCGGGATGCTGATGCACGCAGGCAGGGGAGGGAATGGGGTGGCCACTGGTGCGAACAGGAACTGAGGCCATCCCTACCTGCTGGGACGAAAAAAGAGTAAGGGCCTGGTCCCGGGGAATTCTGAGCTGACTCAACTAGAGTAGTTTTGAATGGGATTTGAATATCTTTGTGTGTGAGGATATTGCCAGGCTCCAAGAGGATGTCCAGCAGGAACCTGGATTATAATATTACGTGACTCATAAGCACACCTGGATAAACCTATGCTTGGGAACATTAGTTTATTTTCATGCTCTCCTTCATTTTTCCCATTACTTCAGCTGAGCTATGGAAAGGGTGATCCTACCTTCACAAGAGTCCTTCAGCAGTAGTCTTGACCCCTCCCAAACCAAGAAAAAAAGTAATTTATAATCATTTATAAACTCTCCTGCAAAAAAAATTGACTGGTCTTAGCTTTCCTGTCAAGGGAATAGATCCAACCCAGCTTCCCTTGACTGCTTTCCGTTACTTCCCTCCCAGCTTTCCATCAGAGATTCCTGCAGGCAGGTTGGCTGAGCACATCACAGAATTGCTGTCATGGGGTTAGTTCACCTTTAAGGAAGTTAAAGTTGCTGGAGACTCCTGGGAGTCTTTTCTCCTGACCAATTATCGGTCATTGCTGAGAATTGACAGCAGTTTTAGCCATTGAAAAGTAAAATCAACTTGTGAACCCCACCTTAAAGTGTACAACCAGAAGTCTGGGTGTTCTTTGTTGCCTGACTGTGAAGGGTGGCGGAGCTCCGGCTGGCTCTCGGTTCCCTGCCCAGGCCATGTGGCCGGGGGGAGGTCGGGCCGGGCCCGCCGCGTCTCTCGTCTCCCGGCCGGGAGATGAGGCTTGCCCTGAGCCAGGTCAGGCTGGGCCGGGCCCGGCCCGATCTCTGGCTCGGCTGCAGGGTTTTGCTGTAACTACATTCACTAGAAAACTGCCGAGTGAAGAAGGAGAGGGGCTCTGGGCCTGCTGCAAGCAGAGACGGAGACCACGCTCTAAAGCAGCTATGAGGAACTTTTCATCGCAAACAGCTCTAGCTCTTGTTCAGCAGAGATCACCGAACCATCTACAAAAGCTTGGGCAAGATTTTAACTCTTTCTTATCCAGATGAGACTTGCGGATTAATCTTTTTATCCAGAGAGAGAAAAAGAGAGTGATCAACATGAAAAGAGACTTTATAAACTACTAGTGGCAAGAAAGAAAAGAGACTTCAAGAAAGGTAGAGAATTAAGAAGATGCTTTAATTAAGCTGAAATATCTTTCTGTTAAAACTATGGAGATGGACAATGAAGTCCTGAAAAAAACTCCTTTAATTCATGATAGAGTATGAGGAGGAATAGAGTGTTCAAAGTGTAAATTTGAGTAAAAAGAAGAGTAATTATGGTATAGTGAAGTGCTGGGAGATTTGAAGCCTTGAGAGGCAATGAGAAAACTGTTTTCTAGTGAAGCGCACAGAGACAGATAAAGAATACCTTTTTGCCTTTAACTAACTTATCCTTAAAAATACTATCCTCAAACTCATGGCCCATAACACATTTCAGAATGATGTGGAATGGGAGGGGTGGGCTTTGATAACAGTAGCTCTGAGCAGCTGATATCAGAGAAATGAGAAACTATAACAAAAATAGTTTTCTTGTGACAAACTCCATAAATTAACAGAAAGGAACTTCTGTTTCTTTACAGAAACTGATGGAAAGACTGTAAAGAGAATTGAGATTATTTAAACCATCAAAATTATAAAGTTTTTGTCTCTGTTGTCATGTGAACAAAAGAATGGTGAACAGTGAGAAATGAAAAGGTTTTTTTTCTAAAGGTTTATTCTAGTGTTCTTATAGTTTGTCAATAAACTTTCTTTACTCCTTTTAAGTTTTATGCCTGGTTTGCTCTCATTTTAATCCATATCTCACAGCAAGAGAGAAATAATTCTTTTTTCCCCTTTTTTTGTTAATTACTAGTTCAAAACCACGACAATTGCACAAGATTAATTTGGTATTGCTTGTAGCACTAATGGACAGGCACCTGGTTCCAGAGTTTCAGAACTGAACTGGTAGTTATGCTGTTAAAGGTTGGATGGTTTTTATGACTTTGTGCAAACACAGGTAACAAACGCAGTTGAACCCTGGATTTCAGAATGAACGTCTGATGTCCCAGCCCAAAGAAATCCTCTGTTGCATTACGTCACCCCACAGCGCATTTGGTCTGAGCACGTTGCGGAGACATCACCTTGTCTCTGCAAGGTGTATACTGTCTTTGATGGATCAGTGTTATGGATACATACTGTAACTCCCATGCTTGGATACCTCTTGGAAGAGTTTCAAACACACAAGCCCTGAGAAGAGGGGATTTTGCCAAGCATACACCCTGTTTTCAGACGGGGGGTGTGTGTCTCCTGTTGCTCAGCTACTGGAGCAGGGTGGGGGGCAGTGGTTTTGCAGCTCAGCTGCCCTCCTCGGAGGATCAAGGGGAGAGCAAGCCAGGTTGCCTGGCCATCTGCATGCTGGTGTCGACTCTCACATGGAACAACCAGAGGGGAGATGTGACCGCATAACTTTTTTCAGCTATGTAAAGCTTAACTCATGGGTAAAGATGAAGGTGCCTGCCTTTCCCTGCTGCTTACTCCTAACTTTCAGATAGGCGAGGCTAAGAGCAGCAAATCCTTCTCCTGGCAAGTGGTAGCTCTTTGCAAACAAGCGTTTTTATACCCTGGGCAGCCCTTGGGCAACCATTTTCTCACCCCAGTGACCAGCCAGGCTTACTGAAGGCAAGCCAGGCAGGACACACAGGAAGGACAGCTCAGCCCTCACTCTGCTTTGGCAGCCCTGTTGGAGTCAGGCTCCATGTAAGCACCTGAATCAGCCTTGGAAACTAAGAAACTAGAAAGGTAAATGCATGACCAAATGAAAGGGACAAAAAGTAGGAAGTTTACATCTATAATTTTAACCCTTCCAAGTTTTCAGTCCCACTCCAAATACTGCTTGGGCATTCCTCTTCTCCCAACTCTAACCAAAGCTGTAATCTTGTCTTCCCAAGCCACTGGGCAGTGGGTGTCAAAATTACAAGTTTCACATGGACCTGTGATGAAACTTGGAACTGTAGGATCAGGTTAAGAACACAGCAAAATTCTTCTGTTTATTTTCCCTTTTCAATTGCCAGCTAGCATATCTCCCTGTGACACAGCCATTTTTGTGCATGTTATTGCTCATCAGCCCACTACACTGCTCTCAGTGCACACACCTGTCAGGCTGGCATGAGAATTGTCATCACATCTGAAGGGCACTCTGTGCACATATTTTATGTACCTGAATCAATCTGTGTCACGTCCAACCTTAAAAAAAACTGTAAAAGGGTGAGTGCCCTCAACTTCTGTCTGTGCCAGCCCAAAGTGCACAGCACTTTGCAGTGGACACAGCCTGCCCACCACCACAACCATGCAAGTCATTGTGTGCCCTTACTTAGATACACTACAGCTTTCCAGGAATCAGGACTTGCCATCGTGTAGTAATGTTAAAAGCTCTGGACAGTGCTAACTTGATTTCTGATTCATTCCATTAATTGGTTGAAACTGCAAAATAAGATTTTTTTCCCAGAAAAGGATAATGCAAGCATGCCACAAGGAGATCTATGAGGAATGGGGGAAGTACAGCTGAGCGTGCATTGGGTGGGGAATGGATTTTGACAAGATCCCTTCCATGAGGTGACTTGCTCAAAGCACAGCCATGGAGCACCACAGCTGAAGAGGTGCCCCAGCTCCCAACCTCTACATTTGAGGCCGAACTTGAATAAGGCACCTTTGAGTTCTAGCTGCTCTTCCCATTCTGTTGGATGGGTGCTCCAGAAATTGTGAAGGCAGCTTACACTAATTGCTCACTCTGAGAGGTCACATTCACCTATCAAACCCATGCCATCTGGGGCTTCTGAAAGATTAAAAATGAGAGACAAACAAGAGGATTATTAAAAATTTAACTATATACCATATTTATTATCAATCCACAGGATAATCTGATTGCTACATGAGCTCATAAAAGCTATTTCACCTTTACAAAATTAAAAAAAAAATGTGCCACAAGGATGTCATAACTGCTGATAACCAAGGACTGAATCTTAAAATTATAAATTTTGCTGTAGAAAAGATTAAAAAAAATTATATTCACTTTAGAATTTTACTTTGAATAAAATATTCCCCTGTATAAAAAATAAAAAAGCTTGCTCTGGTTAGAATTAGAGTATTTTTCTTCTTTTTTAAATCTGGGAATTTGCATAATATCTCTGTAATAAGTTTATTTTCTTTTTTCTATTGTACCACGCGGCATTCAAGCATAGCAGATTAGAAACAAACATGATGAAAGCAGTCTCAGAACATATGAAATCCACATGGAAAGTTTTAGCTTCCTTTCCCTTCCTCTATTCTTTAAAGACACTTTAGCAAGAATAGCCTTGGAAAAGAATACAGGTGGAGAGGGACCTTCAATGTGCCATTAAGTAGAGCAAGGTAATAAAAGGCCTTTTGTAAGTGCTTTCTTAATAAGGTGCAGAAGCAGACTGCAACTTTGCTAGTACTGCACTATGTACAATATTCACAATAGATTTTTCTTTAAAAATATTCCAGCTAGTTCACATTTTCTCTCCCATTCTGAGGCTTTCAGTTCATCACAGCCTTGACAGCA
Source organism: Poecile atricapillus (assembly GCF_030490865.1). NCBI lineage: Eukaryota > Metazoa > Chordata > Aves > Passeriformes > Paridae > Poecile > Poecile atricapillus. Next base: position 44,431,989 of record NC_081252.1, read on the forward strand.
AGAAGCGCAGCAGCACCACTTCCCTTGTGGTCGGTTGGTCCTCTTATGAAACACTGGAACCTGTGAGTGGGCCAAAGTTCTTGGGTTCTTTTCCTATGTAGCAACCTTGGAAATAGGGGTTCAGGTGTACACACTGACTGCTGGAGTCCTGAGTTAAAAACACTCCGGCACGGGAGTCAGACACTGCAATGTTTTATATTGCCAAGGCTTTACCTTAGGGTTTGTCTTGTGTGCGTCAAGGGATGAACCTCTCTTAGAGAAACGTAAAATACAAAACCAAACAAAACAAAGCTAAAAAACCACACTGTCAAAGGCTTAGCAGCTCTTGACTCTTGACTGGGTGATATCTGACGTTTTCTTGATGACGCTGGCCCTTGTCTCACGGTCTGGCTGGCTGCTGCTTGTGGAGGCTGTGGACACTACTTGTGGCAGAGGGATGTCTGGGAAAGGAGGCCAGGAGCTATTGTAAGGCAGTGGGCAGCTTTCTTCTTTGATGGTGACTTGGAGGTCAGGCTTGTTGGCTACAAAAGTTGCCATGCTGGGAAGCATATGAGAAGTGTTCCTCATTCCTAGATTGCTGAGATACTGTTTGCCTTCAATGTTTTTTTTCTGCCAATGAAGTCGTCCCTAGAAATAGGGGAAGGAAGAAAGAAGGAAAGACTGTATAAGTGAACGCAACTTTGTGAAGTACTCCAAGTAACAAGATGAAGATAGAAATATCCACAAAATGCACAGGAATTATCCCAACTCTAAGAGCCTGAGCCTCTAGCCACTGGCTTAGGATGTCTTTGCTCTTAACCATTTCTCCTTTTCTGAAGTCATGTGCTTAAATTTTGTTGGCTCTCCAGCACTCAAGAGGCACTATCTGCTCTTCTGAATGGAAAATAAAGGCCTTATTCCCAGTATGCCAGAGACAAAAATCAATGCAGACATTTAGAACTCCAAATGGTAGTGTCTCCTCTGGTACCAGAGAGAGAGCATCTTCCTGCCAAGACGCAGGCACAGAGACCCAACACTACCCAAACTAGCAATACAGGGGAGGCTGCTCGGAAACCACTGTCACTTGACAGTGCATCCCTCATCACAGGGAAGAAGCTCATCAAGGGAAGATGAGCATCCAGTTGTTTGCCCACCACATATGCTGCAATGGCGTGTTCTGTTGAAGGAGGTCTGTGGAGTCACTGCTGGCAGTCTCCGTACAGGTACCACCCCAGCCAAGGCTCCAGACACCAGGTGGGTTAGCTGTGTTCAGATCTGTGATACAGATGCACAACTGGTGGTCCTCCAAGCAGGATTCAGAGAGCTTTTGGTGGGGGACACAGCACGAGAGAGCTCTGCAGAAGGCCTTATGCAAAAACGCAGCTGGAGCACAGGGCATCCAAGAGTCCTCAATGAGCTTCATTTTGCCTTTAGTATACATGGAGATCAGTATGTCTGGTACCTTGACAGCAGCCCCAAAATAAAAGGCAAGTGGTGTTTTTGTACATGTCCAGCTCCTCAGGTTTTTTTTTCCCCATGGATTCCTTTCACCCAGCAATACCCAACTGACTGCTCAGGAAAGTTTCCTGCCTCACCTACCTCAAACATTCTAGCTTCATTTCAGTCATACATGTAAGCATTTCCTACAGTTACATGAGTTCCAGTGCCATTCAAGGAAAACAAAAGGAGTGAGCTTCCAACCAAGACAAAATACTCGCTACCCAGCAACATCATGCATCATGTTAACATACTAGCTGGCACTGTTGATGGCTATGCAGAACATCTTATTGTATAAATTAACCTTGGAGTTTGGACAGATGAGGAGAAATTAATTTGTAGAGATATTAATTCTGTGACAATCATCCAAATGTCTGTGTCCCCTGAAACTTCCTGGTCTGCTTTTCTCACCCAGCTATTACCAAAATGAATATTCCACTGGTAGACAGAGTTGCAATGGAGAAGGGGGAAAAATATCTCAGGGCATGGATCTTGAGACCTTGGTCCAAACTGCTAAAAATCCAGACAGTGCTCACCTCTGCATTTTCTTCATCACTTGGAACACTGTCAGTTGTTTCACTTTCTGTCAAACAAAATAGAAACAAAAATTAAATTCATGCTATTCTATCTATAGTAAAAAACTCCAACTCAAGAGGCCTGATGTATGCCCAACAAGTGGAAGCAAATAGAATCAAGTCAAACAACCAGAAAACAATGGAGAAGCATGGAGACCCTAGACAGTTACGCAGCTGCCTTGAACAAATGAAGTAAATTCACATGGTTATCACAGTTGGCATGTCTATATTCTGGAAAAGACAGCAACAGAGAGGAAAGAAGTAGATTTGTGTTTTCTGGGAAGAATCTCCAGCAAGCAGGGGATGCCCCCTTTCCCTTGCCCCTCTACCCCTACTCCAGGCAACAGACAAAGTTCTGTCCAAATCTTTATCTCCTGGCAAAATCAGCAACAACTCCACCCTAGAGCAGACAAATGTGGTTTTGTTTCATGACCTGTTATCTCAGCCTGCCACTCAAGGGCTTGTTGCCACTTCTGGGGCTTTATTACTGTTGATATACTCTGGTACAGTTGTTATAGTTTTGCTTTTGCTACCACTCCCCAGCCTATTTCTCAGCCCTTCACCCACCACTTGAGCAAATGGCAATACTACAGTTTCCAGCCCCCCATCACCTCTCCCCACTGCACAGGGCCTCCCTCATCCTCATCACTTCAACCAGAGCACAAATACAGAGGCACAGTTCCAGTGGGACAGCCATCCTCCCGCAGCTGCATCCCTCCCTTGCAGAAGAGCCTGAAACCCACGATTTTTTACTGGATTTTCAAGCCTACATGTGCCTGAAGACATGTCTCCCTACTGTCTGAGGGTCTGGCTCCTGACCCATGGGTGGTTGAGACTGCTATGCCTCAGATCCACCTGAGACAGGGCATAAACCCATCTTTACAGTCTGCAGCAATGGCTACTGCCTTCAGCACAGACACTGGTTCCCCAGACTAAAACAGTGGAGGCCTGGATTGCAGGTTCCCCTCAGCTTGTGGGGTTTTGAACCACAGTGTTGTGTTTCCTGGGAGGATAACCCTAGGCATCTGTCAGGATACCAACACTCCAACCCCCACAGCAGGGCTGCACAGAGAATGCTCATCCACAAGGAACACAGAAATCACACAATTCAAGGAATGATGTGATGAATTATCATAGCAGGCAAGAGATCTCTGAAACCCCAATTTTCACCCTCAGCTCTGTGTTAGGCATTTTAGTCCATGCAAACTGCTTTGTACAGTCCCTGCAACTCTGCCTTCCCAGAGACCAACCTCATGCTCTGCACTGGACATAACACGAGTGCTAAGAGAGCATGGATCATGGATCATGACTGGCAGTACCTTGCCATCCTCTCAAGGCTTGGCTAAGCATTAGGTTTAGGCAGAAGACTGTAAAGGCCTGAATCACTGTTTCAGACCCCAGGATCTAAACTGTATCCAAAGTCCTTCTGCTCCAGCCCAGCTACTCCAAAAGCCAGCACCTCTCCTGTGCCAGTCTCCACCACAGTGTGCAGTAAGCAGAGGAACAGTCCAAAATATTAAATCTAACTGCAATGCCCCATGAAAGCTAATGCACTATAGGGCTTCTCTTTCACTGACCCAAGCAGAGAAAGATGTGCCAATGTGATTAAGTTGGCTAATTAAGCCATACTGGGGGGAGGAGAGGAAAAATTAATTCACACAAAGAAGAAACAGCCCTGAAGACAGAATCAATAGAAGGAATCCATGTAGAGACAAGTAACAGATACTCCTTGACATGAAGAAGCATGTCACAACAAAAACAGAGTGATGCAGCTGAAGAGGAATCCATCCTTGGTGTTTATACTTAACAAAATGCTGAACAAGAGATAGCACCATAGTTAGCAAAGCCAGGGAAGCTGGCCACACAGGCATGGAAAGCTAGAGAGGTTATTTCTATCAAGAAGGGTATTCACATCAGTGTCAAACACAACAGGCGGTTAGCAACAGCCCTGGTAATAAAAACCAAAAGGATTTCATAGACATCAGTGGATATATGAAAAAACTCACATGGGCAACTCACGCCATTTGCCTGAGTAACCTCAGAAAGGAACCAGAGGTGTTTTGAAATAAACCAGATTTTTGTTGGACAGCTCACATATCTGGCTACTTTTTTTGGCTGTTTTAGAAGAGCTCAGCTAACTGCTCCTGCACAGCTGTTATGGTCACACTCTTTCCTGCCATTCAGCCAGTAGCACCTGATAGAGCAAACCCACAAGCACAGGACCATGGTTCCTGTGGTTCTACACAGGTCTGTGTGGAGCAAGACAAAGCAGAAATAGTCACAAGAGTGTCCTAGAAACTTCAGGGTTCTAACACACAGACTCTTGTCCTCAGTCTGGCCTCGAGAGAAAACACATCCTTAAAAAAATAAAAAAGCAGTTCATAGAAGAATTCAGGCTGGAAGGGATCTCAGGAGGTCTACAGCCCAAGCTCTTGATCAAAGCAGGGCCAGCAACAGGACTACTACAGCAAACAGGGTTGCTTGGGGCCTTATCCCTTCAGGTCTTGAAAACTTCTGAGGATGGAGGCAGCACAATCTTTCTGGGTATCTTGCCACACTGCCTGACTGTCCTTGTGGTGAAACAGGTGATATTTTTTCTTATGTCCAGCTAGACTGAATTTTTGATTTCAATTTAGCCTGCTGTTTCTCATCCTCCTACCATGCACTGCTGTGAAGAGCCTGGCTCTGCCTTCTCAGGAATATCCCTGCGGTAGAAGCAGCTGCTATGAATTCTCAAAACCATCTCTTCTCCAGGTCAGAGAAGCCCCAGTCCCTCTATCTTCTCACAGTGAGAGGCTATACACTGTGTAGCCCATCTCTGCACTCGCTCCAGTTTGTTTTCAAGTTTCTTGCACTGGGGAGGTCAGGACTGGATGCAGTACTTTTAAAGTAGTGCAGCTAGTGCTGAGTAGTGTAGGATAATCACTTCCCTAGATCTACTGGCCATGCACCTGAAAACTGGTGGCCTTCTCCGTGGCTGAGGTGCTCTGGTGTCCTGTGCTCAGCTCACTGCCTACCCACCTTTCTGCAGAGCTGCTCTCCATACCATCGGCCCCAGCTGCTATTGCTGCAGAGATCTCTTCCTTCCTACGCACAGGACTTCACATGTGCCCCTGCTAAATTTCATAAGGTTTCTGCTGACCCATTCCTGCAATATCTCCAGGGCTCCCTGGATGATGGCTCTGCCTCCAAACATATCGACTGGTGCAGCCTATTTGGTGCCACCTGTAAAGTTCACAAACATGTCTCCAACATATCTTCTGTTCATTGATATATTAAATAAGACTTGTTCCAGGACAGACCCTTAGAGTAACAGTACTCCACTTCTTACTGGCCTGTAGGTACAGTAGCCGGGATCATCAAGAGCTGCCTTGAGATGCACTCAAAAGCATGCCAGTGGCATGAAATTCTGTTATCTGAGTTTCAGGCTGGCAGGTCCAGGTACAAGTTAGGACAACTGAAGGCCACCAAGGTACTAAGACAGTGTAAGGGGATAGCAGAATTATTGCAGTCATCCTCATTTTCTTTATGCAGGCTGGTTGCAATGGGTTTAGAGCAGGTAGGTCATGATTTGCTCACGTCAAGATGGTCACCAGATCACCCTTTTCTATCATTCCCATTCAAGAAACCACCATGACTTCCAGACAGAACAGTGACTTCTGTTTGCATTTCAAGAATTTACATCCTATAGCTGTAGTTGAAAGATTGAATCATTGTCCTGTTCACATAGATGGAAAAGTTTTCCAAGAAACATTTGTAAAGAGGAAAAACGTTTCAAAGGCCCTTGTCTCCCTGCTGCTAATAAATTCAAGAACTCATATCTCCCTGCCTTAGGCTTTGCAAACGTCTTCTAAATGCTTTGGTCATTGCAGACTAAACATGTTGGGAAGCATAATCATTTATCAACGTGTGAGACTAACAGTGGAGACAATCCAAAAGAACATCATACTATTCACTTGGTCCCAAAGATAAAAATTACTAACTACATACTTTATAAAATGTGTCTGGAAGAAATTTCAGCCTAATGAGTCAAAGGCAAAACCATGTATAAAGTAACAAAGTGCATGAAGAACAATTTACACTTAAATTTGCCTTAAAAGGTGACATTTGTGTTTCTACCCAGTCTCCTAAGGCTTACAAATCAGCACCATGTTAAAACAGAAAGGACAGATTGGATCTGAAACCTTTACTACTTTCAAATGTGGTTTTGTCCTGCTTCCTATGAAACAAGGCCTGTATGATTGTGGGGAATCTATATAGCATGTCCACACGTACATTTGTGTCTGTTCTCTCCTAAAAATTTCTGAACACAATGTTAGGCTTGGATAAGGGATAAATTAGACTCTTACTTCCTAACAGTTATATGAAAATAAGGGGCCAGATGGAAAGAGAAACCATAACCACCCTCACTGGGAGCAGGGGGAAGCCTGTTATCTTCCTTTTAGGTATCAGAGAATCCAGATGGCAGGCAGACGTTGGAAGCCAGATGTCCACAGCTCTGCTGCTTGAAAGATCACTCGTTATCAGTCACTACATGGCTCTTCTAGTCTGCAGCAAGACAGATCCACTCCCCCCAGGCCCTAAGCTCCATATCTGCATACATGCCACTAGTGCACCCCTTAGCACTGCACACTGTCCTGACACTGAGTAAACATAGAGCAAAAAAGACCTTTGATCTTTAGTAAGGCAGGGAGCATGCCATTTGTACCACTGAAAATCCCTCTCTAAAAGACCTCTGCATGATACCCAAAAAAGTTCTTTTTCCATTACTCGCAGGCTTAAACCTGCAGCTCACATTTCCAAACTCAGATCTGTGAAGTTGTTTCCCAAGGAAATGAGCAGAGGACTGTGCATTTTTGAGTTTCATTAACAGTTAAGAAGGCAGATGCGTACACATTTCTGAATCTTTGTTAGCTACCCTAAAAGAGCCCTCTTTCCCTTGATGTCTTCCAAACACTTCCAGAAAAAGGAGTGTAAAGAAATGCCCAGTTGCTTACCTGCATAGGATGAGACAGGGGAGATCTGTAGAGGATACAGCTGGCTCATGCTGAGGGGCTGTTCATCGCTTTCTGTTGTCACCTCTACCACCTGACAAACATCAGGAGGGTTGGCAACTATCACCTGCTCCTCGCTGCTGCCATCAAGGTGTGACTGTCCTACAACTTGGGATTAGAAACAAAAAAATTGATTACATCTTGACCCTGTTGAATCTCTAAGAGTCTGCTTTGGTATCTGACTGAGTCTTCAGTAGTCTCAGCACTTTTTTCTATGCCTACCACCTGCTTTCAGAGGATAAAAGTTTCAGTGAGAGTTCTAAAGGAAATCTGTGATCCTCAACAAGCAAGCTGCCAACATCCCACGGCCTCTGAATGCTCTCATGTAAACTATACAACAGAAGACCAGAACTGGCATGCAAAAACCTGGGCACAGGGTGATGCAAAACACTGTGGAACTCTGATGTACATATGACATGAATCTGTGAAAAATTTCTGCTCCAGTTAGATGGCTATTCTCACTGACCCTCATAACACCATTGCTGTTATGTAGAAAATAACATTTGTACCTGCAATCCCCACTGTCTGTGACAGAAAGCTACAGTTTGGTTAGCTATTAAGAGAGGGGTTTCCTATTCCCCCAGGCACATGATATTTAACACCAAGAGAGCACATGAAATTTAATATCAAAGGAGTGTTACTTATTTCTACAAAGTGAAGCAACAGTGGATGCTTTCCAAGTGTCCTGAAATGCTTTGCAGATATTAGTTGTTCTACACAATAACCTTTTGAAAAAGGTTGACAAACCCAGGTACCAAGAAGTTCCTGAGCAAAGCAAAAGCATGGTAAAAGCCAGAATCTCACTTGTCTGAAGCTGCTTGACAGAATTTCCTCTGTCTTGCACAACTCCTCCTTTCATCCCAGCTGTATGAACACATGACAAATGCATTAATCCAGCATAGAACTGAAAGCCACAACTTAGATCAGAAGAATGCACAGGGATGGAGCCATCTCAGAGGATGGCTAGCCTGAAACCATGGTTACCCAAGGAAAAGACCATAGATACTCTTTCACTGAACATAAAGCTTCAAAAGGAACAAAAGGCTAAATTGTGTACAAACAGTGTTGTGTTGTTCAAACAGTCAATTTTTTTCTTGATCCATGAGGGTAAAAACATGTAGGCAATGAAATACAACAGATCTTGCAATTCTTCTGTTAAGTAATCTGAGTATACCAATTATTAAATTTGAAAAAGTCAAAAGATAGCATCTATTCATGCATGAACTAAGATAAATAAACATGAATGCACATGTCTATACACATAATCCACTCCTGCATTCTACCTTTAGACAGGGCTTTTTGAAAAAGAAAAGTGACAGGTATTTTTTCCCAGGAAAAAGCTGCATATTATTTTGCTTTGTGAAGTGCCAGGTAACCACTGGAAAAATATTCAAAACTTAGATGTGTATTTTAAGAAACAATGCCAGCATAAAGAAAATGACATACATACTGGATAGACTTTTTTAAAGTTGAATCACTACAATTACTACAATTATGTTTCAGATATATTGTTTCCCCTTTGTTTCACCTTACCTGGTTCTGAAACAACCAGCTTTTTACTGTGTGTGGTGAGAGTGGTGAAAGAGCACACACAGTTAATTTTTTATCTCGGAGAGACCAATATTGCGCAACCCACTCAGGGTATGAGCAGGCTATCCACTGTTTTATCTTTTTCCTCAATACCTGACAAATTCTTACCCACCCTGAGAGATAAAATGCACAGCAAAAACTACTGCTCACTTGGGCAATATGCCACAGCTTCCAGTGAGCTGCATGTATGTCAGAAACTCTGCAGATGCTGTTTGTCTTTCATACCCTGCAGCTGATTTCCTGTCTTTCTGCAGAACAATTCTAATTTACCTTTTCCTCCCTGTTTACATTAAAATCCTTTCTGCAACCCTAAATAACAGCTTCTTTCTCCAGTCTGGATGAGGAACACACCTCACATCTCAACAATTAAGCAACACTGGATGGCAGTTCCCTACCCGATCCTCAGTCAGTGAACAGGAAGCTCTAATAGCACTATGGTGCTACCCCTTCAAGTTATAATAGTAGGAACAACAAGCATGTTTTAATACTATTATAAAGCAACAGCTGATAAAATGAACTGCCATAAAGAGAGCAAAACTACTCACAAACTCCTCAGCCACACAAGTACTTCAGGGGAATGACTATGCAAAACTGGGACCTAAGAAATGGGGATCAAAAATAGTCACTGCACATGATTTCTGCCATCTCTCCAAGCAGAATACTAACATATTTGTCACATTTAAAAGTGGAATTCTAGACAAAATGGTATGTAGGTCATATTACTAGGAGCTCTTGCTGTAATGACAACCTTAGCCAAAAAAGAGCTGTCAAAGCCCGGTCCAATTATTCTACCAAGGACCAATTATTCACATGCTGAGATGACAGCTAATTTCTAATGTACTGGTTTCTAAATGCAGTCTTTGATGATCATTTTCATTAGCTCAATGATGTTAAAAACTATCTCTGCTACTGAGGTGTCAGTAAAAAGAACCAAGTTTCTACATGTTGCCTGCTGGTTTGAACTTCCAAATAAAATGGTGTTCTAGGCAAACCTCTGCTTTAAGCAATGGGAAACTGCCATCTGACTGCAGTTTAACTCCCACGTTACACTGGCTCCTCATGGCTGAGGATTCCCTGTGGAATAAGTCCCCATCAGGAGAAGACAGCTAAGAGTGCCTGTAAGTGCGTCACTCTCCAGGGACACCCCACTGGTAGAGTACTGCTCACTGTCTCTGCAAGGTGGTGGAGCTGACCTGCAACCACAGTCTTGCATGGCCTAGGCTACTGAGACGTGGGACTACCTGACTGCAACTGTGGCTTTCCCTGAAGTGCAAAATGCTGATGGAAAGATAAGTCTTGAAGACCAAAAGGGTTTTTGAAGTCACTTGTGTGCTTAATATCTAAAAAAACCATAGGAGTACTTACCTACAAAGTTCACTGTACTGTCAACTTCATTTTTTATACTGGAGGACAGGAAATAGTCAGAAGTGACATCATTTAGCCCATTCATCCCAAAAGATGATTCAACTGGCTCTTGCTAGAATAAAAACAGTACAGTTGGGTTAGGATCGCATTATTTTAGGAGACAGTTCATCTCTTTGTTCTGAGATGGCAATCCCATCACTTCTGCCTGCCATATACCCTCCTGCTCTCTGCAAGACACTGTTTTAAGACAAGTATTTCTCTGAGGAGAAGCCTGAGACTAATTAATTTCCAAATTTCATTTCCAAATGAAAGCTATTTTTAGCTATTTTCAAATTTAGAGTAAGCCTTCTGAGAGCAGGGAAGTAATAAGCTATTTACTACAAGAGATTAACATTTGAAACAAACAAGGAAGAAACACTGCTTTAAAGCAGTACTCTATTTAATATTCATCCTCAGTCCCTTCCAAATATGTTCTCTTTGCATTCTCTAAAAGGAAGCCTTAGTTTCTGTACAGCAATTACTAAATTCTAGCCTTATTTTTTCTCTACAGCAAGCCTTAAAGCAAACCGAAGTGTTTACACTAAATACAGCCTTTTAGATCACATCATAAACATTACCACAGGGCACCAGCATTTGGAAAACACCACCTGTTCTACACAGACTGAGCTTTCCACAAGATGCCTCTCTGTAAGCCTGATACACTTGAGTGGGAATCTAAAAAAATCCCTTCAGAGTCAACACCAAAAATTTAATTCCATTTACTCAGGTTTTCTTTAAAAGGATTATTCTACACCTGCAACTTCCTCCCTGGTATTGACTCTCTCACAGGCTTATTGGTTATAACGTCTAAAGTCTTCCGTTCTTACTCCACCAGCCCTGCAAGGCTGCAAGTTCTCCCCTGCTTGCTGAGCCAAAGATACCCACAGAGAGGTGCAGAGCTGTCCACACTGTGCTCATTTTCACTGCTCTAAAGCATTTCATCAAAGGCAGGGAAAAGGTGAGCCTCAGGACCCGCACTGCCAGTTCATCCCAGTACTAACCATATGAACTGTTATTTTTGGCAGAAAATACTGACAGGTTTTTTCTGGATGTCACATGCTGTGATTGTGATCTACTCAAAATAATTGTCACTTCAACACAAACACCTCCCCAGACACTAAAGCAAGGCAAACATGCACCCTGTCCCAACATTCCTCGGCACATCAGAAGGGTGAAAAGTTAAGTGTTAACAGCAACTAGGTCTTTGATGAGATGCACCAGTTGTGCTGGCCTACAGGTCAAAAGCTGGAGAGCTGGAGAAGATAAAATTAGCTGCTATTGATCCATTGAGGGTCACAGCTGCAGAGATAGGTTAGGGCTAGCACACTGGAGCCCTGAGTATCTGGTGTTGTGCAACACAGCAAACACAGCAGCCCCCATGGAAACACTGTGCATGCAGCAGTTGCTGAACTTTATTGAGGCTTGATTACAGAGAAGTTAATTTAGTAGCCCCTTTCGGGCTTCAGAAACAATTATGCATCTTAGAACTCAGTGATGGTCCACAAAAAGACTTGGATACTGTTGGTGTTAAATCACCTAAATTTTCAGTGTTCAGATGTCTAGCCTAAGCTAAATGCATGGGGAAAGCTGTCACTAAGATTTTAAAAATGTCTCTCAATATGGAGCTGCATGGTCAGAAGGATACATCTAGGAAAAGGCAGAATATAAGCCTCAGTTCAGTCCTTTGTTTCAAAAGAAACAGACTGGTTTTATCTGAGCTGCTCTGACATTTCCATTTCCTTCCCACTACTGAGAATTCATTTTTCAAGTATTTATTTAATTATAATGACAGTCTCTGTTTGCCCAAAAGCCCAGTGTCAGGAGACCTATCTGTGGGGTGGGAGACTTGCTTGCACCTTTGCTAATGTGGAGCAGGGATTTGGTAGGGTCCAGGACTCTCAAACACACAGGGATAAGCAGTGAGTGCCTTGAGCACTCTGCTCAAGCTCAGCCCACCAGCAATTGCTGGGGGTGCCCACAGGATCCAGCAGTGGCAACAATGGGAAGCTCACTGCAAGGCTCTTGCTATGCTTAAGTCCCTTTGCAGATGTGTGCTCATATTCTCAGCTTCTCCGTCTGCTGCTATCACCTCATTGCAGTTCCCAGGCAAATGGTGGAGTAGCTTCCCACTGGGCTCCACTGAAAAAGATTTTTCAGGGTAACTGAAAGGCATTCAATTCAAAACGTGCAACTCAGATCTCAGGAATTCACATCACCAAGCAAAGCAATTATAAGCATTTTTCATGTTCAGAAATGTGCATTCTTTTAATTCACTTACTCCCCTTCTCCACTACTACAGCCTTCACCATTCAACAGTCAGCCTAACAGTGGCTGAGTACAGAAAGAGAACCTCTTAAAATACAGGCCAGCCACTGCACACATCCGTCAGAATGGGGGAACAGACAACAGCACTACCTGGCCCCAGCTCAGAGCTACAAGAACTAACAATGGTAGTGCAGGTGTATGTGCTGGCACACTGCTCTTTTCCGACCAAAGCAATTTTACTGGCTCCCTCTGAACATCAGCTGCCATCAGCCACTTTACAACAAGCACACATGGCTGTATGAGCCAAACAGGGTAGTTAAAAAGTGGTTCCTGTAAGGCAATTTAAAAGGAATAGCATTCTGATGTGTAACTTCGCAAGTCACAGCTGCTGCGGAAGCGCCCGCTTTCCAACAGTTTCAGTGGAGGACTTTTGCCCACATTTCTGGGTTCACCTGGCCCTGAGAACTTCCTGCCAAGAGGCTGCAGAGCCTGAGCCCAAGCATGGGTGTCACAGCCCTTCACAAGTGAGCAGCAGGGGACCAAGATACCCTTGCACTCTAGACACAGCTGTTACACACAGCCCAAGGACACCAATTTTCCTAAAAGCTAAGAGTCTGAAATCTCTCAGATTTGCTTTTTTGTTAAAAAAACTGAAGGTGAGCTCCTGCTGGTGTGAAATACTGACCACCTCACAGGTGCCCTTAGCAGAGGTGTGAAAGCTAAGAAACACCGTGCCTCACAGGGACATCAGACGTCAGTCTGGGCCCACACTCTGAACAAGCAGAAATCTCAGGCTGCGACTGAAGAGCTTCACAGCTGAGGCCTTCTAACTGACAAAACATGAGCACAAGGTGCAGCTCTGACCCTTGCCTCAATGAAAATTAATTTCCAGCGCTTTACACACAGAAATTAATTGCTCCAAAAGGTAGCTCTATTGTTCAGAAGCATTCCTTGCCTAATTACTGTACTTCTCCTTACAGAGACAAACAAATGGCAAACGTATTGCTGAGACTGCCAGTTTTCCAACCTCCAGGCATTGTAACACAAGGGCTGTGTCCACTGATGACGTAAGTCACGGCTTTAACAGCCTTCACATTTCAAAAAGAAAAACCCCAAACACGCCGGGTAACTGTAGTTACTTAACCAAACCACAAGCATTCGCAAGTACCCACCACAATATACTGCTGGGGTTATTAAAAAATATTTGCAACAGATTGTATTCACAAGCTCTTGCACTATTAAACAGACACGTCTTACCTTAATTTGTTTGAATTTGTCATCCTTTTCAGATTTCGTTTTTTTTCCTACAACAACAGAAGGAAGATTTCATAAAGTCCTTTATGCCATGAATTATCCTTCACGCTTTGTATATTCACCAACAAATAGCCCTAAAATGAGCCTCAAAATGGCAGGACTTCCTAGTAAAGGGAGAACATATTTTGCTTGATTTTACCCTTCCTTTAAGGCCTGGGCAGCAAAAAAATCACCTTGAATGCTCTGGCTTTGTGTTTCTTTTTTAAAAGGCAACAAAAGAGAACCACTAGGGGACCAAGGAAAGCAACTGCAGTCAAAAAATCAAAGTGAAAAATATGGAAGAATGACAAATTAAAAAACAAGGCCTGTTAAAAAGAAGGAACGGGGAGAAAAATATTCTTAAAGGGAAGAAAAATCAAAATATGTGTCTCATCACATTTCTGACATTTTCTCTGTAGCTGCAGGAAAAGGGAGACTGTTAATTGATTTAATGTGAAAAGAGATCACAATAAACATCAACCAATATTTTTGTAAATAGTTGCAACCTGGTAGGGAAATACATATTACAATTCATGCAAAAGTGGTTTATGCAATCATGCTGGACTTGGGAATCCCAAAAACCACACTGCATGTGACCCTCACAAAATGTCATGAGCCTTGACAGACCCCAGTGTTGCTGCCCTTGCTCTGATCTGATGTAGAAGCTCAGTCTTGCTGGTGCAAGCTCAGCTCTACCCCACAGTTAGCACAGAGTTCCAGGAGTTTCTCCCATCTCTACTACATGATACCACAGAAAATCAGAAATGTTTGCAGCCAGATTCTTTCGTTACCATGGATGTTTATCCACATGCTACAAAAAAAGGGCATGTAAAAATATACATGAGACCCAAGCTATGTCAAGGTTTTACAGTAACTGGACTTTCTGCAGAATCTTCTCCTGCTACAGCCCCCAAATTCCCAAAACCTCAGCTTTAAAGATGAACTTTTGTAGTTCCTACACAAATCTACTGCTAAGGGACATGTTATAGTCCCGAGGAGTGTGCCTAAACATACAAAATACACTACTGACAAGAGACGGAAACAGTTTCAAAACAAACGTTCTACCTTTTGCACGTTGATCTCCCTTTCACAGTATGATTCTATCCCAAAAATGCCAGGCTTCATCATTTCCAGTCACACTGACCTTAAACTAAAGATCTGCCTTTCACTTCTCAATCTAAGAAAACAGAAAACTGTAGCTACAGATGAACTGAACCAGATTTTAGAGGAACACTGTGTGTTTTGTTTGCAGGTTATCTTTTCATCCAAAATTGCAGACAACACAGGATACCAGAGGACTAAGGAAACCATTGTTCTACTGCATAAACCAGTAAGGAAGCCATATGAAAGCTCATGAGCTCTAAATAAACCAATGTTTCTGCTTTGAAAGAAACCAAATACTCATGAGATTGACCTGGTGGTTAGGTCTCCTTCTGGCAGGCAGGAGATTTAATTCCTAAATTTGGGGATTCAGACACTTTCCCATTTCACCATTATCATGCTCTGTGGGCTAGTTTTTCATGGTCTTTGTAACTAATAATGTAGTTTTGTGGCTTAATGTTCTGAGCAGAGTGTACTGTTCTCACTGAGCTCAAGACAGCCAGTTTAACTGTACTCTTGCTTGAAAAGATACCAAAATGTCTGCCACCATATTCTGAATGACCCCTACACAGTTAAATGTGTTGAGTTCTAATACCCCCAAATCATATTCCTGGACTGAAGGAGACCTGGGACTAGATTCTGAACACAACTCCATCAGCTTTAACAAATATCAGCACCTTGGGGGTATCACATCTCATTGATCCTCTCTTCTGAATGTAGCCCATTTTTCATGCAGCTGTTCCTAAGCTCTAGTCATTTCCCAGCCAGCCAGGGCACCATGTGCAGCTTGCATTGGTGGCTTGCTGCATACTGAGCTACCTGCAGTAGGTGTTTTCCTCAACACAACGCCCTCAGCAGCATTTCACATTGACAGGCTCTGCCCACTACCTTTTTTGGAAGGTCTTTCAGATAACGGCAGCATCCGGTACACCCTGAAGGCATTGTTTCCTTTCTTTATACTTTTGTCCTTCACTTCTTCTATGTCAGGCAGGGAGTTCATAGCGCAACGGAAGTTTGCCTTCCATGTCTTTGGATCGGGTTTATCTACTCCTGACTGGTATTTTCCTAAGCAAGAAAAGAAAGTTAGGCACATATGTCATGTGACTTGAAGATTCATGCCAAATTAATAACAGTGTAGGTTAGCTTCAAGTTATCAGCCTTTGGTTCCTATGACAAGCAAATGAACAATACCTGAGGTTGCAAGAGAGTGCTGTGATCTCATTCTCATGCACATTTCTAGAACAGATGATGAACAGTTTGTGCTCAAGAAGGACCCAGGGTACTGCAGATCTGATGTGACTCCATAACAACATGGAAAAGCTTGCACAGCATTTACCTTTATTATGTCTGGCTCAAATCTATAGAAAGGCATAAAAAGCCTAAGGGCCTATGTCTACAAAGTGCTGACTGTGCTCTACATCTGACAGTTTTGAACCCAATGTTGTTAACATTTAAATCAATTAAGTTTTACTGTGTTCCTCAATGCAAATGAGTTATGGTACTTCCATTCATCTGGAGAGTATCATAGGCCTTAAAAAACACTTAGCCTCCCACAAATCTGGAAACTTAAGTTCACTCTCTGTCTTAGTAAAAACAAAGACAAGAAAGAAGGAAATGTAACTTTAAAAGGGAAAGCAATGTGAAAATCTGTCCTGCAAAAAGACAGTTCAATACCTGTGTGAATTGCCCAATTTCTAAATAAGGGAGCATCCTTTTCAACATCCCACCCATGTCTTGCGGCATGCATCCAGGGAATCTGAAAAATCTTCTTCTCCTGGAAGAGAAAACAAATAGGAAATGCCAACACTGACAGACTTGAGGAATCTTCTGATGATTATAAGTCACTAATTTATATGCACAGTTTCAGCATCTCTAAGTGTTTTGCTCCTTTCTAGCCCAGTGTCACTGTCACTGAAATCAACAGGAAAATATCCACTGGCGTCACCAAAAGCAGAACACAGTCCAAGTGCATGAAATACTCAGAAGCCACTTCAGGGAAGATAAGCCTGGCAGCTTTCCAAGCTGACACACGGAAAAAACAGTCAGTACTACACATTTCTACGCTTGCATACAAAGGGTAGTTTTGTCAGTACAGACACTTTTATGATTAGGAAAAATATATTCAAAACTAAACAACCATAGGAACACAGCAAAATCAAGGAATTTAGATTCAGCCAGTAAATAGTAGCATGGTGAAGAAAAAAGATCTTGCAAATATGTATGCCAAGCAAACAGCCATAAGAATATATCAATGGTAGACATCTCTCCAGTGGGGATAAAAAAACCAGACATTCATGTGAAGAAGTGCATTGAAGATACCTGAACACATTTTAGTTCAGAAATTTTAGACCAAAGAGAAATGCACTTAAAGAAATGCAAAGGAAGGCATTTTACAAATTCATTTTTTTAACACACATCAAAATCAGGGCATGCCTTACATGGTGTCAGTATAAATTGATTCCCCAAGGGATCATGGAAGATTCTGACAACTATTAAAGATGATAGTTTTAGGATGTAGCTCCAGCTCTGGGGGCCAAATGGCTTTCACAACTTGAATAGCCTGTTTCCTACACTCCTTCCACAAGCGCTTGGCACACAGGATACTGGGCCAGAAGGATGCTGGATCAGATGTGTTTTTATGTCACACAATATGGTCGTGAACTCCCTTGTCCTGATCTAGAGGGCTGCTTCAGAACTCTTCGTGCTCTTTTCCGTAAAGCCATACAAACTGAGTTTGTTCCACAACCCTTGTTTTTTCTCCCATGTTGGGAAGAATACTTATCTGGCTTCACATGCAGACATCTTGCACTATATAAACTCTGCCACTGCAGATTTAGACACATCTATCATTCTATAAGGAGAAAAGTACTTCCAGGGCAAAATGCACCCTCCTCCTGCAGCAGCCACCTGAGCTATGCTGCCTGAATTTCACCCTAAAAGAGCCTATTTCCCTCTACTGACAACATACAACTCTAGACAGGCAGCTCTCATTTAAATATCTGTATTGTAGATACTCGGTCAGGTGAGATGAATCCTTCACCCTTTCCCTTCCCCCAACAACCACTTTTCTTCCCTGTCTGGTTAATATTTCACTCATTCCAAGGCTAGGTTTATTTCCCTTCCTTTCCATGTGATCTTTTCTTCTTCTGAACCTGTGTTTTGTCCTTCAACTCTTGTCTTTAATCCTTTCTGTCACATTTGCTTGTTCAGAATTGCATTCTTCCCTTCTTGCTTGGCTTCATCTTTAATCTGGTGCAAGCACTGATTCAATATGTTCCTCATTCCCCTTAAGTCCTCACACTTTAAATCATTCTCTTAATGTAGTTCCATCACTTCTGTCACTTGTCTTTTGCCTCTTTACTTTTCCTTCTACATATAAGTAAATCATCAACAGAGATACCTCTTTCCCCAACTCAAAGCAGTCAAAAGGAAGCCTCAAAGCCACTATTTGTGGTCCACAACACTACTGTATTCATCAGACCTAGAATAAGCTTCCCTGCCTTTACTCTTCCATTGACTATAATAAGCATGGGAAAAAAAAATCCTACTTCAATAGAAAACAGTTTCTATCAACAAGAACTTTAAGAATACACCAGATTAAAATAGACCATATGATAATTAAAAACCTA
This sequence comes from Poecile atricapillus, assembly GCF_030490865.1. Taxonomy (NCBI): domain Eukaryota; kingdom Metazoa; phylum Chordata; class Aves; order Passeriformes; family Paridae; genus Poecile; species Poecile atricapillus. The sequence goes on from NC_081252.1 coordinate 44,450,376, forward strand.
AAAGACTGAACAAGACTCCAGACATAGCATCCTGTCATCATCAACTGTACTCACTGCTTCAAAAGAAGCTACAAGGACACTCAACAGCAGTCTAAGTGGTCATTACAGAAAGCTATTCCCAATCTCAGAAGTCTTGAAGCACAGGAATTATACCAAATTATAACACAAATAACAAACTCACAAAAGCCATGTGTATTATAATTTTATAATAGATATATATATATAAAGTTTACACTCTTATACAAAAATTACAGATGTTCTCGTCAACTAAAAAATAGCTAATTTTCCCTGAAATCCTGCAAAGACAGCTGATTACATCCATACCATGTGGGTGAGTGTTCTGCTCTAGTTTACCTGGATATCTTCTATTTAAATACTACTTTACTTTTATCCTTATTTCACACATTATCAAACATTACCTATATGCTTCTTCAGTCAGTGCTACCTAATGATGACCTTAACAAGAGCGAGCTCATCAGTGCTTTCTCTCAGACTTGGAAAACCATGTGCTGACTGGTCCAGCATTCCATCTCTGGACTTTTGTGTAGGAATCTCATGTTTCTGTTATAAAAATTAGCCTCACCTAAAGTCAAAAACATAACCCACAAAAATTTTGTGCTGTAACAGCAATTGCTACCAAACTCTGGTGGGAATACCAAAAGGGAAAAGCTGTGACATTCTCAGAAATAGGCATGAAAAGGAAAGTAGATCAAACCTCAGCTGCTTAGAGCAGCATGGTGCTACTAACACCAAGGTTGTGGTTTCAATCCCTACATGGGCCATTCACTTGAGAGTTAGACTTGATGATCCGTGTGGGTCCCTTCCAGCTCAGGAAGTTCTGTAATCTGTGATCACTTGGAACTCTGGCATTGCAAAATGCTTGGAGCAAGTGTTTGAGCATGAGATCACATACTAGCTACAACGTCATAGGACAAATCTTAGCATCCATCTCCAAGGTAATACTCCAAGCATCCTTCAAAGCAGTAGGTTGCCTCTCTGTTACACTTACTCAGAACGTATCCTTTTCCACACCCATGAGGAACACTGACCTCTCATAATCCCCTTCCTCACATCCCCTCTGCCCTCTGCTGAACTATGTTGTTTCATTAACACCTCCCAGTTTTGTCTCTCTGGGAAGGTAAAGAAATTCCCTTCCTCCTTCAGGCCACTCAGAAGGATAACATTTTCACCAGAGATATACACAAGTATTTACGTTTTAAGCCCTATAAGGAGGGGCTTGTTTTGGAGGTACAATGATGAACTGACAGTAGGGGAAAGAATTATGTGTCAGCTGTACCTGACTTGTCATTTCTAACTGAGAGAGGTTTAATTCTTTCTTCAGTTCAGAAAAAGCCCCCAAGAACAGACAGCCAATGACAACCCAGAATGGCACACTCATGAGTTTCATTCTCTTGATAATCTGACACATCTTCTTATCTAAACTGTGAACTGTCCCTAACCAAACTCTGATTAAAGTACTACAACCTATAAAGCTGATTCTGTGGGTATAGAACAGGCTGTGATACACATGACACTTCACTGATTCCATGCATGGCTTTGTTTATGGTCAGGATTCACAGTAAAAATAGAAATATTTTTGGTTTAATGATCCATTGTTGGAATGAATGTGTAAACATTTTTAAACAGAAATGCTCAGGAGTGCAATTTTCTTGTTGAGCATAATAAAGGCAATCCAGGCTGCTGCCAAATCAGAGGGTAGAAGTGGGGAATCAGAGTTTAATAAACTTCAAGGCAGAGAAATTATTTCAGTATTTGGCAGGAATGCCCAGCAAAGGACAGCAGATATAGACTGTCAGTAGGAAACCTAACACCAAAATAGAGATATTCAAGGAGAAGGACCTGAACATGGGACTCAAATTACAAAGACAACAGTAAAAACTGGTCTCCTCTTCAGCTGTGACCCCATTATGCAAGAACAAGGACCTACTCAAATTCACAGTGCAGCTAACTAGGGAATGGATAAAGCAATATTTATTTACCCAGCCACAGCATGAGAGTCACTGATGTAGGAAGTTACTGAGAAACAAGATTCACAGATGAAATTTAAAGCACTCCTGATAATTTCATAGTCATGAGCATTTCTAGCTTTGAAAGCTGAAAAAATTAGTAATTTCAATTATCATTCTTCAACTCCAAAAATGAGCACCTGAGTACCACAACTACTACTGCTATAGGGAGGATATCAGATTATTTGGCTTAGTGACTTAATCAGACAGGCAGTTCCTATGTTTCTGTGATTTTGTGCATTTCCACCCATTCTGATAATAAAGTAGCCTCTGTAGCAAAAACAGCTTCATGCTTTTCAGTGTGGTGAATTACTCTCCTGTGTAGTGCAGAAAGCACACAATATTTCCACAATTCATTACTATTTGAAGTCTCAAATACACTCCTAGATTTTACTCAACCAATCAAAATAAATTCAAATTGGGCACTGACATTCTTGAGCTCATAACTGTGCTCTCAAAGTGTCTTGAGCACTTAGTAAGAGCTCAGGACCAGGAATATTAGGTTTGAGTCACCCTGTTTTCTCCCAGGTTGAGAAGTATCAGAGAAGCCACACAAGTCTGAAACAGGAGATCATTGCTTCAACTCAGAGTCTAACACAGAACAGAGTCTTCCTTCTCAGGAGAGTATTTTGAACACATCCCTCTGATACTACTTGTTGAACAATGTGTTCCTAGGTTAAAAAAAAAGTCCAAGTGGAGTCTCCAGAAACACTCCCTTCAACAACAAAGAGTTGGAAAATGCTTTTAAATGAGCCACAAATCCACCAGGCCAAAGCAGGACGCTTCAGATCTGGCAGGCAAGGCTGGAGAAACAGGTTCAGCAGGAAGCATTCAGCTTTGCCCTTCCTCCCCACGTCACCCCTTTGAAAACCTGGAATGAGCTGATTTACCTATGCAGACCTCAGCCACTGCTATCAAGTTCCCCTTCAGTACATGCATGCACAGCCCCCCTTACCTTATTTAGCCATTTCAGCCCCGGTATTCTGTTAGAGTTGATTTGTTCTTCCAGCCAGGGCCGCATCCGCATCCTTTCGACAGGCATTGTCACCCACCTGGGAAGGAGCTGCAGGGAACAAGGGACAAGGTTACTTGTTTGCCAGGCAGAACTCCCAGGCAGCTCCTCCACCTCTGCTCAGTACACTTAATAAAGCTTTGCAGGCACTGAATGACTGTAAATATAATCATTATTTTAGATCTCTGTGCGAGCCTCCCCTAAGAGCAACTGAGATGATAAAGTCTTTATGGCAGAAAATACTCTTCTGGTACACTTGTATGAGGAAAACCTTTACCTGAAGATGACATAGGACATTGGCAAAAGCTTGTCTGCTGATACAGGTGGGATACCAGAAGTCACAAAGAAAAACACTCTTGGAGATACCTCTTTTTGGTCCACATACCTGCATTTGCAGAAGATCTTTTTTTTTGCCAAGAAAAACAATATGTAACAAAAAAATCACATGCAGGAGGTATCACTGTACTAGCTAAGCTTTTGTTAGCTTCTGCTAACAAAAAGCTTTCAAATGGCTATTTCAGACCCATGAACTTGACTAGAACTAATAAAAGTACATTTTACATCATAGCAATTTAGCAGACCACTTTGGTTCTGGCTGAGTAGTTTGACTCCCTCCCTCCAGCTTTCTCTGATCAATCCAGTCATTGATTAGCTGTTATTTTACATTTCAGTGCTGTTCAGCTATGAAGTGAGTGCTTCACACACCCCTCAGCTGCACTACACCACCTTATATTATCCAGTTAAGACTCAAACAGACTTCTTTTTCTGTCTCTCTCTCTCTCATATGCACACATGACCTTGATGCCACTTCCCTGTTTAGAGCTGTAAATTATTGACATAAGAGTCCAAAGTCTTGAACCTGAGGCAGAAAATTTTGAAAACATTAACCAACTGGCACTAGATGTAGATTAAAGCACCACATTAAATGCCTGTTAAGCACCCTGGAACTCATCATTTCCACATTCAAGTACTTGCATTTAGGCTGCTGCTTCTCTTTGCTCCCTCTGCACCGGGCTCAGCTCCTTCCTCTCTCTTTTGCTCTTCACATCTGTGTTCTCTGCATCATTCTTAACTTCTCTGCTCCACTATTCTTGTTACCTTTGATCTTAAAAATAAAAAAGAGAAAGAAAAATTTGAAAGCACACAGCAATGGCACAAATGTAAATGGGTTTGTTCTCGCTTCCTATGGGAGTACAGACATGGGACAGACTAACAATTAGGCAGTACCAAGCCCACACCCAGCACAAGAGGAAGAAAAACGTTCAAAGTTTCCTCTCATTGCTCTGAGGACATGTATTTCCTTTAAACTAATAAGGAATTAAAACCTGAATGTAACAATAAGGTACTTTGAAGTGTTCAGAGCATTTACCAGCAGCCATGCTCACACTAATCTCTTAGCAAACGCATTGGTATTTTGTTTACTACTTGTGCTTCGGCTGCAGCCTCTTGCAGTAACTATGAATTTCTAAAATAGCTCAGAAAATGGTTTTAACTGCTCAGCTCCCTTTCAGGTTCACTTCAGATATGAAAAAACAGCCAACCCCAGGAATCCAACAGCAGACAAGCCCTTGTGCATATCCCTTCTCTGTGTAAGAGGGAAGCTGTTTTCTGGGCAATGGTGGTGTGAGTTCAGCTTTTTTAGCCCCCAGGTTGGTGGCAAACTGAGAGCCATGCTGCTGCACCCCCTCCCCTTGGCACCAACAATCCTCATCCAGGTTGCAGAATGTGTACAGGAGATCTCTACCATCTTTCCCTACTACAGTTTGAGTCAAAGCTGAAAAATGCAAATGATACTGTACTTAAAACATGAGCAAATTTTTATTTGTCTGACAAAGAAGAAACAATTATCTGAAACAGATACATTTCTTTGTAAGGTACCTTTAAGTATGCATGCACTTTGAGACAATTCCTGGAAACACTGTGCATTAGATTCAACATTCAATATGAGTGTTCCCAATTAGCAATGGACTCATCTTCTGGGCAATGAACCCCTAAGACAAATTTCAAGCCCATCTGAATGAACAACTTAGACAGAAGGCAGAAAAGTTATCTTGAAAGCAGCAGCAATGAACCCCATTTGGGACAGGCAACTTGGAAGAAACAGAAACTGCCTTTGTACAAAAGCAACACATTTCAGGAAACACGAAAGCTGCCAACAGTCACTACTACAAAGGAAGCCAGTCTTGCCCCAAACTGCAGAGTTGAGCCAACCTGTCTTTTCCCTCCCACATCCCTGGGGGCTTCTCCAGCTGCTCCCCTGCAGATGCTGCAGAGAGACGCTCATCTCCTTTTTGGCACCCTGGGATTCCTCTGGGATTAGCAACTATACCTGTCAGCACACACCTTCCCATCCATCACCCACACCAAGACAAATTAATCCAAGGTAATCAGAAGAGAAATTTAGCTCGTGAGAGGAGAGGAGTGTCTCCCAAGACCTGTTCATCTGAAAACAAATTCAAACCCAGGTAAAAATAATCCTACAAAGATTTTCAGCTGGAGGGAACAGTGGGAATCTTCTGGAGTTATGTCCTTCACAGAGGAACAAACACAGCCATGCTTCTGCTCATCCAAACAGCCCCCACCCCATGCTCCATGCACATGCTGCTGAAAATAAAGCTGGATGTCTTCAGAAGACATTCCCAGATCTGTCTGCCTCAGGACAGCACTGACCACAATAATGCTAAAATGTAGCAGAGTTCTTGTCAGTTGCATGTCAACAGCAACCTTTTGATGAAAATACCAAGTCAACTCTACCAAGTAATTGCCAGTGGGAAATGAAGGTGCCATATATCCAGCCAGAGCTGTCAAATGCATGATTTATTTGTACAGAAAGAAACATCAGCTTCTGCAGTGCCTTAAAAGCAGCTCATGTCTGTCCATAAATGGCAATACTGGATGCACTTGAAGCCTTCCACTGGCTCCAGGTGGGAGAACCTGGAGTCTGTCCATCAGTGAGTACAGATTAAATCACCTGACATTAAGAATCATTCCAGTTTCTAAAGATGTTTGAAATGCTCCAAAATAGGCAGCAAAAGCATGTAAAGTTTCAGGGGTCATTGCCTAACACCATGCCAGCTTCACCATCCATCAGAATATATCAATTATAAAACAAACCTACAAAGTCAGAAACTAAGGTGAGCCCCACAAAACAGCAGGTATGGCAAGTTTCTTGCCAGCCTCTGTCCAGTGTTTACCCAGCTGAAAGAAAAAAAAGCAGAAACAGTCAATCCTTTTAAGGAGACCAAAACATCAATATTTATCATCTGGAGCTGGCTGTAACACTAAAAGCACTTACCCATCTATCTCCCACTCCTGGTCAGCCTCCATGTTGCACTTCCCTGCACATTCACACCTAGAAGAAGCTACATACAGCCATTGTATATTTTGTACCAGGGGCAAGTGCACATCTAACAGTATTTTCAGAGCTGCCAAGGCATCCAGTTCCCATTTGCTTCACTGCTACCATGACCACCTGAGCTGTGGTACCCATCTGCTGGCCTAAGCAAACCTCTCCAGAAGCTTGGTTACTTTTGCCTGCCTGAACCTTCACACTCTGGTTAACCAGGAGTAATGCCTGCCTTGGTTCACTTGATACCATCTTCCTCCACACTGCAGAGACCATGGATGGAGCCAGGGAGAGGAATAGAGCCAGCTGGGAGGAAGAAAGGAGCAGAGGAAAGGAGCAGCACCAGCTCCATTGGTGGCAAAGAAGCACCTCATATTCCATCACCCTTCAGTCCCATCCCAGTTTTGCTGCATGCTAACACTACTCTTTGCATAGGAAGCTTTCTGAAGAAGTCCAGGAACTTAGCAGGCTTACAAGTAACACCTCTTTCTGTGGAGTCTTCCTCATCTGCTTGAACCTGGACCATGGCCCCCATCCTGCTCACAGACACAAGTGACAGCACAACCAAGAGAGGAAGGCACTCTGGCATTAGTGGTAGAAAGGACAGGGAGGAACCCCTTAATCCAAAACTGTTCCTGTGCTTTTAGATCTGGATAGCACTGACCCCCAGCACTTCTTTGGTGAGCCCATGGGAAAACGATTAATACTTGCAGAGACCCGATGTCGAAGTCTTTCTGGCATTATGTTGAAAATAATTCCTGTTTGTTTTTTCTTCTGGTTTATCACTCTCTCATGGTGAGATTAGGAAGAAGACTAATCACCTAGAAACACAGTCAGCTGCAGATGGGATCTCAGAAAGTATTTTTCTGTCTGAAAAGAGGAGCTCATTTAGACGTTGTAAGTAGGACTACCTGCTAGGATATTACACTATGATTCTCAGTGTGGCATTCTTAGTAAAACAGCCAGTCTTCAAAAATCACTATTTTTAACCATACCTCCTATTAATGTATTAAGACTGGCAGCTTCAGGGATATAATTTCCCTTTTCTTGCTCTATTTTTACCACCTGTCTTAATATTGGAGGGGGCCACAGTCAGGGGCATTTGCTGTTTTGGGGGTGGGAGCTTAAATATATCAATGGACATGAAGACAGCAATAAAATTATTCCCAAACCAGCTGAGAGTGGGCAAGATATCAGCCCCAGCTCAGTGGCATTTGCATGGAGGGGGAAACCACTGGGAGCCTGTGAAGAGCCATTCCCACACAAGAAGCATGGCCCATGGATGCGCTGCCACCACAGTTTATGGAAGGATTATTTTGATCTTCTTTGAAGCTTTAATTACTGCACTATTTGTGCTAGTCCTGTGGTCAGTTCAGCCTACTTTTTGCAGCAAGAAACTTGAAGAACATGCTAAAGGCTACTCCCCAACAAGCTATAAACTGGTTGCAATCTGCATATACACGTATTTTCATAATGACTGATAAAGAGCATGTAGTCCCTCCCTACTCTCCACAAGAACATTCTAGTAAGTCTGACTTGTTTTTTCCTTCACAGAGATAACACTCCTGCCATACAGAAAGTGTAACCTTTGAGAATGAAGAGCTCTTCACTTGGATTACAGCAGCTGTAGACAGAAAGTGAAAGCAATGGCATGGCAGGTGTTGCATCTGAGCAGTACACAATGTTCTCGTTCCTTCAGTTTCACTCTGGCAGCATCTGGATAACTGAAAAGGCACAAAGATTATCCCCAAAACACAAGCTACTCTGTGCCTGTGGGCACTTTCTTAAAAGTGTATTCCTATGGAACAAAAAAAAAAAAAAAAAAAAAAAAAAAAAAAAAAAACCAGCAAAAAAACAAACCTCCAGAAAAGTAGTTCTTCTTTCCCTATCACAAAGAACCTAGTAAAAAGATTTGTCGGTATATGGAAATATTATTAATAGTTGTGAAAAGTTAAGGTGGGATAAGATCTTGGAGGCACATTTGTGAAATAGGTCACAACCTTTGCTCAAAGCTGTGGAAAAACATCTCATCCTCAGAGGACATGTACAGAATATTGCATGGTATCAATTTAGCTTTTCTCTGCAAATAGAGAATGGGCAATATTATTTTTCTGGAAAGTTATCTTTATTTGTGCTTTGCTGATAAACTTTTAAACTATTCCCTTTGTTTGCTAAAGCTGATGCAGTTAAGAAAAGCATCAATCATCTCGTGTGACCAAAGAGATATGCTGAAATGAGACCATATGCTAATTTTAGGATTCAGAGAACTGGGTTCTGTATTTGTGTCTGTGCCAAGACTGTTCCAGCATACAAGGAAACATGATCTTTTTTTAAAGAACAGTACTTGGAGCAAAATTCTGCTCTTTGGTCACAGACTGAACTCTGCCTTCATATACGATTTTGCAATATGACCACCTTTTTCAGCTGTTCTGCTGTGAATACCACTTTCAAAGATTTCATCATCTGTACTCTGAGCAAAGACCTGCTTAGAAGTCAAACTAATCAGAGGGATAAAGCCTTCTCCCAGGTAAGAAAACCTGTTAGACTCATCTGGCAAAAATGCTTCAGAAACATGAGATTGACACTGGAAGGACAACAGATGTGCACTTTACTCATCTGCTTTGACTGTGGATTCCTGAACTCCCCCTGCCCACAGTGTTTAGGGAGACAAAACCTCTGCCTACATTTCCTGTCTGCCATGAGGTGGAGGAGAATCTTACCACAGGTGCTGCACTTCTTTCTGATAATCCCAAATAATGCAAATATCCACATCTTCTTTTGCAGCCAACAGCAAAACATTTCATCGAAGAGTAGTAAATGAGGAAAAGTGGGCATTGCCATTCTTAGAGGTACAAGGGTTACAAGTTCAAAGTGAAATCCTCACTTAGAAAACAGATATGAAGCAAGGAAACCCATAAAAGCCAGTAACAGACTTTCTGGACCCATATCTAGTTAGAAAGCAAAACCTTCCCTCTCTGGTCTTTTAATTGCATGTAACGGTGCCTCTTTTTGCCTTTCCATTATTCTGTCAGTGATGACCTGTTGAACAGGGAAGGATGGGGGAAACATCACTGGCACATTTGCTTCTCACTGAGCACCCCTTGCTGTGAGATCCACTAAAGTACTGGCCATGGCCAGTCTTCTCCACAGACCCAGCTCTTGTGTTGGCTGTAACACTTGATCTACATTGTAGCAACAGCAGTATTTTTCCTGCTCTTTCCTAATGTTTTGGTGGCAGGAGAAAAGACTGGGTCCTTCCACTGCAGCCAGGAAAGGTGGTACCTTATTTATTCCAGTGCCTGTCAGAAGGAGGCAACTTCATCAAGACAGGTCAGAAAGCAAGAATAGGAGAGCAGGCAGGGTGCGAGAGCACAGGTCCTGGGCAGACTGGTGCAAGGCATGGCCTGGCCATTAAGAAGAACCTGTAGAGGCAACCACCAGGCAATACTTCACCTGCCTCCCTAGGCTCCCAAATGAAACAGGGCAGGGCTGCAACAGGACTATAGCTGCCAAGAGAAAAGCTTTGTGGGATGGTGAAAAACCTGGGAAATCAGGCTGCTGCATGACAGATTCATGCTATCAACAGCTACCCAACTTTTCAAGGCTCTGTGATGTAGTGTCCAGGTTGTGCCCACCTCATTGCAAGGCAGATGGAGGAGGAGGGAAGCATTCAGCATACGCTCCTCTCCTGCTGTTGTACCCAAGTATGATACACAAATTAGAATGAAGAAAAGCCCATTTATCCTCAAGGGACAAGGGTAAAAAAAAAACCAAAACAACTCAATTTTCCCTGAAAACAAAACAAAAACCAAAAAAAAAAAAAAAAAAAAAAAAAAAAGGGAAAAGCAACTCAAACATGTATTGAAATCAGCATTATAGACTGGATGTTAAACACGCCCAGGAAAATGTACTGTGAGAACTCATACTGTATATGGAGTGTATTTCATCAGCCCTATAGCATTTCAGTTCCACCCAAAGGGTGTTAACATGCCCTGGCGGGGATTCAGACATTACACATCAAAACAGACTCTTTCCTTTGGTTTCCATGCAGAGCTTATTCTCCCTCAGCAGCAAAGACATGAGTTGTTATTTTGCAGTGATCTCAAGCCTCATTAAAGTTAGCCCTTGGATTTGCAGACCAGAAGTTCACTGGAGAAAATTCATCTTATTTTAATACAATAAACCCAGAAAGCTGCTCTTTTTTGCTTCTGGCCTTAACCATAATGAAGCAAGGCTTCAGCCTCTCAATACCCACAATGAAATTTCCCTTGTGCTGGCTCCTGTGTTGAACATTATCATGACACTTGAAGAACATAATGTCTGTGGCTGAGCACATCCACTTCTCTGGCATTGCTGCAATCTAAATCAGCTGGGAATTTGGGCCAGGCTTTTAACAGATTGCTAAAGATCATCTCCACAGTATCCTTGCCACAATGTTCATCTGCATGCATTGGTGTCTGCTAGTCTGGTGACAATACAAAATGATTGCTTTAGTTTCAGCTTTAAAGTTCAGCTTTAATTCCTGGGGGTTTCCTTAATTTTTTTCTCAGGTCCTGCAGGGAGTGAAGATGGAAGATGCCAGATTCTGGAGGCATCAGGATGACAACATCTGTACAAGAGACAGTATCCTTTACCACCTCCTCCAGGAGTCTCAAAAGCAGCCATAAATTGATTATTTATAATTAGTCCAATATCTGATTTGTTTTCTTCTTAAGCTTTGTGTTACATCTGATGACTGAGCGTAATTTATCCTCAGTATCTGGGATTTCTAAATATTTTTCTCTCAAATGCTGCCTAAAAGAGAGGTAGTGACTTTCCTGAATTTCACTCAGACAAGTCTGTGGGGGGCTTGTTTACAAGACAAATGTTGTAATGGTTGTCAGAGAGTAATTAATTCCTTGCATGGGGGAGCAGATATCCTCAATTTCAGTATCCTCAATAATCAATTTTATTCTGGAATTAAGCGCTCACATGCAAATCCATTCCTGAATACCCACACGTAATTGCTGCTGCTGCTTAGCTGTGTCGGTCGGAATCCAAGGAAGACAAACTCTGTGTGTTCTTTAAAGCTGACAGGAAAACTCAACATCTGATTCATAAATAATTTTCCAGCCTGGTGAAAACCAGAAGGCTATTAAAGCTCAAACAATTATAAACAATCACTTCACTGATGCAACTCAAGGGCATGGTTCTGTTAGACCACTGCATTCTCATGAGCTCCATGACTAGGTTTAAGGAGACATCCCTAAAACTTTTAACAAGCACTTTTACTGTGTGTCTCTCTGAAACCAGTGGGAAATTATGCATGCAAGATTGGGATCTTAAACTGTGAGAGCACCTTTTAAAGCCTGGGCAATCTTTATCTCAGTGTCCTACCTAACATTCCTTGAGTGAGTGCTTTTTAGGGTGCTACACATTAGAAAAGAGCCATTGTAAAAGAAAAGTGCTTAATCTCATTGTTCCCACACTGATGGCTTGTGAGGCTCAGACAGGATTGTACAACAATGACATTTTAGAGGCACTCAGGGATGCATTAAAAAATTATTCCAGATAGCAAACACTGAGAAATATGTTCAAGGAAGAGTTTTCAGATTCACTGGCCATGACCTGCACCTGATATAATCCACCTTGCTTGGATTGGGCTTGTTTCTCACAGCTACCTTTGTTTGTGTAACATACCGTTCTGCATCACACAGCAAGAACTATTTACACACTACACTAAAGTGCGATTTAATATTTGCTTAAAGCTTTCATTTTATTGTCTGGGCAAGGGCAGTTTCTACCACTGAAGTTAATAGCTAACCCACAACTACACCTTTGCTACCCAAACTTCTAATTGTTAGCACAGCACCCAGATCCGGCAGCAAAAGACATAAACTACCTCTGCCTAACCTCACTGAGAGAGGCAAACCCAGCCCTTTCAGCAAAGCAATTTCTCCTTTACTTCTAAGAAAAGGTATTCAAAATAAGGATACGCTATTTCGGATTTGTAAAGAACACTCTCATGCTTACTTAAGACACTTTTTTTACAGACAGATCACGGCAGGCACAGACTTGGGGGCTGGGATCCTCTGAATCACCCACTGTGAGCTGGAAACATGTCTGTCACATGAACTTATTTACAGTTACAAAAATAGCACCATGAAGGACGCAGATGTGTTGAGCACAAAAATTAAATTGAATTAGTTATTACAGAGATGTTGCTTTACGCTGGAGAATTTAAGAAATATCTCCCTTCTTCCCTCATTTGAAAGGCATGCACTTAAAGTGTACTATGTATTAAATGCTTGTACTTATGCTTGTTGAAATGGTATGATCTAATGCTCCTTTTTCTAAAAATACTACTCTTTCCTCTGCCACAGAACATACAGGATATGAATAGTTAATAGGATTGGGTACAAAATGTGCTTTTAATTTAAAGTTTTTGTGGTGACCACAGACCAACAGCAATTAGCCTCACTTTGTGATCTTCAGCAGCTATTTCTATCTCGGAAGTTTCCTAAAATACTACTGAGCTAGAGTGAGACAACTAAACTCATCTTCATTTCTCATCTAAGCCGCATTAATATTAATAACCTAAACAAAGTTAGGCTTCTTTGTATTCTCTCATCAATCTCAAATCTCAGAATTGTTCTGGCACCCAAAAAATTTAGTTTTTATATGTTTGAATGCAATGTGTTCAAATGTGTGAGAACAGGACCTCTGGAATTAAAGTTTTTAATTTCACCTCAGTACAGCTTTAGCAGAGCAGAGATTGTCCAAGCTTCTAGTCAATACCAAACCTTTTTTTCAATACAGCCCAGAAGCATGCATCCCTAAATAGGAGAAGGACATTCATTTCAGATTACACAGCCATCCAACGTTTTTCCATCTTTTGACTAATTCACCAGGTAATTCTCAAGGTCACAAATTACATTATAGCTGTTGACTGATCTGTGGAAATTGAGTGAAACCATTCACAGTCATTTCATGCCATCAGCAAAGTTGATACTGCTGCTGGATTACATCTTTTGGCTACTGTTGATCTGCCCCCAATCTAAGTGGATAACCCCAAAGGTGGAGTGCAAAAAAAACCCGAAAAACCAAACAATAAAAAACTGTCCATGTATTTTATACCCAATTCTATTAGCAACTCGAATCTCAACACAACTAAAATTCAAGCACTCTGGCCAGCTGAATTACTGACTCCTTTTCATCCTCCTGGACATCATCACTTCCACTGTACTTTGTGTACATGTTTGCCACAGCATTTCAAAACAGCGCTTCTGTGACTGAAGAAGATGCCACTTCCCATATTGCAGGGCCTTTGCCCAGACCTCTGGCTGTGAAAAGTGGTGCCTGGATAAACCAGGAGTGCAGTCCCTACTCTCTATTGTGTAGTTTGCTAAGGGAGTGCTGCCATGCAGTAGTCTAATTTAGACAACAGATTAAATAAATGATAAAACTGAATTAATTTTTCAAGCTGTCATGCTTCTTTCCTCTGTGTTTATTCTTTCATTTCTGCCAACTGGGAAATGAAAACCAATGGAGTCGGTTTCACTTTTGTTTATATTTGGTTTCAATTTTATCCTCAAGTTTTGCTTTCATCTTTTTCATGTAACACTGTTGGGATTTCAAATGCTGCAGGCAAGTTTTCAGTAATTTAAAAACATTACTTTCCTATCCTGCCTGTTTTTGTATTGCAGAATTATTTTTATTTTAGATAAACTTTTTAAGGTGCTGTCACAATTTTGGAAAGTGTTTTGGGGTGGAGTTGTTTAGTTTTGATTTTATAGATTTATATGCATCATCCAATTAAATTCAGTACTTCACTGTTTTCCACTTGATTCATGTCTCAGTTGCATATAAAGACCATTTATAGGATTCAACGAAACACCTTAACAGAGCAGCCAGTACACCCAATGCACAAAAGCCAATATCATGCATCAATTGTGTTATACATATATGCATGAAATACATATAAAGAGCTAAATTTATTGCTACCTTAATTTATTAAACAACATAGGCAGTATCTTGCTTAGATAAAGCTGTAAGAGGCTTGTGAATGCTGTCAAGCAATATGCAATATCAATCAAAATATTACAGTACAGGCTTTGTCTTCTGTGCACTTTTCAGGCCCTTCAAGTCTCATATATCCCTACATACATATCAAAAAGCAGAACTTAACCACACACAGGTCACACTTTTCAAAACCAAATGCGTAAGCAATCCTTCCTTCTTTTGTACTGTATTAATGTTAAGTATCTAAGTCTTTAAAAAGCACTTAAAATAATTTTACAGCAAAAGGGAAATGGTTGGACAACATCCACTGTAACGTGTAGTTCAGAACAAAGACAAATTTAAACAGTTTTGACGCACCTTAACACCATTCCTAAGGCCAGAAATATGCTGAGAGCTACAGACCAAGCCTGTCAAGGTTAGCTGAAAAACCATCAAACAGCAATCTGCCTTACTCTTTAATAGACAGCAATATGAAAATTATTACTTCCAGGCTTATCTTGAAAGATAGCAACCTATATAGCAACAACTGAATGTTAAAACAACTTAAGAGTTAAAATTTAAATTGTGCACCTGGGGTGAAATAATATGCCACATGCAGGCAGGTTTCCTCCTGGATTTGTGTCCAAGCTGCAACAAGATAACATGTTTGCCTGTCCTAAAGACTGCTGTACTTGATTTAATGCAATCTGCTCCCAAGCAAACAAAGGGGTCAGAAGATTTCCAGCATACAGAAAGCTGCAGTATATCACAGATTCAGAAACCAAACATTACTTAGTGGTATTGCTTACCACTTCTTTCTTTCTTTCTTCTCTAGGTCATTCAAAGATCAGAAATTTTACATCAGCTTCCAGTAAATTGAAAACATATCCAGCACTAACTGTAAGAGAAAGTGTTAAAACCTTTTCACAGTTTATCAATAAGAAGAATGTGCTGTACTTCTTAACAATACTATCTTTTTTACGCTATATACAAAATACCTTAATTTTGTGTATTTATATATGTAGATACCTAGATATGTATATCTATATATATATATTTACATACATGTAGGCTGACATTAAACTGTCAACATGGATTCCCTTTCACTAACTGTTAATTGTTGATTTCAGTTTTTTAAGTGGCTATTTTAATCTTAGCACAAGAGTTTACACATAGTCAATACAAAGAACTACCTTCATACAGTTCCAATAAAACTTCTGAAAAAAAACCAAAACCAAACCAAAAAACCCCAAGAGAAAATTATTTAATTACACTGAGTGATACTTTGCATAATGCTATTCATACATGAGGAATATGCAACTTAACAAATCTGTTCCTCTTATTTACTGTATCCAGAATCTTTTCAGCTTACTTATTTGTTGTTCAGTTTTGCACTTGAGATCTCAAAGGACAAATCAGAAAATGTTTTGCACAAATCACAGTTTGTAGCAGCACAAGCTACAATAAAACTTATGTAAACACTGCCTCATGGTTTATGCCCTCAATATCACAATCATTGTAGGACTTTGAAGAATCAGGTTTCAAAAGAGCAATCTTTACAAAAGAGACACAGAGATAAGCAAGAGTAACACGTGATTAGTTTTGTATCTTTACCTAGAAACGTACCATGACTTTTAATATAAGACACACAAAATACAAGCTGAGGTTCTAATCCTGCAAATGTCAGAGGAATTTTGCAGGGGTACTGCTCCAATGCAATGTTAAATGCATACAGGACACACTTAACCTGACTGTAACTGGGGTGGGGTTAACAAGGTCTGGGGTAGCAAGCCCAAATTAAACAGGATCATCATAGACTATTTTTTTTCTGGAAATTTGATAAAATCTTATGCTACAATTTTTACATAACAAAGGGCAATACATGGTCTTGCTTCTCTCTGTTATCTGCAAATGTACTGTAGCTTATACTTCTCAGTGGAAATTTCTGTTAACAGCTTTCAGCAATGATTCTTGATCAGCATCTGCAGTAATTCTGTCAGCAGCCAGTGCCAAAAATTTGATACTGAACTGTCCAGACTGCTAAGTTGCACAGCAAGTTTCTCTCCAAAAGACTGCCTAATCACTCATGAACCCAAGTAAACCCCTGACATACACGCAGTGGCTATGAGCACCACAATTTATGTATTGCAGGACAAACATCTGCTTTTTTGAAGTTGCCTCCCAATTGTTTTATTTGGGTCTCACTTATCTCTTCACTTTCTTCATGATGTTAATGATTTTAAAGAATATCCCCATGGTCCCTTCAGTCACTTCTTTTCCAAGCTACTTACTCTTTCACAAAAATTCCTTCCTACCCTTCATCATCTTTGACATCCTCCACTGTAGCTCAGCAACTTTCACTGTTTCCTGAATCAGGAGAGGGGAGAAACATGGATTTGTAGTGGCATGATGGTGCTTTCTATTTCTAACTCCTTCCTAATAATTCCTAACCTGTCCTGTATTAGCCATACCTTGGCACAGAGCTTATTTTTTCATTGGATTATACAAGTTGTATGATTTTTTTCCTGAGTAGAAAGTCAATTCATGATTCATTTTTGTGTACAGAAAATTAGGATTGCAACCCCTTCCATGTGCATTACAATGAAATTGGTCTATACTGAATTTCATCTTCAAACTTACATCCATGTTTTCAAAATAAGATTCTATTACAGACTTTGTCGTTCAGCCTTTGGGATTTTCATGCTCCAAATGATTTAATACAACCAGCAAACTTGTCACATTTCCACCTATCCCCTCCTCCATCCCTTGGATGGCATAGGCCCTGGGCAGACTTGGGGTGACGGGTACAACCTCTTTTCACTGAGCAAACTAGCCATGACTGCAGAGCCTGAAGCAAATTGATCCCACCTTGAAACCGGCCCTGCTTTAGTAAGGACTGCATCAACCAGACAATAGCTCAGCAATACCTTTAGAGAGCACTAGAAGAGTCATGACACTCAACTCCCTGGCAAGAAAAGTCAGGCCTAGTCTTTGTCACTGTTTCACATTTACACCCATGTCCAGTAGTCCCATTCACTAATCCATGGCAACCAACCAACCAACCAACTAAAAATGCCCATCCTCGAGTGCCGAGTCTCCACAGAAACCCTGAAAAGCTGACAGCTCATTTGTTACATCCTATTTCTGGAGCACCAAAGCAGGCCTACTCAAGGAGTTACACAGAGAGGCAACATATCAGCAACTTTCCATTTAGGTTGTTTCAAAACTCTGCAACAAGTATCACCTCCTGACTTCTACTTCATCCTTCCCATTGGTTTGTTCTCATACTCTCTCTCTCACAGACCCTTAACTTTGAAAAACTCCTTGGCAAGTTCACTTCTTAAAAAAATGGAAAGCCTCTTGCAAAAGAATCCCCTTAAACTCTTTCTTGGTGAAGCAAGGCTCAGAGAATTTGTTTCATTCTTCCACTGGCTTTATCTTCCTTGGGCACTCCTTCTATGTATGGATAACTTATCAGCAAGCTTCCTGGGTTTGATGCACTTCAAAGAGTATATTCTAATTGTTCTCATTCCTTTAGCAGCATGACTCTTTGCCTTACCTTATTGTGTTTGACACAGATTTTATGTTGTTTTCCACTTTCCCCATTTGAACACAAAACCTTAACATTTGAAAGAGGTCTTTTTGCTTGTACTGAGTTGTTTTACTTTGCTTGTTGGCCTGCTCAGCTTCTTTGGTATTTTTGACAGATGACATCCAATTGCTTTGAGCCTTTACTGTTAGTGTCTTTGAAGACTTACATGCCACTTGCAACTGTTTTACACTTTTGGCTGCCTCTCGCCATTTGATTGATTTCTTTCCTCGCTATGTGAAGATCTGCCTTGGAAGAGTAAACACTGCCACAACAACTCTTGCCTTTACTGCTCCTGAAGCAGCACTGAGTTTAAGGACATTATGACCGGTGTCATGTTAGAGCTGGCTGGGATTTAAAATGCAAAATTCTGAACTTAATTCTTGCTGGCCAGTCCCTTGCCCAGAGTTGTTACCCAGAGTTGTTACACAGATTTGTTACACAGATTTGTACAGTGTACCTGTACAAACTACACCCAGAAAGCAGGTTTTTTTTTGGCATCTGGGCAAATTTCATATTGGGCCATGACATAATCTACTTGGGGGAAACTGAGGTCTCTCATTAACAATCATATTTCCTACTCTTGTAGCTTCTCTATGCTGCCTTAACATATGCCAGTAATTGTCAACATCAAACCATGGGACCCTGTGTTACTTCCCCAAACAGTTATTTCCTCTTTAGCAAAAAGTTTCCCACATAATGCACGTGCAAGCTACTCAGTCCTCTCTATGCAGCCACAAAGTTTTTGATATTCTGAATATTTGATCATGGAGATGTTTTAACACCATGGAGGTGATGCACCACTTCAAAAGGGAGTGTGTCATGGCAAACTTTACGATCTTTATCCACCAGCTTTTCCCACTGTTTGGTTTTCAAACATATATTAATATATATATATATATGGTGTATATATAAGCACATGTTTTAATTGAAGGCATACATAGCCTGGCTGCAAATTTATTTACATAAAGCCTATTCTTCTAATGTAGACTCCATTTATTCCAAAAAATATTTTTATTTTCTCTTGAATCCTAGTACCCTTTTTTCTTCATAATTTTCTCAACTCTGTATTAAAACTGCCTCTAACTCCACTTGGTCCCACATATCAAAGACCTTTGCTCAATGGAGAAAGGGGCCTTTAACCCAAATTCCTAACTGCCTGCATGTTACTTCTCATACCTCTTGGCTACCCATTTCCACACAGCATGGCCTGTGATGAACAGCTCTTCTCTATAGACTGACTTGACACCTCCTAGAATCTGTCACTTCCGTCATCAGCAAAGTAACTGGGTAGCAGCGCTAATATATGTGCCAAACAATAACAATGTCTGACTGCCCTACCTGCATCTGCCAGCCTGCTGGGACGCCCAGCCTCAGAGAGATAACACGGGGCTCAGCAGGCTGACACCTTGCCATGCCTGTACCTCACTGAAGAGCTGCAGTGTGGCACATGGACACAATGAAGGGATACTGTGCTTAAGGACTTGGAGCTCTCACGCCTTTCACCATGGTGTTTACCAGCAAAAAGAAGGGGGCACACAAAGTAATTCCATGGCAGCACGTTACCAACAGGGGCCAAAGAGGGACACTGATGCATCTGAAGGGGCTGGTGGCAAGGAAAGACTGTGATTCAGACTGAGACTATCTGCCTCACAGATCAATTCTGCTACTTGTGTGACTGTCTCCGTATTAGGGTGAATTTAAATGATGCTGCTCCACACAACTATCTTTTTGTGGTACAAACACAGGCATCCTGCAAATGTTGTTAAGACTTAAATAAAATAACTGTAAACCTAAACATGTTGTATTTCATCTCCAGAAACGGAGGTCTTCATTTACAACTGCTCGTTGTAAATGAACCTTCAAGAGAATGCTGTCTGCAAAACCTTAGCATGGTAAGGTGGGCTATAAATTACAACTGCACACGTACCGGAAGGAAAGTTCTGCACTCCGGAATTCCTTTATCTGAGCTCTGTGTCTAAAGAAGTAAGGTTAAGACACAGACTCTGCTGTTTAGGAACTCACACTAATCAAAGCGGGAGTTAAAGACCTAAGGTACCTCTGGGGATCTGAGCCGAGGGACCCAACCCTTCAGGTACTTGCAACTTTGAACCCAGCCAAGGCAAGACGCTCGAAATTTGACCCCGCGTACTGCAGACAAAGTAAATCCTGCTCCCACACATCAAAGGCTAACTCCCCTCTGGGGTCAGACGTCCAGCGCTCTGCTCTCTGCTCGCTAGCGTGGGGCAGGACAGCGCCCGCAAAGGCGGCCGCGCCACCGTGCCCGCACGGGAGGCCGGTCCTGCAGGAAACCGAGCGGCCGCGCCATTTCCTCCTTCCGCCGCTGCCGCGGCACCCGCCCGCCGCCAGCCTCGCTCCATCTCCCCCCTCCGCCCTGCCGCTGCCGTGCGCTCCCGAGGGCGGGATCCCGGCGTGGCCACGGCCGCGGCTCCTTCCGGGCCCTGCGGGCGGCGGCCCCGCCGCTCCGCTTGTGTAACGGGCCCTCCGTGAGGCGGGCCGGCCCCGCCCCTTCCCGCCCCCGGCCCCGCGGGGCAGCGCCCCCCCCCCCCCGCCTCAGCGCCCCCCGCCCGCGGCCCCTCCGCCCGCGCCGCCGCCAACGCTCCCCTGCCCTTATCGGAGCCACCGCAGCCGCCAGCCCCGCAACAAGTGCGAGGTCCCCCGGTCCGGCCCGGCCCGGCCCGCGCCGCGGCCCTCCCGACCCGACGCCCCCGCCTTTGTCCGTGCGTCCGAACTCGCTCCCCACCCGGGAAACGGCGGGTGCCCCCCGTCCGCTCCATCTCCGCCGCGGCCGCGTCTTCCGTTCCCCCCCCCCGCCCCTTCTCAAATGTAGCGGCGGAATCGGGCTCGGCCCCGGTCGCTGCAGCCCGACCTTTTGTTTTTAAAACCGATGCGCATCTGCCCGGGAGCCCCCGCTGCCCCGCACACGGAAACGGCGGCAATGAGGAAAGATAAAATGAAAATTAAACAAGAAGAAAATAATAAATAGGAAAAAATAATAGAAAACAATTCAAAATTACCTTGCCGGCCCGTTTTCGCGGCCCTTATATAATTCCTCAAGGTTACCGCCGTTGCCAGGGGACACGAAATGGAAATGAAAACAGGCGCTGAATAATCGCGGGAGCAAAACTAAAAGTTCAGTGCCTCCGCCCGGGCGGAGAGAGGGCCAGATCGAAAGCAAAACAAGGAGAGGAAGCGGCGAGGCCGCCGGCGCTTGGAAATCCCCCCGCCTCTCCGCCGGGCCGGGCCGGCCGCGCAGGCGGCGGGGGCAGGGCTGCGGCGGCGGGCGCGGAAGCGCTGCGCCCGTCACCGCCGCGCCGGGGCACAGCACGGCACAGCACAGCACGGCACAGCACGGCACGGCACAGCGCAGCGCCGGGACACGGCACGGCACAGCGCCGGGACACAGCACGGCACAGCGCCGGGACACGGCACGGCACGGCGCTGGGACACGGCACAGCGCCGGGGTACGCGCGGCAGAGCGCGGGGCTCCACCAGGGACACCCTCTCGGCACCGGCTCCCGCTGACCCCCGGCAACAAGCGCAGCGAGAGCTGGAGCTAGCCCTGGGTAGCCAGGAGCGAGGTAGCACTGTTCTGCGACTCAAACCCAGGGCTCAAAGCAGGTTTTCCCGGAGACCAGAGAGGAATCCCTGCCGCTCCACCAGCACCGACTGAATCGCTCCTTGCGTCTCTCTAGCCCCTCTGCTGAGGTGGGAGTCTTGGTTTCGGTCTGGTACAGACGCATGCTAGGGCTGTCATTGCCTTTGGAAAATGACAATGTCGTAGTTCCACAACGAGGACAGTCACAGATCAGATCCTTAGAACCCAGCGAGGCTCAAGCAGCTGTCTTCAAGAGAGAGTTCTTGGATTTCAACAGATTATACAAACTGGCGTTAGTTACGGAGTCAATGAAGAGACCAAAGCTTTCCACATGATTTTGCTAAGCCCGATTCGATCTACAGTAAATAAAATTGAATGAGGTTGCAATGCGCCATTCCTAGCCCTAGCCATACGTGAATGATAAAGGAAAAGAGCGCTTGGAGGCTGGAGGAGATATGAAATGCAATAATTTCAGAAGGCTGTACATGGATACAGACAGGTGTATGCATCTCTCTCGCATGCACGCGTGTCTTTACGTGCGCATCCATACAATGCATTCGGGTAGCCAAGAGGCGCAGCTCCCTGATACATTACAATGTAATTTATGTACATTGTAATGTACATGATGCACCGAGACATGATGCACGGCCGGCAGCGGTGGGGGAAGCGCCGGGACACCGAGGTTGTGCAGGGAGTGGAACAGGGGAGTGGTTAAGGCGCTGTGTGCTCTCCAGCTGCACAGCAAATGGAGGGGGAGCTGTTCTCCAGGTGTTGTGTGCTCTGAGGATCCTTTATGGCAGCATCCCTGGACGTGCAGAGGACACTGAGCTAGCAAAGAGATAGGAGTCTACCCTTGTGGGTCACAAGACCTCTTCCTGTCGTGAAAAGGATTTCCTTGCATTGAGAACATAATCACAAAACAGTTTAGGTTGGCAGAGACCATGGATGTCAGCAATCTGCCACTTCCCAAAAAAACACTGTGGCCTAGAAGGTGGCTGTGGTCCACATGTGCACCAGTGAAGTAGGAAAGGTCAAGGAAGAGGTTTGAGAAGCAAGACATAGGGTGCCAGTTTTAGGACAGTAAAATCAAACATCTCCTTCTAAACTTCTCTAGAAACATTCCCAGCAGTAAGGAGAGGTCCACATTCATTTGGAGGGACACAGGTTCCCAGAGAAGCTGCACAAGAGAAGCAAGGAAGGTCCTACTCACAGGGCTGATACTCCCAGATACTTCCAGAAGAGGCTGATTTCCATGAAGCCACAGTCGAATGAGAATGAGGGATGTGGGACGCCTGGATTCAAATTGGCATGTTGATTGAATAAATGTGCAGGGGAAGGAAATAATCAGCAAGACATGATAGTGACAGACCACAGGTTATGCAGGAGAATCAGACTAGACTGTGGCTATAGGGAAAGGGGCTATGAACTCCATGACAAAAGAAACAGCAAAATCAAACTCCAATAACTAAAGCCAAATTTTCACAGACTTAAGGTCTAACTAGCATAACAGCAGGGTATTAGTGCCCTCTGACCAGGTTGGAGACAGTTACTATGGCCAGGTTGGATTGGAGAGGAGTAAACTGATTGAAAGTGAGAAATTTCTTACCAGCTAGTTCCCACTCTGAAATAAGATCTAACAGTTGCAATAACTCATGAAAGAGTTGGTTCAGCACTCAAAAAACTGGTGGAAGTCACAAAGTTGGTGGAAGATGGGAGGATGAAATGCAGAGAACAGAATGGGCACATAGCTCCTGATGATCACTCTGGCCCATGTGCAGCAGAAATAGCAAAGATCCAGAGAAGAGCAATGAAAATAAAGAAAAATGTGGAGCCACCCTTATGTTAGAGCAATTCAAGGATTTAAGTGACCAAGATCATACAGGAGGGAGAAGTGATAAATGACAGAAAACAGTGAGACCAGAGAGAATAATGAGTAGAGAGGAGTAGGGGTGGATTATTTGCTTTATTTTCTAATATAAGAACTAGAGAGCATCGAGTGAAACTAGCAGGTGGCAAATTTAAAGCAAACAGAAGGAGGTGGACCTTCATACAGCAGGGAATTAAACAATAGGACACCTTCCTTTGAGGTGCCAGTAGTTCACAGGGGATCCCAAAAAAGCACTTGTACACATTCACAGAAGAAAAAATACTCCACAAGGTCTATTAAATGTAAAGACACCAACTCTGCCTTCAAGCAGTCCCCAAAAAGCCACAAATTCCTAAGGGCTAGAAGCCCTTTGGTACACTTCAAAAAGTCCTGAATATAAATGCCTGCAAATTGTTCAGGGCAGGAATGCTGCTCCAACACCTCCCTCCAAGCAAAGAGTAGAGTGACTTGGGCTGGCTTTTGCAGTACTCAGTAGCTGTTATTTTTTCTAGTATGTGCTTTTAATTTGTTTGCAGGATGAGCCAGCTGTGAAAAATACTGTAGCTTATGTATCAGTAAATATTATGTAGAAAAAATACCATCATTTTAATAATTTAACGTCTCATTCAGAGGACATTATTCACAAAATGGCATTGCTATGAATTGCATTGGTTGGTTTTGGTCCAAGGAAACAGTCAACTTCTCTGAGAAACACTAGCCAAGCCTCTGGGCAGAATTTGCAGCTCACTCTCGCTGTTTCCTCCTACCACCTTCACCTGATCCCAGTGGAGCACATTCAAGGATCTTGGTGCATTCTGTGCATTGACAAAGGCCTTTCCCTCCATGTCTCCTAACACCACAAAATCAGAAGTTGTACCAGAAGTTAATTCTTCCATTGTGATTCCTTCTTTTAATGCTGAAAAATAGTGGGAATGGACAGCTTTTGTTTTCTAAACGTAACTTTCAGCAGTGACTCATTCCCTTCAAAAAAGAGGCTTTAACGTCTTATGACTTTGCTGTTTCAGTAAGATGTGGCAGCTTTAAAATCAGATAATTTAACCCAGAAGCATCATGTGTCCACAGATTTTTCTCTGCAGAACTGTCAAAGCTTGCAACTTATTCTTTTAATCACCTTCTTTTAGGGATCTGGCTACTGGAATCAGTTGTTTCCATTAACATCTTGCCTTTCCTTCACAAATGAGTCTCTTTTCTAGCCTGGAGCTTATTGCTGTGAGAAACAAACTTCAAACTGGGAATTCCTTAAGTTCCAGAGGGTAAATAAATATACAATATACCAGCCATCTTTGTGCGTTTGTTTGTGGTTTGTTTTTTACTTGTTTTTATTTTTAAAGTTTAATAGTATTTTTAAAAAGTTAAATTACATTTATGACATTTTCAATTTTTGCTGCTTTTGTTGTGGATTTTACCCTGTATTTATGTTGAGCTGACTGTACCATAATTTTGGTTCTTAAAATCACTGTCACAGGCATTGGGACTATTCATATGTAGAACTGGAGAAGTTGAATTTTCTCATGGAGCTGGGACTCAAGCTTACCTACTCACCTACAGCTGACCTGTTTATTTTTCTGATACAATTAAGTAGGAAAGCTAATTTATGTTACAGGCTAGTATCAAGAAAATAAATCAATTGCAAGAGATTCGTAATTCTTACTTTAATAGTATTACCCACATCTTCCTGAGTGCCTACACCCGTTTTTAAACATGATGCACAGTTAAATTTAAATTTTCATTTGTTCTGTGAAAAACATTCTGATGCTGATGTAATCTTTTGCACTGATATTTTTAGATACTAGATAGAAATGACACCTTACTTATTGAAAAGTGAAAAACAGACAAAAAAACCATGAGATTTTTAGGGCTAAGAATTTGAAGTATTTCCATATTACTGTAACACAAATAATCATCCAAAGTGCAATGGAAAAGTGTTGGCTAACCTTTTAAGAAATTCTAATTAATTTGTCTTCTGAAATCAGTTGCATTTGTTGGAGGGGGTTGATTGCAGGGTTTTTTGTTTAATTTGCTTTGTGTGTATACTGTTATAAATAAAAGGACAGGCTGGGCTTTGGTGTTTTTTTGGTGTTCTAAAAGTATTTATGCTCATGTTAAATTTCATAGAAACTAAAGCTTGTTGCTAGAACCCTGGAGATACAACTGGGTCTCTTCTTCCTTACCCAGCCTCTGGAGGGAAAAAAAATAATTGACATTAAGTCCAAATTGGGGAAATAGGCCCTTAAATAAAAGGACATGAGCAATTCCTCTCAAGTGCAGGGAGAGTCTTCACGCATCTGAAGTTAATGTGCACACAGGAGCGTGGATGGGGAGAGCCTCCCACCCCTCCTTTGCCTTCATTTAGTCCAGGTTCCTTAACTCAAAATTTTTGTGCTTTCTCCCCTTTTTTCTCCACTCTAGCGGCTGCAGGGAAGTGTGTAGCTCGCTCCGGCCGCTCCTATGGGATGCCCGCTCCTGGCGGGGTGCAGCTGTGTCACCTGCAGCAGCAGAAGCCCAGGCTGAGCCCTCCTGGCCAGCTGCAGCAGGGAGCCGGGGACAGCAGCGTGACTGAGCACTGGCAGCACCACCCCAGTGCTACTCACGCAGCACAAAGAGGGAGTTTCCTGAACACGTTTCAGGGCAAATCCATCCATGGGATATTGCCTTTGGTTTTGGTTGGGCTGCGCCAGCAGGAACACCTACCTATGAGAGGCTTAACAGGGCATCTAAATTAGTGAGTACTTCTCAGCTCTCATATTCCAGCTGTGCCGTTCTTCTGGTTGCTAAGGAATGAGATGGTGGGAGTGTGGCTTTGTTTTTATTGGTAATAATTAAAGTAATAATTACAGAAAAGTGTTCCAGATGGAAAAATCTATTTGCTTGGACCAGATCTCTAAAGAGAAGCTTCTCTAAACTGCAAAAAAAAAACTTTTCTGCTGCAATTCAAAGTCTCTTACAGTTTCAGAAAAGCCAAGTATCTTCACAAAGATGTTGTTTTATCCAGCCCTTAGCAAATTCAGTCAGAAAGAGCCAAGGGATAAAACAATAACCTATGACAGACATTATTCTACTAAGAAATTGTTCTACTTTCCCAATCATATTGGTCTGGCTGCAGCTAGGAGCTGCAGGAGGACAGGTAGGAGGGAAGAGCCTGTCTCCTGAGCCCAAACAAAATACTTGACATAGAAGAACCCTATTGAGGACTATAGTGCCTGTTTATGTTATTTGTCACTGCTTTTGTTTGGCTGCAGTACTTCAGCCCGTCGCTCTGCCAGCTCAGCTGCTGTACACAATTCACTTTATTTAATAGGAGAGAAAGAAGGGAACCAGGAACTTGCTTAACACCACTGTGACATGGTTTTGGTTACTCACATCTCTTGGCCCTTGCAGTAAAATTTAGGGGGGAAAGAAGTCCTTTAAAAACACTCACAGCATCTTGTCATTTCAGAGCTGGAGTGGAGCTTGGCAGAGAAAGCCTGGATGGGAGCCAGGCTGCTTCAGCAGATCACACCTGAGAGTGATCCTGCTTAGCCCTGCTTCAATAGAGTGTTTCACTGAAGTGGAAGTTTTTATGGCACTTTTCCCAGTGAAACTTAGGCAGAATATAAAGATAGGTGATATGTTGCCTATTATCTTGACAAAGCAGAATGAATATGTTTCTTCAGGATAACAATCAGCTGTTAAGAGCTTTGCTTCATATAATGTATAAACATGTCCTTTGATTTATTAATTCAAAACATATTTATTGTTAAAAATAGCTCAATTCTCTTTGTAGAGGGGAAGGACACTCTTCTCTTTCCACCTTCCAGTTTGTAGTGGATTTTCACATAAAAAGGAGATTTTCCAGGGATACCTGTTGCAGAAATGTTCACCAGGCGTGTTGCCCCATCAAACATCCTCTGAAGCAGATGATATTCTTCCTTAAATCCTGCCATGGTTCCATGGTTTTGTGGGGAGAAAAGTTTTACCCCATGATAGGGGTGTTTTCCTCCCCTCCAAAACTGGAGGACAAGAGGACAGAGGGAGCCAACCCACCTGTTGGACCTACCCCAGACTGTGCTGGGCATCCCCTGACAGATGTGCCCACACAGACAAACCAGCATCCCAGCTCGCATCCGCACTTCTCATGGTCCGTGCCAGTGCACCCCTTTGCTGGGCAAGGGGGGTTGTCAGGGATTGTTGTCCATCTCAGAAGGAGAGGCAAGAAGTGCTGGGTGCTGGGATGTGGCCACTTCACTGACCTCTGAACGGTGAAGGAGGCATAGGGATGCCAATAAGGGGGGGTCCTCCTCAGGAGGTTTCCTCCTGACAAAACAGGAAATTCTCTGTGTGCCCCCCAGCTTATCTGACTCTGCAGCAGCCTCTGATGCTACAACTTTGGGAGGCTATTTAAATATAGCTCCAGCTACACCTCCTTGGTGTACTCTCCAGCTCATATTGCAACACCACCCAAAGTGACCACAAAAAGAAAAAAAGAGGGACCCAATTATAAACAGTTAATTTAATGCTTTTCTATCTGAAGTTAAAATGGTCATTACAAGTTATTAATCCATTTCCAATTCACCACACTCTTTAAATCTTTGGCTCTTTCACTTTCCCTCAGTTTAATTATTTATAATTATTATATATTATATAATATATTATAATTAATAATAAGCATTTAATTATTAACAAAAGAGTAATTTTTAGATAAGAAGTCCTGTCTGCTGACTGCCTTCATGTATGTGGCCTGGAAACACTGATCTCCAGAGTGCTTCTCCATAACCTCTGCACATCCAACTGACCATCCTCTCAAAGCAAGAGCAGATGCAGCATCCAGATGCACTGGACTAGCTGAAGCTAAGCTCCTCTGCTGCACCTTCAGTGCTAGCTTGTGGAGTCCAGCAAGTTAATTTTCTGAAAGGCAGCAGCTGGCCCTGCTGAGCTGTTTCTAGAGTGCAGCTCATGCATGACTCATCTCTCCTGCAGCCCATCTCACTGCACTTCTTTTTTAACAAGTCATTTCTGCCACTCTGACCGTTGCCCTGCTCTCAGGTTTGCTAAGCCCACATAACTGAGGCTTTCAGAATCGAGTGGATAATCAGTGTCAGGGTCTGAACAAGAAACCTTTCATGGCACAGTAAAAGCTGACATCAATTTTAAGTCATCTATTCCCAAAATCTTCCATTGCTGGTATCTTGATAGGGTTACAGGGGTGTTATGTGGCATGTTTTTTAAAGAAACTGCATTGAGTACTCTAGAGAACGGCTGTAATGCAGCTGGAAAAATGCTGAGTTGGTATCTGAACACAAGGGATCTCAAAACCTTGGACAGGGCTGCTTTATCACTTTAAAAGAAAGAGGTCGTGGGAGGGAAGGGCGGAGGAAAACTCCTGGCTATTAATAGAGAACATGAGTAGGAGCTTTATTTTGAATGGTTTCTTTAATTAGTGACATGCAATGCAGAAGCAAGGCTCGTGATGCACCCTACCTGCTGACTTCCCAAGCGCAGATCAGAGAGAGGCAGACAGATAAAAGACCATTGCTGTGCAGGGGAGTTTTGAATTGGCTGAGCTAAAATGCTCAGATTAAAAAATAACCAGATTAATCAACCTTGCTCTTCAGAGAAGCTGTCTCTTAAGGTAGGCTAGTGGAGTCAGTGCCAGCTCAGACTCAGGAAACTTAAGTTACCTTCCCAGTCTTACCTGCCTGCTGTGAGTTTTCCTCGTTACTTTTTTTTCTCTCAGACTATGTGGAGAAGTTCCCAGAGATAACAGCTGTCTCTTCTTACTCAATGTTACAGTGTCTGCTACAAAAGTGTCTATCTCAGGAGCCCTGCTCTTGTACAGTGCTACAAAAAATAATATTGCTTTGTATGGTGGTTGTCCAGTAGCCCAATTAATTTGTACTTGTGTTTTTAGTATTTCAAATAAATCAACAACAATCAGAAGCAACAATTTAGGCAATTTAAAGCTAGGAGAAGGCTTGCTTCCTTAGTTCTGTAAGTCATGGCATGATACCTGGACCCATGAACCCAATTGGATTTCTGTAGTACATTATGATAGTGGGACTATTTTGTAAAACATAACTCAGGTGCTTGTGGCCACTATTTGCACCTTGCTTTCAGTAATTACATGTGGGGTGGCAAATCCTCCTTCTAATGACATGTTATGATGCTTATAAGCAGTAACCAACCCTGCAGGAAAGTTTTATTATGCAGATACCAAAAGCAGGGGCAAGAGTAAACAGCTACCAGGCTGAGACAGAGTTCCTTCTTTCACAGTAAAGCAGTTCCATGGGAATGCTGACTCACCTGCTCCCTGTATAATAGAGGTGGAGAAAAAGAAATTATGTATAATTTCACTGCATTTCTTTTCCTCCCGCACTGCCATTTCACTTGTGGAGTGGATCTGACTGAAGAGTCAAGAGTTCTCTGTATGGGAAAGCCTTATAAAATTATACCTTGGGCTAGATATGTAAAAGTCTGATAAGCAGATGTTAACAGTTCCCAATCAGCTTCAAAGAAAAGTTAGTGTTTCAAGGCTTGGCAAGCCAAATCTTAATGCACATAAACCTGTTGTAAATAGTTTGTGGAATAGTTGCAGAGAACATTCACACAAAAGCTGTTAGCAGATCTGCTGGTAGTGTTTGTGCAGACTTCCCCCACTCTTTTCCAACTGAACTGTGTATTTAAGGTTTTCATCACATTCTGTCCCCCTTCTTCCCCACCTGGGGAATCTTGTTCTTCTTGAAAGAAGAACATTTCAGCTCATCTGCAAGTACTTGCTCATCTGCTGGTACTGGTCCATGACCAGTTGTCCAAAACAGTGTGACTTTTAGCACCTGGCACTCTCAGCAGCAGCATTTCACTTCACCAGTTCAGAAGTCACAGCCTGTCCAGTCAATGACTTCTCTCTCAGCCAGAGTCAAATACCAGTGTATTAAATGGTTGCATGTGCAAAAGGGAGCAGACATGGAAGATAGGTCTGAGAAGAGCTTCACTACATGGCCTGTCATCACATCCGATTAATCATGTCAAGAACTTCAGCTATACTGTTGCTTTCCTGTCCCGCAACTTGACAGCACAGCTAAACTATAATACCAACCAGAACTGATCAAGATACACTTTGGTTTTTTCTCCTTAAGTCACAGGGTCTGGATTCACAGAATCAATACAATGGCTTGGGTTGGAAGGGACCTTAAAGATCATCTAGTTCCAACACTCTTGCCATGGGCAAGGACACCTTTCATTAGACCAGATTGCTCAGAGCCCTATCCAATGTGTCTTTGAACACTTCCAGGGATGGAGCATCCACACCTGTTTAGGGCTACCTGTTCCAGTGCCTCACCACCCTCACCATGAAGAATTTCTCCATACTATTTAATCTAAACCTGCCCTCTTTCAGTTTGAAGCCATTCCCTCTTGTCCTGTCACTACATGTCCTTGTAAAAAGTCTCTCCATCTGTCCTACAGGTTCCCTTCAGGTACTGGAAGGTCTCAGTTAGGTCACCCCAAAGCCTTCTGTTCTCCAGGTTGAAGAACTGAAGTTCTCTCAGCCTTTCCTCATAGGAGAAATGCTCCATCCCTCTAAACATCCTGGTGGCTCTCCTATAGATTTGCTCCAACAGCTCCATGTCCTTCCTGTGCTGAGGACCCCAGAGCTGGACTCAATACTCCATGTGGGGTCTCTATTCCACAACAGAGGGGTGGAGTGACCTTCCCAGACCTATTGGCCACAGTGCTTTTGATGTAGTGATTGCAGTAGCCCTGATGAGCTGAAGACATGAGGAAGGTAAAAAAAGACAGGTTGTTCAAAATGTCCCTTTGTCCCACTTTGTTTATGGTTCTGGGGAAAACATGACCTCCTCTCCCTAAAAACCCAGTGCTCTGCAGATCCTTATCTCCCACTTTGTGCCAGAACTCCAATGCTGTTGCTTGCGCACTAAGGCTGGTTATTTTGCTAGCTTAAAGAAAATGCCCAAAGGACAAAACCCACAGGGCTTGGAAGGCTCATTGAGTGTCCATTATCACAGGACTGCTGTCCACCTGCCTTTGTTATTCCATGACTGTGGAAAACCGGGAGTAGTGGATGCACAGCCCCCAGACCACCCAACCTGACATGGCTGACTGGATTTTATCAGGCCAAAGCCAGTTGATCCCTGCTGGAAGTTAAACTTCTGTAAGAGAGCAGGGTTTGATGCACTGCCAGATACCACAGCAGTCCATGGGAGCAGGCACTCAGGTAAGTCCTCTCCTCACTGCCCAACACTGTGCCAATGAGGCTGGCAGGGCTGCCTGTGCCTTAAAATACCTTCCCTCCTGCCCCCCCCAACCCTCACTCAGGATCTCACTTTATCTCATTAGATCTGAGTTTCAGTTTTCCCATTTCCCAACCAAAATCCCCATGAGACCTCAGTGAGTTGAGTTGAGGAGTTTGGCTGTGGCTGTGCCAAAGCTATATATGCCTCTGAGACATGGAGCAAAATCAGCCTGAAAATGGGCAACATCTGCAGTGCTGTTGACTTATGCCTGCAATCAGTGTTTGGAGTGTTTTGCAATATTTTTCAACATGGCAAAACAAATGATCCTCTGTTTTAGAAAGGAGGCAAATGGTGAACTCCACTACAGATACCTTATCTCTCACAGTTACGGAGTGATCAGGACACAGTTGAAAAAAGAAGCCTGAGGGAGAGGAAGCTTGCCTCTGTATTTTTACACTTTTTCAGCTCTTATCTTTGGGTTGCAAAGGTTCATGGCATTTTGCTCCAGTCTTTTGCAGTGCCCTTGCCCAGAAATATCTTGTTGCTCAGTGCCACATCTACACATACATCCATGCTGGAATCTCATTTTCCAGCTTAAATGCAATACCCCTGCATTTTTTTTTCTTTGCTATCATGATTCAACTGCAGGAGTAATTTTAAGGGACATAGCTTAGAGCTCAAATCCAGAGTAAGGCCAATGAGTGAACTGGCTCCCAGCGAATCTCCCCAAAGCTTCATACTTGTAAGCTAAATACAAGATAGTGGCAAGTTTAGTGGGGTAATTATCAGTCCTGTGAAATGTAGATCCTTTTAAAATCATCTCCATCATTAAAATGAAGGAATTGTAGAATGTCACAATGTCTTTGTACTGCTTTCATTCTGCTCAGCTGCACACAGGTTTCAACACCCTGTTAGTCTCTGGGCCTCTGTAGATGCCTGTGATGATCAGCTCAAGAGCAAATCACCCTCAGTAGCTGTCACCTTCGTCCTGGTGAAGAAACATGCACAGGAGTAATTTGCCACAGCCACAGGCACCCAAAAAACCCTGATGAGAGCTCACCCCTTTATATGTGTGGCATGAAAGGAACATAAGCAGGAAGCATAAAGCCACAGGAAATTTGACAACTGACATTTCTTTGTTCATAGGGTTTGGGTTTTTATTAGTCCTATTGCTATGTCTTATGCCAGTAAAGCGTGTTTGCTTTCTCACTCTGTTTAGACCTTGGGTAGGAAACATATCCAAGGTATTATCCCTTTAGGTTATGGATTGTTTTTTGTTCTGCCTCCCATAGTGTTGCAACCTGGTAATACCAAGCTCTAAAGATTCACACTAGGGGATGCTGAAACCCAGCCATAGGGAAACAGCTTCTGCCAGAACTTGGGAAGACTGTATCAGTGGGAATTTTGTATTGATTTAAATGGGTTTGTAGAGCTTGGCACCTGTGAATGTTGCTGCTGTCATTTGTGCATGCACTCAGGGTTGGTAATAAGACAGCCTTCAGCTGCAGTAGTGTTTCAGTCACTAGGACAAAGCTGATAACTACTATTTTGTTTTGAAGTAATGGGGGAAAAGGTATATGCTTTGTTGCATCTCTCAGAGCACTCTTTTTAATCCTTCACAACACTTCTTTTTCTGCTTCTCTCAGCAAAATTCTCCAATCTATGAATTTCATAGATGAGTTGTTTTACTCCCAAATACTCCAACATTCAGAAGTGAATGAGAAGCACTCCATACTTTTCTCCTCTTTTTGTCCTGACTCACCTCTCCTCAGGGATTTCTTCATTCAGAGACACAAACTCCATTCCACCACGTGTGCTGCTGATCCATTATCCTGTCAAACTGAAAACCAAGTTGTACTCAGAGGCAGGAGAGAGGGAAATCTGAAGCTTCCAGGTCAGTCTGTCCTGAATAATCTCTTTATTGGTCTGCACTGTGAGCTGGCAGGGAAACAGCACGGGGAGACCGCAGCACCTTTCCAGACGTGGAAGCAGCCTGTGGACTCTAGCAGAGCTCACCTTCCCTCCACACTCTCCTGTAGATGATCTGTGACCCGGCGTTTGCAGGGCATCCTCACAGCTACAACTCTTGCTCAAGAGCTCCACACCTTGGCCACCAGTGTTTTCCTGGGCCTCCCGCAGGTGGTTTTCCCACAAACAGCTTCCTGGAGTGTTCTGGTGGTTTCCCCAGCCCACCACTGGTCCTTGCTCTATTCCTTTTGCATCTCTCTGCTGCTTCATTGTTCTCTTCCAAGCACGGGTTTTTAACATAGCTTGCTTGTCTGTTTTCAAGGCTTTTCCTGGACCCCATGCCCACCAAAGCCATCCTTGCCTCACTGCCCAGCAAGTGCTCTTCCACTTTCTTCCCAGCTGCCACCCTCATTTGGATGATGCTCTAGAGCAGAACCCTGCAAAGCTCCTGGCATCTCTCCAATTACTCCTTAAAATTCTTTTTTACTAGCTTTAGAAAAAGCCACAGCAGGGTCTCTTTCTACAGCACC
Source organism: Poecile atricapillus (assembly GCF_030490865.1). Classification (NCBI taxonomy): domain Eukaryota; kingdom Metazoa; phylum Chordata; class Aves; order Passeriformes; family Paridae; genus Poecile; species Poecile atricapillus. The sequence goes on from NC_081252.1 coordinate 44,484,563, forward strand.
TGACATAATTTCCTTGCCTCCTTCTCTGCCCCACTGTCCTGCCTGCTGTTCCCTTTGCATGTTAAGTCACAGAATCACAGAATCATTTAGGGTGGAACAGACTTTTAAGATCATCAAGTCTAATTCTTGACTGATTACCATCTTGTCAACTAGATCACAGCACTAAACACCATGTTCAATCTTTTCTTGAACATCTCCAGGGATGATGACTCCTAAGCTGAGGAGTTTGAGCTGGACAACTCCAAAATCTGAGGTTGCAAAATTCATGCTTTTCTGGGGAGCTTTCCTGGAGCTTTCCTCAACTCTCTGAAACAGCACAGGTGTAGCAGCAGCTGCTGCTCAAACTCATGACTGATAGAATCAGCTGCTCCTGGGTACATTTTGTGCCCATCTCACAGTGCTGGGCACAACTCTCAGCTAGAGCAGGTGCCTCAAGCTGCTGGGTCACTCACAGCTTGCACTTCTCCTTCCCTACCTCATTTTCCCCTCGGTTTCTGCCACACACTATCAAATGCTGCTGCCTGAACACGATTAGCACTGATGGTTTACCTGGAGGTTTTTACTTCTGATATTGAGGGCAATCCCTTGTTTTTGGGTTTTGCTGGTTTAGCCTTTTTCATTGCAGGTAATTGTGTTTTAGCTCTGAGGTAAGCCTGGCCCATGCCTGGACTGGGATCCCTCACAGTGACTGTCCTCCCTCCTTCTTAATTCTCTCTGCTCCCTGGCCTGTTCCCCCTTGTCCCTCACCCCCAGTTTTGAAACCCAGGCTGCTTCCTCTTTCCCCCTCTCCCTGGGACCATTTTTTGAGTATTTTTTTAGCACTTCCCTTTTTCAGACTTGCTGTGCAGCCACAGATGACGGAGGTACAGCATCTTTAGTAGACACTGGAGTAACCCTCTGCTTCCAACTGCCTGTGGCAGCACATTTTAATCTCATCAACAACTGCACAAACTATTTATAATTAGCTCTCTGATTACATTCCTGAGGTCAACATCCAAGTTAAAAGATTCAGTGCAGCTAATACACTGCTGCAAAGCCTCCTGTCTCCCAGGGGTTTCCAGAGCTGCTGGTCAGTAGTTCAAGGCTGCAGTCAGGTGCCACCACCTGCTCAGGTCTCCCACCTCGCTGCTGCCCTTCCTGCTCCGCCTGCCCCCCACAGTGGTACCTTTGGGAAAAGCTGATCAAAACGTGCCTGCATTGACATGGCCCAGCAGGTAAAGCCTGCATTCCATATTCCCCAGCAGGCTCTCCCCAGCCCCAGCTGTGTCTCCCCAGCCTGTGTCTAGCCCTGAGGAGATACAGCCCTTGCAGCATCCAGCCAGTGACACAGATTCCATTGCTTGCCCTGCTGCTGTCCCTCCCTGCTGCTCAGGCTGTTCTGTCACCACCACAGAGTCAGGTCACTTTGAGCAGCTAAGGCACCTGTTGGTTTTGAACTGATTTCAGAATGACTCAAACCCCCACTCTTCTTTTTGTGACTTACTTAGAAAAGTGAGTGCCACCCTTTGGGCTTCCCTGCAGAAACCTGGAGTCCTGTGGGCCACCGAGCCCTTGCACCACTGGCCCTTAGAGGTGGTCTACAAGGAAGCCCCACTAGAGCAGGGTGCTGGCCAGGGAGGCTTATACATCACATCAGGCATCAAATATGGGAACTAGTGAAAGGGATGGAAGAATCTGGTCTTCATTTTGCCTTTGGATGTGGGTTGGTCACCCTGATGGAGAAAAGGCTCTAGGATGACCTTACTGCAGCCATGTAATACCTGAGGGGCTCTAAAAAAGTGGAAGAGGGACTTTTTACAAGGGCCTGTAATGATAGAACAAGGGAAAATAGCTTCAAACTGAAAGAGGGTAAATTTAGATTAGATATTAATAAGAAATTCCCTAGTGCACAGAGAAATTGTGGATTTGCCATCCCTTGAAGTGTTCAAGGCCAGGTTGGATGGGGCTTTGAGCAATGTAATCTGGTGGAAGCTGTCTGGGCCTGTGGCAGGGGGTGTTGAAACTAGATGGTCTCTAAGGTCCCTTCCAACCCAAAATATTCTGTGAGTCTGTGCTTTCACCCAGCAGCATTTCAGCAAGCAGAAGCTACCAAACATAAGGCCAAGCTCCTCTTGTGCTGCTGGAGATTCAGTAAAGCTAAATCCTTCTTCTGATGCTTCTCCCATCTTCCACAGATCTGCTCAGGAGACAATTTTATCATAACAGTGCATGCATTCTTATATAGATCCCATCCTGGGAAAGAAAAGGTTAATCAAGAATTATGGATTCTTGGTTTTAACTGTCAAGCCTGAAGAGCCTGGGAGAACAAAGCCCACTTTGGGGTTTTTATTTGCTTTCTGAGGTCTTAGTAACTGGCTGACTGTATGAAGAAAGCAACATCTGTGGGATCATCAGTCTTACCAGCAGTGTGGTCAATGGGACCACATGTCAGGTGGGGAAGCCACAGTCTTCCAAGTGCACATCCAGGCTCAGGACCTCCTGCAGCCACAGCATCTGCATCACCTAAAGGTCATCCCTCATCCAGAAAGCTCATAGCCTCAGCTGAGGCTAGGTAGGAGTGTGCTGAGCACAGGGAGCCAGCTGAGGATGAGGAGGCAAAGACGAGTGAAGAGGCTCAGCAGGAGAAGCCCTCTGTGCAGAGAAGACTACTCCTGCCTTCAGCCAGCCTTTTTGCATTGCATCATGCGGGAGAGGTATGGGTTGTGCATTTGAGGAAGTGGCTTTTAGCTGAATGGAATAAAAGGGAACACAAAATGTTCTGTGTTCAGTATCAGAAATAGACAGAAAGAGGAAATGCTTGAGTCTGTTAAGAAGGATCTTGAAAATTTAAATCACCCTGTTAGTGTTTACTATTAATCACGTTTTTATGCTGCTGATAGTAAATTGCACTTTTTATGTGCACTTTTTATGTGATGGCTCTTTCCACTACTCTTTGTAAAGGTCTTGCGGTAAAATAAATAGAATCAACATTTTTTAATGGTCATGGAGTACTGTGGTTAGTATATCTTTGTATCAGATACTCTCAAACCACTCAGACAATATTACTACCAGTTTACGCATATTCTGGAAAACCTGTTACTGGTCATCTTTCAGAGGTAACGAGATGGATTTGCATGTTACCTTTCTGCATACAGTTTGAAACCAGGAGGACCTATTAGGTCATCTAGGCTGGTCTTCTACACACCCCATCCTATGGAATTTCATTAGGTAAGCCCCTGTAAAGTGCACCATGCTCAACTAGACAAATATTCTGGTCCTGTGCTGAGCAGGCAAAGGCAGCACACCATTGCTAGTCCTTTGACACTGGGGGCAGCACTGGTGAGCTATTTAACCTGAGGTCAGATCTTGCCTGCCAACACTAAGCAAAATCACTTTTGGAAAATGACTACAGTGCACCTTGTTTTCTTTTGAGACACTTTAATTATGCAACTATCTTCCTGACAGAACATCTTGGTCTCTAGGAAGAAAGAACATTGTTTCATTTCTTAGGAGAACACAGGTCCAAAATTTTTGGTTTGTGATTATGCAGGAAAATCTGAACTTCAGAATTTGATTTGAAGACATAAAATTAAAATTAGGAGCTTAAAATGAGGGCTTTCTTCTCTCTGTTTCCACTAATTGACTGTCATGATGCAGGCAAAGCAAGCTATTGCACCAGTCTTTTGTTTGAAGATCACCACAGATATGGCAGAAACCTGTTTTGGGGGTGCAGTGGATTTTTTTTAATCAAATGTAACAGGACTATCAGTGGTATGACAGGGATTTGCAGGGGGACATGCTCCATAGTTGGAAGTATTCTCTGTGTAGGTCTAGGGCAGGAAAGACAGCCCTTTTTGCCTCAAAATCAGCAGATTCTTGTTTACTCTGATATGCAGTAAGACACCGCGGCTTTCTTGGGAAGCAGCAATATGATGTTCTCACATACTTCAAGATGCAAGTCCCAGGATGTAATAAACACATGAGCTGACAGCAATCAACCACTGACAGCTATGAAAGCGTTGCTTCATTCAGCAGGCTTTTGGATTTCATTTTGCATGACTCATTGAGATGAGCTTTGGAGAGCATTGTGCTATCTGCAGTGACACCCCGTGGTGAGGAAGCAGTAGTTTACCTCTGATCCTGGTCCCTCAGAAAGACAGAGTTCTGCTGTAACTGTTCTTCTGTCTGCAATTGAAAGCAGAAGGAAATACACAGCTGAAAGATTGTTTTTCCTGGTCATGGGTACCATTCCTTATAGAATATGAAGTGAAAAGTATTAATTTAGCAGCTATTATTCATACTGTTTATGTTTCTAATTACTAGATGTGATTTCATATACATGCCGCCTGGCTTTAGCAAAAAATAATTGATATGACAGTTGAAAATATGAATTGCATGTGATTGTATAGTAATCCAGTGAGTGTAGAGTAATGCAGTTTAAAATTTCAGGAGAAACCATATGAACTTCCACGAGCAATGCATCATGCATAAAAGGTGACCCAGTACTTGCTGACAACCGGATCATCATAGAAACAAAGAATGATTTGTGTTGGAAGGGACCTTTAAAGGCCATCTAGTCCACTCCTCCTGCAGCAAGCAGGGATACCTTCCACTTGACCAGGTTGCTCAGATGCTGTCCAACCTGACCTTCCTTATTTCCAGGGATGGAGAATTTACCACCTCTCTGGGCAACCTGCTCCTGGTGAAACACAGAAACATCGTAAAACATGTTCCTCATCGTAAAAGAACTTCCTCAAATGTAGTTTGAATCTGCCCTTTGTTAATTTAAAACCAAAATCCCTTGTCCTATTGCAACAGGCCCTGCTAAAAACGCTGTCCCCAGCCCCCTTTAGATATTTACATGCTGCTCTAAGATCTTCCTGGAACCATCTCTTCCCCAGACTGAGCAACCCCAAATTTGAATTTTGGCTAAGTTCCATGGGTTTTCTTATGGAGCAGAGTACTTAAAAGTATGGATTTTGTTCTCAAGGAAGGACTGTTCCCATGGGGCTTACAAGCATTAGTGTCTGACTTGCCTTTTTTTCTTTTACCAAACTCATATTTGAAATGGGTACTCTCAGAGGCTGTTATAGGAAGAAGAGAGAGTGACTGCATTTAAAAGAAGGATTTGCTTAGCCAGAGGGAGTATTTGACATGCTGTGAACCAGACAGCATGAGTTGCCTCCCCAGTTTCAGCTTGGGTCTTTTATTTTCTTCCTCCTTCCACTGCCTAACTAAATGTGTTTATTCAAAAAAGAAATTTGTGTTGGTTTTATTGGTTTGGTGTTTTTGCTGTTGTTGTTTTACTAAAAAAAAGTAAAAATTATTAGGTATCTCATCACCTTTTTTAACTTCCTAATTGATCTTTGAAAAGTTTGTGGTTCTGTTGGCTTTTCAAGTCAGCAAAACACTAAAGTCAGACTTCTTAAAAGCCTTCTGGACATGATTTAACTGATGATCCAGGTATTCACAGATCTTCAGGTGTAAACAGGTGTTTGCTTTCCACCTCAGCTTGGAAGCTGCAGCCACACTTGGCATGAAAGGTCTCCCTTTATGGACGTGATGAACTGTTCTACCTGGGTAGTATATTCACTTTCATTAAAGTGTTTTCACCCACTCTTTCACCTGACTTCATCTGGCAAGGAGGTCTGGTGAGCTAGTGAGCCCATGGATAATCGGGAAAATGTGATCCAGTAAAAAGGCTGAATTTGAGTCAGTCTGTGGGATGAACAATTATTACAAATAGAGTGTTTTGGAAAGACATAAGAAAAAAGGATGCTATCACCTCTCCCTCTGCCTTCTCCAACAAGCTCTGTCTCTACAAGCAGTCCTACAGACTGAAACATCATCCCTCTAGAAGTATCTAGATACCTCCTTAGCATTATGAAAGAATCTAGTACTTGGCCTGAAAGGACTTGATGGGAATACCTCATTTCCTAAGCCCTACCTCTACTAACTATTTGGTGCTTAGAGTATAGAAATTCAACAGAAAATAAATTCCCTTGCTTTCCAACTAGTCCTCAGAGATCAGAGGGGCTAGGTTTAATTTCTGATTATAACCAATTCAGCACTCTAAGTCTGGCTGTATTCAGTAAGGTCTCTGATGCACAATGTGGCCCACACTCTAAGTCTAGTGTCATTCATGACCACAAGTTAACAAGGAGTGCAGTTTACTTGAGCAACAGGCAATCTAACTGATTCTTTTTAGATTACACCAGTGATAAATTCAGTAGATCTACATAATCTATGAGAGTACAGCACTATGTATAAGTGTTTCCAGGTATGTTCTGGTGCTGGTGGAAATCTTGCCAGAGTTGACCCTGCTTTAGGGAGGGGAGAGGAACAAGCCCATCAACTTGTCTGCATGGTGGTCACATTCTCATCCTCTGCCATGGAGGATTTCAAACACTTTTGGGAGAAGTGGAGACTGTTACTGTGATCAGGAACAGCGGGGTGGTGCAGCCACTTTATATATAAAGGAGGGATATGATAGAGACTACAAAGGCTGTGAGTCATGCCCAGGGTGCATGTAATATCACTGCCTCTTCCATCTGGCCAGTTGCAGAGCTAAGGTAAGATTAATGATAACCCCTCACCTCCACCACCAGGCCATCCTGCCCACTGTAACCCCTCCAGCACCCACCTCATGGCATACCTCAGGAAATCCCTTTACCACATAGCCACAGTGTATCTCATGGCTGCAGGCCTCATTCCTTCAATTGGCTACTCATTGTAGCCTAGCTTTGGTTTTGTTTTGCTCTGTTTTAAGGACCATTGCAAAAGCTGCACAATAATTTTCCATTAAAGGATTAAGATGAATTAAGACCAGAACTTATTAAATCTAAGGGAAGAGCAAATTCTGACAGGAGTTTTTCAAGGAGTTTTTCCTTCAACTAAGAACTCAAGGAACATCCCTATGCCCCATTACTCTGAAGCAGATTTAAGAAAGTCTTGTCAGTCATTTACAACATATAACCTTGCAAATGCTTGTAATTCACAACCTACAAGAAGAGGCCTATTTAAATTTTCAACAGGAACATGGGCAAGAATCTGCCCAGAACTGAAATTTCAATGAGTTAAAATAGACCAACCCTCTCTCACAGAACATTTTTATAAGAGGGAGACAGGATTGCTCCTATCCAGCAGGCAGTCATCTGGGAATTCATCTACAGTGTTTAAAACTCCCTCCTCTGCATCCCTTTTGAACCTACATTTCCCAAGTCTCAGTCACAACTGTACTACTTGGCTATACAATGGCATACAATGCTTTAAAGTGGATTATTTTCAATTTCAGGTGGTAAGGCCAATGCAGGAGAAAAAGGACAATAGTAATTTGAGGGGAAAAGGATATAATTGAAGTTAAAATTAATCTGCAAAAGCTATCAGATCCTAAACAAATAAACACACATAAAAGCATGATACAATCTAGGAAAAAGTATTTAATTTAAAAAAAACCCACAAGTACAAAATGCCTCTGGAAGTGATCATCAATTTGCAAACGTTTCTGCTACACAATTTTAAGTTTCAAGTCTTGTTTTGCAAGCACCTATTGTAATTTCATATTCTGTCTTCCACCAGTCTTAAAAAGACTGCTACAAGTTGAAATACCAGCAAAAATGTTTTGCAGTTTTGCTGTTTCACAAAATTCAGAGTCAAGAGATACAAATTAACTATTTGTTAACATATTATAGCTAAACTTTGTAATTGATTCAACGGAATTAGCGTTTTGAAGTGAAATTTCTCCACAAATCTAGGTTTTCACACAGATTACATGTGATACACACAGAATGTATCACAACCCATTCTTATTTAAGGCTAAAAAGAGGAAAGCAGACTGTTCAGAATGCAGACTTCCTTTTGCATTGGCTCTTATAGCCCCAAATATGCCCCAACAGCTTCCAACCTTAGGGAGCTGCGGAAAAAGACACTTTAGAAGACTGGTCCCTTGGGCACCCAGCTTCAAGGTCAGAATACAAAATTTCTTCTGAAACAGCTACCATGCTGATATAATTGTTTTATGTAATAACCCATACACAAAGTTATTAACTTATCAGGAAAAACTAACTGTACTCTGTTGAGATGAAGAATGAAAGTTTCTATTTTTCCATTTCCAACAGTACTCTAAACACGCTTTGTAATTGTATGCAAAAATATGAAATGGCTGTTTTCCAGAGTTTATGCCCAAAAGTGTAAAAATAGTTTAGGTTAGTTTATAACCTAAACTTTAAGAACTTGAGTTAAGAAGAAAGGTATGACGACACTACTATATTACCATCACTGACATTCTAAATCTTGTTTGTACAATATGAAACCAAATGATTTACAAGAACTCTTTCTTTCCTCTGCCCCAAGTGAAATGTAGCACCAAATAGCTCCAATAAACAATCTGATCTTTCTTCAGTCTCCCCTTCCACATTTTTTGCGATACTCAGAGCACTACTTTCAAAGCTGCTTCAGCTACTCAGCTTTGCGGTTTTACATAGCCATACTATGTTTTACTTCTAACAACAGACATATATCTAACTTTGAGACACTTCGTTGTGCCACACACAGCAGTGAACAGTTATTCAGGTTTAAAAGTGGTATTTTGTACTAATATTGCATATAAAATGCAGGTAAAAAACATGAACTGAAAAACTATTTTAGGAAGGGAAATAAAATTCTTTGGTGAGCATAGAGACAATACACGGAATCTGTTTCTTTGCATTAAAATCTTGTCGAGTTGAGCAAGACTCATACTCTGCCACTTTGCGATTAACACGAGTTAAAATCTGCATGAGTTCAAGTTTCTTTGCATGTTCCTTCAGCATCTTACAAAGTGACTGAATAAACCATGAGCCTTCAGCTGAATTCCTCCAGGAGTAATAGCCTGTGGAAGAGAGCAATGTCCAAGTGATCAGAAGGAGCAGCCTTTGATATAGGACAGGTCAGCAATTAGGAGAACAATGCATTGTTTCCAATAGCAACCAATATTTTAAAATAAAAACTCTAAACCACCACCAACATTTAGATTTTATAACCTCCACAAAGGCCAACTCATTTTTTTTTTTAATCCTGTCATCTTTTATAATCTAAGAAAATCTTAAGTAGGAAGAAAATCAAAAGGCAGGAAAATGATCTTCTGCTGCAGCAATCTTTGTCATTAATCACTTACTACTTTTCATGGGGTACACAAATACAAAGAAGAGGTGACAGTACAGATGGAAAATGGGTTTCAGTGTTTCACAAATATGTGCAAAATAAAAGACTGAACCTACTTCTCCTAAGTGGAAATGTAAAGGACATATGAAGGGTTCTGCCACCAACGATTTTGCTTAAGGAAGCAATGCAAATACAGTTGATAGACAAATAATATGCTGGTACTTATCATTCACTTCTGCATATCTGATTGTTTTGTTCTTTCAGAATTATATATTTTCGTCTTGCTATAAATTGTTTACACAACTCCAATTAACTGAATTTCCAGCAGTTAGAAAATAGAACATTTGAGGGTTTGCTAGTGAGAAGGATATATTCAGGGTTTGGTAGGGGTTTTGTAGGAACTGAGAATGGCAACTACCTCAAAAAGAAATTAAGTCAAATTTTAAAAAGTGACTGAGGGAAGTAAATATGTATTTCCATGAAAGAGTGTATTGTCTGGCTGAGTAGGAGTTCATTTTCCTACAGCAGCCCTCACAGTGCTGTGCTCTGCATTGGGAGCTGGAAATGTGCTGGTAACACCCCAGTGCTTTAGCTACTGCTGGGCAGTGCTGCCTCCCCAACATTCCCCCTACCAAGGGGCTGGGACTGGGCAAGATCCTGTGAGGGAACACAACCAGGACATCTGACCCAAACTGACCACAAGTCACCCACTGACTGGGTCCAACTCCAAGCTGTAATTTATAGCATGAATACAGGCTGACATGGATACAGTCCTTACCGGGAGCTGTAGAATAGGCATACAGGAAGTCTGCCTCTACAGGTATCTTCTGACACATTGTTTCTTCTGATCCACTGTCCGTCTCAATACCAGAATCTAATTCTGTCCCTCTACAAGCCTATTTGGTAGAAAGAAGAATGGAAAATAATATTAAAATAGAAAAATAAAGGCAGTGATCATTATAAAAGCACTGATATGTTGTGTTTTAAAAATTATAACATCATGATTAAAAAACTGCAAAAATAACAAGAATTTATGTGTCACCTTTCCATTAGACAGACTCAGAAGGAAAGTAGTAACATTTATTTAAATCAGGTACACAGTCTGGGTAAGATAGATATTCATTCAAATGTGCAGAATTCAGAAATTCATTAAAATATTACCTAAGACTTTATTCAATACATAGAATTAATGCAATGTGAGCTGTTATAAATACAGCCTACCTAATGGGGAAAATTGTGCCATTTTAGACCTGAAGAGAATCTTATTCTGAAAGTAATTATATTCAAATTTATTTTAGAAAGGATAAACTTTTTGCACTAATAATTAGTGGGAAAAGATATTTTTTTTTAACTATCTGGCTGATTTGATGATCATTGTTCAGCTGTACATCACCTGAATGAAAAAGAGCTTGGGTTTTCCTGCTAAACTTCTGCACCTGTCACCTCTGAAAAGGCTTGTCAGTACTTTCAGTTCAAGGGGCCCATCTGTACCATAGATCAATCCTTCGTCACCATGGCTCAGCAACACGCAAACAAAACTGCTCCGCTTGCTGTGATCGTCTTCAGACACTTGAAAGAAAAAAGAGAATTAACTTCCTGTATTCTCCAAAAATTGGGAGCATTTGATCCTTCCTATGTCACAGAAATCTTTAAGAACTAATTTGCATGTTTAGAAACCTCTGAAGAGTCTTCACTTCTGAACAGAAGAAGCCTGCCTACTTACTTCAGGAGGTTGGGCACAGGAAACCTCAAATTAAGGGCCAACCCTACCCATTGGAAGACAAAGTCACAAGCTAGGCCAGGAATACTGTAAGGAGACAAAAAGGGTACTCCCACAGTGTCTCAAAATCTGAATGATACACCTCACTCATGCAATAATGGTCAGTCTTCTGATTTGGCATTGGACTGATGGAATATCCTGAGTTTTGGGGAAGAATGGAGAAGTCCTACCTCTCTTTCCATCTGGGGATGCTTCAGCTACTTGGATTACATGGGAACTAAATGCAGCATCACAGTTGTTGCTGCTCCTGCAGTACTACCACTACACTTCTCTCTCTCACTTTTTACCTGTGGTGAGGTCTAGAAGGATTTTTGCATCCTCTTGATTTTGTCCTTACAGTTATTTAAGCTTAATATAAAGTGTTTGTAGTTTTACACTTTTTTTTCCATCTTGTGGTACACAAAATTTATATTCTTCAATGTCTTTTGTTGCCTGACATTGTGGGAAATGTACTTGAGGACCAAGATGATTTTTTCAAATTTATGAAAAGATACAAACAAGATTAAAAAAGAAGGATCCAAAAGAAATTATGAGTGGTAACTCAAAAAGATGCAAGAGTTTGTAGATGAAAAATGAAAACAGTCCCTAAATCTGAAGTCTTACTGTTTAGTGCTTAATAAAACACTAAATTTCTGTTCTGGATGAAATGAATAGTTTCAGCTTTACTCAAGTGATGTACACTCAGACATTTCTAGAATTTATGGACAAGCACTGCATTTAGAAGAGTCACATTTTCAGCTACTGTCAACAGACTAGCTGCAACAATACTAATGAATTAACCATGCCTGGAAACATTTTCTGGCATACACATTAACTGGCATTAAAGAATCTACATCTATGTTAGAAAACACTTTCATTAAAAAAACAAACAATACAAAACCCAACAAAAACCAAACACAAAAACCAAGACCAGGATTGCTGCAGGCTAACTGCTGCTGGGAATAATCACTGGAACACTTTCACTGTTTAACAGTCTGGGAGGGCACTAGTGAGAAAAAGTCCCAGTCATGACAGAGAACCTTCCAACAGTTAACTAGAATGGCCTGTGTTCCAGGGTTACTGATACCTCCAGGCATCATTTAATGTACAGGTTTAGATAAAGCCAAGTTCAAATAAAGCAGGACTACTAACACAGTAGTATAAAGCTCTCACTTGAGAGAAGGGTGTTTTGTTTCACAAGTTAAACAAAATGTGAGTTGTTTATGCATATACCATATATCAGTCCATATACCTGCAGTTCTGGTCCCTCAATCTGAGCCCCTCTTTGGGCCACACCACTAAGCATTAAGCACAGAACCCCTCTACCCAATCTAGCAGTTTTCTTTCCAACTCACAGAGCTTCAGTGATCCCAGGGTCAGAATATAAATCAGTCTGCTTATAAGTTTCAGCCTTTTTTCCATCCTTCTTTAGAAGATGAGAAAGGATATGGAGACAACAGTCATGGCACAAAAGATGGAGAGACAGCTAAGATGAATAAACATAGAAACTATGATGTACATGTCATCCTTAATAATAAATCACCAGAAGGTGTAAAATATCATCTAAAAGAACACAGAAAGAAGAAATGTGAGGGATAGAGATGTATTTGGAAACAGTGGATGACTTAATGCACACACTAAACATATAATAACTTACCATTTTTCAATAGTTTAAAAATGTCCCCACATGAAAGATCATTTTTGATCTTAATATTATATCCCAACTTCATAAAAACTTCTCTGACGCTTGCAGCATCTGCATCTGTACCTGAACGGGGCAACATGCCTATACATAAAAGAAATGTGTTATTTTTTATATTATATAGATGGCATGATCTGCTTGAGACAAATTCTTTTATTGTTTATAGCTGTATCTGTCTGAAATACTCCATTATTGCAGATCCTCTCCAGCAGAGAAAACATTTCACTGTTACATGGGCACACCATCTCCCGTCCTCTGTACCTGTATTGTAGATTTATCTGCATCTTATTTTTATCTACTTATCTATTTAAGGACATAAGAATTTAATTTGCAAAATATAAATCACAACTACAGACTTGTACTGCTGATCAATTTTTCTCCTCATTACTGCTATACCCTAATGTGTTCCCTCTATGCATATTTGGAAGAATAGACTGAAATTAATCACACTCATTAATTAATTTTAGAGTGCAATCAAAACTGGTCTGCACATTTAATTTTGAAGAATAACACACAGCACTAATTTATCTAAATTAAGGAAAAAGGTCAAAAACTTGTGAGTGGTACCAGTATGTCTGTGGAAGTTCTTATTGTTTATTATTACACATTCCCCCATTTCTGGATAATCCATTCTGTAACTGTAGTCTGGCAAAATTCCAGAGTCCATAGACTTGCTAGCAGGTAGGCTCTTTCTGTATAGAAACCAGACAAAATTCAGTTGTTAATTTCTAATCTCTCTTTTCAAAATATTGACATTAATAGGCTATTTTAGCAAGCCAAATGAAACTGGTAAGGTTGTATTTGTAGTAACCTTATGTGGAACTTGCAACAAGCTTGAAATTAAAAGAAACAAGGAAGAACTGTGTTTAAAATTGTAATGCCTCTGCACAGGAGAATATAAAAACTATGAAAACTTAAGTTTAAGGATGCCAATTACTGTATCAACAAGAAATCAGTTGGGCTTTTTTACTATCATCTTTTGAAATCTATGTACCCGGAGGAAAGGTTGGCTCTGAGAAAGATAATTTGTTCTGAATTCTAAACAAAAACTATTATAATTGAATTTTCACAAGAAAACATTCAAAACCTAAAAAGACATGGCAGATGTGTGCTCCTCTTCTGCATAAGCAATAGCCACCAGCATGATGGTGAAGCCAGACTTTGGGGAGATAGCTAACACAATAGCTAAGAGCCAAAAGTTTTCTTCAATATCTAAGGGCTAGCTGAGCATGCACCATTCTGAAATATGGCTCGTACACAAGGATGACTGCAAGTCAATTGTCTTACTCCACATACAGCAGGCTGCACACCAGGATCTCCCCTTGAGCAGGGATGCCTCTCCTGGTTATTCCTGGAGGCTGAGAGATCCCTTGCCACAACAGCTTCTTGGTAAGTAATCGATAGCATGTTAAACTTTAAAATTTTAGCTAAGTGATAGAAAGAATTAATTGTTTACATAGAATCCTTTAGACATAAACTGCTGACCAGACTTAAATTGAAGACTTAAACCAAAAGAACTTCACTTACCCTTTAAAACCTGGAACAGATTTTGCATCTGCCAGATCTTCCCCCAATTGTGGTCCATCTCCCTTGTCTGTCATTATTGCTTTCAATTATCAGCTTGAAAATGCAAGAAAAGAGAAATATGACAGTTCACATAACTTTAGTCTAGGCTATTAGTACACAAAAAAAAAGAGCATTTCTGAGTAATCCCTACACATAATATATTTTAAAGAAGAACATGAAATATTTTTCTAAATTATTGCCTTCTCTGGGGAAAAAATGTAGATCCCTGTGACCAAACCATTGAAAAGACCTACAAAAAGCAAAATAAGAGACAAACAAATAGAAAACAATCTTTAAAATATTGCAATGTCCCCACATGCATTAGAAATTAAGAAACAAAAGAAAAAAAGTTATTAGTTATGTGCAAAGACTAAGATAGATTAGAAATTGGGTCATAGTAGTTTGAGAAATGAGTCATTTCTCTGCATTCCATTTCAAATGGAATCACTGCATCCCATTCCAACTGGTGTACGTGAAGGCAATTGCAATCGTAATAGAATAAAACCACAGAATAGAATAAAACAGTGTAACTTTAAACATTTGATGTAATGAACCCTACGCTGTGGGCTTTTTACTTTTATGAGAACACAGGATAATAAATTATAATGGATACTAAATCAGAAATCAATTTAAAGGCATTAAACCTCCCCCACGGTTATCCTGTGCGTACTCCTGGAACATACTACCAAAAGTTACCTTAAACTCAAGTTTCAGAAAACAATTATGCATCATAAATTTAAACCACCAGACAGGACAAAGTAATAAATGCTTAGAAGTGCCAAGACCTCAAGAAGGCCAAACAAGGCATTACAAGGCAATAATTTTGCAAAAACTTCCTTCAGCAGATATATTTATGGTAAATAAGAAGGTATAAGTAACCAGACTGAGTAGCAAGGTTTGCTGGTCAGATATGATGAAGATTCTACTTAAAGGCTTAAGTTCTTTGGGGCAAACTGTATTTGCCATCTTACATCATAATATTTTTATTGAGTCTCAACTTTGTACCTATACTCTTGTTAGTACAACACGAACATCCATTTTTGTGGCAATTACTGATGCGTCAGAAGCACTAATTTAGTTACGTGAAACCTTCTTTCTTAACTTCTTTATAGGAAGACATTTACTTACATTTTTCGTGGCTTCAAAAGATCTTCAGTGTTACTCTGAATATTATTTTAGAGCACTGATGTAATTAAAACTTCTTCAACAAATTATTCCAGACTTGAAAACTATATCATGTAATGCAGCGATTGGGAAATTTCCTGAAAATCAAATTACCAAAGTATTAAATAAGCTTGGTATTTTAGAAATAAAATGTTTAAAATTAACATTATGTTTTAGGAATTTACTTTAAAGACAGTATAATGGGGTACAAAGTAAATCTACAATGCAGAACTTGACTGCCTAGCACCTTGATCTGGATTTATTCATCCTAACCTCGAAGTCTAACTACTAAAAGTACCCTGTGGGAAGAGAAAGGCATGCAACTCCAAAGGGCACTGAAATACCTATGACCTGTGGCATGACAGTGATCCAACCCTATACCCTTGGCAGAGAACATTAGCACTGCCAGCAAAGGCTGTTCTACAGTAACAACTGGTGTGTGCTCCCAGCTCTAGCTGAAGAGCAGAGCTCCTGATCCCGAGTAAGTGGAAAGAATGGATTTCATTGACAAGGATGCTGTAAGTTCTCCTGCTCCAGCACTGCCCAGCTTCAGGAGTTTCTATGACTTTTTCAACCATCCCTACTACAATCATCAGCTTCTCAGCTTTTCTGAGCTCTCACAGCCTGAGCAAAATTTGCAGGAAAATATCCAAGCAGACCTATCCACTATTCTGATGCAATTCATACTGTTCCTTCTCCTGGAGAAGAACTATGTGTAAGAGCACAACCCAGATCTTTCAGTGTGGCTGGGATTAATAAGAAAGACAGGGAAATTATTAACTTCCTTCATCTGCTCTTTGTCTGACAACAGTAATAAACAGGCACACCATATAAAATAACACAGCATCAAGTGCCAACTCTATTATCAAAACCAGCTAGCAGGTGCACTGACAGCACAGAAATCAACTTCGGCTAAATCCCAGGTGTTTATCCCAGCTGTTTGGCACGGTGAAGTTCTGCAGTGCCAGTGCTGCAAGTACATGAAGGGTAGAGTGTAAACTAGTAAACATGTACCTACATAAGCTGTGGCCACCTCCTGTCTACCAACAGCTACCTGGAGAAAGACTCAGCCAAAGCATCGGGAAAGCAAACACACTCTGGCCAACAGAAGAACCCCTGGAGTCATGAGGGAGGGTAAGTGGCTCATTAGGCTGTCCTGGGCTCACATCAGCTGTGCTCCAACCAAACTGCTGAATCAAGCAAACTGCAGACCCAGCTGTCTGCCAGCACAGAATCCTTCTTACAACATGAATGTTAAGGCAGGATGCAAAAACTAAGAGAGATCTTCAACATTTAAGTGACCTTAAAGTAAGACTTATCTCCTTTTGCAGCTTTAAAATTTGAAGTTTTAAAACTGCTGTCCTTGATCCAACACCGAAGAAACAATTAAATTGGAAGAAGTGGCTAGCAAAAACTACAATTACAACAAAGAATATTAGTTTCTTTCTGAAAAATGTAAAACACAACTTGTAATACCATATCATAAAAATATTTCTTACTAAGGCCTCTGCAAGCCTAGCTCACAGGCTACACTTTCAATTGTTTAATGAAGTGTTGAATCTTCCTGCACTCTACTTCATTACAATTGGAGCTTGCCTGAGAGACTTTACAGAAGTTCTAAGAATTGCCTAGAAAAACTGGTTATAACATTTGAACTTCACATGGCATATCTTCAGGACAGAATCTGTAACTCACTCCTAATATCCATCAGTTCCTGAGCACCCTCAGGCACCAAGTCACCTGCACTCATTTAAAGAACAAAAGACACCCACAAAGAGATACCTCTTTTGTTGCTAGTCACTCAAATGCGCATTTGAACCAGCAGGGTGTTTTGTGCTCTAAAGCAGCCATCAGGAGGATGGTGATGATTCTAACAGGCTGCTAAGGATTGCCTCATCTTGCTTTAAGTAATGCAGTGATGCCATGCATTTCCCTCTGGAGGATGATCTCATCCTGGTGGGGGGAGGCGCAAGAAATCACAGCAGTGCTTTAAAAATTTATTACAAATTTTTATTCTGCTCTTTGATACTATTTTCTGTGACAGCTTAGGTAAAACGAGGTTTCAAGTGTAAGGAAATATAAAAAACAAGTTCTAGAAAAGAGCAACACCATTTCTATAATCTAGCAAAATATATTCTGTAGATTTTAGGAAGCTTATTTTATAATACTGTATCTGAAAAAATACAATTAAAAAAAAAAAAGAGACAGAGACATCAAATATAAAGATGATGCTACAATGATCTTCATATATACTAAGTAGCAAGAAACAAAGTGGCTCAAAAAAGTCCAAAGCTATGCTCTGCAAGCTACCAAAAAATAATCAATGTCTCTCTGTACAGCAATAAGAGCAAAAATATTTTTCCCCCTACATAAATGCAGTTGTCCCAGTGCTTTTCTTTTGATGAGAAAATAATAAATAACACAACTTTTTACTCCATTCCAGCCTGGATTTATTGATTCTACTTGGACCTAATGAAAATAAATTCACATCATCATGTGTCACCTCTTCCATAAGAATCACCAGGCTTCTTTTTAAAGCGGTATTAAACTGAAATGAGAACCAACAAGTGAAATGAATGGTATAGTGATAAAAATAATACCAAAGCTTCTCAGACAGGAGAAAGCAAATAACTAAACTGCCTTTAGTCAGCTGGATCCTGAAATATGCAAACCACAGGAGACAACACATGTTCAGTATATATATGCTGCCACAAAGCAATGATTGTAGCACTACTAAAATACATGTTCAAAACAGACATCAGGATTGTAAAACATCTCCTTAAAACATCTCCTTAAAGATTAGAAAAGAGCAGTTTTCCACCTCACATGACTGCAAGAGAAAATGTTAAGCATTCAAAGAAGGTATTTTTTGTACACGAACATATACACTAATGCAGACATGCAAATTAAAATATTTCCACTCTACAATGTATAATGCTAAACAATAATTATCTGACTAATAACGTAAGGAAAATATAGAAGCTGAGTATATGAAAAACCGAAAAACATTTGAAAAATACCATTACATTGTCTGTGTGACACTATGCCCCTACTAAATACTGCTACAACAGATGGGAGCAGGCCCATACTGAGACAGCTCTTCCCATTACTTCTGGGCTGGATGTAGTTGCTGGAAAGCCCTGACACTGGGCCAGCATTCTGATCTTCCAAAAGCGAAGACTTCTAGGTACTCAGCATGAATCTGTAAAATCAGCTGAAATTACTCCGAGTGTAGAGGGTTATTAATTCACCTGTACCTATTAATCACATCACCTCCACTACAAGCAACAGCCGTATTAAGGGCAGGGTGTATTGGTTTGAAAGCTGCCACCTGACAAGCAGATACCTGAAGGAGAGAACAATGAGATACAGGGTAAAAGACTTCAGCTGTCCAGCCCTATCCTTCAGGCCAGCAGGAGTCAGACAGGACACAACACACCTCGGGCAGGGCCTTTTTACACGCTATCAGAAGCTAGTCACACTGCCCGCCAGGACCCCAAGCACGCTTTCCGTCACTACAGACGAGGTTTAACACGCTTTGTATTTGGAATATGCAAATACAGACTCTGACCCCGTGTTTCCGGTTCGTTAATGGTCTACCGAGGGGTCACCAGAGAGCAGCTCAGAATTAAAGCGGTGGTTTTTGGTTTTTTTTCCCCCTCTCTGTTTCGCCAGCTTCTCCACACAAGCAGGCTGAAAGGGAACAAAGTAGCGCCCTTAAGCTTCAGGAAAGCTATTACCTGAGGCCCCGCGCTGTGTCCCCGGCAGGGGGAAGCGGCGGGCGCTGGGATGGCCCGGCGGGCGCTTTCTCCCGCCCGGCCCGCGGACAAGGCCGTGGGGTCAGCCGCCCCCACCACCGACCGACCGACCCCCGGGCCTGGGGGGCCGGGAGCGCCGCGGGCAGCCGGGGAAGCGGCTCTCTCCGCCGGGCCCGCCCCGGGCGAAACGCGGCCTCCCTCTTGCTCCCCGCAGCCGATTTCCTCCGGGAGAGATGCGGCCACGCAGACCCAGAGAGCCATAGCCCAGTCCACCTCACCCCCTCCCCCCCGCTTTGTTCGGCCCCGCCGCCACCCACCGGTTCGCCGCCTGCTCGCTGCACTCCGACCCGCGTTCTCCCGAGCGTGGCTCAGCTGCGCGCCGCCCGGCGCCGACACAGCCCCGCCACTGGCCCCGCCCCGCGCAGGGCGGGCGGCCCGCCCCAATGGCGGCGGGGAGCGGGCCCTGGCCGTAAGCGGCGCGGACAAGGGGGGCTCGGCCCTGCGGGCCGTTCCCGGCACGGAGGGAGACGTGCGAGGCGAGGCTGAGGAGGCACGGGCTGGCTGCTCTGCTCTGCTCTGCTCTGCTCTGCTGTGCCGGCGGAGCCCGCCGGGCCGGGCCCTATGGCGGGCCACTTGAACCACCGCTCCCTGTGGGCTCTGAGCGGTGAGCAGGGTAGGGCTGTCCTTGCTGTTCTTGGGTGTCAATGGTGTAATCCAAACCTCGAGGTTTGCGCTGTTGCTCGAGTTCCTCTGTCTGCTGAAACAAATGTGCTATTCTGGTACATTTACGCTGTGTTACAATATGAGGTGCGGCCTTATATTAAGTGCTGTGTGCGGTTTTGGGCACGACAAGGTAAGAAGGATATAAAGTTGTTACAGAGCGTCCAAAGGAGAGCTATGAGGATGGCGAAGGGCTTTGAGGGGAAGCCCTTTGAGGAGCGGCTGAGGTCACTGTGCCCGTTCAGCCTGGAGGAGACTGAGGGGAGGCCTCCTTGTGGTCTTCAGCATCCTCACGAGGGAAAGTGCAGGGTCAGGCACTGATCTCTTCTCTGTGGTGACCAGTGACAGGACCCAAGGGAATGGCCTGAAGCTGTGTCAGAGGAGGTTGAGGTTGGATATTAGGGAAAGGTTTTTCACCCTGAGGGGGGTTGGGCGCTGGAACAGGCTTCCAGGGAAGTGGTCACGGCACCAGCCTGACAGAGCTCAAGAAGTTTGGACAATGTTCTCAGGCACATAGTGTGGCTTTTGGAGATGGTCGTGTGCAGGGCTGGGAGAATCTTTGGGTTAGATGATCCTTCCAGCTCAGAATATTCCGTAATTCTGGTAGAATGGGGGTTGGTAAAGGAAATGGCCAGCTCGAGTAATCTGTGGGGTCAATTACTAAATGAGCAGCCCCCTCCTGACCTCAGTGAGTGAGATACCCGTGGGTGAGTTTGCCACGGCAGGACCTTCCCTTGGGCAGGGTTTTCACCCACCTGCATGGTGACTGTCCCTGGCTGCCCACAGAGCTGCTTTGCACAGCAGCGCTCTGATGCTGAGGGCTGATTTGGGCTTCATCATCAGGTCAGTTAGTTTCATCGACCTTCACTAGCAGAAGTCAGATACATTGGAAACTATGTATTCCAGTTCCTCATAACAGGTATTACCCTGCTTTTTGAGGTCCTACCACCAGGTCCCACGTACTGAATTTTGCACTTGCAGTCTTAATTTAAGGAGCAGATTGCATACTGGAACAGGTAGTCCGGAGGGATTGTGGAGTCTCTCCCACTGGAGATACTCAGGAACCAACTGGACACAGTCCTGTGCCAAGTGCTCTAGGATGACCCTGCTTGAGCAGGGAGGTTGGACCAGGTGATACACTGTGGTCCCTTCCAACCTGAGCCATTCCATTGTTCTGTAATTGTAGAGGCCACTTCCTCTATCAGGAGGGCAAGATGAAAATTTTTTGTTGTTGAGGGAAGGTGAGTAGTGTTTATTAATATGCCACTCGTCAGCTCAGTATAAAGATGTCTAAGCTAATTTTCACTAACATTTAGGAATTTAATGTGTTCTAAGGTTGAATCAGTAGCTGGGAGAAAATCTCATGGATTTATTTGTGTCAAGGACCATGAATTCTGCCATGGAGCTATGTTGCATGATACACACTGGCCAGGAAACATGTGTAACGTTATTTTGAGTAACAGTTGATTTGCGTGTCTCAGCTTCAGTTGTCAGCAGGTGTGGGTAATATGTTTTGTCGTTATCATGAGGAGTAAACAGAGAAGTAGTCTTCCATAAAATAGAGAAAATGAAATAGTTCTGTAAGTCATTGCTCAGGAGACATTTTTACAGGCTCACCATGCAGTCATCCTGCTGAATCAGTAACACTGAAGTCCAAACATGTTGGTGACAAAATTTCTTTCAGTCAAGTCAAACAAAAATAAGTATTGCCCTTACTTGTGGTGGGGCATAAGAGAGGAAGATGAAGTGAGAGTTTCCCAAAGTCAGAGGGCTGGTCTGTAAATGTTAACTGTATGTATGTGCTCTAAATAGATGTATTGTGTTATAGTTCACACAGGAATTGAAATTGCCTTGAACAGACACGTTGGACTCCTGGGAGACCAAGTGTTTGGGCTGCAAGAAGCATGGATAGGTTTCAGTTTAAAGTAAGGGTCATCAATCTTCTCCCAGGTTCAGGTATCCTCCCAGCTGTGTTTCTGCAAAAATACAGCCTGATATAACTAGAATGTTTAAAATTAATAGAGAATTGTGGGGCTTCTCCTTTGCCTTCCTTTTTTAATGGTTAACTTGTGGAAAGTGCTGATGTAGGCATGTCTTTTGCACCCAGTTAATTTACAGCCAACAGCACCAAAATGAAACTGAAAGTTTTGTCAGCACTTCTGAGAAATACTGGTTGCTATCTATAATCTAACTTTTCATTCCCAGAGAAGGAGCTAAGATTATAAAAAGGGAGTGAAGAAAATGCACAGTTCAGAAGATGGACAAGGGGGATAGAGATAATATGTTTGATCCCTGTTAGAGAAAATACATTCTATTACTTAGACTTGACACAGGCACTGACTATCAAGACATTGGCAGGCTTAGAACAATGGGCAGAAGGGTAAGTGTCCAGGAACTTTTGCTGTGGAAAACTTGGAGGGGGAATGAAAGGATCTAAAATTTGGGCTTCGGGGCCCCACAAGAATATTTAAATACTTAAATTTGCCTTGTGGATCCAGCTTGTTAAAGGTTTGAATACTTTTCAGTACGCTCAGTTTCATTTTTATCTAGCTTGTTAAAGGTTTGAATACTTTTCAGTACACTCAGTTTCATTTTTATCTTTCACTGCAACCCAGGGGCTGTTAGGAGAACTAAGTGGTTGTGCTGAGCAGAACAAGATTTCCCTTCATGTTTGTTACTTCTTGCTTCTCTTCCTCTGTTTCACAGTTTCCTGGCAGTGCTTTTTACTGATGTGCAGGTGTTCCACTTACAGATAATTGTACATATGTGTGCTTAGGCTTCACTGCATTACTTTACAGCATTTGGATTGCTTTATGGAACTAGAAGCTTAAAGGTTTCACGATAACAAGGGTTATTGCATGGTTCTATTTCTTGAAAAGAGATAAGATTGCTGTTTTAAGGTTGTGAAAAGTGCATGAGTTTTTAAAGCAGGTGAAAGTATCACTGATCAATAGCAAAGGTTGGCAGTGGAGAATGGAGCCCTCATTTTGGATTTCAGTTCTTTGAGATACAAACCTTGGAGCTGAAGTTACTGAAGTCTTAATTCCTCCTATGAACTCAAGTATTGTACTATACATACAAATTAATTACCTCATTTGTCACCCTAACAATAAAGCAAAAATTTTTTTTACTCTTAGTATTTTTTCACTTTTAGTATTTTTTTACTCCCTACTAACATTACGTGCCTAGTCAAGTCTGTATACTTTCCGAGGACCGTAATGCTATTCTGTAGACAAAAATGAAAATTCCTAGGCCATCTTTCGCTTCTTTTCACTTTCTTTATTCTGTTGCATTTATCTTTGATAAGATGTGTTAATATGAAGCTCTTGTACTTCCAAAACAGTGTAGAGACATTTAATATTAAAATGAGTATTGTAGTAAGGTTGGGTGGTGATTTGGAATGTTGGCTACTCCCAGTTAATTAGTAAATTACATTCAATAGAACCAGAATCAAAATCAGTGAGGCATACAGGATATACTCAGATTAAAATTGCCTTGCAAATAGATTGGTATTGATTGGACTATTTGTAATTGTTTTAGGAGAAATGAAGAGAAAATGGCAAGAAAGACTGAAGAAAGTGGAAGAACTAGCATCTCATTATGAAAGAAATCCTCTTCCTACAGTTTATAAACCAAGACTGTCCAAGCCCTCTATGCCATCCTCTGTTTGGAAAATATTTTCTCGACAGGCTGAAGCTTTTAGTTATGTAAAAACCTGCAATGAGGTATATTATGTGTTAGGTGAATGTCTCTACTCTTTATATACTTTCAGGATTGAATATAATTTTAAATTGCTGTTGGCAGTGAAGTCTTTATCAGTTTGCAAGATCTTTTCCTTCCCAGTCCTGAAAAAGCAAGGTTTTTATTTTATCTTTGTAGGTCATGTTGCACTGGAGGTATCTCTAAGAAGTACTAGTTCTGTTCTAGCATACAAGTTGATATATGGTGTTAACTTCAAACAGTAAAAGTGAACATTGTAGTGATAAATTTGTTCCTTCTCAAGATGAACAAGCTGTCAGGGTGGGCAGGAGAATGGGAAGGTAGTGAGAATTGAGTAGGAAGAAAGAGGAGGAAAAGAAAGAGGAAGAAAAAGAGATAAAGAAGAGACATAGACTAAATAAAAACAATACAACTCTCCAGTGGCATCTGAGTAGCAAGTTCAGATGATTAGAAGTGATTAGCCAAATAAATATTGTATGAAAGGTATCCTCTGTTTTCAGTTTAATACTTTTCTAATTGATTGCTATTTTTCAAGGAAGTATTGTGTTTTTCTCCATGCTGTTTCAGGTGTTTAAGTAGTCCTGACAGCTAGTTTTCCAAAACAGGTTCTCACTGGCTTGGCAGTAGTTTTTTTTCTACTTTCTTCTCAGATTTCCATTTTTGGATCTAAACAACATAATAATGTCTGAAGAATATTTGCCCTTAAAGCTTATACTGCCATCATGTCCATGAGGCTGCTCCTTTCAGGATATTTTTCCTCCACCCTATAGATGCACTTGATATTGATCAGAAAGAGCCAAGAGTTTACAGAGAAAACAATTTACATTACTGCACAACAAAGAAAAGCTTCAAAGTTTTACCCATGTAACTGAAATCAGAATGATTTAAAACTAGATGCTACTGAGCATGGAAAAGGATAAGTGATCTGTTTATAGTTCTCTAGTATTTATTAACCTTTAACTGATGCCAAGGAGGAACTTATGAAGATTTAAACTGGTTTTTTGAATGAAACTAACAAAAAAAAAATTCAATCTATTTATTTTAAAAGGATGTTCACGTGTTTGCTTTGGAAAAAAACACCCAGAGTGGACAGAGGTTTTACCTTGTGACAACGTATAAAGAGCTTTGGTTTTATTACACGTGAGTATTTGAGAAGGTACCCTGTATGTTACTAAAAGTTAGTGGTACACTGGATATCCTACCTATGATAGCTGTCACTGGATGGTATTCCCAGGAGCCATCTGCTGCTCTGAGCAGCACAGAGCTGTAAATGGGTTACCTGAGCTTTCATCTTGGCAATGGGAAAAGTCTCCATGAGGATAAAACAATATATTCTACAGCAGGTTTCTACTTTCTTTTGAGTAGTAGAATGCCATTATTTCCTGTGAATTAAGTACTCTGTTGAAGTGAAATTTATTAAGGGTAGATTTGGTTTTGCTGTCAGCTTTCCCCAGGGGATCATACTAACACATGACAAAAACATACTTCTCTGACCAGTCATAGAGCAGTTTCAGTGGGCGTTCATGCAGATGTCTGGAAACTGATTTATGGGTTTGCATTTGCATGATGTAGTTCCAAGTATTGACAATTTTATCATGTGCTGAACTTTTCCCCCCATTTCTTTCTTTTACAATAAAGCATTTGGCTATGAAGTGAAAGAAATCTGAGGCAATTTCTGTACATAAAGCCTGATTTTTTTTCTCAAACTGACAATGAGATTATTTTTTTAATTTAGTTAGAAAAAAGTCGATATAACTCTTTCTTTGTGCTAAAGACATATGAGATATAACTTATATTTTTTTACTGTAGTTTCTGTAGTTTTTAAATTCTCAACATTTCTGTATGTATTGTAAGCCTGGTGGGGGTTATAGAGAGGAGAATGCTTTACAAAATTAAATTCTAGGCCAGGCAAATAATCTTTGTTGATATTTGATGCTGATGTTAGTTACAAACTTTTCAAAGCATTATAAGGCTACTACATTTTTTTAATATGGGTGATTGACTGCAGAATAAAATATGTGGGATCCTTGTTTGCAACTGATTAGCATGCTCATAATGTTTATCATGAGAGGTTGTGATTTGTTTTTGTTTTTCCTTAGCAAAGATTGCAAAACAAGTCTTATGCATTGCTATGAAGTAATTCCTGCAAAAGATGCTTGCAAACTTTATTTTGATTTGGAGTTTTACAAACCAGCAAATCCTGATGCAGATGGCAAGAGTATGGTCAAGAAGTTAATTGAGGTAAACTGGAGCAATGTCATGCTGTGGATGAATATGAATTTGTTGTTAATTTAGTATGAAACCAAAGTACTTACCACTTTATCTTGATTATGTTATAGTAAAATTAAAAGACTTGCAGACCCAGTGATTATTTTTAATTTAAAAAAAATACTGTTTTAGTTAAAGCAAGGGTTTAGTCAAAGTGAGGGACTGAAAATTTTACTGAGAGACAAAAATAAATAATGATGGCTATTGGACTGTTTGTATTCACAGTAAGTTTGTATTCACATGGTAAGTTTACTTTTGAAGATTGTTTTATATGCTCTGCCACTTCAAAGCTGTAAAACTGAAGGAATGTTTCTTTAAAGTAGCATCAGTAAAAGTTCCATACATATATTCCTCAGTTCATTCCCTTTGCCTAGTGGTGCAGTCGTATATCAAGGCTTAGATAAATCTGTCCTGAAAGTTTCTTTAGGTGACAGTTCATTATAATTTAGTTAAGTGATGATGTAGAGAGCATCATGTGACTGCATTTACCAATTTGGTACCTAAAATTAAATACCTTTGCTAATTATTGATTTTATTAAATAGTGCAGTTTCCATTTTGTGGCAATTTTTTTTTTTTGTAAACGAGCTCTCTGCAAGTTCAATATGGCATTCATATGTTTTTAGAAGAATATCTTCTGTTAATAAAATCTCATTGAGAGTGGATGTCTGTGAGACTTTTTTAACCTATGTGTCTCTAGTTAGAAGTGAACAAAAGTAAAAGACGATTGAGGTAATTCCTTCATAAAGAACCTTCCATTGATACAGAATCTGGAGGACTTTATCCATTGTGGATCAGCTCTGAAATGTAGAGATTCCTCAGGTTAAGAAGAGGATTTTGGATTTGCTGGGTGGGGGATCTGAGCTGCTAAAACCCAAAGTTTTTAGTTCTTTAGGTTCTGAGTCCCGGTCCTAAGCATGAGTAATCAGTACCTTGGTTTATAAAGGGTTTATTTAGAGCTAATTTCGAGTGAAATATGTTTTCTGCTTAGTTACTGTTTATTGGGTCATACCAATGAATTAGCCAAATCATAACCAGTGAATTAGCTCCTTTATATTGTGAGAGCCTCCATCTTCCACTCCCGGTGAGCTTGCATTACAAACATTGTCACTGTGGGTGTGAACTGCTGTGTGGTAGAAAACAGCCTGCAGGGTAAACCCTCCTAACCAGACTTTGACCTGAGAACTGGAAGTCTTCTCAGCTTATCGCTGTTAGTTGAGTGACTTGCATATTTAAGGAAATAGAGTCTGTGTCAAACTTGGTTAAAACTTGATATGGATTAATTTGAATTAAATTAATTGTATGCTCAAAATGAGGAAAAGAAATAGCTTGGGAAAAATGTAGAATCTGAATTTGTATTAGGTTTTATAGATACAACTACTAGAGTAAAACAACATAATTAATATTTATACTTTCAGCTTGTCAGCCAAAAATTAAAAGAACTTTATGATGTAAATTGTTCATCAAAAGATGTCTTGAACTTGGATTCCAGTACTGAAGAAAAATTTAGTCGGCACTTAATATTTCTACCCCAAAAGACTGTATTTAAGGATAATGCTCATGTTGGTAAGTGTGTTCTTTTCTCTTACACCTAGAAATAAAAAGTGAGGGTTTGACTTTATACAGTGCCATCTCCCATATGAGTATCTATTTTAATGGAATCATATGTGGAAACAAATATGTATTCCCAGCATACACATAATTACTCTCTATTTCATTAGGCCTCATTTTTTTCTCATCTTCTACTTTATTTTCCTATAATTAGCATGTGTGTTTGCAAAAATGTAACTTTTTTTGCACCTTCGTGTTTTATTTACAAAAATACTGATTTATATGAAACTGGCAAGTCTACAACACCTTTATTTTTCAGATTAATGTCAGTCTTAACAATTAAAGCTTCTGGTTTTTGCTCTAAATACAGTTAATTTCTGCTCAGCACATTGTCAAAAGGGCAGGACAGAGATGATTTCAAGCCACTTGTGCATAAACATGGTAAAGAGAAAGCTGAAAGCAATTTTAATTGTTTATGTAAATTGGGATTTCTCAGGTATGGCAACTCAAAACACAGAGAATTGCCAGTTTCGGGTTGTCTTGACTCATTTGTGTGCCCCAGTAGTCCTGTAATCAATTATGAGGGTGATGATGATTTTGATGCTTGATATGCTGAGTCATTCTGCTGATATGTAGCATGGGAGGAACCGTATTTCATATTCATTCATGTTCCCCATGGAACATCCAACAACTGCAGAATCATTCTTGCCAGTATTCCTTCCACTTCATAGGTTTTTTCTCACTTATGTATTTTTTCTATTCTCTTGCTTTCTCCCTGGAAGTGATTTGGCAATGGTTTTTATTTGTCTGTCTTTGGTTACAATCTAGCACAGCCTGGAGATACAATGGGAGTTGAATTACAATACAACTTTTCAATTGAGTTTGAAAAGTCATACAAAATACTTCTGTGAAAGTAATTTGTTGAGTAAACTTTGGTCAAGCTCTTACATCAGTAAATACACCATGAAGCTGCAAGTAAACATTTCAGTCATTCTGAAAGTGAAATTAGGGAAAGCAGTTGTGATGGGGACAATCACAACCTTTTCAGAATCCTAAATCTGACCTTGTTAATATTTCGTTTTTTGGTTTTTTTTAAAAGACATTTAGTACAAATTCTTGCAAGGCATTGGTTTCTGTCACTGGCCAGAAACATTTTATACAGTGGGTTGTTCAAAAGATCCAAAAGGGCTAAAAAGACCCTGAACTTCAACCTCTTCCATCTTAGCTGTTCTGAAAAATGTTTGCACAGAAACTCTCTTAAGTTCTTTCTTGACTCACAGATGATGTTACTTGCTTCTGGCCTTTTTTGTTGTTTTTAAGGTAACTTTGTGAGAACCATTTTGCAGCCTGCCATAAGATTAATGGAGAGTAGAGCTGCTGTGATTCCAGCAGAGGAAGCAGGGCATGTTTTCCAGTGTTCTGCAGGAGTTGGATTAGATGGCTGTCTTACAAACCTCACAGCTGTTGAAGATGATTCTAAAGACTGGCCAGCCGCTGCTCATGAAACAAAGGATATGGAAATGCCACACCAGGGAGAAAATTTGGATTTTTCCTTCCTAATAGTAAACAATAAAGAAGGCAACCAGCAGCTTTTTGTGGATCTAGGTAAATATGAGTGTTTTAAAACCTTTTTGGGATGCAACAAAGGTTAAGAATGAAATGTTCCTTTTGATTACAGAGAGTAAGAACAGTGGGGTTCTTACTGTTGTCCCTGTGGTCAGGCTTTAAAAACATGTTGAAACTGTGATCGTAAGTGGATCCTTAAAGGAACCTTAGATTCATGGTCTGTAGAACTTCTCTTACTACATTTAATTATTTTGTTCTGAAGTTTAAATTCCTTTTCTTCCTAATTCTTTCCACACAAGACTAGTTTTTTTCTCCCTTAAGGGCTTAGTGCTCCCATTTTGAATTAAAAGAGGATGGCATATATTGCATTTTTGTTATTTCAGTTGAATTAGAAGCTGCTTAATAAAGGAACAAGTCTTACAGGCATGGCTTTCTGTATTCTTCTACAAGTATAAATTGAGCCTTCTTTCCCTGTTTGTAATGGCAGCTTTTAGCTTTCAGTGATGGAGTAACAAAAATTTTGGGTTGGGCACTTCATGGCCCAGCTGGGCATAGCCTGTTCATGGTATTAAAATGTTGCAAATCTCCAGGAGCACAACACCCATAATCAAACAAGAGTATGAAAGTTCCACCCTTCTTTAACTTCATATCTGCTTCTTTTGCTTTTTGTCTTATCTCAGGGAAATGAAAATAGCTTAGCACACTTTTGCACAGCAATGTGCTACACATTTCAGGACTTTACCTTGGGT
This sequence comes from Poecile atricapillus, assembly GCF_030490865.1. NCBI lineage: Eukaryota > Metazoa > Chordata > Aves > Passeriformes > Paridae > Poecile > Poecile atricapillus. Next base: position 44,514,204 of record NC_081252.1, read on the forward strand.
TTTTTCCTCACACCCTTCTGAAGAACCCCCATTACTTCAAATTCTTCTCGTGGAAGTCAGGATCACTTTTATTACAGGCCTCTTCAGTATATCTGATCTATTGAAATGTAATCCCAAAGTAGGCTACAGTAGGCTTCTCTGTTACTGAGTCAGCGGGTTACTTTCACCTACTGTTCAAAATTCTTTCAAGCATATTTGTGAATGGAATTCAAATAAAAACAGTTTGTTTCCTAGCTCACTTTTTAAGAATTTTATGTTAATTTCCCAAAATTAACCATCCTCAATATTTATGTTATACACATTACCTCAAAATTTGAAAGCTAAAGTCAAAGTTGCTGACATAATGAATTATATCTTCAGGCTGCAGTGACAGAAAGCTTTGTGGTGCTTTTCTTGTACTCTTCTTGTATATGAGCTCTCTAAGCGCTTTTCTCTTCATGAAAATCAAATGCTTGAAAATCAAATGCAACCTGCAAATAAAACTCTCCTTCTCAATCCATTATTAGATTTTGCAATGTTAAGATACCTGATCATGGTTTTTGAGATTGGAATTAATTTTTCCTGATGTATGCCTTAGAAAAGTTGTGAAACATTCCACAGAAAACAGAAAGTTGGATTAAGTTGTTTCTGGTTAAAATAATTGTGCAGCTTTTTGGGCTCAGTTGTATTTCACAAAGTTATTGTGAAAGAACCCATTTCCTGTATTGAAGGGGAACTTCTAACAATTATGTCAGAATGATTAAAATGCCTACGTAGAGGTGTTGAGCATTTGTCTTAATTATTCTGTAATGCAAAAGTGTGCATGATCTTGCTTTTTTGCATTTTTTTCTATGGGATGTGAGTCAGCCAGTAAGAGTTTTTGTGCATTCATAAGACTCTTAGCTGGGCCCAAGGAAAATTGTTTAATTTGCAAGTGATCAGCGTCTTAAATCCTAGCCACACTGCTGTGTTAAGAAATATCTGTTTTTCTGTAGGGGTTTATACAAAGAATAGAAATTTCCGGATGTATAAGTCATCAAAAGCAGGAAAAAATGTGATTCTGAAGATAGCAGAGGATAATAAGTTTATCCCCAAGTGTGAAAAGGATGTTTCCTTGGAAGAAGCATATTTTCTTTCCTCTTTAATCTGCAACATTGGGTAATGATTTAATTACAGTCAAATGTATGGTATTTTAATGATAATTCTCCTGTAGCAGTTACAAATAACTTATATGAATAAGTAATTATTCAAATAACATTGTTACAGTGTAATTTAGGAGTTCCTAGTAGAATTTCTTGGTTTTGAAGAAAAAAATTTCTTGTGAGTCTTGTTCATTCGTTAAACCTGCCTTCAAAAGTGATACAGCTTCTAAATTGTGCCTCATTTCACTATCCACACTCAAAATGGCAAAACATAAACATTATTAAGTTTGGTCAGATTCTGTGTAGTTCTGGAAGCAAAACTTACATATTTTTAGTCAGTTAAATAGGAGAAGTCTGAATATTTTTTAAAGTGGCATAAGAAATAAAAAAGGTATCTGTTCGTGTTTCCTTGCATACCAGATTTCCTATTTGGTACAGACCCATCTGTAGGTTGGGTACTTGTACAGACAATAGTCAAGTTTTCTATATCTAATCTAAACCTTTGGTATGTCATACCTAATCTTAAGAAGATCGTAAGCATTGCTGTAGCAGAAAGGTTAAAATAGTATTAATATTTTTATTGAAAACATGTATTTGTTCTGATTTCAGGTTTTATATCATGAACTGTTCATTATCCTGAACTGATGCCAATAAACCACAGAGTGTATTCAGCTCATAGTCGTCAGCTGAATCCACCATAAATATGGATGAGAAATTCTGCTGTGTTGAATTTAGACTTCTGTGAGCATCTGGCTTGCAGTTAGCAATATGGCAAGGAAAAGCAGTACATTGTAGAGAGAAAAGAGATAAACCTTTTGAAGGGTATATTTGCATAAATACTACATCTAGAGCACATCTTGCTGTGGGAGTGTGGACCAGCAGTTGTTAAATGGGTGTGTCCTGGGACTTTGGCAAGGAACCAAATGTTGCTGTTGGGGAAGAGGAACCCCTGTGCTGTGGTGGGAGTCAGGGGAGCTGCCAGGGCCAGAAGGGAAAGTGCTCCAGAGACAGGGAAAGGTGCACAGCGAATCACAGGCTGGTCAAGGTTGGCAGGGACCTCTGGAGGTCTCCTGGCCCACCTTGGACCCGGAGCTGTGGGATGTACAGTGAGTTGTATTGTTCTGTTATGCTGTAAGAATCATATTCTCTTTGTATTCTCTACTTTCTTCAGAGCAAGTGATGACATAGAAGTTCTGTCATCTGGCTTTTCAGAGGAGGAGAGAAAAATATCTGCTTTTTTAAACAGTAAAACTAACAGAAGCAGCAGAGGTACCTCAAGCCTTTTCTACTGCATAGAAAGAAAATACTCTTAACTTAGATGTTCTGTGACTTGTACACCTAATAACTTCTAGGAGGGCCCTTCTTCAGCTCTCCTTCTGCAGGGGGCAGAGTACATCTCTGCAGCACCTGAATGCCACTGACCCCCCCTTCCTGTACCCACAGCTGTCCTGCTTTGTCCCAGCTCCCTCTGCACCTTGGGGGTGGCACTTTAAAGATCTACAAGAAAGTTAACAGTGGCTTTCTCCCAGATTCTATCTAAGGGTGTGATGTGATTCATGTACATTTTCTGCCTATGGTCTATATAGTGTGTACAATGGCATATTACAGTGGCAAACCCTCTAACAGTGTATATTTGTGGCCTTTGGTTTAACAGATCCCATGGAAGGTTACCAGGGTTCGCCATACCCAGAAATCGATAATTTTGTTCGTTCTTTGGTTAATAAAGATGGGCTACAAGGAGGTAAAGAGACCACCTTACTATTTACAAATGAGTCTTCTGCAGCACTATTTCTAAAGAATTTAAAGAACTATTTTTTTTTCCCCAGGGATACGACAGTGGAGTTACTTCTCTCTCAAAGAACTACTTATTTATGATATTTCTGGTTACCGTTGGTGTGAAAATATCGGAAGAGCTCACAAAAGTAACAATATAATGTATGTTCTTTAACTTTCAGTTGAAAACAGCTTTATTTGTTTTCCTGTTCAACTGTTATTCTCTAGAAATGCTGAAAAAACACTTATGGATAGAATCAGCAGTTGTTACGATTTCTGCTGTCTTGCTCTGTGGGAATACAATGTTTTAATTACAAAAAAGACCCCCAAAAAACCAAAGAAACTATTTATCCCCACTCCCCAAGTTGTGATAACTAGACTTTTATTTCTAATAATTCTATGAAGTAATCTTTGTGGGATTTAAAATATACACCTGAAGATGCTAATGTGAAAGTCAGAGTATGTTAAAGCTATTAAACTGTACTATGTTTTGGTACTTCCCAGCTAGGAAGCTGAAAAATAAGAAAGCAAGCAGCCTGCTTTTGAATTAATTTATAATGCATCTTAAATTACTTTCTTATGTTATTAAAATTACTCTTGTCATTTTAATAATTGAGAATTGCCATTTTAGAATGGTAATTCCTGACACGAGTCAAGATGAATTTTGCTAGTGACTCTATAAGGACTCGGATTTCCTATAGTTTTAGCAAAACAAATAATGGAAAGTCAGTTTTTTAGATTATATTAGAATTACAGTATAATTAGTATAAATATTTTAACTTAAAAATTATTTTATGTAACATTTTAAATCACTGAAACATAAGGAATGTATTTCTGAGAAACAAGGATGTTCAAAAAACCCCACAGCTGGATGAACTTGCTGTTTCTCAAGAGAGTTGCTTGAAGTTTGGTGTCTCTAAAGCACAGTTGAAAAAGCTGGGCGGCCTAATCATTTGACAGAAAAGAGTGTCTTTATGTGGCTTTTATAATGAAACTATTTGTAACAGAAGCAGCAACAAAATCTTATCTTACAGTTAAGTCCCATATGCTAATCTTAATATGCTGACTTTTTCTTCCAAGCTTAATGTAATGAAGTTGACTAAATTTCACTTTCAGATGTTAGTCTTAAAACTTCCTTCTTTAAACTTAAGAAACCTGAAGTTTACTAAAAATTGTACAAAAGTATGTAGTAAGTATGCCAAGAGTATGAAAGCAATGGCCATAGCTGAGGACAAATAAAACCTGTTCATTTAGTGATAGAATTTCTAACTGTATGAATTCACTTAATTTACATACTGTTACTAAAAAACAAAATAATTTCATTCTTAGGATTCTGGTAGATCTAAAGAATGAAGTCTGGTATCAAAAGTGTCACGATCCTGTCTGCAGAGAACAGAACTTCAAATCACAAAGTATGTAGCCTGTGATCTCAATTATACTTAATACTTTTTGGAATGTTAACTTTAATTAATGTCTTATATTTGATTTAGGTTTTCCATTACCGCCTGGGATATGCCTCCCATCTCTTTTCAAAGAGGTATGTTTTGGTCCTATCGAGATGCTAAAGTTCTTGTGAGGCTCTGGAAATCCTTGGATATTCCCACTAACATCCCAGTCTGCTGGGAGAGCTCCACATCCTGGTACAGTGGTATAGAAGAGGTCCCCAGAGCAGCTGTGCTGGTGTGGTAGCTCCATATATTCCTTTTCAAGTTCTCCAGTAATGCTAAGTTACTGGAATTGTCTAACTTCACCTGGGACTAAAGATTTTTTCTGTTCTGATGTGAACAGCAGTTCCCAGTGTCTAAGCCACAAGGCAACACCAGGTGCAGAACAGAAAAACTGCCCAAGTTTAGCTCTGCTGTGCATGTCTGACTTCATGCAAGGTAAAATAAAACTGCTTCTGGAACACCTAAGTCAGAGTCAAATATATGTCAGCGACCCTCATTCCTGAAATTCATTTCTCTCCATTTTACCGTATGAAAGCAGCAATTTCCCCAAACAGGCACAATATTTAAACTGACCTGATAGTGCTACGCCCTGAACCTACAAGTTTTTCCACTGCTTAAGCAATAAGTATTGGCATTTTTTTAACTTTTAAATTTACTTTTAAATTGTACAGCTCTAAATATAATACAGCAGAATGGCACATTAAGTGCTAGTCAAGCACCTCATCAATAGCTATTAGTGTTATTTCACAGAAAGTGTCATTTAACTGTATTTTCAGGTCCTGACAGTATCTCTGAACAGACTTAAGTTAGTCTTAACCTTGTATTATTTTATGAAGCTGTATTCAACAGGCTACTTGTAGGGTGCTAGAAAAGCGGCACATTTCTACTCCTATTAAAATAGCTTCCACAGGTTAATGTGGCTATACATGAACATGCTGGAAAATCTTCTTGTGATGGGCAGCTTTCTGCAGTATCCATTCTATGTGACAGCACAAACCTTCAACTTGCAGAGCAATTAAAGGTGTGAAGAGTATTTGTATATGGAGTAAGTAGTGTTCTTGTTTCTCAAAGGAAGAAGAGTCCACGCTAATGGATGACAGGGGGAACACAGAAGGAAATGTAAATCCACATCCTAGTGCGTCAGACTTGTCAAAAAGCTCAGTATCTCCAGAGAACAGCTGGTCTCAAGACTTCCTGTTTGCAGACAGTGAGTGGGAAAACACAAGTGATGATGCCTGTTTCCAAGAAGCTGCTGAAGATGTGGAACTAGCTGAAGCTGCAGATGATAGTCTGAATTATGCTATGGAAGAAATCCCGGATGAAGTTCTTCTGGAAGCTTTAAGGAAAGAGGATCTCTACACTAAAGAAGGCAGCTAAGCACAGGCCTGGCCAGCAATGAATGACACTTGTGTGGCGCTGGTGTGAAAGGTCCTGCGGGGTAGTTCACAAGCACCACTCCAGAGCTGTAGGATGAAGAATGGAGTGCCTGGGTGAACTGCAGCAGGCCTGAGGAGATCACGGAAGATTACGTGGGGGGCTGAAGAGAACTAGACTAAAAACTCATCATGAATGCTGCTCCAAGCTTAGCACTTTTAGCACTCTTTGCTGTACAGTTTCTATTATTTGTATGTCCAAGTTTTATTGAGAAGCCAACAAAACAGACTTCTTATTTCCATATATGAGATGAAGTAATATATTTCAAATGCAGATTCAATAAAAAGATTTGTTTATTCATCTTTGTTCAACCAGAGTCTCTTTACAAATATATTCTGCTCAAGATTATTTTAATAGCACAAGATTAACACCCAACAGTGTTCAGAGTACAGCAAAGTTTTATTAACTGTGGTTGTCTTTTCCTTTCATTGATATTCTGAGACTATTTGACAATAAGATACAATCTCTAAGTTGTTGACTGCTTTTAAACACTGAAATAAAATAGAGTAACAATGATTAAACAAGCTTTAAGCACTGACAATTCTAATAACTGTTCTTTCTGAATGTCTGAAAGTCTTAAAAAGACACTTAATTTTTCTTTGATCTCTGCTCTTTTTCTACAGCCAGAGCTTCTTCCAGTTTCATATTGATACTCTCAAAGTGCCTTTCTGCTCCTAGAATTCTCTGAGACTCCACCAGAAGAGCAGGGAGGCTGGAAATTCCATACTGTTGATAAGGAAATAAGATTACAAGGCAATATTTTTAAACTCTTTGAAAGATCACTTACATATCAGTATTTATTTTTCCTCTGTCTAAAATGGCGGAACATGACCTTTAAAAGTGAACAATGATCAAAATCAGAGTCTTCTGAAATGTGAGGATTTCCCTTTCACATGGCTGGTGTGTAAGCCTTGTCCACAGAAAACACCTGGGCAAACAGGAACATGTTCTAAGGCTACATGAGATGTTACTCTGGTCATGAAATACCAGCGCTGTTCTCAGCATTAAATATCTTACACGGAAGTGCCAGGGCTTTCCCTACTTTTGAACAATAACAACACAAAAAATTAATTACTTCTGTCCCACTGTTAATCTTTAATTTCTATAAAGAAGTTACAACTAAGGACAACTGTTTCATTTGTATGTCCTTTGAATTCCTGGATACTGAGAGCAAGACCACAGAATCTTCTCTGCAATAGTTCAGCTTTTAACATGAGACCAAAACCACTAATGAAAAACTACAGTTCAGCAGTGATTCTCAAGTTGTTCCCACAAAGACAATGAACAGAATACTGCTACTTAAGAGATGTAAATAAATAAATTTCATAAATTAAAATAAGAAACACTTAGAAAACTGAAACACAGGCAGAATATGTACTTACTTCCACTTTTTCTTTAGGGTTTTCTTCTCTGTAGTCCAAACAGTCTTGCTGTATCTCTCTTAAATCAGTAATTAATTCAATTGTTTGCCTCAAGGAAGATTTCCTTTCCTGTACCTCAGCATATTCTCTTTGTAGTTGTGTCAGTTGTGGTTCAGCTCTGAAAAAAGATCAAGACTTTGCAAGATCTGCATATTTCTTGCATGAATAGCTATGACCTTATTTCCTCTGAAGGAATTTTTAAAAGGCTGCTCAGAAATAAGAAACATAGGTTACTATGGAATAGTGCTTAGGTAGAACAAGCATATTAAATAGAGGCATGAGATCAAATCCACCAAAAAGAACCAAACCCCTCTTTTGAGTCTGACAATGTAGCCACTCTCAAACATTTAAGGTTTTTAAGTGTAGTTTCTTAAATACAAGGTGTTCTGCTTCTGCACACCCATGCCTGCAAGCTCAGTTCAGTTCTTATGCTGAAGCATATTCAGGATCTACAAACTACCTACACCTCTGCTAAATAAACTGGAGTGCTTGATCCATTAAAATAACACTCCAAAAATGAGCACCAACAGTGATTTTCATCCAACAGGGTTGCAGAAAAAAAGCTTTCTTAAAATGATCAAAGGATTAAAACACAACATATAAAAATGTGAAGACAGCTGTCAGGGGCTTCAAATAGTTCTCTGAGCAAAGTTTGTCCACAGTACTACAAAGAAAAACACCTCTCATGGCCATAGAGAAAAGGTTTTGACTCTGTTTTTGTGAATCCAAGCCCATGGTTTTCTACAGTTACTTTACAGGGTGTATGTTAAATGCAGCTTCAGCATAAAGCTTGTCTCTAGCAGCTCAAGGGATTTGGGGAAGTCTAATGGTTCTTCCAACCCTTCTTCCAACCACATCAATCCTGTGTTGTGTATATAAATGATACTAAAGATTAATGCCAAGTTAGAGAAGGGGAATTGTGTGGCCATATGAAAAGGAAACAAACCTGCTGACCTGCAGAGGTAAAATACAATCTTCCAGCTCAAAACCAAACAAGTCCTCTATCATCTTTGTTATTTATGATCCAGCACTTTTGCAATTCAAATCATAACACTGGTGTTGTTCCTAAGAACATATGGTGTGAAACACCCTCCCAGTGTTAGCTAGGAGAACTTGAAAGAAGAACTGTCTAGGCAACTGAAATATGTACCAAAGTGATTATTATGAGCTTTTGTAAAAACAAAAAGCAAGACAGTGGTAATTTCATCAAAATAAAATGAGAGAACAAAAAAAAATTACTTTTCCTTCCAAGTTACAAAATACCAAACTCCTTAAGTTCTTCAGGCTATTATTGTGCATCATTAGAAACACACCCAATTAGCTCTTCTCTGAGTTGCACCAGTTGCTGCCTTTTCTTTTTGATGTTTGTTATTGCCTGAAAAGAAAAAAGCGAGCAAAGTCTGTGAAACAGTTTCTAAAACTTCAAAGGCAAGCAACTCAAATCTCATTGCCCTTTTCTTCTCTGAGGTTTTATGCTGATTGTCATTGTGGAAGATTCTGAGATACCAGACCTGATAAACTGCCATATTTTACATCTGTATTTTAAACAATTTAAAGCTGTTTAAAATGTCAAACTCTAATCTCCATCCACAATTGTTCTTAAGAAACATTGGATTTACAATCAAACAAGGAGTTTGTGACATTTTGATTTGAAACATTATGAACTCTAGGAGATTTCAGGTTTAAAAATGCAAATTAATAAGAACGTATGTTCAGGATGGCAGCCATAACTAAGTAAGCTTTAATATGACATACAATAAAAAAAAAACCCACAAAACCCATCATAAAATCAAATTTAGCAACTAAAAGTTTAATTTTAAACAAATGTCCACGAAGAAAACTAAGGATAAATCTGAGTGGCTGTGAATTTTCATTTTAAACTGCAGAGCAGTTTACTGTATCACCTCAAGTCAACCAGACTTCAGCATATTAATTGCTACTTCCCAGGATAAGCTTTATGTTGACTCTATTTGTTAAAGCTATTTTGCTATTGAAAACTTTGCAGATGTTAATTTGGGCAGAAATCCAGACAGTGCCTAAGCTTCTCTTAAATCTCTCTTCTGTAGGGCATTCACCTCTCCCTGATGAAACCACTACAATGTTTTTCTGCCCTTACACTAGTGCCTCCTTCTGTCAACATTCCCATTGTATTTTCAGCTAACTATTACTCACTATAAATGAAGAGAGGAACTGTCTTCCTCTGAACAAAAATTCTGTTTAGGGAATGCAGCTGCCTGAGACTTCCCTTTTTTAAATTAAGCAATCCAATTCTATCCTCACAGGCTGCTATCTTTGCTGCTCTCCTAGATTTTATATTAATTTATGTTTCTTTAATGTTAGCTGTCATTATTTAACTGGCTCTTCAGAAGCCTCACCATTACTCATTGAAAAAAACCAAACCAATAAGCCAGGAGAGTAATTGACATGCATCAGTCTTACCCATCCTAATGTGCATTCATTCTTTTTACATCATATAGCAATATACATCTGGAGTTTGCAATCTATCACATTTACTCAGATCTTTTCCAAAAAAACTCTGGTGGTTCCCTAACTTCTGTTTGTGCAGTTGATTCTGAGTACAGTACACCTTTCTGTCAATTATTTTCTCTCTTCCAGTCAAGTTCTTGACTCTCCAATGCCCACAACTATACGCTGTACAATCTAGCTAATATGGATGTATTTACCTTAGCATTTTTTTTCTTTATATTCTTTAATTCCTGGACTCCTGCTATCTAGAGAGAAGAAGAATTACAGGTTGAGTTCATCACTATCCTCCTAAAAACATGGCTGCAAGAGTTACTTTGGAATAACATAAAAAGTTGGTTTTTTATTAAAAAAACCCCAACCCTGGTTCAAAGGGACATCCCCGGTTGTGTATTCTTTCCTCTCTCCTTCCAGAGGAAAATCACTTGCACAAAAGGAGTTAGTGCAAGTAATACTCCTTGTACCAATTCCTGTAATAATATCTACCTTAATTTTTCTGTACCTTCATATAGATGTATAAAATTGGTAATTCCAACACTTGTTATTTCTAATGAACCACTCAGAACTATAGCTTTAGTACTCAGCCATTGTACTTGGCACAATTTCTGCAGAGTTTTGAATTCATTTTACTCATCATAATCACCTTAATCTTTCCAGACAATAAATCACAGAAAGGCTCAGGTTGGAAGGGACCACAGGGGGTCTTCTGGTCCAACCTCCCTGCTCAAGCAGGGTCATCCTAGAGGATGGCACAGGATTATGTCCAGATGGTACTTGAATATCTTACACTTACAGTTATGTTCAAAATGTTAATTAAAAAAGGATGATCTTCCCTGGAATATATTAGAGGCCTTACTCAGAAGGCACTGAGACAGCACAAAAATTAAATCAACCTTTTAAAATTCCAGTCAATAAGATTTTAAAACAGTGTTTGATATAGCTGTATGCTCATTTAAATTATGCAGCTCACCGGTTTTACTACATAATGATTTAGATATGACAAACACTTCAGGATTATTGGATGCTTCCCTATTCTCAAAAGGTGACAATTTGGCAAAGTACTTGCGTGACAGCAGTGTTGTCTCTAGAGGCAATTCTTGTGAAAGCCTGCACACAACAAATTGTGTTTTCGTATTACTTATACTGACAAGAGATTGGAAACTTACAGCTTGTAAAATGAATGTGTAAAGGGCAATATAAAACCATAGGTATTTTGACCACAAAGTTGATTTTATTCCTGGTGTACTTACAAGGTCAGTGATTTGGTCCTTGAAAGCAGAAGAGAAGTCATTGATAGCCTTTCTGCCAATGTTTGATTCTATGCTTTGTCTGGAGAAGTCAGAGGGACAAAACACATTTGGTTTAGTAAAGGGGAAATCTCATCCAAAACCCTTCTTTTGGCTAACAAATAAAACCCCAAGTTAAGCAGATAGACAACTGCAGATCTTTCATATACTAGCAATAGCTTCACTTCTACCTTGAAGATTATCAGTTGAGATGTGCTGTTCATGTTTGGAAAAATATCAATTCCCTGGAAACCATGACAAGATCACATGTGAAGCAATATTTGTATCATAGATACTTAATAATCATTAACATTAGAATGTAACCATGCAATACTGATTCCTAAAGGACAGTCCATTAGCAAAACCACAGGCATTTATTTTTAAAACTTTGAATATCCAGTCATGGGAAAGCAGAATATTTACCTGTAATTTGCTGCTATCTTCTCAACTTTGGCCAGAACAACATCCAGTTCTGTAATATCTTTAGGAGTTCTCTTCAGCTCTTTGGGACACCAAACCTGTACAGAATGTGGGCTATCCACTGGAACAACAAAATGAACATAAGCATTGCACAATTCAGGTACGCATTGTAAAACAATAGAAAAACTCTTGTGCCCATCATCAAAATAACCACCTAAAAGTTATGAGTATTTCAACATGAAATTTGAGAAGAGGAATATTTGAATTATTTAATCTGTCTTTGCCTGAGCTACTGTGATAGATTTACCTGGGAACACCTTAGAACTGGGATGATCAATGACATGTAACTTAATTCTTATTCTTTATGGATTCAAGCAAGCCCTGAAACACATCTGTAAACTAAGTATTAAACTACATAGTGTACTGTAGACATGATTTTTTGTGTTAAAGAACTATTAGCCTGCATCTGCAACTTGCATTACTCGAAGATACATGGGCTTTTATATTTGTACACATTCTTCTATTAATACCATATATGCCTCAAAAACCCACTGTACACAAATACATTTCTTTAAATTTTGCATTATTATTATAAACCAATTCCACAAAAAGCTAAACCATATTTCTTCACACACTCCCCAGTGTAAATCTAGTACTAAAATGTGATGGGGTTCTGTTCAGAGGAAGCAAGATGACACAAGGAACAGTTTCTTCCTACTGAAAAATGCCACTGTCTTGAAGCTCCCTGCCTCAAGGGTCTTTACACTGACTGCTGTCCTGTGCAGTCAGGGGCACTCCAAGTTCTGCCCCACAGCTGCTGCTCCAGGCTTCCAGACAAAGGAATGTACTGACACCTCCTACAGCTTCATAGCCATGACTGCAGGCTTCCCTCCAAAGGAAACCAGGCTTCCTTAAAGGTATAATGCACACCTATGCTTTACCCCTTCAGGGGAAGAACAGGCAAGTCCAGGGATGCAAACCATGGAGATCAAAGCTGGGGGGTCTATACCAAAACTGAAGCTGAAACTTCCCATTTCTAGAAGCAGTGTGTTGCTACATTCCATAAATGAAAACCATTGAAAAACTTTGATCTTGGATGAAGAAAAGCTATCTGAGGGTTCTGAAAAGTGTACTTTACCAGAAGAATCTGATGTATTCTCCTCTGAAGACTGCCTCTCTTCTGCCTGGAACTGAGTAGTTTTTGGAGTCTTCTGTGACACAAAAAGCAGATTAACTTCCAGAATAAACCCTAGGTTTACTCATCTAAACTCCTGAGAGATGACAATTAGGCAGAATGCAGAAAGCATTTCCTGACTGAAGCTTCAGTAACGTTTCCTTTGGCCTGTTCCAGCAGTCCCAGCCCAGTGGTCACTGCTGGAGATATGCTAAGGAGCTTAAGGACCTCAGCTCAGCACAGTCATTGCCCAGGATTAACATTTCTCTTATCAACAGTGCCTGCTTACATTCCTTTTCACCCACATTCTCCCAATCCTTTCTCCACTTTGATGACTTTGTGACAACCACAACAGCACTTGTACAAGGGTGCTGCATGCATCCTGCCTACTGATGGAAGACTAACACTGTACTGAGTGTACAATTCCAATAAATTTCAATACTTAAGAAACTCTTGTTCCAACTACTTCACAATCTCTTTTATCATAGGCTACTTTCTTGAGCCTGCAGTTGACTCCTGGTGTATGTCTGGCAGCTAAGTGGGCCAAAACCATATTACACTAATTGTGGAGTAAGTGTTCAAAAACACTCATTCAGAACTGAATGGCTTTTAATTCTAACACATATTCAAAATTAATTTTATCAATATTCTTTTCCCATAAACTTGTTTTGCTTCAATACCAAACAAGTACAAAGGATTCATATTACATCTAGTATTCCATTCCTCGAGAACATATATTCTAGATGCGAGGAAGAAAATTGAAAAAAGTAAAGAATATACTCCCAAACGAGCAAGAGAATAGACTACAGGATCCAGGAACACCTGGCTATAATATTCCTTGTTGGTGTGATGACTTGTAGCTTTAAGCATTTCACTTGGCGACATCACAGGAATACTCTGAGGACTGATTATTTTGGATACAGTTAAGTACTAAGACACCCTCTAATGCAGGCATGGCATGAAGTAAACTAAAATTAAATTGACTGATAACACTCATGAAACATTCTCAGTACCACAGTCTCCTTAAGGGCTTCCTCTTCAGAATCAGCTGTGTTGAATTTCTGAACATCACCATCGGAGGGCTTTGAGCTATGTGGTTTTTTGCTGGGAAAAGAAAAAACATACACTGCTGCCCTCTGAGGAAGGACGATCTTCAACCACATACACAAAACCTTGTGTTTTGAGGAACATTTTGTACAGCTATATCTCATACAAGTACTATTAAAGTTCTAGCTCGAATTAAATAGCAAGACAATTTCAGATTTAAACCAAATTTGATTTAACACAAGAAATATACTAAAATTTAAAAATAATAATATTTAAAAATAATTTCTTTTGTTACATATAATTTAACTAGAACACTTTTCCCTGTAAATCTAAAAATCTAAAGATTAAATTAAATTCTGACAATTTTATTTTTTTTCCACCAGACCGTCTGTCTGCGTTTTGCCTTTGTGGTGCCGAAACTTGACTGAGTGCCTCGTTTTGTGACTGTTCCTCTCCATAAGCATCCACAGCAGTACTGTGCAAAGGGTGATCTATAAAGAACAAAGAAATAAACTCTATGAACACTGCTCCCATCCTTTAAGGCAAAGAGAGTGCTCTGCCAGCCATAAAGCATTTAGCTAGAATATTTGTGGTTTGCTAACGAATAAAAATAAGTTCTCATTACTAGTATTTTTTGAGGATTATGAAAAAATATATAATGAAAGGTTTCATAGTTTCTGTACTCATACACCTGCTTCTTCTTTATGAACCCAAACCAAAGGTAGCTCAGCAAGTACACATGGCATAGAGCAAGCAGAACACTTGCTATAGTTTCTTTCAAGTCTCTCTCTTTGCTATGGCATACGTTAACCTTCTACACAATTAAACAACTACTTTTTTTTTTTTAATACAAATTTTAAGCTGCCTTAGTGGATACTATGAGAAGGCAATTACTGCTGCTACAGAATATTTGTAAATGTAGAATTCTTGAAGGTAGCTACCAAAATAGATTGGAACTCTGAGAAATTTAAGGTTTAGCATGCCTTCCACAGTATAAATTTCTTTTTTCAAGCACACTGCCACAAAACTTTTGTGTTAGTTTACGTTAGTGTCAACAGGAATCCTTTTTGCAGTCTAAATACAAACCACAGAAATAAGGAAAAGAACTTTTCTTTTTGCTAAATTGTTTTTTATAGCTCATTGTCAATGCTGTTCCCAAGTTACATTTTTATTTCCATAATTTTCTCAGAGTAATAACTATTACAGTTGAGAAATAGCTCTTAACATTTTCTCTACAGCTTCTAATTACACTGGTTTAAAAAAAATAAAAAAATGCACAGGTAAGATATAGCAGAGGACTCCACACAGAGGAGCACCTACACCATCTATAGTGATTCTTTTCCTGTGTATTGAGGCCTCATTACACAAGTCAAATATAAAGCATGGAAGTGGTTTTAATCCTTCACCAAAAATTGTATGGCTTAATGTGATTTTTTTAAGTAACATCTGAAAATGGCAGAACAACTGCAAATGTCCAAGTTTCCTGCCATGAATACTCTTAAAATGGCAAAAATGTCACTTCATAATTTGTGTAATGTAATAAAGAATAAATTAAGATATTGAACTTTGGCTTTTAACTGTATGTTATTGCACAACTGCAATATTATGTGAAATTCTACATTTAAACTATAAACGTGGAATAGCTGGCATTTTTCCACTGACTTTCATTTGCACATACTACAGTATTATTCCTGTCACTTCCTAAATTATATTAAAGAACACAAAATCCCACCTGTCTGTCCTTTCCATTACTTTCTCTTGCAAAGAACCAAAACCTTTTCCTAGGTAAGCACCTGAAGTAGTCTGCCTATGTGGTTGGTTTGTGAAAATCATACATTAAACGACATTCAAGATAATACTAACCAAAGGAATCATTAAGGTCCTCAAGTTGATTTGTTTCTGCTACCTTCAATATCCTTGAGACATCTGGTTCCTCAAGTGAAAGTGATTTCCAACGAAGATTGGAGTTGGCTTTGTGCCTCTGGATAGGTATGAAATTAACAGCTATTTTATGCATCTTTTTGAGACTAAGTATAACAATTAATTTCAAGATCATTTGGCTAGAAATACACTTAACCAGAACTATATTGACTCCTAAGCTATGGCATAAGGATTGGAAGCATATTTTTGTCTCAGGCTGTGGGGTTTTTCCCCTAAGAGAAGTGATGGTATAAAATGTGTATGTTCTGCTATTTGATACTGTGTTCTACTGCAAGTTTGTCTTATTTCATAAAAGTGTACAAGCTTAGAAATATTATAACCCTCTAATACCTGCTTTCTATGATCTGTAGTCTTTTTCTTTTCAGGCGTTAAAATATTTCTTTTTTCATCTCTATATCCCAGAAATTTCCACCCTTGTCCAATTTAACTACTTTCATCTTAAGAAACTGAAAAACTAAAGTGGAATTTATAAATCAAGGATTACAGAGACACTTCTGTAAAGCAGAAGGGTAAGGGAGAATGACACAAGTTTATGAAACAGTTGTGGAAACAGTTGTGTGCCATTCACAAAATGCGCAAGTGACTTTCCTCACTAATTTCTGTGTGTACTTGTAAGGTGAATTATAACCAGAAAAGACTGACCTCTGTGGCTTTTTAATTTTATCAATGCTTAGCAGTGCCCCAGCATTTCTATTATAGGATCAAATATACACATACTTTTTCTATAAATTATCTTTTATGAGACTGTTTTTAAACTTTTGCCTTTTCGAAAGTCAATGTTCCATTTTGCACTACTCCTAAAATGAAAAAGAAAACCCCACACCAGCACCCCAAGCCTGTCCCAGCAGGGACTGCACAGCAGTTCCCAGTGCCAAGCCAAGTCCTGCATTAACCCCTATGCATCCATCTCCAGAGACAATGCCTCGACTGCACAGTAGCACAACACAGCATCACCGAATATCCTGCACTGGAAGGGATCCACAAGGCTCTGCACAGGACACCCCAAGAGTCACAGAGTACTGTCTGAACAGTCCTTGAGCTCCGTCAGGCTGCTGCTGTGACCACTTCCCTGGGGAGCCTGGTCCAGTGCCCAACCACCCTCTGGGTGAAGAACTTCTAATATCCAACCTCAACCTTTCAGGCACTCCCCTTGGTCCCCTCACTGGTCACCGAGAGAAGAGGCCAGTGTCTGCCCCAGGAATCCCCTCGGTGAGGAAGCTGAGACCACGATGAGGTTTCTCCTCAGCCTCCAGCTGAAGAGACCAAAGGGACCTCAGCCGCTCCTCACACGGCTTCCGCTCAAGGCCCTTCACCTTGCCCTCCTTCGCACACTCTCTCTACAAAACCAGAACATTGGCTGTTTGGATTCTGCCAAACCTAGCGAAACTTACCTCTAGCTTGTAGCTGGTATGATTCTTCTTTGTTTTCTTCTTTGAGGACATTTTGCTGTTTAGTATATGCTGCAGAATAAAAAACCGAGGACGAAGTTAGTGAAAATGATACAAATCGCCTTTCTTAACGTCTTGGGAGAGAACGGGAAATCTATGTTCAAACTATTTTTGTTACTTCATACTATTATGCTCAGCTCACTCCAAAAGCGGTAAAGCCCACTTCCTCAGCCCAGACCGCCGTAGAGGTTATGTATGTACGGATGATGGCTGTATATAGCACGTATCAGTGAGCCGTGCATATGAAGAAGATAAAGCGCGACGCTGCAGCTCACGCCTGTACCGGGGCTCCGCTGCCGCAGGATCCGATCTCCTCCGGGCCGGCCCCTCAGGGAGCCTCCCGCTTCCCGCCGCCTTTGGAAGCGCGCGCGCCGCCGGCGGGAAGGAAGGGGAGGGGCGGGGAGGAGCCGCCGGCCGGAACGGGAAGCGGGACAGCGGCGGGACAGCGGCGGGACAGCGGCGGGACAGCGGCGGGACAGCGGCGGGACAGCGGCGGGACAGCGGCGGGACAGCGGCGGGACAGCGGCGGGACAGCGGCGGGACAGCGGCGGGACAGCGGCAGCCTCGCCCTGCTGGAGTCAGTTCAGCGTCCGAAGAATTCAGCGAACCAGCGCTCTCCTCCGTAGTTTTCTGTGAATGGCTCTGATTAAATACAAAAAACGAACCACAAGAACGTCCCCTTTTCTTCTCCCCTCCCTTACCCTTTAACTGACGCTGTGCAGCTGGAAAAGCAAGCGAAAGAGATCGCTTCTGCAAAGATAAAGCGCAAGCTATGGTCAGAGACAGCACATTTAATAGCAAATTAATTTGAACAGCACAAAATAAAACTTGCTTTAAGAGCGTACCAAACAAACAAACACAAGAAGTAAGCTCATTAGCTCGAAAACTTTACATTTCATCTCTGGTAATTAAATTGTTAGAGGAGATTCAGCAATTTGTCAAGTCTTGTCAGCTTGAGGGGCCCTTTTGATACCACACTTCTTTATACACTGGTGGTGGTGATAGTCTCTGGCTTTAGCCAGAAAAATATACTAAAACAGTGAAATAATCACTTCAGGCTTAAGAGGTGGTAAGTTCTTTTTTAGACTATTTTGCTGGCTATAGCAGCCAGCCCCAAGCCACAAATAAGACAAACAAATTTGTTTCTGTAGTGATAGATGGCTTCTCCAGAAAGGTTTCTCAAATAGAATGTTGTTAAGAACATAAACCTTAGATCCAGTTCTCATCCATCTCTCAGCTCTCTCTCCAGTATGCGACATAGTGACACTTCCCTGCCTTTCCAAGCAGCATACACACACTGATTTGAGTGTGTTACTTAATTAAGTGACAAATTTGGTTTAGGTTTCCTTCAGTATGGAATAAAGGAACATACAAAATTACTTAAGAGGGGAAACTCTACAGTGACTAGGAACAGAAGTTTGCTTAGGATCTTGCACTGACATCTGTATTCACATGGAACTTTAAATATTGTCTGGGTGGTGGTACTTTCTCTACCCTGGTTTGGTAACTCTATCCCTGAAATCTCCCCAGCTGTACCCCAGGGATGTTTGGATTTAATAAATACATGGAATAAGGAAACCCACTACCACACAGGTAGAGTTCCAGAAAACTACATTTCAATTAAGTCATTTGAGATGATAGTAAGAACATAAGTGTCAGGAAAAAGGCAAAAAAAAATTTAAAGATTTGCATCTTTGTAGTGTGCTGAAAGAGCAAGTTACATACAACAGCATCCTTTTCTAACAAATATTGACCAACACCTTAAACATAAAAAGACACTTTCCAAAAGTAAAAGCGTAAACAACCAGCCTTGTACTGTATTTAGTATGTCTGTAACAGCAGAGTTTTACAGGTTGCCAATTAGAATATTACACCCGGGCTTGTTATCCAGCAGCATTTTTCTTGATAAACAAACACATCACACCCTTGAAATGAAGAAATATTTATTTTGGTTTCCTTCATTGGTTTTGAAAATTGTTTTGGTTTTAAAAAACATAGAAATAGCCAACACTAAGCAAACATTTGAATTTCAATGTAACAAACTACTGCTCTAACAGTTGACTTGGATTTGTGTACCTGAATTGCATACACATGAAATTATGCTACAGAGTAGTGCATTACAATCACACAAATCTTAGTGCAAACCTTGTTGTGCTTGTATTTTACATAGATCCACGTTTTCAAAAAACAGCAATGAATGTTAATGCAAAAACAACTCTGTTAAGGATAGCAAAAGATTGATGCTGTAATAAGGCTTATTTCTGCTGATTTTTCAAACAAAAGATAACTAGTTATTATTTTGCAATTTATCTGGGAATTAGGTTTTTATCCCTGAACAAATGTCTATCCTGGGCCAACACACAGTTCTGTTGGCATGTATAAATAGTTCCAATTGCTGCAAAGCATCAGGCAAAAACATTCTACCTGACCTATTTTGTTATTCGGTGAAGAGTACTCAGTGGCTCATACATAAAGCACAAACAGAGGTTATGTCAGAAGCTCTTCCACTTACAGAGGGCCTGGCAGATTTTTATAAAATGCATTTTAAATACAAGTTCATTACAGGGAAACAAGTGTCTGGTACAGGTGCAGTGTTTACCCTGACTGTTAGCATAGCCCAACCTCCTGATTTGGTTTTTAGGTCTCTAGTGTTCTTGACAGAGTTACAGGGCTGGTGCCACTCCTGAATCATGCTAATGTAGCAAAAGCTATACTTGCTGAATGAACTGCATCCACACAGTGCAGGACCACCATATGCAGACTTTGAGGAACTTCTACTCATCAGTCTTCTTTGTGTGGAGTGCTGACTTCTACCTTATAGAAGTACATCCCATAACCAGCTGCAGATGTAGAAGGGAGATACAGCTCAGATGCCTTGCCCCAGTTAATACTGGGACTAACAAAATATGTGATACCAGCTATGCAAACTGTAAGGGTTTGGGTTTTTTCGTGGTTGGGTGGTGGGTTTTTTTGAACAGATTAAGTAATTTTTCTGAGGATGCAAGATACTTAGAGGCATTTTCAAAGCTGCCAAATCCTTTGTGGAATTGACAACTGCAAAACACACTGCAGACAGCAAACATGCTGGCAATAAAACCTTAGCTCCTTGGTGAAGGTGAGTCCCATTTTCAACCAAGGAAATATTAAATAACTTACATATAGTTACCATTTATAGTTAAGGCTCTTTTTGGAAATTGTAGGTCACCATAAAAACAGTATGCAACACGACTTGACAGTAAGGCAGTGTTCCATTTCTTCAATGTTCCTATGGCAAGTACCCATTTTTGTACAAGTTAATGATTGCACAGTTTCCTTCCCTATTTTTGCTGTAGTCAAAATACAGATATGAAGGCCAACAGTAGACAGACATGTGCGACTTTCCTCATTCCATTTGCAGTTACATTTTGGCATTAGCATAGAGTTCATCTATCTGTGACTGGAAGCATTTTCGCAGTTCTGGTCTCTTCGCCTTCAGTGTTGGTGTCAACAGGCCGTTTTCAACAGAAAACATTTCAGTGTGCAGGACAATGTCTTTCACCTGGAAAATAAAAAGGTATTAGCTAAACTGTATTCCTTGAAATAGACAAGACTATTAAAAACTTGCCCAGACATCATAACAAAGCCCATTGCTTGAGAAGTTTTCCAGACACAAATTAAAAGCAGTTTCTGAAGAATCAGATAATATTAGTGTTGAGAAGTTTAAAGAATTAGGTATTTGGTTCTCACAAGCATCATACCTGTTCAAATGACTTCAAACCAGATTCTTTCCCAATCCTCACCATGTCTTCCAGAATGTATTTTTTCACATCCTGTGGGTACAGAAATACATTGTACAGCTTCATGCTTGCATAAGGAGCAACTCGAAAAAGTTGATGCAGAACAGCTAACTGTTCAATTAGATATGTCTTGCCTTGTTTCTGCATAGCTCTTTATAGGAGCCTTCAAATCCCTTCTTCTTGGCCCAGTTGTGCAGGGTATCAGGATCGGGCACCACAACAGCTACTAAGAAGGCCTAAAAAAAAGAAAAAAGCTTGACAAAAATTCCTAGGTCAACACTTTAGTTCCTACACATTTCTTTGGGGAGCATTTCTGATCCTGATGTAAAGTCAGCAGCTTTCTGCTACCTGAACACAGGAAGCACATTTAGAACAGAACTGAAAGAATTAAGACCCACATTTCTCTTTACAAAACCCCCAAGGTATTCAGGTTCTTTCTTGGTGTGCGGGGGTTTTTCTGTTTTTGTTAGTTTTTTGGGATTTTCCCAGGGGACACTGTTAGCAATTTATATACAGTCATTAATATGCAGATTAGTTCAGCTCCACTACCTGGTGTAAAACTAAATCCAGAAATATGCTACTTGACTGCTGGAATCCAATCAGAACTAAAATGCGTAATTATAAAAGTTTATGGGACAAATTTAAATTTCAGTCCCAAAGCATGGGGAAAACAAGAAAGGAAGGCTTTTCTGCAGTCTCCTTTTGCATTAATTTTTAAAATTACCTGAAAAATGCTTACCTGCAAGCTCTCTCCATGGACAAACACCTGTGCAACAGCTTCACATCTCAGATACACATTCTCTATTTTCTCTGGTGCTATGTACTCTCCCTGGGCTAGTTTAAATATGTGTTTTTTCCGGTCAATGATCTTCAATGTACCATTCTGTTGACAGTAATAACTTTCACTCAGAGGAGACACTTCAAGTACAAAACCAAATCTACACACCTTAGGCATGCCACACTGGCACAGTAAAACTATGTTAGAGCCAGAGAACTGTCAAACTAATGTTAGAAGAAAACAGGTTATGTTTCCATCTAATCTAAACTGGGGAAAGCCTCAGGAATGGCACTGTCAATACTTTTTTAGGCCCAGACACACAGATTCAGCTACAACAGTGATTATCCACAAATTCTTGTCTTTCACCTAACTAATTCTGTTCAATGCCAAGTGTTTTCTAATATATTTATCAAATTTCTGCTAATAACTATAAAAGCATCATTCCAGCAATGTAAGTTAACTTACTGGTAGCCATTTCCCAATATCTCCTGTGTGAAGCCAGCCATCTTTGTCCAGAGCCTCTGCTGTTTTTTCTGGATCTTTCAAATAGCCACGAAATACATTTAGCCCTTTAATACACACCTGAAAAGAGCCATCTGTTAATATATGCTACAGTGAAGGAAAGTTAGCAGTCACTACTATCAACAAATGCTTTCTCCAATAGTTCTCAACCCCCATTAAAAAAGTCAAGAGGAAGTTTGTGTTTGTACAAGAACTTCTACTCATGGTTTTTGGAGACCTAAAGTTTTCCATTGGTATGAAATATAATAAGAAGCAATTGGAAGGATCTGTTCTCTTCCAGTCTAGAAGCAGTGTCCCTACCCACTAGTTGAATAATTGGAACCTATCAAAAAATTTGGTTTTATTTCTTTATGTGAAAAAGTTCTGCTAGATCAACAAATACTACCTCTCAGCCTGGCAATACATTCATTTCAGCTTTGGTAAACAGCAGGGGCATTGTGCTAAAATTGGTGGAGAAAAAAAAGTTGTGTATCAAGCAAATAGCACTTTTGTTGTCCAAAAGTTAGGCTAGAAGGAATTACTAGTTCAGCAATTGATTCTTGAAAATCTTTTAGTGCCTATCCAGCGTGCTGGTGAACTGCAATACAATGAACATGAGATGTCAATAGGAGGGAGATCAGAATACAAGTGAGGGTTCTGAGGACCTTATGGAAAAAGTACCAAACTTGGGACCAAACCAAAGTAATATTTTACAAAGCAAGCCATTTCTGTTCTAAAACAGACCTTGTCTGGAAGGATATGAATAAAAGAGAACTCTACATGTCCCAGTCAAGTCAAAGACTGACCAGTCAAATGTTAATTTTTCACAGCTCCTAAGATCACAGGAAGGCAGTAGATGACAGCTTTTCCCAGTAGAGACAGCCAACCATTTATCTGTATCCTGCTAGCTGGCACAAGACCTCATCTGCATATGCTCATATATAATTCTATTCACAAATTTATTCTTCTTGACTGGCAAAAGTGGAAAGCAAGGCTGACAGAGCAGGGAATATTGCAAGGTTACTCTCAGAGAAGGGGACTAGAAATATTTAAACCAGATGAAAAGCAGAAAATAAGAATATTTATTTTAGGCAAATAGATAAAGAGCCAATTCCATGGCCATGGACTTTTTGAAGCAAGTTACAATACTCTGTTATATTTAGAATAGTTTATACTGAGGAAGTTAGGCCTGAAAGACTAAGATAGCACCTGATATATTAAGGGGCTACAACTTCTATTCAAGTCTAAAGTAACTCCTAATGCAGCAAACTCACATTAAGTGCAAGCAAAACACTTTTAGGAGGGTTTTTTAAACTATTTAACTATTTCTTATAAGAATTTATACTCAGCTTCTCTAGCAGACCAAGCTTTAAGAATGTACTGAAAGTGAAGCAAAAATTGCTGATGAAGACTAAATATGGAATTATACACAAGACATTAGAATTTTGACATTGTTCTTCACTTGCAATCAGTTTCCCACCACCAAGACTAAGTAAATCCTTGAGTATTTCTGGGAGTTAAAGCAAATGATTTGTCTCTAGTCTCATAGAAATTACAACCAAAACAAATAAAGATTATAAATCCTTTGTAGCTACAAATTAGTTACTTGTTTAAACTAGCTTTAAATTTTCACTCCCTCAGCTGCCCCCACAGCCTCTTGAAAGCATATTAAAGACACCACAGTTAATCTGCTTTTGAAGCTTGGGGAAAATAAATTACTATATGAACACCTGTTTGAAGTACATACAAAGTTAAAACTGTTTATACTTTACTTTGAAAAGCTACTTTAAAAGAAAGCATATAGCATCACATATAAAGCTGAGCCCTCAAAAGGCACTTTATAAAACATACATGTTCTATTTGTGCAGACTGCATAAAAAGTTCAGAAAAATGTGCAGGCAGGTATCACAAATTATCAGCAACCTTCATGGCACTTGATCTCAATTTCTCTTAGAAGTTTCCAGACACTTTAAATTACCTCATCTCACACATCACAAGCTAGGTAACTGGCTATAGGCATCATCTGTTCTCTGGCCCTTGGCAGTGGAGTGTGAGGGAAGCCCTCTGCCAGCATTCTGCTGAAGGGTAGCTGAAGTATGAGGTAGGTGGCCACACTTCCCAGCTATTCCACAGCTGGAAGATGTTGCCTTGATCATACAACCTTATGTACGGTCACATAACCATGTGTTAACCTGTGGAATAACAGATTACCACAAACTCTTTTCTCTCCCCTCCCACGTATTTCCTGATTTGCTTCTGTGAACATTAACTGGTATTGCATGCAGGCATCTTAGGTTTTAGGCAGCAGGCCATGTTTAGCACTTCTACAAAACTCAGTTATTTCAGGAACAAAAAAAAAAAAAAATTTCCAAAATTTCCAAGAGGCGCATATTGACTTTCTGAAATTACTTACCTCACCCTCTCCTTTGGCAGCCAAGTAATTCATTTCTTGTACATCAACAAGCTTGATGATATTGCATGGCATCGGTGCTCCAACATGACCTATTAAATAGAGTAAAATTTCAATAGCCTGATGCTTTTTAGTCAGATTCTGAAAAAAAATCTTCAGTTTACACACTGAAGAAAGATGGAAAACTTATTTCAGGTAGCTTAAATTTGCCAGGACTCAGCTATCCTAAGAATGTTACAAGCTGAACCATGTACTCAGGCTTGATTTTTCTTACAATAAGGATCCTCACTCTACAGACATATTAAGTAGCTGAAGTGCCACTATAGTTTCTATTAGCAAGATTATTTCATTTAGGGAGCATCTCTTCATTTAGGGAGCTAACAGCTGAGGGAAGTGCAGACTCTAGATTCCACCACCAAAAGATGCCATTTGTATTTCCAGCACTACACAGAAAATTCATGTTTGCTTGAAACTACAAAGGTTAATACTATGACCTCCCTTCTAAAGCTACTTCAGCTTACAAGAACAAATCCTATTAGAAGTTTGAATTACTGAACATACATAGCTATTTAGGGGTAGAAACATCAAGGGATCCCTTATCCTTTGTGATAGGCATTACTGAAGATTAAGTAATGTAATTGGGGACCTCTAAAAATTTCAGTAATCCTAAAATTTAACTGACCAGTAGACAGCTGAATATCATACCTGCTGTCCAGTCACCAGGCAATGACAGGGAGCATCCAGCTGTGCATTCAGTCTGTCCATAACCTTCATAGAACTAGAAGGTGAAATCAAAATATATTCTAAGACCACTACTTTTCAACACAAAGTTTCTTCATTAAAATGCAATTACTATTTTGTTTCTTCTAATTGTTTAAATTTGAGTTAGTAAAACTTTCAGCAGCACCTTCTAAAAAAAACTTGAAATATTAGTTTTATCACAATATGCAATTTTAAGTGCTAATATTCACCCTCAGTTCCAATATTTACTCAAAAGTTTCACTCAGTTTCACACAGCATGTGACACCTATTTAGATCAAAACAGAAAACAGCAGAGGAAGCAAGAAAGAAATGAAGAACCATAGCACTAGCAGTGACTCCATTCACATAATTTAAAAATAGGTTTGTCTGAGACAGCCAGAAATGGAATCCCTATGCCTCATCACAGCTCTGTGATTGCTATACACAAGACAGGCTTCCCTTTTCTGTGCAAAATACATTGTTACACCAGCACACTACTGAAAACTTCAAGAAATTACAGAAGCCTGATATTTTACAGTATTAGTTTTCTATCCTTGAAATTTATTTAATTTCAACACATTTGTTCTATTCTATGCCATTCTTGTTCAAATTTTACCTCCAAAAGCACATACTTTGAAGAGGCTCTGAAGATAAATGCAATGTGTGCATTCATCCCAGACTCATCTTCAAAACAGTAACACCTCAATATTACCACATTGATTATTAAATTTTCTACAGTAGTTACAAATACTTATGTAAGCAAGGCAAACTTCAGAAACTTAAATAAAGTAGGTAATTTATTGCTTACTGCAGCCCACAAAAACAAAAAACAAAAACCTTTCCTCTAAGACAGGTCAGCAGGTTGCTCCAGTTAAGACTTTGGGATGAATATGGAAATTTCAGGGGACTGAGAGAAACTCAGGAAAAGAGCATGCACTTGTATAGTCTCCAAGAATACTAGGAAGAGTTATCCATATAATCGGACTCCTAGAAAAGCTCTAACAAAGCTGGAGCCAGGTGCTAAAATATTTATGGTTTAGGACTAAGGCCAGGCAACTCACCTGACAGCCAAGAGCTGCTCTCAGGAAGGTCAGTACACTTGCAGACACAGGTGCTGCTCCTGTAACCATCAGCTTCACTCTTCCTCCCAAACTTGCCTACAACAGACACAAGATACTGTGGACACCAAAAGCATTCTAGAAAAATTTCCAGAATCATCTTCTATGACACCCTTAGCCGCTGCTCACATACAGTGCCACCCACACATGTTTAAGAATAGAAGTTTAGTCTGCTATGGCAAGGTGTCTTTCTTGCAGTGTTTTTAGTCTCATTAATGGCTGGAAGATACAGAATCTCAAACATACAGTATCTGCACATGGTGTCACTGCAATGCAAACTCTGCAAAAAAGAGCTTAAGCCATAGCCTTACAGTGATGGCTTTATTTTTAACTGCCTTGTATCAGTTTCTCATACATCCTGAACGCTATAAAAAGCGGCCACATGGGCATGTTGTACAGCCAAGGTTAAGGCCATAGCAAGTGAGTGTCAGATATAATAGCAGGCATGACTTACTAGTGACCAACCAGGAGAAGACAGTGGGGGCTACAGGTGCTGCTGTCTCATACTTAGCATTCTTCCTTCAGAAGGACAATGTTTGCTTTCAAAGTGGTAAGAAGGAAGCACCAAACTGTTTCAGAGTGACTTCCTTAATAGTTAGCTGATACTATGAGAACTAAAGGAATTGAAAAAAATCAGCTTGGAAATAGAAAGACAGCTCTGATTTTTGCTCTGAGTAGCCAGGTAGTCTTAATTCAGTGAAAAAGCCATACCAGATTATAACTATTCGTATGAAATTCAACAACTTCAAAGTTCAACTACAAGGTTTTCAAGCATACCTGTATTTTACGGAAGATGACTTTATCCCAGAAACTGTTATTTCTAACAATACCACTTCTGAGTTCTGCTTCTTTCCTCTTGGAAGCAAAATCCAGCAGCCACCTCTTTAATGAAGTATCTGCCTGCCCAAAAATCTATTAAGAAAGATGAACTATGGTTAGAATCCTCATAGACTACCATTCCCTTTTTCTTACGTATGCATGCATAGAAACCAGTGAAAACCAAATAAATTAAAACAACCTTTATCGATAGGCATTCTAATTTTAGTAAGAAATACTTGTGCATTTTTATTCTGACCTCAGTTCAGGAGTTGAAATCAGCACTTAACTAACTCTTGATATCCATCAAACTGTGTGATGTTCTTTCAATGCGTAATTTCTTCATTAAAATGTACGAATCAAAATGGATGGTTTACTTCTCTATTCTAGTATCATCAAAATTCAAATTGAGCATAATCCTCAGCATTTTCTGAAAAGAACGCTATCATAATACATAATGTAGCACAGGGTGTTGTGAGGAGCTGCAGGTCACTTCAGAAACACCAATTGGAGTTCTGTCTTGCATATACAAATTTGCACTTTAGATCAATTTTCAAAGGCTCCTTCTAGTTGTTCTCAGGAAGCCAGAGAGCAGACTCAACAGCAACCCACACATTAGTATATTCATTTGGAAAGAGGAAGACTCAGCATTATGCCTCCCTGCCATGCCAATTCCCCAGCTTGCTGGGTTCATACGCTACAGTTCAGGGCACCAGACTAAACAAGCAAGAGGAAATCATGAGAACAAGTCCCAAGCCTTAACTTTGCTTCTCAAACTCCAGCAGAGAATGTGTGAGCAGAATAAGGAGCTACATTTTAAGTACTAAAAGCTGGTCTCAGGTTTTCTTCCCCTTCAGATGGATTCCAGCTGCACTATTTGTTATTGAGCCAAACAGGACCTTGTGTTACTTGGTGTTCCTCTAGCCTCATGGTCAGAGAAATGTCCTGGCTAAGACAGCATAGACAGCTCTGCCACTTCTTTAGCAGTCATAGAATTTATTATATCCTTTAGCTCCCCTGGCTGTATCCTAAAAGGAGTCACCCATATACACAAAAGGCCAGTTAAAATAAGAAGTTCAAGAAAGAATCTACTTCCAAATTCCCATCTCAGATGACCCTGAGCAGGCAAGCAGCACACACAGAAGAGTGGGGCTACAGACACACCTTCTCTGCAGCACTCCTAATTGGCTGGTTTACAGTTCTTCCAGCTAGGGCACACTGGCAGCCATGTAGGAAATTTGTATGTGTCCATGCTAACACAGGCAAACACCTGACCTTGCTTTGCAAATTCCACTCTATGAGTCAGATGCTAAAAGCGTGGCATGCAGATGCCAAGCCTCATTTTCGTGTTGTAGACTAGACTTAAATAACTTGCTCAGAGCAAAACACTAAGTCATTAATCAAGACAGAGAGAATCAAGTCCCCTAGTCAGTCTTTTCAACACTGGCATTTGCTGCCTGAAAGTGTTTTAATGCAACCAGTACTATTCCCAGTACTTTAAGCTCTCTTTTAGAAAGCAATACACACATTTGTTAGCATGCCAATTTGATATCCCAGGTCACAGTAGTTACTCCTACTCTGGCAGCACAAACTTTATGGGGTCTCTTAAAAGTCTGCAGTCATGACTGTAGACTTACCTTGTCAAACATTCTGTTCAACAGTCTTGGTACTACAGGAAATACAGTTGGCTGAAGTGTTTTTAGATCATCCATGAGTAGTCTGATATCCCCTTGAAAAAATCCTATCCGGGCTCCATGGCACAGAACCACACACTGTTAGAAAAAAAGTAAGCACTCTGAAAACGCAGAAGGTACAATGTGTTCCAGCTCTGTATGTATGACAGTCCTATGCAGTGTAGATCAGCCTTAAATCCTCTCAACTTCTGGACTAGTTTTGCAGCATTCTTACAGTCTTGAGATGGCACTAAAAAGACTAAGTAGCAAGACACATCTGGTGTACACAAACCAGACTTTCAAGCTTAGACTAAAAGTCTTGATCCAAAAAAGGGGCAGTTGGTCAAATAAGGCAATGCCACTGAGTCAAGAGGTAGCGAAAGACATGAAAAGAGAACTTTTCCATTTGAAATATTTGGCAAGCTTATTTAAAAATATTAGACTTGTTTTTCCCCTGCTTAATACCTAGAAATTCTGTGTTTATAGTCAGCACATGCTATTTACTAGGCCAGTGAGGATTTCTGTCTTGTGCTACCTCATTTCCCTTCCTTGCACTCTGGTTTTCCTTCTCATTTCACAGGACTGATGTGAGCAGAGGTTCTTAAGTGATCAAAATGCTATTTAGAAGATTCTATAAGAGCCAGAGCTTATTTCTGCATCACTTCAGACAAAAAGTTAGGCAGACTTAATCCTGTTGTGTTGTATATTTTCTGTCTAGAAGCTTCACCACCGACCTTACACCCCCCTCTATTTTCCTATTTTTTTCTTACTTCTTAACATTTCTCTTCTACTTGTGTTTATGCCTACCTGCTTTTGTTTATTCTGCTTCCTCTAACACCTACCCCTTCACTCCCTACTATCCATCCTCTTATTTGCTGCTTGAGACATGCTAAAGTGTCATTTTCCCCATCCACCATCTGCTAAAAGCAGCAAATATATCAGTCCATATGGAGCAGCAACTGCCTTTACTAAGTGGGAACATGTTTGTCAAGTCAAGTTCATTGACCCTCTAACTTCCATATGATGCTAAATCCAAGGAAACATCAACTTTAAAACAGAACTGAAAAGACTGGTTTTCACAAAGCCTGTGTTCATATCCACCCCAAACAGCAAGAAATCTTTCCTCCTTTCTACCAGTAATGTCTTGGTTAATTTTCTTATGCAGGCAGCTACACCACTTATTTTGTACAGGCCTCAACCAGCAGAGCAATACTGCAATCCAAACAGTCTTTTCATTGTTTCTTTTAAAATCCAAGTTCCTATCCTGTTTCTACTGAATAATCAAGAGCAGAGCTGTCATCTACAGAGCTGGTATGTTCTGGTGCAAGACAGGGGAGTTAAAACAGACACCAAGGTACAACTGATGTCAAGGTGACCAGGAAGAAAAAGTACTGAATGCCCAGGGGCACCTGTAGACTTCAGTTGTGTACTATTCCAAATCTCTGTAGCATATATATATACACACACACATATGAATATATACATTTTTGTGTATATATATACACACACACTTTCAGCAGAAAATAAGGATTCCTCATGGAAGTCATAGAACAATTTCTGGCTTCATATGCCTTTTCATGCTTGCATGGATGTTCCCTCTATAAACCTTCAACCTCTAAAATACAACATATGTATTTGCAATCTCACCTGAGGAAAAGGTGTTAATTCAACTTCAATAAGTGAAGTAATTAATACATGAACTTCTTACATACTGTAGAGGCACAAGGGAATTGCATCCATTCAATAATGCATAGCACCCAAAATTGGCCCAGAGGTCTTCAAAACTGCCAGCATTAATACAACCGCAGCCCTCTCGTTCTTAAAAATTAAGCCTCAGATTTTGCTATATGGTAAAACAAGTGATCCAAGAGAACTTCTGAGTTTGTCATTGAAATGGCTTTAAAAGCCACTTCCATTTCCTGGAAGAAAATTCCACTGAAACAAAATCCCTTCCTCTTCGCTGAAATTTCTTGAAAGCAATGGTGACTTCAAATTAGTTTTGTGTAAGCAAACAAGATACCTCCTTATAAAACAAATTTATATAGTTTGAAGACTAAAAAATGGCATGGATTTTTAATAATGCACTAATTATATTGGAGGGAATTTCTAGTGTACATGTGCTAATTTCCTCATGTTCTAGTAAACCCATTTCTTATTACCCCTTGCTCTAAGGTTAATGTTTATATTTTGGCATGAAAACCAGTAGACTAGTGTTCATTATGTACTGTTTATGGGACACTGCTTTCCTGAGCCTTATTTCAAGCTTTCACACACATTTGCAAGAGTCAAGAAAGAAGACCATATTTCACCTGCATGCATTCTGTAAGAAAAGTAAGCTTCTCAATAATTTAGTGCAACAAACAGATGCTTACCTCAACAATTCTCTCAAACATATGAGCCAGGGGCAGGAATGATATCAGAACATCATCAGTGGAAGGTGTGAAGGATTTCTGGAAGTGTTAGCAAAGGTTTAATTCTCATTGAGTCTCTATTTTGCCCAAGTTAAACACAACTATAAAATCTAGCATCTGAACTCTAGAGCACAGCCCCTGCTTCAGTTTTGTTTGTAATGAAGCTTCATTGTCTTTCTTTCATTAAAAAGATTACCAGCAATGACTTACTAGCATGACTAAAGACACACAGCAGAAACAATAATCTTTTTGAATTGAGTACAGTGACTAGATTATTACAACTTGTCATACATAGAATTCTGAAGAGAAATAAATTCTGATAGAAATCACAGAATTCCATTACATATATTGGGAGGGTAGGGGAGCAATAGAGATTAAAATACTATTGGTTTGAAAAAATGCACTTTCACCTTAGATTAGTAAATTTGTTTATCCCATTTACCCTAAGGTTGATATTAAAAGTACCTCACATGAGCCAATTGTGAGAGTTGTTTAATTTAAGAACAGTACTCCTTGCACTAATGAAAAACACTATAAGCCCATGGCAGAATGTAATGTACATTCACATCAGGATCATTTTATCACTTTGCTTACATCAGAACAGACTGGAAATCTGTAGGGCTCTTGACCCTGACAGAATAACCAGTAAACACTGACTTCTGACTAGTGGGCACAGGGCGCTGTCAAGTTACCTTTTCACTTGGATCTTAGTAAAGCTTAAGACCAAAGTTAGAGATTTCAGTATTTGTTTTGATCATGAGATTATTTCTCCCCAAGCAAGAATACAATGATTATCTTTTCAGTTTACCTCTGTAGCTTTCACAAAAGCTGAAGCATTGCTGACTATGTTTTGATGAGTGAGCATAGCTCCTTTAGGGTTTCCTAAGGAAGAAAGACATCAGGATTCAACAGTGAAATTTAGATCCTTGAAATTAAGGTAGCAGAGGTTAAACTAATGTGATAGCATTCTTTGATATTAATACATTTCTTTGTGTATCAATTAAAATTCTGTCAAGAACAGCTGGCAACAGTTAAGTAATCAGTTTGTGATGAAGTCTTGTAACTTTTTAAGGAGCCCAAAGATGCAGCTACCAAATTCAGATTAATTTCTGTTCTCACATCTGTTTTAAAAGATGTTGCTTGCTGCTGTATTCTTTCCTTATGCTCCATGCTAGTGGATATGAATTTCACAAATGTCAAGCAAGTGGCATCTAGACAGTCTGTTTTGGTCTTACAGCAAGGTTGCTTAGAGCTATGGAACAACTTTGCTGATAAAGTAAAAAAAAGAATTGATGGAAGAATTGATAGTCTGAAGTCTGATGCAGAGCCCTTAATATCTAAACACAAATTCATTATTTATTTCCAAGCCCAAAAACATAACACCTTCATCCCCCAATACTGCATCTCAGTATTAATATGTTGTAATGCAGTTAGGAAAAATGGTATGACCCAAAAAATGTACCCCTGAAAATGTAGACTTGTAAGTTTCTTTCCCTTATCTTGTTCTCCTCAGTTCCCCTTATTGGTTGTGTAAATCTCCCACACCCCTTTCCCCTGTCCTCAAAAAGGACTGCTTATCGATACCTCTTGCTCTTTCCCACCTGCATCTCACCCCAAAGGATCCCAAGAAATAAAGCTGTAACTTCATGTCAGCAAAGGGAAAGAGCTCATTTTTAGGATCTTCTTGGCAAGCTAATCTACCTCCTCTGTCTCCCTGGCTGCTGCGGGGTGGACAGTGGTAGTAGAGGGGCAGGGGACACTAGAATTTTAGCATTAATAAATGGGGAAAAAAATTAAAAATCCAAGGCAACTTTATCATAACACTACCCCAGCTACTATTTGCCAAAAACATGCAACAGCAGGGGGAAATCTTGGGAAAAAAAACCAAAAACCAGTAGTAGAAGGGCTTCTGAATTAATTTTGCACATACAGAATAATAAATTCAATGTAATGAGGTGTACCTGTTGTTCCACTGGTGAAACAGATGACTGCTAGATCTTCTGGCTTTGGAGGCTGTGAGAGTTAAAAAAGTATTAGCATGGTTAAGACAGCAAGGAAAAATAT
The DNA here is from genome assembly GCF_030490865.1 of Poecile atricapillus. Lineage (NCBI taxonomy): Eukaryota > Metazoa > Chordata > Aves > Passeriformes > Paridae > Poecile > Poecile atricapillus. The sequence continues at coordinate 44,547,489 of NC_081252.1, forward strand.
TTTCCTGGACAAAATATCAGGATACTAGTGTTATTTCTGAGCTATGGAAGATAGGGAAATTTGCTAGTTTGATCTAAAGAATGCTAACCAGCTTCACATTGTCACTTGAACCAATTTCACACTTACCATAGGTTTTTGCCTGTGTGCTCTTCCTAGTTCCTACAGAAAGGAGAAAAGAGAGAGAAAGTGTAGACATAAGAATGTAGCTTTCTTGATTTAAATTTATCAAACATAACTAAACACCATAATACTTCATAATGTAGACTCTCTTGGGGCATTTTAACTTGTTTAGCAATCCAGTGCAGCAATCCCTGCCCATGGCTGCAGGGTGGATGGGTATTAGATGATCTTTAAGGTTCCTTCCGACCAAACCATTCTGTGATTCTCTAGTGAATGCAAGAGTAACAAAAGCTTTAAGGCACATTTCAAAAATACATAGAATAACTACCATGTTTTACAAATACAAAAATGATAACTTAGCTAAAATTCACAGGGCTTTTCTGCAGCTAATAAACTAGAAGTCACTCATTAGGGAAGTTCAAGGTTATGGTAAGACAACAATCAATCCTATACCTCAAGCAGAAGATGCGCCACCAACAATTATTGAATAAATGAAAGAAAATTCATCTCAGCAAGCACCTCCAAGGAAGACTGAGTTTCATTGCTGGTTTGAACTCCTTTTACACAAGAGAAACTCTCATCCAGAGCCCTTCTTCCTCCTTAGTTACTCAGACCTGACCACTAATGTTAGGGTTCTTTAGACAGAAGATAAAGGATATGAAAACCAAGGATATAGCAAGTAAGAGGAAATATTTGCAAGCCGATGTTCAGTATCTATGAGCTTTAAAGTTTCAAACCAAGACTTAATACTGTCATGTCTATTTAAAATTAGAAACAATACTAGCCTAAGTGCTTATGCAAATTAAAGATAACCTTCTGTTAAGCATATCTTTGGAAGCACCCTTTGAGGGCAGACATCAACTTCACCACTGTTTTACATAGCTTTACATTCCAGGTAACAATAACAGCATATGCATTCCTTTGAGCCCTAGACTTCTTTAGTATCATGTACCTCTTAGATTTACCCTAGGACGTTTAAGACAAAGGGAATGTCTGGAAACACAGTTAACATCCCCATACCTGTAAGCTTGCCTTTTTGAAAGGGTACATTATGCAAAGATTTACCACTATGGCAACACAGCTGTCTGATCAAAACAGCACCTCCATTTCAAGTACCACCAGAAGCTCAGTACCTCCCTATAACCTGCTTTGAGTAAAATCTGGGATTTACTGAATATACAGCTAAGATCATCAGACACTTTTTTTGATCTCTTAGAACAAAACTCCACCACTTCTTCCTGTTAAAGAGCCATTTATTCAGAGTTACTCAGCTACAAGTAACCACACAATATATATAGATACTGGGCAGAAACTAAGCTGATGGCTTCCAGGGGATACACAGAAACGGTTCACTTAACCCATGCACAGCTGAGCAATAAGCTCAAACCAGAAATCCAGAAAACAACCACTCAAAGCTAGAAATAGTATTCTAATCTAATCTAAGCTCCTAAACAGCTCATAGTTACCTTTCAGGAGACACTATAAGTCTCTATGCCCTTAAATAAAAACAAGTGACAAAACCTTCCTGTTCACTGAAGGACTATTAGAATTATTTAAGCTTGCCTCTGTACTTCCCCAAAAGGCTCTTGGAACACCTATTACTTAACACGTGATGTTTGCATTAATGAAATAAGAACTATATAGTACTACTGAACATCACTACTTAAGGACACAAACATCTTATGTAAAACATTTACCCTCAGTTTGGTTTTTCCATAGCTAGAAGATCCAGTGGAAAGCATCATCCTCTGTCAAAAACTGCAGTTCAGCTCAAGGAAAGAAGTTCATTTTAGCCTGACAACTTACAGTTGGGCTACTTTTTCTAAGTTTAACCCAGCCCTTTGGCCAGTGAACTGTAAGTCACTTAACTTTAGCCTTATTTCATGTTTTTAGCTCCATTTTAACCTGGCACTTTTATGGAGACTAGTTTGCCAGTCAAACTTCTTTTGAAAGAAGGCATGCTGACATATTTGTATCTTTACCAGAAGGTGGCCCTATTAACATAGTTGTCTTAACTGCTATGAAAAAAAGGCCAGTGAAATGAGGCATTTCACACCAGTTACTGACACCTGCACAAGACAAGCACATTTATCTGGAGATACTCAAAGTCTAATGAGCCAAGCCTTCATCCAAACTACAGCTGAAACCAGGCTAAACCCAGTTTCACAATCTTACAGTAAAGATGTACTTCATGCAATTTGATCCTGGAAGAGGGTTCTCCAAATGAGTGAAGTTATGAAATAAACTTACATAAGAGATCTGTGGAGACAAAAACTACAAGCAAAACCAAGACTTGATATCAGGTGGTTAATTAAAATGATTTATACTTCCAAAACCCAGAAGCTCATTCCCCTATATCACCATAACCTTATCCTGTGAGAAGCTGACTGACAATTACCTTCTCCCCCAGAAAACACCTTGTAGATTCAGTGTACAGGGGTAAGCACCATTTTTCACACGACCAAAACCTACACAGGTTCTTCTTGAAGTAAGAATTTCTCAAATATTAGTCACAGTATATAATTATCACATTATGCTTCACATGGGCAAGCCTTAACACTCAGATCTAGTGTTCAGTCTTTTATGTTAATAAGCTTTCATTCTGTCATCTTGGCATATCCACTTTTATACTTTGGGCATTGTGAAATACCATTAGCAAGTTGTTTTCCTCCAATTATTTTTCATATTTTTGTATAAACTTCAATCCAAGAGATAGTTAAGTATTTTGAAACTAATCCATGGCAAGTAAATGGGATGACAGCAGTTAAGTATTCTTACCTCTATTTCTCTCATGCTGAAGACTTCCACACCGCACTTTTTGCCACGTTCCACAAGATCCACACCAAAAGAATCCATAATAACAATGGTGTTGAGTATTGGAGTTTCTCCCTTTTCCACACTGGTTAGCAGAAGTTTGGCCTTGTCAGGTTTGTCACAGAAAACCAATGACAAGTCAGCTGATGAAAAAGAACTATATTATCAACATGACAAGTTCAGTTTTGACTAGATCCATACATACATCGGTATGTCACAATGGAAGGCTTTTCTGAAGAAGGCTATAGTTCTGCCCTCACTCATCACTGTCATCACACATCCATTTGCTGAGCTACTGAAGGTGTCCTACCTTTGTTCACAATGTACGTAATAGCTTCAGCTCCCAGTGTATCATAGAGTGGCACCACCACCATGGAGAATGCATAGCATGCCTGTTCAATGATGACCCACTGCACAAAGAGAAGTGATGAAAGTCACTATGTTTTGCTTATTGTAACAACCCTCCAAGAAAGATTCATATTTAAAATTTAGCTTCCTTCTAACAAGGAGGCTAATAGGACACAGCTCATGTGGACAAGTCTTTCTAAAAAGTAAGTGGCAGTTTGTATTGCTCTTTCACTTTGAAGACCTACTCAATTTTTATGTGGGAGGAAGGAAAAAATGCCCAAATAATAAGGAGCTATAGGAAAGAATCCAATAAAATTCAACCCTATCCCTAAAAGTAATACTAAGTACTGTTGAAAAAAATCAGTTAACAAACTGTCTCCTTAGTTTACCTATTAACAGAAAGCCTTTAAGCAAGAATACAGTATTTTTTATTGGTTTTATGTTATTGAGGTTGGCAAAGCTTTCAATATTTCATATTACCATGAATCAGTGAAATACTCACTTATGTCCTGACCACATGTTAAATTTATATACACACAGTATTCTTACCCCTATATTATGTGCATCTCATTTGATGGTCAGGCATACAACACATGCAATTAAAGTAAAAGTCCTTTGGAGAGTCAGCCCCAGAATGTTCCTCAGCAGTTCTCAACACTAACCATTCCTCTTGACAGAAATCTAATATGAAGACTTCTATTAAAAAAATGCAATTACATCCCTGCAAGCTCCAGTAAGAAGGATTTACATGCTAACAAGTATAACAATAACCATAATGAATATTTCAGCCTTGTGATGTGCTATGTGAGTTATGCTTTACAGCCAGCCTATTTTCAGCCAAAGTACCATCAAGGTAAAACAGTAATGCAATTATTTTTTCTGATAGTAACTCTTGGGTGTATTTTGTAACCAACTAGCTAGACCAAAATACAGAATAGCATTCAACTCCTCAAGTAAGAGCCTCCAGACAAAGAGGAGGCCAGTGAGACTAGAACATTTATGATTTTCCAGTCAAAGACTGACAAAAATTCTCAGTACCTTTAGTCTGTCTGAATGACAGGAACAAAACAGTATGCATCTTAAAACCTACCAGAACTTAAAATTCAACAAGATTTGCACTAACAGAGGTGTTTCCTTTCCCCTCCCCCAAGCTGTTACAATTTCCAGTGTTTTTGCAGGACTAGCCAGCTACCTCACCGCCACATGATGACAAGTTTAAACATGATTCAGCTAATTATTCAATAAAATATCTAAGAGAGATTATGTCAAAGTTGCCAAATCTCAGTTTTACAAATTGTTTATTAGGGGCCAGTTTCCAAAAGTACTCGATTGATTCAGCAGCTTTAAACACAGAAAATTTTTTTGACAGCATTCATGCAATGGGTAAGTTGTTACACCTCTTGTCCAAAAAGACTCCTTATAAAACTAGTACAAGGCCAGCTAACAGGTAACTAGAGTTTCATGAAGACATTACACATACTGCTAAGTCTATAGGCAGGCAGATTTATAATAGCCATGAAAGGGTGCACTGAACAGTTCCTGCTAAACAGCATCCTCCAGGACTTGTAACAATGGGCAGCTGTGCTGCTGTTCAGCAGCCAGAAGTTTAGAGGTTATTTTATTAAGGTGGGGGTCCTACTACAAAAAGACTTCAGAAACTGCACACAGCAATGAAAGCTTCCTTTTGCAGCCTCCAACAACTCTTGCACATCATCATTCTCAATGGTACAACCAGCATCTTTATTTTCTGGGCTACCAAGACACTTTTTTCCATTTTCCTTCTAAAATTGTGAGTAAATATAAATATCAAACCCTGACACTCAAGTTCTCTCAAAGCCCAAGCAAGCAACTAGTACTAAATATAGACAGCAGTCAGACTTTCTGTTTCTTTTCTGACATGGCTCTGATCTTCTGTTAGGGGAAATGATACTTCGTTGTTGTGATTTTTCTCAATCCAAAACAAAACCTCCCCACTTCCAGAAGAGATGTCTGTTTTCCAAGAACTCAAAGAGAAAGTAATACTTTTATTCACAAATCCAAGTTTTGGTTTTGCTAGTATTTTCCCCATTAGGGGATTTCCCCAGAAGTTGTTCCCTGAAATAACAAATGTGCATCATTTCGCACACACACACACAAAAAAAACCCCTTCACATATTCTCCTGTCTGGATTAGTAACCATAATTGGAATGTCACAACACCCATCCAGTAGTTTTGTGCAGGGAAAATCCCAGATTTAAAATTGCTGGTTTAAACAAATCTTTTCAGCTCATTCCTGACCCAACTCAAAGCAATGCAACTTAAGCATTTTATCTCTGTGATCCATGAGCAAAATTCCATTTTCTCCTCCAGAAATCCACTAACCCAGCAGAGACCCTGCACACAAAGATCTACAGAGAAACAATTCAAATTGATGCAACAAAAACATCTGTGTCCCTTTTTTACTTCTGGTTCATTATGTCATATGCACAGGAAACTGAACTGTATGGTCTGTAGCTCCATGTTATTTAACAGCTTCCTAATTGAATATATCCCAGCCTTGTTTATTACAGAAATAGAACTAAAGCTGTTAGAAATAGAAAACCATCAGGAAAACCCAAGAGCTTGGGAGTTTCTTAGGGTGTAGGTTGAGAAAGAAGGAAGCCAAAGTCACTTGTCATACAGCTTGCATTTTGGTGACAAGAGACCAAGACACTGATAGAACTTCCAACCCTGTCAGAACTGTGGATGTCTTTTGATAATTGCAAACACAAATGGGAGTGTTGAATCAAGAGGGACAGCATTCTTTTGATAAAGGGTAAGAAGCAGCCCCCTGTCTTTATATAGGAACTAGCTTAATGCAGCAAGTACTAGCTCAAACTACTAAACACAAACCTAGGTTAGAGAAATTCAGTCCCATCAAACAGATCTAATAAACAAGTGTAGAGAATATATACTTACTGAATATTGCATAATGTCTTTAGAAAGGGAAATCTACAGCCACTTCTGGGTTAAAAAGGATATGCACTATCAACCTGAATATCCCCATAGCTGTCTTACATGATCTTTAATTGTGTCACTTTTAGTCTTTCTATCCATTTTTATTAAATTAATTTCCATTTTTTGCCTTCAGCAGTAGTTTTCCCTTACCAGAATCTTTGTGCCCAGGGCCTCCAGCAGAAACAGAATTATCACCTTAACACATTTTTGTCCAAATATTTAATCGCCAAGTGTTTCTCTGCGTTTTAAAAGTTTAAACACCTCCTTGTGATTTCCTGTCACTTTCAACTATTTAGGTTCTTCAATATTACTTTTTAAGAGAAACCAAGCTGTGTTTACATTCACTAAGAACTACATTCACTTCCTATTAAAAAAGCCACTGCTATAACCTGGAAACAGAAGATAATTAGTTAAGTTCTTCTGAATTCCCTGATTTTTTTTCTGCTCTCCCTCCAGCCTTCTGCATTTAGCTCTGGGGGCAAAACACAGAAAAAAAACCCCAACCAAAACAACAATACAAGACATTAACCATTGTGTCAACTACCAGTTTTGGTTCTTAGCTAAAAGGTGCCATGTCAATGGCTCACAGGTCTAGAATGTTAGTGTTTAGGCTTTTCAAATGGGCTCTCAGTGGGGAGGTACACTGCCAAGAGAAAAAGAAGTAGGCCCTTTTAGTAATGGCCAGACCACAGATTAAAATTTTAGTTAAATTACCTCAGGTCTGTTTTGTGAAAAGATTCCTATGTACTGAACGTGAGATGGTTTGAAGCCTCGGTGGAGTAATGCAGAGCCCACATACTCAGCTCTGTCTGAAACCTGGAAGGGCAAAAAAAAGAGGAAGGACAAAAATAATAAGAGAAAGCTCATAACTGCAAACTCTCCTTAATAATTAATTTGTATGAATGAGAGAGAAGTTTTTTAGGCTATTCTGGATGCCCTCTGTGACTTTGATAACCTAAACACTGCAGTGTCATTATGTTGCACTGATTGTAATTATCACACTTGCACTCAATACTCAATGCAGCAGAAGTAACACTTGATTCAGTCAGACTTGAAAGTGTTAAGTCTGTATCTTAACATTTAAGAATTAAATTTAGAAGTTCAGCACACATACACAGAAAAGGCTGTGTTGCTGTATCTGTGTTAAACCCAAGAAGCGACCCTAGAATGACTAAAAATAGTATTTCTGCTTAATCACAAGCATTACATACAAACATTATCCTTTTACTTCATTCAGTGCCTATAGAATAGCATTTCTCCCTTCAAAAATCAGAACAAGGAGGCAAAACCCACTTAGTTCTATTAACAAAGCTTAGGAAGGCAATTTTCTAAATTCTTTCTACATAGCACATGACTTGAAACCATGTTAGTCACATGACCCCAAAAGCAAAGCTTTAATAAAAGAGGCAGCACCCAACAAATTCCCAGCAAAGTCACCTTGGGAAAAAGGTGAGGTCTGTTACACACAGAAGGTGTTTAATGACCTTAACAGTATGCAATAGGCAAGGTTTATGCAAATTTGAAGACCAACTGATTAAATCAGGAACAACCTAAGTGTGCACAGCTGTAAATGGAGATTTGCATATAGATATTTTCAGGGATCAAGAAGCAGCATGCTGCTAGTCAGAAGCAGATCTGCTAGCACCCTATACAACCATCATTCAGCACTATGGAGACAAGGTGTCAGGAAGCCCAAACACCACCTGCAGATAGAACTACTCCTAGTGTAAAGTGAGCCTCTTGGAAGCAAGCACAGTCTGAGCCCTTGAACACTACTTCAAAGCTGCTGCTGTGCCCAAGTTCTAAACAATTCAGCACTGAGATGCCAAGATAACAGTTTTATTTCAGAATTTTTGGGGGTTCACAAACCAAGTGCAGGAGAGGCTCTTTTTTTCTTTCCCTTGCACATATTTAAGGCTGCTCCTTTAAGATACTGTAATAGGAACTAGAACCTTTCTGCAATATTCTGCTACTACTTTAAAACATAAATAATTCAGATTTGTTATATCACATTACTAGACATTGTATCAATAGTCTCAGCAAGCAAAAGCAAGTCTAGCACTAAGAGAGGTTACTTACCTCTTTATAGGAGATCCATTCATATGGCTGGTTTGGTTTTCTAAAACCTAGACATGGACCATTATCTAAAAAAATAATAAAAGTTACTCAAAATTTAACCCCAGCTCCTCTGTCCTGACACCACTCTTGGTGGTAAGCCCCTAGATTCTCATCAGACACTCTCAGATGACAAATGGGGTTTTTTCAGGGGTGCAGGGAAGAAAGGTGAGAAAGGATAGAAGCAACAAAGTTGGTTTAGGCCAAGGAATACAGCACTGACTTTATTCACAGAACTCTGTTTAACAAAATACCTGTTTAACTTGTCCTCAAGAAAATTCACATCCAATGCATTGATCATATTGCTAGATAGAGATCCCCTATGCCCAGTTGCATTTTAAGAGTTCAAATATGTAGTTTTTGACATATTTAAGATAGTATCTCTAATTTTAGACTTACTTGATACGTGTAAACCCCTTTGGAAAATATCATAAACTGTTCTCACATCATCATAGTAGTACGACAAGAGTTCATCGCTGTTGAGAAGAGAGGACCTTCGAGCATGCTCACCGCCCTAAGGAAAAGCAATTAGAAAAGTTAGACACCCTTGTTGGCTATAAGTGAATGGGAATTGCTTGAAGGAATATTCTTGAGAGAACCTGAGAGCTATGCAAAGGTTTCCAGGATATTGTTTCAAGAGTCAAACTGCTCCCTACATCACCAAAAATCTGCCAGGCAAAATCTTATTCCTGCTACCTAAGATAACACAACAAATGAGACTAATATAGACTAACAAAGGACATTTTGTCAAAAGAAACCCCTTTTCTTAATAAATATTTTACTCTATTAGTGAAGTAGAGACCATAATTAATTTCATCAAGCTTTCTAAATCCAGTCTCAGAGCTGTCAAGGCAGAATATTAATGGTTCAATACAAATCTATTTTTCTAGTTAAGAATACAGAACATTATCACACTTCAGTATGTGGTTTCAAACCCTAAATGATTTTAAGCATGATCACAAATGCCCTAAACAAGTGTTCTAATAATCAAAATATTCTGTCCCACAGAGTCCTTTAATCCAATTAAAAGTTACATCTTACAAAAAAGGGTTTCCTCCTGACTTATTTAAAAACAGTCAAGACAGTACTATCTTAAAAATGAAAATTAACATTTTTGAGCTGTTGAGCACTTAGATAAGATACAAGTAGAAGACAATACAAGAATTTAATAGTTCAATTTTAAGACTACCTTTTTTAAAGTGACTGATTAAATAATCTCATTTTATAGAGAGCAATCAAGTTTCACAAACTACAGTTATGCAATTACTATTAGGCCACAGTTGTTAATTAGTCCTTTTATGATGACAGACACCTACAAGCAAGTTCTTATCAAGAACAGCCCAGCTGGTTAAACAGAGGGTCTTGACTAAACACTGCATAAGATTTTCTCTACCAGCATAATCAATTTCTGGCTCTTTCAGAAAGTCAAACCCTAGACAATTCAGGCACAGATTTAGTTAGTCTAGCATCCGTAATTAAAATCTGTTCATATGTAGTCATAGGTTCTTCTTCTGTTTTCAAAGTGTTCTGGAGGACCAGACATTACCTGTTCCATGTATAAGCTACATAAATACAGGTTTATGTACAGAAGATGTCGTATTACCCACGTCTATAGAAATCAGTTAGCACATTAAAGGCACAGAGAGGAAAAAATATTTTTACACTAAAACAAGCCTAACTTGTTTTAGCAAAACATATGAGTAATGCAGTGCTTGCCACTCCTTTGACAGCAGAAACGTACACTGTGAACATGACCCAGAACAAGTTAATGAGTGGCTTACCTCTAAAAACTTATAACATTAGAAATTCAAGAGTGTACTTGCTCTCACAGCAATCTGCTCTACAGGAAATTAACAGATCACTAGCACATGTCTCTGCCTGGAAAGAAAAGCAAGACTGCTTGCTTTATTTCACTGGTTTCTCTGATCTTGGATAATCAAGGTCATCTTACAGATTTTCCCAGTGTTGCCACTCTGGAGCTAATCTAAGAAAGATCACACAATGTAGTTTGTTACCATGGCCACAGGTAACATCAACAAGTGCAATGTATCACATGTAGCATGTCTGATGTGCTATAATTCCTACATCAGCTGAAATACAATAGCCTAAGCCATTCCTCAGCAAGAGTCAAGAAGTATTTGTTTCTCCTCATGTGGGCTACTACTGTTTTGTTTACATGCCCTATTACACAGCACCACAAAAGCAATTTTTTCAGGGCCTGAGGCACTAACCAAATTTGAAGATGAGTTATCAGACAGTACACTGCTTAGATACAAGACTGATAGCACAATCCTTCTGAATAAAGAGACACTCTGTAACAGACTACTGTTGAAAAGTTCACGTCAGTTTTCATGGGTTTTTGGTAAGGGGAAACAAACACCTTTCAGTTTTGTTTACTTTGTTCTTTTTCCCCTAGTAAAGTAGAATTAATTAGATTTTCAACAGTATTAGCATAAAAGCTTTTCTGAAAAACACCCAGCTCCTTGTGTGAAGGCCACAAGTTCAGTGTTATTGATGCAGCAGTAACTCCCAGATATATTGAAGGTCAAACCAGGAGCATAATGCAAAACTAAGTCATCTACTAAGCAATAGAACTCATCTACATTTTGCTTGAAAGCAACAAGAACTACTATTTTAAGACCTAATCTTAATGGACTTTTTCCAGAATGTTTGTGCAATATCAGGGAAAGTTCTGTTTGCAGCAAACTTGTTTAAAATTCACATTACCACCAGATACCTGAATCCCAGAACTGGAATGTTTGGCTGACTTCACACAGGTTAGTTGAATGGCATCTAATAGATCTGTCCAGTAAAATTATAAGCAATCAAAAGGGTTGTCAGTTTTAATAGGTATTCTTAAAGTAGCCAGGCAATAAAATCAGATTAAATTGAGAACAGATTCTAGTTACTTGTGTAAAGTAGCCCTTGCAGCAGCTCAGGGACTTGCAGGAAATTAATCTACTGCATATCAAGTGCTAGTCAATAAGTAAAACCTTGGCATTGGTTAAAAATAGCATTTGAAGGAAACAGATTTATTCTACAGCAGAGCATATTAGGCCTCTATCAAGGCCTATTCAGGTCACAAAGTATCTGCTTTTGTTCAAGCCATGGGTTTGCTTCTTGTTGACACAGGCTTCCCAGGATTAGCAGTAATGTGAAAACACACTGTGGGCTCCACCATGCCTCAGAGACACGAGAAATTTTTCTTTACCTGAGAGGGAAAGTATACTAGCAAGTGGTGCTTAGGTCACCAACATACTTATTCTGAGCAGCAAGTAGTATAAACCAGAGTTTTCAAACCACCCATATAATTTTAAGCATACAATTATATTAAGTATTAATTATAAATTAAGTAACCATACAGCACCTGAAACTGATCATTCATAGGGAGATAAGCACATATGTAATCAAGTGTTTCTTGAAAGGCAAGGCATGCTGGAATTCTGGTAACGTATCAGAAGAATGCCAGAAGACTTAAAAAGTTTTCATGAGTTGAATACTTCTCTCCATATTTGAATATCTTTTCTTAAGGGAACAAAAAAGGCAGTCAAATCCAGTCTTACTCCTAGAAAATACTGACATCCTAATATTTATTTCTATTCTGTTCTTCTGTATAGCATAAGTTGGGACAAATAAAAGTTTTTAAAGCAAGATTTAATATATTTGATTGCCATACACCTCCACACAAAATCAACAGCCCAAGTTATTCAGCTGTTAGTCACCAGTGGAAAGAAAGCAATCTACAGGCAGACAGATCCAGATGTGGATGACACATCCCTGGAAGTGTTCAAGGTCAGGCTGATATGGGCTCTGAGCAGCCTGGCCTAATGCAATGTGTCTCTGCCACTTGAGTAACTCTTTGCACTCATTTTCAACTATGTGTGCAATCTTGATGTTCATCCAGGGATGGTTAAAACAGGTCACTGGGTGCTGATCTACCAAAACAAAACTTTTGAGAGGTGGGAAGCGACCTGGAAAAACTGTAAATGGGATCTTCCTTCTCCCATATGAGGTTATGAAGATACGTTATGAGAACATGTAGAAACTCTATTCCAGTCAAGGACCTCACTTTTTCCCTTGGCATGTAACAAAGTTAAGTCAAAAGTGAGAATTATGTAGAAGTTTATTTCTAGTTCAAATTTCTTATTGTAAATGAACAGGTAGATTAGATAGTAAAATGGTAGCAAAGAGGCAATGCCTTCTGCCATGTCTTTTTTGGAGCAACTGCTCAGGCCTTTTAATATCATATTGTTTAGGCAGAAAAAAAAAAGTTAAGACAATTTCAGAGCAGTATTTGATTTTTCCTCTGTAGAAGCGACAACTCAACACATACACAAGAAAATGGATGAAGTTAAATTTTAAGCAAAATTTTATGAGAACCTGAATACCAGGCAATGTATTAAAATCTTGTCACTGTTATAAGAGCAGAAATTCCAACAGACACTTAGACTTGATCCAAAACATACATTCTCATTTGACTACCATTTTAAACATTATTAATAGTTCAGATACAGCCCTTAATGAAAACAATACTGGAGAGATCTTACTAATTTCAAAGATCTCATCACTGCAACATGCTAACACCCAGGTGTTTTTAATTTAAGTCTTACTACCATTCAGCCTTTCCATTAAAACGTATTTTCTAAAGAGGCATTGAAAAATAATGCTGCTACACTTATCTTGCTCTGATCAGAGAGCCAATTAGTGTAATTGGATCAATGATGCATTAAGTCGCTTAGTGAAGTCTCATACCACCAAACAATGATTTCAAATCTCAGAATCCAGCAGTGACAAGTAATACTATTTGAAGAAATAAAGGCAGCGAATTGAGACTGCTGTCAAGAGTCTCAAGCAAATAAGTATTCATCATGGGATTTATGGACAGCTAAGAGCTACTGTCTTATCATCTTATAATGCAATGTCCCCCAAAAATCTGCTGAAGTTTGCACTGCCTAATGAGGCACTCCACAGCTGGAAAACTTGCACTGCTACCTCATTCCAGCAACCAAAATGTCCTGTTTACAAGGCTATTCTACTCATTGTCTACATGTCTGCTGTCAGAATTGGAAAAGCTCACCAAGAGAAGTGAGATCCAACTTCTAGATCCTTACTCTAGATATGCTGCTTGAACATAGAGGTGTTTTTTTGCCAATTATCACATTACAAGTGCATATTTTTGTTTCCCTTTTGTGTACTTTTAGTAGCACATCACTATTTGCTACAGTAACGTGATGTGTCAGTAAACTCGTTGTATGCTCCACTGAGATTAGGAAGTAAATTGTGAAGGGAGGTGCCAACTAGTGTATCATTCTTCAATCTCAATAATAGTATGAAACATTAAAAAAGTGCCAAAAATTCATGAAATTGACTTACTATAAATCTCAAATTCTGCCACATTTGTTTACACCAGTTTGTAATCACATCTGCTCTTAGGTGCAAGAGTCATGTTAATTCATTTGATACATGACAACTAGATGCAGTCCATCCATGCAGAAGAATGTGGTGTACAAGGAGACTTCAGTTCCAAGTGTGTATATATATATATAGAGAGAGAGAGAGATAGTTTCTGACTATTGTGAGGCAAGAAGCTTGTCAGCTTTCTAATTCTACATTTTCTAAGTCTCTCCCTTAAAGAGCACAACCTTCAAAAACTCTCCTTCATTTAAAAGGAGAAAACAACTTGTCTATCCTGAATAGAGAACACTCTTGGAAGAATAAATATTTGACTCTGTAGTGAGCAGCAAAATCAATACAACCACAACTCCCAAAAACACCAGCCTTGCAATCAGTAGTTTATATTTGCTCACAAAGCAACAGTTTCTCCCAGTCAGACCCTTTCTGCATTTAACTTCATTTTTAAAAAACCACTACCTAAAAGTAACTGTGCCTCTAAAAAGTGTAAAACAAAAGTTAGCATATCTAGAGTTTAGCAGGTGGCTGGTTTAATTTCAACTTACTCTATGGCTGGGATCTCTTGGCAGACTAATATTTCTTTCCATAGATCATCTGAGGACAATTAGTACCCTCTTCATGCTTGTAACACAATATAAAGTCTCATGTGTCAGCTATTATACACTAAAAATAATAGAAGAGTATAGTCTAATCAGTATATACCAGCATACACATTCTGACATCAAGAACTAATTTAATAGGTCATCATGTGGCCAGGAATTGAAAACTATACTGTGCCAATTCTAACATGAACAAGTTCTGTCACTAGTGAGATCAGAAGCTCAGCTGTCTCGGCGGAGTCTTTTTCTCTTGTGATAGTTATTTCCTCAGCCCTCAAGTTGGTTTCCAAATTCAGAAAGCCAAAATGGTGAGTTCAAGCCACATTTCAGAAATGCATACTCCCCAGACTACTGGTTTAGAAACTCCCTATTGTAAATCAAGGGTGATTTGATCAAGTGTTTGGTCTCTCTCAATGCTGCTTTTAGGGTTCAGATTTCAGTGAACTACAGCATCCATCAAGTGGCACTTACCTCTACTTCCACAGACTGCATTGCTAAATCACATGGTGGTTTTAGTGCTTTTGGTCTTGTTGCATACCAGTAGGTCGTGAGAGCTGCAAAAGCACCGAAGCCCATCAGCGTATTTGTCGGAAGGGTGCGCACATACTGTCGGACATCCCCAAGTTCTGGCATTCGTAGGTATCTAAACAACTCATGTGCTTGCATTGCAGTTCAGTGCAGTTGTTCCAATGCTGGAATCTGTTGGTATGAAAAAAAAAGTTGCACAAAAAATCTGAAATCCACTTTGATTCACTGTTGCTGTAGGGCACCAGTGTATATTGTCTACTGGCTTCCCACTATCAAAATAACTTGTTCTGCTGCTAGGCAGGCAATATCTTTAGATATCTGTGCTGCAATTAAGTAAACAAGCAATTATTAGTTCATACTCTAGAAAAACAGGTAGAGCTGAGAAGAAGGAATTTATTCAGGATTTTAGTATTGCTTTCAACAGAGACGGCACTCGTATTTAATAAAAAAAAAGGAAGACCTTTTATTAAAGGAGAGAATTTCACAAATGTAAAGTAGTTATTGGTCGAGTAAATGTACTCTAAGATTGTTTAAGCAGTTAATCATCAAGCAGGAAAGTCTGGGAAATGAAGGGCAGGGACATATGTTATCTTGCCTACATGTAACAGAACATCCCAATCCTATAGGAGCATAGCAGGAGCACAATTTTTCCTTTCCCAAGTCCAGTAAAATAAACTCTTTCCACTTTCCCTTCAGGCATGCACAGAAAGATCAGTACAGCAAGCTGCTTTCATAACCAATATCCTCCCATAGCTCCTCCACGGTACTTCGCAAGTTTCCTATTTCTCCCAGCACCATGCCAGTAATTTATCTCTGGTCATAAGGCAGACTAAAGCAGTGGCAAATGACGCTCAAGGCAGCAGCACGCAGCAATACAATCAAGCACAGGAAGCGCATTTGATTTGTCACGTTCACACAGAAGGAAGAGCTGGAAGAGGCTGCTCCCTGCCAGCACTCACTGACACGGATATTCCACAGCAAGAACCAGCTGCAGAAAAAAAGCGGGATGGCAGTCAGCTCAGCTGGTGCTCTCCGCCACAGCCAAGGTCTCCCGGGACGCGTGTCACATGGCGAAGCCCCCGGCCGATGCCCAGTAGGTGAGAGGTGAGCGGGAGCAGCCGGCCCGCGCGGGGCCAATGGCAGCCGGCAGCGCTCGGCCCGCAGCGCTCACCCCACCGCGCTCAAGGGCGCCCGCGGGCCCCGACACCGCCACGGCCGCCACACACACAGCGACGGCTGGCAACGCTGTCCCGCTCGCTTGAAGAACAAAGAGATGTATTTACTTAGGTTATTTAGGTCCTAGCTATTTCCTATGGAAAACAGAATTAAACGAAAGTCCTAGAGAATGTCAAAAGAGGTAGCTAACAGCTAAAGCATCCTGTGTAAGGAGCCACCGCTGAAGGATGGTGGCATATGAGACTCTGAAACCTAAATGGACAGAATTACATTTACAAGTTTTAAGAACACTACTCAGTTAACATTTTATATTTCTACAGGAAAATCTCTACAGTCTGACCTTGAAATCTTTACTGTTGCAATCAGTTATTCAGCCAGACAACAGAAACATGGCCTAGTTCACAAAAAGTCTAACTAGTATTTGGACAAGATTTGCTAGAGACAGCAAAATAGTAATAAAATTAGTTCAAAGGGCCCATGCTTTCACAATGTTAACAGGACAGGCTGAAGCAAGGTCATGGATGGGGGCAGTGTCAGGATTGGAATCAAGTTCCATCTCTGGAACAGTCCTGGACCCATGGAGTAATCCACAGCTGGCAAGCACTGCTCTCTCTTCCCCACACTTTTATTTTCTGGCATAACCTTCAGGCACAGGGCTGTATCACCTTGACTGGCAGCACAGGGCCACTACATAAATGCCTTTTCATTATTTGCACAGTGATATACAGCAGACTATAATCAAAACCCACAACACATCAGACTGTAGTAACAGAAGGTAGTGATGATCTGAATATATAAACAAGCTCATCATCTTCCTTTTTTAAAAAAGGAGTAAGTTATTGAGTTAATAGCTAAGATCACCATGCTTTTTATGCACCTAATCATGTTCATTAACATTGCAGGTACAAAAACTACTTCTTAAGTTTTACTATACACAGCTGAACAGTAAGAATAAAAAAAACCTCATAGACCAACAAAGAAATCTGGACTTAAAAGTTAATTTCACATATACTTTATCATAGACACCAAGTTACAAAACTAGATAAGGGGGTCTGTGATGTGTGTAATGGCTAAAAGCAAGCTTAGCTCTTTCCTCAAGCTCCACAATGAGCACCTTTGACTTTTAAAACTGCTTTCCTGTCTGCATTAGTCATGAAGTGTCCTGCACATACACTATGATTTAGGAATGCAATGTAACTTGAATTACTCAAAAGGCTGTGATGCCTTTAGAGGTAACAAGACTGAAGTAAACATCATCCTTTAATTCACACAACAGTCCCATTATAGTCAAGAATCAGCTATGATTTCAGTCTGCATGAAGAGGTGCACGCCTCTGCTTTTCATTTCCTTGAACAGTTGTTTCTAGGCAAGCCTGCAACATAAAACTTTTCTTGAGCAGTTATACCACAAGTTATCAGGTATACGATACATTCTGCTGCTTATGATTATATTGAGATATCTTAGTGTACCTTCTGCCTTATCCACATAAAAAACAAGGTGAAGACACAGTTTTCTGCAACACTAAGCAATTCCAAGCTTTAATACTACCTGTTAAGTCATATGAACGCTTGTCTTCTGCATTTAGGGCAAAGCCAGCGTAACCAAGACAATAAATTCACATTCTTAACATATGCATCCAAATATACCCCATCAAGAAAAGAGGCTCCAATGCCTTCCAGCCTTCAAGTCATCTCAGTATTTACTTGGCTTACACTCCAACATCAGACATCCTGGGTTTTTATCATGACCAAGGAGAATAGTTTAGAGCCTTCACACTGAGATACAAAGATCTTCCCAGTGGAGCTTGCATCTGGCTTTCAGTTGTTCTCCTCAAGGAGCAGTCCTGCTAAGTTTGCTCACTCAAAACAAGTACAAAAAGCCACACTCTCTTCACAAATTCTAGTCCTGCAATTCCTTCTTGGCAAGCAGTATCTGGAACACAAGGAACAGACTCAAACTAAGTGAGACACAGCTGAAGACCAAAAGGAAGGAGATGCCAAGTGAAAAGTACCAGTCTGTAATACTCAGATTGCTACGTGTAGGGGGGAAAGAGCAGAATTGACATTTGAGGTCAAAAGCACTTCTTTCTCAATGTAATCAGTAGACCTTGGTCTTTTTTCTAAAAGACCAGAGGGAAAGCAGTGTGGGTAATGAGTTAAAACTGCTTCAGAGAAAACTGTCTTGACCACCTCCAAACAGTTCCCCCAGTGCAGCCCAAAAAGGCACCCCTCTGAACTCACCATATCAATTTGGCTAAGGAGCGCTGTAAGTTTCAGACAAAGCCAGCTCTCTCTGCTCACACACACACACACACACACACACACACACACACACACACACACACCCCCTGCCGCACCCAAGACTCATTCTTTACAGCACAGCCAGTATCTCAAGGCAACGACCCAAGTTGGCAGGGCTCTGCCGTTCTTTGCTGCTCCTACTCTCGGCGTACAATGGTCTATTTACAGTGGGCAGCAGTCTGCCTATTGTCTATCCATAGCCAGACATCGTTCGAGTGCAACGGAAGAGAACAGGAGAGCAGCCTCAGCTTCTGTATTGCAAAGAAAACAACCCCAAGAACCAATGGCCTTTCTTTCTCTCTATTCTAATATTTAGATAAACAACACGCTAGCACTGCCATAAAGGCAGGTCCATCACATGGTGTAAAAGAACAGGCTGTGTTATTTCTACAGCCTCTTGCAGGGAGAAGAAATCTACAAGACAAGTTGCCCATCTCTTATTATGAGCAATATAGCACTAAGATGTTTTCATTATGATATGCTGAAACAGGGAACCAGCCACCCACGTATCTTTTGAGTTGTCCTGACAGCTACCTGCCACTGCAGTCTGTTTTTTTCTTACTCTTACAGGTTACACTGCACAGCTCCCATGGATCTCATTTTTTACTTAAGCCTTTCTCCATTCAGCCTTTGAAAGAACAAGTGCAGAATCATGTTCTAGCCCCTTTATTATGTATAAAAAAACAGGCAGAACAAATAGCTTTGGCTATTAACCTAAGAAATCCTTTTGTCAGAATAGAATACATAATCCTAATCTCAGAGTGCATTTATAATCACCTTAAATTTGAGTTAGTCCAACCTGTCCTAGATACATGCTCTCTCAACCCTGTCCACACTGGCCAGGCAGTCACAAGGGAGGTGATCTGGCAAGCACCATATTTCTACATTATTTGTGATGCAAATTCTCAACTAGATCAACTCTCGGCTCAATGACCAGATAGCCATTAGCTTCCAGAAGGAAACACAAGAGCACATCTGGGGAAGAGGGTGGACTACTGTAATACTACACATCAGGCACAAAACTGCATGCAAGTCCTCACAAGATTTTCTGCCTGTCCCACAGTCAGAGGGGAATCTGACTGAGGCCTTGCAAACACCTGCAACGTAGCTAAACTAACCAACAAGCAAATCACAACCACCTTCAAGATACAGCAAAGGAGCTTTGGTATTTGAGACCTGAAGGAGAAGTCCCAGTTTAAGCCCTGTATAACAAACAGGACAGCAAGATGCCTACTGTGGTGCAGCCTGTCATGTCATATATGACTCCTCAGCCAGAGAAGATTTGTATGAATGAAACAAATACATTGAACTGTCTAATCCACTACTATGACCTCCTCCTCCTCCATGAACTCTGCCTCATCCCCTGGCCCTTCCCCAACTTAAAAAAAATAAATTATCTTACCCAGAAATAACCTAGTTCACCCAGCCAAGCATGAGAGCTATAAACCTTTCTTTTAAAGCAGTAACTGACATATTTACCTTCCTGCAAGAGTAAAGAACTAGAGAACTGTTAATAAGGAACATACCCCAGGCAGGAAGAACCACCAAGTCCTTAATATTCACACCTGACATCCAACTCCTCTTCAGCTCCCAGAACCATGTGGCATCGTGCATTGGGGTGTAGGTTGCCTCTACTAGTTCAGTTTCTGTTCCTGCATTTGGGGCAAGGCAGAACTGGAGGGGAACAAACTACAAGCTGGATTCAGACCCATCAGTAAGGCCACAGTGACTTACTTCATAAACTGCAATCAAATTTAAGGCTTCTGCTGCAGCCTTTAAGGTACACTAAATCTGAAACTGGCATGTCAAGGTTCTGTTCACAGCATCAAGGAAAGTCATAGGCTTATCCTCAGATACTTGGCCTCGGTCCCCTTGCAATCAAGTGGAACTCCACCTGGATTCTTGCCTCTCAGTGATGTCCAGTAAGTAATTTGAGTGCACACTGGTGAGGTCACTAGAGTTTATTCAAGTTCAGGAGTTGAAACACGTGACAAGAATCTGTTCAATGCCTTTTGTGCAATTGCTGTCCTCCAACATTTGGTAACCCTGTGTATAAAGGGAAATCAACACCTACCTCTAAAACCTTTCAGAGAATGATTAAGTTAGCTTCAATCCATGCCTATACATACACAACATGTCACTAAGCAGTCTTACCAGTTTCTCATCTCCAAAAACCAGATAAGATGCCTACAAATATTTATTTTTCAGCCTACACTGCTATCTATTAGAAATGCATCCCTGCAACTCTAATTTGCAAGTACATCATGGCACTACTCTGTCAGTCTAGTGTCCTCATTCTAAACACCACTTAGATGAAAAGCACCCCACAGAACCCAACAGCTTTCTTGTGGTATGATCTACTCAGCTTGAGTAGATCATACCAACTTATTCATTCTACTCCCCCCAGGAAAAGGCTACTATTCAGAAAGCCCAGTATGCAATATCAAGCTAACACATGGTTTAATTGCTCACTTGAGACACTGTGAGAAGGAGTTTCTCACTTATACTTCTGACACCTGAACTCTCACAGAAGACAACCTGGGTCAGGCACACTAAGCCCCACTGTATCACACTAGATAGTGTTTACATCCAGCAGGTTGTTACAAAAAACATAACCCTTAACACTCTTGAGACTGAAAGATCAGCAAGTACTCACGAGAACCAACTGGTTCACTGAGTGACCTCCCAAGACCAGTAGCCCAAAAAACAGTATGACAAACAGAGCAACCTTCTGACCTCAAGTATTAAAGTACGCCTGCATCTACTCTGAGTCAGTGATAGTAAGCATTTTCTTCCTGCTTTCCTAGGAAACTACTTAACCTTACCAGGCTGTTATTGCAGTCCAACTGCAGAAGCCAGTTCTGGGTTCAAGAACAGTAATTAATAAAAAAATAAAGGGAGAAATCCTCTTCTAGAAATAGGACATCATACACTTCTGCTATAGCATTTCAGCGATTCAACTACAAAAGCAAAATCCTTTTTTCCTCTACATCTCTATAAAATAATGCAAGCTGTTTTCAATCAGTTTTGAGCAAACTACCACACCACTAAGATTCAAATCCTAACCAAAAAAGAAGTATTTTACTATCATAGAATGGTTTGGGTTGAAAAATACCTTAAAGATTATCCAGTTCCAAACTTCCTTCCTGATGGGGAATCATACTTTACCCTGTGTAGATGAGTAACTCTCAACGTGAAAGGCAGCAAGAGAACAGCAGCCTTATGCTATCAAGTGTCCTTGTTTCAGGAGTCAGGTGGGATCTGTAGAAATGCAAGCCCCACATCCGCAGACAGGGTTCAGCCTACAGCCTGTAAAGGTCAACGCTGTACAGCAGAGCTACCCTGAGCCACACAGCATTGCAAACTCCCCCACAAAACCATCCACCTATGAATAAACCATCACCCATCTTACTTGTGAGGATTTCTAGGAGGTTACCACTGGTTATATTTACCACAGTGAAATATTTAACATATCTGAACTCATAATTTAGCATAGCAGGGTAGTAGGAGATACCAGGCAGTCTGTTCATTAGACCACCAGAAGTCAAATTTATCAAGCAATGCATCTCTTGGGCCAGAACATCCCTCTCGTCTCTGCTGCACATTCAAAAAATTTCATGCCATTAATTTTCTTCAATCTACCTAATTCCATCAACCACGTTATCAAGAAAAACAAAACACAAGAACCTATTATTACCTTCTGTTGTCCACATTAGTAAAAGTGTTGTTTTCTTGGAGGGATAATAAAGAGAAAAGGAACCTTTTACTCTGCAATGGAGAGCAACACACACAAAACAAGGGAACAGGGAAGGTAAAACCCACCTCTGCCTCCTCCCAAAAATCCCATTAAGTATTTTGTAGTGAAGCAATGAGACAGGAGAACCAGCTACACAGACTTTGCTCAAGAAATACGCAAGTCACTTACCCAGAAAAGTATTTCAAAGTTGTCTTTCCCTCCATTTTAAATTGCTGGTTTTGTTTTCCTACCAATACTAGCCTTGTCCTTGAAGCAAAAGGCTACTTGCGGGTTTCCTTCTCAAAAACTAAAGACTTGCTTCCAACCTCATGTTGGCCAAGTTGTAAAACAACATTTACCAAATTTAGAAGCTACCCCTTGTAAATTCATTGTAATCATGCAGTCCTCAGACTAGGCTAAGGCTGTTTGCTCAAGACCTTGAATTGATAACACTACACACAACAGCTTCTTGTAATGACAAGCTTTAGCTCTTTCCCATCAGCCATCTTTCAAACATTTCCCCATCCCAATACAAGCAAGCTACATATCCTTAAACTTTAAAAAGGCAGTAACAGCAAGGGTCCGTGAGGAACAATATGTATAAATTTTTGCATTATTAATACTGCTATTGTTGCAAGAGGAAGAGATAGGTATTTTTCAGTAAATTCAATGCCTCCTTATACTCAATTTCTTGATCCAAGAAATCTGATCCAAATCTTCCTCAAGCTGAGGAATCTCAGCTTGTAGGTTTAAGAGCATGTTCCAAGGCAAAAAGGCAATAATAAACTCTCCTGATCAGGCTCAGAAGAGTGCATGATTCCCTGTAAGGCAATGGGGATGAAAACAGAAAATCTATTAACACCACACAGATGAGGTCTGTTCTTTCCTATCACAGAACCTGACCATCATATCTCGTTTGCTAACCCAAGTGAGGCATATGTTTAGATTACATAGTCCAAGAGGGTGTCCGTAATACTCCAGACAGCTCACAGACATGCCCTTTAGAAATTTTGAAGGCTTCAAGTGTTGCAATTCCTGTTCAACAGGACCAAGAAATGTATGCATCCTAGAACAAAAGCGTCGTGTAACCAGGCTAAATCTCTACGCTGTAGCGCTGCAAGTCCTACCTAGCAGCAGAGGAGGCCTACAAAGTCAAAGCCACTCAACCTTCCATTTTAGGCCAGTTTGGCTCACGCTGCATTTCCATACACACTGCAAACTGCTTTAAAAGAAGAAGAAGCTGCATCAAGTACATGCTGCATTCATGCCCAAAAGAACAACCCACTTGAAGGCAAAGTCCGGCAGCTAGACGAACGTGAAGCCTCGGGATCAGGAGGCAGCACGGCGCTGCCCAGCCCGCTACCTGCTGCTCGGCCCGACCGAGCTGCTCACGCCGCGCCAGGCCGAGCCGGGCTGGAGGGCAGCGCCGGCGCCGAACAATGCCTGGCCAGCCCGAGCTGCCGCAGCGCCGGGGAGAGGCCGGAGACAGACAGCTACTCTTTCCTGAAGGCTTTTGTGTGAAGGGAAGCCGAGCCGGCTCCGGGGGACGCCGATCCCACTGCTGGGCGGAAAGGAAAGCCCCGCGGCCCCACAGAGAGCCTACAGGGCTCGGCGGCAGGATGGGACGGGACAGCCTGGCCCCGCGGTGACAGCGGCCGCGCAGCCCACCCCAGCCCCGCGGCGGCCGCTCCCGCAGGCCCAGCCGCCTCCCTCGGCAGCGCGTCCCTGACGGCCCCGACGGCAGCAGCGCCCCAAACCCCGCTCACCTCCCGGCGGCAGCAGCAGCGACCACGGCTGTACGCGCCTCCCCGGCGCCGCCCTATTTAAGCCGAGCACGGCGGGAGCGGCGTGTGCGTGTGCCGAACCCGCCTCCGCCTCCTCCTCCTCCGTCTCCTCCTCCGTCTCCGCCCCCGCCTCCGCCAGTCCGCGTCGCCCGGCGGGCGCTGGGACTCGGCCTTCTCGGCGTCTGCCTCTCGTGCCTGCCCCTTCCCTTGCCCGTGTCCCTGCCCCCTCCCTTGTCCCTGCCCCTGCCTGCAGTAACTCGCACAAACCCGCGAGGAGGGCGGTGGATATTTTGTGGTGTGCGGGCACAAATGACAGAGATGCACAGGGGGCTGAGGGGAGCACTGGCAGTGCTGCCGCTGAACACCTTCCAGGTCTGAGGTGACAGCTTGCAAAGGAAGGGCTTTATTACGGCTTCCGAAAGGACATCTTCGTCCGGTATAAATATGCTAAAAGCACATACATTGCAGTATGAAAGTGTTGGAAGGGGACAACGACCTTGTTGCAATTTGTTGCTTAACTCTGCCAAACTTTTTCTTTTGTGACGTGCTGTGAATTTGAAGGGCATGTTGAGGTGGCTTGGGCTTTATCAGGAACCCTGATAATTATCACAGAATCACAGAATGGTTTGGGTCAGAAGAAACCTGAATGACAGTCTAGTTCCAATGCTTCTGCCATGGGCAGGGACACCTTTCACTACACCAGGTTGCTCAAAGCCTCATCCAACCTGGCCTTGAGTATTTCCAAGGACATGGAATCCACAGCTTCACCAGGAAACCTGTTTGAGTGCCTCACAGCTCTCACAGCAAAGAATTTCTTGCTCAGATCTAATCTAAACCCACCCTCTTTCATTTTAAAAGCCATAACCTCTTTTCCTATCACAAAATGTCCTTGTAAATGTCCTTCTGCAGCTGTCCTGCAGACCCTATACCCTCCCTTCAGATACTGGAAGGCTGCTGTAATGTTTCTCCGGAGCCCTCTCTTGGCTAAGCACCCCCAGCTCCTTCAGCCTGTCTTCACAGGAGAGGTGCTCCTGATCATCTTCATGGTCCTCCTCTGGATCTGCTTGAGGAGGTCCATGTCCTTCTGCTGGGGACCCCTGAGCTGGATGTAGTATTCCAGATGGTGTCTCATGACAGCAGTGCAGGAGCAGAATCCTGTCCCACACCCTTCTGGCCATGTTGCTTTTGATGCAGCCCGGGACACCTTTGACTTTCTAGGCTGCACGTGCACATTTACCACCTCATGTCCTGCCTCTCATCCACCAACACCCCCAAGTCCTTCTCCCCAAGGCTACATCTCAATCTGTTCTCTGCCCAGCCTGTATTCATGCTTGGGATTGCCCCAACCCAGGTGCAGGACTTTGCACTTGTCCTTGTTGAGCTCTATGAGTTTCACGGCTCCACCTCTCAAGTCTGTCCAGGCCCCTCTGGATGGCAGTTAAGTTACCTCAAATGGTTTTGGTTTGGCTGTGTGCTGCATCAGTCCATTAGACCTGTAAATCATCAACTCACATGTCAAAGTCCCTCTATGTTGCACATTCTGCATTGCCATAATTTCCCTATGTTTCCCGGGTATTATTTATTTTAAGTGTGTGTTGGGGTGTTAAGGCTGTACACTTTCATATACACACACACACACACACACACATATATATAGTATTCTATAAATTACTAGAGGTACTTTTATTTTACATAACGGCAACTACTGTCTCCTAATGCTTCAGTTTATACCAGAGTATATTAGGCAAAGGATTTCCTACAGAAAGTGATTTAAGAAAGAAAGAAGTCTATATTCACTTTTTGGCACAAAGGAGGACAGCAATTGTGAAGCTGCTGGTCCCCATGTAACTGCAGCTGGGTTCACACTATGGAGTGGCTCAGAAATGCAACATAAATTCCTTTCTCAGGAAAGGAATGGGAAGAACATAATCCAGGAGCACATCTCACTGACTGCTGCTGCTAATGGGCACAGAGTCTTTAGCACCACACTAAAGCTACTTGAGTAAAGCCCCAGAGTACAAGAAGCATGGACATCAGCAGCTCTGCCCTGGGTGGGCTGTCCTGCTTCGCTCCTATTGCACCACACTTCGTGGTCATGTAGACACAGCCAGACTCTGACAGATGTTTTTGCATTTTGTCCTGGATTTTGGATGAAAGAAACAAGTGAGGTAGAATTGCATGCACCATCTCAGGCACTGATGATTTCCTGCTTTGTCCTGAATGTATTTATGCTCCATCTGCCAAAACACCAAAGCTTATTATTATTTTATCTACTATGCTAATTAATCCTTTATTAGCACATGTTTTTCCACATCTGGGCTTCTAAAGGCCATAAACCACATTTTAGTGGTTTCTCCAAGAACTTTAGTGAGTTATTTTTCTCTTGTCTTTCACTGGAAAGAGAGTCTTTAAAAAAATTCTCTCTCTCTGTGTCTCATACCTTTTCACTAATTCTGTTTGCAACATGAAATTGCAAAAGTCCCAGCTACACAATATTTAAATAGGTATTTCAGTAGTGCCAGGTATCACTCCTCTGATGCTCCTTGATGCTCACCACATTATACATCCAGGGACTACATTACTCTTTGACCTTTTGCCAGCTGATCAGAAAAGATAGGGACCCAGTCTCAACCAAACTGTGTAGAGAAACATACACAGGCAACACCGAAGTAGGAGTATAAACAAAATCTACAGTGAAAATATTGGACTGGCTTACACAGGGAAACAAAGAAACCTGTTGTTCCTTTGGATCAGGATGGGTCTAGGACCCTTCACCATCTACATACACATTTTAACTATATTTGAGGTTTCACCAACTCTTTTTACTGGTGTTCAGGGCAACCAGGCTCATTTTTTTCTAATTAAAACCCTTTACATTAAGGAAATCTGCTCATTAAGTACATCAGATAAACCAAATAAATAAATAAAGACATCAAAAAGGAGATTCTGGCTTTCCTATTTAAAGAGAGTTCCCTGTATTCCAGTCTGTGTCCACAGCCTCTTGTCCTTCTATCAAGAAGGGTCTGCCTCCATCTTTCCCTGCAAAATAGGTATTTACACACCAGCAAGATCCTCCCCCAGCCCCAAGTTTTCCCTTCTTAAGGCTTAGCATCACCTTGTATGACAAAAACTCCAGTGTCTTTACCATATTCATGGCCCTTCACTGGACTCTTTCCAGTATGCCCATGTCTCTTTTGTATGGAGGTGACCCGAGTGGACACAGTGCTCCAGCTGTGGCCTCCGCAGTGCTGAGTAGAGGGGTATGATCATCTCTGCTTGACTGCATGTAGGGATGGACCACTCTCGAGCTTGGAGAATGTGATTCTTAAAAAATCAATCTGTTTCCTTGGACTCCTCCTCTCTCCAGGACCATGATGTTAACAGGGCAATTATCCTGTAAAGAGATTACCCAAAACAAAGGATTTCCATTTCAGCATATGAACATTATAGAATTTTCAGCTTGGTATTTTCTTTTCCCTGTAATATTGATATCAGAGTAATGTTCTTATATATATGCACTGTTTGTCATTGCTGTTTTCTTTTCATTTCAGCACATCACTCTACTGAATTGGGTAATCCTAAGTGTATCATCTCAGAACCATCCCAAGTGTCTCATTTTTACACAAAACAGACTGTTTAGTCTTCTACCATATTGTATCTTCATCTGCTAACACTTGTGTGCAATCTCAATAGAAGAAAAACAAAGAAATCTTATCTAAATAAGCACTTCAAAATGTCTAATACATATAGCAGTTAAAACCCATGAGCTACGGGGTCCATGGAACAGGAATAGTTACTTATGTCTTGAAAACTCTCTTCCTAGTGAGAAATGGAATGATGTTAATTTTGCATTTGTACATTTCATACACTTGAGAAATGGAATGTCAGTACTGACAGGAAATGCCAGAGAGCAAGAAGGAGGGGTGGGGTCCCTCCATAGTTGGGAACCAGCAGGATCTGAGGACAACTCCAGCAGAAGCGATGCTTTTCCCCAGGAGCTCTGCTGTCCCCCAAGGCTCCCACACGGGTGCTACCAAGTGGTTTAACCAACAGCCTTGGGCAATTTGTAGTGACAAGTCAGGTCGGGGGTCCATGTGGAGGCCCAGTGGGGAACAGCAGGAGCCAGCACAAGGACAGAGGACAAGGCTAGGACATACGTCTCTTTCCTTGACCTACCGGCCACTCTTCTTTTGATGCAGCCCAGGATGTGGTCAGCTTCCTGGGCTGCAAGTGCACATATTCCTGCCACATATCAAAAGACAGTGGTTACATGGGGACCTAAGTTTGAGGTTTTATGACAGTTACATAATGGTTGGATTTAACATCAGAGGTCTTTTCCAAACTAAATAGATTCCATGATTCTATGACAACTAGAGCTGGGATTAAAAGGAGATGTGTGAAGAAGATACTAGAATAAGATATTGCAGGCTTGCAACAGATGAACTGGTTTGTTGAGGACAGCCGAATTTGGTTATCTCTATGCCTTTTTTTTCCCCCAATCTATGTCATCATCATACAAGTGCATTTTCACCCAAGAAAAACACATCATATTGGGCACTGCAGCAAATATCCCAAAGGTAAGAGAGGCCCAGAAGTAGGAAACCTACTGTCCTAGGTCAGAGATGAAAAAATGTATGTATGGGAATTCATGCAGACTACACTCATCTGCCTACCTTTCACATGGATGAAAACAAATTCAGACAAGCTGAGTTAATGAATGAGCTGTACTGGCAGGGCTCTAGATAAAGGTCTGCACAGACCCAGTCTAAAGCTTGCTTCAGTCACCCTCAGTATGTTGCCTTAAATAGTTCTTCAACTTAGAAAGACAGAAGTAAGGAAGTCATGAGTGTATTGAGTCCCATAAAATACAGGTCTTCTGAACATTGATTGAGATACCTAACCAGGAAAATAAAATGTTTACAAAATCCTCTGTATAAAGGCACAAATAAAAAAATTGTGACATTTCTATGGCACACCAGAAAGGAGGCATGATATATGTATACGCACAGATACATACATACAAAAACATATCTAGAGAGATTTTTCAGGAAAAAAAAAAAGGAAACTAGAAAGCAAATTTAAATATCAATTCCATGTTTTTAAGCACGTAATGACTTTGTTGTGTTTTGAGGATTTTGTGGGTTTTTTTAAAATACAGGAAGGATTTTTCAGTGATGTTTACTACTCCTTCCACTTTCTATTACTGTGTCTGTTTATCAAATATTTCTCCTTCTCTTGCTCCCTATCCCCTATAAGATAAACGTATATCTTATGGTTTGGGATCTTCTGAGGAACTTCTGAATAAACTGGAAAATGTCTCTGTTTAGTTCATACTCAGTGCACAGGAACTGCCCTCTGCACAGCATTAAGGTGTCAGTTTGAATCCCAGAAGATATGAAAGAGACAGAGGAGTCCTATGGAAACAGTATTCTGTCCAGTAAAAAGACAATCTGGTCATAATTGATTCAGCTTGCTTATGTCAGGCTAACAAAAATGTTATTTCCTCAAATGACAAGGTGCCTATGTAATGGCACGGGACTGGAAAAGTCAGCTTAAAACAGCAATAGACTAAATTGTGCCAGTTCATTTACCACCAGTCCTTCTTTCTCTGAACTTTGGTTCGCAGGCTACATTTACACCCCTTTCCTCCTCTAAGATGTACACGTATGCAAATTTACTAGCAAGTTTACTACTTATTTCATCAAAATTACCAACATAAAGCTTTTCAAATTTGAAAGTTATTTAAGTGCAACTACAAATATAACAAGAATGTTCTGCTGGTTGCTTATGCCAATGCAATATGAACAAGCCAACTTGTTGACTTTTTCTGCTGTAAAAATTTTCCCCAATCACTATTCCATTGTATGTCAATCTTTTTGAGGGTTAAAGGCATCACACAAAAGAGATAAAGTTTATGTTCTTTATTTCTAACAACTACTTGAGAACAGATGCTGAAATGTATAAAGCTATATTGCTGAAATACATGAACCAACAATAATGTTCCATCTGCTTAACTTAATATCAAGTAAAATATTACACAGAAATAATCAGAGCAAGAAAGCTCAGAAGTTAAATATTTATTATGTTTAGACTCCAACTAAGAAACAAAGTCATGAAAAAAGTAAAATACTGTCTCTTCTGCTGAACCATATTGGGATCACAGTCTTTTCTGGCTGACAAAAGGAGTAAGTGGCTCTAATCAGTTGAATTTACTTTATTGAATTTTTTTAATGAATTTAGTTCATTGGCAGATGTTTAACACAAAACAAAACAGGAGAACCTGTTGTAGTTAAGGCCTTGCGCTGCAGAAGAACTCGGGATGTAACGGAAAGCTAGTAACCCACCCCTCTCTGTTAGGATAGCAGGGCCCCCCTGCAATTAGCCAATAGCACCTAACTGTGATGTAAGCAGATGGGAGTAACACAGTGAACCCAGGCTATAAAATGTTAAGTTTCCCTGCAATAAATCGCCATATTCTTCATCCATCACATTGATGCTGTGAAATGTGGACTGCGTGGCTGGGATAGCCACCTGTGCTGGAGCTGATCGGGGTGCTTTTCTTGCTTGAAACCCAACAAGAACTCCTATACACAGGAGATAGTGCCAGACTACAGTATATTGAACATCTGTCATCAGCAATGACCTCTAAATGCACAGCATGTTCTCACATTCTTCACATACCCACACCTCCTTGCAACTATTTCTAATGAGAATTGATGCACAAGCCAAGTTCAACCCCAGGAGCAGTCCAGATGTCATGGCAAGGAACATCTCCTTTTCAAGGATATCTCAACATGACTGTGCTCACCTTTCCAAGCTGTCAGCTAAAAAGCATGTTTCACCATTGCCAGGATTCATTTGGGCTCCTCCAACTCAGTGCTAGTGTCTACAGGAATCAGAAAGGGAAAACATAAAGAATTAATGAGCACCAAGCTTTCTCCCAATGCCAAATAACTTGTACACAGTGATTCTGAGGCTCTGATTTTAAATTAGTGCCTAGCATTTAAAAGCCTCTTATTTCTTACAAAACACATCTGCAGACTGAAACATGTACATTAATCCTGTCCCTTGCATTTTCATATAACACTTATGTCACAATACTTGAACCATATGTGTAAACAGAGCTCTGCTTTTGAAAAGTTGGCCCCACATCTCATCTGCCCCAGGCCATCAAATGCCAAACAAATCAAGTTTGCAGATGCCAGACCAAAACAATGGACAAGAGGGCATTGGAAGTTATCAGCTGCCTGCCTTAAACAAATGGAGAGGATCCCCAGGAGCCACCCCTGTAAGCACCAACAGATGCCAGATCACAGGCTTCTGGAAAAAACTTGCAGTTCCCATGTGTGGCAAGCCCCATTCCAGTGCTCAGCTTCTGTGGGAACAAGGGACTAAGTTCAGGGAGCTCAGATTGGCAGCTGGAGTAGCGCAGGTATTAGTTAATGCTCCTTCTTACCTACAAAACTGAGGTTGCATGCTCCTTCCTGCTTCAGTGCAAAGCACTGACAGGGAGAGAGATAGAGCCAATTCACAAGTTAATGTTGTGGTGAAGAAGAGTCCTGGGAATACTTTTAATAAAAGGCATGAAGGATATTGATAAGATCATCATACAGCCCATGGAAGTATTCCACAGCAAGGTAAATCAGTAAACTACATCTTCATTTGGGATAAAAGCCAATCTAGGGATTAACTGAACAGCCTGTCAAGGCCCTTCATCATCAATCACCTGCATTGTCTCTGAAAGTGTGTGGAAACAATTCCACCCTCCTTCCTCCACTGCAATGGGGTGATTCACAGAGTTGCTGCACAGGAGAAAAATAGGTCTGGCTTGTGAATAAAAGACGAGCCTACACAAACTTGTGTTTATGGGAAATAGACATGAAAAACAGGTTAAATATGCCTCTCTTTGGTAAAACATTGATTACAAGATGAAAATAAGCATTTTTTGGCCACGTTGATGTTATAAGGAGCCACCATTAATCAAGGTATCTGTTAGTGCATGTATCCAGTTGTCTACACAAAATAGGTACCAGGTATTGTCACTGTTTCCCTGCAGGTGAGTGCTGGCTAGCATGAGCTGACATTATGCATGGACCCAAGAAACTTTTAGAGCTGGGACACCAAGTATTTCTTGGAAATGAAGCTTCCCTATTCCGTTCCTGAACAGCATGAGAAGTTTCAGGCCATCACTTCTGCTTCCCCAGCACGTCCCACTTAAAATTACTCCAATTACCTACTGGAGAGATCTCACTTTTTCATATCCTTGATCTGTCCTTGTTCCAGCTATGGCCTGCCATCCATGCTACCCTCCATCGCCTCATGTAACACCACAGCCCAGCTGGAGCAGAGTTTCTTCCAAATGTTGTTAAAATATTTTAAGAAGCAGAACTCCTTGGGAGATGAGAAGGAATTTTTTTCTCTTTGGAAATATATCTTTTATTATGCATCCTGGTAATGAAGTTCCCATTTCTTTATATGGAGATGGCCCTGTAGGAATAGTTGATTACTACTTTTTGTAACAAACTACCGAATAGTACTAAAAATTATTATTTGAAGTGCTTTCCTTTATTTTTACATAACATTCATGTACACCTATATATTGGTATTTTAGAAAACTGATTTTTCAAAATTGCTGTCTAGAAATACCTATCAGCAACAAAAATTTACTAGACAGAAAATCTGCAAACTCTATCTGTCTCAAAAATTAATACATAATTTCTTCCTTATATTTTCTTCTATGAAACAGTGACAGAACCTACTGCAAGGTTGTTTAACCTCTGTGTGATAATGCAAATTTTATCTGACTAGATTTCATGTGTATTTCTGAGCCTTGAATCACCACTTCCAGCCTGAATGCTGATATACAGGCAGAAAACCCAGCTGTTAGGTCACTGTTTAGACAACGACTCTTTTTCTCCACAAGGCAAAGACAGCATATATATATGCTGGAGAACTGTAAACAGAGTTAGAAGCTAAGAAGCTAATAGGTGAATATGATAGGTGAAGAGAGCAAAGATTTTAAGTTCAGACTTAAAGCTTAAGTTTAAATAAAAATTTAAATTAATTTTAAATAATTTTAAATAAAAATTAAGTTGGTCTAGCCAAACTTCAGATTAGCTAAACTAAAGGCAATTATTTTACTTCACTTCAAGCTATATAAACATTTTTCCATTTCTTTTCGTATTTGATCCTCCATTCGTTATTTGTTTTTTGAAGTTAATTAGTATTACAAAGATGCTTAAAGAGAAAACACACAATCATTTTGAAGGAGCAGTTTTAAGCTGGGCTCCCTGCAGCAGCAGCAGCCAGCAGTGCCTGATGTATCCGGCCATGGTAATGGCAGTACCACGTGCAGGTGCTGGCAGTGCCAGCAGGCAGGAGCAGTGCTGGCAGTGTGTGAGGCCTGGGGCTCTTGTCCCACTCACAAGCATTTCACGTGCTCCAAACCAGACTGTTCTGCCAAGCTGCTTCACTGCCCTCCTGAGCTCTGCTTGCTTCTCCCCAGAGAGGTCAGTGCTTGCTCTTGCTGGCTGGCACAGGCTACTTTTGTAAAAAAAGGGCAACAGGTGGCAAGGCTCATCCCAAGGTCATGGAGAAGCCTGTGCCTTCCAGCTGCCCAGGAAGGAAAACAGCCTTCACATTCCCAGTTCACCTGCATGGCAGCAGGTACTGCTGTAGTTACATGTGCAGTTTCCATTACATAAGCATTTGCTGACAGAACTTTAAAATCCCCACACGTTTTGGGCAGTTTGGTTTTTTTAATTTTAATTTCCTGATATGACTATGGAGAATGATGACCCAGGGATATTAGTTTTGAGCACTGAGTACATTAAAAAAAAAACCCAACAAAACCCAAAGTAAGATTAAAACACACTCGTAGATGAAATTGCTAAGGGTTGAAACATATGATTTGGCGCAAATCACTGAAGATTGCAACAGTTATCAGTTTGGCTTGACAGAGTTAATGAAAAGCTGCAAATTATATCATAAACCCATACAAGGAAGCCTTTGCTTACTTGTTTTTGTTCTTAGGTTGTTAATTGCATGCCTACAAGGTTAAATGCAGCCCAGGATGTCCTAGAGTGAGAGCAAAAACTCCAGAATTCCTTAGCAAATCTCAAATGTGATAAAAAGTTCCATATTCCACAATTCCCTTTGGCTTTTGACAGTAAAAGAATTAGGGAAAAATAGGCTCTTTCCCATTCCAAGGGGGCAAATGCAAACTTCCCTCTGCTCTCTTTGGCTAACACACCTGAACCAGCAACATAAAACAGAGGTAACTTTTCAATAACAATTTACAGATTAGCTGGTAACAAATTAGAGAAATTAGAAATTTAAAATAAACTGTTAACAAAAAACCCAAAACAAAACAAACTAAAAATATTTCCAATAGCTAATAACCTTTCCAGAAAGTGGGATCATATTTTCACCTCCATGGCAAGTGCTTTATTGTCCATAATGGCACTGCTCTGCCTGCAGCTAGCCTGTGGCCTCCTTGGACAAGGCTGCAGGGTGCATGATCCCCATATTCTGTACTCCCTTCAGAAAGAAAGCAAAGAAAGCAATATTATACCAGGTGTGTTCAGTAGTATGTCCTTCTTAGTAAGCAAAGACCAGTCTTGGATTGTTAATGGTAACTGATGAAGCTGAAAGTAGCTTTTAGTTTTGTAAAAATGCAGGTTCATTCAGTTTCCTTCAATACACTCTATATTCTCATTTTTGCCTTCAAATGCTTGTTGAATGCAACTTCGTCTCAACTGTTATCTACTCCACTAAGCACAGAAAAAGAACTTTCAAAACACACTATAAACCCTAGATCAGCCACAGTCCCAAATTATGCTGAGTTATCATAGATCTTGCTTTCACAGGGAGGAAAGGACCTTCATCATATTCCCAGAAAGCAGCAGAGGGCATGGCTTTGCCCCAAGCAGAAGGAGTTATCCCTCCCACGAGAGTATGGTCTGAGCTTGCCTGGAATGCCATGATGGTGTGTCGGTGTCCAGCTGGGTGGTGCAATCCTTCAGAACACAGAGTGAAAGCTATATAATTTTAAACTTCAGGGAAAGCTACCCAGCTGAAGCACATCAACAGATGTTTCCTGACATGTTATCACCTATGTAGCATAGGGTGGTGAACCACAGGGACATTTCTGATGGGTTAATTCAATAAGAATTGTGAAACAGAAATACAAAGGGAGCAGGAGGAATGCAGAGATCTTCTTCAACCTTTTTTCAGTCCAAATGGGCCATATACAGTAATGTCTCTTCCTTATCACTATAGTAACTAATAAGGCAGCACTGAATTTTTTGAAGTCCTTTAGCATTATTACATGAGCACATGAACACTGTGGTCAGCTAATAACCTTATTTAACTTCTTCTGGAGCTGATAAAAATCTTTCAGCAGAATCTAGATTAGGATTTTAATTATACAGAGTGTACTGCCTAGAAGATATTTTCATGCTTAGTGAGCTTTTATCTATAGCAAAATGGCACTGGTTTTCCACAGTTTTATTTACCCTTGGTACAGTCAGATTTTAAATACACATATAATTTAGAAATTTGTATGTCTTGCAGTGCAAGTTCTGCAGCAGGTAGAAAATTCCCTTGAGCCTCCACAAAGGATTCCCAAAGAGTATTACAGTCCCAATGCAAATGGCTTTGACCAAAGTGTCTCTGAAAATTTAAAAATTTTAAGTATCTAAACACTTCATGCTATCAAAAGTATATCTGAAGAAAGAACCTTTACTGAGCTTTTCCACTGATATGACATGTTGCATGTTGACAGCGCAGCAGCACCCTCCCACCAAGCAGGGCCTTTACTGCAGGACATGAAAATATGGATGGGTCTCCTCACCAAACTGCAGTTATGTAGATGCACAGCCACAGATTCTGGTTTGAAAAAGAGCAATCTAAATTTGCAGAAGCAGAACTCAAGGTATCTTTTTTTGGAGACAATATTTTTTATTTAGTCTTTTGAGACAACAACTGCAAAAGTATCCTTATCCTTAAGAAATAAAAACATGAAACAAATTCCAAGTGGAAAGTCAAAGATACTATTTTCATTAATGAGAAGCTACTAGTATCTTTCAGATAATACTCCAATTTAAAGATTTATGAGATTTTTTTTGTGCATCAAAATTCTTTCAAATAAATCCCAATTCAACAGAAACAAGTTACCATTGATGCTGGGGGACTCTCAGCCCTACTTCCACTGAAATCTAGGACAAGATTCCCCTGGCTTTTCACGTGGTATGGTCTGGTAAAAAGAAGGTCATCACCAATTTGCCTAATGTTTCCTCTTTAAATCAGCAACTCCAGATTCAGACCTAAATCCCTAATAAAAGAAAACGTAAAAAGAGCTCACTCTTCCTCAGACATTCTTGCTCAACTCAGTGTACACTTGCTTTTTCAGTAACCTCCTGGCATAAAAGTGTTTCAGCTTCTCAGTTAGGGGAAGTGTGAAGGTTCTGCTAGAAAACCTTGTATTAGGACCTGGGGTTTTTTTGCTTGATAAGCAGGAAGAGGATCAAAAGTGAGAATATGTGATCAGTGGGGAGAACCAAAGGGATTTGACCTCTGAAAAATTACCCTTTCTTCCCCAGGAGCCACATTTCTGTCCTGCTTCCTTCCATGCAGAAAAAATTATTCTTTTCCAAAGCAAGCAAAAAAAAAAGATTTTATTTCAATCCTTTAGGTCACAGAAAAGCACTTGCCTGGGGACATTAGTCAGGATTAGTTATTCTCTTTTCACTTTCCAAGTATCGGAAAAACTCATATGCTTTGTTTCAGGATGGTTATGAAACACTCATTTTCAACATGATGTGATTTTGTAGACTTTCAGTTTCCTTTATCTGTTTTATTCATACACAGTTTGTGTGTGTACAGTTGAAGTAGACTTATTCAGAAAACTACATGTATATCATAATATTAGACTTGCTACAAATTTCACAAGATACAAGAATACTTGGGTTAAGTGAAAAGAAAAAGGATTGTTCAGCCAATATCCACGTTTGTCGAGGGACCAACAAAACGGGAAATAGTCTCATTTATACGTACAGCATCTGAAAATACCTAGTGTGAGTGAAATTCAAAAAGATTATAGAGAGATAACTAATCAAAAGAACTCTGCCCAATGAGAAGCATGCAATTCACATGTTACCTTGAGTGAATGGGCTTGCAAATAAGTACAGGATGTAGTAAGTAACTACACTAACTAAAGCACCAGGCATTGAATGGTATATCCATCTTGAATTTCAACAGGCTAATTGTCCTGATAATACTGACAGTGCTTTCTAGGTAAAATCAATAGCAACAGCAAAATCTTTGGGTCATGGTTAGGAAGAAGAAATCATCAGGGCAAGCCTGTTACTTGACGAAAATTTGTTTTAATACCTTAATCATTACTTCCAAATGTATTTGTTCAGTTGCAAATCTCTGGATTGACAGTCTGCATGCTGTTGTCACACCATGAACTCATTTTCCTTTCCTCCACTACACTGCTACCCTAGCACCGTTATTCCACAAGTCCCACACCAGGACAACAGGTCACTCTAGGCATCAAAAATTATTTTAAAGGATTAGAAATGAACCGTTTTACACAGGCTGTGTATCACATTGGTAGATTGTGGACCAAGTCGAAAGATGCAGTGTTTAAAACAACATTTATTTGAGGCTCCTGTCAGGAACCCTCATATGTAACCAGTAACAGGGTTGAGCTGACATATACACTGTTAGGTAATCCAAACCCCAGGCTGAATTAAAAGAGCAAGTCAGCGAGGACTTCTGAAACCAACATCACTGGCTTACTTAGAACCATCCATACATTTTGTTTCTCTCTCTGCAGAAAGCTACTATCACATCTGGAGTGGGAATCAGCCCCAATTTGGTTTTCAGAAGCATGACTGTGAGACACATAAATCAGGAATTAAAACCTTCATGAGCAGCTGATGGGTTAAGCATGGTTGCAAGTAAAGAAAACCAAGAAGCTTTTCTCAAGCTAGAGGAAAATCACCATTCTCATGACGAAGCCTCCACCCCATGCCTTGGGTGCAAAACCCTGGTGCAATGAAATCTTCCAGAACCTTTTCCTTCAGTTCACCTAGGCCCTGCAGGCAGCTCATGTGCATCTTCTATAGTACAATATAATGGAAGCATAGGTACAAACGAGTAAACACCACTCAAATGATTAAGTGCTCCAGAAACATCTCCACACTTGTGCTCTCAGGGGTACAAGATGTTTAAATAATTCACGAGATTAGCCTGGAGCTGACACTCTACTTAGACAAATGAGTCCAAATGGCTTTGAATAGCTCATTATCCATCATAGTTGCATAGAGCAAGCAAAACCTGAGAAGTGCAACAAATGCAGCTCCCTCTCTGCAGTCACTAGGAGCTAGGCTCAGCCTTCAGGGGACATCAATCTCATTGTTACAGAAGAAAACAGTGCAGTGCAGCTCTTCATACAGTCCCTGTGCCCCAGTCTGTGCTTTAGCTTTATTTCCTTCCATTACAGAAGATCCAAAACTCCTCATAGCAGGCTGCACAAAACTCAGCATGGATCATTTTCAAGGGAACAACAGCAGCAACAGAAGGAACACCTTGAGTTCCAAGCCAGTGCCACTGCACAACCATAGAGGGCTGTTCATTATGTTTTGTGGCCATTAGAAGATGAGAAGTTGGTTACCCTACTGTCTTGCAGGAAGGGAAAAGCAGAAGTGTTTCTAATTCCAGGGAATTCTTCCAACTTTGTCTGCCCTCTGCAGCATCCCACACTGTGCAGCGACTTCAGGAGTAGTCAAATGCCAAATATCATGTGTCAATGCATTTGACTTCTCCACAATCCCTTCAAGAACGCACACCATTTTCTCCTTAAAAAGCTTGCAAACTTCATTTATGTGAAGACAGACTAAACTTCTCCTTTAACCTTAAAGTTCTAGAAGAAATTGAGATCAATAATTGCTATTTATGAGCTGAGCCCAAAGCAAAGCTTAATCACCTCCAGGCTTCCTAAGACATATGCAATCACACTGAGCCTTTGCTGTAACAGGCTACTCTTCTCCAGCCCCCAACCCAGCTTCACTTACACAGCAACTTAATTCTGAAACCTCACACAGGTGCACTGCACTGCTTGCACCCATCACCTATTGAAAGACCAAGCGTCTGAGTGTTACTTTGGTGGAAGTGCTGTAATAGTAGCTTAGCTGAATATTTTCATTTTGCTACCTTGTGCTCCTCATATCTCCAGTGAAATGTCATGTTCATTTGCACATCCAAAACCAGCATCAACTTCTATTACATAATGCAAGGCTCAACAACCCTGGACTCACAACGATTGCTGGCAAGCTTCCTTATTCCTTTTCAAGTCCCCTACCATTTTCCAGAAGTTGCATTTCCATTTTCATTAGGAGACAACTAGTACAAAGCATCGACAAATAGGTTGATTGATGAATTTTGAGCACAATATTGATATCCATATCTCAAACATCTAGTCTTTTACCATCAGAGCTGTTTACAAGCATCAGTAGTAAGCCCTCAACAACACAGGAGTGGGTAATACAGTGCTAGACTGGACCTGAACACAGATGGTCCCAGAAACTTCTAACTGATAAGAAGGGCTGACCTAGTAATGTTATATTTAAACAAACCCTCAACAATCTTAACAGTTATTTAGGACCTCCTTTCCATGGTAGGTCAAAATGCAAGCCTGGATTTTGTTAAAAAGTCTTTATCACTTTAAACAAAACAAGCAAAAATCTCCAGCGCACAGGAAGGGCACTTGAGGCTTGGGTGAGATGGATAAAATAAAAAACAAGACTGATTTTTCAGCCAGTTGTGGCACTTCAACAGTGGCAGAGATCTTGATCATTACCCACTGAGGTACATACCACTGCAAATGGATAAAAACAGAGAGAATAACCACAGCAAGATGGAAAGAAATGTTTTAAGATCTGTAACATAGCCTGCCACATACAATTGGTTAGGCCACAACAGGAGAGGAGCACAACAGTGAAGACAGTCATAACTACATCTTTTAGCAAGCCATTGGTCTTCATAGGTAGCAAGCACAACTCTGACTTACCTTCTCACATAGTACACAGTAGTCTTTTACCTTCTGACTAGCTCAGCTAGGAGCAAAAACTCCCTGACTACCCAAAAAACATGTTAGCTACAGTAATACCTTGAAAGAAGGTATTCAAATAGCTCCCGCTCCCTTGGATTTATCCTCTTATTCAGTGTGGATTGCTAATTCTTCATTAGTATGGTTATCCACTCACATCTACACTGCACAGGTGTGGTGTCTACAGACAGCAGAGTTGGGAACTTGTGAAGCTTGCAAAGTAATTTAAAGATGATGGATGGGCTGGAAATTATTTTCTGTTTATAATTGCAGACTCTCTGATAAGTACATACATCTTGCTTCCTTGCTCCTTAACATAGGTGCACATGGTGGTAGGAGATCCACCAGCCCATGACTCCACACCATTATACGCAAAAAGCAGCTCTCTCCTATTTCTGCACTACGGATAACTGCCATCAAAGCCAGATCATTTTCCACATTAATCCAACAACTTTTACCGAAGTGGTAAAAGTCCACTAATCCCTTGGTACCTGCCCTCACTTCTGGGTTAAAACCTACCCTAGGGTCAGTTCAAGGATTTTATATGTTAGTAAGTTGAGAAGGGAAAGTTCTTAGGGTTAATTTGTTTCCAGGTGGGCTATTCCCTGCTTTTCTTGTCTGAAGAGAGGAATTTAGCACTGAAAAGTTCACTTATAGAGCTGACACCTCTTCAGAAAGGATGGAACAGCTGAGTTATGAACTCACTACCTCTCTCTGCAGTGATGTTTTATAGCTTTGCTGCTTTATGACCATGCTGCTGGGAAGCACTTTATACCAGAACAGTCTGATACAGTGAGTGCTTGAGCCACACATTCATCCATTCTCCCTATGAAAGTCCAAGAAAAATAGTATTTACTCAGGTTTATACATGCACTGGCATATTTGTTCAAGGACGTGTTAAAAAAACAAGAAATCCTGAGCAGTCCTCTGTTGACACAAAGATATCCTAATACTGCAGCTGCCTTTAAGGAGGAACTCCTTTTGCTTCAGGGAGCTCTTGTGGTGCAAGCTGGGGGGGAATCAGAGGTCTGACTGGATTAAGTGGTGCTACTGCAATCCTGAGCCCAAACCACCCTGCCTATGCTTCAAGCACTCTGATAAGCACAGCTAATTTACATGAGTAGGGGAGGAAGGGAGAAAACTTCCAATATCATCAGGGAAGGACAGAGTAAGAAGCAAAAGACACCTATGAGCTACAGTAAGGTCAGAAAAGTTTGGACACATCTGGAAAACAATTGCACAGACTCTCTTTCTTAAAATATTGATCATAGTTTTGAAACAGGAACAGAAATAACGCCTGATGCAGAAATCAGCAATCTGAGAGATAGGGTAGTACTTGACCCTTGCATAAATCTAGGCTATAAAACTTGGTGCTGACTTAAATATTATTTGTTCTAAATATGTAGTTTGGCCAGTGGTCAGATAGAAGCAGAGAAATAGTCTGTCTTTCCCCTGAGCCCCACCATGCTTGTGAGCACAAAGCACCTGACTGTGGAGTTTGCACACATTTTTCCAATCCAGCTCTTTGTCAACAGAGAGCTTTTTGCTCCCTTGCTCCAAGGTGCTGTGATTGATCAGTGATCATAAATACTGTTTCTATGCCAAGGGCTCCCTGTTTCAGTCTCCTCTCTTGCTAAGTATTCCCTCTTCCTTGTCATTAATCCCAAGGCATAGACTTCCTCTCTCCTGGCAGTAGTTTTCTTGCTTGCTCTTCCTCAGAAACGGCAGTCAGCTCACCCCAGCACATACCCCAGCCTTCCTTCCCACACCCAACTCTTCTTACAGTCACAGCATCAGCATGGTCAACACTCCCCAGCCTCAAGAAGACAACCCACAAACTTGGCATCCCACTTTTTTCCCCTGTTCTAAGCAGAAGTCCAAACATAGAGAGACGAGGAGTAACACCCAAAAAATGACCCCTAGTTCCCTTCCCACTCCAGATCAGCACAGAGGTACAACACAGGAGTATCTCTGGGACTAACTTCCAGAGATAGATCAGCAACAGCCACTTCCAGGAAAGCCACCTGCTTCCACTGCATGGTGCAATGGATCATCAGCCTCTTACGCATGTGATGCAGTCAAAGAGAAGAGGAAGTCTTCTTCTTCTTTGACCCATTTTGTGTCAGCACAAGTTTCTGGCATGTTAAGAAACTTCCTGGGGGCGGAGCAGCCAGACAACAGTGATTAATGGGTTCCTGCAAATCCTAATGGCGTAAAATTGAAAGGTGACCATTTTCCACTATGATTTTACTCTTTCTATGCATCAGTTCTCTGATGAGTCCTTCCTACCTCAAACACCACTCAGAGAGAAATAAGAGTATAGCAGCTACATCAGTCAGCAGCAATGCAGCAAAAGCTCTGGCACGGAGTCACTGCAGGGCCTGCATGGGGAATGGAGAGCCAGAAACAAGGACTTGTGAGGACACCACTCTCCTGTCACTCCAATCAGTGTTCTCTGGGATTTTACTTTTCAGGTAACATGTCAAATTAGACAAAAGCTCTACATTACATTAAATCTCCTCTGTAGGGATTTTGGGTGATCTCTTTGCTGCTAGGGTAGTTTTGGGAAAAAAATAACCAAACAACAAAATACAATCAGCATTGTAACCTGGAGTCATTCTGTTCCCTTCAAAGCAGAGAGGAACAAGAGCAACAGTACAAGGGCTTAAGAACCTCCAATGTGGCAGGAGGACAATTTCCCACAGTGCAGGTGCTGCCTGCCATTTTTCCTCTGAGCATATCCTCCAAGCCTTAAATAGGAGGTGCTGAGACTATGAACAAACAAGACTGCCCAGAGGGCAAGCTGGAGTGTGACTGAGGACAAGTTGCTGTAACTAATGGAGTCAGCCTTTCAAGAAGTCTCTTTGGAATAGAATATATCTGATTTCCAATCATAAAATAGAACAGTCAATTCCTGTTATCCTATAAGAGAGAGGGTAATTGTCTCCTAGTGCTCTGGTCATGATATTTTTTTCTTTCACAACCATATTTCCTAATTTCCTTCCAGATCTACAGCTACCACAGAAGCAACCAAAGGCACGTCTTTGATTATACCAAAAGCATGTCTCCTTCAACAGTGCAGATCCTTCCTTGCAATTCATAGCATTATCATCACTAGTAGAAAAGTCACAGTTTCAGTGTTACCCTCCTGAGGTCAATTTTTCTGCTGACACATACCTAGACCAAAGCAGGACCGTTCCCAACTAAGTCACAGTGATGGTGATTCCTTCAGGTTTCTGAAACTGCTCTGGGATTTAGACCACAATGGAACTGCCCAGACATCTCAAATCTCAGAGCAGAAGTATCTCCATTTCTGAGATTGAGAAAGAAGGGCAAAGAGAAGTGCACTGATTTGCCCACACAGCAAAATGAGTATCAAGAATAAGAGCTGGCCCCCAAAATGTTTCTCCCTCTATGCCTACTACTAAGACTTTAATGAAAAGCAG
Source organism: Poecile atricapillus (assembly GCF_030490865.1). NCBI lineage: Eukaryota > Metazoa > Chordata > Aves > Passeriformes > Paridae > Poecile > Poecile atricapillus. The sequence continues at coordinate 44,590,960 of NC_081252.1, forward strand.
CAAGATAAAAGTATGTGTTCACTGTTACTCTGCTGCGTAGTCATTAGAGAGTAAACCTGAAAAAACAAAGACCTTTACTTCTATTACTTCTACTGCTACTATTTTGAATTAAACAGGTCGCATATAAGTTGCAAAACTTCTCTGATGTAATTCAGGGAAAGGTGGCAAAAGATAAAATCCCATATCAACAAAGTTTGGTAAAGGCCCCTGGTGACAACATCATGATTCGAAAGGACTGCCATGGTTTATTTCATCCAGAAAAATAGGGAGTCTTGCTATGTCTGCCCTGGTTATTAAGTGCCCTGGCAACACACTCCTTCACCAGACTTGGCTGTGTTGCTCCACTCAGAATGGAACAGCTGCAGCTGAAGTTTTCGTAACTCCCTTTAGTGCTAAAGTCACTTCTTGAGTAGTAGCTAAAAAAAAAAAAAAAAAAAAAAAGGATAAAACCCCACCCATTCTATATATGTTCTCTTTTACACATTTCTCAATATCAAGTATTCGTCTTAAAGAACATAAAAAGTGATAAAGCACTTTTCAAAGCAGAATGTCAGTACTCCAGTTTACTTTGCAATCGTCAGTTTTGAGCTTTTTAATTGTATAGGATGTATTCAGTATCTAAGATGATTGCAATAGGAGTCAATAAAAACTAGTTCTTCCTGTTCCAACCATAGCACTCGCTTTTTTTAGGCTCTTCTTGCTCACAGCTTGGCAAATTCCTGAATTTCTCTTCTTGCAGACATCCTCAGAGATTATGCAGGAACACCACAACTTGAATCACACTGTTGACAGCATCAAAGCTAGCAGACCTTACATTCAAATACAAAGCAACGTCATGAACTTAACCCTTGGGTTTTCCCTACTTTAGTAAGTAGGGAAATAAATCAGCATTGAGACCGAATTATTTCCATCTTATTTCTAAAATAATTTTTGGTGCTTTGTGCCCTCTGTAATCTTCTAGGATTCCCACAGTATATCTGGAGTCAGAACACAAAACATGCTCATTCACCTCCATATCATAATCATAACAAAAGGAAACAAAAGGAGATTCATTCTTCTAACTATTAAAAAAAAGGTTTACAATATCCCTGCTCAGACAAAAGCTATGGTAGGACAAAAAATTATGCTCTGGGTATTTTTGGTTACTTTAAACATAATTATGTGTTGAAGCTGATGTTTTGTCATATCTTTCTCCATTAAAATGCCTTCAATAACAATAAAACATCTGAAGAAATGAGGCTGAGGCTGAATGTAGAGTGGGTAATACATCAGTGCTGGGCTAATATGTGACTAAGCTTTTTTTGACATTGGACTGTCATGCAAAGATCTTTTGTGTCCTCATCCTCTTGAAGCTCCCCAGCAGCTTTTGGCAGCTCTTGCCCTTCCCAAGATTAGCCCAAATTGGGTCAGAGTTTGTTAGAGGTGGGAGGAAACTCTCTTTTCTGCTTTTTGCATGCACACTGCTGGGGAAGAGAAAATCAGGGACTCCTTCAAGTTGTAAAAATAAGAGCTAGTGTTAGTATTGGTCAGATGCACTGGCATAAATACAGAAAAACTCTCCAGAAGTAATGAAAATTGATTGATGAGATCCCCACTTTGAAGTTCATACTCAGATTACCCCTTGCAACTACAAACCTGCTGGTTAATAGCAGCCAAGAAATATTATTTCTTCAAACTGAGGAACAGAAATCTGGACTTTTTAGAATTGGCATGTATTTTTGTCCTTCCATAAACTACTTTTATGGTAAATGAAGGCATGTCACTTGTGCTGATTTGTTTTTTAGGAAATTTAAGGTCATTTCAATACCTTGAGATATACTGGAAATTTGTTCAAATTAGTCTCTTTCCATGCTATACTGATCCACAATGGACAAACCTCTCAGTCAGCATAAAGACTTTTTGGAGTTTGAAGGAAAGTAAATTATAGAAGGAGTCAGAGTTAAATAAGCAGTGTGATTTTCCTTTAATGATCCACTAAAACAACAGAGTGCTGCAAGAAGATGTAGTGGAAACCTTATAAAGACAAAAACAGTAGCAAAAGGACTCACAGATGCAAGATTTGGGTAAAAACTCAGGTATCACTGAAATGATAAGAGGTTCTCCAGATCTTACATGGCATTCCCTGAACATTTGTTCAACTACTTTGTTGAGGATTCCTTAACAGCAGGAACAGGCCTGAGACTTTATTGAGCTGCACACTGTAGGAACAGCAGAGATTATCAGTGGAATAACAGGATTCTAGGAAAAATGTGTCAGATTTGAGATTTACCTGAAAAACACTGGGGGAGGATGGGCAAGAAAATGGGAAGGAGGCCAAACACTGCTCAAAGGATGTGAAGTAAAAGTAAGCAAAAGTAAACTTATTTTATACACACAGTGATGCCTCCTGAGCCAGTTTTCTCACTAGCAGAATAGGAGTCATGTTCAGTTTGAGCAGAAGTAGTATTTTTCTAAAAGCATAGAAACTTTCTAATGACTAAAAAGATCATGAGCTGAAAATCTCTATTCTTCAGAGGTGGTAAAAATTCCCCCAAGTTACTACAATGCCACTGTTGGCATCTCCTCATATACTTGATATTCACTGTTTAAAAATCTGCAAAGAAACAAGACTGCTAAAAAGTAAGCACTGAAATGTCACCCTGTTAAGTATGCATAGTGGGAAACTTGCTGTTATTGGAAAGCCAGCAGTCCTCTTTTGGATGTGACACAGTTAAGGCCAAATGACGGAAAAAAAAAAAGAAAAAAAAAACCCAACCAACGAACAACAATAAAAAAAACAACACACCAAAAAAACCCAAAGCTGTACCTTCCAAATGTCCAAATGCCATTTATAAGGCCATTTTGGCACAATCCATCAGGAAACATTAGTGCAAGCACACAATTTTCCTAGGACTGTAATAAAAGATAGCCCAAAGGAATTTTGGACATGGATATAATTCAATTTTACTGCTCTGCAAAAAATACAGCCACCCCATTAAAGGCAATGTAGTCTCCCCATAGCCAGTCATTGAAAAGGACAGAAACTATGTAGGGACTTATACAACAGAGTAGTTGTCAAAATGTAGATGCTTGTAATAAAGATCACTGCAACTGCTCAATTATTGTTGCTTTCTGCAATATGCATTGACAACCAAAGCCCAAGGCCTTGCAAAATAACAGGGAGCAAAACGGATACAAAAGCTCACTGAGATTCTGAGCAGTGCAGTAAGAGGAGGGGGTAAAATCCACACCCAGAATAAGGCATGCATCAAGTGATTTCAAATCCTTTTATACTATTGTTTGTTTTAGTGACATGAGCTCCCCTCCCGCCATCACCCTTCCAAAAAAAAAGAAAAGAAAAAGACTGGAAGTCTTCTGTTTTCTCTGCAAGCGTCTAACATTTGCCCAGCACTGTCAGGGTGGTCCAAGCTCGTACAGTCCATAGGCACAGCCCCCAGCAGCCCGCCCTGCCAGGCTGTGCTCACCATGCTGTCCCCTCCCTGGCTTTTAATGATGAAGAACAAGGGAACTGAGCTTAATGAATCCAAAAACAAATTAAGAAGACCATCATAACTTCAAAATTTACTCTCCAATACACTACCATCCAACTAATCTGCTGTAATTTCAGGATATGTGCATCATGCCCTTGCAGGTACTACAGTTTATGGGGAGCAGTCTTGTTGCCTGCAAGCAGGTTACTTTTTATGAATAAAGGCTTCAGGATCTTAAACAGAGCAGCCCTTAAACAGAAAGCAATTCAAGATTCACGCAGTCTGAATTAAAAAGTTAAATAGTGACAGTACAATTTGTAACTTCATTTCACATAGTTTATCATCAGATGACTTTTCTTTCCACAAACAAACATTAACATTGCCTACAATGAAGGTGCATAATAATCTATGTTTTAATAAACAAGACTTTTTAAAAATACAAGGAAGAGTCTCTCTACCCACTTCCTACAGAAATTTATGTTAATACCAGTCACTCACTATTTTTAGGCACTTTTAGAACTTATTATCAATTTGTTAAATCCCTAGTAAGAGTCATACATAAATATAGTTGAAATGTATGAAAAATTAGAATCGTGTTCTGTAATATCCCAGATTCACTAAGGCCAAACACTGCTTTTCTTACAACACTGCTTCCTAATTAGTAAGTAATTTCAGATGGTAAAGCTGAACTGGGGATTATCTTTATACAGGAAGATCTTGGCAGCATGACAGAAAAAATTTAAGGATCCTGCTGATCAGTTAACATGCTACAGCTCCAAGTATGTTTGGATGACAGCCAAAGTCTTGGAATTGTTTTGCCATGAAATCTGCTTTAAGACAGGAAGAACAGGAAAGTTTTCAGTCTGGAAGAGGCTTCATGATGAAAAGCCTGGAAATCAAGCCCATTATTCACATCCAATCAAGCCTACCCCTCCCTGCTCCTTGCTGTCCTCTCCATCCCCAGCACAGGAATGTCCATGCATATGAGTGCACTCCACACACCACATACACTCCACACAAATTTTACATGTTTTTGGACTTTATTTTTGATTAAATTGGTCAATATTTAATTCAAAATTATACTTTTCCATTTGAGTGAGCTATGCTTCTTTCACATACTACAGAGATGACTGCCATTTAAAATAAGTTATTTGCCACTATTAGATATAATTTAAACCTCCTGGCTCCTAAAGAGAGAGTAAGTTCAGATGTAACAAAGAGGCTCTACCTACTTTTTCCTCTGCCTGCCTGCATTGCAGCCTTTCAATCATCACATACTCTTAATCTGACATGTAGGTTTCTCTATAGTCAGTGCAGCACAGATACTCATTTAAAATTCAGGTGACATGTAGAGCTCTACTGCTTTTGTGGCTGTCGCACAGGGAGTTCTCCAGGGCTGCTGCTCTTGATGAATTACTGTGGTCATGCTCTCACTGAAGTCAGCAAGAACACAGGGTCTAATCCTGGAAATCATAGACAATTAAAAAGCAGAGTCTGCACAGCTGTAAAACACTCCCTGAAGAATATTTAGCGATCTTGATTCCTGGGACACACAAGGAGAGCCCTTCATTCCTACCCAGGCCTGCATGTAGCTGGGCATCTGCCGTTTGTGCCCAGCAAGACTGGAGAAGCAGCCCCAGCAGCTGCAAAAACACTTGCTCCTCACTGATCTCAGATTTGTCTCCATACAGAGTATTCAAAAGGTTTTCGTAAGACCAGCTTGTCGCCACCCTAGATATTAGACTGTATAGATATTGTAGTGGTTTCACAACAAATAAACTGAGTTTCACAACTCCTGCTATTCAATTAAAAATTATCTCATATCAGATGGTAGAAGCCTCAAGTTTGTTAGCTCAAATCTCTCTGAGGAATTGTGAGAAGTCAACACTGTGCTGGCAGGTTTTGGGCTAGCTCAGGTCACCTCTGTCACACTGGCATCACAGCATGGACGTCAGGGACTCCATGTCAACTGCTCCAGTGAAGTGGATGAAAATGCAGCTGCCTATCCTCAGCTGGTCCGTGCTCTGTGTTCCTGGCACAGCAGCTTTAGTCTGCCTGAACCACACTGAACCAGTGTTCATGCCTGCCCCATAGCCTGTGGAAAGCCATGGTCACTGGCACAGGGCGCTGCCACCAGGGCTGTTATCTGATTTGAATACAAATCTGATCAACCCTGTCTCACACACACCCTTTCCCTTTCTCCCTCCCACAGAATCATCAACAATTTGAACTGAATCGTAAGTCTGAATTTTAAGTAAGCTGCTCTTTCCCCAACTCCTCACAAGTGTTCTAATACCCATTTGTTCTAGAAAATTTACTTAATTGAAAGATTTCTTAGTGTAACTTACATGACCAAAATACAGCTCTTAGACTAACAGGTGTAAAGCAAATAATTTCAAATTAACATGGAGAGACCATTTGCCTTTAAGTTATTCTTCTTCCAAGCTTGAAGGCTCTGAAAATTGGTAGGGAACGTGGCAGTTTTACTCACTGAAGTTTAAACATGACCAAGAGATATTTATGAATTGCATTGAAGCCTTTTGTCTGTGCCAGTCTGTACTTAGCAACTCATGGGCAATTTCATTATTACAGTTTTACCCAGCTGTCTCTTGGATCACTTGCAGCTACTACAGAAATACTAAAGTGATTATGCAGGCCCTCATGACTTTTGAGTACTGAAGAGAGTCCATTACACCCCCAAATGTAGTGACTTCACAGCAACTGAACATCTGCATGTTAAACCATGGCAGTCAAAGTCTGACAAATTTGGGTCACAGAAGCTGTTTACAGCTGTCAACTCGGATCTCACCTTGTCTCCTCAGCTATCAGGAAGAAGAGAGTCTGCAGGAAGGACAAGACAGCTCTAAAAGAGCTGGATGAGGAACAAGTTATGCCTCCAAGACCTGAAGCCCCTCAGTAATCCTTCTGGTGCTACCCAGGCAGGGTACCCTTACCTACATCTAGCTCTGATCTCAGAGAACCATCTTACAGGCTTTGAGGAGACTTCTTGATGGAACCCCTCCAGCACACTTCTTATTTGGCTCTACGTTTTACCTGTAAGCCATTTTCTCTTGTTACAGAATCATCAGAATTCAGGATCTTATGCATCTATACTCCATCCAGGCCATGAAATCCTTTGTGTAGACTTTTCAAATTCTTCAGCCTTTAGCTCCAGGAAAGGAGTGAAAAGGGTGGGCTGGCCACACCACTCTGTAGTCTAGCAGAGTTCAGCTACCATGGGATACCTGGTTCTCCTGATCTGCTCTGCATTAGGGTGTCACAGGTTTATCAATGGATGGCAGTGATCAGCTAATGGTAGATAAAATGAAGCATGGGCCGCTTCCAAAGACATGAACTTTCTCATCCTGGGCACACTGTTAAAACATTCTCAGAGGAATAGATGAAATTTCCTCTATTCCTGATCTATTGTGGTCATGAAATTTGTTTACATTGTCCTGAAATCTGTTTGTGTTGAGAGGGATTTTTTTGTTGCGAAAAGAATGCTAAATTTCTGAAGATGGTCAGCCATTGAAAACCTATATGTTATACAGGCCCTTATGTTTTTACATTACGTTTCATACCTCCTAGAAATATTTTGTTTATGAAGATATTTTACTGCTTCGTTACTTCTTTTTGATCCTGAATATCTTCAGAAAACAAATATTTCATTTAAATGCTTTGACTGTCTTTTGAAACATGCAGAATAAAGCATTGCAATCATTCTCAAATGCAATGCCTATCAAAGCATGGTTTATTTCCTCTAAGCTCCACTAACTAAGCTTGTAATGGATTTTCTGCCAGCTTAGGTCTGTAGTCTATTACGCCAAAGTAACGGTGCTGAAGTCCACTGTTGCAAGTCCAAAGGGTTCTGTTTCCTTCTTCTGTGTAGCCAGAGATTTGACTTTGCTCTAGCAGCCCTGTTGTACCAATTGCACAGGGTTGGATCTGCATGCTCAGCACTTCTCAGCAGTCTAGGCAAAGTTGAACCATGCTTGCTCTGAGGATGAAGCAGAATGGCACACTTTGCTTTTGCCTTTGCAGAAGTCAAAATTCAACTGAACAGTGGTGGCAAAAGGGCTCTGACAGACACGACTGCCTCAGAGAAGTTCACGGTACTAGAGCTAAGGGAGCTCCCTGATCATATAACAGGAAGTCTAGCTCAGTTCTTTGCATACATAAATGTAAGCAGCATTCAGCTTATTTCTGTTCTGCTCCCCATCACCTTCAAAATGCATATATTTGGTACTGCTGACCTAGGGGGAAGAGGGCAGTAGAAAACTACTTGGTGTGTTATTTCCACCCCAACTCTTTTGTCACGACATCACTTTTCTGCTCATATCTGTCTACTCTTGGACAACTGTCAACTTCGCTTGCATCTCATGTCAGATTTAGATGCTACCAAGTAGTTGAACATCCTGTGAAGACACAGAATTTTGAGTATGACTTTGAGACCCAGCGATATCTCAGAACTCCAGACTCCTGACTCTGAGACAGTCAGGTTTCCCCTACTCTAAATTCAAGTAACAAGCAAATTCTCCTTTGCAGGCTACTGTGCTCATACTACCTAATAGTGATGAGGTAGTCCCTTTAAAACCCCTTTAAACTTTAAAGGATAAACCCTTTAAATTATCAGAGTCCACAGAAATACCCTGTATTTTGTCTGACCTTCAAAAGGGATCATGTTCCCTGATTCATTGATTGGCTTTTTAGTTGATTGGGTATGACATTCATTTTATGCTTACATGTATTTGTACTCAGCACTCTCAGAGCATGTTGACAGAGTATGGTGCAGACATGTCACTGCATGAAAACTGAGAGTTTGTCTGCACTACAATTCAAATTAATTAGACCACAATACTTTTCAAATTGGTTTCATTTGACAAATGTGTACAACCTTCTTGTGAGGATATTACTAAAAGTTTAAGAATACTTAGGCTGGCATCCCATACATCAACAGCAGAGTACTTGCTCAGAGGAAGAGCTGTTGTTGAGCTGTTATGTATTTGCATATACTACTTTATTAAATCGGACTTAATCTCAAGAGAAATTGGGTAAGAGAAAGACAAGGGAGCGCTGGCTATTATCATTCTCTGCATCTTTTTTGCATTGTTAAGTTGGTTTATGGAATGGTTATATAGGTATGCTTGCAAAACTAATTCTAATTCACTGCATGATCTTATTTGTTTACTTCAGTTCCAAAGAAGCTGAGTGTAACATACCAGTGCATGTGTTCTCAACACTAGGGCTCTCTTACATGTCACCACAGATATGCTTTATCTCACAGCTAGCATCTAGATTCTTATTTTATTCCCCTAACAATCACAAGACAATGGTTTCAAAGAGACAAAGAGAAAATATCTGTTCTTTTTATTTTTCAAAATGCACAGAAAACTTCAGATTAAGTAAAACTATCCTATGAATTGTGAGGTCAATGGTAACCAGACATTGTTTTGTTTGCAGTTAAAATTCAAAGTGATACCAAATTATGGCAAAACCCCACCCACTATGGCTGAAAGACAATTATTGTATTTGAAGATGAGTCAAGAAAGGGATGCTTAATCAAACTCCAGGCTTCTGCCTTCAAGCACTGCAGATAGACTTACAAAGGCAAATATACCCTGACCTGACAATCCAGTATCTAATTTTTCTCATCCTTCTCATCTTTGATCAAACCCAAGAAAGGGAGGAGAACAGACTTAAGGAGGTGGGGAGTCCCTGCTGTATTGCTGTTGATTGCAATTTCCACTATCTTTATCTTTCTCATGCAAACCTGTATAGTCTCTGCCATGTCATTAACTGAACTTCATCTAGCTATTTTCCATCAGCCTTCTGATTCAAGACATTTCTTCCTCTGTTTCCTCAATTTGTCACGTTCATCCAGTGATTGCATTTTCTGCTCAAGGAACCATTCCATCCCTCAGCTGTATGTTTTATCATCATAGCAACTTCATGCAATTCACAGTCCTTTTTTTTTCCCATTCAAAAGAGGATCTTGAATTAAGATGTTTTTTGCAAACAGTTCACCTCCAATTCCTCATTTAATGTATAGCTGTTCTTTGGTCACCAGCTTCCTAAACTTTTCCCCAAGACACTCCATCCTGTAAGATGTGGTTTGCAAAGAATTGTTACACTTTGGCCCTTCCTTCTTGGCTTCACCTTCCTTATCTATTAGCACAGTACCGTTTCTCACCATTACATATCTTCTTCTATGTTTTATTCCCACTGTCATCCATTACAACTTCTCCTACTAGTTCATCAACACCTGTCACCTGGATTGATACTATTAATCATCTCTGAGAGAAATCCTGTAGGAAGGATAGTCTTCCTTATCACAACAGTTTTCTGTCCTCTTCCAGAAACACCATCCCCTTGTCACAGTTTGGCTCCCACCTCTCACATTACACCCTTCCACCAGTTCTTTTTTGCACAAGTTGCTGCTGATTTAATCTATGGAAAAATGGACCATATTCATTTTCCCACAACTCCTTTTATTGTTCTATATCACCAGATTAGAAATTTTTCATGTTCATATGGGCTGATCTTGCTTCCAGCCTAGGACAACAAATGTCACTGCTACTACAACAGAACAAAACAAACAAAAAAAACTCCAACATTCCCACAACAACTACCACCCCCTAAAGAAACCAAGCAGAAAAAAATCTATCAGTCAGAGCTTATTTCATAAGCAAGAGAGTATAAAGAGCATTCAGTTCCTGAACAAAATAACTCAGCATCCTTTCCAAGCAAGCATCAGTGCTTCCCTCAAAATAATCCAGAGGTGAACCATTAGCTACAAGTGCAATTCTTCTCCAGAGCTCTTTCTTGGGCAAGCAAGCAGTTCTAAGAAGAACCTCAAACCCTACCTGCTCCTCTTGTACTGGGACCCAATATATCAACTAGGGATCATACTCTTGGGCTTACTTCCAACACCTGTTTGGAACAGACCCAGCTGCTTCCCTATATCCTTAAAAGCATTTTCTCCCTATTCTCTACACTGCTCTTTAACTCCTCAATGCACTGGTGACCCCATCTGAGAGATGGATGTAGCTCACACCTGCACCCATCCCCTCCCCTCTCCCTGGACCTAACCTGCCATTCTTCCCTCCAGTGCAAAGCTAAAAGCCTCTCCCAGCTACTGACATCCACCCTTAGTCGCTGCCTTCCCAAAGTGCTTCCATGCTTTCTTTCCATCTTAATGCTTTTATTAAGCCCTACTTCACTAAGAAGGCCTTAAGGAAGACCATTAGAAGAGGTCTGCTGGCATCATCATCTATCAGTCTGTAGTGCAGGTTCTCAGTTTCCTCCCATCCTGCCAAAATGCCTTTAGCCTTTGACCCAGACTAAGTTCCTCAGGGTGGGCTTTGACCCAGACCAAGCTCCTCAGGGTGGAAATATTTGTTTGCTCAGAATCTATTAGCACTCAGTCCAAAAGCAATACTCTGTGCTCTAGTAATTAATAACAATAATTGAGACACCTATGGCAGAACATTTCCATGCTTGACAACTTTATTTAAGGAGATATTTCCCTCCTATTTTTTTTCCAAGTATCTGTTTTTCTCAGCTGTCTTACTGTTCCTCAGGCAAAGTGGGGGAAAAGGAGGACACTGCGCAGAAATCTCAAGATGAATAAGCAAAATGACAGTATTCGTTGAAGACAACTGCCTTCATGCTGAAAATAGTTGTGTCTGAACAATTATTGTTTTAATCCCTGGCCCAGTACACAAAGATTTCAATGATCTGTGGGTCACTGTGTTTTTCCCTGCAGCTCAAAACTAGTCATAAATTTATATCAATATCAGCCAGTTTCTGGCTTCCACTTCACCATTTACTCACCACTATATTTTATTTTTTCCTTTTGACATTTTTGATACAAAAGTTCAGCCTGTCATTTGAAATCATTCTTTCGACCCAAATTTAATTTTAAAATAAACAGAAAACAAAAAGGAATGTTTGTTTGAGGATTTTTTCAAAACCAGTGGAGATTTGTGGGATGTTTCAGGGGGAAGAAAAAAAAAAAAGAGCGAAGAGGGGGGGTAAAAAATAAAAGAAGCCAAAATTACTTCTGTATCTCCACTTTTTTCCCATTCTTACCAACCCAAATATTTTTATTAGTAAAACTGTAGTTTGCAAGCAACTGCCTTAGTCTGGATAGTACATTATCTTCTCCTGGTTTCCAGTGTTGAAAAAAAAGGTCAGATTTTAATGTTATTTTCCACAAACATTCCTGATGCCATTGCCACAAGAACACCACTGCAGATAACTGAATGGCCCTCCACCTCTCCAGGTCCTCCACCCATGCAAGCACACCTTGGTGACAGGGCACTCCATCAAAGCACAGCCTTAGGCTATTTGCCCAAGAACTGTTCCTGCACAGAACTGTGCAGGCAGATTTTTTGGGGAACGTCCCTGCAAACCCTACGGCCACATCCCTATGATCTATGTGTGCTTGCCGCAGCCAAGATATTCCTTCCAGGTGCCCTTCCCATGTAGAGTTTCTGTGAGCCAACAAGGTCAGGTCCATGAACCTTGGCATGGATGCAAGCTGTATTTTAAACACACCAAACAGCAGAAGACATCTAAGGTGCATCCTGACCTTGTAGATCACATTATATCTGCACAGCTAGGCTGAGCCGGGCTCCTTCCTCAGGGCTACCAGCACCACGGTGACCCTTGGGCAAGAGGCAGCTTCCTACACCGGAGTCTGACTGTATGACCTCTGCACCTTCTGAGGCTTCAGCAGACTGGGTTTCCTGGAGTCTGGACTCTCCATACTCCCAGCCGCCATGCCTAGTGCTCACCTCTGCCTGACTTGCAACACTTTTTCCACAGCATTTCATCAGCCTGTTGTAGCAATCTGGGCCCATGTTCGCTCTCAGGCTGTCATTGCCAACCCCATTGTGACACTGCATGTTGGAGAAACATGCACAATTTCAACTGCAAAAGTATTTAAAATGGTCATTTCTGCCGTTCCTTCAGCAGCAAGGACTGGAAAATAACATGAAGGAGAATTATAGTATTTTGAAAGTTAAAAGCATATGTCCTTTGCATGTGTTATGCACTATGTGTTATGTATTTGCTGTAAATAAAAATAAATAAAAAGTAAATAAAAGCGCCAGCTTTTTGCTGGGCGCGCAAGGTAGGTAGAGAAGAGGGAACTGTAGTTGTTAGGGAAAAGTTAAGTAGGTAAAAGGTTAAAATAATGTCACTGGCTTGGGCTTCCCGAAAGAATGCAACCAGTTATCTGAGATCAGAGTTAACCATTCACATATGCTGAGGTGCCCTGAGGGGACAAAATAGGATTGAATTGCTCCCATTGGTACAGAGAATTAGAATTCATTAGGGAGAGGATCACTGAGGCAACAGATAACCTAATAAAGAAGGGAGGAGGTTACAAAAGGTGACTCTCATTTTCACAATAATTGTACAACCTGCACAGTATGCTCATCAAGTGATTCTACATTAAAAAAAACAGACAACAAACAAAACCCCTTCAGTCTCACATAATATAGTGAGCACAGCTTTTAATGAGATAAACTCAAACAAAAACATGAATGATCTTGCATATTAATATTCACATCTGTGCATTTCAACATGCTACTTCACCCATGCTTCTCGCTCTTGGCCTAGAGCCCACATAAACATAAACATGATTATGTTTATTTTATAGGTGGACCCGTATATCTAAAGACTAACCAGATTAGACTGGATTTGCACAACCTGGCCTAAGACTGAAAGAGCCCCTGCACAACTGTCTGGCAGCCGAAGTGACTCTTTGGTTCCACTCAAATCCTTCTAAGAGCCTTTTTCCCAAGTCACAAAATGTTCTCAATGTATTGCTGATGAAAGCTGTGCACATTGTCTCACTTTATACAATTTTAACTCAATTATCCTTTTGAAATACATCATACATGTCTATGGCTTGTAAAGATAATTTGTCTTCTATTATTTGTAAAAATTCTGTAAGTAATGCTGCCATTCCATATAGAACAGACATTCACACTTTTGCAGGAGAATATGGCGGCAGAGGTGCTCCAAAGCTGTTCTAGCACCATATCATGATGGCATTTTAAAATAATTTTTAAATAACTTTTTTCTTACATACATTTAAGGTTTACAAATACTCATTTGTTTTTAAAATACCTTATTACATTTAAAGACTTATTAGTAAAAACTTCACCTTAAGATGTTTCTATTTTGAATAAAATACAAAGTGCAGACAGACTCAATCATGGCAATGATTCAGCTGAAACTCCTGGTCTCAGTGACAGTTTCTTGAGTAACAGGAGAGGATTAAGTACCTAGCTTAAAAGCTGCTTTCAAATCAAGTAAACAAACCGGTCTGAGGTTCACCACACCTTTCTTGCTAAGGAGTCTCTATCTGAAAGGCATCATGTAAAAGAAACACCTGTCAGAAAATTCAGTGGGAATACTTCTATGCATCGCACCTCAAGTAGTTCCTAAGATGTTACATTTACACTACATTCCAGGTTAGTACTCTTCCCTATCACACCCACAAAAGGAAAAAACTATCTGAAGTATAAGAGAAACAGAAAACAGAGGTATGATTGGTAGGTGGATCAATATTATTTTTCAATACTGACTTGTCAAAATAATGCAGCTTTGCTCCTTGGAGTCCTCCTGGATAAAATATGCTGTCCCACTAAAAGCATCTTCCAGTTCTGTCAATGTCTTGCAGGGGCTGGTCAGCTCACCTTGTTACCAAACAAAATGCATCAGTCCAGCCACACCTCCCCCATAGCTCAATTCCCCTTAAGTCATCACACCTCTTGTCTTTTCTCCATTCCTCACTGAGCTGCCCATCATATTCATGTGCAGAGTGGGAGGGTAACAGCAAGTCACGCTTGCAGGGAAACAGACCTTTATAAAACTGCTGTTGTGAAGTTAGTCCTAGTGCTGCACAGGTAGAGCTCAGACACCAAAAGACACAGATCTCCAACAGAGTCACAGCTTCTAGTGTATACTGAACTGAGGAAAAGAAACCAGGAGAATCACCTTAGAGAAATCAACCTATGTTTTACCCAAAAGCCCTGAGTCTCAGCAAAAAGGAAAACAATCAGAAATCAGCCTAATTTCTAGTAACAGGCAGCTCAAAACTACTTTGTAGGAGCTCCTAGATGAACAAAGAAAATGGAGTCAACTGTGAAACATTGTAAAAAAGAATGAAGAGTAAGGTGCCTCATAAAGTTGAGACATGTATGACGTATAGCTTAAAGTACAAAAAGAAAGGGGAAACAGCAAGCAGATCCGTGACTAAGAAGTTTGGTGAACTTCTAACAAAGACATAATTCATATTTTGGACAAGAAGTGTTTAGTAAAATACAGGGAGCTTCATAATTAACCTGGGGCAAAGCAAAAAGATTTGCAAATGTGAATCAGAGCCATGAAGGATAGCAGTGCCAAAGTTCACATGGAATCAGAAAATACTCTGGAAAGATGTCCAGTGCCAGTTTTCCTATACTTCATCACAGAATCACACAATGGTTGCAGTTGGAAGGGACCTCTGGAGAACTTTTAGTCCAACTCCTTTGTCAGTGCTCACTCAGAGCAGGCTGCACAGGATCACATCCATGTGCACTTTAAATATATCCAGAGGAGATATATGTCAGCATTGCTCTGCTCTTATCATGCCAAGCTGCTGCTGAAAGGGTCCCCCTCTTCCCCTGCTCCTTTGAAAAACACTGACATTTTAAATCCCCAAATAGATGATTTGTGATTTAGACTGCAAAATTGTATAACATGCAGAATGAAAGACAGGTGAAGAGCAAAATCTGCAGCTGAGCTAACATGTCAGTCCAAGTCAAATACACATTGTTTGGTCTCTCATGGACTAAGAATTGCAGCTGTATCATGGACCAAATCCTGAAGAAAACTGTTCCAATGTCCTATCATGGGATAGCCAGACCAGTATTTTTGTGACCTTATTATGGATCTAAAGAAGAATCCTCAGACTTAATCCAGGTTCCATTTGAAGGCATCAGGAAGATAATTCCTTGCATAGAAAAAAGATGAATGACAACTGTGCAGAACTTACAAAACTTCAATTGAATGTCTCATCTGGAAAACTACATTTATGGTGCTGTAGTAGCGAACATACCCAACAGAGAAAACAAAAGAAAAACATGGCAAAAGCCTCCCAAGGGAAAGCAGGCATGGGCACATTGGTGACAGAAAGAAGGTATCCACTGTCTCCTCCTATGTGCCTGGCAAGAGTAACCACCAGGCTATGGTACAGAAGTACCTCAACTCTGGGTGCTTGTTTGAGGGATGTATGTTATCTCAAGCACTGCACAGGAATCCCTGTGATTAACTGAAGGGTCAGGTCTCCATTTCTCCAGTGATACTTGGGGTGAGGCTCAAGGCTCATTTACAAATGCAGCTCACAAATGTCAAAAAGATCAGATAGAGAAAACACTACTTTCTACAAAAACTACAAGAAAAATTAGGTCAAATAGTAGAAAATATCAAATCCACTGTTTAATCTAAACCTAGTGTTGCTGCAACACATGTTTATCTGTTGGACGAGCTTTCCTCTGTGGGAGATGCCCTGGATTGTTTACCAATCTTCATCTTTAGAGGTCAAATTGTATGACCTTTCACATACGTTGTTTTCCAAGAATCAGAGGAAAACAACACCCCCTTAGCAAGAGCTTATTTAGGTATTTGACTGTTTGCTTATGGGGTTAAGCCCTCCATTGACAAACCTTTCACACTGATTGAAGAGTACAAATTCCACTGGAAAAGGAGTCTTAAATACAATCGTATTTAGCAAAATACTTAAAGTACCTGAGCTTATCAGGCCCTTTAAATTTCTAAAAATCTTAAACTTCTTGAAAACATATTTGGTATCTCATTTATACTGAACACCAGCAGTTGGCCTTCAGGAAGTTTATTACAAAATCTACTCCTGTGCTTCTGGAAACTAAAATTTATGCTGCTAAATAAAGGTCTCCAAAATCCAAAAATAGTACTGGAAAATTAAGTTATTAGAAAAAGAAGGAAAACCATCTGATCTGAAAAAATGTATGACTTCTGCTATCACAGCCACTGCTGTTAACATTCACTGATTAGGGTGAAATGTAACAAGAATTTCAAATGGAGAATAGCTTATTAAGCAATTTATTTCTCCATTTTACTAAGGTTGGAAAATTCTCTACAGTGCTCCCCTGAGCTTTCTGCCCAGGACATTTAAAGATTACTGCTAATGCAACTTTGAAAGATTATGCCTTAGTATAATATATCAAATCAAGAAAATTAGTCTGGTTTTCTTCCTAAATTTTCTTTATGTTGTCCTCCTTTTCCCTTTAACTGTTTTGCCTGAGGCCAAAATCGATCGTTTTGATAACACAACAGTGGCACATAAAAAAGTGCTTTGAATGAAAAAGAAGGTGTGTCCCAACTTCCAGTAAAGAGGGTCTGTATAAAAACTATGAATGGAAGCTGCTTTTTTTCTTTTTTTTTTCTGGACTCCCATTGGTTTAGCTAGTGCTAGTTGTGGGCTCCCTATATCATGTCCTGCTGCATGGGATACATTTTGGGGCTTTTAATTTCCTTATAGATCTTTCTTCTCCTGGCAGCCATCTGGTAATTGCTTGTACTTGAACATCAGCATTACAAGACATTTTTGCAGCTCAAGTGCTCTTTTATGTATTCAGTATTTGTGAATAAATAAGAAATCTCTCTCTCTTAACCAAACAGATCTCCAAAACCTATTTTAGAGGTTTTTTAACAGTGAGGTTACAGACTAGAGCAGATTGACAGCTGCCTGGAAAGGTTTCCTCAAATTTAACACTAATGTAAATTCACTGAGTTCAGAAGCAATACAGCAGAGGTGAATTAAATCTTTTGATTCCACACATATCTGAAAAGCCACAGGCTTCTTCAGACATTCCCTGCCTTAAAAAATAAAGTTGTATTTTTCATGGAAATAAATATTCAGTGCAAAAATCAGTAGTATCAATACCACAGAAAATATGTACTGACACTTCAGTGTTTTAACTCAATGTTTAGAAAATTAATAAGATGGACATGCAAGTTTAAAGAAAAATATTAAGTAGGCTGAAACTGTTAACAAGTGAAAATAGAAGTTTCCGGTGTCATCAGAGACATAATTTAATGTCCTCTGGTGTTAATGAATTGTAATTGTAAATGTAAGCAATTTAATTACTCCAATAGTTTCACATGGACTGCTCTGGAGTCAAAAAGTCTAATAGCTGTGAAATAAAATTAATTTTGGTCTGAGAGAGAAAACCCAAGACCAGGAGTGACAGTAGCCATAGCCCCTTTGCTCCCACTCATTGCCCTGCACCATCCAGTCAGTGCCTGCAGTATCAGCTGCTGAGCCTCAGCACTCCTCTGCAGACAGCTGAGAGGCACCCAGGCAACACCACCAAATGGAGAAAGTCTAAAATAAAAATAATATAATACCACAAACACTTACATTGCCATGAATAGGGTGATTTCCAAGACCTCCTCTGCAACAGAATGGGAATGGTTTGAGATGCAAGCAGTAGCAAGGCCAGCTCACATGAAAAGAGGAAGAAAGACCATAAATAAAGACCAGAAACTACACCTAAAGGCTCAAGTGCTGACAACAGTAGCAGCATGACTTTGTCAGCATAAGTAGTCTATACATATGGTACAATGAAAAGCTATCATTTGTGTTTATCATACGAAAAGGAAAATATTTGTAGGCCAAGGTTAGGTGAGGATCCAAGTAACAGAACTTGCAATGGGAGGACTTAAAAAACTGTGGATGAAAATCATTGCTTAATAAAAATAGCATACTTCTAAGTTAGAATTAAACAATCCTGTTCCAGGTGTCATCAGGCACAGTTATGTTCATCCAGCTTCTCATATACATCCTTGACCAACTTCTCCTGTCCCCCATTTCTGTCATGATGGTCAAGAGGACAGCTCAGACTTTTTACCTTGGCAGTAAACTAAAATTAAAATTAAAACAGCCCCTTAGTGTTCATCAGTCTAGTAGTTCATCAACAATTTCTTGACAATTTCCTTCCCATCCTGCGGAACAAGCTCATCTATGGCTAATATGACATTTTAAATAAATATATTTTTTAAAAAAAGGGCCCTGCATTGTCCTGATTTCACTTCCAGTTTCATTAGTGCTTTTAGCTTTCAAGCCAGTGTGAAGTGTTACGAGAGCAATTTGCTGATGCATGCCACAGAAATATCTCAAAAAGATAGAACATATCAACATGACTTCATCTTCTGATTTTATGTAAATCTTTTTAGTTAAGCAATATTAAGAACAGGATTAAAGCCACAAGTGGTGCTTGTGTTTTATATGACAAATGCACTGAAATCCATCTCTTGCAGTGCTGTGTGTGCTGCTTGCCAGTGCTCCTCACTGCACATTTGATTTTGAGTGCCATCATAGCAGGCCGCTTTTTTCCTGTCATTATTTCAAACCAACTTCTTTCAGACAGATACAGCATAACATACTCTAAAAACAGCCTGCATAGGTGCTGAATTAATAACCCGTTTCTATGAGATTATCTTTGGACAATCTTCATCCCAAATTGTCAAGCAAATACATGTTTCCTATAGGTTTTTGATCACAGGTCAAACACAAATGTGGGGGGCTGTGGCTTCCACCTCCACAAAAATGCTAGCAAGAGGAAATAGCAATATGCAGAAGACTGGCCATGTATATTCTGGCCACACGTAAGCGGATGGATAGTGGAGGAAGGGATTCCAAATCACAAAAGAGAGAACAAAAAAGGAATGGAAGATGACAGAAAAATTCTGGGGAAATACTCTTTATGAGAAATTTGGTGATCTCTCCTCCAAGTCTACCTCTTATCCAACTGCCACTGAGTATCCTATGTGTATGTCAGTGGTGCTAAACATTATTTACTCCATCAATATAAAATAGTTGTCAAAATTCTCCTGGATGTCTCATTAATAAAATGCTGTATTTCCTTCCTGCTGGTCTGCAGTGTTTTGGTAGTTTCCTCAGATTGGGGCTTTGAGCTAAGAGAACCTGAGCAGCAGTTAGCATGGGCAAGTTCACCATTTGCATATAAACAGCTTTATGCAGGCCTGAGCAGCAGACACTGGAGAAAAACTTTCCATGTTTAAGCACCAGTTACTCCCCAGCTTTAATTTTTATCTTTCATCATCCTCCTCCCTTGTTATTCAGTTAGCTGAGCAGAGCAGTGGGGTAGGCTGCTGGCAGCTTCCCTGGGCCTCCCTTGTGCAACCCAGCCCAGCCCCATAAGTCAGATCTGCTGTGACAGGACTCCGTCCCCACATGAGTTTTTTCACATGGCATTGCCTATTATCAAGCTAGACAGAATAACTTGTGACAATTCAGGTGCAGGGATTAAAGTAAATTTTTATCACTTGTTAATATGTATAGAGTTCTCTCTTCCCAAGAGGTGCATGTTGACAACCAGGAGCAGGGCAGAGGGAAGACCATCTTAGGACAGCCTGAAGAAAGATGGGGGTCTGCAGATCACCATCTCCAAAGGGAGGAGGCCAGTTATAACACTGGAGAAAGCTACTAAGATGCTGTTCCCTGGGATGAATTATTTTTCTTCTTCCACTGTGTGGTTTTAGGTGACAGCACATATTCTGGCTGATGATCAGTTAGTAGTGGGGTTCCACAGGGCTCCATTTTAGGGCCAGTTCTCTTCACTATCTTCATAAACAACCTGAATACAAGATAGAAAGGTAGTCTAAATTTGCTGATAATACTAAACTGGGGAGCTGTTGACTCCCTCAAAGGCAGAGAGGCCCTGCAGAGAGGCCTTGACCAATTAGAGAGCTGGAAAATCACCAAGTGCATGAAGTTCAACATGGAAAAGTTCTGGATTCTGCACCTGGGACAGGGAAACCCCGAACATATAGACTGGGGAGTGAGAATGCTGGAAAGCAGTGCTGTGGGAAGGGTCCTGTGTGTCCTGGTCGATGGCAAGTTGAACATGAGTCAGCAGTGCCCTGACAGCCAGGAGGGCCATCCATGTCCCAGGGTACATTGGGCACAGAATCACCAGCCAGGCAAGGGAGAAGATTGTCCTGCCCTGCTCTGCACTGGGGTGGCCTCATTGAATGCTGTGTGCAGTTCTGGGCACCACAATGTATAAAGCTATTAGAGAGCATCCAAGGGAGGGCAAGGAAGATGGTGAAGGGCCTTGAGGGGAAGCCCCATGAGGAGCAGCTTAAGTCACTTGGTCTGTTCAGCCTGGAGAAGAGGAAACCAAGGGGAGACCTCATTGTGGTCTTCAACATCCTTATGAGGAGAAGAGGAGGTGCAGGCACTGCTGTCTTCTCTGTGGTGACCAGTGACAGGACCCAAGGGAATGGCCTGAAACTGTGTCAGGGGAGGTTTAGGTTGGATATGAGGAAAACAGTCTTTACCCGAAAGGTAGTTGGGCACTGACACAGGCTTCCCAGGGACGTGGTCACAGTGCCACTTGACAGTGCTAAAGTACTGTTTGTGCCAGCACTCTCAGTGTCTCTCAAGAGGCACCTGGTGTGACTCTCACAGTGTCCTGTGCAATATCAGGAGCTGGACCTGATGATCTTTGTGGGTCCCTTCCAATTCAGGATATTCTGTGCTTCTATGCTGTAGTATGTTAGTCATGTAAATTTGACTTGTATGCCAGACATCTGCAAGTGCCTTCACAGAAACAACAGTATAGGATGTGCTCAAGCAGCAGCAGAGTCTATTGCTTCAGTGGGCTGCAATGCTGTTTATAAGGTTTTCAAGTATTTGGGACCATCCTCCTATGGACCTTCAGGTTGTTTTCAGAGCATGCTTACTGCAGGCTGACTGATGCACCTGGAGCAACAAACCATACGAGATGATCAGGATTTTCACATCTCAAATGCTGCACTAATGGTACTTAAGAGATTTCTCTGTATCTAATATCAAAAGGCATTGCTGTGGCCTGATTTTAGTGGAAATCAAGTATTTCCAGATTCCTGGCTTTTGCTGGAATCAGTATGACTCTTATCAGAGTGGGAAAACCTTCTAGCAAGTTTCTTCTGCACAGATGTATGCAGCAGCAGAGGAAAGAGATTTTCAGGAGACCAAGGGGGAAAAAGCCAGCCTGACTCAGGTTTAGCCAGTTTTTAGAGAACCTGAAGCTACCCTAAAAAGTTTCTGGTTTACCTCACTAACTGGAAAAATCTGCTCTGTTAGCAAAGCACCTGGCGAGATCCCTGTTCACCTTTCTGAATGGCCCAACTTCCAGCTTAGGGGACATGAGAGCTTCCTACCTCTGCAGCTGTCAGCCATAAACGGGGTTATCTTCAAAGGTATCTAGGACATATTGAAAACCATAGGAATTGAGATGATGCTGTTTTGGAAAGTACTGTATTGCAGCAGACAAACATCATCTTCCCATGGAGATGAAGATAGAGCATTGTTTCTCATAGCAAATAATTCTGCTGACATTTTAGGGAAATTACTGGGAAAACTGGCATCTCCAGGATCAAGCTATTTTTAGGACCATTCAAGATCATTTCAAGACAAGCGATTGCTGAATTTAGAACAATCATCAAGAAACAGAGTAGCTGTCAACATGGTTTATGCAGAGGTGATTCAGGATCTGAAACACATTCGCCTCTAGATCATCATTTTTTCCACACTTTTTTTTTAACCTTCCTCTGCCCTCAGCTGATGGATGAATCATTATCCTCTGACAATCCAATGTTAATTAAAGATCATTTGCTTTCTATTTGTTCCAGAACCTTTCCTTATAAGTAATAT
This sequence comes from Poecile atricapillus, assembly GCF_030490865.1. Lineage (NCBI taxonomy): Eukaryota > Metazoa > Chordata > Aves > Passeriformes > Paridae > Poecile > Poecile atricapillus. The sequence goes on from NC_081252.1 coordinate 44,613,190, forward strand.
AAATCTGGGCTTTGTAAATTATTCTCACGCCTTTGTAAGTTTTCATTTTATAGAGCTGCCTTAAAGACATTTTTCTACAACTGAAAATTTTTACTGTATAGGAGGCAGTCTGATCAGCAGACAAAGCGAACATTTTATTACCCAAACATATCTCCAAAAATATCAGTAGATTACACAAGAGACTTTCTGCTGATGCTGCTTTCCTCCTACATGATATGGCAGATGCCAAGAACTTTTGTAACCTTTGCCCTACATAAGTCTGAAGGCTAAGTGATGAAATGAGCAGACATGGTACCTACAGATGATGGTAAGCAGTGTTCATGGGCCTAGAAGCAAGAGCACAAAAGACATGGCAGAACAAAAAGGCTGCACTGTATATACGTGTAAAGACTCAAATCCTGGAGCAGCCTGTGTGACTCTGGAGAGAACTTAGGCACATTAATTTCACTAAGTTGTGCTGCTGAAAACAAGTCAGAGCTGCGAACCACTCAATTACTCTTGCAGAATAAAAGTAAAGGTGACTCCCTTGCCTGGTGTGTTTCATACACAGGCCAATTAGATCAGCACACTTGTTGCTCTGAGGAGCTCATAATTGCAGCTGTTCTACCTGCAGAGCAATCCGCCTGTCCCTAACCCGCGGCCCTTGATGTTCAGCAGTGAACAACACAGCTGGGTGCTGGACTTAATTGAGACAGAGGGTTTTAAATGACTGTACTGCGTTTAGAGCAAAAATAGCCTTAAGCTGCTTTAATTTAGATCCTAGCCAGACTGATATTAAATAAATAAATAAATAAAATCGAATAAACCCTCAAGGCTGCCCTCTAATGCCAGCAGCAGAATTCTGCTCAAAGAGCCCTTCCATCAGGTAACATTTGACGAGAACTTAATTGGGGAGCTGAGCACTTTGCATCAATGCTAGAGAAAAAAACCACACATCCTACTTCTTAACTAGCAGAGATTTGATCATTTTAGCACAGAGGGGGAAAAAAAATAAAAAGGGAGAGAGGTGTCTAGTGCTACTCACAAATTCAGCTAAATCATGACTTGGACCAAATATTCTGTTTCTCAATAATTTATATTCTATAAAGCTTCCCACAGTCATTATTTTGTTATGTTAAGGGGTTTTGTTGGAAGAAGGGTGACTTGATTATTATTGAAAGGCTATATTTAAATTGCAGCAATGCTTTTTTTAGGCAAAAATTCTATCAATAAGCTTAGTCAAACCAAGATATATCAGTTGCTTAAGAACTGGGAAATATTAACTTAAGTGATAATATAAATGCCTAAGAGTATGCTTGGATTGCATTAACTGTAATCTTTGGAGCCGTATCATCTGGTGTCCATACTAGGAATATTTCACCATCTGGTGTAAATTCTGAGATCTGATGAATCAGGCACCGTTTCCTAATACTGAATTTCCTGCATCTGATCACACATAAAGTTTATTTTTAGCAATTTGATTAGAAAATAAAAGGCGAGTTAGAAACCTCAAGCGCTGGTGACGATCACTAGAGGGCAGTAGCCAACCCCTAATGTTCCCACAGTTTTCCACAAAGCTTCAAGGCACGCACACGGGAAGGAGCTGAGCAATCTGCCGGGCGACGACGCTCATGTGTGGGAAGAAAAGCCTGCCTGTTTGCCACGAGTGTTAGCACTGTTCACTGACATTAAGCTATTTTTTAACGTTCCTGGTGACAAGTAATACAGGCAATGTTGTTTCTTTATCTTATGGTGCCGGTCTTCAGCACCACAGGTGAGCTGTGGAAGAATAATTTGGATGTTTCCACCTTGCAAATGCTGGGACCAAGCTGTGGGGCTTACTCTCCGCTCCCTCCTATCTTGTCAGCCACATGTGCCATGGGGCGCAGTCACATTCCAATCTGCATTTTATATGAATCTTCACATATGCATATAAGAGAACAGTGCAGAAGTTAGTGCTTTTTATTTCACTGCCATTTATATATTATTTTCATGTACATACATATATTGGGTGAAACAATGCCAGATCAGTAGAATGGAGTGATTCCAATGCTTGTCACTGAGAAACTCTTCCCAGCTCTCCTTTCTAGCACTGACACTTTCATATTGTATTTTCCCTAACCCATAACCAAATTTATTAGAAAAAGAAGTAACTAATGTTCAAAGCACCACAACAGGCTGGGTGCCCAGACACACTCCTATCTGTGCCATCAAGAGGGTGGGATATGAATGTGAAGGAAGAATGGGATCTCGGACCATGCACAAAGTGGTTATATATGTCCATGACATGTGAAATAGCTTTCCATCAAAATGGACATGTCATTGAAGGCAGAGGGGACATGGGTATTTCTTCTCTGCATGTATAGTTAGTTTTAAAAATGAGCCAGATGAAATTAAAAATGGGTAGCATAATATCTAGCACTTTCTAGTGTTCCTAAAGCCATTATGTTTTCATTTAGAAAATCTAATTGTATTTGGTGGTTTACACTTCTGCTTCAGGATTAAGGATTTCATAAAAATTACTTTTCTATTCTAATGGTTATGCAGAATGCTTGAGAACCTGAGTCATAAAAGTTGAGGAAGGAAAAACCACTGAAATAACCAGCCTTCTGTTAGCTTGTTATTATTGCTGACAATTTTAAGTTCCTGACTTTTCACTTAAGAGTTTGAGGGCTTGGCTCATGACTTATGAATGCAGGGGTTTCAATATGCTCTTAATTTTACCCAGAAAGGGAGAGTTGTTGCAGAAATATTTGGTCACCATCTGCTATCCTTGTGTCAGATATACACAGTTTTGGCAGAAGAACATCCTTACAAGGTATGGTTAAGGCTCCGTTATTCTGTTTCTGACATTAGATAGACGAGCAGTACGAAAGAGTCAAAGAACAGGGCAAGCAGGGGATGATGCTTACCCAGAATACTTTGACAGCTTTTAAAGAAAGTGTTTGTATTTAATAGTCATGTTTTCTTTGTCTAGCAGAAGAGATCTCACTTTGCTATCACCAAAGGTGTACTTATGCAAGAAGTGATCATTTTAAAGCCAGCACATGCAAGCAAATTTCATACTTATTTTTGAGGAATTTGTGGAATCTTCACATGTTATCGTAACGTTTTGCTCTATGAGTTCAGAAACCAGCGAAGGCCATTGGCAGTGTGCAAGACAAAGAAATTGACTTGAAGAAGAACAGCAACCTAAACTTTCCAGAAGCAGAACATGTTTCAGTGCTCAGTCAGAAGGGTAAGACTTTGCCAGAACGAGAAGACTTTCACAGAACAAAAAGTCAGATAGCAATGGAAAGCCTTTAACTCTTGAAACAAACCTTTTCCCAGCAGCAGACAGAATAGTGCCTCCCAGCTGCATGTTCCTCCCTTCCTGGTTGTATCCATCTCTCCTCTCTTTGACAAGCAAACCACTAGGTACTAGATAACAAAGTAGACAAGCAAACCACCAGACAAACTAGTATGGGATACAGAGAAACAAGTGATGACTCAGCCTTCAGCAACAGAGACCACTCAGTACCCAAGGACAGAGAGCCAGCAGGAGGGCCAGACACCCCACCTGCACAGCAATAATTAAGCTGCAAAAGGTAACTGGTTGGGGCCGCAGTCATTTCCCAGAAGACAGATAGACTCTGCAGGAATTCTGAGGCATCAGTCCCTCTCTCTTTTTTATTTCAAAGTATAAACTGTCTTCACAAAGTCTCTGAGATTTTAGGCTTATGCTTCTTGCCATATGCTAACACTGGATTAACCTCACAAAAGCCAGCCACCAGTATAGCATGCAGGACCATTGATATCACCTCAATATCACCTTCTACAGGGGAACTTTAAACCTAAAATCTTGGCACATCCAAGGCACTGCAGCATCCTAACTCTGAGTTAGCATCAAGGGCACATTTCAGAAATAATTCTCTGGAAGCCAGTGTAGCAGGGACTAGTGTTTGGTCCACTCAGTCTCTGAGAAATCAGAGCAAAGCTGGACTGAACCAAAGAATATAGCTTTGCTGAAAAGAAGTTCTATAAGTCCCCAGTCCACTCAATAAGATCAGTACTGAGGGTTCATAATAGTGAGATGTTTGGACAATGGCATTACTAAATTAATAGGTTTTGCAGAGTCCATAAATCTCTCTCAGGGGTCCTCTTTTCTACTTCAGCTAGAAAGAAAGTCATGGCTAGGAGTTACAAAGGACTCTAGAGGGGAATTAAGCTCTGAAGTCCTACTGAATTAACATTGTTTACAAAGCAGTCATAAGTATAATGGATGTTAATGAGTCTTTAATGGACCAAGTTGCAATGCAACACGTGGTGAAGTACAATTAACAGAAAGGCTGTGCTTCCCTCCCATTTATTCTACTTGACACAGGTGTAGAAACCCTGAATTTAAATGAATTATCCTGTTGAGAACAGAGTAAAAGAGCTCAATCTGTTTGTGCATATTGCCTCTGTTCCCATGACTGAGAACCATTGAAAACAGTCTGGCTCCAACTTCTTTACACCCTTCCTTCAGGTATTTGAACACAGTGGTAAGCTTTTCCTGAGCCTTTTCTTCCTTATGCTGAGCAGTGTAAGCTCCTTCAGCCTCTTCTCCAATCCACCATGAGGTGCTCTAATATCCTAATCATCCTCGTGGCCCTTTTGCTGGAGTCCCTTCAGTGTGGCTGTCTCTGTCTTGTACTAAAGAGCCCAGAACTCCAGATGTGGACTCCCCCAGTGCTGAGTAGAGGGGCAGGGTCACCTGTCACCACTCACTGGCAATAATCCTCTTAATGCACCCCAGGATACCATTGGCCTTCTTGGCCACAAGGGCACACTGCTGGCTCATGTTCAACTTGATGTCCACAAGGACCCCCAGGTCTCTCTCCACAGAGCAGATTTCGAGTCAATCAGCCCCCCAGCATGTACTGGTGCAGCAGGTTGTTTCTTCCCAAGTGCAGGACTTTGTGTTCTTTGCTGAATTTCATATCATTCCTGACAGCCCATTTCATTAGCCTCTTGAGACCCTTCTGGATGGCAGAATGATTCTCTGGTGTATCAGCTGCTCCTCACATATTTGTGTTATCTGTGAACTTGTTGAGGGTATGTTCCAGCTCAAAAATGAGGATGTTAAACATGACTAGACCAAATACTGAACCCCAGTGTACACCAGTAGTTACTAGACACTAGATTTTGTGCCACAGACCATCCCTCTTTGAAATAGGCAATTCAGCCAGTTTCAAGTTCTGCTCATCCAGTCTGTACATCATCGGCTTCTCTACAAGGATGTTACAGGAGACAGAATCAAAAGCCAAGTAGATGGTATCACAAAATCATAGAACAGCTTGCATTAGAAGGGATTTTAAAGATCATCTCATTCCAACCCTCCTGCTGTGGGCACCTCCCACTAAACCAGGTTGCTCAGAGCTTCATCCAGCCAGACCTTGAACCCTTCCAGGAATGAGGCATCCACAATTCTCTGGGCAGCCTGTTCCAGTGCCACTGTCACAGTAAAAAATTTCTTTCAAATAACTAATTTGTTTTAAAGCCACTACCCCTTGTACTGTCACTACGTGCCCTTGTAAAAAGTCCCTCTCCGGTTTCCTGATAGGTTCTTCTCAGGTACTGAAAAGCTGTGGTGGTCACCCTGAAGCCTTCTTCTCTTCAGAGTATCCACTGCTCTTTCCTTATCCACCAATTTTCCATCATAGAAGATTATTGGATGGATTAAGCATAACTTCCCTTCTGTGAAGCCATGCTGAGCAAAAGTTTTTACTTTTGTTTGGTTTTAGTTTTTAGTAAGACTGGAGAGGAGGGGCTAGACATTTTTCAGCATTAGACATGTCATTGCAGAAAAAGCCCTCGTACCTTCTGAACCTTTCAGCCTTTATTCATGTCAGACAGTCACTAATCTAGCTATTTAGAACACCTCAGTCACAAGCAATCTGATGTACACCTCCCCAGTGGTTCATGATTACCTAAATCCCACTGAATTCAATTTTAGCACTCTGTTCTCATTTTGACAGGCTGTCATTTAAAGAGCAACATATTCTGTCTCAATAGTGATGTGGCTGAGAAGATAGCTGTCATTGGGAAAGCTGCAAACATCTATCCACCATCTTTGGGGACTCACCTTGTACAAACACACAGTGGACAGTCTTAAGTTTTGCCATGTATACACATGTATTGGATGGACAAAAGCTATATCAGGTCTTCTGTCAATGTAAATCAGCCCCTATAAATGACTATAACATATATAACTGCACCTGATTTTAATCAGTGAAATATTTTACCCTATTTAATTCTGAATGCATTAACTATACTACATATAAATCTAAACTATAAGCTTAAAATCTTATATCTGGGAAAAAAGTCAAAAAGGAGATACTACAAATTACAGGAACATATGAGAATGACTTTCAAGCAATCCATACTCAAAAAGTTCATACAAAGAGTAATCTAAAAGTAATCCATATCGTAGTGTGCAATCCTGAAAAGCTTTTAATCATGAAGAACAGAGTTTGTTATATTGAAATTACACCACAAAACATACTTACAGTGAGCTGTGCCTCCTCAGACATGGAATTTGACAAGCACATAGCAGCACTTACGAGAACTACTGATCTGGAAGTCCTTTCTTCCACCACAGAGATACTTGATAACTTTCTATGATAAAGAAAAAAGTTTAAGAGTTTTTAGGATCAAAGTTTAGCTTATGGGCATTACCATATCTCACAGAATGAGAAGATTATCATCTTCTGAAGCACGAACAGCACCTCCTTGAGCACTCTAGGATTTGAGGAGAGCACTCTGAATCTACCCAACAATACAAGAGACTCATGGTTACAAGCACGCAAAGGACCATATTGGCATAGAGTCCCAAGACCTATTATCACTTCCCCCCTGCTGAGGCCACTACTTGTGGCAGGTGAGCAGAGGAGCACGGTCCTTCCACTAGGAAGGAAGACCCAAAAGTGGACTATAGCTGGAATAAACAGTAGCATTGAGGTAAGGAATACCTCTGCAGCTGAGGAACAAGACGTGCACTGTCACCCTGAAAACTCAGTTTTCTGAGCTTGCTGACATAGTTTTCTAAAGACATTCCCAGGACAGTAACTGTAAACATAGATATGTGTACATTCTTTCTGATACACGTCTTGTGATGGACATCTCTCAGGTGCGGTTGGGAAGGTGTTATCCTGACTATCCAATCCCTGGCCGTGGTCAGAAACCTATAAATTCTGAGAGAAGAAATAAAGTTCTCTCTTCCTTTCACCACACCTTAAGCTGTGTTCGTGTGACCTGTTTCGTGTCCAGCGGCAACAGTGCACCAAGCAGCCTTATACACAGAGGCAGAGTGCATTAGGAGCTTTGAAAAACTGGAAACTTGTTAACCTAGCCTAACTTCACTGAGAATGCAAGAATAAACTAATTCACAGCAAAAGCTGGCACCACGTGATGAGCTGCTGTATCTACAGCTGAGGATTGAGCTCCTAAATTAAATGCCTTCTCTTGAGTGAAGAGATCACGGCTTCTTTGCAGATGCAGGATCGCCAAGTAGTAAAGCTATCACTGCTACAAGTAGGACCTTTCGCACCTTGTGAGTTCTCCCATTCCCTAACAGCTACGAGATCATCCAGAAGTGTGAATGTCTCTCCACATTACACAGCAGCACCTCCAGTATGAGACTGAACCACGCTGGCCGAGCCAACCCCAGCCCTTTACCCCAGCCCCAACCCCAGACTTTACTTTGGACTTGATTCACAGTTGCATGGACAGCTCTCTCTTTCCATAGGAGACTGGTTAGCTGATTTCTTGCTTGTACGCAGTGACAATTATTTTCAAGCCTAATATCCACAGTTTCAATTACTTGGTGAAGTAATTGTGTGTAACCTGAACGTTATATAGGAGTCAAAAAAGAAAAGAGGGGGTGAAGAAACAGAGAGAAGACGATCTATTTTCACAAAAAGGCGAACCTAGATGCCAATTCAAATCAGCTTGGCATCTCCCAGAGGATCTCCACCTCCCTGTCAGAGCCCATGTCTGGCAGATGTCGGCAGCGCCAGTGCCCACGGGAAAGGGGCCACACGCCACTGAGACGCGGCATCCATGCGCACCCCGGCAGCGCACCGGGGGGCCGAGCCAGGCCATTCCCTTGGGGCACGGCCCCGACAGGCCGGGACCACCGAGCCGGCCGCGGGGAGAGGGAGAGGGGCGGCAGGGCGGTGCTGCTTGCCCTTGCCCTGCAGCCCTCGCCCTGCAGCCGCCGGGGCGAGGGCGGGCTCAGCCCGCTGCGCGCGTAGCGGACAGGGCTCTGCGCCCCGGCCGCCAGCCAGCCCCTTGCCTGGGGAGAGCGCTGCGGCCCGCGGGGCTCCTGGGCGAGAGGCGAAAACCGGTGCTGGGTGATGGGGACGCGGGTGTCCGCCGTGGGTTGCCAAAGAGCCAAAGAGCTGAGCACGCGTGTCCCGCAAGGAGAGCCAACATTCGCTCGAGGCGAATTAAAAACTAAAAAACACTCAAACCCGCCTTCTTCTGACTTCCCTTACACGGGTGACAGTCCGACCGCGGCAGTGTCGGGTGATCTCCCTCTGGCTTCAGCGCCGCCGAAGCCCTCCGAGGACGGGGAGGCGGTACACGCGGGAATGCCATGGCCACGCCGCGCCCCCCGCCGCTGACCCGGGCAGCCCGGCCCGCGGGGGAACCAACGAGGGAACAGCCAGCGAGCAAATAAACAACTTCCCTCGTGTAAGAAGTTGCCTCGCAGGTGCCTGCAGCTGGCGGTTAACACAGACAGTAAGAGGATCAACTCCATCTCCGCCAGTGGAGCAAAAAGAGGAGGAAAAAAAATAAAAGCCCCCTCATTTGCTATTCAGAATTTAGTTAATTTGGATGATAACGGTTAGTGTTTAATCCCATTGTACGAGAATGAATATACCGAAACCTACAAGGCTCCTGGAAGAATAATACGGCCAGCGGCACGGCACGCAGGGGTGCCCAGGCGGGCAGGCGGCCTTGCCCACTCCGTCCCGCCGACCGGGGCAGACGCGCCCCGGGGCACCGTCGCCTCCTCCCGCAGAGAGGTTCGGTGCTCCCGGCCGGCCCGGAGAGGTGGGGACCAGCCCGGACCGGTGGCTGGTGTCAGGCTGTCACCGCGCCTGTCCTCCGGCCGCTCCTGGGGAAACGAACGGGCGAGAGCGGCTGTGCCACCCGCAGTGCTCACCCGGGGACATGCGGTGGGAATGGTTTCCCCATTTTAAACAGCAAAGGGAAAAGGGTGGAAAAACGCGGAATACGGGAGTGGACATAGGAGTTTCCGAGAGAAGAACTGCCCGAGCTCACATGGCGGGGATATCGCCGTTTCCGCAGCCCTGCCCGGGGCTCGCTAGCGTCGCCCGGGAGAGCACAGCCAGGCACCGGGCGGCCCCGCCGCCGGCCCGGTCGCTCTTGGGTTTTCCCTCCCCCTCGGGGGTGGCGGCGCCCCGCAGCAGCGCCGGGGCCGGGGGCGGTGGCGGGGCCGGGGGGAAAGAAGAAGGGAGGGCGGCTCCGCGGGCTGTGCCGGGTTCGGAGGCGCACCGCTGGCCGTGGAGAGGCTCGGGGGGGCCCGCGCCCGCCGCCGCGCTGTCGGGGGGGGCGGCGGGCGGCGGGGGCGGGCGGCCCCCCCGGCGCGGCGGGGCGGCCCCGGCGGGGGCGGTGCGGGGCGGTGCGGGGCTGTGCGGGGCGGGCCGGGGGCTCGGTGCGCTCGCCAGGCGAGGAGCGCGGCTGCCCGGGCGGAGGGCCGCGGAGAGGAAAGCTAACAATGCTGTGAAAATATGTTTGCAGAAAATAGACAATTGTTGGATTAAACGTATTCAAGTATGAAATAATGCCTTTTTGTGTAAAAAACCTCAGCAATGTGAGCGTACAAAAGTTCCCCTGTGGCAGTTACTTGCTCCCTTTGTGAGCTTTGCGCTCCGGCGTCTCCACTTGGCGCGTTTAACTCGAAGCCCCCCTTTAAACGCGATTGTTTCTTTCTTTTTAATGACATTTACCGGATCAAAACATGCTGTTAATTCGATCAGAAAGCTTTACCCTCCTTAACAATGCCACAATAATTTCTCCTGAAGTTTGTTAAATTGACCAAAATTAGGCAAATGAATAGGGGGTCTGTCGGCGATCCCGCTCGCAGGTGACACCGAATAATGCACTCTCGGACCAGCTGCGATCCCCTCTTTATTTGCCCCTCTTTTCTTTGACCCGCATTATTAAAATTTAGGCCCAATGAAACTATTCATACTTTTCAATGGGACATTTTCCTATAGGATAATAGGCTACAAATTGAGCCTCTCCAAAGGAGAGGGGGAGAGCAGGGGGGGTAAAACAACAACGCACAGACGCGCACACCACACAAAAAAGGAGCGTCGTGTGCCAAAGGCTGGCGAGAGCCTCCCTGGGACGACGGAAAAAAAAAAAAAGGGGGGTGATGGGGGGGATATCGTGTGCCAGCCCCCCGGTCCCACACCTGCCGGGGTGTCCCCGGCGCATAAAGCGGTGTAAACAAAAAAATCCTCGCTGCCATCTCTTATAAAGATGGACGTGTCACCAAGTCGTGTGAGAAAAGCCTGAGAACAAACGGGGCCACTCCGTCTCCAAGGGTTCTCCCTTGAACTGGGCGGAACAGCCTATTAAGGGCTTACTTAATTACTTTAATGACTCTGGACAGGCTTTAAAATGCAGTCAGCGCCGGGGCTAAGGGGAGGGGTAGGGGGTGCCGGGGATTTGAAGGCTGGCGGTGGGGATGGGGCCGGGGATGCGGCGAGCGGGGCGCAGGGCGCGGTATCGCGCCCTGCGCCCCGCTCGCCGCATCCCCGGCCCCGTCCCCGCCGCTATTGTGGGACAGTCACGTGTGTCCCCGAGGTCCACGTGGGGCGACACAGCTGGGCCGCCCCCGGCTGCGTGGACGGGGGCGAGGAGGGGGAGAAAGGAAGAAGAGAGAAGAAAAAAAGCCCCTCATCCCCTCGCCCCCTTCCACCCTGATCTTTAATGCATACATTCCCTCGGCGCCGCTTGCCCCTAATCCTATGGGATCAGCGGGCCCATGGAGGCCCCCCGGGGTCCCCCCCAAGAAGTGATGGCTTTATAAGGGGGCCGGAGGGAGAGGAGATGCATATCTCACCATGGCCTCCAAGCTCAAGGAGCGGAGGGTGAGTCGTCGCCCGCCTTGCGCGCACTGGTCTGAGGGGCCGCCAAGCCGACCTGGCCCCGGACCCTTCGCCGCCTTTCCCTTCGAAAAGCCCCCCCCAAAAAAACAACCACACCTCCCTCACAAAAACAAGCCTGCCTTGCCAGGGCCATCCGCGCAGTCGGGGAGCCACCAGGGCCGCGCGGAGACGACCGGCCACCGGAGCATCATCCCTCCCGAGGCCGAGCCGCGCCCGGCACCGCTGCTTGGAGAGGGGTTGGGGACTGGCTTCCCTGGAGGGGTCGAGACCGGGGCCGGGGGCGGCTGTCACGGCGAGACTGGATCCATCTGCCTTCTCCTCCCTCACTAACGCGCCCCATATATTTTTCAGAGGACGCCGGTTTCCCACAAAGTCATTGAGAAGCGGAGGAGGGACCGCATCAACCGCTGCCTCACCGAGCTGGGGAAGACGGTGCCCATGGCTCTGGCCAAGCAGGTAGGCGGGGGGGAGCCGCCCCTACGCCCTTTTCTCCCCGGTGCGCCGCGATATCCCCCCTGATACGGAAGGGTTAGGGGGCGGTCCAGTGGAACGGAGAGCGGTCTCAGGGAAGAGGTGATGCCCATCTGCCCTGCCCGTTGCAGAGCTCGGGGAAGCTGGAGAAAGCGGAGATCCTGGAGATGACGGTGCAGTACCTGCGGGCCCTGCACTCGGCGGACTTTCCCCGCGGCCGGGAGAAGGGTAGGTGGGCGGGAGAGACCTCCCGCGACCCCCGCCGTGTCACTCGCGGCGTTGGGGTGGCTTTCCCCGCTCCTCTCCCGGCCAGACCCTGAGGAGCTCGATTCCCTTCCCTATCCCTTCCAGCAGAGTTGCTCTCCGAGTTCGCCAATTACTTCCACTATGGCTACCACGAGTGCATGAAGAACCTGGTCCACTACCTGACAACGGTGGAGAGGATGGAGACCAAAGACACCAAGTACGCCCGTATCCTGGCCTTTCTCCAGTCCAAAGCACGCTTCGTTACTGAGCCTCTCTTCACCTCCCTGGGCTCCCTCCCGGAGCCGGACTTTTCCTACCAGCTGCATCCTGGGCCCGAGTGCCCCGGGCATGTTCACAGTCCCGCCGAAGGCGTGCTCCAGCAGCCCTCGGGGGGGCCGTTCCCCTGGCACGGCGCCGCCCGCAGCCCCTCCCTGCCCTACCACTTGCCCAGCGCCACCGTACCCCTCGCCAGCCCCGGCCAGCAGCGCAGCACCTTCCTCTCATCCGTGCAGGGGCTGGACCGCCACTACCTCAACCTCCTCGGCCATTCCCACCCCAACGCCTTCGGGCTGCCCCCGGGCCAGCACCCCTCCATGCTATAGAGACTCGTCCCGCCTGAAAGAACACCTATTTATGACCGCGGACACTGCGGGTTACACCCGGGCGCAGGGGGAGGCTGCCGGGGGCAGGGAGATGCGCGGGGGTCGCGGAGGACAAGGAGCCCGCGGGGGCCCAGATCTAACCCCGCCTGCCCTCTCCAAGGGCCTGAAGCTGCCCCCACCCGCTCGTCTTCCCACCTCCGGGTGCAGTGCCTGTACAAGTGATGCCTTGGAATAAACGTTTATACCCGCCGCTCCTTTTTGTTTCCGTGAGGGAGCTTCCTCGGGTGGCGGTGGGAGTCTCCCCACGCATCCATCCAGGGCAAAAAAAGCCACGAGCGAGACGTGGTCAGCGAGGGCCAGGGAGCTTGCTGCACGCACCGGCCGTGGCTGCCGCTTCGGGCAGGCGGGGCAGGGCGTGACGGTCCGGGTGTCGGTGCCGCCCGGCTTCTGCTCCCAGGTCGTCACCGGGGACTGGGAGGGAGTGCCGGGGTATCCCGGAGGTGGTGGATGCCCCACTCCCCCGCAAACCCCGCGGATGCTGCACCCCACGCGCCCGTGGAGGGGTGCTCCTGCTTTGCTAGAGAATTTCTCTGCGGCGCAGCTTGTTCGGAGGAGGATGAATAATGGCGAAGGCGCAGAACGGGGCGGGGAGGGCAGGCGGCCGCTGCGGAGGTGCAGAGCACCGAGAATAAAACCAATGGAAGCTCCGGGAGCGAGTCCTTTCAGCCCCGCCGCCGGCGCGGAACTGCGGCGGGGCTCCCTCCCGACGGGGCAACTCCAGCCCCGCCTGAACCAAGCGTCCCGGGTGTCTCCATAGCCTCTGGAAGCACGGTAGCCCGGGAATGCCCGGCGGGGCCGGAGCCGTCGAGGGGTAAATTAACTTATTCCAGTTGGGTGGGGAGGCTTTGAGGAGATTTGACCTGGGCTGTTTGCCCAGGTCGCGGAATGGGCTGACCCCCAATTTGTAAACCAACCCGACCCTTTATTCGGAGACAGACAAAAAGATCTTTATTACAATGAGTAAAAAGTGGAATGTGTATCTTCCATTTAACCTGCAAATACAGGAAAAGCTCCTATCCCAGATTAGTGGGGAAAGGTCATACGGCGGGATGATGATGAGTCAGCTACGGAAGGGAGAAAAATACCCTAATTTCCTCGGGACACCTTTAGGATGGTAAATTCAGAGGGAATCTCTTTTTGGTCAGTGTACACAGAACAGTATGGATTCAGTCAAACACAGTCAGCAGCAGGAATGGCTGGTGCCTATAATGAAAACACATGTCCAACACTAATTTTTATCAGCACTGGATACAGAATATGGACAAAATGCTACGTAACATTTATTCCATGTGCTTAAAAAGCTCTTGTGATCCTACTTTGTTGCTGAAGCATTAAGGATCTAGCATTTCCTGAAAACATAAATATATTCAGCATTTTGGTCCCTGTTAACCAAATTAAAAAAAAACCTTCCTTTGCTAAGTAGATTTTCTCTCTGGGATTAGCAGAGGGCCACCATGGTCAAAACTGGGGTCATTTGCATATAATTTTGCAAACTCGCACTGGTCCATGACAGTCTTTGTCTCTCCAATGTTGCTATCCTGGATTTTTTTTTTTTTTTTCTTTTCATTTTCATTTAGCTGTAGAGGATAAACCCCTCTTTGGCTTAACAATGACTTTAGGATAAAAGTCTCCCTTCCCTCCTCTCTTTCAGGGCTCTGAGCTCAACCCCCACTTTTGGCCCTGAAATTATTTTGGAATTCGCTAAAATCAGCTGTATCAGGCATGGGAGCTGAGCTGCCTTCCTAGCTCAGATCCACACTGTGCACCATGCTCTGTGCACACAGGTGGGTCTATATAGGCAGTGGGGTATGGTGTATAGGCAGCTCCCTCAGGACAGGCATCCCCTGTCTTTTGACAGAAGTTCAGCTCATTTGTCTTAATTTAATTTTGTATTTCTGTGCCTATAGGACAAAGACTTTTGTCCTTTTTCTCCCTTGGAATCAATTTAGCTCTGCCATGAGCATCATCTTCCAACTTTGATGGGAGCAGTAGGCACTGGATGACACCTGTGCTGGGCCTGTTAAGAGCTGTACCTGGTCCCAGGTGAGGTACTTGTCTGGGCTGGCGATGCTCATCATCTGGCATAGGAGTGCCATTTATTGGTGTCTTACAGCAGCTAGCACAGGGAATGAATAGAGAGGGGTTGTTCCTGAAAATAAACTACTTTAATTCCCAAAGCCCCCAAAATACTAGATTCTGTGTTATGCACTTGCTTGGCTAAAAATCTTAATGGTGAATGATTGGCTCCATCATGTGCTATTCCTTTCCTTCAGCTAGCATTTTTCTCCTTCTTAGACTTTCACATCTCTTTTGCCACAGTTTGCCTTGCCTTCCTTTCCCATGCCTTTCATGCTCTCTTTTCCACCTCTTCTCCCTGCTGTCTGAATTCCGCTTTTCCTCACACATTCCATGTCCTACATGTACTGCAATTCTTCTCACCCCAGAAAACAGTTGTACAGCATGGTCACACCTCAGTAATTTCTTTATGTTGACAGCAAATAATCACATTGGGATCAAAGGACAGCAAAATGTAAGTTTACAGTTCTGCATCTGATACTGACTCTTGCTATTTACTCAGACAGTAGAAGACTTTATGTTGATCTTTGTAATATTGCATTATTGAAAACATCTCCAACTCCCTAATTTATCCCAAGGATTAATTTGTATTATTATTTAAATAAAGCATCACCAATTAGATTAAAGAGGCATAAGTAGCCTGTGCATAAACTCTCCATCTTAAAACTTTCTGTTTTCAATAGGTAACAGGCAAAGCCTGGAGGAAATTCTACTGTCTCACTTTCATTATTCAAATAAGTAAAAAATGTTTATGGATTTCAAGTATATATAACACAGATCAGAACTCCTCTTTCTTCCCATGGTTTTGCACCAGTCTGAATGCATTATTCAAAGTTCTAGGGGCTTTGCTGGTAGTGCCACACTGGAGTTTCCAGTCTTGGAAACAGAGCCGAGGCTACTGAACAAAGTCCCCAAATTCAGGACAACACAGTCATTCTTGGGGCATCTCATCAATCAGGTCAGTAGCTAACTAGAAAAGAGTATTTTTATTGTACTTTGGGTCCATGACTCTGCTTGCAGCACTGGACCACAAAGAGCTGCATCAGCACACCTATAGGGACTGAACCATGATTTTGAAAAAAGAAACTGAGGGGAAGAGGAGGAACTATACCACCAAAGGCTCCTAATTACAGACCTGTTCCAGTAGAGATGCACACAATAATTGGCTTCCTAGTGGTATGGATATGATCCCTTTCCCATGGCAAAGATCCTGCCAGTTTATAAGTCTTGTGGTCCCACTGCTCCATAGAATGCTGCTGCCAATTCCTCAGGCTCAAAGGTACCCCAGGGTAGTCTGCATGATTTGACCAGGATCATGCCAGAAGTGCTTAGGAGGGCAAAGGGTCCTAGGTGCCAGGATACAATTATCACCCCAATCAGATCAGCTTATTGCCTTTTACCACATTCTTGGAGAGAATTAAATAGTGCCTAGAAGTCCAGCGGGATTGTTTTCCCATTTTAAATTAAATCAATTATAAGGAGGAGGATACCTTATGTTTTTGTGTGGAGCAGTCTGCGTATTAGACACATGCTACTGAAGCAGCTGCAAGCTTGTCCAGCAACCCTTTTACAAAGGCAGACTTTTGGAAATAAACCCTCCAGCCAACAGTTTCACATATGCTGAGATGTAGCATCTAATCTCACAGATTTGCCTGCTTGTCATGGATGAGCCTCACATCATCATGTCAATTTCTAGCACTTTCCTGCATAGTGCATAAAGGCTGTTTTAAGACAAGAACACTGAATTCTCTTGAAGAGAAAAGTGATTATAGAAAGAAGTACAAGAAAGTAATTTTAATATGTATGTAAGGTTAAAGCTCAGATACCTACCTACATAACATACTGCATATAGAGTGACATGTTAAAGCGAACAAAACTCATTTTAAAAGATCTGAAAAAGCAACATTGAAGACTATTGGATGAAACATCCCATGAGAAGAAAGAGGAGTAATTTGTAAGAGTCAAACTTGGAATATTGAATTAGGAAATTTATTAAATAAAAAAATGATTAAACTTAGGAAAGAGATTGTTTAACATTCATCTTCAAGCTACGGTAACTGAAGTGTGCATTATGCTTCATCAGAAATAATACAATTAATTAGGCTGAAAAAACCCACTTTTGCTAACAGGAAACCTAAACTTTAGTGTGTATGCTCTGAATAGTTAAAGGCAATTCCATTTTTAATAACTGTAGGACTACAACACCTCCAAATGCAGTCCTACTCTATGCAATGATTGTGTAATCAAATAAATGAGTCCCTTCAAACAAGTGAGTCCTACAAGGCAACAGGGAATTCATTATAGGGTCTGTGACTCAGTTCTTATGCTTTTGGTGAACATGATGAAGTTATTTTTACCCCTGCTAAGGGCTTAACCCAGAGCATGTAGAAGGATTTATACTAGCTCACCCCACAGTACTTTTGATTAGAGAATCTTGTTCTCCTACTAGCTTTGTGGAAACCAGGCAGTACCTGAGCTCTGAGCTCATCTCTATCTCTTGTGAATTCCAGCACCAAAATGATGCTTTCAGTCCCATAAAGGGTGCAGGTATTTAGAGTAGGGCACAGTCTGACTGGAACCCTAAAGACCAGGATCATGGCAGAAAGCGCCTTCATTGTGATTCAACAGCCTGTACCTCAATCTCTCCCCTTAGTTCCTAGGCTGAGGCTTAGACATTCTTCTAGGAAGTTGAAGTCTCAAGGATGAAAGCTAAAAATTGTGTCCCTCTTTGGGGGCACCTTCCAGAACCACTCTGTCCCTACAAAGCCATTTATTTCTGTGTTCTTTGAAGGAACCACCATGTGCAGGTTCAACCTCTCAAAGAAGAGATCAGATGGTAGTTTGCCAGAGGAGGGTTTGATCTCAAAGTATCAGCTTGAAGGAAATGTTCAGTTTAGAGTCACTAGCAGGAAGCTGTGACATGGTTTGAGTGCCTTCTCACTGCAAGGGAGGAGTGGAGACTGTGGCTTTTGCACTTCCCTTCGTTCTCCTCCTCTGGAGGAGAATACGTGGAGACACACGTGACTGTGTGTATACCATTGTGTACCACAGCCGTAGGAAGCTTATACACGCCCTCTTCCATAGTACATCTGGATTCAGTTTAGTTTTTCTCAGTTATTCCTAGTCTGGTTTGGCTGCTATTTGTTTAAATGTGGCTTTATTCAATCCTCATAGCTTCCCATGCATGCTGCATTAGTGCTGTTCCAGGAGAAGAATTCGCAGAGACTAGCCTTTAAAGGTCAGTCTTCTATAACTAAGATATAGGATTGGTATTTTTTTACTTTTTTCCCCAAATTAAAATGTCCTTTAATGTGTCCTATGGCAACCTCAATGTTTGATATGCCTGACAGGTTTTTGATACACCTGTACAATATTACTCACTCCAAGAGGTGACACCTCTACAGCCATGAGTAAAGATTAGGGTATAGAGTTTTCTCCTAAAGGTGGTAGTATGGAAATAATTTACCCTTACTATCAAATTGCTGCCGTGTTTTCAGGACTGGTGTCTGTAGAAGGAAGAATAACAACAAAACCTATTGAACAAACCTCACCTGGCTTCAAACTGAGAAAAGTGTAACAGGGATGGCTGGCATTCACTGAGAACAGATTCTTTGAACCAAACTTCAAAAACCTCAGGAAACCCTGGGACAGTACGTATCCCATTCAACACAATTATATATTGGAATGTTCTAAGATAATCAATACAACCTTAGTCTTTCATATTCCATTGCAGAATGCCTTTTTACCACAGGATGTAGTAGTAATTTTTCTATGCCAGAAACTTTTTTTCATACAGTACCTTCTCATCTCTTAAAGAAATGAGAAAAAACTACTCTTGGAGTTTTATTACTGAAATAATTGTAATAATTATTGCTGTAATAATCATAATTGTAATTATTATTGCAAATTCTCTTTGATGTCTGGAAAAGGCAATAAAGTAGTTGGAAAAAAGTATGAGCAATAGTATATAATTCACTGTATAATGTCAAAACCTGCTAGACAGCAAAGATCTAATAAAACTAGTACAATTATGATAAAGGTACCTTCTTTACAAAGCACCATCTGCAGAAAAGAGTATGTAAAAGCAAACAAGAGACTCCTACATGCTTGTTACCTATATGCATATACTGTACATATATCTTTAGCTAGTGCAGGTGGCAGTTTCCTGGACATCCATGAAGCTATAGCTGCTTCCACAAGAAGAAGGCATGGTGGAGTCACATCATCGGAGAGCTTGCCAAATAGGTTAGCGATACGTATTTCAGTGGTTCCTCATGCTCATTTTATTAATTCAACCATGCAGTCACATGTTTATAAAGGTATATGGGAAGAAAATAACCTAATCTTGTCTTAAACACACAATTAAGCTGATCATGAAAGTGAAGTCATGTACAGAACAGGTCCTTCTGCCTCTAGTACTCAGGGCATAAAATATTCCTCCAAGAAAAAATGCTGCAACTAGGCACAAAAATCTATACTTAGAGAAAAGGCCATCCTCCATCTTTGTGCATATGGAGGAGCTAATCCAACTCTGTGAGGTCAAATGATCTTTCCATGGTGAGGAGATTCCGAGCAGCAACATGGCATGCTGTTCTTCACCAAATATTACATCTTCTCCAAAGCTATTTGCAACTCTCCATGCAGCTTTGCATCGTCTTTCCAGGAAATTAATATAGAATCATAGAATGATTTGAGTTGGAAGGGACCTTAAAGATCATCTAGTTCCAAGCTCCCTGTCATGAGCAGGGACACCTTCCACTAGAAGACCAGGCTTCTCAGACCTCCAGCCAGCCTGGTGTGGAAGGCCTCCAGGAATGGGGTATCCACAACTTCTCTGGGAAACCTGTTTCGGTGCCTTACCACCCTCTCAGTAAAGAGTTTCTTCCAAATATCCAGTCTAAACCCACTCTCAGTTTGAAGCCATTCCCTCTTGTCCTGTCACCACATGCCATTGTAAATAGTCTCTCTCCATCTTTTTTTAAGCTCCCTTCAGGTATTAGAAGGCCACAATTAGGTCATCCCAAAGCCTTCTCTTTCCCAAGCTGAAAAATCCCAATTCTCAGCCTTTCCCCATAGGAAAGATGCTCCATTTCCCTAACTAATTTGGTGTCCCACCTCTGGACTTGCTGCAACAGGTTCATCTCCTTCCTGTGCTAAGGACCCCAGAACTGGATGTAGCACTCCAGGTGGTGTCTCACCAGAGCAGGGCAGAATTTTCCTTGATTTTTGTAGTTTGTTGTATGCTACATACAGTTAGCAACTGTGTTACAGTCAGCTTTGCTTTATACTCCCAGGAAGAGCTTCTACCACCCCTTCACAAAGCAATTTACACTATTGGATATGGCAAGCAATAAGTAGGCAAAGGAGGTGTATCCCAGGAAACTGGGAGAACACAAGTGCTGTTCTGCTAGTCATGGCAATATCCTATGTTAATTTATCACAGTTTTGCAAAGGAGTTTTGGGGCTGTATTTGGCCAGCTTTTTTGCAAAGCTCTTCCAAAGAAGATTTATAATCAAATTGCCTTTCAGATTAAGATAAATAGAGAGAGAATGCTAAACTTCTTCCTGTTTTAGCAGGAAGTTACAGGGATTTTGAGACTAGAGTTCTGGAACAGAGCGGTAACTCCTGTTGCCAGCATCCAGCTTCCTAAAGGCCTTTCAAAAAGTTTTCCAGGCATTGTAACTGCAAACAGAAAAACCCCAAAGATTTCTACATTTCAGGAAAATGACAACAATTTGGTAGGGCACAGAATGCCTTTGAGCATTGACAAGAATAGAAGGATGGGATGGGACCAACTGGACTTTGTCATTCACGTACTTGGAAAAATCACTTTGTTATATAACAAGACCATACCACAAAGGAAAAATCTTTTCAGCGGTGTGATAACAGAAGAACATACTGAAATTTATGACGACCTGACATGAAACTGTTAGCTGTCTCAAAGGAAAAGGTCTGAGAATTAATTAATCATTCTAAGCAATCTTTCTAGTTAAGAGGGATAAACAGACAGCTCCTGAGGAAAATTTATAAGACTGAATTTATTTTCTCCCTTAAAAAATAAATATATTTTCCTTGGAATATATATCTTTCCCCTTTGAATTTTGGCAGAATGTGGGATCAACAGGTCAGATTCAGATATACAAGCAGGGGAAAAAATCAGGGCAGCTGAGTCCCACCCTCATTGTTGCCTGGCAAGTAGCCTAATTTATCTGCTCAGATATTTTAAAGGAGCTAGACATCTCCATGCTAAAATATTGCATTTAATTTAAAAAAAAAAATAAATCCTGTGTTTTTGTGTGCCTCTTACACAGTCAGAAGGTGCAACAAGTGCAGCCACTGAACTGAAACAGCTGTGCCATTGACAAATACTTTTAACACAGTAATTGCATGTACTACAGACCAGGTGGAAAGAATTTTATGCGGGGAAGAATGGATTATTTACCATTTCCCTACAGCAAGGACTGTTTCAGACAAAACTGTTAGCCATCCACTGAAGGCCAGTGTCCTTTCTCCATAATCTGATTGTCAAGATGTCAAGCTCAGAAGCTTGAGCCCCTCCACAGCACTAGTTTAGCTCCGAAATGTCTGCATAATTACAGCCATGTTATTCCCCTGCCACCTATGCCACCATGAAGCAAAGGGCTTTAAAGACTCTATGTATAAAGCATCTAGATGTAAAATAAGAAAATTGGTATTAACCATATGCATACTAGGGGAGAATTTTGCTTTCCACTGCTTTAAATAGAAATCAATTATTTTCTCTTCTCTTCTCTTTTCCTTTCCTTCATTACAGTCACTGAAATTTTACCAGCTCTGGCTGCCAACATGAATGAAGTGAATAATGCTGTGTTCTCTAAGTGTACTTAGGAACAGGCATTTCATTACAAATTGCTACATCATAGCACAGCCAATCTTTAAACCTATTTCTAAAAAGAGAATTTTGTATTTTTTAGAATTCTTCAGCAACCAGTTTTGATGCTGAAGCTTGTACTTTGTGCATCTTTTAAAAAAAGATTATGCTTACACAACATGCTATTTTGGTGCCGAACCCCTTACTCATCCAGTTTCTTTCCATTTTTGGAACCATGTTAGAACATAGTCTCACAACACCACCTTTTTCCCTATTAAAAGAAATTATATTTGCCCACATCTGACTACCAGCATGTCAGAATCATATCTGAGCTTCTTCATAATCTTAAATTATTAGCTCCTTTTCAGAGTGGACAATGCCTGGCACTGGGAAAATATGACGATCTCAAGGAGTAGCCAAATGTCTCACAAACTCCTGAAAACACAATGTGTTGTCCCTGTAACTGGATTTCCATAGCTATTTCAGACTGGTTGTCAAACCAGACCCTAAAAGAATGTGTCATGATTATAATCGGACTTTAAACAGAATCTTAGGACACTAAATTATAGACTCATAAAATGTTCTTTATTGGAAGGGACATACAAGAATCATCAATGTCCATGTCCTGGCCCTGCACAGGACAGCCCCAACAATAGATAATGACCATTGTGAAGAAAAACAGGAAGTTATTCTAATTATTAGCCAAATAACTGTGTACTTAGCCATCAAACTCCCAGCAAAGTCATTGATGACTTCCTAAGTTTTTCTAAGGATCATAGTTAACATGCTAATAGACACCAGACTGCTAAATGATGCTTGCTCAGATCCCATGAATGAGGGATAATAATGGACCTCCAGGGATGTCACCACTCATCATGGTTCAGCCTTATTGTCACCATGTTTTCCAAGGCTGCATTAGCTTAGTACTTCAGTGTAAGATACATGGTGTCCTGAGGGAGACACTTAGAGTTAACTTCATCTTAATCTCCAATCTCCTTCTTTATCACTGCATAGTGTTTCTTCTGTAAGCTTAAAATGCTCCTCATAGCTTGAGACAGAAAAAGAAACCAATGCAAAAAGACTATAAAAAAGACTCTCCCTATTATTATGCTGATACAATTTCTCCTGGTGGGTTGCCCTCTGGTGCCTTCAGAGGCCACTACATATTCAATATATCACAATATCAAAATTTCTATATGGTCCCAACGATGTCTTCCAGGACCCACTATCATCCTGAAGTTTTCTAGGAGATGAGATTAACCAGTTGACAGATAAGAAAGAGCAAGCAGGATCTTACTAACAGAGGACCCCAAGTCAAGATCCCAAATTATTCTCTGCCATTCTTCAGACCATAATGTAACTATTACTTTGTACTATGGAGTAGATCATATAGTTTCCATGCTATTTGACACTATATCCAACTAATCACTAAATTTATGCCAGTGGAAAAAATAATGCATATTATGCCTTGCTGATAATGTAGTGTTGACCCCCTGCAAGGATTTGCTTATAAGCTCAGCCTCATGCACATGACTTCCTTTATTTTACTGAGTGCTGCCTCATTCAGATTTCAGAGGAAACAGATTGCAGAGGAAAACTAAATTGAGGTAAAGTGTTGATACCGCAGAGGCATCATAGGAACTGGCAGGTCTGGGAAAAAATAGTGGTCATAATGGTACATTCTTCCAACCTAACAAGGATTCTGTCTCAGAAAATGGCCAGGACAAAGATTAATAGCTACAAAATTGCCACCCTGCATGCTTGGAGGTAGGACCTAAGCTGGAGCCCTGAGCTTTTCTGCTGAATTTTAACTCAGAGGGATCAGTCAGTTTTAACCCAGTGGAAGACAAGCTGTTCTTCAGGACCAAAAGAAGTAACATTGCAGGAGCAAGACACCTGTTCGTCTATATCTGCGCTGGCTTATCTTCCTGGCTTTCACATTTTTTTGGATCTGCTTATTTTCCTTCTATTTCTGTAAATCATTCTTCTCTCTAGACTCAGATTCCAGCCTGAACTGAGGTCTCTCACCAAAGACAGTAGGCAGCCCTTTTATGAAAGAGAAACGATCAGTTTGCTCCTAACTCTTCAGTCATGAGGTCTCTCCTTAACAAAATACCAGAGCCTAGGCAAGTGAGCAACACTCATCACTGTAACACCTGCCAGTACGATTTCCAGTGATTTTAATTCTTAATAGGTAACCACAGGTGTGGTGTTGCTGGGCAGCACTGCTTAAGCATGGCAGATCAGATGCTGTTCTGATTTATAACCTCTGGCAGCCCAAGCAAATGCAGGAGCTGGCAGCTTTGCACATGGCCTCTGAAGGGCAAGACGCCCAGATATGTTGGCAGGCATGCCTGCCCTGCACGAGCATGCCCTCCCTGTGCCACAGCACCACAAAGCGGGTGCTAAGCTGCTTTCAGAAAGACGAAGCACCTCCAGGTGGTTAAGGGCACAGAGGGGCTGAGGCAAATGTCTGTGGTGGGCATAACCACAGTCCAGCAGGGTTAAAAGCGAGGCTATCCAAATTCATCCAAGACCTGCAAATCTCGAAACATGTAAGCCCTACATGCGTCAGATAAAGAAGCCAGAAAGAAAGGTGCCCCCTAATGAGTTTTTTTTGCGCTTGGGTGAGCGAAAGGGCTGCTTCAGGAGGCTAATAACTGAAAACCTTCCAGGCTTTTGTCCGGAGAAATGGCAGGCACTTTCCATCCCTTTGAAAAAAAGAAGGCCTTTCGGAGTCTTCACGAGAGATGTGGATTTTAAGGGCGACCTTAGGTCATACAGAACTAATCAAGCGAAAACAATAAGAAAATTAGACTGACAGTCAGCAAGTATCTGAGGACTTTATCAAAAAGAATTAGGAATGGACAAATTCACTGGGAGCAAAGGATCAGATCTGCAAGGTGGCATTGTGTGGTGGGATTAAATTATTTATTCATTGTTAATTTATTTATTTATGTATGTGCAAATGACCTAGCTGCTGCAGGTGCTGAGGAGTTTCTGAAAAGGCCCAGTTTTAGAGCCAAGGCTAGAATATTGGTCCATTTAACTCATTCTTTTCCTTAAGGCGATCAAACAGTGACTTTTATCTAGGAGATAGAGGAGGAAAACCATATGTGTACTGAGAATGATGCGGGGTCTGAGCAGCACTAAGTACCCAAGTATTCCAGTCTCATTCAAGAATGCTGTGCAGTTTAATGTCCAGCAAATTAGCAAATGAATGCTTATGTCAATATGTGAAAAATCCCTAGTTGGTTTAAACAGATAAAAAGCCTCTTGGGAAATGGCAGAAAATGCAGGCTTTCTCTCCCTGTCTTTTTTAAAGAAAGAAAGAGAAACAGTACTTATTAAGTTTTCCCCAAACTTACAAAAAGTTGCAGAAAACACCAACAATCTACATGGATGCTGCATCTTATATGTTCATGACATTTTTCCAGTGCTGCTACTGGAAAAATAGAGTAGTATTTTTCACTCTTTGAATCACATATTTGCTATTCAGAAGAAAGCAGATAAAGTCTGGGACAGTTACAGAGCCTGTAAGATGCCACCCTGCTACTCCTCTCTTAAAGGTACAGGACATCAAAATCCTGGAGAGGGTCTGTCTTTACATTTTTCCCTGATTATAAATTCTGCCTTGAAGATGAAATCCACAAATACCTCTCATTTTTATCTTCTCTACATTTAACCATTTATAGGAAAGGGTAAATTGTCATCTCATGTTTCTCTTGACCCAGCAGAGCAAAGCCACAGTGGGGACTCTGTGTACAACATGACCCTGGGGAAAAAAAGGAACACGAGATCTCAGCATGGGGGTTGGAAGCAAGAAGTCACACATCGAAAATGACAGAGCCACATCAGTTAGTACTATGTGATAAGGGCGTCCTGCTGGTGTTTATGTCCTTCTGCAGAGATACACTTGAAGGCTGGCTGGTAAGGAAGATTTTTTACTAACTCCAGAAATGGACTGTAGATATTAGGTCAGGAAAGATCATAACAGATTATTTTTCTTCAGGACAAGCAGCAGTAGCTATGCTAGTGATCAAAAAAGTGCCCAATGAGACACATGTTAGAATCAGACAGGTAGGTTTATCCACTTCTGCTTTGCACGTGGTATTTCCCTCCTCTTGGCCATATATAGACCCTCTTCTGAAAACCAGTCTTCATCATGTCATATTGGAGAAGGGGCTACAAAAGAAAAAAAACCAGGGCATTTTAAAGAAGAAATATCTTCAATATTACTAAATTTAAAACATTACCTCAGATTAAAAGTTCAATGAGCCAATTTCTCAAGCCATGCAAAATAGAAACATAGGCCATGTAGAAAGTCTGCTTCCTCCCTGGAGTGACGAAATCCTCCTTTCTCCCCTAAACGTAATGTGTGAGGATGAATTCAGTGACAATGAATGCCAGCAGGTCACCAAGACACTACCACTTGTCTTCTGCAGCCCACAGAGAGCTGTGACACACAGTAAGCAGGGAGCCTGCTGACCTATGCTCTATCAGCTGTCAGGGTGCCTTTTAAAACAGCAAGAGCCAAAAGCAGGGTTAAATAGCACTGAGAGTTCAGCTGTGTCAGGAACAAGCAGCACAGGCCAGGCCTCTTCTTGGTCATCATTTCAAATGGATTGTGTCCCAGCTCATACTATCAGTATGCAAGGACATGATCTAGTGTTATTCTTGTCCCCAAGACTACCCAATTCACCCTCTGTGTTATCTCTGACTTCAGCTGTACTGACAATGTTCCACAGCTTTAGCTCATAGGCAAACTTCATTGCTAGCTACCTACTTTAGGTGCCACAGTCATTAGATAAAATATTATTATTCCATGAGTATTATTAATATTAGAAGTAGAATACTTCCACCATTATATTCCATTTTTTCCACCTTTAGTGTGGTGTTCACTTCCCAAATCGTGTGAAATAAAAATTCCTTTTTCGCTGCTAATTAAGATGTTTTGCTTAATGTCTCACTGATGTTTCACACAGAAGAGTCAAACTGTCTGTGAGTCTTCCTTCTCTTGGGGAAACAAGCTGGCTACCCATGCAAGTGGAAAGAGCTGCCTCAAGCCAGAATGAAAATATGACCTTCTGTAGGCAAGTCTCAAGCAGGACCAGAGGGAGATCAAAAGAAAAGGTGACTTAAAGTGTCCTAGCACTCACCAGTACACTTTGCTCAGGGATGCCCAGGAAACCTTCCCCTTTGCTCTATCTATGCCCTGATCTATGCACAGCTGCCATTCATTAGTGTTTTCAGATAGCTGGTAGCCCAGACTGCCTCATGGAACTGCAGTACAGTTGATTACAAAGACACTAGATTCATAGGGCTAATAAATGAAGTACAGTACCAGAATAAAATAGGGACACCTTGCTGCTTCTGGAGCTCTGCACAGTTAAATGGGCAAGGAGCTGAATTCACACAACCCAACCCCAAAAGAAGATTCTTTCAAGAACCACTGAAGCTTAGCCTTGACTAGGATCCCATCAGCTAGTGCCATTGTCGCTACCTACCAAGTCCTACCGGATGTGGTTGCAAATTTTAGGCTATAAAATTATCAGAGGTTTTAATTGCCTTTCATGCAGAGTATAAGACTGAAGTGAAAAATAAAAAAAAAAAGTGAAAGTATAGAAATATATTGCTTACTGTTATTAAACTCTGGCTTCTCTAACATTTTGTGTTTAAAAGAACTCTTTCCTTCAGAGATGCTGCAGACAAGTATGGGATGTTAAGCTCAGAGTTAATAAGGCTGTGCTCTAGTACCATCTGTTCATGGCACTGAAGGATGTGTGCAGACAGTTTTTGCTTCTGTTTTCATGTACGTAAATCAGAGACCTGAGCAACTATTGCTTTTGTATTTAAGATGTATCAACTATTATTTTTATTATTGTTGTTGTTGTTGTTATTCTGCCATTGGTTTAATATGTGGGCCCACAAAGCCACTCTGCCTAGACCTTCTCAGCACCATCCGAGGTCAGGTAGCCAAGGCATTGAAATCCTCTGCATTTTCACAACACTGGGTGTTGTGAAATGGTACCATAGGATGGTACCAGAGATTTTCTCAGCTGGATTAGCCTTCAAAGAGTAACTCCTAAGTGAGACAAACCAGAATATTATGTTAATTTTCCAATGAAAATTTTGTATCCTTGAAAAAAGACTTTTCCGAACAGATCCACAGATTTTACTGAAAAATGAAGATTTCTTCTTAATAAGAAGCAAAGGCCATTTAAATGTATAACTATCGTTTTAGCATTTTTTCAGCATAAAGGCTAAAGATAAAGAAGCAAAAATGCACAAGATTATAAGAAGATGTGCAAAAGTAGAACAACGGTAAGGAAGACATTACTATAAAATTCCTGTCAGAGTGAAACAGAGTTTGCATTAATAAATACATCAGTAAGTGACCCAAAGAACCCTTCTTAGAGAATAGGAACTTTGACTTGGCTGATCAGACATTCAGCAACACAAAGACTAAGGTGGCCACTGCAATGCAAATCTGCCCTTTGGGATCGGGTCTATGATGATGGCTGCTACCACACAAGTGTTTTCAAGATCCCTTTATATTTTCTCCACCACTCAAAATGTGGAAGTTCTGAAACTAAAACACCATGTTAGTCCCCGGCGTCAAAAGTCAAAGGTTCCAAGACCCTAGGAGCATTCTGAACTAGCAATCTATCCATTCCTTCAAACTCTGCTTAGTCATAAAAAAATACAGATGGGATTTCTTTCAAATATTACAATATTGAACAAGACCGGCCTTCTTTTGAGTACCATAATATTAAACAAACTTAAATATGTTTGTGGGAGGAAGAACAAACTTTTAATATATTTACTGTGTGGCTGGTCACAGCTGCTGTTGTTCTTTTATATAGTTTTCTGAGCAGTGTCTGAGAAAATATATACAATACAGACAGCAGGGAGAAGTCCAGACACCCAATAGCTCAGCCCTATTTAGGTGTTCTCAGGAAATGAAACAAGGAATTAGCTGTTTGGCTGGCACAGTTGCATATTGTTGCTTTCCTCTCAAGGGAAGCAGTCTGGTAAAATTTGCTTTAGTTTAATTAAAAGGGAAGGCATGGAGGAAAAGAAATCAAAGAAGCAAATTATTTTGCTGGTTACCATCAGAGCAGAGTCCCTTAAAAAGTTGACAGAAGTAGTATTATTCCAGAGAAATTCTACCACTTCCAGAGACAATGTATATATTGTTTTTTATACTTTCATCTGGAATAAGCATATGAAAATACAATTTGTATACAATCAAATATATTATTGTTTTGAAGAAATGGCATTTTCACATTTCATACTGATTAGAAGCTATCAGAGGAAAAAAAACACAAAAAATTTGCAGATCTTTTTTTTTAAACCTTACAGGAGGCTACTAAGTGGAAGGAAATAGCTTCACAAGGTCTCCCTCAATGCCAAGATGTTGCAAATATCCAAGAGTAAATTAAAAGTCAAGTGTAAATACACAGCAAGGTGCTTTGTCTAACTCAGAAAACTGGACTGAATGGTTCAAGAGTTTCTTCTACTGTTATCATCACCTTTTTTATTTTTTTTCTTTTTTTTTTTTTTTTTGTGTGTGTGTGCGTGCGTAAGATATCCCATCTAGATGATCTAAGAAAAAAAAAGGAAAAGAAAATAGCAAGTATGACATCACATATCCCTGGGACAGAGAACAGTTCTTTCTCCTTTACAGAAACACAGGAGGTTACAGTGATAATTCAAAGTCACATTAAGAAAGCAGCATGAAATTATGAACTAAAAGTGAAAAATAGGTTTTATAGATCTCAGCTACTCTTGGCCTATTGGCAATTCTTGTGCAGGTGTCTGAAAATCAAAACCAGAAATTAACTAGCTTATTTCTGCATACAAGGCACATTAAATTACTATTTGGTGATGAAATGTCCAGTAAGAATCATCTAATTGTTACCAGTCACAGAGAAATTGAAGCACTTCCTATAGATAAAATTTTAAACTGTATGAGTTGGTGCAACCATCCCAAGGGAATCATGGCCTCATGCAAGAGATGTACACTGCATACTCCTGGCCCAGGGTGATTCTTGTGATCATGCATCACTTGCTGATGGAGGTGAAATTAGTAGATCAGGCACCCAAGTGTGCCAGGTCACTAATGGCAATGAGAGCAGTAGTAAGATGGCTGGGTGAAGTAGCAGCCTTATCTTCCCATGCTAAGGTTCCTTGGTTTGCAGTTGCTTCAGCCTTTCAAACTGATATAGTCTGACTTACATGAGAACAAGATGAAGCAAATTATGAATGGAAGAATTATGAAAGAAGCCCATTCCAACATCCTGATTACAATATGACTGTTTTAAACCTTTGGGTAGACTCCAACCAAAATGATTTGGTTTTGCCTGGACTAAAACTAGATCAGAACACCCTAAGATGTGCACAGGTCAAGTCCAGCTGGGACACAGCACCTCACACACCTCTATATTTCACTAGCAGTAAAAAATGGTAAGTACTGGGAAAGACACTGGCAAGTAGAAAGATCTATTGTGTTCCTATTTTTGTAACAGACTTGCCAGGCATGCACTGCTGACTGCTGCCTGCACATCCACGTGCTGTTGTCTGACGGCTCAGGAATGCAAGTGGGACAGAAGGGTTCAAGTAGTGAACTGTGCCAAGCGGCTCCAGCAGAGGCTGTGCTACAGCAACTGTACTATAAGCTGCAGTGAGGCTCCTTTAGTGTACTGATTTCCAGCTTAGCTTGTCTCATATCATCTGTGCATGTAACATGCCTGAGGATGGAGGATGGACATTTTTGCCTGCCCCTTAGTCTCCCGTTAAAATGGGATTTAAACCAGCTTGGGGTTTAAAAGATTTGACAGCAGCTCTGAGTCTGTTTTAATGTTTCATCACCTGGAAAAGCTATCCCTCCTCCTTTCCACCTCCCAGCTTTGCCAGGTCACATTCCAAAACAAGGCTCATTACAGGCCAGTTTCCCCTAGGAAGTGAAGAGTTGCACGAGCATTCTGCCCAACAATTTCTTTGCAGAGGAGGGGTATCCAGCTGCAAACTAGAGTAGCTTTCCAGATGTTTGTTAATTCAAGATCTACCTAACTGTACAAAGAACAGCTATGGTGGGGAAGATTTGACATAAATAAATAGCAGCAAATCTAAGCTTAAAAGTAAGTGTAGTGAACAGGCAGCAACATAGACTCTGGTTTAAGGTTATCCTCAGACATGTGCTAAATGAGATCTGAATGCTGGTCACGAAGTTGGCTAGGGGAAAGCCTTGTTGCCCCAAGTGTGGGATTTCTACCGAGCTCATACTTGGAATTGCCTGAACGGGATCGAGTTTCAGCTGCTGTTTAAAGCATCGCAGCTATCTCACAGAAAACATGTCCTTCTGCATCTGGCAGCATTTTCAAACTTTTCCAGCACTCCCACAATAACTAACTAACAAAAACATGAAATTAAAGCAACAGCATGAACCAAACCAAAACCCAAACAAACAGTAACTCCCACAAACGAAGTAACTCCCACAGACACACAAAAACCCCCAAACCAAACGCCATATTCGCACGCAAGACGCAGGGGGAAAGCCGGAGTGTTTCTGATTTCACGAAGAGTTTATCACCGGGAGTAAAACGATTTCCTTCCTCCCCTGACTCCTCGGTCCCCGAGGTACAGAGGGGAGAGGTCCCGGCGGTGCGGGAGTCGGGGATTGGGGATTGCGGAGGCCGGTGGTCCCGGGGTCCCGAGAGCGCGGGGGTTGTGGTTGGGCTGTCCCGGGGTTTCGGGGCTTTGGGGCCTCCGGGCGCGGCGCTGTCCCCGCAGGGCCGGGCTGGGCCGGGCCGAGCGGCGCCGCTGCGCCCCCTGCAGGCCCCGGCACACGGCGCTGCCGTCCCGAGGCGGAGGTCACCGCGCCCCGAGCAGCCGCTGTGCCCCGGCTCGGGGAGAGGCAGGAAGGGAGGAACGCTGGTGTCCGAAACGCTTCTGCTTCCGCTCCGCAAAACTGGCTGACTGGGACAGGCCTTTATTAGGCCATCTGTACACCCCAGGCTTCAGCGTCTCTTCCCACCCGCAGTACCCAGGATGAGCTGACTGCACAAGGCATCCTGCCGCTGCCAAAAGGAATTAAAAATAAATGTTGTAAAACCTAATTCTGATCTAACAAACTTTTGGAGGAATAAGAAAGACGCCAAGCCACAGGTTTGAACCCTATTTGCTCAAGAAAGCTCTGCCTAAAGGCATCCTCCGTTTTTCTCCCTGTATTTCCACTCCATTTTACAGCTGCTCTAACCGAGGTCAAGTGATATGTCACTCTGTCAGATCACACAACGAGTCAGTGGCTCTTCCCGGATTAGAACAGTTCCACACGGCCCTCTGAAAAGATTTGTAACAAATGTCAGAGCCAACCATCCACTGTTTAAAGCATATGTTTAAAGCTCTTAGACATCTCTGTCAAAAGGTATTGTAAATATAGGGACAAAGCTAGTAAATGCTTCACTGTGGCATTTTAATAATGGCAAACCAGAATCTAGCACGGGTAAACACCCCTAAAACAGGTCACCTTCAGGAAGCAATATGTGCTCTGTTTTGGAGCCATTCCAAGAACATTAAGGGATTTGGTTTTTTATCCTCCAGTAGTAAATAAAATGGTTAGGATACTAGTGGCTCAGCACAGTAAGGTCACAAGGACAGAGAGCACAAAGTAACTTGAATATAACTTTCTCTGTCTTGCTTGTTAGCCGTTGCTTTAAGGGGTTTTTTGGTGGGCTTTTTTGTTCTGTTTGCTTGTTTGTGGGGATTTTTTTTTATTGTTTTTGGTGGGGTTTCTTTGGTAATAAATATAAAGTGTGCTTGAAATGGTCATTCAGTTACATACAACACAGTAAAAAATGCCTAATGCTGTGATCTTACCATATTTTTTTTACTAATGTCATTAAAATAACAGAAATTTCCTTCTAGAAATCTTGAATGTGCAGAACAAACATGACTTCATGACTTTTAAGTGAAATCAAATACACAACAGCACCCCTTTATAATTTTTTCATCTTAATAGGAAAGAAATATTCCAGCTATTTAGTAAAAGACTATCACAAGGCCCACAAATGGCTCAAGTCCCACTGGAAACTTGCTTGAGGTTTAGAAGGAGTGTAGAAGTTTAGAATGGCATAGGAATGTGACTAATGTGCTGATTCTGAGAGCAAAACCTAGGGAAAAACAGCAAAGATAAAGCTGGGAAGACTAAAGGGAACTCCTCTTTTGAAATTTCAAGATGGGAAAAAGTTGACATCAATAGATGTCAACTATTTTAGTAGACATAATATGATACCTTCATCATAATATGTGAATTCATGCCATACTGCCATTCCCCATATGTTTTCTAAAGACTCTCCTGGTCTCTCTAGGCTTCTCTCAGAAATATCAATCACATTGTGCCTCCTGTCCTGCTCCTTACACTTGAAATGGTCTATAAAAATATGTGCATGAAGTAACCCAAGAAATTACTGATTACTTTAAGAGAGTAAAGGATAAGGGCAAAATAAAATAAACAACATCTTCAGACCGAACTTTTTTGGTAAGCATGTACTAAATCCACCAAAACCTGCTAAATCTTGCAGAGATTTGCAGCTTGCAGAGTCCTTTCCTTGAAATATAAAATGAATGTTTATTTCTTTAAAATGTCAATGTTTTAACATGACCTAGAAAGGCAGTAGGCATTTTAGAATGCATCCACGGATAGGCTAATGTCCTGCAATACACATGGACCTTTCATAATGGATGGGTGCTGGCCTCTTTTCTGAGTAGAGGATCATAAAATGAGTGAAGAAAAAGAAGGTGGTGAAGGAAGGATCTGTGTGTAAAATCACACTGGCCTTGGTGAGGGATTTGGCTGCGAGTTTCTCTTCATTGAAGCTGGCTTCCCTCCAACCTTATCAATAAAATTTGATAAAGTTACTATATTGCTTTATACAGCTTTAATTTCAGCTTCATGCTCATCCCATTACGGTGGTGACAACCCTGACATCATAAAAAAGCCAATGTCAGCTTTTAAAATGTTGCCAGAGGTGAGGGGAGAGAAAAGGAACAGGCCAGGAGAGAAGTTCTAAAATTGCAGTTTGATTTCTTGTGGATCCTATGTTCTGGATTTTTTTTATTCCTTTGGTCTTCAAAGACTTTTTCCCAAAATCCAGCAACCTTTTTTTTCCTAAGTTTCACCGTGATATCCATGAGCTATGTGATACAGTATGGGGGTTTTATTTTAGTTCCTTTGTAAACTGCAAAGAGACACTTTAAGTGGCAAGTATGTAAACTACAAGTTTTACATGTTCCAGTTAAGCAAGCATGACTTCCTGTGCCATTGCTGTTCCCTGATGCTACCCCATCAACATGTTCGAGGCAAAAAATACTCCCATAGTGCCTTCAGATTTTGCCATATTTTCTTACTTTGCATAATGCCTTTCCTCATAAATGGTCCATAACAATATTAAAACTGACAAAATTAGACCCCAAATTACTATAGCAATAAATATCCTGTCAAGTCACATACAACTTGGAAGAATTGGTCCTGTGATGAACATCACCAGCATACTTCTGGTTTGTTTTTAGCAAATGAAAAAGCTGTCCATAGTCAGTTCATAAATAGTCAGAGGGTAAATTTATGTGCATTGAAAAACCCCAGGGGCCACTAAATAAGTAGGCTAATGCCTGGGGTTGCACTGCATTTGGGACACTTCTGCTACTTGAAGTCTCTTGGTTTCAATTACTTGTTGTCTCAGGAGGTTGTCCACACGAGCTGAAGACCATGCCTTTCATAGGGCTGTTTGGTTATACATTACTGTCATTAAGTCATTACTGAATAAGATATAGAATCACAGAATACCCTGAGCTGGAAGGGACCTACAAGGATCATCAAAGTCCAACTCCTGATTCTGCACAGGACAACCCCAAAATCACATCATGTGCCTGAGTGCTGTCCAAATGCTTCTTGAACATAGACAGGTTTTGTGCCATGACTGTTACCTGGGGAGCCAGAGCCCAACTACCCTCTGGGTGACGTACCTTTTCCTAATACTCAGTGTAAACCTCCCCTAACACAGCTTCATGACATTCCCTTGGGTCTTGTCACTGGTCACCACAGAGAAGAGATCAGTGCTGGCCCCTCTCCCCCCCATGTTCAAGACCACAATGAGGCCCCACTTCAATCTCCTGTTGAGTGACCTCAGCTGTTCCTCATATGGCTTCCCCTCAAGGCCTTTCATCACTTCTTCATTTCCCTCTCTTGGACACTCTCTAACAGCTTTATAACCTTCTTATATTGTGGCACCCCAAACTGCACACAGCATTTTAGGCGAGGCTGCCCCAGTGCAGAGCAGATCAGGACAATTCTCTCCCTTGCCTGGCTGGTGATTCTGTGCCTGATGCACCCCAATCTCTGCTGACTCAACTTGTCATCAACCAGGACTCTCAGATCTGTTTCCACAGTGCTGTTCTCCAGCCTTTCATTCCCCAATCTGT